>NC_090931.1:789494593-790744593 GCF_040938575.1 Ambystoma mexicanum | reverse complement strand
TTGTAAGGACCCAGTGAAGTTGTGGCTGGTTGCTCTCGGGGTTCTGTGATGTTGGTTGTGAATCCGTTTTCCATAGGTTTGTTCTTGTTCATGGGGGCTTGTCATCCGAGGGGTGAAACAAGGATCCTGCGAGTTCTTTCCAGGCCGTTAGGGTCATGCTCGAGGCGTCCGTGGACCTGGCAACACTGTCTTCCCATGCCTTTGTTTCAGCTTGTACCCAACGTTCCAATTCTCTGTGCCATACCTTTTGTTGGGGTCCTGCAGGTTTTTTCCAGGACATTGCAATTGTCCTTTTTGCCAGTATGCAAAAACAAAGAGGTGATGGCTGGAAGGTTTAGAATTAATCTTAACCACTGGCAACGCTCTGGGCAACCCTCCAGACCACCGTTCTTCGCCTGCCAAGCCATTACAGAAGGGAAATACCATATGCAAATCAGGCTTGGCCCCATCCCAAAAGGGGCAGTCTAGCCCGAACTGCTAGGCCACATCCCTTCTGCACGAGACCACAAGCATCCCCAAACATGTTTCGCCCTTGTTGGGGCTCATCAGTGAGGAGTAGCTTGGGTCTCTAGGCCCAGCAGGCACGGGACCCACGTCTGGGCATACCCGTCCCACTCGGGGTGACATAGCAAAAACAAAGAGGTGATGGCTGGAAGGTTTAGAATTAATCTTAACCACTGGCAACGCTCTGGGCAACCCTCCAGACCACCGTTCTTCGCCTGCCAAGCCATTACAGAAGGGAAATACCATATGCAAATCAGGCTTGGCCCCACCCCAAAAGGGGCAGTCTAGCCCGAACTGCTAGGCCACATCCCTTCTGCACGAGACCACAAGCATCCCCAAACATGTTTCGCCCTTGTTGGGGCTCATCAGTGAGGAGTAGCTTGGGTCTCTAGGCCCAGCAGGCACGGGACCCACGTCTGGGCATACCCGTCCCACTCGGGGTGACATAGCAAAAACAAAGAGGTGATGGCTGGAAGGTTTAGAATTAATCTTAACCACTGGCAACGCTCTGGGCAACCCTCCAGACCACCGTTCTTCGCCTGCCAAGCCATTACAGAAGGGAAATACCATATGCAAATCAGGCTTGGCCCCACCCCAAAAGGGGCAGTCTAGCCCGAACTGCTAGGCCACATCCCTTCTGCACGAGACCACAAGCATCCCCAAACATGTTTCGCCCTTGTTGGGGCTCATCAGTGAGGAGTAGCTTGGGTCTCTAGGCCCAGCAGGCACGGGACCCACGTCTGGGCATACCCGTCCCACTCGGGGTGACATAGCAAAAACAAAGAGGTGATGGCTGGAAGGTTTAGAATTAATGTCCATTAATTTGGCCAGGTGTTTGAGTTTGGCCAGCCTGGGGTACGTTCCCAGAAGGCATTCGTCCGGGGTCCACTTGTACCTAGTCAACTCTGCTTTTTCGCTTGTCAGCTGTACGGTGGTCCACAGGGACTGTTTTGGTGCACAACCAGAACATGTGAATCAGCTCCGCATTATCCTCTACGCACCAGGTGCAGTGTGTGGTGATTTATTAAATTTCGCCAGCCTGGATGGGGTTAAATATATTCGGTATAACAGGTTCAGTTGTATTTGTCTAAAGCTGGTTTCTGGAGACTGCTTTAGGGTACGCTAGAGCCCTCACCCATTCTCCATCAGCTATTTCCCGGCCCATGTCCGTTTCCCATCTTCTTTTCAGATCGGCACTTCGTGGGTTGGGGGTGTCACTCAAGTGGCCATAGATCTGCGACATTGGTCTCCATCCCTCTCCCAAGCTGTACAATGGTGCAATCAGAGGGTTTGATTCCGGTTCCTCCGGCCATGTTGTCCACTTGTTTCGTGCTGTAGTCCGTATCCTTTGATGCCACAGAAACTGGGCCGTGTGGATTCCAGCTTCCTCCTGTAGTGTTTCAAATTCCTTAAAGGTGCCATCATTGTATAGGTCTCCCCACGTATATATCCCTTTTTCTTCCCAGTATCTGAGGTGTTGCAAGTCCGTGTCGGATCTGCATAGGTCCGAGATCGTTGGTATGTCTGGGGAGTGGTGATGTTTTGCGTGGGCGAGTGCCCCTGCTCTGTGCCATACTTTTCGCCCTAGGGCAGCCAAGAAGGGGGCATTTCGCATCAGGTGGCTGGGGGCCCAAATAAGTTCCTTCAGATGGATCAGGGAGACCAAGGGTTGTAGCAGGGGCATCTCAGATGTGGTGTTGTCTGCTAGCCACTTGGTCAAAAAACTGAATTGCGCTGCCAAATAATATTTCTCGAAGTTTGGGAGTTGAATTCCCCCCTGGCTATGCGGTAGGACCAAGGTGGTGAGTGCTATCTTTCATCTTCCTTTCCCCCAAAGGAAATCACGGAGTATCACTTCTAGCAGGCGAAAAAAGGAAGCATTGATGTAGTAATGTACATTTTGGAACCTGTACAGGAATCTGGGGAGGACAATCATTTTAATTATTGAGGCTCTGCCCATCCTAGACAAGGGCGGTTTTGCCCAGAAGTTCATGGGTTTTCTTAAGACGGGGATTGCTGATTTCGTGTTGTGTTCGTGCATCAGTGCAGGGGTGTGCATTCCCAGGTATTTAAACGAGGTGACCTCCCACTGTATCCCCACAGAAGGAAGTTCTACAATATTCTTGCTCTTGAGGCCAGCTAGAGGGAAGAGGCAGGACTTCGCTCTGCTAAATTGTATGCCCGAGACCTTCGCAAAGTTGTCTAAGACGTCTAGCATTGTTGGCACGTTATTGTGTGGGTCCGTAACATATAGCAGCACATCGTCTGCATAAAGTGAGATGATGTGATCCACTCCCCCCCAGGCGTATCCCAGCATCGAAGAATTGTTTCCGAAAATAGATGGCAATAGGTTCCAGTCCTAGTACATAAAGCATGGGGGATAGTGGACATCCCTGCCTAGTGCCCCTGCATATGTCCCAGACCTCAGATACATACTTTCCGGTTTTTACCCTAGCCCTGGGTTTTGTATGAAGTATCTTGATCCACCTAATGAACCCCGGGCCAAAGCCGAAACCTTCTAGAACCACTACGAGCCATTCCCAATATATAGAATCGAACGCCTTAATGGCATCAAAGGATAGCAGTGCACATGCCTCCGCCTCAGTTTGGTTTATAACCTGTTGTAATCTGCGTAAATTCATGGTCGTGTTCCGGCTCGGTATGAAGCCGCACTGATCCATGTGCACAATCTCCCCTATGATTCTAGCCAACCTCTTCACTAATATCGTTGTCAGTATTTTCACATCATAATTGAGCATGGCTATTGGGCGGTAAGAGCCGCATTTGTCGACAGGTTTGTTAGGTTTAATGATCGGGATCAAAAGGGTCTCTCTCATGCTGTCGGGCAATATCCCTCTCTCATATGCTTCTTGAAAAACCTCATGTAATAAAAGGTGTTAGGGAGGTCTCGTACGATTTATAAAACTCAGCGGGTAGCCCATCGGTCCCAGGGGTCTTGCAGTTGGCCAGCGATTTAATCACCTCCGTTATATCTTCGGTCGTGATGTCTGCATCTAGGGCCTCAGTCTGTTCAGGGGATAGTCTGGGGAGTCCCATCTCCTCCTTTGGTCTCGGGGAACTTGGTCCTTGTGGGAGTATAAGTGTTCATAAAAGCGCTTGAAGGCATCGTTTATGCCTTGTGTTTGGAATTCATTGCCCTCTGCATCCTGTATCTTGGTGATTGTGTGCCTGGGGTGTTCTTTCTTGCACAGCCAGGCCAGCATTCTACTCGGCCTGTCGGCTTCTGTGTGTGCTCTGTTAGTCTTGGTGGTGTAGTCAAATTTAGGTAGTCTATCCCATGCCGATGTGCATTTAACTCTAAGTGCTTTGAGGGTGTTCTCTCTGGTGAGTGTTCACCGGGGTGGCCTCAAATTGCTCAATCTCTTGCTCCCACTGGTCTAGTTCGCCTCGCAGCTGTTTTCTAATACCTCCTGCTTTTGTTATAGTTTCCCCCCTTATCACCACTTTTAGGGCGTCCCACATCGTGTTCAGGTGGTCGACACTTCCGGTATTTACCTCTATAAAGTTATCTATAAAGTCGTGCAGCTCCTCCCTGAATGCCAGATCACCCAGGGTGTCAATAGGCATTCTCCACATAGGGATAGGGGGTCTAGGGCCCACGTGGTTCCATTCTACTAGAAGTGGCGAGTGGTCTGAGATGGTTCTCCCTAGGTGTTGTGCACCGTCTATTTGTGACAAGTGTTCTTTGCTAATGAAAACGTAATCTAACCTCGTATGAAGGTCATGTGGGGAGGAGAAGTACGAGTATCCCCGGGTGTTGGGGTGCTGCTCCCTCCATGTGTCCGCAAGATCTAGTCCGTCTATTAATAGGGATAAGGCTACCGTGGCTGCTGAGGGACCTTTCGGGTGGTGCTGAGACCCATCAAGGTTGGGATCTCGTACACAGTTGAAGTCCCCTGCCCAAATAAAGATGCCGTGCCTGTATGGGGCGATTTTGGGATACATTGAGTTCAGATGTGCCGGAATATTAGTGTTGGGAAGATAGGAGTTCACTATACATACCTCTTCCTGTTCCTGTTCTAGTCGGCCCCACAGTATCGCAAACCTGCCTTCCGGATCTATCTCGGACTTAATACAAAGGAATGGGAGTTGGGGGTGAATCCAGGTGTATACTCCTCTGGCATATTTGGAGTAGGTGGTTCCAATTCCTTGTCCTCCCCAATGCTCGCCTAATTTGGCCAGAGAGTCCGCCGTGCAATGCGTCTCCTGCAAAAGTGCTATTTGCACTCCCTTTCTGTTCAAGTAGGACTTTACTCTGTTCCGGCGTAGGTAAGTTCCCAAGCCCCTCACGTTCCAAGTCATTTTTATTCTAGTTACCATGGTGGGTTAATAGGATTTCCGCTGCTTCAGTCCAGCAACCGTCAACCTCTTCCGTTCGCTCACCCCTATTTGGCTTCTTCCCTCCGTGCCCATCCTCCCCGGCACCACCTGTTACACCAGTTGGAGACTTTTTAACTTGCGTAACTCCCATTGTGTGAATGGGGAAAACAAACAAAAAACAACTCGAACTGCCCCTAGCAGTTGCTTTCAACTTGCAGCGCTCAGGGGATCCCGAGCCTTCCAGGCCACTCCTGGCCTTCAGGATCAGGTAGTGTGTAGGCGGATTTCCTGCACAGATTCCGGTGGGGTGGGTCGCCTTTCTTTTATTCCGCGTGGTCCTCCGAGCTCCTGTCCGATCTGGCTTACATCACAGTAGGACTCAATTGTAGTATAATTATCTGCTGTCTGTATTCGTGTGGGGGAATCGCTTTGCTCTTCTTGCCATGGCGGGTGCGTAGTCAGCCCAAGTCTGATCGTGGTGGTTCCTCCTTGCCATCAGCCAGGTTATTATGTTCGAGCCACATGTTTGCTGCGGCTGGGGTCTCCAGAAATATCGCTCTTCCTCTGTACAGAATTTTGAGGCGTGATGGGTAGAGCAACATGTATTTTAGGTTGAGCTTTCGTAATTGTGCTTTTATTGGGATGAAGGAGTTACTTGCTCGTTGCACTGTGGGGGTATAATCTGGGTACATGACTATTGTCGAGTCTTTCCTCTTTATCTCTCCACCTTCCCTGGAGTACCGCAATATAGTTTCCCGGTCACGAAAGTTTAGAATTTTGGCAATGATTGGGCGCGGTTGTGAGCCGGGTGGGGGTGTTTCTGGAGAGATCTTTGGGCTCTTTCAATGGAGAACTCCTGGGTGAGGTTTCCTGGACCAATTTCCTGTTGTAGCAATGTTTCAATAAATTCTGTCGGGTCCGGGCCTTCCAAGTCCTCTGGAACCCCCAGTATACGAATGTTATTTCGGCGGGCTCGACCCTCTGCATCTTTTCAGAGCGCGCCTCCAGCCTTGCCACTTTTTGTTCCAGGTCCTAGACTTTTATCTTTAGATCTTGAGTACTCTCCACGTCGTCTTGCAGGGTAGTTTCTATCGCCGAGACCCTTTCAGGTAGGTTTCGGCATCCTGACGCATTAGCTGTATGTCCGATTTCACCTCCTCTATCTTCCCTTCGACTGATGTGCGGAGGGCCGCTATTGCATGCAGGACTTACGTGTGTTTGAGGTCCTCTTCTTGTTGAGGCGGATCTTCAGAGGTCTCCCAGTCTTGTTGTGATTGTCTTTGGGGTCTGACTGTCGTGAAGGAATCCATCGTAACCAATTTCGGTTTATTTTTGGGGGGAGACATACCCGGTGTCCGGTCCCACAGTCTTATGCCGGGTCTGGTTCCGCAAGCTATGCAGGCCTTCCCTGCGGCTCCTGGTTTGCGTTATTGTTTCTTTGGGCGGAGGGTAGCGGGTCCGTGGGTCGAGTTGGCCGCCCCCACTTGTTGGTTGGCCGTGTGGGGTGGGGTCCGTTGCGCACCCGTGCCCCAAATCTGGGTGGTGGGGGCTCCCTGGTTCTTTTCCACCTCAATTATTGTGTTATGTGCTGGCTCACTGCGCCCGCTGTTTCTACGATCTTCCCATCAGCTTCGCTCAACTGCACCACGAGTGCGTCTCTCCGGCCCTCGTTCCTCCCGTGGCGAAGGCTCCTCGGAGTGCCTTCGGCGCCGGTATCGCTGGGCTCAAATTTCAGTCCCTGTGGTTTCTCCGCAGCTGGGGAACGAGTGGCCTGCCCCGTCGGCTTCGGTTGGCGCGCTGCGCAAGGTGATTTAGGCCTCCGTAGCTTCGTTCTTATTCCGCGGTGGGCGCCGCCATCTTGTGGGTCCCAGGGGCTCAGCGTCCAGCTTCGCGTTTTCAGCCTTCCCTGCCCCAGTTCGCCCCAGGAACAGGGTCGAGTGTCGGTAATCGGTTCCCCTTCGATGTTGTTCGGTTTTTTAAGTTTGCAGACCAGTTATACCGATATTAGCTCGATTTGCACGGATCTCGGAACGGAGCTCTGCGGGAGCCTGCCCTTACAGCATGCGTGCTGGCCATGCCCCCGTGGGCCTGGATTGATGGCAGACGAAGTCTTTTAGGTCCTTTGGAGGTGATCTCTGGAAGAGCTCCCTCCACCTGGCAAGTCTGTTCTTCAGAGACCTTGAGGAAAGTGCGTCACACGCGGTACAAGCTTGCCAGCAGTGGTCTGGGCCAAGGAACCATAGGCAGAGGGTAAGGGGGTCTTTAGTTGGGAAGAGCCTGTCGCAGGATGGACACCTGCTGAACCCTGTAGAAGTGGACATGCGCTGGGGAGTAGCGTGACGCCTGAGGACAGAGTAACTGAATGAGAAAAAGACAGAAGAGAAGAAGTATCCACACCTGGAATTACAGGAGCGCTGGTGAATTTGGCCTGTTCCTGTTGATGCGGAAAAGGGGAAGCCAGAGGGCAGAGTCAAGGCAGCGCATGCTCCCAGGGCCGCACCCCTGCGTGTCTCTAAATTTAAAGGGGAAGGTTTTTTCTGGTGAAAAAGGTTCCGTCTCTCGTCCCTTGGAAGGGACACCCCAAGCAGTATGGGGGAAAGGGGACGGGATGCAAGAGTAAGCCATTTTTAAATGCACAAAAGGATAGGTCTGTAACTATAACAATGACCCAAACCTCTAATAAAACCTGCACAACCACCCTAACTGCATTGCTAACCATAACACTAGCTCGAATTACAACCCTCATTTCACCCCAAAGCCTTGTAGAAACACCAACACCTGAGCGAGCATAAGTATTTTATTTGCATGGAACTCCATACAAAAGACCAAATAAATAGAAATTACCCCAACTTTCAACCCAATTACTCTGTCACTACACATTCTGCAGTCCTTGCCAACACAAATCATTGGGCTAAACCTGGCTATCTATTTGCAGTAAAAAAATTTAGCAACAATTAAGTGTTACTCACTGGAGTGACTAACGTACTCCTAGTCCATAGTCCCCTTTACTCCATCCTGTATGGGCGTCCCTCATGAGGGACGGGAGCAGAACCTTTTTTCACCAGGAATAAATAAATAAATAACATTTCCCTTGAAATTTACAGGCGCGCAAACCCCAGGGGCACAGGCGCCCTTAACCCCTCCCACCGGTGCCACACCTCAGTCCCCTTTGACACTGCAGCTGTATTACGCTGATCCTCGCTGCCCTTTTTAGGGGCAAGAATGATGGCACGTATGGAGAAAAGGGGACTAGGCGTATGTTATTCACTCCGGTGAGTAACACTAAATTACTCCTACATTGCGTCCCCTTTCCTCTATCATGTATGGACAATTACCACTGACAATCGCCCTGGGGAGATCTGCCCTTCTAGGCGAAAAGATTATGCAGCACTGCTTGAATGAATGCTGTGTCCGCCCTGGCACTTGGACCCTGGTATCCAGGCAGTAATGTTTGCAAAAGGCCGATGGGGTGCCCCATGTAGCCACCCTGCTTATCACCTGCATTGGCACATGGCACTGAAAAACGATGGCTGCTGCATTGGCCAGGATGGCATGAGCATAAATGCCCCTTGGCGGATCCTAGTGCTGCACCTTGTATGCCTGCTGGATCGCTGCGGTCAACCATCTAGCTGTGGAAGCTTTGGACGCTTGCTGACCAGGCTTGAGCTGCCCAACAAACGAGGCTTCAGTCTTGCAGAAGCCCTTCGTTCTGTCCAGACAGAATGTCAGTGCTCTTCTGACATCCAGGCAGTGAAGAGCCCTTTCTGCCTCTTCCTTGGGGTCTGGAAATAAAGTGAGGCGCACAATCTCATTAATGTGGAAAAATGAAGCCACCATCAAGAGGAACCTTGCCCCGCTGAAAACCTAGTATAGGGCTCAGAAGCCACTAAAACCTGGATCTTGCTGACTCTGCAAGCTGAAGTAAGCCCCCACTAGGAGCACTGTCTTTAGGGTGACCAGTTTGATATCCACAGTGGCCATGGGCGCAAAGGGTTTGTGCGCAAGGGCACTGAGCACCACGTTAAGATCCCAGAGTGGGTGCAGGCGCTTGACCAGTGGGTACAGCCTAGTCATATCTGTTAAATGGCTCTAAAACAGGATTAGCCGAAGAGAAAGTAAGCTTGTCCGAGTTCCAGTATGCGCCAATAGCCGCTAGGTAAGTCCGGCAGGTGTCAACCTGGACCCCTGATTTAGACAGGTGGGCCAAGAAAGAACACCTGGTCCAGAGGCCAGTGGCTACACACCATTTCCCTTGGACCATAAGCAGAACCTGGTCCATTTGCTTTTGTACTGCTTTCGTATCGACAGGCTCCTTGCTCCCGGTATGATTTCCAGGTTGCCGTGAGACAGCTGAATATGTTGAAGAGTTACCTGCTCAGGTACCAGGCTGCTAGGGATAGCTTCTCCAGGTAGGGGTGCAGGACTGTGCCCCACTGCTGCGCCAGCAGAGGGCCCTTTCCTAGCAGGAGGGGGATTTCTGGCAGGGCTGACATCTGACCTAGGTCTGAGGACCATGGCCTGGCAAGACACAGAGGTGCTATGAGGGCGAGACACAGCCTCTGGGATTGTCCGATCTTGCTCACTACCTTGTGGATGAGCGGTGTGGAAGGGAATGCATACGTCCACATCCTGTCCTAGGGTATCTGAAGCGCATCCCCTAGGGAGCCACACCCCTTCCCACCTCAGGACGTGAATTGCTGGAAAGTCAGATTGCTCTCCTTCGCAAACAGGTCTGTGGCCGGGAGGCCCTACTGGTTGAACATTTCCTGGAGCACTCTCCCATTCCGCTACCATTCGTAATAGTCGGAGCCGAACCGACTGAGCCTGTCCGCCTCCAGGGTGGATTCTCCCAGCAGCTGGACCGCTGAGACCCATACCTCTTGTGCAATTGCCCACTCCCGGATGTCTAGGGTGAACAGACCGAGGAGGTCCCGCTGTAGGTGAGGCGGTATGGTGACCGCTGCCCCTTGATAACCAGATTCCTGGTCCCATGAAGCCGTAAAGTGCAGCTGCAGGCCGGTGTAAGGAGGCATGCCGCTAGCACCACCAGCAGGTGGTGGTACCACCACAGTTGTTACTGTTCTGAGAAAGTGAGCAACAGAAGTCTTGATCGTCGCCACCTTCTCCTCTGAAGGGAATACCTTCTGCGTATCCCGCAGCAGCCCAAAGAACACCAGAGTTGGAGTAGTGCAGAGCTGCGATTTCTGGTAGATGACCGAAAAACCCAGCTCGTAGAGCGTAGTCTGTCCAGTGATGACCTGACCTGCTCCGGAGACATCCCTCCGACTAACCAGTCAGCGAGTTGGGGGATATACATGCAGGCCCTCCGTCCTGAGGAGGGCCGCCATGGCATTCATGAGTCTTGTGAACACCCTCTGAGCTGAATTCAGAACAAAAAGGTAGCACTTTGTATTGAAAATACAAGCCCATGACCCGGAACCTGAGGAAAGCCCAGTGAGGTTGCACTATACGGACAAGAACTATGGGGACAAGATACAAGTCTTTCAGATCCAGGGAGCACGTCCAGTCCAGCTCCCCTTCCCCCACACAGCGTCTCGGCTATGATAGCTGGCATCACCATTTTGAACTTCTGCAAAGGTAGGTACAGATTGGAGGTAGGAAAGATCTAGCATCACTTGCAGGCCCGCCCGTTTTTTTTGAATGGCGAAGATGCAGGAGTAAAAGCCCTGGCGCTGTTGAGGGAGAAATACCTCCTCCACAGCCTTGCTCTCCACGAGGGAATGGATCTCCAATAAAAGTAAGGGCGTTCCGATCGGCGTGGGAGGTTTAAGGGGGACGGAAGGGGAAGCCGGAAGCCTGTGGAGACTACATAGATGAGTCCGAAAAGCATATGAGCCAAGCTTCACTGTGCAGGGCCAGCCTGCCCCCAACTGGGGTGCTGTGGACCTGAAAAGAGCTTTCATTGTTTCTTTGGGTCGGAGGCCAATGACCGGGAGGGGGACTTGATGTACTCAGAAATGCTGCTGCTATAACAGGATAATGGCTGAGTGTTGCCTTCCACCTGTCTGAATGTCTGCATCTAGTCTTTTGTTGACTGGCTGAGTGGAGTGGTTTGAGCCAACTCTTTTTAGTCATTGCTTCGAAGTCTTTCTGCAGCGGGATGCTGGACCTGGCCTCTGCTTTAATGTGGAGCACTTACACCAATACCCCTGATTCCGGCAGCTCCTTCTGGGGCTGAGGGATGCCTAGATATTCAGCTAAACCCGCTATCTTGTCATGGAAAGCCCTTGCAGAGGAAGGCATGTCTTGCTCTTCTTCATCTGTGTCCTGTTGATCCCCCTGCATTAGCGGAGACCCCTGTGTGCGGAGGGGAAGTCTGTAGGTGCCGAGAGCATTGGTACAGGTGCTGAAACTGCAGTTACCACAGGTATTGGTGGCTGCATAGGTACCAGCAGAAGCGGTGGCGCGGGAGGCAGCATGTCCTGTATTATGCCCTTCAAGATGTTTACCATTTGCGGGGACCTCATGAGGGACAAAAACCTGTCAAAGAGGTGGTCCTCGCAGGCAGGCTGGGCATGTCCCTGCACGGCCGCCAGAGGCAAATACACCTGTTGCATACCCCCCACAATCCTGAGAGTACATGCCCTCATTGTACCGAGCTCCAGTAAAGTCCAGGTACAATGTGGTCCAGGTGATCAGAGTCATTGGAACTCAGTCTGCCCTGGCGGTTGGCGGGCTTCTGTCTTGGCTGGGATGCTTTCCCATCTTTGGGGGTCTGGCCTGGACGCCATCTTGTCTGCATGTGCCGCCATCTTCAGCACGTGGGACAGTGGTCGATGCAGGCCTGGGCTCGGCCTGCATGCCTGGTCGGATTGGCTCAGCCTGCATGCCTGGTCGCAGTGGCTCTGCCCCGCCTTGCACCTCAGGCACGTGCCTGGTAGTGCTGCGTGCGCTGCATGTAGGTGTCCCCTCGGGTGTGTGATCCGTTAATGGAGCCCGTGGGATCCTCAGCGGTGGAACCTGTAGGTCCCATAGACCCCTTGGCAATTAAAGCCGGTAGCTGCAAGAGCCTTGGTGTCCCGAATGCCGGTGCGAGGTTCTGACTGACCCCTCCCGCCAGCAGGTTTCCCTGGGAAGGTGTATCTGCAGGGTGCTTTAGGGAAGAGTACGCTTACCTTCTTGGTCTTTCTCCTTATGTATTCCTTAATGCTCCCTGGCAGAGTCCTGGAGAACAACTCTCCACCTTGCGAGCCATTTTTTGAGGGACCAGGGAACAAGTGCGTTGAACGCTGAGCAGCCTTCCCATCCGTGGTCTTCGTGTGGATTGGACGTGGGGGAAGTACCCATCGCACAACGGGCACCTGCTGAAGCCGGTCGTGGCTGACATGCGCCAGGGACAGACTAGGGCACAATAGGACGGTGTTCCCAATTTGCGAAAAAAATTGAAAAAAGTTAAGATTAAGGAAAAAGCACGTGGAATTACAAGGCTTGAGGCCTCATCCAGGAGCACTGGTTTAAAAAAAAAAAAAAAATTATAATAATCGGTCCTCTCCTGTGGAAGCAGAAAAGAGGACCGAGGTGTGGCGCCGGTGGGAAGGGTTAAGGGAGCCGAAGAGGTTATCCAAAGAAACTAATCAGCTGTTCACGTAAGCGAGCTCACTTTACGGACCGTGAATCCCTGCTAACAAGAACTCAGACCTCTGACAACAGCAAAATTACCTGTGTTCTCACTCACGGATTAGAGACCTTTCAGATCAAGAAAATCATTCTCAAACACTGGGGCATTGTCAAATTAAACTTACCTGACAAACCTTGCCCCCGGTTTGCCCTGAAAAGAGCTTCAAACATACAAGATAAACTGGTACATTTAATCTTCCAAAAACAGCCACCCAGAACTGGACTTTGGGACCCGAGATCTGTAAAACGACAGCAACCGTGTGGAACATGCACAGCGTGCACCTTCACAAAGAAAATGAAAGAATTCCAGATTGGCGACCGTATATGGGTTTTACCAACTCTCACAAATTGCAAAACGAGACAAGTCGTTTATTGCATTGAATGCCCTTGCAGACTGAGGTACGTTGGACAAACAAGCAGAGCTGTACACATTAGAATATCTGAACCCTGATCTCGAATCAGGTGCAAGACGGTCACAGCACCACGTGTGAATCACTGCATGGCATTGAAACATTCACCCAATGAAATCTTCTGGTGGGTACCGGATGTAGTAAAAAAAACTCCAATACATCCAGATGCCTACTCGACAAAGAAGCACGTTGGATTTAATGGATGGAAACACACATCAAAGGGCTCAATGAAGAATTAATTACACCCTTATAGGAATTAACAACCATGTCCATTTATTTATTCATCCATTTCAACATCACATGCATAGAGGTTTCCCTCCGATTCATCTGTTCACACACTTGGTCAAGCAATAACTCTCAGATAACTCCGTACAATCGAAATTACCACAACACTCACTTTTAACAAACATATATTGCTTATCATTAATATTTTTTGGATCCAATGCAGTTGCTTAATTCGATACCAAAATTCATCTACTGACTCATGCAACCTTGCCGTTTGTTCGCCATCTTCTCATGCATTTTTACAAACTTACTGAGTGCGTACGTAACATTGCGCTTCATTTTTAATCGGTTTCTCAAGAGTAAAACCCCTTTTTTCTGTGTATGCTGTTTTTTCTGTGTATGCTGTCTTTAAATGAACTCTGACTGTTTTTGCCATATATTTGTGCCGCACATTATCAATATTCATATTGGAGTGTGCAGGCCGCTCGCTAGCTCCGGAACTCAATGAGCCTGGCTATGAGTTTCTTCACAGAGTGGCCTGCCCTTCCTGTCATATCAGCTTCACCAACAGGAAGCTTTTCTACGTTGTAGTCAGCACGTTATTATGGCTACCAATTAATTATTCGCCTGAGAATAGGGTGCATCCCTCCGGCATGAGCTTCAAGAAGGTATCGGCTTTCATAGCAGAAGTACGCAAGGTTGAAATAATTATCTTTGAGACTATTATGCCTCAGTAAGCTCCATTGGCAGTTTCGAACTAGGCATTATCCCCATTTTTAGCATCTCAAAATGATCTTTGAAACGCAGTGCTGCCACATTACGATTAGCTGGCTATGTGTTGTCATGACAGCAGGGCTACGTGACAAAAGGGAGGACTTGTCACTCTCGAACAATCAGGAAGACTTTTCAGCTGAAACAGGAAGCAGTCTGTCCTGCAAGCTAACTCAGCTTGTTTTTTTCAAAAGGCGCCCACAGTGATCGCGGCTTCATTCCGCAGACCGAAACAGAGTTAGGTGGATGGCAAACATTGGTAAGAATGCTTGTAAAGCGTATGCAAAAGAATGCAAGTAGCTTGTGCGGCGACCGTAGTAGGGGAATATGGGGGGTGGGGGGGGGGGGAAAGAGATGCTTGGATTTCAAAGGATCTTGCCTTCGTTTTGAAGGTTGGTCTTGATTGAGTGACGAAGTGCTCCTCGATCTGTTTTGCCATATGGATGGATGGGAGCAGGGCTCAATGGGCAATTTTGCTTGTTGATTGTGATCCGGACGGTCTTCGCCCCATCTAGTGGCCGCTCCAGAGAGGTTTGCCCTCTTCAGCCACTGCAGCCAGACTGCACCTCTGCAGCAGCTCTGCAGCCCGGGGTAGGTTTTGAAAGGTCCGCCTTCAAAGAACAAAAGACAGTGCCGAAAGCCTGTTTACCAACAGGAACGTAGAGTCTAAGAAGCCAGACTGCACCAGCTCCGCGTCATGTAGTGTACCCAAAATCCCTCATGCGTCGAGGTCCCGCCGATTGTGTTTTTCTGCTGTAAGGGAGCCTTATGACTATTGTGAGTGAGTACAGAGCGAGAAAGGTATAAGATGTCCATGTTCCTTCTGCTCCAAGGTTAATCTGCTTAGAATCATATGCTGTGCATAGATTAGCGAGCAGTACCCAGAGACGGTGGTGGGATGTGTGAAGGAACAGTAGCTAAGATGTCTTTGCACTGCTTGTCCCACCTGAGAATCAGACCTAGAGTGTGTAAGCAGTAATGTTGTGTAAAGGTGTGTAGAGAACTCAAGGTTGCTGCTTTACAAATGGACTCAAGAGGAACATTTGCAATGCATGCTATGGAAGCCCCAGTCCCCCAAGTAAAGTTCGCTCTAGGCTAGAAGAGCAGATCTCTCTTGGCAAGAGTGTAGCAGTGTGATGCAGTTTACGATCCACTTTCAAATGGCCGACATAGAGACAGGGTCCCCTTCTCTACCAGCTGCCACTGAAATGAAAAACTGGTTAGTCTTTCTTGGTGGTTTAGTTTTTTCCAGATAATATATCACTGTTCTGCTCACATCAAGTGTGTGGAGGCTTCTTTCTGCCACGTTAGTGGGGTTCTGGAAGAAGGTGGGTAGTTCTTAGATTTGTTCACATGGCACTTTGAAATACATGTAGGCACAAACCATGGGTGAGTGCACAAGACCACCTTATCTTTGTGAATCGTGACAAATTGGTCTTGAATTGAAAGGGCCTGCAGTTCACCAACTCTCCTTATTGATGTAACTGCCACCAGGAAGGCAGTCTTGTAAGTGCCTTAAGGCTAGCCTTATGGATAGGTTCAAAGGGAGGTCCCATTAGTCTAGTCAGTACAGCATTCAGGTCCCATCCAGGAGCTGGGTTGGAGATAGGGGGATGAAGTCTTAACCCCTTCCATAACAGCCTTGATTACTGGCATTTTCCACCCCAAGACCTTCTGGCACGTGGTGTAAGCTGAAAATGCAGGCAAATATTTGTTTAGGGAATTGAAAACTAAACCAGCCTCTAGTAGGTGGGTCAGGTACAGGACAATACCTGTTGGAGAGCAGTCATTAGGATGGATGCTCTTAATATTGCACCAGGTGACCAAGAGTTTCCATTTGGTGGAGTAGCAATGTCTGGTGTTGGGCGTTTGTGCTTCCCCAAGTATGTTCATGCACATCTGAGGGAGATGGAGGTGTCCGAACTCTATGATCTCAGGAGCCAGACTGCTAAATTGAGAGATTGCAGGCATGGATGAAGTCTCTCACGTGTATTGTGACAGCACGTTGCACGGGCATGAGACTCTTTGCAGGTGCGACCGACATTGCCATCAGGTGAGAGAACCAAGGTTGGCGGGCCAGCATAATAATCATGACTAGTTCCTGGTGCATCTTGTGCACTACCTTGTTGAGTAGGGGAGTCGGAGTCTTTAGGCGGGTGGGGGGAGTGTAGACAAATTTCCCCCACCATGTTATCCAAAGACCGTTCCCCTTGGAGAGGTTCTGCAGGTACCTGGAGGCTTAATCTGAGCATTGCACTTTCTCCAGAGTTGCGAACAAGTCGATCTCTGGGAAGCACCATTCTGCGAAGACATCGAGAAGAACGTCTTTGTGTAACTGCCATTTGTACTCTACAGGTAGTGGGAAGTCTCTGCTGAGCACGTATGCCCGAAGATGGAGTTCCCCTGGAACGTGCCGTGACAGGAACATCTTGTGTTTGAGAGCCCACTTCCAAATGTTCTGGGACAGTTTGGATAGCCCTGGAGATCGAGTGCCCCCTTGTTTGTTCCGGTAATACATGGCTGTGGTACTGTCCGTGAGGACTAGGACCGTCTTCCCCTGGAGGTCTGTTTGGAAGGTCTTCAGGGCCTTGAATACTGCTAGCAGTTCCAACAGGTTTATGTGGTTGCTTGCTACCGCTGGGGACCACACACCGTGCACCATCAAGTGAAGGAGGCGAGTCCCCCACCCAGTCAGAGATGTGTCCGTGGTGAGTGGCTTCTACTGCGGGGCTGGTGAAGGATTTCCCCCACAAGAGGTTCTCCCTCGACCACCACTTCAGAGACTGAACGAGGGCTGCTGAGACAACCACTAGATCATCCCATTGTCCGCTGGCCTGACACCACTGGCTCGAGAGCCACTCTTGCATGGCACGCAGACATTAGTGTGGGACAAGATAAATGCAGGAGGCCATCATCCCCAACAGTCCCATGGCCTTGCGAATGGTCACCTCGTGATCGTCTACATAGTGCGGGATCTGGAACAGCAGGTTTTGAACCCTCTCTGAGGGAAAGACGTGTCAGTCTTTGGTTCAAATTAGAGCCCCCAGAAATTGCATGACTTGGCTCTAGGATTGACTTTCTCGTTGATCGAGAACCCCAGACTGAAGGAGATCTACCATCTTCTGGGTAGATGATAGGGATGCGCCGTACAAATCCCCTATTAGTCAGTCGTTAAGGTAATGATAGACTGGAATGGACTGCCTGCGCAAGTGAGCCGCTACTAAAGCCAGTACCTTCGTAAACAACCTTGGGGCTGAGGCAATGACGAAGGGGAGAAACTGATATTGCTTGCTCTTGATCATGAACCTTAGGCACTCTGTGCGCTGCCAACATTGAAATATGAAAGTATGCATCTTCCATATCCAGTGTTGCCATGTAATCCCCCTGCGTCAGAGGGATCAATTCATGCAGTGTTGTCATTCTGAACTTTTGCGGCTTGATACATTTGTTTGCTCTAACAGGGAGCATGGTGATACCTTTTTTGGGTATAAGGAATCTTATTCACCTGATGAATGGGCAGGACTTCTATTGCGCCCTTTTATTTTTTTTTAAACTTTATTTTAGTGCAGAACATACATCCTCAAATACAATCTTCAACAGTATTACAGCATTTACATCAATCAGGGTTTGTGCCCACACATGTAGGCATCGTTAGAGTAGCATATTTTAATACATTTACTTTATACTTGGTTGTCACTGAACAGTTCTTTGTTTAAGTATTCTCGGAAAGGCTCCCAAATGTCCTTAGGCCTGCAACTCTTTCAAGTGAAACATAGGCCTCTTCACACTCATTGGCATATGCCATTTCTTCGACCCACATTAACGTCCGGAGCAGTCCTAGATTTCCTTTTAAGTAACATACATTTTTCGGCCAACAAGCAACCAAGGTCAAAAAGGAGTCTCAACTGTTACCTTTCCTATATCCCCAAATCGGTATTTCAGGAGTGACAAACAAGGGGTGAGGGCACACGTACATTCCTGTAAACCATCAGCAAGCTCCTGACAGAATTGGGCTACTCAAGGGCAGCCCCCAGTACATATAGTGTGCATCGGCCACGTCTGCGTTGCACTGGATACAGCCACCGTTCGCTGTAGGGGCAAACTTGGAAATTTTCGCGGGGGTGTAATGAGGTCTATTGATCATCTTAAATTGTATGAGTGTCTAGCATTGAGGGATACCTCCCAGGTCAGGCAACACCATTGGGTCCACTGAGTATCGTCCAGCGGAGTTCCAAAATCTGCCTCCCATCTCTTTGGCTTTCTGGGGTTGGTTCTGTGCTTCTTGGCATTTCTTGTATAGTCTGGACACCAGCCCTCTGGGGTTCCCTCCTGTTACCACCAGACTCAGCACCTCGCACTCCTTGGGTTCACATGGGAACGATGGCCAGTGCCCCCTTACCGCTGCTCTTATTTTATAATTTTGCAGTGTTTTAATGGAGCCAGTGCCCAGTTTCTGGGAGAAATCCGCGTGTGTGACAAAAGAGCCCTCCGGAAAGAGGTTGCGTAGTGTCAATGCGCCATAGGTATCCGACCCACTATGAATGGCCTTATCATAGGTTGGGGGCAGTCCTGGGCACCTACAGATCGGGATTGCCCCTACGTAGGGCACAGTGACATTCAGCCTCTTGAATATCCTGGCACAGGCGCTCACAGTCATGCAAACTGGGTCGAACCTGAAGGCGTCTGTTGATTGGCCAGAACTATTGTGCACAGGCCAGATGGGGACGCACTATGTTCCTCGAGGACTGTGCAGTGGTCAATCGTGTGGGGAATACCAATACCCAGCAAACTGCCTGCGCCACTTCATAGTACAACTCGAAGTCTGGGGGTTGGAGCTCCCCCTGCTCATTAGGCCTGGTCATGGCCTCACATCTCATCCGTGGTGTATCAGTACCCCGTGTAAATCCTACTGCCAACGACCGTAGCTTATAAAAAATATGCACCCCAAGCCGGTATATCTGTTAAGTAGTATAACAATTTTAGGACTACAATTATTTTTAGAAGAGACAGCCTACCGTATAGTGAGATGAGAAGCCTAGCCCACAGGTTCAATTTGTCTTAGTCTGTGCTTATACTTTGTTGTTCTCGATTAATAGTAAGTGGTGTTGGCGCGTTACCACTATGCCCAAATACTTTATTTTACCTTGGACTCATCGAAGTCCAGCTAGATCGGGAGGCGAGGGTGGGGGGAGTTGGTGGCATCATTTTCACGTTGGTGGCGTCAGACTTGGTTTCATTGATGTGGTATCCTGAATAAATAGCAAATTTGCGGACCTCGACCTAATGTATAGTAACAAATCGTCAGCATAAAGTGATATGATGTACGTTGGACCTGTCATATGTAAGCCTCGATGTATATGTTTGAGGCGCATGATGCATGGCAAAGGCTCTTTAGTGAGAGCGAACAGTAACTGGGATAGCGGGCAAGCCCGACTTGTACTGCGTCCAAGCAGGATCATCAGGGATAGCGTGGTCCAAGTGCGGACCCTAACCACTGGGGAGGAATACAACAAGCGGACACACAATTCACCCAGCCTCATGCAGCGCCGAGAACAGGAACTGCCAAGAGACAGAGTCAAAAGCTTTCTCGGCATCCAGTGAGGCCGCTACCGCTTGTCGATTCTGGTTGAGTTGTGAAAGGATGCCAAAGAGTCTTCACAAGTGGAGTGCACTCGTTTTGCCATTTGTGGGAGAAGTCTGGTGGCTAGTAGTTTGGCAAAAATCTTCATGTCTGAGTTAATCAGGGACAATGGTCTGTATGAGCCCGTATCGGAGGCAGATCTATTTGGTTTCAGTAATACTGTGATCACTGCCTCCGATAGGGAAGGGGGAATTCTGCCAGTTTGAAGCGGCGACTCCCATATTCGCATCAAGTTTGGAGCAAGTACGGGGCTCAGTTCTTTGTAATGTTCAACACCTAGACCGTCGGGGCCTGGTGCCTTGCCAGACAGGAGCGATTTAATGGCTTCAATGATCTCATCAGTGGTCAGTGGCTGATTAATGGCCAGTCGGGCCTCCTCCGAGAGCTACGTAAGCGGCATCTAATCTAAATAAGCCTCAAGTTCTACAGTTGAGCAGTCATCTGAATTTGAATATAAGGATTTATAAGACCTATAGAATTCAGTGTTCAGGGTATTCAGTTTAGTTCTGGTAGAACTGAGAATACACCATAATATGTTGCACCCCAATCTCGCTTTGGACAGTGTGTCCCAGTCTGTCGGCTGTAGTATGAAGTCGTAGTCTCAACTGCTAGTAGTTGAGACTACCACTTCATACTACGGCACACAAAACACATTCGGGCTGATGTCTCTATTTGAATAGGACCGACTGAATAGGACGGTTTACCCACAGTGGAACATCAAACAACCCTGAACTGGTCATCTGACCATGCGGGGTTTACGAGCATCCATGATCGCATTCAGCAATGGAAATGCTCCTACCATTGCCACATGTATAATGGGCTCAATCTATGAATAAATTTGGTCCCCTACACCAAGTGGAAGGTTTTATGTACGGTGCACAGGGCTCTGTGCATGGCACTACATTCTTATTGTGCTGAAGTAGCTATAGCGTCCTGAAGACGGGTTTCAACTCACTGATTTTATGAACTAATCATTCCTGGTGTTTTTGCGGTTTCCCAGAAACACATTACAGTGTTGACGCCATATGTGAAAACATGTCACACCTGGCCCAAGCGAGCTGACGTCCCATGTCAAAAAATATTGTTCTAGACGTGGTTGAAAAAGAAGTCACCTCGGTTACTAACATTGCACTGGTGTTTTCATCAATTGCATCTCCATCCATAAATTCAAAAGTGGTGGAGGCATTGTGTTTTCTTCAAACGCAACAGAGAATTAAGTGTTTTTTGTATTGTGTTTTATCCTTTGGCCAAAGGTTTTTACAATAAGATGTTGTGATATTAATTAAAATTTGTTTTATATTGCTTCTGTCAGTGGTTTACACAAATGGGATATAATGAGCCGTTTGTGATCAATGGGTAGAGTTGTTCATCTACAACCTGTGTAGGAGGAGACAGGGTAGCTAGTGGTGGAACTGTTCGTTTCCGTCATATATACACACACACTTCCTCACCCACCAGAGCCCCCTACACAAAAGAGGAAGATACAGATGAAATAAATATAATTTTTTTTGGATACTTAGAAATGGTGTATCTCTACAATGTGCCGATTGATCTGTTTAACATATAAACAGATAAATACGATTTACTCTAAGGTTCTCACTAAAGGGACTAAACAGACTAAACAGAGGGGTAGTCGGTCTGTTCTTGATTGGGTTTGCCTATTGGCACCAGCCTCGCACACCTCAATGGTCCTAGCAGGTGTCAGGGTACTGTTTGCCACTAGTCTTCCCGCCCTGGTTGTGCCGACATTTTGGGTCAGGGCTCATCTGATCATGTGCACCCCGCAGCACTTGTCCATTTAGGGCATCCCAGGGAGTGTGCCGAGCACTCATGTTGCTTGTGTGCTGATGGGCGCGTGACTAGGCAGTCAGCCCACGGGCCAAGCCCTGCTGAGCTAAGACATAAGTCCCGGGTGCTCCACATAATAATGGCACGCCAGCTCTGCGATCACTGGTGGAGCAGAGCCAACCCTGCGGACCTGGTGTGGCGTATAGTGTGGCCGGTATTCCCAAATCAGGCCCCGGCTATGCAGCCCTCCGGTCGCCGGTAGTGGACCAGCCCGACGTGCATCCGCACATGCATCCCAGGGCGACCCCACCTCTCACCCCAATCCTTGCACAGGCAGGACCTCTGGCATCAGCAGAGCCATCCGTGGTATAGTGCCTTACTCGCAACTGGTTCCGTTGGGTGGAGTTGCAGGGCCGAATGTGTGTCGGTCGCCTCAGGTGCACCAGCCCCGTCGTTGCAGCTACAGAGGCCTGGTCAGGGCCACAGTTCGTTGTTTATAGTGCTTCAGCCTGAGATCGCCTCCTTGTAGGGGAGTTAGGGGATTGCTCATCGGGTCGGTGCCGGGGTCTGAGGGACAGCCCAGGATGCTCTCTGCATAATCGGTGGCCTCCCGGGCCAGCACCTCGTGTCATCCGGCATATGCACACGGCAGTGTGTACGCCACGGCAGTCCCAAGTGGCTTTAGCCCACGGGCCCCTCAGTCCAGTGTCTCACGCCTCAGCCCGGGAGAAGACTCACCAGTGGCGATTTATCACTGCATGGGCTCAGCACTCCTCCGTCGGCCAGAGCCACCTTTCAGTTTCCGTCAGCGGTGGATGTCCTACAGTGCCCCTGGTTTCATCCAGGTCTTCAACAGTCACCCAGGCCGTACCCTTCCGACTCGGGCTGCAGGGAGGCAACCCTGTGTCGCGCCCTCCGCTCTATGGCCAGGGAGAGCCCAATCCGCCCTGCCAATAATCAGGCCTCTTAACAGGGCTGTAGAAACCCAACCCAATCAATCGGGTTGGCGCCTCAGTTGTCCCTGCTGCCAGCCAAATTGGTAGTGAATGGTGCGAGGTGGAGCAACAGGCAGACCCCAACGCAGAGTGTCCCGTCAGCTCCCTTCTCGTTGCGCAGTCTGGACGGCAGTGATGCTGAAATCTGAAAAGGCCGCCACTCCACCACAATGCACGGTTTTTCACAAAATTGTGCCCTCAGGGGCTCGGAGCCACACTTAGTGTCCAGTTAGCAGCAGACTTTGATATAAACGGGCAGAACCTGATTTCTTGGGATTACAGATTTTACGATGCTGGAGCTCCTCGTTCAGGCGGCCATCTTGTTGGCAGCTTAACAGCACCCCTTTCTTGAAGGATCTGCACCTCTTCCAGTAGAATCTGCAGGTGGGCTGTCTGTGTCTTGGTGGATTGTATGGATGTGGCCGGGGGAACTTAATACACTAACCGTGGGCTATGGTCTTGAGCACCCACTGTCTGAAGTGACTCCCTCCCATGCACGGAGAAAGGATATGAAACATCCGACCGGGGAGGAATGGGAGGGGACCCGGACTGGCGAATCATTTCTCAGCGGAGTCCGGGGAGCCTCTTGGGGTGGAGCTCCTACCCCTGCCTTTGCCTCTTCACTGACCTCGCTGCTGGTATTCACCGGTGGCAGCTGCGCCATGTCAGAGGACCATGTTGAACCCCCTGTACCATACTGATTATGTGGGGAACCAGAAAAAGACTGCCCCTGAAAGGAGCAGCAAGAGTTACCTCCCCGCTGTTGGTAGGGGCGAGCAGTGATTAAGAGACTGGATAGTATGATGCTCCTCCTTTGCTGTTTCTAAGGCATCAACCACCGCTTTCCCAAACACGTTTGTGTCTTCCACTGGTTTGTTTATGAGCGAGGCCTGGGTTTCCGGCTTAAACCCAGAGTTCCTGAGCCAGGCGTGCCTTTTAAGAAAAGTACCATGAGCCAGGATCCATCCTGCCGGCTCAGCTGCATCCAACGTGTTCTTTAGGATGTTAGGGTGACCTGTTTCCATTCAGAGACAACCGCGAGCAGGCATGATCGTACCGGTTCTGGAACTTCTTGGAGACTCTCCTGAAGTAAGTTCCACTGTACATCTTTATAGCTTGCAAGAAGTGTAGTGTTATTAGCAATCCTCGTTGAATATGCTGCTGAAGTGGTGATACAATTACCTAATGCCTACAGCTTTCTTTCTGAAGTCGACAATGGTACCCCAGCCCTCTTCCTGGTAGTAGTGACTACAAGGGAGTCTGGAGTGGCATGCCCCCGATGTATAATGGGTCAGAAGGGGAGGAGTGGAAACATTTTTTTGGCCCTTGGATTGACGGCCCTTGTTAATGAAGGGGACAGCAAAGAAGGTGCAATGTGCTTCTTGATGGAACTCTGCAGGGGTATAGACTGACATGCGGGTGGTTTCTCTTTCAGCATGTCCTCCACAAAGTCAATATCATGTGCAACTTCCAGCGTGGCAATCTGGAAATTATCTGCAGCCCTTTTCAGGATTGCATTAAATGCCATTTGGTCATCAACAGGTCAAGCTTGACTCTGTAGAGGAGAGGAGGGAGGATCAAGACAAATGGCGTCTGGGTCAGGTGTATGAGTCGGGGAAAGCCAGGGTGCTTCCTCACCAGACTGATCTTGGCCCCAATTTGGGCAAGGGTCAGGTGTGTCCAGCCCAAAAGGATAGTCTTGTTGATCATAAAGATCCTCAAACCTCTTCAGATTCTGAGAATTCCAAAACCTCTTCCTGTGGGGGTTAGGGGGAATCCTCTGCCCTAGGTCTCTTAGGGGTGAAACATGTGTCAGAGAAATCTACAAACTTTGACATGTTCATACAACTCTCAAACCTCACTCTGTCCATTGGGATGAAACAGAGGGGTCAGGAGGAGGGAAAGTCTCTCCAGGAGAAAAGGGGTCCTCAGAAGGAAGGGCCTTGTCAGACAAAGCATGAGAGAGGGGCTGGGAGCCTTCTGAATACTCCTCTTGACGCGAGGATGAGCTTTTCTGCTTATTTGCCGCCTAAATGCTTGCGAGACTCTTGCGTAGCTCTGGCGTATTAGGGAGCGATGAACGTGCCTGTATGCGCTGGCAATGTTTTCCAGACCGCCGAAACCTTAGGCATTGACACGCTCTTACCTGGCGCGTCGACACTCATGTGTCTTAACAGAGGTCCCCCGGACAAATGCCACGGGGAGGGCAGTCGATCGTGACGATTGGTAGGTACTGTCGAACCCTTCTTGCGGGCCGGTTGACGCCTGTTGCTTTCTCGACGTATCAGTCGAGGGAGTCCATGGGGTTGTGTGCATTTTTTTTTGTGGTGCAGGTGTGCCCCTGTCGCCAACTGGGAAGCAGACGGTTCAGCGTAAAGGTCTATGGCCTTCACATCGGAGCCATGACTGCTGCTAGAATTCTAGTCACTCAAAAAGCCGACGGGGCAGGGTTGGGGAGGTGCTCCTCTCGGCCTGCTGCATGGTGTAGGCCATCACTGCTTCGTCCGCCCATCTTTTAAAGTCTTCTGACATAAAAGTTGGTAAGACTTGCAGGATCACTCCCCGTGATCACGAGGCAGACACTGGTTACACTTCGGTCAGTGTCCTTCCAAGGATACTTTGTTACAGGACGGGCATAACTTCAATGGAGTCCTCTCCATAATAGTGGTAAAGGGCGGCAGCCAGACAAGAAGGGAAAAGAGGGGGAAAAGGAAATGCATTCTTAAAGAACTGAACCCCAGGGCACCAATCTCCCTACTGTATAGGCCTGGCAGGAGGGCCGAGGCCACGGGGTAGACAGCCTCAACAGAAGCACCAGTCGTCGAAAGTCGGACTTCTCCGGCGCAGGGATCCACAGTAGCCAAAGAAGTTCAAAGACTAAAAAGGCCAAAGGTCGTGGGACAAGAAGTTACACATTTTTGCAATATATCTCACAAGCTCTGCATAAGGCAACCAGCTAGCTGGGCGGAAAAATAATATCTGAGGGACCTCGACACGTGAGGGATTTTGGGTATACTACACGTCACATTAGGGATAGTGTTACAGGCACACCCATGTCGACGTCCCCTTTATATCCTCAAAATAAAGATGCAATACTCTGTAATTACCACTAGATGTCGGACTATATGCACAGCATGTGATTCCAAGCAGATTAACAAGCATCAGAAATTCTCATTACACCGCTAGAAAAAGATTGACAACATAACCACCACTAGAAACAGTACCACCAACCAATTCTGTAGCAGGAGTGTGGTGAATTTATTTAATACAATTCAATCTGCAATAAATACTATGTACAGGTTACAATTCTAGTCTTTTGCGGAACATTGACAGGGACCCAGGGGAAAAAGGTCAATGCTCAGGAAAGTACCTTTAAAAGTCCCATTAGTGGATTTTTTTTTTTTTTTTTTTTAAGAGCTGGTGAAAGTTAACCGCAAAATTAATGTGGAACCCAAAACACAGAGCCACATTGATGGGTTAAAGTCGGTTTCTCAAAACAGGTGCAGAAAAGGAAGCAACCAGATGATGCCAGAGTAGGTCGCCATGAAGAGTTCCATTCCCAGGTTTGAATACCAGACGACTAGAGGGATGGAAGCAGAGCAGGATTCAGATCAAAGGAAGTCAATGGAAACCTGCGGTGGAGGGGGCCTACAACACCACCACTCCAGGACCCAGGGGAAATACAAAGATGTAGCAACATGATCAAGTGGATACAATTGTCCCGAAAGACAAAACAGGGCTGCCAGTAACCAGAAAATGGTGTGGCAGGTGAAATGGGAGGTGAGCAGACTGTCCAGATGAAGAGCAGAGGCAGGGTAGTGGTGGCTCACTCACTTTCTGGACAAATGAAGCTTCCTACCATGAAACGCTACGTCACAAGGGTAAAAGGGGAAGACTGTAGCACAACGGCAGTCCCAACACAAGACGTCCAGTCCAGCGAATGAGTATGACGAGTAAAAGCGCAGGGAATTGCTCAATTTTCTTCTTTTGGCTGCTGGACAGAAGGACATACAACACAACCAAATAGCGGACCATGGACCTAGAGAATCAACATCCCATTGTTGTGGCATTTGCTTCTGCTATTCAGGTACGAAGCAGCAGACTTGAGGATTGCACAGGGTCACCCCAGGATGTACACATTCAGCCATGGGCTGGCCTAAACCAGCCTTCAAATCATACACCATGCAGGCACAAATGTTTTGTTAGACAGCCAATCAGGCTGCCCTAAACAGCCAAACCCTCTGGTCCACACAGTTTGGTTATTGGGACTGGCCGGAGCAGGTGACCAATCTAAACTAGTCCATAACACTACAGAGGGTGCATGGCTGGGCTCAGAGAGAGCCCATGTGTGCACAACAACAAATGTGTGCCTGTCTTAAGGTTCCCACAAAGGGATGTCCCAAAACTAAATGGCCGAGTAGGACTTAAAAATTGCATCCCAATGGCCCCCATACTGCATTGATGCAGTCAGTTGGGCAAACCAAAACTAAAATAAAGCTGCCACTAGCGTACTTCACTACGCTAGTGTATGATGACAATCATGCTAGGGCCAAAATGAGGTCTGTAAAAGCACACCTGTCCTAGGAGTCTAATAGGCTACAATAGGACTGCATAGGAAAAGGGGCCTGCAGGGGAACTTCAGTGGAAGTCCCTCTGGTGTCCTAGGATATCTTATCTTACTCGAGGTCAAAATTAAAAAGTAAAACATTTAGGGGTACTATAAAACCACCAAAACATAACTCTGCTGCAACAGTAGCGAGGGGTCTTCCGCATTAGGTTTGCTCAACTATCCATACCTAAACCACACACTTAACTGTACTTCTACCAAACCTGGGCTTTTTAAGGTCTGGAACAGTGGGTTTCTGAAGCCCCTCTCTACAGCAGATCCCTAAGGAATGGGCTTGAGATCACACTGGAAACAGCTCTCCCTGGCCTGCTGCCTCTAAAGCCTGGTCCTGGGAAGCTTATGTGGGTCCCTGATGCTCCAGGAACCTGATCTATATAAGAAAAAACTAAAAGTTTAACACTGGACCTTGACCTTTTTTCTTGGTCTACCCTGGAAGTTCTAGATGGGAAAGTCGAATGTTAGAATGTACCAGTAGTTTGCTAAACAAATGATTACAATAAAATGTTCATGAACCCTTCCTTACAAAAAAGTGTTTGGAAAATCAGATTCCTTTTTTAAATTGTATTTGGTGTGCACCTGTGCAAGGTAAAGTACTAGGTCTGGACCAAACATGGAACATGGAAACAGACCCTTTCACAATGTGTACCAAATGTTTTTAGGACCTATGGCCCATAGAAAGCAATGTGAAACATTTTCCATCATTCCTCTTGGCCAAGAAAAGACAGTCAGCTTGAATGTTCATATCTGGGCCAGATCAGCTGCAGGACACATTTTCATGGGCAAGACCAAAAGTTACTGGAAAAAGTGGTTTTCTTTTACCTCTTCAAAGTGTTAAGTAACCTTAACCATAGAGCTTCTGCGACGACCAACACACAAATAAGTTCAGGAAACATATTTTCTCAAATTGACATAATTTCAGGGAGAAAATCCCACAAATTCACCAGTTATGTTTTGTAAACCAACTAGAATTTGTCCAACGCAACTGTAAAATAGCAATTTATTTTGCCGTTTTGAGAGCTTGTTCAATCATTTTGTGGCCACCCAGACATTGCTTAAAGTAGGGGCTTTCTGTGGGCCTCTAGAAGAAGGCATGGAAGGAAGCTTGAATGAGCTGTAGAAGAGGACTTGAGGATAGAAAATATAATCACTATGGCAATAAAATGACGGAACAAAAACTAGCATCTTCCGGGAACAGTAAAGAAAAAGGTAGCAGACAACTACAAAAATGTGCATCTTTTAAACACTATTGTGGCCACACAACTTCATTTGAAAGTGAAAGTAAAAAAGCTGGATGTTAGGGAAAATTCTCAGAAATGTGCCAATTCCACTACCTTGGAGACCCCCAGCACTTTTTCTGGACTCTAGGACTTTAATTTCTAACCTGGAGAGAGGACGACCTTCGTTCCCACTCTGGTGCATTTTCCTTGTGATTTTGACTTTCTTTTGGTTTTAGGATTCTGACAAACTCCATAGGCATCTTTTTACATTGTGGCACACAGCACCTTTAGTGCAGTGACACAGGGAAGTCTTAGATTTCCCCAGGCTTAAATACCCGACTCTTGGATTAACTACTGTTTCCAAGAGCAGTAAAGTGAAATTGACTTTGCTGTACATTGTAACTTTCTAGACCCAGCACACACCATCTTACAATAGGGTGCTGGAGGGGTTACTTAGTAGCCCCTTTGTCTAGCTTCTCATGTAACATTGTGTAAGTTAACCTTTACACAATTAATGGCTGGTGGCAGTGGTTACTTTTTACAACCGTGTCGTGTCTGTACTGCAGAAGAACTGGAAGAAGACGCCTGCTGCAACTGCTGGACCGTTGGTTTGCCCGGTGAAGCACTGTTGCTGTGCTGAAGCTCCAGGTTTGCCTCGACAGAGAAGCTCTGCAAAGACGACTTCTCCCCTTCAGTTGGTGAGACCAGTCAACTCCAAAGTAAGCCACCTGGACATCCATCTCAGAGCTGGTTGAAATTTCCACAGAGTGCTCCTGGAAACCGTATAGCCAAGGAGAGGAACACCAGTTTGTGTGCATTGCTTTTAAGCTGACCAAGAGCTCCAGGGAGATCCTTTGGACTCCCAGGAAGCAGGACTGACCAAGCCCCCCTCAACAGAGTGGAGGACCCCAGAAGCAAGGAAGCCCATCTCGACAGCCAGGAACCGCAGTGTTTCTATTTGCAGTAGTCGCGAAAAGCTGAAACACCGAAGTTCCAATTGTTTGAAAGTTTGCCGGTTGCAGTTAGTGACAGTCCCAATGTGGTGCAGGAGTCCTCAGAAGTCCTCCCTCTTGTCCCCACGACTGAGGACCAGGAGCAACAGGATCGGCAGAAATGCACAGGAACAGAGGTCATTAGCTGAATCTTTTTCATCAAACCAAAAGGTACTGTTAAGTCTGAGCGAACATACCCCTCACTGTAGATGTGCTTGCTCTTCTATTTCACAAGTCTCCCGGCTTGTGGCCCTACATTTGATTCTTCTTTCTTCATCAAAGACTTCTAAAAACATTGTGCAAAGACTTACTCACCTTCAAGAATGCTTCAGTTACATTGACTTTTGGCCACTGACATTGGCTTAGCCTGGTTCTCTGAATGACTCTTCTCTCCAGTTTTGTTTTGCACCTATCCTTCCAGGAAGGGGTTAACTTACTCTGCGCATTGGGAGGCGTAGGGGGTGAGGGAGAGTCGAGGGGTTCAAAAGTATTTACCTACTTAAATAAATATTTGAGATCTCGTTTATTCTGCTAAACCTCTTTTATACACCCTCTGCCTACTTTAGATGTAACAGAATGTCCACAGGCATCCTAGATAGTTATGTCACCTGTGGGTGTAGGAATTGTCTGCGAGTCATCCCCAATGGAAAGTTACTGAATCTAAGAAACCTAAGCGTGTGGATTTTTGAAGTCTATTTGAGTGTTGCTTTTATATTGTTCCTTCTGAAGCAGGCTTGTTTAAATGACTGGTAAATAAATTAATAATTGTTTCATCAAGAAACCTCGAGTATCAGTGTTTATTTGAATACTTGTCAAAATCTCTCCAAATGCATTACTGCTCCTATTGACCCCTCTTGAGATAAGCCTGGCTGCTAGGCCACACTACCAACCTATGTAGTTCAGACTTACACCAAAGGTTGGGTCCCTGTTGCCAGGAGGCTAAGGTTGTTGTAGTGCACCCTAAGGATACTACCCCAAATATTTCCCCAACAATGGACATTTTAAACAGATAAATCCACATAAATGTGAAAGGGCTACCAGCTGCAGGAAAGTGATCAGCTGGAACAATCGGATCATTCCCTAGCTAACCATACAAAAGACCAACAAATGCAGATTACTAAAGCCCTGTGGATTTTAGTCAAGAAATCAAAGGCACACCCTGAGCAGGAACCAATGGCATGTTTTCCCCCCCAAAAAGCAACTAAATTATGGAATTTGAATGTGGTACTGCTCAGGAAACATTTAGATCCATGCAAAAAAGAAACAAAATTATGTTTTCCCCCTTAAATAGTGTGTTTTAGGTTGGTGTAAATATTCCCCTCTAGATAACTATAAGGGTCAATGACAGAAGGAGGAAAGCAAGGGAGAGATCACTCAGGCTGCATGTCACCATACGCGGGATTGAATGCAGAAAGCACGGATTATGTCTTCCCTGTGGAAGCGGATCGATTTGATAGCCTTCAATCCTAACCACCTCCCCCCAACAAAAAAGGTTAATTAAAATCGCATTCAAGTAAGATTGAAGTGATTTGTTCTCTTACACACTGGAGCCAAGCGTTTGGCTTTTTGCTTTGCTCCATATCCATCTCACTCGGACAACTCCTATGTGCCTTTATATTGGGAGGCACTGTATCTTTTACACTTCGGTTTGACTCAAAGTACACAAAACACTTGGGTGCAGTAGAGCGTTGGAGCCTAGTTGCGCTCTGACTGGTTTTTGTTTTTTAAAAATCAGTCTGAGCACATTCCATGAAGATGTCGTGCATTACTAAGGGCAATATGGAGGACACAACCACTCCTGTTGGGAATAGGCTAACTGAGGTCTTGGCCGGGAGTGCCAACAGAAGAAAGTGACTACAGGACTCAAACACATGAGCTCTTAATGATGGTCACATGGAAATAATGTCAGAGGGCCAGGACAAACAAGGAGACCTTAGCTTCAGGGATACCGAGTTGCAGTCTGATCACACTGATTTGGAAACTGTGCTGTCCATGCAATTTGATGCAGAGAAAGAGGAAAGGCTCCTAAAATCTTCTGCACAGGCTTTTCTGGAATTGGGGATAGCAGGATTGAGCAATTTGATAACATTGAACCTATGTGGAATGCAGTTAAGAGAGAAATTGCACTTTAAAAAATGAACACCTTGCCATGACTTTTGCATTTGGCTTGATTTTTTAAATACATCTGCACAATATGTGCTTTCTGGTCAAATGGATAATGCATGTCAAACCTATTTGTTTCCTAATCTGAACCTGGTTAATATGAGTTGCCAAACCAGTCAGTTTGTGCATGGCAAACCGGTACATATTTCCAATCAATCACAGTCAGTGGACCCAGTGAAGCATTGCTTAGAGGCTGAGGAGAAAACTTGTCAGACGAGCTGGATGCCTTGAATATATTGAAATTTAAAGGAGGATGAGGTTAAGCAGCCTTACCTTGATTCCTCCGTTCCTTTCATGAGTGTGGTAGCCGAAATGCAAATACACTCCCATACAGTCTGCTCTTCTATGGCCGTAGAAGATCCAAGCCTGATGTTATCTTTGAGTGACCAATATAATAAAAGTAAAATCAACTCCAGGACCACTGTGAGGGTACGACTTGATAAAACACAGACGCCCCATATCTCAGACAAGGTTTTAAGACTATCTGTTTTTGACCAGAGAAACTTTATTATTGTAAATGTTAGAACTCCAATAGGCTTTGAACCCAAAAAAGCTCTCAGGAACAAGGTCATGGCCCAGCCATTATACGAATTACAGACTTTAAGGTTCTACAGAGAATTAAGATTAATGGTGTTGAGATGTGACTAGGGACAGCATATTGGTGGGCTGTGGGCGTAGTAATCTGCTGCTGTTTTTAGCAACAACTTCACTAATGTGCCATCTGAACTGAAGTTGATTGTAAATACCACCTTATGAATTCCCATCGCTAGAAGAGCCGACACTGCTGGGTTCCAATTTAAGATGTACGTTATCCTACGTACCTTTAAGTATTTTGTGCTTTGTTCTTTTTGTAGTTTGTTTTGTTAGCGCCTTTATGCCTCTTGGACAATACTGCACTATATAAACTATAAAGCTAGTATTGAAAGTGGTTAGGCTAAGTCCAACATATGCTGCGCAATTAACTTATTTCAGATTGTGGAATAAGAATGTGTTTATCCATGCAGGGTAAAGAATTTGCAATCACAATTTGTTCCAAGTCTTACCAATGTTTGCAGAACAGCCATCATTACTAATGGGTTTTGCAGAAAATTGACTTATCTATCCTGCATTAACCAAGCTGACACTATATACATGTAGATTTGGTACACATTTATCTATTGTCAGAACATTACATTGTGTGGTCAAAACAAAGACTTTGTAACCTTATGCATAATCCTCTGAACAATGAATTAAAAAAAAGATCACAATTAAATTGCTTTGCACTATAGGATTACCATACGAAAAAGACCAAGATGAAAAAATGTTTACAAGGAAAAGTAATACACACCTCATACTCATCAAATATCTGTCGATGATGAAAGTAAGCATGTGAAAATATTCTGTAAATCCTCCTGCATACTGATCCTAGTTTAGCTACTGAAGATTCTTTTATGCTAACCCTGAAAAAATAGAGAGCATTGTAAATTACAATGCAAAACATATTCATCAATTTGCAGCAGTTCCAAAAATTGCATTTTAAGATGGAATCGCAAGGGGAGATCAGAAAATGAGATCATCTTGTATTATAGAAACATTCTCTACTTTAACAATGCAGATGCCTCCTAGTTCTATCCTGGGTCTGGTAGATGGCCAGAAACAAAAGGCTCAGACATAAATTACAAAAGATTTATTAGCGATCGAGAATGGTGCTTGGGCAAAACTATAAACCGTTGGGCATAAAAGCCCAACAGAAATGTCAGGAGAGCTTCCTTCAGACTCTTTTTCCCAGGTTCCCCTTCTCAGGTTAGGAAGAAGAAAAAGAAAAAAAAAACCCAGCAAAGTCTCTTCACACCAAAACAGACAAAGGGCCAGATAAGGAGTTTGGAGGTAGTAACAATTGCAAAACTGGCAAACTTTACAGCATGCAGTAAATACCGTATATGCAGTGATAATGTTGTGTCCAAAATAGCCGCCTGCGTTGAAAATGGCCGCCAGGTGGCGACATTTCCCTACAAATGCACCCTCTAGACTAACACTTTCCCCAAATATTCTGGGATTGAGGCAGTATATAATTATACCCATCCTAGTATACTTGGGGAAAGAATTCTAGGGGTCATGGGAAAAGAGAAAAAAAAAAACCTGCCGACTGTTTTAAGGCAACATTATTACATGGAAACGTAAATACAGGGTCCCAGGCAGGCCTCAATGATTCCAAGTCAGGCACACCCTTCCATTAATCCCCATTCTGAGTCCTATAGGACTCCATGGGGACAGAGTTTTACTTCATGTGGTAAATACTGCATGCAGCCTGCGCACACAAAAGTAGGCGTTTAAACAGTTTCAGTAATGGTGCAGTAAAACATCTGCTAATGGTAATTACCAGATATTTTACCACCAGCGCCAAACCGATAATCGGGACCAGAGTCTTCAGATTTCTCAGTACCTGGGAACTATATTGTCTAGGCCAGTCCTCCATTTGGTTTATATCGACATCTACACACTTCTTCTCCACCTCAGCTGGAAGTTAAGTGGTCTGTGGTAGGTGAAATGGAACCGACCGTGCAGAACATAAATCATACAGAGATGCTGGTGTCCCACGTCAAGAAAACAAAGGGTCAAGATCCGAGCATCTCCAAGAATCCAGAATGTGCACCAGGGAAGTGTATCAGGGGGGTTGGTGTCATGGGGTGTAGGAGTAAAGGGTGGGACGGGAAGAGGTTACCAGTTCATCTCTTAGCGCCTAGTCGTGATGCCATGGATAATCCCAGTGCCCTGGCCTCCCCCTCGCTTGCTTCTTCCTCCCAATACTATTCTAGATCCCACGCCTTGTTCTCCCGCACTCTTAGCTTTGTCCCTGCTCACACTCCCTATTCCACCCCTCGATTGGAAGCTGTACAAACCTCCTGCTTCTAAGGTCGAAGCATTCTTCCCGATATTGTTACCAGTCATCTGTGTGCCTCCCAAACATGCTGCTCTTGCTCTCCTTCACTGCTTCGAGTGTTAGGAAAGATGTCTCTATTGGCAACTTTCCCCTCCATAGTTTCGATGGACCCTCAATCTTTTTTGCTTAAACCTGTACTGACTGAGGGGAAATAAAGCCTTCAGCTTCACTTCCGGTGCCATTTGCTCATTTGTTAAAGGGAAACTGATCCGTCCTTCAGACTCAGTACTGGGAAACTGCTCCCCTTTTATCTTTCTGTAACTTTTTTAAATTGCACACTTGATCTTATAATGGGGATACTTTTGTATCGCCCTAGCCTTTTACGCTTGGGATTTTTGGATACTTTTATGTGCCTAAAGACAAGCGGGTGGCAGCAGATAAATAACTTACCGCAGGTAACGTTATTTCGATTGGATGTTCCTCCCACGTATTCCTCATCTTATAATTATCTCTCCAGCTGGTTTGGAATTTCTTTTAACAGGGGGCGCTGTGTGCCGTCTCGTCAAGGATGTGTCCCTCGAGGGCCTCCGTTTGACTGTCGACATCAGTTTAAGTAGCGCACGCAGCGCCCTTTGGCTTCAGTTCCGTTTTTCCCCCCTCCTGAAGAGGAATTACCAGGCGTACCATAGACTGTCGGCTCCAAGAAAGCGTAAAGTGTAAGAACACGTAAATCTACGGCAGGGTAGGGTGGAAGGGGCGATGAGGAATACATGGGAGGAACATCCAATCTTAAGAAAGTTACCATGGGTAAGTAACTTGTTCTTCGAATGGATTGTGTCCTCTCACGTATTCCTCATCTTATGAGAAGCCTCCAAAAGAAAAAAAATACTTTGGTGGTGGGAGTACAAATTATATTTTGTTTGAACTGTTGTCACGGACCGGATGAAGGACCGCTTTTGCAAATTGTCCTTCCTGACTGGAAGATGAATCCAGGCAGTTATGCCTCACAAATGTGTGAATAAACAACAAGCGGCCGCTGAACAAATGTCTGATTGGGACACCTCTCTGAAGAGCAGCAGAGGTTGGAATGTGCTCAAGCCTTCAGCGGGTCTTTGCCCACTAACCTGTAACATTCCCCAATAGCCAGGATGATCCATCTGAATAGGGTTTGTTTTCTAACAGCTAAACACAATTTAGGGCCTGTATAGCCAATGAATAATTGGTAATTTTGACGAAATTTAGACATCCTTGAAATAGAGCCATTTTTGGGTCCAGCCTATGTATTCTTTCCTCCACCTTTCCAGGATGAGGTGGTCGATAGAAAGTTGGCAAAATGATCTTTTGCGACAATTGAAAGTCTGAGACAATTTAGGTAGAAAATATGGTTTCATCCGGAGAAGAACCTGTATTTATAGAAAACTGTATGCAGGGGTTTACAGGAAAGTGCCTGCAATTCGCTTACCATGCGGGCTAAAGTTATTGCAATTAGCAAAACAGTTTAAGGTTAGCAGTCTCAATGGGCATGCGTGTATAGGCTCAAAAGGAATGTATGTTAAAATGTTAACACCAGGTTAAGATCCCATACAGGGAATTTGAAAGAAACTGGTGGAAATGCATTAGTAAGACCCTTTAGGAATTCAACAATCCGAGGGATTTTAAAATATGAATCCTGCTCTGAAGAGCGCTTGTAAATAGATTGCGCCGCCAGGTTAATTGTTCCAATCTGGAGCCTAAGATTCGCCAAATGTAACAAAAAAGAAAGCACCATGGGACTGTCACATAGAAAGGTATCCACATTCTGATCCCTGCACCAGCTGCTGAAGTTGTTCCAACGGCAGGGGTACAAAGACTTGGTTGCTGGCCTTCTACGTCATCCAGGAAGTCCCAATCCTTGCATCTCGACTTCTCAGAAACCATGCGTGTAGGTTGAGAGTCTTGGCCTCTGGATGGAGAACCCAACCCTCCTTTCGCGAGAGAAGGTCCTCACTTTGTGGAAGATGTATTCGAGGGCAGATGGACAGGTCCAGAAAGTCCAGGTACCACGTCCTCCTGGCCCAATGCGGGGCAATTAGGATCATGGATTTCCTGAACTTTCTCAACCACATGAGGAATGACAGGTAATGGAGGAAACATGTACATGAGTGAAAATTCCCAATCCACTATGAACACGTCCCCTAGAGCTCCTCTTGGGGGAAATTCCCTGGAACAAAACAGTTCACACTTCTGGTTGACACTGGTCACAAACAGATTCACTTGAGGGGTTCCCAAAAGGGTGGGCAATCTCTTGAAGGACTTCCTGAGCTAGTTCCCACATGTGGAAGACTGCTGTGCCTGTGCACAGCATCCAACGCCATGCTCTCCTCTGCAGCTAGGTGAACTGCTGAAAGAGATTCCTTCTTGAATTGCCCAGGACCAGAGCTGCATTGCTTCTCTGCACAGTGGTAGTGGCCCTACACCACCTCTCTCTTTTTGGAGGCAGCACATGGCCACTGTTGTCTTCATTATCAGGACGTTCTTGCTCCTTACAGAGGCAGGAAGGCCATCAGCGCTAGCCTGATTGCCCTCAGCTCCAAAAAGGTTGATGTGTAGTTTGGACTCAGAGGGAGACGACGACTGCCGATTGTCAGTTTGTTGGCTTGGGCGCTCCATCCAGTGAGTGAGGCGTCCGTCCCTACAGTCATCTCCGGCCAGGGCTGCCAAAAAGATTTTCCTTTGAGAATGCTGTCTTTGCAAGCCCACCTCAGAAGGTCATGAGAGATTCTGCTCGAAACTTTCAGGTGGTCTGACATTCTGCCTGAGAATTGGGACCATTAAGTCCCGAGAGCCCATTGGGGGGGAGGGGGGGATCTCATTCTGAGCACAGCCTCTGGCACTAGAAGAATGCAGGATGACATGAGACCTAGCAGCCTAAAATAAACAAACAAATCAAATAATCGAAGGCCGGAAGACGCCGGGCACTCTGGAATTTGGTGACCATCTGCAGAATATGTGGAGCTCTCACCTCGGGTGGCGAGGCTCTCCCAGAGGAAGCATCTAGGACTGTTCCAATAAATTGCAGTCTTTGAGTTGGTATCATGCGGGACTTCTTGTAATCGAGGGAGAAGCTAAGTCTGTGAAGAGTGGCAGGTTACGCTGATCTGTTCCAGAGCCCGTTCGGGTTAACATGCCCTGATCGCCAATCGTCCAGGTAGGGGTAGAAGTGAATCAAGCCCCCCCCCCCGCCACCCGCCCTCCCTCCGGAGACTCGCTGCCACCACGGCCATCAACTAGGTGAAAACCCTTGGGCGGAGGTCAGCCAGAATGGAATAACCCGAAACTGATGAGAACCACCAACCCGGAACCTCAGGAACTCTGCTTGTGATGGATAGGCACATGAAATTAAGCATCCTGAAGGTCAAATTACACCATCCAGTCTTGGAGTTTTGAGAGCCTGAAGGATTTGGGAAAAGGTAACCATCTTGAACTTGTCCTTCCTGAGGAACTTGTTCAAGTTTCTTAAGTCCAAGACTAGTCTTAATCCTCAATCCTTTTTGGGAATTAAAAAATATGGGGAGTATCAAGCCATGTTCAGTTCCGCCACAGGTACTTGTTCTACAGCACCTTTCTCTAGCAGGGTCAAAATCTTCAGCACAAGGAGCGAATCCGGAACTTTGAAATAGTTGTACCACGGTGGATGATCCCGAGGCCTTTATTGAAATCAAGCCATGTTCAGTTCCGCCACAGGTACTTGTTCTACAGCACCTTTCTCTAGCAGGGTCAAAATCTTCAGCACAAGGCGCGAATCCGGAACTTTGAAATAGTTGTACCACGGTGGATGATCCCGAGGCCTTTATTGAAATGGAAGGCAGTAACCTTGGGCTACAGTTTCCAGTGCCCAAGCATCTGAAGTAATGGCTCGCCATTCTATCAGATGCTGAGTAAGTCTGCCTCCCACCAGGGTCTTGTGAGTCAAGGCCTCAGGGTGGTTCTGAGGTGGCTGAGGGTAAAATTGCTGCTGCTTTGTTTGGCTTAGCACCCCCCTCCCTCATCTACCACGAAGGAATTTCTCTAACCAGCTTGTCTTCTAATTGAGTAGAATGGAAAGGACTTTCTCCTCCAAGAAGATGAACTGGAGTAGGGGTGTTGAGGAGGTCTAATACATTGCTAAGGGATTTAGCTGCCGCTTTTGAGGTCTGCAGCTATTCCAAGCTCTCATGAGCTTTCCTGCCAAACAGCCTCGAGCCGTCAGGGCATATTGAGGAGCCGACTGCACATCTGGTGCTAATCCGTACTTCCTCAACCAAGCAAATCTGCGTAACACTGCTAGGTGCCATGGATCTGCTGATGCTGTCTGCAGTGTCCAGACCTGACTGGAGACATTCACCCATTGCCTCCTTACCATCCTCGATTGCCAGGAAGCTGTCTTTCTTCACCTTTCGGGGATCTGGTCAGCCGCCATAGCTACACAGTCCGACTGGGTAAACTTAAACCTTGACAAGGTCCAAGTTGCGTTAGTTGACTTTAATGCCATACTGCCTGCAGTAAATATTTTTCTTGCCCAGGCATCCACTCTCATCATCCCCATCAGAAGGGATAGAGGGGGTATACCGATTGCTTGGTAGATGTAGCGGCTTGAACCATCAAACCTTCTGGTGTTGGACGTTTTGTCAAGTACTCTGGGTCGCTGCTGGATGGCCTATATTCTCTAGCAAAAATTGTATTCACTGCAGCCGCAGTGTCTGGTGTCTCCCAATTTGCCGAGACCCTTTTCTGAGTTGCAGTAGGATGTGGCAAAATATTATATTTTTTGGGAACCCTGGTCCACAAGATCTGTCAGGTCATCCTGCTCAAGAGAAGGAGTAGGCCTGCTCCAACCTAAGAACCATCATCCTATATAAGGAGTCAGCATGGTCAGTAGGATCTGGTTTGCCAAATTCCAGTTTGGGAGAGGTATCTAAACCACTGGCTGACTGATCATACAAGTCTTTTAATCTAGATTCTTGGAGATTAATTCATCAGGCACATTACGGGTGCCACATTGTAACCCAAATGGTGGTGTTACCTGAAGGTTCATTATCTTCATAGATGGAGGTTAAAGACTTTTTAAAAAGCCTTGGACATGGATTTTAAAACCTTTTCCTGGACAACTTCGAAGTCAATTTAGACACAGGTGTCGAATGCTCCAAAGCTGTTAGCGAAGGTGTCGGCGGTCGACTTCTGCTTTTTTTTTTTTTTTTTTTAAAGGAACCCTCGATGGACTGGATTCCTGACTTGTTGAAGCGCTCAACTATTTCTCATCGGATCGAGGTGCATCTCGATCCTGTACCGGCTTATGGCTCGGTTTAGAAGATTTAGTCTTCAACGTCCCTTTGTCGTCTTCATGCAGCTCGACAGGGGCATGGGCTTTCTGCTTGTTCTTCGAATGGGTCTGTATGCATTCGTGAAGATTTTAAGCATTTCGTTACCAAATGCATCACATTTTGCTGGGGAGTCCGATTTAGGTGGACATTTGATTACCTCAGCCGAAGAATCAATAGAGGTCGAAAGGTGACCTGTGACGCCGTTTCTTGGGCCTTCTTCAAAGACAAAGAATGGCGTGATCCAACATCTCGATCTAGACCTTTTAGATTTTTTCTGTCGAGGAGAATCCCTCGACTCATCGGTCTTTCTCTTTGAGCTCTTCAAAGGAGACTTTAAGGCCACCTACCAACGCCAATTTACCTTTACGCTCCCTTAGAGCCTTTTCTGTCATTGCCCGATGGGAGTTACAGTCGGAGGTATGGTGACTGGTATCAAAGCACCCATCAGGTCCCCAGGTAACAGGAGACAATAGTCTAGGGACGCTAGGATGGCATTAGTAGTGGTAGCTGTCAGAGTGGTTTGGATGGTTGCAACTACAACTATCTTTAACAATGATATCAGCCAACTACTGTTGTCCCAGTTCAAGATGGAGTACTTCCTGCACCGCACCGATTGGTGACCTGGTGAGCTATTAGTCTGCACATGCAGGAATTCGACGCTGGGACCCAATAGTATATGATAGACATATGCGGTGGGGGTCGGTGATCAAAATAGTCAATCCACAGTCTTGGCACTCCTTAAAGCCTGTTTAAGGCGTTGATGGAGCAGACAGGGAAGACATGTTCGATGATCGAAAATGAAGTTCACTGAAGAGCCAAAATCGTGCCATAATTCTTTGAAGCCAAGTTTGACATGTGTTTGCTGGATGCAAGTCTAGTACAGGGCTCATAGTTAGTTAAGCCATTCTTCGGCACAAGGAAGTATGTTAAATAGATATCCTTGTTTGCCTTTCTGCAGTAGGGACCATTTCCTCTAGAAGAATTAACTCTTCTTTGAGGCAACATCTTAGATATTTTGGAGGATGGTTTAGGGGTTTCTCTAGAAACTTGATGGAGTAACCCCCTGCCACCGTGTATAACACATGGTGATCCCCCAACCCCCTCCCATACATGGGTTAACTGACAAATGCAGCCTCCGACTGAAGTTGCATGCGAGGGAACCTGAATCGGGGTGACATTTCTTAGAGGAAGGGGAGGCTCTGGCGGGGTCACTACCTCTACTTCTGGCTCTTTTATACTCTTTGAAAGTTGGAAAGGAGTGGGATTGTGCCTCTGGAGGTCTACTGGAGCTACAGAATTGGATTGATTCGGCCTCACAAAGACGTTACACTGCAAATGGGTTGGAGATCTCCCGATAATCATAGTCTGCAGCTCTGGAAAGGCACAGCACCTCAGGCGTCGGTTCAATTTGTAGATAGTCTGAAGGGCGGTTGGTCACACCAGCCAAAGGGAAGGAGTCGTCCGCCATGCTCCATGATCGTGTAACCTACCCCTCCCGGCCCGAATGAGAGGAGTCAGTTGTCACCGATAGGGAAGGCTCCAGTTGGGTGAAGGGGGGCTCCCACTGAAACATTCCCATCAACCAGCGAAGACCGGGCAATAGGAGCAGTCGTGTTGGGATCCTGTCTGACTGAGACCCAGTGTCCTGATCCTAATTGGCCGACAGGTGGAGCTGGAGTCGCCTCCTCTTGAGGAGAGCGTGCTGTACAGTGAGCACGCAGGAGGCCATCAGGCCCAGAATATGCAGGAACAACCATGCAGAGGTGGTTGAGTTGGCCAGAAAGTGCCCCTCCGCCTTGCAGAGGGACAGAAGCCTCAAGCTTAGGGAACACCTGCTGAACCCTAGTGTCCCAACGCAACACTAGGAAGACCAGATCGAAAGATGGACACAACTGACTTCCGCAGGTTGAGGGAGAACCTCATCTGATAAAGGATATCCGCCAATCTCTGGCAGGAGTGTAACACCCCCCTCGGGTGACCCCTTGTCCTCACTAGCCAGTCATCCAATAAAGGTACAGACACAAAATATGTAACACTTAATACACTTCAAAACACTGTTTCTCTAAATCAGACGATACCTATTGGGGATGGCACACAGACACTTCCTACACCCTCAGGTGACTTAAATAGTTAGGAACTGTGGACATCGATTTATCACTAGTACATTTAGAGCACTACTGGGCTTGGTGTAAAAGATAGAATAGAGGAATAAGACCAAGGTTAAATAATTCACAAACAGGTAAGTACTTTCTAAAACCTTCCAATGCAGAGCAAATTAACCCTTATCTAGGAGAAAGGCCAAGGCACAAAGTCAGAGGTAAAGAGGAGTCTCTCAGGGAGCCAGGACAGCCAATGAATTGCACAAGGTCAAGGGGAGCTGAAGATGATCTTTTGCAGGTATGTAAACAGTCTAGCAAAGTTTTTAGAAAGGTTTGTTGAAAATAGAACACTTGAAGGGCCACAAGCTGGGAGGCTTGTGAGGGTCCAAGCTTTAGCAACTCTGCAAGGTAATAAAGGCAGGTCTCAACAGAGCAAGCAAGGCTACACAACAAGAAGTACGTTCTTAGACTTTACAGTACCTCTGGTTAGAAGAAATGGTTCCAGCTGGCTTCTGATCCTGTACAGCTCTGCAGATCCTGTTCCTGAGCCTCAGTCGTGGGGACAAGAGGCAGAGGTCTGGGGACTCCTGCTCTGCAATGGCAAGGTCAGCGGCAGCAATGGGCAAACTTCGATTCAGCGGTTCTTCAGTGTTTAAGCTCCTCGCGTCTGACCACAACTGCGGTTCTCGGATTCCGCTTCAGACTTTCCTCGCATCTGGGATCCAGCACTCTGTTGAGGTGGCCAAGGCTTGGTCAGTCGTGCATCAAAAGACCGGAGGATCTTCCTAGCGCTTGGGTCCGACTTAAAAACAACGCACACAATCTGGTGTTCCTCTCCCTGGCACTTCGGTTCCAGCAGCAGCGCAGTGGAAGTACAGCCAGCTCCGAGAGGATGTCCAGACGGGCTTACTTGAGTTGATTGGTCCCACCAACTCAAGGGAGAAGTCGTCCTTGCAGGGCTTCTCTAGTCGAGACGAGTTTGAAGCTTCAGCACAGCAGCAGGGCTTCACCAGTCAAACCAATGGTCCAGGAGTTGCAGCAGGCGTCTTGCAAGTTCTTCTACGGATTCCTTTGTCCAGTGGTCGACTCTGCTTTCCAAGCCAAAAAGCCTCACCTTTTATGGTGGTTTCTCCCAATCATTCCAGCCTAGCTGCCAATTACACAGCAGGGTGGCACCTTGCCGGACAGCCAGCTGGCCAATCAACTTTGGGTGCTTTCCTGTAACCAAGGGGATTAAGCACAGGGGGTTTTGGGCACCTGCCTCACTTCCTGCCCCTGCCAGACATACTGGAGCCAGAGGCAGGCTTCACTTGTGAATCCCGCCAAAGACAAAACAAACAAAGGGACCAAACCTGGTTTGGCGCGCAGAGTAAATCTGAAGGACCTTTCCAACAAGAAATGGCAAAAAAAGAAGACTGGGGCCATTTTGACGAAATGGGCACCCATGGGTGCTTTACTGTGGCTGCAAATGCAGCCCGCGGTAACACAATGGTAGTAAAAAGTAAACCACTGCCACCAGCCATTAATTGTAGAAAGGGTAATATAAAATTGTTACCTGAGAAACTAAAGGGGATACTAAGTAACCCCACCAGAACCCTAGGGTAAGATCGTGTGTGCTGGGTCTAGAAAGTTACAATTGTAAGTAAAGTCAATTTCTCTTCACTGCTCCTGGAAACAGTTTCACCAAAAGAAGGTATTTAAACCTTTCGGAAAATCTAAATGACTTCCCTGTGCCACTGCCCTGAAGGTGCTGTGTGACACAATGTAAAGATGATGCCTATCGAGTTTGTCAAACTCCAAAGTCAAAAGAAACAGAATAAAATCACATTAAAATTACAGGAGAGATAAAAAGTCCTAAAGTCCAGCAAAAAGAGCTGGGGGTGTCTAAAGTAGAAGGGAATTGGCACATTTTTGAGAATTCTCCCTAACAATTGGTACATGCAGGTACGCATCCTTGAGGTCCAGGGAAAACATCCAGTCACCTGCCCACAGACTCTGCTGGGTGCGCGGGATTAATCATCTTGAAGTGTTCCAGCAGTAAAGACAGATTTAGGATTGGTCCAGGACAACCTTCAGGCCAGCCTTGTTATTCTTGGCTACTGCAAGATCCTGGGAATAGTACCCAGAGCCCCAGTCCGAAAGAGGAACCAATTCCAGCGCCTGAATCTCGAGAGAAAGGACCTCTAGTAAAACAGCCGGGGACCAGATCTAACGAAGAGGAGAGGATGGTAGAGGCAAAGGAAGAGGAAGACTGAAGCCTGTAGAGACTATGGATAGGATCCACAGGATGCTGAAAAGAAGCTTCCAAGTGTCCTGGAAAAGTCAAACTGCCCACCCCCTCGCCCCCACCGCAAGCTGTGCTCCCAACAGACGCCACTGCTTCTTGGCGTCAAGAGCCAGGGGCGCAGAAAATCCTGTGCCAAGTCCTCTGCTGCTTCCTCCTGTTGCTGGGTGACCGGTCAGGCCTCTGTGTACAGTGGTCCCAGAACCCCTTGAAGCCGGAGAAAGCTAGGGGTTTGAGCTCTGTCCTGCCCTGGGACAGAGGGAAGGATTTTTGCCCAGGTTTTGTCAGGATGGCCAAGCACTTGGCAGTGTTGAGTGGAGGTTTTCTTCTTAGTGAACTCTTCAGTTGACGAATGAACCAGGTCCACGCCCTTGAAGGGCAGATCCAGGATCAGCTCCGGCATGTCAGATGAAACCTAGTGGCGTGCATCCACGCAGTCCTCATATCCAGACCAAGGCACAACCCTCTGCTGTGTCTATGTGGGAGACCAAAGACTCCATGAGGTTCAGGAGGTCGGCAGAAATTCCCAGAGCTCCCGCCACAGCTTCTGGTTAGCCGTAGCCAAGAAGGTGTCTGCATTGGCTTGCTACAGATGCAGTACTGAGATGGAATAACAGAACTTTCCCAAAGATCCAAGGACCTTGTCCTCCTGGGAAAGACAACTGGAGGTGGCTCCGATGGAGGAAGACAAAGATGCTTCTCCCAGACCTTGGCACCACCTGCAGGACATCCTTCTGGAGAGGGATGTCAGACCAGATTGTGGTGCGCTTACCCAAGACCTCTGCTAGCACTCCTGGGGGAGTTTCCTCGGGCATAGGGGACCCCCCCTCCCAAGTACTCTGCCACGCCCTGAACGCAGTCATGAAAGGCATTAACGATGTTGAGGGTTCATCGTCCTGGGCGTCATCATTGTCATCGCCCTCACCCCCCTTTTATACAGACCGAGGGGAGTCTGTGCCCTGGGACACAGGTGCCGATGGGTTCCTCCCACCCCCTGGCGCCAAAAAGAATGCCAACGGATGTTGAAGGGGAGGCCTTGGTGGCACAGGAAGAGGTGGAGGGGTCTGAACAACCGGTAGGGCCTGGACCGGGGGAGGGATGGCTTTGGAACCAGCAGTGCTGGATTAATGGGAGGAGTACACAGAGGGGGCAGCCGGGGAGGCGCCACCTGCAGGATAACCTTCACAATATACTTCAGGAGCCCCTTCATCTGCGGGAAGCACTCCAAGCAGTCCTATGCTGCTGGGTGCCTAGAGGCCCGGCCCTCTGAGCCACTGGACCTTCTCTCCTGGTCAAAGCACAGAGGCGCCTGGGGCGTGTAGCTGCAAGACTGATGGGTAGGTGCATCCCTGAGGAGACCATATGCCTGTACCATACAATCCGCTGCCGCTTCCAGAGGGAAAGGGACTGGGATCATCTTGCAAAGCACATTTGATGTGTAAAAGCACAGGCAGGCCCCAAGTTGGATCCAAGATGGCCGCGGGCCAGGCCGGCTCTGCCACGTGCCTCTCCACCATTTTTAAGCCTTGCACCACACCCTGGGCAGGAGGGCGTGAAGGGCCTGAGCCACGAGAGGCCTCAGACATGTGAGGATACAGCAGAGCGGTGACTTCAGGTCACTCTGGTAGGCGCCAGGCCCTCAGCCGGCCGACCGGTAGTCGTAACGCCCCGACTCACTACCTCAGAGCCAGCTCCGGTAAGCTGGACGCCCTTGGCACATGTGCAGGATCGTGCCTGGGACAGACTCTTGGTGGAACTCAACGATCACTTACCCCCCCCCCCCAACCCCTGGGATAGAAGACTAACTTGAATGCCCTTTCCGAGGACAGTCCAGTAGGGCCCCTGACCCCATTGGCTTGGGAGCTGGTAGCCTTAGAGGCCTCGTTCCTGCCAGAACCTGAATCCGAGCAACCCCATAATCCATGGGAACCCCAGGGAAGGAGTTGCTGCGCTGTAGAGCCGTGTGTTAGGGAGAATTCCCAGAAATGTGCTCATTTCCCTTCACCTTAGAGACCCCCAGCAACTTTGCTGGATTTTGAGGACTTGTTTTTTTCCCCCAGGAGAGAGTGTGAGCCTTTTTCCCCAATCTCTCAAGTATTTTGATGCGTTTTTTACTCTCGTGTTCTTTGGTTATGGAGTTTTAGATAACCCCATAAGGCATCATCTTTTTATTGGTCACACAGCACCTTCAATGCAGTGGCACAGGGGTGTCCTTTGGACTCCCCAAGGTTTAGATACCTTCTCTGGGATGAACTACTGTTCCCCAGAGAATGTAAAGTTAAAATCGACTTTATTAGTCTTTTAAATTTATAGACCAAGCACAAACCATCTTCCTATATAGCGCGGGAGGGGTTTCTTAGTATCCCTATGTCTAAACACTTGTGTAGTTGTCAAAAGCTACCCTTTTCCATTGAAATGGCTGGTGGCAGTGGTTTTATAACTAACTACCATGATTTTTCCCGACCGCGAACACAGATAGCTAAAAATCGGGGCCACCATGTTTTTCAATATGGCACCCAAAACCCCTCTGTAAAAACAGACTCTGGTCATCTTTTTTCACTGTTTTTGTGGAAAGATTCTTCTGGTGTTTAACTCTGCATGCCAAACCAGGTTTGGTCCCTTTGTTCGTGAGCCTTTGGCGGGCTTCAGGACTGAAGTCTGCCAATGGCGTCCAAGTGTCTGGGGTGGGCAGGAAGTGAGGGAGGTGCCCGAAACGCCTTGTGCTTAGTCTCCTAGGAGACCCGAATGCACTCTGATGTGACTGGCTGGCTGACTGTCCGGCAAGGACAGCCACCCTGCTGGGTGAGTGGCAGCTAGGCTGGAATGAATGGGAGAAAACTGTTTTAAAGGCGAGTGTCCAGGACTGGAAGGCAGAGTCGACCACTGGAACGAAAGAACCGAAGAGGACGGCTGCTGCAACCACTGGACCGTTGGTTTGCCCGGTGAAGCTCTGCTGCAACCCTGAATTGCCAGATCTCCAATCGACAGAGAAGCTCCTTCAAGGACAGCTTCTCCCTTTGAGTTGGTGGGACCAATCAACTCAGCAAACACCTGGATACCATTCTCGGAGCTGGTTAAGGTTAACCAGGGGGAAGGACGCCAGTTTGTGTTTGGATGCCACAGTTACTTAAGCTGAAGTGACGCCATTTTGTTTGGTCCGACAACGATCCCGTGCAGTGCAGGAGTCCCATTTGAAATCAGTGAAGTGTCATTTGGCTCCTTTTTCAGGGGAGCGCAAACTTTTTTATAACTTAAGTTTGTTACTGTAGTATATTAGTGTTTAATTTTGAGTTGATTTCTACTAGTGAAAGGTTTCTAAATGACTGTAAATAAATATATGTATTTACTACCAAGAAACCTTGAGTGTAAGTGTTTACTGGAACCACTGTGATTGTGATACTTCTGTGTAACTTCTACTGCTCACATTCCCTCTTGAGATAAGCCTGGCTGCTCAGCTCGCTACCAAAAGTGTGTGGTACAGACTTATACCAAAGGTTGGTTTTTGCTAACACCTGTAGTCCTAATTGTGTGTGGTGTTCCAGAGGGTACTGCCTGCAATTCTGCTTAACACCGTGCTGAACAGAGGGCCTACCTTGTCTTTGACGAAAGGTCCTGGAGACAAAGTCCTTAAAGTGGGTGGAAGAGAAGTGTGGAAGATTTCCCTCCACCGTAACAGATTCTTCAATACCCCGTGACTGAGTGCGCTGCAAGACGAAAATTAGTCCCAGCTGTGGTCGAGCCCCAAACATTGAAGACATAGTTCATGGGGGTACTAGGCCGTGAATGCACAGTCGCATGAGTCACATCTCGTGAATCCTCCTGCAGCCGACATGCACCGGGGGAGTAGAGGCACTGAAGGGAAGTAAAATAAGATTGAAGAAAAAAAATAAATGGGGAGCAAGGAGAGCTTTAAAAATAAAATAAATAAATAAAAAAAAGCCTCTGCTGGCTGCCAGGTCTGCTGCTTTCCATGCGGGAAAAGGGACTGAAGTGAGGCGCCCGAAGGTGGGGCCTCAGAGGGGTATGCCCACGCCCGAGGACACTACACTAAATTTAGAGGGGAAGCTCGATTTTTCAATGCCAAAAGGTTCTGTGGTACTGTCCCCATGGAGGGGACGCCCACAAGGATGGAGGGAAGGGGACAGGACGTATGAGTGGAGGTGTGGGACAACAGACTGATGCAGAGATGGTAACATGAGAGGGAGCACGCCGACTAGGATGGGGGAAGAGAAAACGAGACACAAAAGGGAGAAAAGGGACTGGAGGGAGGATTCCCTCCCACCCCCAATGAGGAGATTGCACTATTAAAAAGCTAGTACAGAGGAGATTAAGGCCAGCGCCACAAGACCATTAGATTGAAAGCAAAGGGATCAGCAGGAGAGAGAGCGATAGAGACAACATGTAACTGGTAAGACCAAGTTCCAGATGGCCAGCTTGGTTCTAGCCCTATTCAGTTAAGACATGGGTAAATCAGGCTTGCACCAGATTTCTTTAAATGAATCCGGCCCTAAATGTTTAAATTACTTTTAAGCAAACAGTTTGTTAGCATTCTAATTCTTTAAGTAGTAAAGTCATGTTAGCAAGAAAAGAATGCAGTAACTGCCAGCCAATCTGAATTCTAGGCTTCAGGCACTGGTGCCGTTTAGCCCAGCATATCATTCGGATATGGCTCATGGCCAGTTTGTGTGTGGTACCTTGTTCCCCCACCCACATCCTATCAACACTGCCCTGCACAGCTTCCTAATGTTTTTCGTTTTGCTTGCAATATGCCAGTTCTAGAAAGGAGTAACAATGTCCCTTTTACTTGTACCATATGGTCACCCAGGTATTCTTGAAGCAATGGTAACCTGATTTTTTATGTAGATTTATTTTTCCCTTTTTTGCTTATCACATTATGTGCAGTGTGTGAACCAACAAAAAGTCTAACACTTGTTACCCAACCAGGTGCAAGAATAATACCCACAGCTCCTGTGAATAGTAGGCAGTCATGGTCTATGATCCTTCCTAATAAAACTTTGCCTTCAGATGGTGTCACACTTCCAGGGCAATACCACCAGGATTTCACACAGCAACGGGCATTACTGCTTTATTTCATTATTCAATTTAAAAGGCAATATTAGAGGCCCCAACAGAAAACTTTTTAAACTTTACCTGCTGGGGAAATATTTATTGCTATTCAGAAGACAAGCAGCACCATCCAGTGTGTGTCTAGTGTAGTCTATAGCAGGACACTAGAACGAACAAAACAAAAAGTTATAACTACATTGGTAAAATAAATCATGACCAAAGAGCCATTTGCCACATGATACATTTGTTAACACATTTCAGAGTTTTCAAATAAAACTCTGGCATAGGAAACGCTTAACAAAACAGTTTTATGCTTCATGTTTTCAGAATCAATGTGATAGGTTTGAATAAAATACCATGGGAGGTGTGGAGGAGCATCATTTCTTTGACAAATAAATAAAACTTAAAACGCTACCAGCCAATATACCTTTTGGTAAACTTTGCAAGACTGGTACAGGCAACCCCATCAAGTCAAACGTTACACACACATCAACTAATAGTAATAATGATAGGTAGGTTATCAACAAAAAAGTTTTTAAAAAAAGTTAAGACACAACTTAAGCAATATCTTTGTTGCACTAGATATTACATTATATTATATATTAATTATTACATATTAATAAGCACGTACGAATGGGTGACAACATAACCATGTTGTAATCCAACATACTGGGTCCCGAGCCACCCAAGTCCTTCAGATGTGGTACAGCATAACATGCTAGGGAAGTAAAAGTCACTTCACTGTACTTAAGTATATCCTGCTCCAGATTCGCAAAAGACACCACTGAACACTGTTATATAATTAATTCTGCAATTGTAGTGAGGAAGAGTAGGACGTTGTACCTAAGAAGAGAAAGGCCCCAATCCCTTTAAATAATTGTTTACTTCTTCTCCATGGGATCCTCCCCAGATTCATAACTTGTAAAACAGATTTCATAGCAGTGTTGCAAGTAGGAGGGACTAAGAAGCATCTTCATCTGAAGAGATTACACGTAGACGTGAAGAGCATCGGAATCCAGGCAGTAGTAGTTAGATGCAGACTAACTTTAATAATGCCATGTGTTAGGTGGGATAGATATTTCCACCACCCTTTGGAGAGGGATGTAAAACCATCAAACCTAATGGCAAAACTAGGTTAGTAGACTGGACATGGGCTTCATAATGGTAGCTATGACAGAGCAGTCAGGCTAAACTCGAGGGAGGGACGAAGACTGGGAGTGAACTATTTATTCATGTTAGTAACCACCAAAGAACACATTAAATTGCTATATTAAAAAATACTTTAAAATGCCTATACGGTTGGCTGTACACATAGTAAAACACAGTATGTATACAATCTGTAAAGGACAGAAGGCTCATACCCATTCCTAAACAAAGAAGGCCTAATTCCTGCAGGTAGGTGCAATACATATGGTGCTAACGAGTGGAAACAAAGAGGGAATCCTTGACAACAGTAAAAATGTATGAAGTCATGATCAGGCCCCAGAATGACCATCATTCATTTCCCTCACCTCTAGAACATAGTAGCATTAATGATACAAATGTACACTATACATTACATATAGCACCTTGAGGGAGGAAAGGGGTTTAACAATTGGGCAACAAAGCCAGAGGACCACCAACCATCAGGCCACAAGTAGAATTGTAGCCCCAGACCTTTACGGTCAGATTACAATCAGAAATACAGAAATACGAAAATAATCAGTTAAAACTGCACTAGCAATTTATTTTCATAGACTGTTGTGTAGGCTTCGCGGAATTGGTTTACCTACTCAACTGAAGAGAAATGCACACAACCACCAATGGCGACAAGTGACGACAAAAAAACAAAAAAAAAGTGCTTTCTGTAAAACATTGCATGTCACCATAAGACCACTTCATGTCTAGAACACTGCTGCCCCCCCAGATGCCATCCACGCAGACTGAAACTTATTTGACATTTACTGTATACAAAGGTTGTTAGCACTAAAAGTCAAATAAAAGTTTAAAACATCGCAGAATTTCATTGTGCTCGCCAGCAAGGTAGAGTACTATGCAAACGGTATTTGATCATCATAATATCTACTCAATTATGAGAGTGGTCAAGTAGATTTTGCAGGCCTGCAGTGGAACGCAGAAATTAAAAAAATGCATTTAAAAAATAAAATACAAAAAAACAGAAGAAATGGTCCAGAGACTTAATTCAGTTTACAGGCGAGTACCTTCCGAAGTACCTTTTAGGAGTTTTGAGAGTTGGAAAAGTTTCCCATAGGAATAAACAGGACGTCTGTAAGGACAGAAGTGGTTATGAGAAAATGTCAGCTAAGTCAGAGTTCTACCCCACAAGTGTAGACAGGACAGCAGCTAACCATCGGGGATGCCAGAGGAGACCCTCATGATGTTCCAGGTTTGAAACCCAGAAGCCCCAAAGAGAACAGAAACAAAAGCAGGATTTGGGCAAATGTTGACCAATGGCAAACCATGGTAGAAGGGGACCTGCAGAAACCCAAGAGCATGAAAGAAGGGGACTCCTGAGGTTAAGCTCGGAGCAACCCATCGGACCAAGGTACAAGAACGGTCTTTCTCCTAATAATCAATCACTGGTCTCTGGGTCATACTGCCCTCCACCTAAGCCCCTCCTCTGGCAGTCATCTTCAGATTTGGTAGCACGTAAAGTGGCAGTAGGACCAAGAGAAGAGCCACAGAGGGGTAGGAGGGAGGGTTTGCATGTGAATCCATGCCAGACCCATGCTGGAGAGCAACAGTTACAGGTAACTAACTTGTTCCTTCTCCAGCATGGGGTCTGGCATGGATTCACATGCTCATGAATACAATACATAGCAGTACACACATGCCCAACCACGGGAGGTGGCAAGGCTCAACATTAAGCATCTCTTACCCCCCTCACCGGGCCCACCTTCAGGCGAACAGGTTGCACAGCACTGCCTGGCCAACTCTGGACTCCTCCCTGGAATCCTGGTCGACGCAGTAGAATCTCGTGAAGGTGTGCGTCGACCTCCACGTAGCAGCCCTGCAGATGTCCAGCAAGGGCACACCAGACAAGAACGCCGTGTTAGCAGCGATCGCTCTGGTCGAATGGGCTTGGACGGCCGGGCAACGGTCGGTTTGCCAACAGATGACAGTGCATGATGCAGCCGGAGAACCGTCTGGAAATGGAAGTCTTCGAGAGGGCCTTCCCTTGGTTCACAGGTCCAAAGTTCACAAACAGCTGTGATGTCTTCCGAAAACTCTGTGTGGTCCACGTAGAACTTCAGCGCTCTAGCCACATCCAGCGAGTGCAAAGTCCTCTCGGCCGGCGACGAAGGCGACGGGAAGAAAACCGGTACCACCAAGGGCTCGTTGAGATGGAAGTCCGACTGCACCTTGGGCATGAAGGAGCGGTGCGTCCTCAGCACCACCCTCATCTCATGGAATGTCAGGTAGGGTGGTTTGCAGGAAAGGGCCTGGATCTCTCCCACTCGTCGTGCGGAGGCGATGGCCACAAGAAACACTGTCTTCCACGATAGGAACTTCAACGGTGCCGAATGCAGACGTTCGAATGGCGGCCCCATGAGCCTGCTCAGCACCACGTTATACGCTGACATGTCCAGAAAGTCCAGGAACCAGATCTGCCTCGGCCACGCCAGCGCGACTACGATCATCCTGCACTGGGACCGTCTGAGTTGGTTGATGAGTCACGGGAACGCATACAGGAACAGGCTGTCCCAGGGGAATGAGACGGCATCGCTGTTAGGGAGAATTCTCTGTTTAGGCTGAATTTCCTAACCTAGTGAGTCCCCCAGCAGCTTTGCTGGATTTTTGGGGTTTATTTTTTTCTCCTGCCAAGAGTGAGACTCTTTTACCCTCACTCTTGGACATGATTTGAGTGTGTTCCTTTGACTCTAGATGTGTTTAATGGGCTATGGGGTCTTTTACCCCATAGGGCTTCATGTGTTTTTGTGATGTGTGTTACACAGCACCCTCTACGCAGTAACACAGGGGTGTCATAGTGACCCCCCAGTATAGACTCCATAACCTGGGACCGACTACTGTCTCCCAGGGCATGTAAAGTCACCATTGACTTTACTAGTCTTGAATTCTGAACAGAACCAGTACAAACCATCATATTGTGGACGTACTGGTCGGGGCAATTCGATTGCCCCGGGGTCTGTTAGTCGAGGTGGCACGTCTCCCTCCCCCTTAATCGAGTTTTGGCTGGTGGCAGTGGATACTACTTTTTATATTCAACCGCAAATATTTCTCTATGGGATTTTCCCATTGTTCGAGGCTACTATCTTTATTTAATTACGATAGCCTCAAACATACCGCCGGTTTATTTAATTATTAATTCTCCGGTTGGTATTTTTTGCCAAAACTCGGTTCTAAAATGGCGTTTGTGTTCTCTTCTGCGACTCCAACCCAAGCCGAGCCCTTTGTTCCACTTTTTGGCGGGCTTCTCCACAGAAGCCCTCCAAAGTGGTGCCACTCTGTCTGGGGTACTTAGGAGGGGTGGAGGGGGATTTAGGCACCCTGGACTGAGTTGCCTAGGCAACTCAAGTCGCACTCTGTCCTGATTGGCCCAAGTGGTGAGCCAGCCGGCTCACCACTTAGCATGTTTGAGTGACAGCTAGGCTGAGTGAATGGGGGTTAGTCGCCACAGGACTTAAGAATCCGACGAGGGAGAAGCTGAGCCGACCTGCCACGACGACACCACCGGTGGAGCCCTGCTGGACCATCTCACCACTTTTCCCAACGACAGATGAGATCTCCCGCCGGAGAGTCTTCTTCCTTTGACTGGTGGGGATAACCAGTTTCACCGTCTTTTTGCCTTCCCGGCGCATCTCGTGGCCGCCTTGCCTGTGCCAAGCACCCCGGCAACCGGAATACCACGTTTTACCACGACCGCGAAATAAAGGGTGATACCTTTAACCGGAAAACTCCGCAGCTGGTTTCTTCCCTGGCAGTGCAACGACCTTCATCTTTCCTCCAAGTCAAGATCTTCTCTTGCTCTGGACGACGCCGAGACTTGCACCCGCTGCCAGGAACAACCGCCACCGCTGGAGGATCCTTCTCACTTAAGGTACCGTGTTCCACCTGGCTTCCCTTGCCACCGACTGTACGGGGTAGATTTAGCCCCCGGCTTTCGAACCTGGGTTAGCCTGGGACACCCTGGCTAAACTTTTCTGAGCCTAACTCTCTGCAAGACTTCCAAAGCCTAGTGTAACTGATCTTGGGCGCATTTGTGCTCTGCTCTCTCTAAGAGTGGGTCTGGCCTATGGACTTTGGCTCACCAGTGACTTTTGCTCTTCTGCCTTGCTAAAAGTGTTCCTAAATCTTAGAGTGGTGTATCTTCACATATTCTGTCTTTTTCCCTCCCTTCATGAACTTATTGGAGTGCCATCTAAAGTTAAGCGCTCACCTCTGTCTGGAAATAAGTGGTGTTAACTAAGACTTGTCTGATAAGGAATAAGGGTTGTATATATCATAATAGTGACTGTGTTTAGAGTGTTTTACAATAAGAGTGCTGGAGTGTTTCAAACAGTGTGTTTTTAAATAAATAATTATATACTTTGATACCAAAGCTCTGGTCAGTGTTTGCTTGTGCTATTGTGTCCGAGTGCCTATTGTGTATACTTTGCATACTGCCTAACTCTTCATGAGGGCATGAGGGAAGTCTGACTGCTCAGCTACAGCTACCAGGTAAATCTGGGTGGTACAGACTGCTACCAAGTGGGTTTACTGCCAACACCTGTAGTCCTAAATCTTTTGCAGTGTTCCCAAAGGGAACTGCACAGGTTTCTGCCTAACAATCGCCCATACTCCCCGGCTGGGGAAACCTGCTGGCGAACCTCCGGCACTTGGCGTTTGTCGCCGTTGCGACTAGGTCGATCTGGGGATTGCCCCATTGTTGGAAAATTAGATCCACTTGATCCTGACGCAGTTCCCCACTCGTGGCACGAGTGCAGCTCCCTACTGAGCGAGTCGGCAATGGTGTTCTTTATTCCTGCCAGATGGAAGGGTATCAGAAACATCCCTTGGGCGACGGCCCAGTGCCACAGATCCTAGGCTTCCTTGCATAGGGCTGGGGATCTGGTGCCTCCTTGCTTCCAGATGTGAAACATTGTGGTGGTGTTGTCGGTAAAGATCCTTACCACCTTGCCCTTGAGGAACGGGAGGAACGACCTGAGGGCCCAGAACACGGCTCGGAACTCCAAGACATTGATGTATAGTGACCTCTCCTCCGGGAGCCAGAGGACCCTTGCGTGGGGGTTTCTGGTGTGCGCTCCCCATCCCTTCAGGGAGGCGTCCGTCGTCACAGTCTCCTGATGTGCCGGGGTCTGGAAGTCCATACCCGTCGCCAGATGCATGCGGGTACCCCACCACTGGATTGCTTGGCGGAAGGTCTCGTTGAGCAAGATCCTGTCTTCGAAGCTGCCCGCCGCCTGCATCCAACGGCGTCAAGGAACTCTTGCAGTGGATACATCCGCAGCCTGCACAGGCGCACGAGGTAGATGCACGAGGACATCATGCCGAGCAGGGACTTGATGGACCTCACCCTGGCCACGTCCATGGTCGACAGCCGTTGCACCTTGACCAGGATGGCCTCCGTCTTTTCCTCCAACGGAGAAGCCAACCGCGCCACTGTGTCGAGTCTGGCTCCCAGGAATAGGGTGACTTGCGACGGCACCAAGTGAGATTTCGCGAAGTTGATCGAGAATCCCAAATCCGTGAGCAGTTGGACGGTCTCTGCTGTGTGCACGACGGCAAGTTCTCTTGTCTTTGCTCGGATGAGCCAATCGTCCAAGCAGGGGTAGACGTGGATCCCCTGCAGGCGCAGCCGCGCCACCACTGGTGCTAGGCACTTGGTGAATACCCTGGGCGCCGACTTCAATCCGAAGGGAAGGGCCTTGAACTGATAGTGTCGCCCTTGGACTACACATCTCAGGAACTTTCGATGTCCTTTTAGAATGGGGATGTGGAAGTAGGCATCCTACAAAGTCCAGCGACGATAGGAAGTCGCCTTCTTCCAGCTGTCCCAGTACGTGATGGAGGGTGACCATCCGGAACTTCTGGCACTTTATGTACTTGTTTAGACGACGAAGGTCCAGTACGGGTCGCCAGCCGCCGGTCTTTCTTCTTACGAGGAAGTATCGCGAGTACACAATGAGCCCTGGAGCCTCTTTGGGACGAGCTCGATGGCTCCTTTCTTCAGCATCGCCCTTCCTTCCAGCAGCAGTTGAGGGATGTGGTTTTCCTTCCTGGCCACGGGCGGAATGCAGGGGGGGGGGCACTGTGTGCCCGCGGACCAGGGCATCCAGCACCCATCGGTAGGTGGAGATGGACTCCCACACGCTGACGAACTTCTCCCACCGGGGTGCTCAGGTGGTGCCCAGATACTACGACCGGTTCAGTCCTGCTTGGCTGCGGCCTTGGCGACGACGACGAGATCCTGTCGTAGCGGACCACAATCGCGTTGGCCGCTTAAATCGTCATCACTGCTGACGAGATGACCTGCCGTCCCATGGCGTCCAGTTTATTCCCTAAGGCACATGGAGGTGGAATCCAGGACCCAGTACTACTTCTCGTACCGGTCTCTTGGCAGAAATCGTGGCCGGGTTCTTCAGGAGCGACAGACCCTCGTTCCAGATGTAGTCAAGTGAAGGAATCGAGAGGACCGTCTTCCTCTTGGCATCACGCCGTTGATAGAGGAAACCTTCCTTCTGTTCCTCAGGGCAGAGCTGGAAGAGCTCGGATGTCCTGGCGATCATGGCGTGGAAGGAGCCAATTTCGTCTGGCGGGGAGGCCCGAGGAGGTGGTGATGGAAGGCCCATCCCGTCACCACCGTCATCATCCATCTCCATCGTGGCTGTCTCCGTTCCAGTGTCATCCCTCAGATCAGGAGAAGGCGGCTGCGAAGTCCGAGAAGGCTGTAGGGGGGAGGGGGGCGGATGAATTCTCTGTTTGCCTGGAGGGCTTCCCGACGGTCCAGGCTCTGCTAGATCGTCCGTTGGGGGGTAAGGGCAACCTTGTCCTCATCTCTGTACACAAGGCCTGGATCGCCCTCAAGATTGCTCCTGAGCTGTCCTGTGGCCCAGGTACTGGCTGCGAAGGGCGCAACGGTTGGGGAGTGGAATCCTCCGCCTCCACGGGCTCCTCGTCAGCACCACCGTCGCTTTCTTCGTCCGCCTCATCGGGATCCCTCCCGTGGGACTGGACCCTCCTCGAACTTCTTGTTCAGGATCTTTGCGAATCCAGTCAGCTCCTCTTCAGAGGCTGAATCTGTGTCCGTGATGTCCACCGGGCCCCCTCCCTCTTTTCCACCCGGGGTTTCACAGGGGTCTTATCGATGGGCTGAAAAGATGCTTCCCTCCGCGGTGGCAGGGAAACTCTAGGCCCCTAGGTAGGCTCCACAGGCTTTGCCAGGGCTGCCGCGACTCCCTCGATAGAGGCCTGAGACGGGTGAATCAAGGCCTTCACGACCTTGGGCGTGCCCGAGGCCTTCACCTTGGGGGGAGGGGCACTGCCTCGCTCCCCCTTGTCTGTCGGGATCGACCAAGGCTTTTCCCGAAGCTTACCCGGGTTATCCAATTTCCTCTTCCCCAAGCCAGAGTGTTGGCTTGTGGTTGATGGCGTTGTGAAAGTACGCCCTGCCTGGCAACCGAGGAGCCTGACAGATCAACGCTCCCAGTGCCCGCAGACTTGGTGCTTTGCCTTTTGTTGGCCCCAGTCACCGGAGCGCCCTCAAAGGTCTTAGAAGACCACTCAGACTTCTTCTCACCTACTGCTGGGCTCTTCCCTTCCAGCCAGTTGGTGAGGTGGATACACCGATCCTTCATACTCTGCTCCGACATGTTCTTGCAAAACGCACAGTCCTTCTCCACGTGCGTTTTGTCTTTGTGAAGGCAGTAGAGGCATCTGGAATGCACATCCACCTTGAAGACATTCTGCAATCCGCATCCAGGGCACCTCCTGAACAGCTTGGATCCGGGTGTCGCGTTTCCTTTGTCCTGGGCCAGGCCCACGTGGGGTAGGCCTCAAAGATCTTCCGGAATCCTCCAAGAAGTGAAACTCGACAAGAACTTTGCCCTTGAGGGGCGTAGAAAATTCCGAAACAGGTCCCCGTTGATCGGAAGTAGAAACGGTGGAGCTTGAGGCTCGATTGACCGAAAAAATTAGATTAAACTCTTTGAAAAATAGCAAAACACAGTAAAAGCTTGAGCGCTAAAAGCACGAGGACTCCCAACACTTGAATGTGCGGTAAAAATCTGAAGATGGCTGCCAGAGGAGGGGCTTAGGTAGAGGGCAGCCTTTGGCTGGGGGCAGTATAACCCAGAGACCAATGATTGGTTATTAGGAGAAAGACAGTTCAGAAACAAAACTGATTTTTTTTTTCTTTGCCGAGGATTCCCAGTCTGACGACGGGGAATATTCATGAGCATGAGAATCCATGCCAGACCTCATGCTGGAGAACTTTTCTGACTGATCACAACCATATCCCTCATACATGTCAACATCTCCCACAGAGACTTCCACCTCTCTGGCAGCATGGCCAGCGAGAATATAAGGGAAGCCCTGCTCAGCCTAGTAGGCACACCAACTCCCACCACACTACAGACCCAAACCACAAGCAAAGCAACATCCTAAACCGCATCATCACTGCCTTGCCAAACCTCCATTACAACACACCTATACCCCTTGAAAGTTATGATCACTTTGCAATCCCTTCACTACAGACTGTGCTGTTACAACCTAAGCCTATCAAGCAGCCATTCCACTGTTTCAAAGACTTCCAGACTGATGCTCACGGATGACCACACAAACTCCTTCCTCTCAGAACCCCGGTACAAGGACTGCAACAATATCCTCCAAGAGCTCAATTCCCTGAAAAGCAACATACATGCCCCAGAGCAACAAAAGAACTAAATCAGACAAACCCATCAGCCACTTCAGCAAAAGACACCTGAAAACATGGACCAAGTGCAAAACCTCATCTGATCTAGTCAGACTTAAAGAACTTCTGACTGCCCGCAGATAACTGGTTGCCCAGCAAATGCCAACTATTACCAAAAGACCACTGCAGACACAATGAAAGCAGACATCTCAAAGGCAGTGAAACTGCATCAATCTTCCAAACCCTCATTCCATCGAACAATCTACCACCATCAGCAAGATCCACGAAACATTGATGGCAAACAATTTGAACACCCACACACCACAACCACTGTTAACGCTGCATGGAAATACCATTTCACAACCCTAACATCTCTGTCCATGGATTACCTGAAGAATACCTGATTATATCCCAAAGCTACCTACTACTCAGATTACATCCAGCCATCCTCAAGACACTCCCTGCAGAAGCACTCCATCCTTTCCTGGCTATTGTCAATGCATCCCTCACCCAAGAATTTACCAATTAAATAACTGGACAAGGCGATTCTAAAATATCCGCCGATATGAGAGTAGGCGGAACCCCTTTCTCCGTGAAAGCCAACAAGAGGAGGCCCATGGGCCGTCAAGCAGGCTTATCGGAGACCCGGTCCTTCTATGGATTCAGAGATTCGATAAGCACCCATAAGGACAGGGGAAGCAAAGTGGTGCAGACTGCCACATGCATTGCGAAGAGTAAGCCGGCACAATCAAGATCGGAGCCCGGCGACTCCAGGGTTCAGCTGAACCCCCTAGGCAGAGACAGAGGAAACCTCCTGTGGCGGCAAGCAAGTGCCCAAGGCAGCAGGGCCAGAACAGGATGAGGGTGCGGTGCATGCAGCAGAGACTGGCGGAATACAGACTACGACAGAAGCCGAAGGGGACAGGGCCGTAGGACTCAAGAGTCACCCGGGTGAAGAAAAGGCAAGCTATGAAGCTAATCCAGGGTAAGCCAGTGGCCTGGACAGGGAGTGATCGGGCCCCTGCTTCTTCCCTCCCATAGGGACCACAGGACCGCAGAGGACATTATGGCAGAATGGGCACAGCACCAGAAGCTGGAACAGCAGGCGGCCAGCCCCGGAGGAAGGCTTTACAGTGGAAGCCTCAAGCAGTGGACTACGCGGACCATCAAGGAAGGAAAGTGCCACTGACAGGCGGACACTGCACTCTCATTGAAGTGACGTTCTAGAGGAGAACCCCTGGGCCCCGGAGGTTCTTGGCCCCTGGATAAACCGGAGGTCATCAGAAAGAACCCTGTGGCACTCCCTTTAACAGAGTGGGGGTGGAAGGCCAAGCATTCGACCTGGAGCAGATCTGAGCCACGAGACCAGACCAAAAGGCGCACAGGAGATCTATATAGTATATATATATATATATCTCAGAAGCTGAAAGGATAGGAGAGCCGGAGAAGACGCAGCCCACCGGCACAGGACTTCCCTGTCTATGGTGCAGGGTGGGACCCCGGCGGAGCAAGATTACATACAGACGCACCTCAGACACCCACTGCAGAGGATCAGCTATGGTACGGGAGCCCATATGACAGACACCCCTGGGTGTAGTGACCCCTTGGGAGGAGGTGGAGGAACAGACCGCCATGAGGAATGACACTGCACACAATAGCGGCCAGTGGGAGGAGAAGGCGGCCCACCAGATGCCAGGAGGCAAGGGGTAGAGCACCCAGGATAAACAAAGTAACAGCTGACTGCCAAGGGGGTCAATTAGAGCGTTGCTGGCGACACCACCCGGGAGAACCACAGTGCAGAGGGGCAGTGGCAGTCAACAAGCAGGACCTACAAGGAGACCTCACAAAAGACTACTTACTGGAATGCCTAAAAGGGCTGGAAGATAGAATTGTGAACACATTCCAGAACCAGTTTGCTAGCATGAAAGATCTGCAGAGCTCCTTAACGGAAGAGGAGATAAAGTATATTGGTACCAGAGTATGACACCAGAGTAGACACCACGGAACGAGGCCCATCAAATGAAAGAGGAAATATGAGAAAACAGCGAATTCTTGGATTAAGTGGCAAGGGCCACCCACAATCTTGAGTTATAAGCAGGATGACCTGGCGAACCAGTCTCGTGGGTCCAACATTCACATGAAGGGAGTTAGGGAGACCGTCTTGGACTGTGATCCAAAAAGTACGATACAACAATGCTTTGGGAGTCTGTTGCCGGACACGCAGCCCGTTGAAGTGAAGATAGACCATGTAGACAGGGTAGGTCTCAAGAGGACAGGCCCGAGAGATGTCCTGTTGGCACTCTTACATGATGAGAGGATATTCTACATGCAGCAAGAGCATAGCAGTTCATAATCGTTAACAGGCGCAAATCCAACTATATCAAGACTTGGCACTCTCCACGCTGCAGAAGAGGAGAGCAATGACCCTGGTCATGAAAGTGATAAAGCCGGCACAAGTCTCCAAAGCCGCCTCCCTGAAAAACCCCAAGCCATGGGAATTGTCGAGAGGAAGAGGTTGTAGGGATAGCAGAGAGCAATTGAGAGGCCCCCCCAAGGAAGAGGAGGGTGTGCCCAACACGCAGAGGGAGACACACATACCAAGATCACCATTTCACTTTTACTCATGCCCATTCAGCAATGGGGGTTAGTCGATCTTAAAGGGGAAAAGGAGAGGGCTCTATGCTATATGATTGGAAAGGGGGGCCTGAGAGGACTAACTAGGGGATTGGGGTGGGTAATCTTGGAATCTGACAGGGGGTATAGTTCACCCCCGCTAGGGTGAACCCAGGGTTAAACCAGGGGTCACGCCCCAGGATAGTATCTGGGGCAGTTCAAGGGAACACTAGCTCTGACCAGGGGCGTGCAGTAAGAGGGAAGGAAGGGGAGTAGAGTTGATGGTGATTCAGAGAAAGGGGAGGGGCTGGGGAAAGGGCAAGGGTGGATGGCAGGGGAAACTGACCCAACAACCATTTACGAAGGACCTTTGAGGACTTTGCCCTCAAAGACGTGTTGGGATGGCTGAAAAAAGGAGGATAGCGGGTATACTGGCTTCTCCCATGTGCACCAAACCCTGTCTAGAATAGGCTATATGTGGGTGTCAACAATACTAGGGGAGGTGGAGGATATAAATGTGGGAGCGATAACACCCTGGGACCATGCCCCACTGATATCAATAAGGAATGAAGAACCGTGCAGGGGGTTGTGGGCCTGGTCATTTCCCGGGGGAATATTGTCCGATGAGGCTATGGTGGAAAAATTAGGAGATAAAATAGAGAAAAATGAAACAGACGCCCCAAAGGAAGGGATTTGGGAAGCATTTTAAAGTAGTAATGAGAGGAGAAATGATTGCACTCCAAACACAAAAAGAAGACGGAGGGTAGCGCCGGAGAACGGCCTACAAATTAAATTGTGGGAGGTTGGCTGGATGTAATCTGAGTAGTAGGTAGCTTTGGGATATAATCGGGTATTCTTCAGGTAATCCATGGACAGAGATGTTAGGGCTCGGTTAGGAAAAAGCGTAAAGCCACATACAAAAAGCAGAAAGATGAGGAATCAATTAGAACTGATGCAACCGTGTACAGCAGAAAGACCCATCCAACACATCAGGCAGCGATATTACATAAATGCCAATAAGGCGGTAGACTCCTGGTCAGGCAAGTAAGGCAGGCAGAGGCTAAACGAACTATAGTAGCTATGAAACAGCTCACTGGTCACTGAGTCGACTGATAGTAGAATCATTGATACTTTTACGGGTTGCTGTACTCGATGACCCTGAACAGACCATTTAGAAGAGGACATCACAGAGGAGGAGGCGGTAATAAAGACCCTACCATGTGAAAAAGCCCCGGGACCAGGTGGGTTCCAGCAAACATACTGTAAGCGGCTGGTCCCCAGAATTACGTGCCTATTTAACACCTTTGGCGATAGTTATTGAAGGGTTCTATGATGGAGGCGAAAGTGGTGGTCCTTACCAAACCCAACAAGGACCAGACGCTATGCAGCTCCTATGGCAGCTAGACTAAAGTCCCTACCAGACCTGATCAGGACGGACCAGTCGGGGTTCATTATGGGACAATATTTGGAAGCTGACCAACCAATAAAGGTAGGTATCCGAACGATACCAGCAGTCACAATATCACTCGATGCTGAGAAGGCTTTCGACTGTGAAGAATGGCCCTTCCTATTTGCAGCTATGAAACTAACAGGGATAGGCCCGAGATGTCTGCAGATTGTCAGGGATAACTACGTTCAACCCTCAATGCGCCTCTCCTCCAATGCACATCTGATAATGTGCATATTTCACTGGGAACTAGATGGGGCTGTCTGCTGTCCCTGCTACTATATGCAATCTACCTAGAGCCCCTACTAACATCGATTAGAGGCAACTTGTTACGCTCACCTGGACCCCATAGGGGTGTCGATCGGACCCGGACAGCTGCGGTCTCCTTCAACGTGATGCGTAGTGCAGAGATGACTGTCTGGACTGGCCCGCCTAGTCTTGTCTGCTGGACCCGAAGAAGTATTTTCCTGCAAGTGGAGACAGGGATTAACCACCTGTGGGTTTTAGTGATGGCCTCCCAACTGTTCTCGCTCTCCCCCACTAATCACCTCCGATATCCCCCTAGTAACCTCACCTTATGTTTGTAAAATATGAGCTCTCCATCCTGCGTGTCTTGCAGGGGCGCGTAGATACCAGTTGCTTCACTGGTTTGAAGGCGTTGGGAGAGTTCCGGTAAGTATTGACTCTGAAGTCCCTGGCGGGATTCGTAAGTATCAAGTTCAAAGAGTTCAATGTTCACTCTTGTCCCCTTCCTTCCTTAAGTTGCAACTGAGTTTGCGAGAAGGTTTCGTAGCTGCTGCTGGCGTTCAGGTAAGAGTGTTACCCAACGCTGTCCGGTAACTATTGCATGCGTTAAAGTGTTTTCCCTCTTTACAGATGCGGCATATGAAAATGTGGAGTTATGGAATAATACCGCCGGTGGTAAGTCTATGGTGGTAAGAGGTTGTATTTGTTGATTCCCTTGGCTCACCTTGTTTTTTCTTGTGTCCCCTAGGTGCCGGATTACGGCGAAGAAAATGAAGGAGACAGTGCCAGATCGAAAGATGCTGTGAGAACTGGCGAGTATGGCGCCATGCTGGAGCTGGCGAAGCGACACGTGCAGGACTGATGTACTATCCAGGTCCGGAGATTAAATGGTTCCGGAATTAGGTGAGGAATTTGAAATAAGTTTGTTTTCTAACCTGGTCCTTTTCTTCTTTATTCTAGGAGCTCCGGATTCGAGGCGGGCGTGGCAGAAGACTGGATGCTGGCTGCAGGCATGGTGAGCGTCACGCTGCTGGATGCAGAATAACGCGAAGCATGTGCTGCTGTTCGGGTGTGGTTTAAATAGCCTCCAAAGTAGCTCCAGGTAAGAAGTTCCCTAGAGCCACGCCAGAGTAAAAAATAGTCCCTGTAACAAAAAAGTCCCATCCAGGCCTCATGTAGGCTTGGACTCTTTTGCAGCATGATCTGCATCAGGTAAGTAAAGTCTATGAGCCTGGCGCCTATGGCGCCAGGACTGAACCCACACAGCCCCTAGCCGGGGCTGCTGAGGTTTAAACAAATGTCTGGATGCCTGCTCCCGGAGCCGAGGGCCTTGGTCCTGATGCCCGGGGGTAGGCATCATGACACAACTCGGCTATTCGAGGAAGACGACCATAAGATAGCAGCATTTGCCAATGAGGATATGATCGCCCTGACAGAACCAGTAACTTCTATACCAGCGTTGATAAAAGGTTAGAATGGAGCCAGCGGAACACTGATTTCCAAGTTTAAAAGGGCTAGCTGTCCGTTACTGAAGACATTCTAGTGGGGAGGGGGAGGTTTGTTAGGGGGAGGCAAATCCATGCTAGGAGTCGGCCGACACCCAGCTCACAGAAGGCCTAAATGCCTTCCCTTGTCCCAAAGAATTCGAGGTCCACACAAGTAGCAAAGGGTCCAACTGCGGTTTATTACAGACAACAAACACAGGGGTCATATGCGTGGAGGGAAGTCCAGGCACATCTTGGAGAGCTCTGGCTCGCAGGCCAGGTTTCATACCTTGTGACATCACAACCAGCGTCACTAATTTGGCTCTTCCCAGAAACCTACTGTCACTCAGGATAGGCCACTGAGTGGTATTGTCCATATACGAGCCTTTAGAGGAGTGATATTAGCAGACGAGGCTGTGTCAGGTGGTGTGCTTGGATCATCCCCGAAAATTGCTACTCTGAAAATGTTAGTGAGCAAGCCCTGTGATTGGTCAGTAGCCCCTGCTATCTGCCCCTAGACCCCAGGGATCTAATTGGTGGGGCCCCTCCTCTCCCCCACAAGCCCGAGACAAACTCTGTTCCCAGTGCGCAGGACACCTGTTTGTAATACATGTATACTATGTGTAAGCAAGGTGCAACTATATGTCAGCGTTTACAACAGTGCGTGGAAGACCAATGCCACAAGAGCGTTCCATTGCCAACGTTCAAGAGTAGCCGTAATTTGTTACGACTGCCGTCTGGTCCTGAGACGGCTGCTTCTTCCCAGCCTCCGAGTCTTGGCCCAGTATCAGCTCAGTAGGATCACGTGTTGGGGGACCATGTAAGCATAAGCAAGCATGTACACTAGCTCTTTTTGTGTTACTGCAATACGCCCAAGTGGTAAAATAATAAACGTGCTGACAGTATGTATATGTCACTGTCTTCTAAATCAGAGCTGTACGCATGTGTTCATGGGGGTTGGGTGTGTGAGTGTTCCGGATGTGCGGATTGCACATGTGCTTCCTTTCTAACGTAGCTATGTCATTGTGATGTCTCGAAGGACAAGAGGCATGGCTTCTTGAGTCCAGAGCCAGATGACCACATTTAGTAAGGAGCTGATTGCAGTGCCTACTTGGGGATCTAGCCCAGAGTATGGCTGGAGTCAGGAAGCCACAGAAGAAAGCAGACAATAGCAATCCTGATGGGGTTCATATCCCAGATTCTGTCTGGAGCTAGACAATGAGACATTAGCAACACCTGAGCCCGTTTTGGGCACAAGCCTAGGAAGGGCACATTAGGCTGGTAAATGAAAACAGCTTCAGTCTGCTGACAGGGTATCTTGTGGTAGTTGTCCATCGTGGGAGCAGTGGGAATTGTCGTAAGTTCATACGCACTGCGGCCATGTTGTCGTTGGTGCTTCTTCCGGTTGGGGTGTCTTTCAGGATGCAAGGCATATTCAGATTTTCCCTCTTCAGGGTATAATACAGCAGATGGTCAGAGGGGCCCCCCCCGGGCGTATTCTCCAGGGGAATGGGTGTGTGGGAATTTCAACTTCCACTGAAAACTCAGCGCAAAACCTTTGACTCTGGAAATTTCAGCCTGGCTGGTTTTAGCTAGAAAATTGAAGCAGAAAACCCTCCTACGAATGTGAACTGTCTACACAAGATATGGGGGATAGTAGCGATTGAGTGGGTGACATACAGGATACAAGGAGAAAGAGGCACATTTTGCCAAGAATGGGGTATGGACTATCTCAGGGGAGTTATATGCAACAATGGTGCCCCAGAACTTAAAGGCATGGTCCAGTAAAAATGTTTATTGTCCCTACGGGTCGGCCATGTTTTTTTAAGCCTAAGTGGCTCGATTTTAGAAACCTTTCCTATGGACCCAACCAGAGTTTTCGTCCATTAAACACGTGAAAACAGGCACCAGGGAGCCGCCATTTTGTGATAATCCTATCACTTGGGGCATCGCCCTGGCTGACCTGCGGCACTAAATCAAATCCCCCGCCACTGAGCCTGTCATCAGCAGACTCGTACTGCCCATTTCCCAACGCCAAAGCACGTCTCGTGTCAACAATCGATGCGCCTCAACGAATGATGTGTCGCCATGGAAATGGCAGGACTCCTCTTTCCTCAATAAGTATAAACAGACCGTTTCCCAACACACAGCAGCAGATTTTCGATTCCATTCCTCTCTGTGTTACAGAGAGTATTCTGTGACTCGTTTCTGTGCTCTGGTCAGCTACCTTCGCCGCTTGTAGCCCGTGTGAACACCTGTACCATCTCTGTAAATTATTTTACTTTTTTTACCACACAATGGCTACAATAATGCCCTACATGTACGAGCCCGAGTATACTGAGGAAGAACTACTGGAAAGTGATGCACGCGAAAACGATGGGGAGTCGGACAGCAGTTGGGAGGACGATTCAACAGATGAAGAGCCTGGGCCTAGTCACATGGACGGCGTCTCCATCTGGTGCACATGCAATCGGTGCGAGCTAATGCCAACCGAGGACGAGAACTGTTGCTGCCGAGAAAACTCGGGATGCTTGGCCTACATTTCGTAAGGCTAGCCACGACCGCAATGCATCACCGAGCTGCCAGACTTCAGGGCAGCCTGCCTCACACGGGCCGTGTTGAGGATAATGATGGTGCTTATGCACAAACTTCGCGCAACTGTTCGTCCTCGTGATCCGAGTAACGAGTAAGTATACTCTGCTTGTCATGCCACTCCTATTTCATGTTCTTCTACTAGATCCAAAATTATATATTCATATCATAGTAACGCATGAAAGTCGTTCAATAGTGTGCATTGTCTAGATAGCATTTGTCCGTGGAGAATGCCATTAGTTACAAGAATTTTCATTCACAACAAACGTTTATTAAACTTATCTTGGTCATTTAAAAACAGTTTGTTTCATTCCTTTTCACAGGTTGTACAGGCTGTTGGCCTATCGTTCCTTTACATGGTGGCTCCACGGGAGGCTTGGACACCACGTTCAAAGAGTGATACCCGCCTGTGCCGTTCGTGCCATAAGGGAAACGTTCCCGAGTGACAGCAGTCAGTACAGGGGATTTTCTCTCGCTGTGCTGCAACCTGACCTGTATAATCTTTAAAGTCTTGTATTTTTGCGTCATGAAAATAAGATACAAAATAAAACACTACATATATCTTAACAACGGTTGTTTCGATTTTTTAAATGAATCAAGTGTGTCTCCATTCAACGATGAACGTCAGACATCTGTGCTCCGAATGGGTGAAGGTCTGGTCGCTGTGAAGCAGGGTGGTCACTATCTATCTAAGCTAACATAACATATTCTTGATAATGCATGCACTAATAACACTTGCTCAAGGTCTTTCAGTAGGCTATGTCTCCATAAAAAAGTCACACATATATCTATACTAAATTACCATTGGATTATACAGGCCTTAGGGTCTTGACCACTATAATATACCGGTTGAAGTGTGGGTTTGTGCTCACAAGAATCTCCGGTATGTGGCATTTGTTATTGATAAGCAACGATACACTATCAAAGGCAGTTTGCACCCGTGGACGAGCGCTGGCATGTGGGGCTGTCTGGGCCGCGAAAGGCCAAGGTTCCAAACTACACGTACACGCCAAAAGGTATCCCACGCCAAGGGGCCATCGCTCACATGGCCTCCTCAGACACCGTGTCTCCAGCCAGGCCTCCCCTTGAAGCAGGCCGCCCCCCCGCAATCCACATAAGTGTCTCTCCATTCAGCAGTCTTCCTGTGCCTTATCTGCACGCCCCAGGCCCCTCCATCCCACCCATGATGGATGCTGTCAGCATGGATACTGACAGCTCCATCATGCGTGATCATATAACGTGATTCCATTTGCTATACTTTCTTCCCTATTAACCCAAGTGCTGTGTTTCAGGGAGACGACAGAGCTTCCACTACAATCACAACATCCCATTTTGATGATGCAGATGTAAAGGAATCGGAGAAATAAGTCGATGAAATCTGCATATTTATATTTTCCTTGATTGTTTTAGACAATGCATCATTTGTGGTTATCTCTTTATATGTACCTGTGCCGTCAACCCCAAGTGTGTTATGTTGCCAATATTGAAAACCATGCTAATACAAGTACTGTGTTTCAGGGAGATGCTGATGCCTCCTCTCCAATACAACCATTCATGGCAGTCCATGCAGAGCCAGAGGTATGGATACTGACAGCTCCATCGAAATAGATCATCACTGGTCGAATACTTGTCGTTTGATTGTTGCACACAATGTTTAAATCGTGTTTGGCTATTGAGATGTACCTGTGTGTTCGTCCTCACGTGTGTTTTATGCTAACAATATTTTGATACATAGTAATGAAAGTACTATGTTTCAGGGAGACGATGGTGCCTCATTCTGTGCTGTCTATGCGGATACAGAAAATATAGTCGTTGCAGCGCAAGAGGAAGGGAGGACATGCGGAAACGAATCGGAGCTACAGCGTGCAGATGTTGAAGGTCGAGTCAAAAAAGTTGCAAAGAAAAAAAAAACAAAAAAAGGTTAGATTTTTTGGTTAGATAATAACTTTAAAAAAATGTTTGTGCTGGGGACTATTGTATGTTTTTTTCCAGTCAATTAGACTACACTTTATCTTGTGTTTAAACTGAACATCCCTTTTCCAATCTCTCCTCTAGTTACCCGTGGGTGTCAGAACTATACATACACAGACAGTGAAGCGAATGACAGATGTTGCTTGCCAGACTATGTACACTATGGAGGCACTATTAATTGAGGCGAGGCGTGTTCAGGCTCGCGATGCTCATGTCCAATGGCCAGAACATGAATTAACTGTGTTTGGAGAATACAGCAAAGTTGCATTGGACCATTGCTGCAGTGCAACCGCACCACCACAAGAAGATGATATTGAATGTATTGAAGATAGCTCTGAAGTAGTTGCAGATCAATTCACACAATCTACACCCGCCAAAAAATTGCCACCCAAAAACATGTCGACATTGTTGTGTTCTCCCACCAATGTTGAAGTAGCAGATGTTGAAATGACAGAATGAACCAGCCGCAGCATCCATAGACGCATCAGAACTTGATTGCAGCGATAATACTTTCCAATGTGTTGAAATCTCTGCAACGTCACAGGCCGAAACAACGTTGACGCAGGATGACAGTCTAATGAGAGAGAGCAAATAGATTGTATTCGACAGTTGTTTGATGGAAATTATAAGTATGCTGAAATGTGGGCATTGTGTTAGAGGGAAAGTATGTGGGAAGCCATTAATTAATGTAACTCGTCAAATAAAAGGCAGTAATGTCAAAATAAATGCTGCCTGTCGATTAAATCATAGGTTCTCATGGTCTGCGCAAACAATGCTGGGGAAAATGCCAGCAGGCAATCTACTGTGTGCAGCTGCATCACTTTAGTGGCTCCAGTTTTAGAAAGTTAGTGGCTTTCTTTCAGTCTGTGGGACTCCATTTAATTTCTAAATCGCTGTACTACATATACCAACGTGATTATCTGTTTCCGGCCATTAGTGATGCTTGGAAAATTGAACAATTGTCTCTAGCAAGTACATTCGAAGGGAAACGTTTCAGGCTAGCCGGCGATGGACAGTGCGACAGCCCTGGATTTTCTGCCAAGTACTGCACCTACCACTTTCAGGACATGGATATTAAGAAAATTGGGAGTTCGGTGGTCGTGCAGGTAACACAATGTACATCCTCAGTGGCCATGGAGAAACTAGGATTTATAAAATCAGTGGAATATCTACTATCAAGGGGAATGCACATCGACCTCATAGCAACGGACAGACACGTTTCAATTCCCAAGACAATGAGAGAGCAGTTCCCGCTTATTAATCATCAATTTGACGTATGGCATCTTGCTAAATCAATCCGTAAGAAAATCTTGGCTGCAGAAAAAAAAAGGTTTTGAAAGTATTTTGCAGTGGTCCCAGTCTATCACCAACCATCTTTGGTGGAGCTCAAAAACTTAAGGTTCAGTGGAAATACTACTTGAAAAATGGCGGTCACTGATGCACCACTGTACCAACGTTCACCGCTGGTCAGAAAACCTACATTTCCACCAATTTGAACATGACCCTTTGTCCCCAGAGGAGGCAAGGAAGAAGTGGTTGGTTGATTCCATCTTCACCGACACACAAAGCCATTGAGAAGATTTTTTGACAAAACCCGATCAAGAGATTTGAGAGGACTGACAGAATTCTGTCACACAGGAGATTTGGAGGTGTTCCACAATATGTGCCTAAAGTACAGGCCAAAGCACTTGCATTTTACCGTTCGGGCATGAAACATCGCACTCTACTAGCGGTCTTGGCCCATAACAGCAATGTCGGACGTGAACAATCTAGGACTAGGGGTAAAGTAAGGATGCCTCGCTACACTAAGGTGTTTTCAAAACGAAGTAAGCAATGGGTGATCAAACGAGTCTATGATGAAATGCAGTTCGACTTTGTGAAAGGCCTTATTGTTGCTGTGTTAGAGAAGTACAGATATGGAATTTTGGACGTTTCTGTGCAGAGCAGTGATCCATTGCCACAGAACATTGCAACTGTGCCATGTCCACCAGAAGCACAGCTGGTTGTGAAGTACAAATCCCGGTTTAAATAATTGCAATACGACTGTCTTTTTGTAAATAAATGTTATTGTACAGTGTACCTGTAACCCTAACCCCTACATTCACCATCATGGGTGGCGAACAAGCCGGGTGTCATCTTTGAATTCTCTCTATTCACCTCATATATGTGTATGTATATATTTTTCTCATGTAAATGTAAATGCTGCGCACTGTTAACGGAGGGGAGGCTTGCGTATTGCAAATAATAAAAACAAACAATAAATTTTAACTCAACTCCTGTGGTACTTTATACTTTCCCTGACCTTCCGCCAAAAATTAAATATCTCCATTTGGGCTGCAAAGCTCGCAGACAACGGGGACAAAATTGGGGGCCTTAGAACGCGCCAAGCGGGCCGTGGCATTTGGGAGAGAAGCCAGTTCGCATTTGCACATTGTGGCGCACTACATAGAGGGATTCTAAACTTCAAGTTCTCACAGATGCCTTTACTACGGGATGTTGCAAATAAAGAATGCGAAGGACAGCGGCTTTGATTTTCAGCTCGCGCCCAGAAGAGGCCCACAAGTCGCACTGGAAGTATAAGGGTCTATTGTTTTTTGACCTTGAGACAGGGACCATGCCAAAAGAACTTCATTTGAAGGGGGTGCGCAATAACGTAAGATGAAAAGGCAGAAAATTCAGAAACTAAACCGAGTTTCATTTTAGTTCAGTATACGAAAAATCGTCAAGAGCACGGTCCGATTTAAAGACTGCATTACGCAGAGACACAATGGAAATTTCAAATATAATGTGACCAAATCTTTAGACGCTTTTATACCGGAATGAAGAATTAATGAATGGATGCATGAATAAATGAATGAATGAAGAGCTAGGAAAAGCAAGGAAAAGGTGTTCGTAGTGGGCACATGGGCATGCAGGTCCACTGGTCTCACCGATCTCGGTCCTTGGCCCAGCCACTTTTCCCTGCACTGCCAACCTGCACTACGGGACTGTCTCTGTATCCTTCAGCCCCTTCTCCCGGCATTTACCTTGCACTTGCCACCAGCTGGCCCTATTATTTATCTTGTATTCTACTAACCATGTACAGCACTTTTATCCCCCTCTCCCATTCCCCATGCGCGATCTGAAAGACACCTGGCCTAGTAGGATCGTTGCCTGTCTGACCTTGTTCCCCCCCCCCCCCCTGCCTCGTCGAAATGTACTGTGTTGCTGTTTGATTTTAAAGTACAGTTTCATATTCCGAATTGTGGCGTACTGTGTTGTGAGATGGTCTGTGTTGGTTTCCGGGTTCTGTGTGGAGTCGCGTAGAAGACGACGGGGCGCATTTGCCTACGCAGCACAAAAACATCACGGAGAGAGGCGGGGAATATGAATGTTTTGATAATGTCAGGCTCAGGGGCGGGGGATTTGATTTAGTGCCGCAGAAGCAGGTCAGCCAGGGCGATGCGGCAAGTGATAGGATTATCACAAAATGGCAGCTCACTGGTGCCTGTTTTCGCGTGCGTTTAATGGACGAAAACTCGGTTACGGTCCATAGGAAAGTTTTCTAAAATCGAGCCACTTAGGCTTAAAAAAAACATGGCCGACCCGTAGGGACAATAAAAATGTTTACTGGACCATGCCTTTAAGGATACTGGAAATGTAAAACGGGATGCCCGAGAGCTGGTTATCAAGAACGGTCACTCTCAAATCAGCGACGTGCATGGGGGAGGAGAGGGGTTTGCTTTCGTTTTTTCTTTCATTCATGAAATACATGTTGGAAATATGGTTTAAAAAAAAAAAGATAACTTGACGAATGCTCCCACTCCTAAAAATACCACCACTGGGCCTGATGAGCTCAGCAACCTTTGCCCTCCCACCCAACTTCCTTTGCTATGCAAGATACTTCAAAATAGCTGTTACCACAAATTCAATCACACGGACACCAACAGACCCACCAAACTGGCTTCAGTGCCAGATGTACCATAGACTGCCACCAACCAAGTGTGATATTATGCTGTCCCTATCCTTGATGAGCACCCCCAACTCCTGGTCACCATCACCATTAGTGAGTGCCACAAGGATCCACCCTCTTCACCTTGATCTTCAACCTCTACATGGTGCCCCTGGGATCAGTCTTTGCCAACCACAAGACCTACAGTAACCAATACACAGAAGATACTCAGCCATACTTCAAAATCTTTTTCATCATAGACATCCACCAGCTCAAGGCCTGCCTCACCTGGATGTTCAGTGCATATGTCAAACTGAACCCCAGCAAAGCGGAATTCATCCTCAGATCCAACACCACTAAACGCACCCTGGTCCACACCTGGCTGTCCACCATGAATCTAGATTCTTCACCCCCAAAGAGGACAATGTGCCAAGTCCCCTGGGATTCCCCATTGGCGATCACTGCTTCAAAAACACAGCTTGTTACTGTAAGGGAGAATTCTCTTTAGGCTGAATTTCCTAACCTAGTGAGTCCCCCAGTAGCTTTGCTGGATTTCTGGAGTTTGTTTTTTTCTCCTGCCAAGAGTGAGACTCTTTCTCCCACTCTTGGACATGATTTATGGTGTTCCTTTGACTGTTAATGTGTTTTATGGGCTATGGGGTCATTTACTCCATAGGGTCTCAAGTGTTTTTACAATGTGTGTTACACAGCATCCTCCGTGCAGTAACACAGGGGTGTCATAGTGACACCCCACCTTAGACTCCATACCCTGGGACTGACTACTGTCTCCCAGGGCATGTAAAGTCACCATTGGCTTTACTAGTCCCAAATTATGAACAGAAACCAGAACAAACCATCATTGTGGACGTACTGGACGGGGCTATTCGATTGCCCCGGGGTCTGTTAATCGAGGGGGCACGTCTCCATCCCCCCTGATCGAGTTTTGGCTGGTGGCAGTGGAAACTCTCGACCGCGAATATATGACAATGGGATTTTCCCATTGTTCGAGGCTACCAACTTTAATTATTTAATTTTCATAGCCTCGAACATACCGCCAGTTTATTTAATATTAATCCGCCGGTTGGTATTTTTTGCCAGGACTCTATTCTAAAATGGCATTTGTGTTCTCTTCTGTGACTCCAACCCAAGCCGAGCCCTTTGTTCCACTTTTTGGCGGGCTTCTCCACAGAAGCCTCCAAAAGTGGTGCCACTCTGTCTGGGTACCACAGGGGGTGTTGGAGGGGGTTTAGGTACCCTGGACTGAGTTACCTTGGTAACTCAAGTCGCACTCTTGTGTGATTGGCCCAAGTGGTGAGCCGGCCGGCTCACCACTTAGCATGTTTGATTGACAGCTAGGCTGAGTGAATGGGGGTGTGCTGCATAAAAGCAGGGCTTTGGGGACTGGAACTTCAGAAGTCGCCACAGGACCTGAGAATCCGACGAGGGAGAAGCTGAGCCGACCTACCACGACGACACCACCGGTGGAGCCCTGTGGAACCGACTCACCACTTCCCGACGACAGAAGATCTCCCGGCTGGAGAGGCTTCTTTCCCCGACTGGTGGGCACAACCAGTTTACCTTCTCTTCGCACCCCAGACGGTCTCGTGGTCGAATTGCCCGTGCCAAGCACCCCGGCAACCGGATAGCCACTTACCACTGGACCGCGAATAAAAGGACTGCTCCTTTTACCTGAACTCCGCGGCTGGTTTCTTCCCTGGCAGTGCAACGGACTCCTGTCTTCCTCCCCGACGAGATCCTCTCTTCCCCCGGACGAAGCACCGACTTGCATCCGCTGCCAGGAACAACTGCCCCCGCTGGAGCATTCTCACCACTTTAAGGTACCGTGTTCACCAGGCCTCCCTTTCTAAAGATTGCTACAAGGTAATAACCCCTTAACCTTCTGGACTGGGCTGACCGCCTTGACCCTCTAACTGGTCCCTTTCTTTTGGTCCAACTCTTTTTGAACCTTTGCAAGACTCTTGTGCACTTCAACCGTGTGACCTTGGACACATTTCGTTCGGATCCTCTTAAAGTGGATCCGGCCTACTGAACTCTAACTTCACGGTTTTATTTGCCTTCCGCTCTTGTTTGGATCTTACGAAAGTGTTGGGATCCGTTTCATATTATTCTCTGCTTTTCTCTCCCTTTTTAAATGAATTATTAGAGTGCCACCTGCGTTAAGCGCTCACCGCTGTCTGAAAATAAGTGGGGCTTTACTTAAGACTGGTCCAATATTCTTCTAAGGGAGTGTATATCTTTTAGTGACCGTGTTTTTTAATTGCTTACTATTAGTGCCTGTTTGTTTTTCTAGATGTGGTTTTAAATAAATAATTATATCTCTTTTACACCAAGCTCTGGTCAGCGTTTACTTGTTCTACTCTTCTTTTTGACCTATTGTAAATACTCTGTATACTGCCTAACTCTTCTTGAGGGAAGTCTGACTGCTCAGCCACAGCTACCAAGTGAATCTGTGTGGTACAGACTGCTACCAAGTGGGTTTACTGCCAAAACACCTGTACTCCTAAATCTTTTGCAGTGGTCCCAGAGGGAACTGCACAGGTTTCTGCCTAACAGTTACCAACTAGCTCTCTTGCGGAAAATCAGGTCAGTACTGCCAGAAAAGGACTTCTGCTGCATGGCATGGGCCCTCATCCTTTGTCAATTGGATGGTGTGGACGCCCTGCCCACTGGCCTACCCACCTCCACTCTGGCACGAATACTATTCTTCCTCAACACCGCTGCCAGCTCTGAACACATTTCACCCATGCTTTAACTAAATGCACCCACCCTCATGCAATTCAGAAAGGAGCGCCTTCTATATCTGCATAGTAACACCCAAGATCCCCACCCTCAGTCGACACCATCTTATCTGCAATTACTGCTCCCGTTGCTTAAATATATTGCAACACAACCCTGTTGTAACTTTGTCCCAAACATACAATCCTACTAACCTTTCGGATTCACTGAGCTCAGCCGCTTCTTGAAGCTAGGTCAGCACTCAACAAATGCCTAAAATAAACACATGGCTACCAAAAAAGGTACTTGGTGCTAATGCACTAAAACCAGCTACACTCATGGTGAGGCCACAATGAAAATGTCCACTGCCACACCCTACTCCTGAAAACAATTGTAGGTCAATTTAATAACCCTATGGCCACAATTGGGCGCTAAAGTACCGCAGTCCAGGACCAATATGTGCTACCATAGGACCAGATACTAAAAAAAGAATTGTATGAGGACGCCAGCAGAATTAATCGCCAACCACAAAAAAGGTAGACTAGAAAAAAGGGGGTGGGGCTTAAAGTTTAGGGGGACAACAGAACTTCAGAATATTGAATTCTGCTCCATTACAATGCCAGACCAAGGACTAATTACAATGGACGCACATACAGACGCACAGAGCTCAAAGTACTGCATACTGTTAAAAGATGCCAGTCCAAATGCTGGCTACCTACACTGTGGACAGCGCTCCGCTGCTCTCTAGCTAGGTCAGCATTAAAACAATAAAATAAACACCACATTACTAAGCAATAGGAAGAGGCCATCATTGTTCACCTGCAGCCATGCAGCCCTTTCTGCAGAGGAGATTTTAACTCTTCAAAAATATGCCTCTCATGTATCAGTGCAGTCACTTCTTAATAAAGTTCAGTCCAAAGAGCTCCAAACCTTAAATTACGGGTCTTTGGGGTGCTCGATCCCTATACAACCTGCTCACTATCTCGCTTTGTGGCTTCCACAGCAACAGGCACAGAAAGTGTATGCCCAAAGCACTCAAACTAAATGCAACCTGTACGCCCCCTAGCCCACCTCTCTACCTTCCAGCTCCTCACCTTCCTCCCATCGAACACTGAGGCCAGATTCCAACCGCTGTCTCAAATTAGGAGGATCCCTATGGCTTGCAGCATTGTGGGGACCATCTTGTTAACAGTGATCAGGTATTACAAGGGAATACCTCCTGTGCTCACACCCTACAACACTGTTGCTGTGGGAGTGTGCACCGTGGTCAGTCTATCACTAACCACATCCACCAATCGCTCTTGCGCATCAAGGGCTTGAAAAGGGCTCATCTACTCTGATAACTAGATGGCTACACCCTTCTGTCTTTTTGTTTTATTAATTCCACACTCCAAGGGACTCCTACCTTAGCAGGGCCCCAAGAATGTTATAATATCAAAACTGCTTGAAGAAAGGGCATTTTCCTTACACCTCAGAACTTTGAATATCTAGATGGATTCTTAACCGTCAGCAAAATATGCTACCAGTCACAAGTGAGCTTTGGGCCCACTCTACAAGAGGAATGGTGATGACATCCACTATTTTAAGAATTAAATCTGCTAAACTATTGTATGGAAATCAGCCCATACCCTCTGGTCTAGCTATCCTTTATAAAAACAAACCACTCCATCATGGTGATCTTCTCTGGGAAATTTTGTCTGAAATCATTATTGTCTTTACTTTTCCCTTTTTTGAAAGCTCATTGCCTTCAAGTGTCCATGACAGGTTTTCAGTAGTTTGAACGGGTTCGGTAGATTTTGCCAAGTTGGTCCCTGGAGTGGGCTTAGAAAAAGCAACCTGTAGTGCTAACAGGGGTTAGCACCAGGTTATACCAGACTGTTAGCGTGGTAACTTGGCAGAGCAGACAGGATTGCCTGTGGAGGGGAGGAGAGGTGTGAAGAAAAAAAAAAAAAAAAAAAAAAAACACAGTTCAATCAATCAACATACTTTCTGAAAAATATATTCTGTAGAAGCACAAGATTCCAAGATGGCCACCGGACCATAGGGACGCACACTGTCCTCCGTGCAGGAAGGGGTCAATTAAGGTGTCCAATGCGACCAATACAACTTATAAGACTTTATTCCAGCAGATTCAAGGTCGGTGAGCTGTAGCAAACGAACATTATGCTGTGGCTCCACTGGATGGGTTGGCCCACGACTCCTGAGCGTAATGGGAGCATGCAGGGTGGCGTGGCCCAGGTGGACCTGTGCCAGAGGAGATCACCACACCGAGCTGAAGTCGGTGCAGGGTCCGGCTGATCCAACAGCAGAGGATCAAGGAGAGGCAGTGTTGAGAGGCACGCTAGAAACGCAGCAGCGGGTCCCGGGAGAATCCCGAGCCCCGGAGATCTACACGTTGCAGCTCCGGAGCGGACCCGGCTGGGCGGCTGTCAGACCGCCCAGAACAGGAGGAGTGAATTCCCTGACCAGAGTCTTGTCAGGGAGAAAACGCTGACGAGGGAGCACCCTACGCCCTGGAGAGACAGGGGTGTAGAGGGGGGGGGGTCCCATCCTGGACTCCTGCACAGCTCGGGCGCACCCCTGTGGGTTGGCGGGCTCCACTCTGCCTGTGGTCTCGGCCCTTCTCCTGGCCGCCGGGAGCACGGGATTGGTGTGCTGCGGATCCATGGCCCCTACTGGTGAGCAGATGGCGTGGGAGCACAAGTAAGTGAGCAATGGAGGACAAGCGGCCCCGGTCAAATCGAATAGAGTAGAGTAGAGTACCCTGCTAACACCCCGTGCGCGGCTCCCGCCTCTCTGCAATCCCCATGAGCATTGAGGACGCCGGCCTGAGTGCGCCGGGGCTCAGAGAGGTACTCCGTAACAGGCTGGGTGTACATTCAACTGCCCCTCCCTTAGAGACCTGTTTGGAACTGCTAACACTGGCCTGGCCCAAAAACCCAGAAGGCCCAATAAAATGGAATTTGGTTGTCCACAAGCAACCTAAAGTCCTGCACATGCACGGAGCTAAATAGCAGGGGCAAACCTCAGAAAAAGTTGACTCAAGGATACACCCCACTCGGAGAAAGAACAGAAGTAGAGCCAAGGCCCATCGGCCAACGAGGTGCAGAGATCTAATCCCTCAAGAGCCAGTGCAACACCCACGGGAAGGCAGGGGTCCAACCCAAAGCAATCCTACACTACGGAGATCGGGGTAAATGGCCCTAAATGAATCCCCCTAGCCCACAGAAATAGTCATAATATAAGCACCTCTGGTGCCTGTGAAAAAAATAAATAACTGAATCCGGGAAAGACCAGCGGGAACTTGTGCAACCTGTTACGGGGGCTATTCGGACCCAAGGCTCCGCTGAGAATAGAGCCAAAGACTGGTGCTGAGGTTTGGGCGGAGGTGGGGAGCCGACTCTGAATTGCGGCTCTGCCTGCTCAAAGGGGGTCCTCCTTTGACAACATACTCGGAAGGTCCACGTGGTTCGTGTCAGAGCCTTTCAGGACCCAGTAAGCTCGGATACAGACGGGTCAAGGGTGCCGTCACGCAGCCCACGCTGAAACACAAACCCAGGCAGCTCTATGCTCTCGCATTAGGGAAGCAACTGCGCGCCCCGGAACATGGGCTGGTGGACCTGGAAGACAGACAAGAGTGGGGGAGACGGGCGAGGCCGGTCAGGAGGAGGCAACAAAGCAAGATCCATCTCCGGTAGTGGAGCCGGTGCGCCTCGTGCAATAGTAGGTGTGCAGGACTCTCTCCACCCCCAACCCACTGATCGCGCCCGCACTACAGCTTCCCTGTGGAGGATCGTCTGATGCCGGGGGCTAAAGCAAGAAACGCCCACCTGAAAACCAGAGCACCAGCAAAGAGTCAAGAACGCCAGCTCGAGAGGTGCTGGGGAGCAAATCAGCAGCTTGCCCCCCACAGCTCCCCCGCTGCAGTCCGCTCTGCGCCCCCCAATGACATGGCCTCCGACAAGGAAGAACTCCTAAATTGCTTGAAAGGCATGGAATCCAGACTAACAAATACGTTCTAGAATCAACTAGAGCTGATGAAAGAAGAACTGAAATCCTCAGACCAGGTTGTCAGGAAGGAAATGAACGACTTAGGCCATTTTCAACTACATCCACTCTATCCCCTATCATGCGTGGCAGAAGATACAAAGCAAAACAGCATTTTACTGGACCAGGTAGCCAGAGCCACGAACAATCTCGAAACTCAAGCCGAGGATCTTGAAAACAGGTCACGAAGATCCAATATTAGGGACAAGGGGCTCCTCAAATCAATCTCGGATAAATACAAGAGACACCATGCAACACTGCTTTAGCAGTATACTGAACGACACCCAGCCAGAAAAAGTTCACAGGATCCACAGGGTGGGGGGCCAAGAGAAACGAACCAGGGGCAAGACCTAGGGACGTGCTAATCGCAATGGCTTCCTACAGTCTGAAGGAAGACATACTGAAATCTGCGCGTACCCATAAGGAATTGACGATCAACGGGGGCCGTATACAACTATTCCAAGATCTGGCATTATTCACACTCCAAAAGGGGAGGTCCATGCAACGGATTATGAAAGCTCTGCAAGCGAAACAAATTAGCTACGGATGGACCTATCCATTTGGCCTCACCTTCGTCTGGGAAGGTGAGCAAAGGAAAATTAGCACGTGAGGCAGGTCGCTCACTGTTATAAATGGAAACTGAACTGTACCAAGCTGAAAGTAGTCTGCAACAAAACGCCCCCAATAGCCACAGCAATCCCTGGGAATGGTCGACCGAAAAGACAAGGAGAACAAACATGGAAAAGAAACTGTTCGGCTCTTTCAAGTATCACGAGAGAGGGGCTCAACACTCCGAGCTCGATTACCCCTGGAAAAGACGGCCTAGAAGCATTGAGCGAAGGTGAATAGGTTGCATGCTTCAACTTAAAATTCCTGCACGGGGAATAGATCAGAGAACTGTCTATTTTGGAATTTGTATCGGGATAAGCAACATTCCAGACATATGTTGACGTGGGGTGAGAAGAGGACCCATACCTCGGATGAGATTATGGGGAGGATTCCTAGGGATCCGAACCAGGGAAACCTCATGGGGGGATTCGGGGAAGGTTGGGGGTGGGGGGTGAGGTTCTAGGGTTGGGGAAAGGAAGGAGGAAACAAAACGGAAAAAGCAAAAACAATTTGAGAAGCCCAGAGCGCGTGGGGGGAACTGGCAGAGATATTCGATGTAGACAGAGTACTAGATTCCCAAGGGTCCCAGAATGTGGCAATTCTGACACGTGTCCAACACCCCAATGGCTGAAATGACCATAGTATCCCTAAACGTACAGGGGCTAAATTCTCCCAAGAAGCGCAGTGCAATCCTAGGCAGATTGGGTAAGATGCAAGCAGCGATAGCGATCTTACAAGAGATGCACCTCCTACCACTGGATGAGAAAAGGTTGCGAAACCAGACATTAACCCAGTAATTCTTGCCTCCAGTGGGTCGAAAACAAAGGGTCTAGCCATATTACTCGCAAAAGAGGTGGAAATTCAGAGGCAATACCTGATCTGTGATAAAGGGAGATACCTGGGGATTAAAGGCACAATTAGAGGGAGAACCTATACGATCTTGGCAGTGTACGCACCCAATGACAGACAAGATGTATTCATATCTGACCTCCTGCAAAAGATCGGGAGTTGGTGTGAAGGCCAGGTAATCATAAAGGGGGGAGGGGGATGGACTAACTGTCATGGACCCTAACCTCGATAAACACCCCCCTCCCCCCCACAGCAGCCGACTTCAGGAATAGACAAGCGCTGGGAAAATAATTTAGGGACCTGGGAGTCATTGAGACCTGGCGTTTCTTCCACAAAAAGAACAGAGAATATACTCACTACTCTGCTGTACACAGGGGATACTCTAGAATAGACATGGTCTTGCTTTCGGCATCCCTGACTTCCCAGGTAACGGGTAGAGATCGGGGTACAATATCTTTCTGATCACGCCCTAGTAATAATTAATATCGAAGCAGAGCTGGAGAGAAGTAAACAGCATCCTCCCTGGAAACTAAATGAACTGATCCTGCAGGATATAGCGCTCAGGGCACACATAGAAGGAACTATAAATAACGGTTCCAAGAAAATGATAACGGTGTGGTCGACTATAAAATAGTTTGGGATGCAAGCAAGGCAGTAGTGAGAGGCGAGTTTATAGCACAAACAGCGTACTACAAGGAAAGGGCCCTGATAACTAAAAACCTGGAAAAAGGCATTGAAAGAAGCTGAGAACAACCATAAAAACCGACAAACCAAAAAAATCATGGCAAGAGTTTAAGAAAGCTCAAGCCCAGCTAGTAAGTCACACAGCGGATTGCGTGGCACAGTCATTTCTACACACTAAACAGTGGTACTATGTGCACAGGGGGGGTGGAGGGGGAGCAAATAGATTCCTGGCAGCTAAGCTGAATGAACAAAAAGTCCCGCAATTGAATAGTTCGCCTTATAAATAAATGCGGAGCCACTAGCCGAACAGATGAAGAAAAATTTGACACAATGGTTCAGTTCCATGAAGAGCTATTACGTAAAGAAAACCTAAATGGGGCAGACCAAAAGTCCTACCTACTCGCGATACCGTTGCCTCACATTTCGGAACAAGATAAAGGTAGAACGGGGAGGGGGTTGGGGGGGGGGGGTGGGTCGACTTACAGCCAAAGAAATCAAAGATGCCGAGGAATAAAACCCCAGGCCCAGACAGCCCGGGAATGGCTACTATAAAACATTCCGGGCACAATTATTGGGGCCCCTCACCCACCTATTTAATGTCATTAGGGAGACGGGATCGGTCTCAGACATGGCAAGGACAATGATATTCATTCTAAAACCAGGGAAGGACCCCTTAGAATGCTCGAGCTACCGCCCAATCGCCCTCCTAAACACGGATGCAAAAAACTGTATGCCAAAATATTAGCCAACAGACTAGCAAAGGTCCTGCCAGGTATCATTCATGAGGACCAAGCAGGGTTCATTAGAGAGACATGCACAGGATAATGCCAGAAGGGCCATAGACAATTGAATGGGGGAGGAGAACGAATCAGAAATTTCCGATAGCCGCACTAGATGCTAGGCGGGCCTTTGATAGTTTGGATTGGGAGTACCTAAAACTGATCCTGGAGGGGTTTGGGTGTGGGGCGATATTTATCAAAATGATTCTGGCAAACTTCCAATGTCCGTCCACATACTTTATAGTGAACGGACAGAAATCAAAGCAGGTAGATATCCGGAGAGGTACTCGTCAGGGGTGCCCTCTATCCCCACTTGTCTTCGCAATGGAGCCCCTGGAGGTACAGTTCAGAGGTGACCCGGAAATAAAGGGTGTTCTAGCTGGGAAGAAAACCCAAAAAAATAGCTTTATATGCAGACGACAATGCTTTTCCTGGGAGACGTTAAATGAACTCTGCCGAATGCCATAGCAAAATTGGAGAAATTCGCCGTCACATGGGGGTTTGTAGTAAACTACTCTAAATCCAAAGCTATAAATATCATGAGGCACCGGAGGCGATTGACGAAATGAGAGGTTTCCCCTAATCTGAGAAAAAGATATTTTAGAATACTTAGGGATACATCTGGCGAGGGAACCGGGGAACCTATTTAAAGCAAACATCCCCCGCTCTGGAAACAAAGACGGGAGGATTTGCAAAAATGGGATATTCAAGAACTATCCTGGTTCGCAAGAGTCGCAGGAATAAAGATGACCCTCCTTCCCCGCCTGCTATGTTGTAAGCTCGATACCCTCAGATATACCACCCCGCCTCATTAAATAACTTCAGAACGCAATATTCAAATTCATATGGGGGTGGGGGGCGACCTAGAGTTCACAGAAATCTTGACACACCCCGCTGCTGGGAGGTCTAGGGGTCCCTGGCATTGGGAGGTACATCATGTCGGCGCAGTTGGCCCCAATGCTTAAATGGTCTAGACAAAGAAACATAAAAAAGGCTGGTGTGAGATCGAACAAGCAGCCACTCCGATCCCATTAATCGCATTCCGAGCAGGAGAGAAACTGTTCTAAGGTATCCCTGAGCTGCTGGGACAGAGCCAAAGATCAGCCGTGGTTTAGGCCCATTCTCCCTGATAGCACACAATGTAGAATGTAGCCCTGGTCAACATGCCCCCCTCCTGTTTACAATCAACCCCCAACACCCTCCAGAATGCTGGAGGCGATGTGGAGAGACGGGCGATGTACCACATGTGGTGGTTATGCCCTAAGGCTAGGACCTACTGCAAAGACATTTTGGGGGACATTAAAGATATGACTAGCAGGGAATTGCCACTATCGCCCAAGACAATCCTATTAGAAGCGGTGGCGGAGGAGTCCGACGCCACATCAGGTCACACTTCCTCCCTGATAACACATTCTGTCAGCTGCTCGAATGACGTTAGCCCAGCGTTGGAAGACAAAGTACCGACAACACCATGGTGGTGGGTGAAGGTTTGGGGGGGGGGGGGGGGTCATGGCGATGGAGAAAGTTACCGCTATAAAAGCAGGGAAATAAATTGTGGGCCAGTTGGTCCCCTTTCCAAAACTTTGTCGGAGAAAGAGAAGCCCACTTCTTCAAACCTCAAATTCTCAGAAACATTTGCGTCTCCCGACACCCAGGAGCATACAAGTAAGGCCACTTTCACATGGGGACATTTCAACGGAAAGGACAAAAATCCCGGAACCTAGCGGGAAGGGGTCAGGGTGGAGGTGTGAAATCAGCCAAGATGGGAGTCCATAAAACAGAGGTTTTGTAGTCTAGCAGCAGTCAACGAAGTTATGACATGCGCTCATTTTGTCAAAGCTATACTCCTGCACTGTTGTTGAAAGTTAAATGTCTTTACCTCTATATAGAAAATAAAATTGTTTATTAAAAGGGGGGGGAAGAGGGGGAGGGTGGAGGATAATAACTTACAGTTTAAAAATGGGAGGCAATTACCATGATCATGGGTGACCTTAACCCTGTGTAAAATTTGGTTTATGCATTGAATTAAAGTATAAGGGAGTAGTTTCTTACCTGTAACTCCATTTCTCCAGCGTTGGTATCTTTCATGGATTCACATGCTGTGAATACTCCCCGCCGTCAGGCTGGGAACCTCGGTCATTTTTAAAATAGCGTTTTCCTATGGGAAACTTTGACACTTTAGTGTCCCATCAATGTCTTTTTTGGGTATAAATAGCCCCGCCCCCGCAGCTTACCTTTAGATTTTAACCTCCAAAGTAAAGGAAACCCCACCCAGGTTTGCATACAGGGGCGGCTGGCGGGCGCATGTGAATCCATGAAAGATACCAATGCTGGAGAAACGGAGTTACAGGTAAGAAACTAATCCATTCTCCAGCATAGGATCTTTCATGGATTCACATGCTGTGAATAGATTACATAGCAGTATCAATCATGCATGGAGGCGTGCAAATGCAAACCAATAAAGCCCAGAATCACATACATGAGACAAGAAACCCAGCAGTGATAAAGAAATAAACACCCCGAAGCTGGGGGGCTTAACTTATTGAAACAGGCGTTGCAGGACTGCTCATCCCACCTGTACATCCTCACCATGCTGCGGTCCCAGACAGTAATGTCGAGTAAAGGTATGCAGCACTGACCAGGAAGCCGCCTGGCAAATGTCCACCAGCAGAATCCCGGACCATAATGCCGCCGACGCAGCTGTAGCCCTCGTCGAGGGTGCCTTAGGACTTCTCTCCAAAGGCTTTCCAGCCCTAGTGTGGCAGAATGAGATAGCAGATGACACCCAACGAGACGGTCCCTTCTTGGAGATTGCCAGTCCCTTGACAGACAGGTCCATAAGCCACTAACAGTTGCTTAGAAAATCTGAACTCCCGAGTACGACTCGGATAACATTTGAATGCTCCAGCGTATGCAACGCTCGCTCTGCAGAAGTGGAAGCGGAAGCAACGAACGATGGTAACAATCGAGGAAAGTTTATGAAAAGTGGTTGCCACTTTTGGGATAAAGTGCGGGTTAGTGACCAACACCATCTTGTCCTTGAAGAACCTCAAGTATGGAGCATCCACAACCAAAGCTTGCAACTCAGATATTATCCTCCTGGCCGAAGTAATGTCCACCAGAAACGCCACTTTACAAGACAAACTGCAAGGGCGTCGACGACAGAGGCTCAAACCAAGGCCTCATCAGACCTGACAGAACCACATTGAGGCTCCACCCCAGAGGAAACTTCTTGACTGGAGGAAAAGTTTGAAATAACCCCTTCAGCAAATGCTTGATTAGACTATCACTAAACAGAGGCATAGCATGCCGCTTCCGAGTGAATCTAGAAATTGCTGCCAAGTGTACCTTTATGGAGGAGAACGACAAACCCTTTCGCCAAATGCAATAAATAAGGTAGAACCTGCTCGGTGAAATATTCAAAGGGTCCACCCCAGGCTGGCCCTTACACCACACAAAACCTTTTCCATTTACACACATAGGAGACATTCGTGGATGGAGCCCTTGCCGCCCCCAAAATGCATTGACAGTCACCAGAAATGTTCAGTAGGCCAAACTCAGAGTCAGGAGTCTAGCCGTCAGGTTGAGAGACCCTGGATCATGGTGCCAGACAGCGCCCTTGTCCTGAGATAGAAGGTCCGGCGTCACTTGCAACCGAACCGGCTCTGCCACGGACAGATGAAGATCCGAGAACCACGGCTGCCTGGCCCAGCAGAGGGCCACCAGATCACACAGGCTGGGTATCTCTCGAATCCACTGGAGGGTCTGTCTAATGAGTGGAAACGGAGGAAATGCATAAGTGAACCGGTCTGTCCAAGAAAACGAGAACGCATCCCCTAGAGACTCGGGCTGCGCTCACCTGCTGGCAAACTCCTTGCACTTCTTGTTCTCCCGCGTTGCGAAGAGATCCAACGAAGGACGACCCCATTTCCAGAAGATCATGGACACCTGTTGCTCCTTCAGCTGCCATTCGTGAAGCTGGCCTAACTCCCTGCTGAGCGAGTCCACCTGCACATTCAGCACTCCCAGCAGGTGAAACGCTACAATGCCGATGTCGAGCACAAGGGCCCAATGCCAAAGTTGTTGAGCTTCTTTCGAGAGCACTCTGGAATGCGTGCCCCTGTGTCCTGAGGTAAAACATCGTGGTGGTATTGTCCGTCAAAACACCCTCACCACTAAGCCACGTATGCGCGGCAGAAACGATTTCAGGGCCCAATGTACCGCTCACAGTTCGAGCACATTGATGTAAAACCGCGACTTCACTCGACCCCACAGGCCCTAGACCTGCGAGCCCTCGAGATGTGCCCCCCAACAGGCTTCTGTCACAATTGTAATCTGAAACTCCGGCTCCAGCAACGGCACGCCCCGAACCAGATTGTCCAAGCACTGCCACCAACGAAGAGCTTCCACCAGGCCGCCGACCACCACCTTGTCGGACCATGATCCGCAACTCGGAGCCCACTGATCGGCAAGGAACTCATCCACTGGCCTCATAAAGAGGCAACAGTTCTTTACCAACGGAATGCAGGACGCAATGGCCCCCAGCAGTGACATGCATGTCCTGACCGACACCTTTGTACCGATTCTCCACTCTGCTGCTTTTTGTAGGACCGTCCAAACTCACAACCGAGGGCCTCACCAGGCCTAGTTGAGTCTGAAATTATGCACCCAGAAACACCAAGTCCTTGGAGGGAGACAGAAAGGACTTCTCGAAGTTGACGGCGAAGCCTAGCCGTTGCAACAGTTGCATGGTAGTGCCGAGACTTGCCTGCGCCTATCCCGGCGACGAGCCCCATACCAGCCAGTCATCCAGGTAAGGGTAGACGTGATGACCTTCCCGTCGGTGCCACGCCGCCAAACATTTCGTAAAAGTCCTGGGGGACGACTTTAAACCGAAAGGAAGCCCTCAAAACTGATAATGATCTCGACCTACTACAAACCGCAGGAACTTGCAGAGTCGTCGACACATGGGGACGTGCAAATATGCGTCCTGTAAATCCAACAAGGCCAGAAACTCGCCTGGCTGCACCGACCGAAGGACTTCTTGAAGTGTGAGCATCTTGAACTTGAGGCGTTGCAGAGTCTTGTTCACGCCCGAAGGTACAGAATAGTCACCACCTGCCGTTGGGTTTCTTCACCACAAAGTAACGGGAGAAAACCCCCTGGCCCTTCTCGGGCAACTGAGCCAATTCTATAGCCCCTTTCTGTAGCATAAGTACAACCTCCTGCTGTAAGATGTGAAGATGAGGCCCAACCGCACCATGTCCACCACCCAGCGGTCTGATGTAATTTTGTCCCACTCGTCCACGTGCAGTGCTACTCTGCCCTTCAGCAGATTTCCCCGAAGACAGTCATTGCTGTGGCTTAGTTTGTCTACCCTTGGAGGAAGAGGCCTGTCCCCCTCTCCTCCTGGAGGGCTGAAAGTCTCGGCTTTTTTGTGTTGACTGCCTAAACCCCTGTGAGGAGTATCCAGACCGACCGTAACCCCGGTCTCTGGAAGAAGCATCAGGTATTTCCCCCGACGCTCCACGAAAGGGACGAAGCGAGCGTCCACTCTGCAAAGCCCCCAACAATTTTGCCGTGTCAGAATCCTCCTTCATACCCTTGAGGGCTTCATCAATTTGCTCCCCAAACAACTGCTCTCCCTCACAGGGCATGTGCAGAACTTTCTAATGTACCTCTGGGTGGAAGTCCGTGCACTTAAGCCAGGCTTGTCAACATTCCACACCATTGTTAATCTGTTTGAAACCAGATTCTGCCAAATCCAAAGCAACGTTGAAACTGTGATTTGACGCCTCCTTACCTCTGCTGGTTCTGAGAAGGGATGGCGCATCGTGTGTAGGCCCTCCTGCCACAAATGGTCAGGATAGGAACAGCGAACACTGCTTTTTGTCTCTTGCCCATGTGGTCAAACAGGAAACACTCCTTTCGTTCCTCCTCCGGAGTCAAACCAAATTCTACACAAGCCTTTGCCATCATGGAGTGGAACGCACCAACGTCATCAGGCGGAGATGGTTGTGCTGGTCTATGAGGCATTTCCACCTCAACATCCGATTCCCACGCCGGATCTCTTGACAGCGACGAGCCATTGGACATGGTTTCCCTAGACACAGAGTCCGAATCAGAGTCCAGCAGCTCACCCTGATCAGGATGGAAACAAGGGCGTTCTTCGCTCATCGGCAGAGGTGCCGGCAACTCAGCTGCAGCCGTCCAACACGGAGGAACACCGGCAGCGTCGACGATAGGCCCCACCGGAGCCACATTCAGGAGGGGCAATCTGAATCCAGTTGACCCAACAAGGACTGCAGTGTAGACAGGACTTGGAGCGACATCGCCTGCGGGTTCACCAGCAGTTAACTGGACGGACCAGTCCCCACACCCATCGAAGGACCAACACACGCAAGCCCAGACCTGACGGGTCCACCACCGGCTCCCGTTCGTCATCCTCCTGACATTGAAAGCACTGCCTCTTGCTGTAGAATAGTGTCAGGCAGAAGAGCGTCAAAAGCAGAGGACTGCCACGCCCCACCCGTCGGTAGCAAGCTGTGTGTCCATCCTCGACGACGAGAACATTGGGCCTTTATCCCCTGCAGTCGCCGGAGCCGAAGACACTCGTTGAGGCAGGCATCGAAGCTTGCAGCGAAACAGTCGACGATGGAATTCCCGTCGATTATGACGTAGTTGGAACCGTCACCTTCGGTGTAGGTTTTTCAGGTGATCCCACCTGCTTGGTCCCACTGGACCGGTGCTTAGACGACTCTCTACTAGAGGATGACCTACGATGGTCTCTTGAAGAGGAGCGCTTCGAGGAGTCCTCGTCTTTCACCAGTAAAGCCGACTTCTCGGGCCTTCCACCAGACCCACAGGACTGGTCCGAACGACCATGCTTATAAGACGACGGTGCCCCCTTCGGCAGGTGTTTACCCGAAGAGGCGCGCCCCCTCTTCTCCATACCAGAGGCAGGCCGAGACTTCTAAGCCGGTGGTTCAGCTGACACCGACCGGCAAGGAACTGTTTGAACAGGCCTCTCAGACACCAGACTACAAACCGATCCCACCTCAGAGGAGAGTGGGGGGGCGTAGGAATCCTCATTCAGCCAACACACCAACTGCCGATTACGGTCCTTAAGAGTCTTCTGAGAGAACATGTTACAGATTTTGCAGGAATCGACGGAGTGATGAGAGTAAAGGCAATATAGGCAGTCCATGTGCACATCCCCCTCATACACCTCCAGCCCGCAAGTTGCGCAGAGCCGGAACAAAGCTTTTCCTGACGACATCTCAAACACCAACACGTGCAGAATCAGAACGAGCACGAGGTGATCCCCAACACTTAGAAGACGGTTGAAATCTGAAGGGAAGCCGCGGGGCCGGGGCTATTTATACCCTACGTCCTATTGTGGTGGCTAAAGCACCCAAAAAAGACGTTGATAGGACACTAAAGTGTCAAAGTTTTCCAAAGGAAAATGCTGTTTTAAAAAGGACCGAGGTTCCCAGCCTGACCGCGGGGAATACACAGCATGTGAATCCATGAAAGATCCAATGCTAGAGAATGGTTGTATGTTGTAATGGATTATGCCTCGAAAACTAAAACGTGGATAAAAAAAGAAGAAAAAAAAAAAAGAAGAAGTAAATCACGAAAGGACTATATACATTTTACAGGTCTTACAAAGTTTAGGTACAAGTGCCATAAAAACAGTAATAGGGTCTGCACAGATACCCAAAACACCTAGTCAGTAGGAGAACCGATAATTCCCCACAGTACAACATCCACTTTAGAAGAACTCGGGAGACAAGAGCAGTGCCTAAATAAGGGCAAACCGATCACAATCTTTAAAAAAATCGTTTACAAGTAAAAGTTAAAGTTTTAAGAGTTCCAGAAGGTGTGCCAATAGGTTTAAACAGGAGAAACCAAATAGGTTTTCTGAGGTTATGGTAAAAAGGCAAGTGCTATATTAGGTGTGGACCGATTGCAACCATCCAGCAGAGGATGAAGTGGATTGCGTACCAGAGTACGGCACAGGTCCATTCAAGTCACAAAGTGATGTACCACATGTTAAAAATAAATGTAATAAAGTGCCTTTATTGTAAAGGGCGCCCCTTTGTTGACATGTGTTTCAATCAACTGTGGTCTTTGTAAAAACTGGGCAGTTAGTCTTATAATAGCCTACCAATCAGAAGGTTTCTGAGCTCAGTATGTACACAAATAGGTTATTCCCTGGATCCTTGCATTACATGGATCCCCGTGTTAAGGTGGGATCCTGAACCGGATGGCGTTCCGTTTAGAACCTTAACAAGTTTTGATAAAGAGCACAGTTAATCGAAACACGTGTCAAGTGACACCCATTACAATAAAGGCACTTTATTACATTCATTCTTAACGTGTCGTGGTACATCACTTTCTGACTTGCGCAGTACTCGGGTACACAATCCAATTTATGCAAACCAAGGTTCGGGTATGCCTTATCGTACCTGGCCCAGCGAAAGTTCACACTACCCAATCACTCCAACGGTTAGCGCAGAGTGAGCATAACTACCCCCCAATTCACACATCAAGCAGACAAGTTTGGGACTCCAGAGAGGCTTATGGTCAAGGTTCCACCACAAAGGCCCGGGGTAGGATGGCTGCAGAGTGGGACTAACTCCCACAGGAGGAAGTCTGTTGCAGACAGGGAGGCACATTGGAGACCACTGAGAGGAAAGGTGCAGGGGTCACCTCGGATGTCTGAGCTGAACCAGGTTCTCCACTGCCTTGTAGAGGATACCACCAGAGTTCCAGAAGGTGACAAGGCCAGAACCACAAGACCCAGGACAAAGGCAGCCCTCATCCAGGTGACCTGCTAAGAGGAGGGGAAGGTAACAGCAGCAAATGGGAGCACAGGTGGCTCTTCAAGGAAGATCAACAAGGAAACCGAAATGGGGCGAAGGACTCTACACAGGGAGCAAGACGATTCTAATACGAGAAGAAGCTGGTGGTGGTGAGAGTTAATATGCTCCAGAATGAAGCAAACTTGAGCAGTACCACAGGCCACTGTTTCAGTACAACAGTAGTGCAAAAGGAGGCAGGAGCTTTAAAGAAGGCACATAGGGATGGAATGGAGGATCTAGCTGTAACACACACACACACACACACACACACACACACACACACACACACACACACACACACACGCACACACACACAAAGCCATTCCAATCAGCAGCTGGCCTCCCTCACAGGTTTGGCAGCTTTCCAGTCAGGGAAAGTCAGCCAAACTACACTATCTTTGACCTTTTCCACAGGGATGCAGATGGTGATATCTGTGAGATCCTCACTCAGGAAAAACTGGATGACACAGACGCACATGCACTCACAAAAGGTGCGTTAGCAGGCTCTGCAAACAAGGCAAAGCCACAGAGCAAAATGGCAGAGGTGTAGGAGATGCAATGGTGGTCTAACTACCACCATTTATGGGCAGGAACATGTATGTAAACATAATGACCACCCCCAGCCCTGACTCAGACTTCAAGAGACCACTGCTAGGGTTTCCAGAGTATGGTGAGGCCAATGGTCCTGTCCAGGAAGGCACAGGGGGTCATGGGTGAAGATGCCAGCTTTCTGTGCGAGATTTAGGTGTGGTCGATTTTGGTACTTTGGAATCAGTTCGACAGCTTCCAGCAGAACACAGCCAAGGAAAAGAGGGAGACTTTTGCGAGGTAGTCGGCCACAGGACGCCTCTAGGTTGCAAAGACGATGGCATGCAATGGGAGTCACTGCGGTCAGGCGGCGACAGTCCATTTTCAATGGACGACCAAAGGGGCAGGCCCAGCACAGCTTCTGTTCATGCAAGGCAGCTAAAAACACAGCAGCAGGAATCTTGTTACCCACTTTGAAGAACCAAGGATGCACTTGGGAAGAGGCAACTAGGGGGCGCACAGATGTGAGCAGCTCTCTGCGTCGCTCATCGGTGGTCTGAATTCAGGACCAGAGAGCCCCCCCTGTTAAGCGTGAAGTGCAGACCTCTCCCCCACCCCCCAAGCCACCAAACCATGTGGGGACTGGCCACAAGCAACCCTGGCCTCCGGGGACAAACCAAGGGGGTCCGCAGGGGGTAGGGGACTGCCGTCTTATGTGGGAACCATGGTGGGCCTGTCTTCGAGACCACCTTCTGTAGCCTTGCACCATCCTGACTGTGCTTCAGGAAACAGGAGTAGGGGACCCACAGTGGAGAGTGGACACCACCTGGGCACGCCCCAAGCTGTGTCTCACGCAGGGGATCTGGACTGAGCCAGAGCCTGGAGGGGTCTCCCCCTACCCCCGCGAGCGCCGAGGCAGCAGGCCAGCAGCACCTCCCGGGGAGGGAGTCTGGCCCTCACCAGGGATTCCCCCACCTCACCGGCCAGCAGACGAAGTAAAATGGCCAGGAGGCTTTCCAACAGCTTGCCGGAGCCCTGGAGCTGGTCCGGGCTGAGCCCCGAGAGCTTAATCAGCAAGGGCCAGCCCACATTCACTCCAAGGCGGCAGTTAAATATCACACACAAATATACTTCAGTACTATACTCGTTAAGTTTGAGGCAGATTACTTTGAAGGAGGAGCAAAAAGGAATAGGTTCAGAACATAGTGCAGATTTCTGGTCACCAGAAGAGTCAATTCAATTCAATAGGCTAGGCCATAGTCAATGGGCTTAAAGTCCTGGATAGAATAAAACTGTTCCGGTAAGTGTTCTCAGAAGTAGTTTGCAACAAGAATTATATGATGGGTCACAAGCTGATTAGGCCTGCTAGTTGTGAATGGTTCAAGCACTTTCACCACAAGAGTTAAGTACTCTCAGTCTCGTTTCACAGTACCTTACAAATGAAGAAAAATATGCAGCTGAAGGCTTCTGTTCCTGGCAGTTCCTGCAGATCTCGCTGTTCCTGGGCCTCAGTCGTGGGGACAAGAGGGTAGACGCCAGGGGACTCCTGCAACGCACTGAGACTGGTCAAAAAGCTGGCACTGGCAAATCTTCAATTCAGGTAGCTGTACTGAAGTAAACAAACTGGTGTCCCTCTCCCTCGTTATTCGGTTTCCTGCAGCACAAACTCAAAGGGAGAAGTCGTCCTTGCAGGGCTCCTCGGTCTAGATAAACTTAGTGATTCGGACCTGCAGCAGGGCTTCAACGGGCAAACCAACGGTCCAGGAGTTGCAGCAGCTGTCCTCTTCAAGCTCGTCTTCGGTTCTTTCGTTCTAGTGATCAACTCTGCCCTCCAAGCCAAGAGACTCGCCTTTTATTCAGTTCTCTCCCATTCATTCCAGCCTAGCTGTCACTCACCCAGCAGGGTGGCTGTCCTTGTCGGACAGTCAGCCAGCCAACCATACCAGAGTGGATTTGGGTCTCCTAGAAGAGTAAGAACAGGGAGTTTCTAGCACCTCCTCACTTCCTGCCCACCCCAGACACTAGGGCACCACAGGCGGTCAGTCCTGAAGCCCCCCAAAGGCGAATGAACAAAAGAACCAAACCTGGTTTGGTGTCAGGTTTCCTTCTCTTATTCAAGTTTCCTTTTTATTATTTATCCTTTTCAGATTAGCTTTGTGTGGGTGGGAAGTTTTCCATTATAGTTGGTTAGGCCTTAACTTGCTGATTCAGAATCCTGGTTCTGACCCAAGGCAAGATGGAGCCTCACAGTGACAGCTCTGATTGGCTAGAAGACAATGCTGAACAACAATGAACATTCTAAACTGTCACTCTGTGCCTTTCATCATCAAAACCCCATCTGAGAGGACGTGTTTAGTGGCTGCTCCTGCTTTAGTCTTAGGCCTGGTGGATTTTATCCTTCAGATCTCAGCAGTTGAGCGGCTACTTTCTTGGGGGTTACAGGAGAAGTCATCAGCTGGCAGGAATTCGTTTTTGAAGATAGGAAAAGCAGGAAATCTTTGTGAATTCGCTCAGGAGATAAGTGACTTTATTTTTACTGTAAATCTGTTCATCTTAATAACATTCTCCTTGAAAATTCGTTAAAAGTAGTGTTTCTACTAAAACTATTGAACTCCCGGAGTGCGCTTGTGTTTCCAGCGCGGTGTTCCTTAGCGCGAGATTTTGACTGTCGCGTGCAAATTCAAGTGAGCGCGTGCTTTCTCGCGTGTGTATTCCGAGCGCGAGTAGATGTTGGTCTCGTGCAATTTTAAACGCGCGTGTGTTTTAGAGCGCGGGTGATCCTTTGCGCGAAAAGCTATACGCTGCGTGTGAACTAAAGAGCGCGTGCGATTTCATAGCGCGGGTGATCCTTAGCGCGAGAAACTATACGCTGCGTGAGAACTACAAAGCGCGTGTGAAATACAAAGCGCGTGTGATTTTAGCGCGGGTGTTCAAAGCGCAAGTATCTGTTCGTCGCGTGCCATATGAGTGCGCGTGTATTTCCTAGCGCGAGTGTTTCTTCGTGTGAGTATCAATTCGTCGCGTATGGAACAAGGATCGCATGTGTTTTTTCCAGCGCGAGTGATTTTGCGCGTGAGAATCACTTCGTCGCGTTTGAACTCAATAGCGCGGGTGTTTTTATTTCGCGTGTCTCGCAGGAGAATATAATTGCGCGTGTGGACTATTGCGCGTGTGGATTATAGCGCGTGTGGATTATTGCGCGTGTGGATTTTTGCGCGTGTGGATTTTTGCGCGTGTGGATTATTTTGATCGCGCGTCTTCATCCGTTTGCGCGTGTTCTTCAACCAGGAAGATTTCTATGTGAAGTTCATCGATAATTTAAATGGAAATAACCTGCGTGTGCATTTAGCACGTGTTTCCTCTTTCTTCAAGGATTCAAAGACTCAAGATAATTATAAATAGTTTGAAAAGTTTTGAAATGACAAGAAAGAATATTTTAAAGACAATCTAATTGTACTACCATTGTATGTTGGAAAAAAGACATACAAAGAACTAAGACTTCCAGTTTGCCTAATGTAAGAAGTTGCTGTGAATTTCAAGTATCTCAAGTAAGAGATTTTCAGCTTCTTATCCGCTTCAAGAAATTTCAAGAGAAGAACCAGGTATGATTCTTAATTATTAGTTAAGGATTAATGTCTTCCCATTCATAAGGTTAAGTAAGTGAATTAAGGAAGTGTATATGCTATTCTTTATCCTCTGCAGGATCAGCACTGATTAGCCTTGACGCAGTCTGCCTGGTGTTTTGTTATCCCATTCCCCCTTTCCCTTTGGGGTGTAGTTTACAGAGCTGAATTGAAAACTAGTTCTGGGAAATACATCTCAGGGGGATTGTCGGGGGTTCAGCAGCTTCCGCGGATACAGGACCTCTCAGCCTGACATTTGGCACGCAGAGCAAAATTGAAGGACCTTTCCATAAAGAAATGGCGATAAAAGAAGACCGGGACCGGTTTAAACAGAGCGCCCAAGACCCATCTTGAAAAACCTGGCTCCCGCAATTTAACGCTACTTTTTGGCTTCTCAAAGTGTGGATTTTGCTTGTGCTGACTCTGGATGGCAATGGATTGTGCTTTATATGATGGCCGCCTCGGTTTCCCGTTTTGGAAATCATGGTTATTTCCGGTTCCGTGTCGACGGTGGCGGAAACGGGTTTTGCGCTACTTGTGGCACAGCTATATCCATTTCTATGGGTTTTTCCGTGGCGGCGGTTACACCGTTTGCGCGTCCGTGTGGTGCACGCGACCGACAGCACGTAATCGACCGGTCTTTCCGCAACCTTGCGGACACGGATACTTTGTTACCGCCGCCGCGGAATCACCGGAGTCCGGAGCAGGGAAGTTGTAATGAGGCCCATTGTCTGTCAGCACATGCAACCCGCTGACGAATCAAATTAATAAAATCAGAAACAAATGGAACATCTTATCCAAAAGGGACCAACCCAATCATCTAACAGTGGGGATTAAGTAAGACTGCGGGACATAGCCTTTCTAGTAGTAGTTGTCGGTGCTGCCCACAAGCGACAAGAACCACCACGCTTTACATTGGCCTAGACAAATCGTGGCTTCAAAGGACATTTACGATTTGTAATACGATGTGGTTGATTTACATCATTTGGTACCCATGTCGCAAAATTTACATAGGAAAAACCGAACACAAAATCAAGATATTAGGTGAGCACAAAAGCTCCATCAGGAATGGAGTACTTACGGCTCCAATGGTAGGGCATTTCATGACAGCTAATCACAATTGTGATGAACTGAGGTGGCCTATACTGAAGAAAATTGCAACAACCCATAACAAACATGCAGACAAATGGCAAAATAAGAAATGTGTTTCATTTTTTTGACTAAGTCACTTGATAGGCTTCAACGAGCAATTGGACTGGTGTAATATGACATGAGCAGTCACTTGAATCCAACAGGATGGCACCCCTTTATACATTACTTGCTGTTCAATAGCTCCTGTATTCATTATCCATTCCGAGGGTTTGATTGTGCAGGCGTGAGCTCACGGATTCCATTCTTGCGGTCAACGCGTTTAAGATGGCCGCCATATGCTACAATGTATCCACCATGTCATAGAACTTAACGAATGACTTAACATTGTAGAAATGCTATTTCATTGTATCCAGCAATTCACATTTGCAGTTGCGCCTGTTGCCGGTAGTTTGAAGCTGTACACCGCACGACTCAAGGTGAGCGTTTGAAACCACACATGGACACTTGGACTTGATTGCACAGCAGAGTCCGGGCTTTGGTAAGGTGTGCATGTTGAAAAGCACTGTGGTCACTATTACCCTAGTGTACTCCGGAGACCCCCGGCCGGCCCATAGAGCCAAGGTTTGCTCCGAGGTACATTAAGACAAGATAGCTGCACCCTTGAGGTGGATGGGGGAGCAGATTCATTACTCCAACACCAATCAATAAGGACAACTCAATGGTTTGGCAAAGGGAGTCCGTTTAATGACAAGTACAAAAAACGGGGAGTCATGGAAATCTGCAGTGATGCGATCGTCCTTCTCGCTTCAACTCCAATGAACTTCATAAAAATCATAGCATTTATACTGAAAACACGTCATAATTGACTTGTAACACTCAAAAGTTAATGTGCAATTCTATTGGTTAGGAAAAGGCAACTTTAATATGGGTACTACATCTGTATATGGTAACGGAGTAAGGGGATTGGGTAAACACTGTCAGGTGGGCATCCAAGCCCTTCCTTCAAAACAGACTACTGTAGACGTTACTAAAAGTACGACGTCCCATTGGTTCTACCAACTATAGGACCCTAGATTATTTGGTCCATTGTGATTGGGTTGGCACCAACCCCATGCATACATTTCCACTTTGCTTAGCAGCACGCAGAACGGTCAGCCAGGTGCAGGGTGCCCCCTAGTTACCCAGCCTTCCTCCAATTAAGGTTACAATCAATCATCTCTACAGCTACTATATCAATTATGTTATTGGGATTGGCCTCGAAGCTGCATCAGCTGTCTGGAGAAGTTCTGATATCTCTGCCTGGGCGGATGCTTCATCTCGCTCGGCTGGTCACGTGCTACCTACACCGTGAAGTAGTCTAGTTTCTCTCAATTTGTACATTTAATTCTTATTCAGCTTGCCACCTGCCTACGCCTCTTTATCTCAACCTTTCAGAGACAGGATATTCTGTTCTCGAGTTTCAATTATATGTAGCTACTGTTCATTCCTTCTAGTGGTAGGACCTTGGCTCTCCTGGCACGAGTTGCATCTGCTGAGTTTCGATTCAGCAGTCTCTTCTCGTTTTGCTAGAATATGAATCTGGTCTTGTTTGGCCTCTAGTAACCAGAGTTGATTTTGCTTTTCGTGCAAAGTGGAATCACACTTATAAAACAGTGCTGCGTTTTGAGGTAGATTATGCATAATGGCGCTCGCCGCACTATTCTTCTACTTAGCATAGCAAACCACACTGTTTTCTTAGCTTTATCTTCATCCTGCTTACAGCTTAAGCTTCTTTGTATTTCAACATCATTCTCCCCCTTTAGGTTCACAATATCTTAATTCATGACGTTTCGTCTTTGTGTGTCATTATTTGGTAGTCATTTCTTCCATCTGTGAGTCTGTCCGGGTCTTCGTGACGTCACCATTCGTCTTCCATCAAGGCTTTTTGGTTTCTTCCAGGACAGTACTTAGGCAATCTTCATTTCGTCTCATTTGCTGGTAGGGTTTTCTCAATGGATACCTTACTGTCCATGATTTTCTGGGTATTGGGACTTCAATGGGTGTTGCTCTTCTGATAGGTACTGGCCAGAGCCCTACTGCTGCTCTCTGCTGATTTATTTGCTCATCATACGTCACATCTTTGTGTGAACGTTTCTGGTACTTCAAAATGGGCAACTGGAGTTCAGGCTTTATTCGGGACCTCCTCTACACTCCCCCCTCTGGGCGATTAATAGACCACTTTCACCTCCGTCTTTCGATTCAACTTACTCGATTTGTCTGTATTTATCGATCTGCACTCCATCGCCTGGGTTCATTCCTTCTTTATCTTCTGGGTCTATACAGGATGGTTTGAAGAAGTGTTTCTTTGGAGTCCATATCTTTATTACGCCTTTCAGGCTTCCTGCCATTCTTACATGTTCGTCTTTATTCCATGCCATTAATTGACATTGTCCATTTGGGCTACACCATCTTCCCACATAATTTGTGCTTCCTGGGATAGAGTTCCTTCTGGTGTGTAAATACTGGTCTTCACAAAGTCTCTTATTTCTTCATCAGTCAGGTCTTTGGGCTTCCATCCTGGCTTGACCTCAATCATGATCTTCATCCCTATGGCTTTCTTCGTAGTTCTCTGGCATTGCGAGATTATTATCTTGATAACACAAAATCCTAGTAATATCACTAGCAGGGCTCCCAAGAACTTAAATGCATCTGCCATCCATTGTGGAACCCATGAAAACAGTGATTCAAACCAGCTGTCATCATCAACTTTGTCGGTTTCATTGATTATCTGGTTCTGCAGGTTTGTCAGCATACTTATGGCTTCTGTTAAAGTTCAATTTTCCTCGTCGTGAGAAGGTGTAAATGTGCAACATGATTCTATTTTTGCACAAACTCCTCCATCCATGGCTGTGATCATGTCAATGACATCTGTTCTGGAGTGTCATCAGTCGGATGGCTCTAACCCTTCCTTGATTGCATTGAATCCTTTTATGGTCATGTTGATGGTATGCAGCAATTCCCATCTGGTTATCTGCAACCATTTAGTATTTACTCCAACTTGGATTCTCGGCATGAAAATCGTTGTGAACACTGTTGGGGCGAGGCTGAACAGCCGGTGTTCATATGGGATTGCATAAAATATTTCTTCTGATTTAGCAGAGAAATAATTTGCTCTCTTCATTCGCGTCAGCAGTTCCACAGATCTTTTTCCTCAGATGAGCATCTGCTTTCGGGAAACTGTCAATATTCAGGTCACTTTTCGGATCACCAATGCTGGAACGTGGAAGTTCACTATTGTGCATATGCCTCCCCAGTCTCTTGGCAGTCTGATGTATGCCTTGGATCCACATGCCCAATAATGATCCATAATTACTGCAGTTCCATGCACCATCCCTGGAGCATCAAAGACTCGTCCACAGTTCCGATTCTCTCCCAACTTTCTTGTGCCATTATTCCTGAAGCAGAATTTTGGGCATTCTAGTGGCACTATCTGCAAGGGTCCTCCTCTGTCTTGGACCCATGTCAGTTTTGCAAGTTTCGGCCACAATGGCTTGCAGCCATTCTGCACGATGTCAACAGTTTCTTTGTAGAGTCCAGTGAACACCCAGGCTCTGCAAGTCACCACTCCTTTTTCCCCACCCATCTGGTGAAAGCACTGTTCCCCAAATCTGCATTGGGCTCTGTTCTTCCACTTTTGAGCTTCCTCTGGAGTTTTTCCTTGGACATTTAGTCTCAGGTTCACTTCCGATTTTATTCCTGCTCCTTTAACTCCAGGTTTCTCATAGCCGATCACATGATTCCCAGTATGAGCTCTGTTTCTTGTCTTAATTTCTTAAACATAATAATCTTCGTCGGGATAGGCTGTTTCAGTTGCCCATATTAATGAGGCATCACTACCCATGAACTGGCCTCTGGTCTGGTCTTGCACATTGCTACGTGTGACAGAGTGTGCTGTCTGGACATCTATTCCTACAGCTACAAGGATCTTGGATTTCCCCATGCTGTATGGTAGGAGTACGCAAAGCATTCCCCTTCTGAACGTCATCTTTCAACTTCCTTCATATGCTGGCACAAAATATTGTTTCCCAGTGCTGTGCTGTCCAGGTAGTCGGAGTTCGTTGTCATCACCATGCATGCTTCTCTTGATTCTTAGTGTTTTCCTGTAGTTGGCTATGACTACATCCCCAAATGCATCTGTATGGCTTTTTCTTGCTGGGGGAGTCTTAGGCATCTCGGTCCATGGTGCAGGCTTCCTCATCTGCACAATTTGAGTGGACAAGAGCCCGGCAGCTCTTTCCCTCTCCTCATACATCTTTCTCCTGCTGGTTGCAAATGCCCATGCCAACCAGCCCGACACTGGTCCGGTGTATGGTTGTATTGTAGAATTGGTACTCGTCCCTTGCATTATAACATTTGTGCTTGGCAATACAGTCTCTGCAGTTTTAATCTTCATTTCCTCTTGTATTTTCTTTGCTTTGGTTATGAACGGCCATAATGAGTACTATTAGTTGTGCTTGTGAGATCTTCGAGTTCATCTTTATCTTCATCAGTGTTGTCTCAGGAGTGTTCATCATTTCTGTTGGTTTTGTCTTCAATTCTCCTCGTCTTTCCACAATGTCTGTTGTGGAGTTTCTTATGGCAGGCAGTCTCTTTACTGTTTTGGCTTGTGGTTCCGCAGTTATTGATACTAGGCCTGTTTCGTGTGCATTCAGTGTTTGCATGCGTGTGGCTGTCAGTAACCTTTCTTCATTCATTCTTTGCCGACCCTGTCTCCGGCTTTTCTGTGTTACCACAAGTGTGTGCATCATTACTAATCACATCCATTTCAAGTTCATTCATTCCTCCATCAGATCTTCTAGGGACTGTAATATAAGGTGTAGGTGCTTTTGTGGGTTTCATGTGTGCATCATTAGGTGGGTGCACTGGAATTGGAACGCTTTGTACACTAATGAAAAATGCAGTTCTGATTGTTAATGACAGTAAAACAATGAATATAATGCATAGATACATTATGCCCCTGTATGTCGGGCAGCAGCATTTACTTCCAGAGAAACGTGGTCGTCTCTCCTCCTGCGGGAGGACCAGATTACTGCTCTGGACCCCCCATCTCGATCATTCGCCAAATGTCAAATTTATTGTCTTCCCTTAACCAATATCATCTTTCGAGTTCTGTGTTTAAGAGTGTCGGGTGCTCCACAAGTGTCCCCCCTCTTGCGGGTGATGGATGGTCTCTTATTTAGGATACAGTTCCTTTGCTAGACTATGGAAAAAAAAAATTAAATAACACTTCAGTGAGTCCTTTTACTTTGCATGTTCAAAGTAAGTAAGCTCCCAGTCCACTCCTCAGATTTGCTTCAGTCCTGAGGACATATTGAATGCTGGTCAATATAAAGGGTAAGGACAGGATAATGACAAATGCAATTCGTGAAGTCCTTGACACTGCTTCCTCGAGCTGTCCATCGGCGGAAAGCTTTTTAGACAGACCTTCCTGGATTTTGCGGCATGAAATGGCAAATTTTGCAGCACAAACCTTTATTTATTGCGCCATTTTTGCGGGACATTTTGTATTACCTGGAGGGTGTAAGATTGCCACATTGCAGGAAATAGGCAGAGTGCAAGGCTACAAGAGAGCCAGGGTCATTATAATGTATCTTTTGTATTAATTTAACCTGAGTCCCAGATGTCTCTGGCTTGGCAGAACAGTGTTTGAGTTGGCTACATTTCTGGTTTAATGTTCATGCCTATTTAATAGTATTAACTAAATTGATCATTATCAATTGTAATGCTGAAAATATTCCCCTTTTATGTTCTCCAATCCCCCAAACACCCACACACCTCTCTCACCAACACACATCTCACCAACTCTCCATCATAACTTACATTCCTTAACCTCTCACTCTGTCATACAAATACTCACGTGCTATGTCGCACTGTCAAGTCACAATTTGCACTGCCCAGCCCCTGCCACACTCCAAATCATACTCCCAACTCACACCTTACACTCTACAATTCCTCCTGCAATATACAGTCCTTCATTCTTTTGTGCTGCTTCTGCATCTTGCATCCTTTCTCCCATTCTATCGCACTCTTCCCTCATCCTTTTTCCCCAATCTGCAGCTCGCTGCCTCTTTCTGGCCAACCGCTTCCTCTGATTTCTGGCTCACCGACCACACGCTCCCTCTACTTTCTGTACCTCTGCTTACGCTCAGATTTCTGGGCCACCGAATCACTGCTTCCTCTGCTCTCTTGTGCAGCACTTCCTCCTCTGACCCACTACTCTCCCTCTGCTTTCTTGCTACTCTCCCTCTGCTTTCTTGCCTATCACTTCACATCTCACCCATCACTCTCCCTCATAGTGTAACCATTTTTTTTTCTTAAATGTAGATTTTGACCCAGTTCCTCAAATAATCGGGCATTTAAAATAGAACGGAGGATATGCCCTTTTTAGATAACCCATTTTTGGAAATGAGCAGGTCACTTTATTCTCAAAGGAGACTGGTGCATTTCCACAGGCTTGAGCTTTAGTGCAAATTGTGCGCTGGCCAGCTGCCTTGAATGGTGTTCTGGGTTGTTTGACCGAAGTGTAATTATTTGCGGCGGAATTGACCGTAGTCAATTTTGCTGTGAATTGATTTGCACTTCAGCCAAACAACCCAAAATGTACCTTTTACCACCACCACACCCCCTCCCCTACTTAACTGCTTGGTCGCTGCCGCTTCCCCTGCAACCCTGCGGTGCCAGATCCGTCCCTCTAACGCGGGCCGGATCCGACTGCGCATGGTCCCTTTTTCGTTATTTTCTTTTTTTTTTTCTGTCCCCGCCTCCAATTTTGAGGAAAAAGGGGAAAACACTTCTGAAACCACCCTAGACCAAAAATACTGAATATGGGGAGCGGGTGACAATCCCACAAAACATGTTCAGCATTTATAAAAAAAATCGATCGAATAGTACTAGACGAAATAGGTCAAATTGTAACATTCGATAGATTTTTGTCATCAAAATGGGCAGTACTTTGAATAGAATCGCTCTCCCGACAGTGTTCTGCAAGCTCCCAGCGCCTTTCACAGAGACAGGCCCTCCAGGTGCCTGCCGCTGAAAAATGCGACCCAAAAATTCAATTTTTATCCTGTTTGAGGAACAGAAATACAAGCGACACAGCAGCGGTTCATACCTTAAAAGAAATGCATGACAGGGTCAGGAAAGACCCTGTCATGCAGTGGCAGCCCCACATCCCGTGCGCATAGGGTTGCCTACAATTTCTGCACATTTAAAAGTGCATCTTGCTTGGAAACGAGGGATGCACTCTTAAATTGACAGAAACGCCGCCACATTATTTGATCATGGAGGTGAAAAAGGACATCTGAATGGGCGCGCATATAGAATGTGCCCATTCATGTGTCCCTTGTAGATTGGGCTGCAAGTGATGAGATGCGTTAGCGCATTTCATTTCTTGTGTAAAAAAAAAAAAAAGTTGAGAACCTGGGACCTTGAGTATTATTTTTTTGAAAACAGTAAATTTTGCAGATTACTTTAAAAAAAAAATGTAAAATTTATTTTTTATTTTTATTAAAGATGCTGTTTTTGCGCAAAGCGGCCGTTTTCGCTGCATTTTGCGGGATCACAAAATCGCTATAAGCTGGAGGGTCTGTTTAGAATATCCTCAGATGGTTCTGTTGATGGTTCGAGAGCTCTATTCGTAACACGATTCCATGCAAGAGCATGCCCATCTGTGCAACATTAGCTGGATCTCTGATGAATGTGAGGACGTCAACATCGATCGGTCTCCCCACAAGCTCTGGAAAGTCAGTGACTAGACGAATATGGACATTGTGAGCCAATCTGCTGTCTTAGTCTGACAGGGATATCCGTCCCGTCTTGCTGAGGTTTAGGATTGTATGCCCGCTCTTTAATGTAAACAAACAATGTCTGCACTGTCCGGTCGCGTGGAGTGCAACTAGAATCACCATTTGTTTAAAAGTTGGCTTAAATGTTCTGTATTTGCTGGGTCTCGAAGAAACGTGAGTGTATCTGTTGTTCTTCCAATAAGAGTTGGACAATCTTCGATTATACGAAAAAACAAGGTGTTGATAAGCTCATTGATTTCCGCCTGTGTTTGAGACATTTGGTTCCATTTCACTGTACTCCAGAGATAAGAGAAATTGTTCGGCAATGACAGTGAGCAGTTGTCTTATTGTCTTTTCGTTTTCAGGATCTTGAAGAAAGTCAGCGGCATTGGTGAGCCTCCCTACCAATAACGGGTATGATCTTTGCACTAGATCAAAATAGGTGACCACATCCTCGGCGATGTCGCTACTGCGGAGTGATTCCGAATAGGGTCTCGGTATGGAATGAGTCGGGATACTCTATTTGCTTCCAATGTAAGTGTCCTCAGTCAAAATTTGGCATAATCTTTTCTCATCAAGGCTTAAATGTGCCTCAGTCCAAAGTTCAAAGTTTGCAGGCTATGTTGTGGCTTATATGTGCAATTTTAGTCTTCACCCTGCAACTAGGATGCACAGTGTGTCCGTTTTTTTATGTCCTTATCCCCTTTTTTTGCTTAGAGGAAGTGTCCAATTTAGGCCACAACTTGCAAAAAGTTCTTTGACTGGTCATGTGTCCTTCCTCGTCGTGGATCACGCCTGCACGTGCTGTGGTTCTTCCCAGTCGCTCGTCGATTCCCCTCGTTGGGGTGCAGGCAGGGGGCCTTCTCCAATATAGGGTTTGATAATCGCTGAGAAAAATCCAAGCTCTCCTGCCTTGTAGTTTCACTGCGGATGCCGTGCAGTCCGCCACTGAAAGGACCGTTGAATCTTGACTCGTCCCACTTTTTCCTTGTACGATTCCTCACAAGGACAGCATCTTCAGGAAGAGGGATGAACACGTAAACCTTGAACTTGGTCTGTTGTAGTATCTCCTGTGTTCTGTGCTGCCCTGCACCCTTTTCATTGTCACTGCAGCTGGGCTGAAATTACAAGGCAAGATGTCATGCAGTTCAGATAGTTTTGCATTTCAGACCCTAAAATGTCTCCTATTGACTGGGCATCACATCTAGCTCTATCTCGGGTTGTCAAAGGAATTCTCATTCTTCCTGTGGCTATCTCGTGTGGCGCAAGATGATGGTCGGAACCGGGTTGGTTCTGAAGTGCATACAGTGCCAAAGGAAGGCAGTGCAACTGTCCCTTCCTTAGAGTAAGCTTCAACTTGGCTAGCCTTTCCTTTAACAAGCCGTTGAGCTTCTCACAGATCCAGTTACCTTGTGGATGATACGCCAACTAGAATTTCGTATTAACGTGAGGGCCATTATCTGATCTCATGACCTCGCACAACCCCCACCTGGGGAACACTTCCCTCACTAAAAATGTGGCCGCACAGATAAGAGTCTGGGTGTGCACATGGACCTACCTCAATCCATCTAGAGAATGGACACACCACAACAATTTATTATCTGTACTCGTTACATACTTGAATCATGTCGACGTAATCGACATGCAAGTGCTGAAAAGGGCCATTTGGCCTTGGGATGACTCATTACTTTTAATGTGTGCCCAGCCGTGAATTGCTGGCAAATTACAGTTCACTATAAAGAATGCAACATGCTCAGCTAAATTCGGTATGAACCAGTCTTCAGCGAGCTTTGCTGCTAGATTCTCTTTTGTCATGTGCGGCAGATAATGTAACTGCTCCAGCGCCATCTTTAATAGGGCTGCAGGCATCAATGGTTTACCAGTGCCGTCTTGTTGCCACAAGCTGTCCGAGGGGTTTAAAGAACACCCTCGACGTTTCCAAATATTATTTTCCCCTGTGGTGCCTCCCCTTGGAGTTCCATTAGCTGCCTTTGCCATAAATAACTTTCAGGTGCAGTTCGAGTAACCATCATTCGCTCGTTGGCGTAGGTAACTGCCATGAACGTCTCACTTTTGGATGCCATACGCTTGGCTTTGGTGTCTGCTGCTTGATTTCCGCGTGAGATAAAATCTGTCCCTTGTGTGGGCGGCGCATTTCACGAGCGCTACGCCCACTGGGAGCTGTAGTGCCTTTATCAGCCTATCCAATAAGGCGGCGTGCCGTCCGCTCGGAGGTAGCCCCTCCTTTTCCAGTGCGCTAAGCCTGCGTGCACTGTTGACGTCACATAGGCAGAGTCACTGTACACCGTTACTTCCTGGTCTGCGTGATTCTCAATGGCAAGTATCCACGCCAATAATTCTGCAGCTTGTGCTGAATAATGAGATGGTATTCGTGCACTCGAAATTCTCCATTTACTGTGCGTTTCATCACAGCAACGCCAGTATATCTTTGTCCATCACCTTGATCGATTCTTGAAGACCCATCAATGAAGACGATCTCTCCTTCTGCCAAGGCATTTTCTTTCACCCTGGGAATATCATATAATTTTTCATAATTTGCAGTCACGTGTGCGCTCTCCTTCAGTGACTAGCTCTGCTATAAAAATAGCTGGGTTCACCATCTTCCATCGGACTATTTTAATCGATGGATTTGGTATGATCACTTCATAAGCAGAAGCTCTCTGAGATGTTAGTGTGCCCTTTGGTTTCTCTAGAATGGCAAATAGTGCTTGACGTACAACATCATTGAGCATCCCATCACAATGGTTGTAGTATGCCAAGGACTTGTATCCCCAACGTGGTTCTCTGTGGGATTACTGCCGTCATAACGCTGCTAATTGGTGTGTGAAAACAGGAAAAATTCCTCAGCATAATTAGGGATCCCTAGAACTGGTGCTGTGCAAATGGCTTGAGTACAGCAAATCCTTTCTCCATGGTCTCAGACCATTCAATCTTTTCTTTCGTCACTTGGGCCTTCTTTAGGGCCTGAAGTAAAGGCTTATTGTAAGAGCTATAGTCGAAGACCCATGCCCTAACGTAGTTGCATAGGCCTAGAAAGCTCTGCATCTGTTTTATCTTGTGTGGCTTAGCCGTGTTCAGTATGGCTTCAGCCCTTTCTGAGGTCACTCTTTTTCCCCTCATGCGAGATCAGCTGGCCTATGTACAGCACTTCTTGTTGACAATATTGTAACTTTTCCTCATCAACTTTATATCCTTTCTCAGCCAGTATAGTCAATAACTGAACAGAATCGTGCCTCCATTGCTCTTCTGTGGTGCTGAAAATTAAGATGTCATCCACGTATTGCAGGATGACACTTTCTAATGTAATATTGCTCAAGTTCTTCTGCAGGACTGTTGAAAATAGGAGACTCACAGTACCCCTGTGGCAGCCTTGTGCTTTTCAGACGCATTTGTCTGAACATGAATGACGTCAGCTTGTGTGAGTCGCGGTGCAACGAGATTAAGAAAAATGCATTTTTCAAGTCCATCACTGGGAAAGATTTTGCCTCAACAGGTATATTACATAGAATTGTAGACAGGTTACAGACTAGAGGGAACTCGGCCTCAACAATATCATTTATTGGGCGTAAATCCTGGATTAGCCTCCAACCCCCCCAAGCCCCCACCCCCTCCCTTTACTTGTTTTTCACAGGGTAAACTGACGTATTGCATGACGACTGACGTCACTAAGATGCCTTGCTCTATCATAGTGGAAATGGTCTTAAAAATCCCTTCATCTGCCTCTCTGGACATGGGATATTGCAGTGCTCTTGGGAGGATTGGTCCTGGTTTCAGTTTAATCTTCACTTCTCCAGCCCCCTTCAAGAGGCCTACGTCATAGGGTCCTGTAGTCCATACAGGGACAGGCACTTGAGCCAGGTAGTCATCAAAATATTCAGGGCGGTTTCGTGCCAACATCATTCTCTGAGGTACTTCTCTTTTGATCACTCTCACCCAAAAGGTGAGACTCACTTCCACCATTGTCTCTCCCATATCAGCTTGTTCTTCAAACAGATAGTCATCGGTGACGTCAGTCAATCGATATCCTTCAATGGCAATTACTGCGCACCATTGTCGGCCCTCGTCATCGTAACCGTCAATCAAGGCCACGCTCCCTCGTACTGCAGCTGTGTGTATCAAGTGAAATACTTGTCCCTTCTCCTTGTGCATCGGTATCCTTGGTCTAAATAAGAACTCATCAGGGGTTCTCATAATTTTGTTTGCAAGGTCTGGCAATCCTGCCATAAGCACCCGCATACCATATGCAAATATTTTTGGCTCTAATGGTATAGCCCTCATGGCTGTGTGTCCTGTGTATGCTCTGATCATTTTGCATACATGTGAATAGTGCATTCCTGGAGTTGAACATACTATGCCCTCCTCCGTGAACGAGATCGTCATGTTTAACTTTGTCATTAAGTCTTTTCCCAAAATGTTTACGGGGGTCTGACATGATAACATCAAGGAATCGGAAAACTCCCCATCCCGGCAAGTGTAGGGGTCTTGATCAATCACCAACAACCATCTCGGATGCACGCAGTAAGAGCGTACATTGACAGTGAAGCCGTTGGGAATTACATCGACCAGGATCTTGCGGCAAAGATGGGGCTTCCGTTACGCCCTAAATCAACCACCGACACGGTTGCCACAGTTGACGGCACGGAAATAGCTTCTGGTCCAGTATCCCAATGCACTGCAGCTTTAACCCTTCTGTGCCAGGATGGACACCAAGAATCTATCGTTTTCGACCTCATTAAGGCACCACAGTTCCGGTTGATTTTGGGAATGCCATGGTTGGTAGCTCACAAACCTCGAATCGATTGGCGAACAAAAGAATTGGCCTCCCCGAGACTTGCGCCCACACGTTATCGCCAAGCGAAACAACCAATAGACACCAGAACCTCCACACTTGCGACTGTGGCAATCGGCACCCTACCAAGTAAATACCAGGACTTTCGAGATGTCTTTCAGAAAGAACAGGCTAATACCCTGCCACGGCATAGACCATACGATTACCAAATCGACCCGATACCCGGCGCACAAATCCCTTGTGGTTGAATTTACGCACTCACGGAACCAGGAAACCAGCACCTGAAGCCCATCTTGACCAATACCTGGCCAAGGGGTTCATCCGTCCCTCGAAGTCTCCAGCAGCCAGTCCTCTATTCTTCGTACCGAAAAAGGAGAGGGACTTGAGAACGTGCATCGACTATCCCACACTGAATCAGATTACCGTTAAAAAAAAAAAAATTAAAAAAAACGCTACCCCCTGCCACTGATCCCTGAATTGCTTGATCAAGTCAAAGATGCCCAAATCTACACAAAACTAGACCTGAGGGGGGCATGTTCGAGTAAAACAGGGTGGGCGAATGGAAAACCGCTTTTCGCACCAAATACGGCTTGTACGAATATCAAGTAATGCCCTTTGGCCTTTGCAACGCGCCTGCAGCATTTCAATACTTCATGAACGATGTCCTACGGGAATTGATTGATGTCTGTGCTCTAGTGTACATCGACAATATCCTAGTATATTCCGCATCAAAGCAGGACCACGTTAAACACGTTCGATCCATATTGGAGAAACTGTCAACACCAGCCCTACGCCAAGCTCAAAAAGTGCTCATTCCACGTCTCCGGGGTGGAATTCCTGGGCTTTATTCTCAGCCCGAATGGATGTACACAAGGTAGATGCTATCCTGAACTGGCCATCCCCAAATTCATTCAGGAGGGTTCAATGTATGCTGGGTTTTGCAAACTTCTACCGCCGGTTCATCCTAGGATTTTCGCAAATCTTGCATCCCATCAGGTCATTACTAAGGAAAAGCAACAAAAAGTTCCAGTGGACAACAGAAGCCAAGGAGGCTTTCCAGGAACTCAAAGCAAGATTCACATCTGCCCCAATCTTGCACCACCTTCGCCCTGATCTCCCATACATGGTGGAAATGGACGCCTCAAGCATGGCTATGGGAGCCGTCCTCTCACAAAAGGACCCCGAAACGGGCCAGGTACACCCTGTTGCCTTCTGGTCACGCAAATTCACACCCCCCCTGAACTATTATGCTATCACAGACTCAGACAGAACTCCTGGCCATTAAATCAGCCTTTAAGGCATGGCAGCACTACCTCTTGGGCACCAGACACACAATCAACGTAATAACTGACCACCGGAACCTCCAGTACCTAAAAAGGGGCAAAGGCCCAATCCTCACGACAACTATGTTGGGCTCCTTTTTGCTGAATAGGACTACGTGATTACATTTCAACCTGGGGTGAAAAACGGGAAGGCCGATGCCCTTTCCCGTATGGGGGTGGAAGAGCAAGGGTATCAGACCCCTGACCCAATAGCAATCATCCCGAGTGACAAGCTCCTAGGAATCACAGCAACTATAACTCAAAGAATTACATGAAGAAATCCAAAACCTGAGGAGTACGGAGCAATTACAAGCGTGGAGCGCACAAGGAGAACATTACATGATAAAAGATTAGTTGCCCTACTTCAGGAATCGTTTATTCTTACCAAACCAAGAACAAGTCATGTCCGGTTATCATGATTCCTTGATCGAGGGCCACCCCGGAATCGCTAAAACCCTAGCCAATGTAAAACAAAATTATTGGTGGCCCACGTGGCATAAAGACATTATCCAATTCATCCTATCTTGTGGAGTGTGTGCTCAAAACAAGTCATCCAAGCAGAAACCGGCTGGGCTATTACAACTATTGGAAATCCCACCAGCACCCTGGCACACGTTGTCCCTCGATTTTATTACTGACTTACCACCCAGTCAAGGGTTTAACACTATTCTTGTGGTCATTTCAAAAATGGCACATTTCATTCCTCTTAAGGGGCTCCCAAATGCTTACACTCTGGCAAAGGTATTTCTTGAAGGCATCGTACGGCTCCATGGGTTTCCTTCAGTTTTGGTCTCAGACCGAGTTACTCAATTCGTATCTAACTTCTGGAGAAAATGCTGCTCTATGGTCCAGATCGACATCCAGCCATCCATCCACCAGTCACCATCCCCAAACAGATGGTCAGACGCTCGAGCAGTATCTGCGTTGCATGTTACACCAAGCTGAAGGAAGCTGGTTTGACCTATTATGGATAGCTGAATATGCTTATAATAATTCCCTACACACCAGCACTGGGCAGACACCCTTTTATACCATGTATGGCAGGCACCCACATACTTCCGAGTTGGACGTTCCTACAACCCTGGAAATGCCAGCAGTCAAAACCTTGCACACTACCATTTCTCAAACCTTTAAAAGGGCAGCTGATCACCTACTTCAAGCCAAGAATCGCCAAAAGAAGTTTGCTGATCAACACCGAGCAAAGGCCCCGCCCCCCCCCCCAAACTACCAAGTGGGAGACAGTCTGGCTGGCATCTAAACACGTGTCCATTAAAAGGAGCCCGAACTTTCCGTCCATATCTGGGTCCATTCACCGTCACCTCCGTGATAAATCCTGTGGCGGTCAGACTAGCTTTGCCGTCAAACATGCAAATTCCTCCTGTGTTCCACATGTCTCTCCTTAAACCTGTTCAACCTGGGACCCGGGTAGCAATGCCACCGCAGCCAGTAGTAGTCGCCGGGGAGCCAGAATTCGAAGTCAAGGACATCCTAGATTCAAAGTACGTCAGATCCAAATTATACTACTTTGTAGACTGGAAGGGGTATGGTCCACAGGACATGGGAGCCTTCTGAGTACATCCATGCACCTCGCTTGCTTAGAAGATTTCATCAAAACCTTCCAACCAGGGGCCTTGGTGGGGGGTGGGGGGTGGGGGGTGGGGGGGGGGGGAATTGAGTGCTGTCATGATTCCTTGCCCCTCATGTCCCCCAGCCCTCCAAGATGTCAGACTGGAGCCAGGCCACGATCACCTACATGGCCCTCAAGGGCCTCTCCATCCCTCCAAAGACCCACTTGGAGTCAGACTTGGCGCTTGTGGCACCAGACTCACTCACTCACTCCCATAGGGTAACATTGGGGATTGGACTTTTAGTGCATTGATGGGGACAAGATGGATGCCCCCACATATTTCGGTTCCCAGAACTGCATGTGCGGTCTAGTCTTGGGTGTGGTTCAGCCCAGAGGCACCTGGGATTCCCAGAGACTATTTAAGCCACACCCAGGCTGAGAAACATGCTTTGCGGTTTCTGCACCTGCAGCGTGACACCGTGTTCGGATCAGTCTCCAGTAGGCCTGCATCTTTCTTCTGCGCTCAGCTCTTGCAAGAACAAGAACACCGTTAGGAACAGCCTTAACTTGCGTCGCTTCTGCCCATCAGTCATCGCTCCTTCTGTTCTGCAGGCATCTTCGGCGGCGTCATTCCCATCCCGGCACACCGCTTCCTAAGGAAAAGGAACAGAAAAAAGCATTAGTAAGCATTCTGCAAACCTTCGCTTATTTTTAAATACTGTACGAGCTTCAAACGCTTACCTGAATCCCAGCCGCTCTGGCGGAACCCTGTCTCTGGAACTTCTCATCCATCTGCAAGAGGGAAGAGACTCCAGGTAAGCGTGGAAACATCTAGAGGTGCCGCATACCGCGCTTACCCACCGCATTTGTTCTTCATAACCGGCATCCACGCTGAAAACGTTGCGGCACCTAAAAGACACAGACAAAGAACTCTGTTCAATTCAAATACGAAAGGGGTGCATTTCGCTCTCACTCACCTTCAGCGCAACTCAGCACAGCAGCATGCCGCCATCCCCGGACGCCGGCCATCATCTAAGGAAGGAAAGGAACGAAGTTAGGGAACTGTTCAAAGGACTCATACTTACCTGTCAGACTCTTGCCAGTGAAGTAACTAGGCAGCAACGAGCCTGCATCAATCAACGCGCCCCTGCGCTGAAGGCAGGATGGAGAGCACACTATCCAAGAAAACAAGGTGAGCTGTGGATCAAAGGGAAGGGTTGGACACCGGGAAGGAAGGGGTTCAAGCACACAGACAATGTGTTTCAGGCCCAGTCTCCAGTCGAATAGCCTCCAGGGAAGGGTTTGAGGTCGGAAGAGGTCAGAACAGGCTGAGTGACGTCCCCATGGATACCAGGTGAGCATTACACTGTGAGGGACTGGTGTCACTGATAGGATAGAACACATCAGTGAGCTGTCCTAGTCCATATACAATTTTGGCCCACTGTGCGCTGATGGATTTCCCCCATTCCCATTGTTACCTCCCATTCCAAGGTTCGGGGTCTGCCCGGTGCTTATGGTCTGCGATAACTGCAACGTTGCCTGTTGGGATTGTCCTTTTGGAAAATTTCCCATGCTCAGAGGTTGCATGCCTTGTTGCACTCCTGGCACTTGTAGTTGCACTGTGTGATTCTGTGCAACACCCTGCTGTAAAACTGCAGGTGTATTTGCCATGCCTGCTCCTGTTCCTTGGCCGTTTTGCATCATGCCTTGGTTTCTGCATGTGCGAGCTAAGTGTCCAGTCATTGCACACAACCAACATACTGGCGGTGGTCGGATCATTTGTCCATTTGACATATCTTGATTACCATTTTGCATATTCTGGAACCCTCCTTGATTATTTTGGGAACCTCCCAGATTACTCTGCCATCCTCTTATCGTAAACCCGCTCACCCTAGGATAGAACCCAGTATTGCTTTAATTATTCTGCTGTGGATTAGTCACCTGCTGCATGCCCGATTCAGCTGTGCTAGTTATCATGGCTCCCTCAAGAAGCATATTTTGACAATTTCTTTTGCACCAATTTTGCCTCCTCATCTTTACGAGCAGCTTCCTTTTTCCGATTCTTTTCTTGCAGCAGTCTACAATAGTGTGCGATGGTCAACTGTATTTCGGCCCAAGGCTTGGCCTCAATTCCCACCAATTTCTTGAGCTGTTTCTGCACCGGTTCTGGCAGCCCATGGCACAATATATGGTAAAACACAGGTATAGATTTTGTCCAAGATTCATGAGTCTCGAGCACCCATGCGTCTTGAAAATTCTGCATATAATTTAACGGATCATCAGACGCCTTCATTTTTCCGGTCATTTAGCTCCCATATCGGAAGTATCTGGATATAGCACTCATAGCGCTTTCCATACTGCGCCTCTACAATTGTTGAAAGGAGCTCCGTCATGCATGGTATTAATTGTGGTTACACCAGGGTAGCCTGCTCGTGCCCACATATAGTCTGCTCTCTCACCAAGTATGGCAATTAGGCGACCCTTAATGTCCCTTATAGCCAACATGTTTCCTCCTGTCATTTTTTCTAACTCATGTATCCACTTTCCGGCTCCCGATGTCAGCATTGGAAGCTTGTTTTTTCAAATGTTGTCGATCTATGTGTGGCCATGGAATATATCCCCCTTTCTCGAGCAACGGAAATTGGGATGCATAGCCCTCTCTCCTCTCATTGTTCTCCTGTCTATTGCAGGGGTGATATTCCTGCATCACAGTCTGCCTGGCAATGTCCCAAGCCGGTCTACAGAGGGCGGTGAAGACACCCCCCTCTGACCATGAGATACTTCATGTCAGTCAGACTGCGTGGCTGATTCAGATGCCCTTGGTACAGACTCGCTAGTGTCAGACCATCTTATTCCTTTTTCCCTGGGAGGGGGTGGTTGGGGGGGGGGGGGGGGGGGAGGGGGGGGAGGGGGGGGTAATGGAGTCGCTCTGTCTCCCTCATTTTCCTTGCGCTCCTCCCTTTCCAAGTCAGACATGGTTTGTCCCCAACTAGTGCCACTTCTTGTGTCGTCCTCACTCCTACTTATTTCTAGTCTATCCAGAGATAGGTCTCTATTCCCACTACTTTGGGAGACATCCTCAGTGTCGTACAGCTGAGTGCTCTCCAGGTACTAGTCTTCCTCCTTCCCTTGGGGTGTTTGTTCTAACCCCATTTCATCATATATTCCATCGATCGTTTCTCCGATGCTTCTGGTGTCGAAGTCATCTTCCATATTTGCCCTAGACGTGCCTGGTACTGAATCGTACGCAGGAAAGAATTCTTCTAGATCTTCCCAATCTACTAGGGGATCAGGATTAACCTCTCTCCCCAGATATTCAAGATTGCCCTCTGCCTCCGCTTACTTTCTAGGTCGTCATCAAATTCTCTGCGCTTCCTCGCCTCTACTCTTACTTCCTTTTTCTTTTCATTTCTACGTTCATCTGCCCTTCCTCATTTCTTAGTCTATTTTTTTCTCACATATCCTTTGATCTTCCTCGGACTTCTGCTGTTCCTGTCCCTCTTGATTATTGGCGGCTCTTGGTTTGCGATCGAGCTGTCTTTCTTGCTCTTCGCGATATAGCTGTTCTAGCCTTTGTCTCTTTGTCTAGCTTTATTATTCTTTCGTCCCTCAATTCCTTCCCTCTCCCCTTTCTCTGTGCCTCATCTAACCTCTCCTTTTGCTTCCTGTCATTAATGCCTTTGCCATCAAGTTTCAGTAAAATTTGCCTTCCCGTCCATTCGTTTTTGTGAATGCCATCTCATCAGTTCTGTCTTCGTTTCCCCTCCCATCTTTTCCCGTCTCCGCTTGTCGAGAGATGCACTTGTCTGTGCCCGATCTCTTCTTTCATCATCGCGTCTCGCCTTGTCCCGTGGGACTGTGGAGGTAATATTCGTATCCATCTTTCCCTTGATTTGCATCACTACTTTGCGTAGGTGACTCATGCCGGGTTTCTGTACCCCGTGGCTGCTTTAAGCTCTCTCAGCGGGTATAATCGCTCGTCCTTACTTTCTTCTACTTTAGTTTCTGCTGGGGCAGGTGGCGCGGTAGGCGTCTCACCCACCCTCTGTGCATACATTAAGTATCCAATCTATTGGCGGCTCCTCTTCCTTTCCCTGTTCATACATTTTCCAAAGCTCTAGAACAGCTAGGCGTTTGACTAGCTTTTTGCCCGTGTATGTGGCATGCAAATATGTCGTCATGTGTTGCAAGACGGCTTCAGATAAGGACCCACCTTGTGGCCATGGAATAAACATCTTGTGGGCGGTTCCTTTAACCCATTCTGGAATATATTTTTTTAGCTTGGGTGTGTGTTTTGTCAACTGCTTGCATAAGTGTGTCAATGGTGTCATAGCTTCCATGCTCAAATCTGTTCCCTTTCCTCTTATATAACACTTGTCAGTACTTTCATGGGACTTAAACAGTTCCAACAATATGAGCGAGCACCAAACACTGCAAGCTCCAATCCAAATTCCACAAAATTTTATACCTTCTAATTTACTCAAAACATCAATTCGTATGCAATTTTATCTCAGCTGTTAAATCGTGTAAAATTTAAATCAGTTTTCTCAAAGAAAATTTGATATATGACGTCACAATAAAAACATGTAAGACAGACGCGACGAACACCAGCTGGTCACAGTTATCTCCGCCTCTAATCATTACCCCTTCATGAAGTCGAAACGTACCCCTTTCATGACGTCTAACCGTCGTGGTAGTCTAATCGTTCCCCCTTTAGCTGGGACTCTGGATACACGTTTCTTCTAGCCGCTAGTATTAAGAAAGCGTAGGAATAAGGTGAATCCTCTCTTCTCGGGTGTCCTCCCCAATATTTAGTCTTTCACTCACTGTACGCATGGTTCTTCGGTATCACCGCCTTAGTTACCGCCTTCTTCGGTTTTTCGCCCGCTCAGCTGCCCGTAGGAATGGGAAGGGATATGTGGGAACACGGGTCCCTTCAGGCCCTAGTCTGCAGTTTTTCTTACACTACCACTGTCTACGGGGAGCTTCACGGTCTACTCGGCCGAATAGCAAAGGACTCGTGATATTGCCGAAGACCTAGAGTTACTTTATGTCGACGGTCAATGGGTGTCTTATTCTAATCATTAATCGATAACCATCCGATCTCTGCTACCAAGTGTACTCCGGAGAGCCCAGGCCGGCCCATAGAGCAGAGGTTTGCTCCGAAGTACATTAAGACGAGATAGCTGCACCCTTGAGATGGATGGGGGAGCAGATTTATCACTCCAACACCAATCATTAAGGACAACTCAATGGTTTGGTAAAGGGCATCTGTTTAATGACAAGTACAAAAAACAGGGAGTCATGGAAATCAGCAGTGATGCGATCGTCCTTCTCGCTTCAACTCCAATGAACTTCATAAAAAACATAGAATTTATACTGAAAACTTGTCATAATTGACGTGTAACACTCAAAAGTTAATGTGCAATTCTATTGGTTAGGAAAAGGTAACTAATATAGGTACTATATCTGTATATGGTAACAGAGTGAGGGGATTGGGTAAACCCTGTCAGGTGGGCGTCTAAGCCCTTCCTTCAAATCTGACTACTGCAGACGTCACTTAAAGTATGACGTCCCATTGGTTCTACCAACTATTGGACCCTAGATTATTTGGTCCATTGTGATTGGGTTGGCGCCAACCCCATGCATAAATTTTCACTTTGCTTAGCAGCACGCAGAACCATCAGCCAGGTGCAGGGTGCCCCCTAGTTACCCAGCATTCCTCCAATTAAAGTTACAATCAATCATCACTTCAGCAACAATGTGTCAATTATTTTACTGTGACTGGCCTCGAAACTGCATCTTCTCTCTGGAAAAGTTCTGATATCTCTGCCTGGGCAGATGCCAAGCGTAGGTGTGAACCCGTGCTTCTTGCTCAGCTGGTCACGTACTACCCACACCGTGAATTTGTCCAGTTTCTCTCAATTTGCGCATTTAATTCTTATTCAGCTTGTAACCTGCCTACGCCTCCTTATCTGGACCTTTCAGAGACCAGATATACTGTTCTTGAGTTTCAATTATATGTAGCTACTGTACATTCCTTCTATTGGTATGACTTTGGCTCTCCTGGCTAGAGTTGCATCTGCCGAGTTTTGATTCAGCCGTCTCTTCTCGTGTTGCTAGAAAATGAATCTGGTCTTATTTGGCCTCTAGTAACCCGAGTTGATTCTGCTTTTCGTGCAAAGTGGAATCACACTTATAATACTGTGCTTCGTTTTGAGGTAGATTATGTATAATGGTGCTCGCCGCACTATTCTTCTACTTAGCATAGCATGCTGCACTGTTTTCTTAGCTTTCTTGCGGTTCCAAGCATATTTACAGGTGTTAGCTGGTTGAATATCTTCATCCTGCTTACAGGTTAAGCTTCATTGTATTTCAATATCATTATCCCCCTTTAGGTTCACTTTATCTTCATTCATGGTGTTTCGTCTGTCATTTTTTGGTTGTCATTTCTTCTATCTGCGAGTCTGTCCGGGTCTTCGTGACATCACCATTCGTCTTCCATTAAGGCCTTTTTGGTTTCTTCCGGGACAGTACTGAGGCAATCTTCATTTCATCTCATTTGCTGGTAGGGTTTTCTCAATGTATACCTTACTGTTCATGATTTTCTGGGTATTGGAACTTCAATGGGTGTTGCTCTTCCGATAGGTACTGGGCAGGGCCCTACTGCGGCTCTCTGCCGATTTATCTGCTCATCATTCGTCAAATATTAACGTGACAAATGATGTGTTTTCAGCACTCTATCACGGAGTAAATAAACAGTTCTCGCTCCTTCTAGTAAAAGCAACATTAAAAATTAAGTAATGTTGTGGACAGCTAGTTGTGAACTGTATGTTGTAGTTGTGTATGGAAGGACACAGCCTTAGTATATTGCCGATTGGTTGAACACTTGAATCAATAGTTGACTTTGTTATTATGTGTCCATTTTTGGTTACAGAGGATGTTGACGTGGCTACACCTGTGTAATTAAGATGTATTAAACGACAGATAGTGTACTATGTGAAGTTTTGACGACTCATGCTACGGAGTGGATATCATACACTAAAGTAGCAATTTAAGTAAAAAACAACACTAGCAATGCTAGTGTGTAATAAGATATATTGTAGACTGCTATTGGCAAACATACCCCTGATTTCCTATTCCTTTGTTCCCCATTAGACAGTCAGACGAATGAGAAAATCAGATTCTCTGGACACCCATTGAATTTCACCAAGTATTTGGAAAAGTTTGAGCACCATTCAAGGAAGTGAATTGATCAATGTAGACCAGTACTTTCATGGACATTATTTAATCCACGGATAATTAATAGGCGACCAAACTGATAATAACCAGTGGACAATTACCACCTCATGACACCTAAAATCCAGACAACTATTTAACGCCCCTGAAGAATTTCCTAGAACACAGTTGGGTTAAGAAAGACTTGCACACTTGTTAAGCAGGTCTCCTCGTGAAGGGGATTGGGATTTGAAGCCGTGAATTGGATATTGTCGAGTTATTATGCTTATTGTAGGTTTGATTTTTGATGTGTTATTTGTGTAACTTTTTTTTTTTAATCAGTTATTATAATTTTGCCGTTGTATTGTGGGTGTCACTTGATTTGTACTGATTTATGGAGAGATGGTTGTAGGTTCACATTTTATCTTCTTTTAGGATTGTCTCTTAGATGAGTTTTTAGAGAAGATTATTGACTTCAGGTGGATTGTTAATATGGTTTCCCCTTGATCCATTTTGTTTAGTCTGTTTTAAGGTATTTTTGAATACATTTTGGAGGAGGATTAAATGGTATTGAATTCTTTATTCCCTTTGTATCAATCTCGGTTGAGTGGGTCTCCTGTACAGTTTTACTATATACGCAGTCCTTTTGTATAGATTAGGATTCTGAACCAGGTGTGACCATGGCATTTATATAGACCCGTCTTTCACCTAAGCTCCAGATTGACATGTGCCTGTCCAAGATGGAAAGGAGGGAAGAGCAGTGCGCATTGAAGATGGATGACTTTGAAAATCATGAGCGCAGAAACAACCCAAGGTTCTTTGTCATTCCGGAATGCGAAAGCGAGAACCAGGCAGACATCATGAAAACCATCAACAAAGTTGTCCAGAAGCTTTTCATTGAACAGAACACCAGTGAACCCACCATTGACAGGGCCCACAGAACGGTTATGGGGAATCCGTGGTCCCAGATCAGTCCTAGCCAAGTTTCACTATTACACGGAAAAGAACAAAATCTTGGTGGGAGGCTTCATAAATCACCATATTCCAGGATCTCTCGGCCTTCACCCTGCCCCGAATGAGGCTCTTGGTTGAGCTCTAAGGGAGTACGTTACAGAAGGGGGTGAGGGGATTCCTTTCTCCCCCTTTCAAACTTGATGGCTATAAACACCACCTGGTGTAAGAAGACGGCATAAACAGAGCATTGCATGAACTTCTTGGGGAACCAATCCCTAAACCCACTCTGGACCCCCGGTGGAGCTCACAGAATGACGGTACAGCCACCCCAGGCTTTGTGGACACAGACAAGTCCAAGGCCATTGTAAATTCAAGAAATTGAACACAGACCCCACCCACACAATCGTGAGGGATGGCCCCTGCCTTCCTGAGGATTTTTAGGGGGAGTTTCTTTGACCCTAGCATCGCATTCTCTGAGAATGCGGGTTCTCACACCCACACAGAAGTCGAGAGGGAGAGGAGTTTGACTCGTGGGGGAGGGGGGCGGGGGGTGTCTTGGGAGACCTGGGGTAAAGACTACAAGAACATTTCACGTACTGTACTTGAGTTTACCTGTTGATATGATTCAATGTTGTCGGGGGGGGGGGGGGGGGGGGGTCACCAAGGAGAGCCTTCAGAAAACGGGACTGTATTGGGAGGGCTCAGAGGTGTTATTCAAAGCCAATCGGCCTGTTGTAGATGGTGCAGTGACCAGGCGCCAGGGGTGGGGGGCGGGGATGGGAGTTGGTAGTGTTTCTTTTGTTTGATTGGGTTTTAAGGGATGACGAGCTAAATATTATTCGGGCCTCTCACCAGGAGTTAGTAAAGGAGGAAAGGGTCAGTAACAGGCCCACAAGACGCATTTTTGTGCACAGCAGACTTAACGGTGCATTTTGAAAATGTCAGCCAGTTCTAATGGTTACTATAGGCAATGTAGCAGTGGGTTCTCTTAATATGAGAGGCCTCAACTCCCCCCTCCCCCATAAAAGATTGCCAACTGTCAGTGAATTCAATCGATTAAAACTAGATATGATGTTCCTTCAAGAGACTCACTGGCAGAGGGGGAAGGAGCCATCCGAGAGCGTGAAATCTATAGGGGAGGTGTTCTCCGCATCTTGTGCTTCCAAAAAAAGGGGCAGCAGTGGTGGTCGCAAGTAAAATTTATTTCGTTCCGACAGATTCTGAAAGAGCCTGACGGCCGCTTTGTGATGGTGAAAGGGGATGCGAGAGGGCATGCTTTAATTATGGTCTCGATTTACTGCCCCAATGAGGACCAGGAACAATACTGGGAGTTAACTAGGGGTAAGATTCCAGGGGTTTGTGGAAGGTACTCTAATAAGAGGGCGACTTCAACATGGTCCTTTATCCAGACCTGGAAAGGAAACTAGCAACCCATCACACAGCAGCCCCTTTACAGCTTACGAGAGAGGCCCGATTCCAACAAGCCAACTCTGATTTAGGGGTGGTGGATTCCTATACCCGGCTGCGAAGATGTGCCCGACTCCTCAGGCGTGCCCAACTCCTTTGAGGATTGACTACATCCTTATGGACGCCTCTCGTCGGAGTGGGGTACAGGAGTCCAAAATAGAACCCATCCTCATGGAGTGTGGCTAGCCTTCAAAGCTACGTTGAGGGCAGTTCTGATAGGAATGGGGGCCTTGAAGAAAAGAGAAAGTGGTGGAGGGGTTCATCCTGAGGGGGGAAAATGGAAGCCCTACAGCCGGGTGCGAAGTTTTAAACTCAGATGCTACCAGGGGACTCAAGAAAAAAACTCCAGGAAGCTAGAGATAAATTAAAGGCCCTTCTAATTGGTCAGACGGAACGGAAGATGGCCTTTTTCAAGCAGAAATACATGGGGGGGGGGGGTGGAGAAAGCCGATACAATTTGAGCATGGCATCTTCAGGAACAGAGGAATAGAAGAGTGGCATTAATTTGCCCAGAGGTGAGAGCCACTCCTGGAGGACGCGCACATTATGGAAGGGTTCAGACTGCACCAGGAGTCCCTATATACAACTGAGTACAAGGGACCCCGGAAGCCACAGACCGGTTCCTGGACTCCTTGCCAATTCATAGCCTCCCCGCAGACAAAGCGGCAACAGCAGAAGGCCCCATTTCAGAACAAGAGATCATAGACACCATTGCTAGTATGAAAGGGGGGGGTGGGGCGAAGGGGGGGGGCAACGACCCTGGGAGGGGCGGCGGGGGGGGTTGGGGAGAAGACGGCGTCACTGTATTTTTATAAACATTTTCGCTCTATGCTGCACCCTTCTTGGCTAGACTATTCAACAAAGCAATGGCCTTGGGATTCCACACCCCCCAGGTCCATGTTATCAGCCCTCATAGTAGTCATTTCCAAAGAAGGGAAAGATCCATCGCAGTGTCAGTCGTACCGCCCAATTTGTCTACTCAACACAGACGTCAAAATCATGGCAAAGGTATTGGCTAATAGGCTCCGTCACCTCATGACCACCCTCGCTCACTGAGACCAGGTGGGATTCATCCCGGGCCGTCAAGGTGCAGATAGTGTACGAAAGATGACGACTTGATGCATGAGGTGGCGCGCCAACAAATACAGGCTCACCTGGTCTCTATAGACTCCGAAAAAGCCTTTGACCGAGCCCTGACGTAGAGTGGAGTTATATGGCCAAAGTCCTGCAAAGAATGGGGGTTGGGGGTAACTTTAGGTGCCGGATCGCTGCCCTGCACGACTCACCTATTGCTATAGTGGCCGTGAATGGCAATCTTTCTTCCACTCTCCAGAGGAAGAAGGCAAGGGTGTCCAATCTCTCCCATTCTCTATGCCCCGACTATGGAGCCCCTTGCCATTGCAATTAGGGAAAATGTGGGGATCACGGGAATACAATGTGGGGCAACCAATTTTAAGCTCCCCCTGTTTGCCGATGACATCCTCTCTTACTTGACCAATGTTGAAATACCGCTGCCTGAACTACTTAGTCAGATAAATAGATTTGGGGACTTCTCAGGGCTAAAAAAACAAACATCTCTATGTCCAGAATTATGCCCATAGGAGACGATGTTCCAGCAATCGGCAGTAGGAGAATACTCTGTGGCATGAGTATTAAAAACTATTAAAAACTTTGCTACACTTTACCTAGGAATTCAACTGCCCAGTGACCTTTCAAAGCTCAGGTAGGTGAACTCCCTAGTCCCCATAATTGGAAAAATAAAACAGATTGGGCACGACTGACTCCCCTGACGTTGTCATCGCTCAGGCACATGACGACAGTGAAGATTAACGTCCTCCCCCGCTTGCTCTACATGTTCACAGTGCTCCCTGTGTCCCTTCTACAGTCCTCCAGTAAATTCCATGATCAACACGTTTGTATGCCAGGGAAAACACCAAGAATCAGGTTTACAACCTTAACTCTCCAGAGAGACCAGGGCAGGTTTGGTTTCCCAGATTTGTGGAGTTATAAAGCGGCACAGGTATGTGTCCTTCTGGAGCATCTGGAGGATGACAATGGCACCTATTGGACCTACTTGGAAGACATGCACACCCACCCCAAAAAGGTCAGGGACCTACTATGGCCCCAGAATAAAAGGAGATCCCGGACCAAATAAAAACTCATCCAAGCCTAGGAGTGATCTGGTTACTATGGAAAAAAACCAAGGCAAACCTTGCCCTTGCTTCGCCGGTCCTGTTGCGTTCACTATGGGGGGGATGGGGAGGCCTTTGTACTGGGTAGCAGGGGCTTACGCTTCTCGCAGTCATGGTCGGACAGGTGTCTGGAAAGGGTACGGCAGCTTTTCCCAACCTTTATTGAATATGAATCCCTACGTGAGCTCCTGGAAAGACTCCTTGACTGTGTTTGAGTACTTGTGCCTAAGGGCCACGTGCCTGACCCCAAATGGCTCGGAGGTCTCGCATCCCCTCACACCCTTGAGAAAACCCTCGTGAGGCCCCTGGGAGGAAGGACATACTGTCCAGACTTTTATAAAGTGTTGGTAACTTACGGAACTAGATGGGATGCAAAGCTTTAAAGTCTGGGCAGAAAAACTGGGGAGGGGAAATCCCAGACACTACCTGTTCTCAGCCAACTTGTACACCTCAGCAATGGAGCATAACTTTAAACTCCTCCACTGTTGGCACCTACCCCCCACCCCTTGAGATTGTCCAAGATGTTCGTGGGGTCCTCCCCTCTGTCCTCAGGAATGTGGTCTGGTGGGGTCATGGTATCACATGTGGTGGGCATGTACAAAGGTGAGAGTTTATTGGGCTGAGGTACTTGGCTGGATAAAATTCACGTGGGAATGGCCCCGGGGTTTGACCCTAACCAGGTCCTACTGGGAGCCCCATACATTGAAAAGGGAGCCTTCAGGCTTCCGAAACTAGTAGACGCAATGTTGAGAGCAGGGAGGGTAGCTCTGGCCCAAAGCTCTAAGGACAAAGTCACTCCATCAAATCAGCCGATGAAGAAAATTATGGGACATCTTTACATAAGAAATACTGGTGGCATTGGTCAACAACTATGTGGAGACCTTCTCCCTTGCGTGGGGAACCTTTATGTTGAAACAGGGTGTGGAAGTACACTCATGTGATTAGACATCTGGGGTAGGATGAGGGTCTGTGCTTAAAACCTCCGCCCGGGGCACTCAGTGTCAAATCTGGGACTTCACGTTTAGAACCCATGCCTGAGCATTATCTGCTGACAGTGCTAACTATGCTAATTTTGCGTATTAGATTTCCTACTTTTTTTCCTTGCTTTGTCACCTGGAGTGGTGGTCTTGTTGCTTCTTTTCCCTAATTATCTGGGGGGGGGGGGGGCAAAAGGGTGGGAGACAGGGGAAAGTTGGGGTGTTTCTTATTGTTGACCTAAGGCGCTTTTGTATTGCTTTGAAAATGCTAACCGTTTTCTTTTTTTTTTTTTAAAGGATGCTCTTGGGACTGCAATGGCTGCAGTGAGGTAGCCCAAGAGAGCTCGTCAGTCCACTGGTTGGGCCAGGGACAGAAAGGTGCAATCTTCGAACAGGGGGTCAAGACTGGTCGTTCCCAGCGACGAAATCACAGACAAGGGTCTTCGGGATCAGGAAAAGGAGCAGGTCTCCATTGGGACTTTACTGAGTTGGTGCTCGTCAGTTTCAGGGGTTATCCAGTGGCTGCTCTTCTTCATAGAGGACTTGGCTGCAATGGTGGCCTGTGCAATAACTGCAGAAGCCCTACTTGATAATAAAAAAAAATTGAGGCTGGAAGGTTGCCGAAGCCCGCCAATGGTAAGGATTTGCACTATTCAAACCGGCAGTAGTTATCCAATCATGGATAGCCACAACACCTGCCCAGCAACAGACATTCAGTTACCAGGATGTGCACTGGGACCAGACAGTCCCAAATCCCACATCCAGGCTTGCACACAAACCACCCCTTTGATGAGAAAGCAGCAGCTTTCCCCAGGAAAAGGCATTTCATGTATGGCATTTCCTGACATGAGAAGGCAGGAAGAAGGCAAAATAATATGGCCAAAGGACAAGCAAAAACCTTATGCATAAGTAAAATCACCAAAACTCGGCAGAAAAATAGCTGCCACCAGCTCGTCTTAGGAACATTGTAAAAGTTACCAAAAAGCAATTACAGAAAGGCAGAAGGATACAAACTAGCCTAACCTCACAGTAAGGCGATATGTGCAACTTTAATAATACAAGAATTTCACAAATAAAAACTCTCAGTAATGACAGTCATATTGACTGATCGGTTTCCCCCATAAGAATGAGCAAAAGGATAAGGAAAGTATCATATGGCTTTCCTTGCCTCCAAAAACTCATGTCGGGTGTCCAAATAAAGCAAAAAGAAATGGTGTCTCATAGAAGTCTATGGGAGGAAAGCAGCAAAAACAAATATTTTCTAATAGCTACCACCAACCTACTCCCCAATACACTTAGTGGGGGACAAAAGCCTCAAGCAGCATCCCCACTCTAGTAGCTATATAGGCTACTAAGGAAATGACACCAAAATGTGAACATCTTGCTGCTGCATGGGTGGGGCGTGGGAGGGTTACTTCAGTCTTCAGTTCAAGACCCCCCTGACATACAAAATTAAGATCCACAAAACAAAATGCCAGCAAAAAGTCAAGGCGACTAAGATCACACAAAAGGCATCTCAAAAATGACCTTTTATCCCAACAAACATGCCATTTTCCTTCACCACAGTTAGTAGAATGCTAGTTGTACAGCTGTGATAAAGCACCATGGTGCTTGTTAAAAGTGAAACCATTTTTTTTTTTTATCTGAAGCTAGCTAGGCAACGCTTGCTTTTAGTAGGCGCTTGCTCTATATAATTAAAGATGTTCCAGGTCCCTGCACAAAGGCAGAGATATTGGGCGTTTATGAATTTTTCATGAAGATACCTGCAAGTCTCTTATGAGAAACATTATCCAGTGATGTGGTCTTACGTTTCCACAGCACCCTATGAAAATCTGGCAGACTATAATATTCAGGGATCCTAAAAACAAGAGTAGGTACTTACCTGAAAGAACATGCTCAGTGTGGTCAGCAGCTCACACCAGACCTATACGCACCAAGATTGGCCCATTGGGCCTAATGGGTCACTCAGACTGGAGACCCGACCCCACCCACTCTAGTTTGGGCCATATAAAATGAGAGCCAGATCAACAGCTGCCAATCTTCCTCTGTGTGTACGCCATTCACATTGTTTAGTATTGCTGCACTCTTGAAGGCTCTACAAAGATATATGGTATCCAATTGGAAAGCCAGGCAGATACTAAAAACAGTAAGCAGCAAGTCAGTCAATATGCTATCAATCCATTGCTTTATTTCAGAAGAAAACAAGAAAAGGTCTACACATTTATCTGTGCCTCCTATTTTAGAGCTACGATATAGAAAGAAAGAAAAAAAGAAAAAAAGAAAAAAAGAAAAAAAGAAAAAAAAAAAAAAAAAACTTACCTCCTTTGGAGTTTTGTGAGCTGCACAAAGGAAAATCCATTGTTCTGTTGCTGTCATCTGAGTGCATGTTTCTGGGTGACATTCACTCTGTTAAGACAAAGGAATCGTTTTCCTTAGCCGATCACACACTCCCTCCAAAGATTCTCTGCACCCACCTGCGCCTCTCACTCCTCCCCAATCAGTGTCTACAGTACCATCCTGCAAGTCCCCCCCAAAACCCAAATTCAGTTTATTTCCAGGGTTAGGAGCTCAACAGAACAGCAAACCAAACACCAGGTTACATTAAAAACATGGTTCTGTATATGAAGTACAGAAATCCAGACAAAATAGCAAAATGTATGCCTTGCCACCTAACAGACACTCCTAAATTAACTAAATGCAAGAAAATAAACAGAAAAAGATTTGATGTCCATTACAGTCACAAGACCGTCCACTGTTCAATTTGCTCATGCTTGGTGCATTTCACCCGATTATGGACTAATAATGCAAATACAACAAATATTTGTTTTGTAGAGTGAGACAGGAAACAAGACTCAGGTTGAATATTGCCACAAAAGCACCGATGGATGATGGGGATTATATTCAGTAATTTAAGCGTTTAGAATGAACATGTCCCTATAGGTTTGGCATGGTAGTAGAAAGAAGTGGATATCTACGGGATACATTACTCACCGTAATCGTATTTCTGATGCTTGCATCTGCTTAGATTCACATACTGTGCATAGTGCAACATTTGGTCAGAGTAAGCTGCAGAGTATTAAAGTTGTCGTTTTCAAAACTCGGAAAGGGACGTCGACAGGGCGTGCCAGTAATACTATCCCTAGTGCGACATCCACTGTACCCATGATCGAAAGTTCATTTAAGCCAAGTCACACATTCCACAACGCCACCTAGTAGCCTTTGCTGGTAGTTCTCCAGTTCTGAGCCAAGACAGCAAGGCAATGTGGGTATGCAAATGAACTCAAATGCAAACCTTTATCTCCAGAAAACGCTCTGTGAGGGCAGTGCTATTTTATACATTGCCCAAGACAGACATTTTGCAAGGCTGTCAGGACAATTACATACTTGCTTTCATAACTTGCATACCCACAATGCCTGGCTGTTGCGGCTCAGAATTGGAGTTGCACTTCCAGGGGACTTGGCTCAAATTAACTTTCCTACTTTGACATTTCTGGTGAAAGTTTTGTTCCCCCCCTCCCCCAAACCCACCATTACTTTGTTGGCGTTTTATATAAGGGATAAATTACTCACCATAATCGTATTTCTGGTGCTTGCATCTCCTTAGATGCACATGCTCGGACATCCGAGTGGTAGTTGCAGAGTATTACAAGATTTGTTTTCGAAACTCGAAATGGATGTCGACAGGGTGCGTTAGTAATACTATCCCTAGTGTGATGTGTACTGTACCCATGGCCCTTCACGCGTCAAAGTCCCTCAGATTGTTTGCTTCGAACACGAGGTTGCATGAAGCATGGCGCGAGTACAGAAGTGATAAAGCAGAAACAGTGATAACCCAGAAAAAACATGCATCAACTACCCAGAAGGAGAGGAAGGGTGGGTGCATATGAATCTAAGCAGATACAAGCACCAGAAAAACGATTACAGTGAGTAATATATCCCTTTTGGAGCTTGCGGATCTGCTTAGATCACATGCTCTGGATAGATTAGCGCCCAGTATCTGTAGGAGGAGGTGGGAAGTGAGAAAGTACAGCAGCAAAGATGTTTTAGGACCGCTTGCCCCACCTGTGAATCTGCTTTAGAGTGTGTATCAATGCAATAATGCTGTGCAAACATATGGAGGAACTCCATGTAGCAGCTTTGCAAATGGTGTCTAGAGGGACGTTTGCAATGAAAGCCAAGGTAGCTCCGGTACCCCTGATAAGAGTGAGCCCTGGGGGGTGAAAGGTAAGACTTTCTTGCATAGGGGAGAGCAGAGCCATTTGCACTGGACTATCCACCTGGAGATGGCGTTCGATACACGATTGCCTTCCCTTCCAGGTGCTAGGGAAGCAAATAGTTGGGTCCGTTTTCCTTTAAGGCTTAGTTTTGTTCACATAGTACAAGACCGCCCTCCGTACATCAAGTGTATGGAGGCTTCTTTCTGCTGCGTTAGATGGATTTTGAAAGAAGGTAGGAAGTTCTATGTATTGATTAACATGGAACTTTGAAATTAATTAGGTGAGAACCTAGGGTGCGTTCCGAGGACAACCTTGTCCTTGTGTATTATGAAGAAGGGGTCTTGTACAGACAAAGCCTGTAGCTCACTGCCTCATCTTATAGAGGCGATAGCTACTAGGAACGCGCTTTAAGCTGGCCTTGTGCATAGGCTCAGAGGGTGGACCCATGAGCTTGGAGAGCACATTAAAATCGCAACCCGGAAGATGGTTGGAAATTGGGTGTACAGCCTCTTTACCCCTTCCATGAATGCTTTAATGACAGGAACTTTCCACCAGGGCACCTGGTTTTGTGAAGTGGTGTAAGCCGACAGGTGTACTTTGATGGAGTTGAATACTAGGCCTGAGTCGAATAGTTAAAGCATGTAATGTAGAAGGTTAGCTGAGGAACAACCGAATGTGCTTAAGGCTTGTGACCTGCAACATATCGCAAATCTCTTCACCTGTTGAAATAGCATCTGGTGTTGGGTTTTCGTGCCTCTTTTAGGATATCCATACACCTTTGTGGAAGATTTAAGTGGCCGAATTCTAGGACTTCAAGAGACGGGCTGCCAAGTTCATGGATTGAGGCTGGAGGGATGCTCCCTTGTGTTGTGTTAGCATGTTGTATGGGAACGGGAGCTTGATTGGGTTGCACATCGCCAGTTTGATCAGATGTGGAAACCAAGATTGTCTCGCCCACATAGGAGCAACCAGGATTAGAGTCACTTGTTCCTGGTACATCTTGTGCACAATTCTGCTGAGGAGTGGCGCTGCGGGAAAAGCATAAGCACATTTCTCTGACCAGTTCATCCATAGGGCGTTCCCTGCCCTGGACCCTGGTTGGGGGAAACCTGGATGCGAAGCCTGGGCATTGTGCATTTAGGCTTGTGGCGAACAAACAACGCTGGATGACCCCATTGAGAGAATTTTGCATCTAGGATATCATTGTCGAGTTCCCACGCATGTTCTTCTGGTAGAGGGTATCTACCAGAGCATCATGTTCCCCTGGAGCGTGCCGAGAGGTTAGGACATGTTCGGCTTGAGTGCCCACTTCCATATTTGCTGGGATAGCTTGGACAGACAGAGTGTGCTTCCCGGCTTCTTTATGTAGAGCATGGCAGTGGTGCTGTCTGCAAGGACTTGCACTGTTTGAACTGTAAGATGTTGCTGAAGGGCTAGAAGAGCCTTTAGAACTGCCAAATGTTCCAGAAGTTGATGATGTGTCTTTGGGCTGTAGCGCATGTCCACTGGCCGTGGGCTGCGTGGTGGAGCAAGTGAGAACCCCCCCATCCAGTGAGTGAGGAGTATGTAGTTAGGATTGCTTGTGCTGGTAGAATGCAGAAGGCTTTCCCCTTTAGCAAGTTGTCCCTGGACCACCAGGGTTAGCGAAAAACAACCACTAGATGGTCCCACTGACCGCTTGCCTGAGACCATTGTTTAGCCAACCATTCCTGCATTGGACGCATGCGCAGGCACGTGTAGAACCAAGTGAATGCATGAGGCCATCATCCTGAGCAAGAACATTGCATTGCGTACAGTTACCTGATGGCCGGTCTTGTAGTGAGGTACTTGCAACAGCATGTTTTGTATTCTATCGTTTGACAGGAAAGCCAGCTCCTGCTTGGTCTTTAGAATTGCTCCCAGACGGTTTTATTTGGCTGGGGACTATACTTGATTTTTCGTTGATGGAGAATCCCAAATTGAAAAAGGTCTATTGTCTTTTGTGAAAATTTGAGGAGATTCCCTGGTTTTAGCTGACCCCTGATATACAGGGGGTCTGTGGGCGCTGGCCTGAATAATTTTTTGATTCTAGGGTTAACCGCCCTTGTGAGGTTAGGTGCAAGTAAGGAGGGCTGTATACGTCTTTGTATAGACTAAGAGTGGGATAAACAGAGTGGCAGACTTCCTGTCGCCAGTAATGTCCTCCACAAACTTCTTGTGCTTCTTGGGTGTCAATACTGAAATGTTGGGCAGCCTTCAGCAGAAAGTTCTTTGTATTGGAGCCGATTGTCTACAGGTGAATCTGCTACAGGCGGATCTTGGTGGTGACAGATATCATCGTCGTCATCGTAGTACTGGTCCTGACTGTATAGGTCCCCTTGAAAGCCAGGGTCTTCTGACACAGATCAACACAATGCATGTCCTGAGAGGGGACTTGGTAGGTGGAGGCCGGGGGACCTGGGTGGAAGTGCTTGGCTGTGGGTCAAGACGTGATTTTTTTGGCGGGGGTTGATTTTTTTTTGCAGCCCGTGGCTGCAAGGCTTCTCGAAGAGACGTTAGTTCTTCTGGACGATTGTTTATGAAGTCAACAAAGCATGATATCCTCTTTATAATTCTGTTGAATTTTTCAGGGGTATAGTCATAGGAGGATGGAAAGCCTGAAGGGGGGCTTGAGACGGTGCCTGAACCTTGTGATGCATAGCCCCCGAGAGAGTCTACAGGGGAGGAGGAATCCATAACCTGAGTATTGGGAAGAAAAGCGGCGAGGATTTTTTTGTTCTTTTTGATGACCTTGTCTTTAACAGGGTAGCAGGGACATGTTTTTAATTAGTGCTTGCATTTTGGGCGCATGTTTAGGGGACGCTGATGCACCTTTCGGCGTGCGAAAGGATCTGTGTGCGGTGTCCGAACCGTCTTTGGGGCAGATTTCGAAAGCCTGTCATGAGGCGAAAGTGTAAGCGATGACCCATGGGACAAGTAAGATCTAGAGGCTTTTTCCAGACACCGCGTAGGCCTGGGCGCTTTCATCGAATGTCGGCTGTGGGTTATGTGCTTAATGTTTTTGGACGTGTACGTGCTATGGCCACCAGGTGTCGCCTCCAGAGACGCTGGCCTGCTTAATGGATTCGAGGGCCCGCACATGGGATTCCGCTGAAGACCAGTCGCCTTCGGCATAACTAAAGACACAGATACTGCCCTTGCTGGAATCCTCCGTTACGTGGATGGAGGATTCGCCCTGCATTTCGTGGACGGCCCAGCACTTGGTAAGATGGTCTTTATGAGTTTTCGGGCAGAAAAGCTTGCAGGACTTGCAAAGATTTTCAGGGCGATCCCTAGGGAGACAATAATTGCACTCTCGGTGCGTGTCCTTCCACAGGAATATTCTATGGCAGGTAGGCCAAAAATTAAAAGGTGTTTTTTCCATCATAAATAGAAAGGGCAGTTAGGCGGGGAAAGGGGTGGCAGAATATGCATTTTCTAAAAGGAGTCAGTATGAAAGATCACCCCTCTGACCCCCCCCCCCCTCACTCCCTATTGTAAGGACCAAAGCCCGAAGAGGCTTGTGAAGGCTGCGTCTGGGTGTTGACCGTCAAAGGTAGCAGTTGAATGATGCGGCGGCACAAGCAGACAGTAAAGAAAGTCACAAATTAACTTAACTAGTCAAAAGTTAATCAGCCGGGTATGGAACTTCACAACTTGCGACCGACCACAATGGCGGAAAGAAAGAATTTGAGGGACCTCGACGCTTGAAGGACCATGGGTACACTAGGGTAGGGATAATATTATTAAAAACGCCCAGTTGACATCAGTTTTTCAACTTTCGAAAACAAACCCTGTAATACTCTTCGACTACCGCTAGATGCCACGACTATGCAGAGCATGTGATCTAAGCAGACCCACAAGCCTCAGAAATATATACACGCACAACATAATCTAAAAAGGGAGACTACACATTGAAAGGCAATTTCAGTAAGAATAAACGGTACCAAAAATGTGTTAAGCCGACAAAATACAACCTGCGTTATTATAAAGGCAGGCACGTCATTTGAGCAGTCCAGGTAATGTCTCAAATGTTCAAGTCAGAGGCAAGAACTGGAGGCAGGGAGATAGGATGTTACAGTTTTTCTGCACATGTTTTAGCTACAGTGAACAAATAAAATGTCTTTCAAGAACAATTTTCAGGGAAAAGTCAATTGGATACAATTAGGGGGGAGGTGCACACAATTTAACTACACTTGGGGATATCCAGGAGGCAATCCTAGGCAGGAATCCCACTGCGCACAGCCATCAAAGGATGGTGATAGGGAGTGAACTTTGCTCCATGCAATCCCTGTGTGGTGAGGGCAGCTGCAAAAGTAGTAGACCAAGTTGTATTCCCAAGCTTCGATTATCCAAGCAACCGTGAGGTACTTAACGCTAAGGCCATTCAATGTTCTTGTGGTGCTGTTGGGTGTGGGTCCAGGGAATGACTGCAGTGGTTGAACTAGGTGTCAGGTTTGGGTCCGGCTAGGTAACAGTTCCGATTTCCAGGTACAAAATGGTCCCATCAGTCTTGCAACAGGATGTACCAGACATCCAAGGACAGCAGCCACAACAACTTACATGTTGAGTAGGGACTTCCAGGAAACAGCAGGCAAAGTATGGGGTTAATAAAATCAATTGGCAATCCCAATATGGAGTAATGTGCTACCTCCCAGTGTCTAATTCGCAAGGTTTGTATAGGCAGAGGTACAGTGGACCACTGCTACACACTGGCTGGCACTGTTCGGTGGCGAGCACGTAGAAAGCAGCACAGATTTTTCTGCTTTCTAGATTTATGTGCAATGCTTACCAAATACATTTTGCCACTTTTTGAGGGGGCTGGAGGCACTGTGGCTGCTTAGACTTAACAGTGGGATTTTTTACATTGTAAAAAGCTATACCATACACATCTAGGACAAAGTGATGCTGGACTATGTTGATCGCTATAAGACTAGGCTACCAACTTATAATGGCCTAATACTAGCTGGGATTATATTCAAATTATATTTGGCTGCCCTACTTGTGGTTGTTAATGTGAAATCTTCATTTTCCATCAAGAATCTACAACTCTAACCTTTGCCCACTGTGGTTAGTTGATACGGTGAAGGGAAGGGGGGCCAGGAGGGGTACCTTACACTTGCCATGCTACAACAGTTAGTATTGGGTAATTTTACCAGCAGCTCCATTGAGGACAAAGATTGCAAAACTAAAATGATGTTGGAGATCGAAAAACAAATATACCAGGTTTCTTGAGATTGTGGCCACAGAAGACTAACTCAGTCTGGTTCGAAGGAGGGTGGGTGGGGGCGGTTGGGTGGATGGGCAATTTCCTCTGCCCTCTATTGCTGCCTGCAGGCCCTTACTGGGTCACATTGAGGCTCACCACCAGTTGCATCTTCTGCCCTTCGCCATTGTAGGACTCCAAGCAGATGTTACTCTTCATTATGATCCAGAGGTCCAATAATTTCCACAACTGCGAGCCCACAAGCAGAGATAAGAACTGATGCTAGCTGCACCCAATACAGACAACCAAACTCAGGTTTGCACCTGGGACACCCTGGGCCGTCTTCACTGCAAACTTCAGCAGTAGTTGCGTTACGAAGCCCCCTCTAGTTTAGGAATTCAGAAAAAATCCCTTTGACCACACCACTATCCCCAGAGTTCCGGCAGGGGTCAGTCCTCAGTCCAGAAAGAGGGACTAAGAGCCAAAGTTTGAAACGCTTGCAGTGTAGGACTGCTGCTCAGCAGCCTACGAATATCTATCTTTTGTTTAACTCCAACAACAGGTATGAATATTTCATTTTCACAAAAACATTTTGATTTTTAGAATATATAAAATATTATAGTACCTAAATATTTTGGAGGTATTGTAAACACAGTAATTGTATGTAGTTTTGGATTGGGTATCTACTTCCAAGTTTATTTCGTTCATGACAAAGACCACTGCATTGCAAAGTCATTACGTGTGATGTAATGCAGTGACGTGATGCGCATCATTAGAAATAGGTGTAATTTGGTACATTTGCTGTGTGCAAAACAGGTGTGAAAAGAAACCTGTAGAAAGAATTTCATTTTAGTTCCCGGGAAAGCACCAGCGCTGGAACCAATATTTCAAATGAAGCACTGCAGTTTCCACATTATTAGATCCCATTTCTGCACCACTTAAGCACCAATATCAACAACTTTATCAAGTTCACAAATCATTAGGTAAACATTACATTTATTTCTGCCAATACAAGAAGCCAAGCAACCAAGAAATGTATTTCAAAGAAAAAAAAAAATTCCTTGGAGAAGACAAATAAATGGCAACTAATCCATCATTGTTATTATAAACATTAAAAGCAAATCACCTATAATTTACCTTTCTTGCTTGAGACATTTTTCTTTGCATGACATTTTCTCCTGACGAGCCACATGCAATTGGTGAAACACAATTAAGGATTTTTCACAAAGTTATGATACGATCAAACTGAAAAGTTGATTGTTTTCACATAATTATCTTTAAAGAATGGATTCAGAAATGTTAAGCCAACCAAGTATGTAGCTAGAGTAAAGATATTTTCTATAAAACATGTTGAATAAAATACCTTGGCACAGCAGTTTAAAATTTCTTTTTCTTTTTGTGACTTACATATTGGGCAGATGCGGTATACATTTGGAGTACACATGAGCGACAACTTTCACTCACACAAAGATACAAGTGCAATGGGACGATGCACATCTGCAATACCATCTTATATTTCTGATTATCTTAACACAGACCATCAACATATTTTGCTCTCAGACATTATCACAAAGGTGCAATGAAATTGCTTTATCAATCTTGGGCAGAATTAAAAGCCAATTGAGACGTTAAAGCGCTGTAAACCAAAGCACATTTCTTTTAGCAAAACTGCTTAAGTGCCGAATAATCAAATTGTATATGAAAAAGCATTACCTGTAGTTTAACTGCAAGTCCATTTAGCTCAAGGCAGAACTGCCTGAAAAATTCAAATGCATGCTTGTCAATAAGGTTGCTAGATACACAAGAAAAATGTAAACAGAAAATACTGTCAAACCGGGCTCAAACCAGTTATTTTAAAGGATTTCTGCATAGATGAAGGAGTTTAAAACAAAAATGCACTTTCCTGTAGCAATTACGCCCATTCTGAGCTTTCAGTTGCCTTAACTCGTGCACAGAAACTGGGAGGAACAAATAGCCCTACACGAAGAATGCAATTTTCTATAAGTGCTCGTGTGCCAGGACTTCACTGACTTAATCTGTGTGACAGCCCATTATCGAGTCTGTGCTGCTGCTTGATGTTTAAGGGAGCAGGGGGCAAAATCTGCACTCCCAAATAATCACCGACTGGTGATAATTGACTCTTGGAGAGTAAGAACTGGTGTGGTGTGTATGTACAGAATAGAGGTAGTAAAGTCATTTCTATGGCTGGCCAGTAGCTTGTAACTTGTAAAGGAGGTTCATCAGGCGGTTTCAACACTTGGGAAGCAGTGCAAGCCTGGGGTGATCTGCTATAAGAGGCCTGGTTGCCCTTCTCTTTCCCCGCCGGCTTGGTGAGCACGACTACTCCATGGAAAGCCTGCTAGATCAATACAGCAAAGCTTCCGATCCTTGATGATGTCTGTTATGAGGGCGCCAGGCTAGAGGCTTCCTCAAGATCACAACAGCTGTCGTGAGAGCTGCAGTGAGAGCCACCCGTGAGAATCTTCTTGAAGACCCAGCTACCTCCTGTTTGCCAGCAGCTGATTTACAAGTGCAGTCCACACTAATCACAAGTTAACTGGGGTGCCAGACATGCACTACTAAACTCTGTGCAGCTGTGTGGAGTTTTGGGTGAACGTAGGTGGGGCAGATCAGTCAAGAAGAAACTGAGGGCTTGTTGCATGCAGTATGCTATTCCCAGCTAAGCTGCAGGTGATTTAGAACTGAAAGCACTTTAATGTATCTCACCGAATGGCAACCCCTTCTTGGAGAGACCAACTTCCTGCAATCTCTGCCCATGAAGTGCAGGGGAGCTTGCAAGAGCTCTGGAAATAGTGGGCCAAAGTCTGCAATCTTCTAAAAACGTTCAGAAAAGGGTTTTCATGTCCCCCTGCTTTTGTTCTCTGCCCTTCGTTTGAGATCAGGGCAGGAAGGCAGGTCTAAGATACACGTGCCTTGATGTTATGGATTCTAGCAGGTCCAGATTGTCAGCTACTACCTGTGGATTGAAAGTGGGGCTATGCCCTCGTTAACAATGGATGCCCACTACCTTGCTTAAGTTTGGTTTCATTATGTGTTGGCATACGTTTTTCTGCCATGTTCTTTAATTTGTTCATGGTTTTCACCCATTGGAGCTATGCAATAGAGTAGGTTTAATGCTTGTTTAGCAACCTACATATTGAATCACTAGCGGAGCAATTTGAGAGCACGGCTATCACCCCTACCTGGTAACCTTTATTTTCCGTCAGGTTTTTAGGTTTGTTTTACATCAGGCGGGCATGTCACTGTCAGTTTGGTTGCTGGTGTGGGATGAAGCATGCAAGGCATAAAATAAGCAGTGTCACATAGCAATTTGCTATGCAATTTTGTTAGTTTGCTAATTAAATAAGCACTTGTGTAGCAAAGCTAGCCATTTATGCTGCCCTGTTCAATAAAGCACAGCTGACCCTGCATTCTGCTCTCGCCTTCAGGGGGCTCTCCACCCTTTAAGTTCAATGAGGGCGAGAGAGAGAGACAGAGACAGACTCCAATTGTAAGTGCCAAAGGCCTGTGTTGGGAGTCGTGATGATCCTTTTATTAAGCCAACTAGATCTTATATGGCAAAAGACAGGTATGTTTTAACTTTATTTTTTAAAAGAGTCATGAAATTACATTCCTAAAAATGTAAGTTGTTACGTAATGCATAATTCCAATATTGCTTCTGTAAAACACTGCATTGGCTCAATGCTTTAAAGGAAAGTTCAGGTTTGTGCATCTAAATTTCATAGTGCCAACTAGATTTCATTTTGTTGGGGAAGATGCATCCTTTTGACGAGTGAACACGTTTTAAAATGTACATGATCACACAGTCAAATGCGTTTGATGGCAAACCTAACTATGACGTGCTGATCCCATACTCCTTGACATTCTACCTTATTGCCCTGTTGCTTTATACCAGCCACCCTGAAAGTGAGATGGCCCCAAACTACAATATTCTGCCTTGTTTGCCCAGTTCTCCACCTGCTATGCTATCCAATCTCTTTAGTCTCTTACTTTCCTTTCTCTTACATAATGAATACATAAGCTCACTAGATGTTTACGCAAAGTAGTGATCAATAGTTCCATCTAGTCTGTATAGCTACTGCACTAGCATACAATGTAGTCCAGTGCTTGATTTGCTCTGTGATTAGGATTGCATTATACATTATTAGCACCTGTTTTCTGAGCCTTTTCATCATTTCTCTGTCCTGACATGCAGCAAACCTTTTACAATTTATAGGCACTCTTCCAGGGCTCGTAAAGTCTACACGCCCACTAGAATTGTAGAGTAGATTTTATGAAGGGCGAGTACCATTTGCAGGGTATGCTTGAAACTTATTTCACATGTACTTTGCAGTAAAGGTCAAATAGGTTTCACTGTGTATTGCTGGCCTCTGGATGGCAGCAGTGTGCCAAACAAAGTGGATTGGGGGGGGGACATGCACCATTTTACACAAAGTACACTTAACTTTGTCATCCGTTGCCATGGGTGGAGTGCATTTCATTTAGGTCGAGTAAAGTAAGTTACTCGACCAGGAGGTCTAGAGGAATTTTAAAGAATTTTCAGGGCCCGACTATCACTTCAGCTGTACACAAAACCGCTGTATTGTTGAGTGTACAAATAACCTTGTGACATAAAAAAATATTAGCACAACATTGCTAATGAAATGGATTGGTTTGCAAATCAATAAAGTTTTAATTAGCAAATTCTGCTAATCAATTTTTCGAAAATCCAATGCCTTGGAATGGTTGGGGTTGAAATTCTTCTAAACGTTATGTAGGTTTACACAGTTAGGAAAAGGATACACAAAGAAAATTGTTTTGATGCCAAAGAAGGGCTGGAGACATGTGGGGAGTGACTGCCCAGAACTGGATAATGTGTGGCCTTAATAGTTGGGCTAAACCTAGGGAAACTGCCTGTTAAAGAGCATTTTTTAACAGGCTGCACATTTAAAGGGTGTGTTCAATGTCTGGTTTGCCAAAGACGGTGGAATACCAGATACTGCACTGCTTTCCCTTACAATGTCAGAGGTGCACCTGATGCACATTTTGACAAAGTGTTTCCTCAGAGTAATCAAAATGAATGGACAGAGTACAGACAGCTTACATTTGTTTAATCTGTATAAAACGTGTGTGTGAAGTTCTACGGTTATATAGAAATTAAGTTGTACCGTCAGTTTGCTTATGGTGACGTTATTTTACAAATCAGACGGTATCAAAAGAACTTGGCAAAGAACTGCTCAAATACAGTGCATATTGATGTATTATTGAAGAAACATGCAATGAAGGATCTAAACTGGGAACTCGACTACTGTTTAGGGAGCTGGTATCATCTAAACAGGTTTTGAGACAAGTCTCAATCGCAACATAGGACACCAAAAAGACAGAATAACTCTGCTGAAAACACATTTTTATATTTGTTTTTTTTAAATTTAGTGGCATATGGTTTAGTTATGGTTTAATGGCATATGGCAATATGAAGATTACAAAATTTAGCAATAGTAAGAAATCACAGCCCAAAAACCTCCTTAAAATGCATACAATATTCTCTAAAACAAGTATACATAAATTACGAAATTCATTGTTCCCCCCCAAATTTAAAACATTACTAACATTTTTATTTTAGAGAAGCCATTTAAAAAAAAAAAAAAACACAACAGCAGGAGGTAGTACAAATGATTTCCCCTTCTAAAATGTTAGCCCATAGAATTCCAGTCTCTACAGTATACTATTTATGTTTTCATATGACCTTTGCATCTTCTTCGTAAACTACTTGTGCATGAGGTCTTCAACCTTTGGCTCTCCAGATTTTTTTAAGAGTACAACTCCCTTCAGCTATAGCCGTCAGAGTCAATTATAAAGGTACCATCGAAGTTATAATCCAAAACATTTGGGAGCTGCAGGTTGCAGAACCCCCTCCTCCCCCCCACCTTCAGATAAGAGGGGCACTGTTCTACTTTAAAAGAACTGAAAATGTATTACTTAGAACTATGGTGTGCTCTAATCTGACACAAAGTTAAAGATTTTATTAACTCAGACATATTCGCACACTACTCTCCTTTATTTTACAATTTTTGACGTTTGCATCCAAGAGTAAGAGAAACATTAACATGTCACACAGTAAACTTATAACAAAAAAGGGTTGTATACCTCAGATGTTCATACTTCCACACACCTTCATCTTGACCTTCTGGGGGTTCAAGAATCTTTTCAATGTTTGCACAGTCTGCTCTTATGTTTTGCTGTATATACTGTAGAGTGAAAAAATACAGTATCACGGATTTAAGCTTCAAAATACTGATTAATCAAGTGCTAAATATATTACGTTTCTTCAAGTATCAATGAAACCTACAACTGAAAAGACAGTAAACAAGAGTGAGCTCCGTGGCTGGAAAATGAAAATATTTGCTCAATGACGATTCAGACACGTGGTCCTGGCTCCGTTCACACAACGTTTTGGAAACCATACTTTTAGAAGCAGACCAGGGCAGACTATTTTAAAAGATTCCGCCTCATACCACCCACAGGAGGATGAAACATTCACCAAGGTCACTCCCTGTGTCACCAACATCCAATGGCCTCGCCTTCAATATCAAAGACAGGGTGGGAATTGAGAAGGATGTGAAACAAGGAGTAATGTGTACTGTTTCAGTACACTGACCACTGTGCTCTTCCTCATCCCAAAATGGGTAGGAAAGATTAAAAAAAAAACAGTTTTAAAGCATACATATTTAAATAAAGTTTCAAATCGAGGAGATACCCAAGAAGCTTCCATTATTATTATTATGATGTACTAGTCACGTACCGATTGAAGCACATGTGCCTGCGGCAGGAATGGGAAGGAGCGCAAAGTTTTTTCTGGAACGCTAACCTGATTATCAACTGTGACATTAAAAGTAGGAGCAGGAGAGGCTGGGGAGGTACAGGCAAAATTGCAAGCAGGGGTGACCTAGATGAGGATGGTCGAGTCTAGTCATATTTAGCCATACTGTTCAATTTTGAATCTAGATGTTGCAAATTTTATCTAGACATGTTGCCAGCTTTCAAGTCTAGTCATATTTAGTCATACTGATCAAAGCTCTATTCAAGATGTATTCAGCCAACCGTGCTCTCTCAAACTCTGAGATATTTAGACATATTGCCTCGTCAAACAGAAGCACTCAGCCTGCTGTCACGAGGCAAACTTAGATAGCAACCTTGTGCCCTACTTCACTGTGCAGCCTCTCTCCTAAGCCCAGAGGGCTTGCTTACGCTGCCCTACTAGCACCTATTCAGTCAAGACCTCACCTCCAACGCTATTTAGAATGCGTCTACCTACCATAAGTTTACACGCCTCCGTCCTCATCCTCCTGAACCTCGCTACTTATTGGAAGATGGCATCACATTCGTCCATATTGCCCTCTTCCTTCTAGGCTCACCGACCAGACTCCACCCCATACAGATCCAGCCAACTTTCAGCTACTACTCAGTCTCCCTCGTACTACCATAGACAGGAATCTAGCACTCGGAGCTAGACTAGCCAAAATTCACAAGCCACTGGCCCGATCGCTGCCTACCTCACATAAATCCTCAAAGCAGTCACCTCAACTCAGCCCCAACATCAAAACCTCTAACTTACATCACAACCTCACCTCCAGTCCCATACTCATACACCCTTGCCAGAGTACACCTGGACCAACTCAAGATAAACGCCACACAAGCACCACTGAAAACACAACCACCACCATAAATACAGTCAGCCCTAAAATCAAGGGAGCCCTGATCAACGCTAGATCCTTAGTAGCACATGCTACAGAAATAGCAGACTTGATCCTCAAAGACGACCCAGACTTCCTTGCTATCACCGAGACCTGGTTACACCCTGCAGCAGGCCCCATGATCATGCTAGCAGTCCCAGATAAGTACACCATCCTGAGGCAAGATCGCCCTAATTCCAGAGGAGGGGGTGTCGCCTTCATACATAAACTCAGCCTACCCATGAGACTTGCTACACCCACCAGTGTCCAATTCTGCGAAAACTTATCAGTCAAAGTCCCACTCAATAATACCCAAACCCTCACCATCCACCTAATTTACCGTCCGCCAGGACCAATCGGTACATTCGATGAAGACCTAAACGCCATTCTAACTAGCAATCTTAAAACCTCATCTCAAGTCCTCACCTTGGGGGACTTTAACCTAGGCTACTACGACCCAGCAGACCCAATATCTAATTCTATAGTCACCACCCTTGCTGAACTAGGCTTCGCGCAAAAAAGCATGGCCCCTACTCACTCGAAAGGTAGAATACTTGATTGGGTGGCCGATCACAACTGTGTAGCAAACATCACCAATATCTCACCTCTAATCTGGACCGAGCATCACTTTGTCTCGTTATGGCTAATTACCGATAGACCTACACCTCCGCCTGTCACAACAGCCCCACCTATTCTCACCAGAAACAAGAAAAACATTACTGCAGAAAGACTCATCCCGAACCTACTCCCCATACTTGATTCACTCTCGGACAACACAGACCCAGAGATCCTAGTTGAGGAATATAATAAAGCCATGACCACAGCACTGGACCTCATCGCCCCTCTCAAACTCAGACCGAGCAAACAGAAATCACACCTTAACAAATGGTATACACCATTCCTCAAAAACTTGAGGCAACAAAAGAGAAACTGCGAGGCTACATGGAAAAAATGGCCCTCAGCTGCTAACAAACTCAATCTATCTAAAATAACTGCACTCTACAAAAAAGAAATATACATGGCCAAACGAGCTTCCTTTGACTCTCGCATATAGTCTGCCAAGTCCAATATGAAAGAACTCTCTTCCATTCTCAAAGTCGTCGAAACCCCCATACTAGCCCTTGATACCTGCACCAAAGATAAAAACTGGTGCTCAGAAATTCAGAATGCCCTGGCCAATAAGATCAAGACCCTTCAAACTAAAATCTCCAGCAAAAAAGCGACCTTAAAAGACTTGCCCCCTTCCAAAAACCGGACAAGTGCACAACCACAGACCCTACCCGATTTTCAAAACTCAATACTCTCGACGTAGAAAAAAAATCATCTTGTCCTTGAAACCTAACTGCCAGGGAGACCTTTGCCCAGCTCAGCTCATCAAAGACGCTGCTCGCGATCCTTCATTACGAAACTGATCAATGCCTCTTTCACCACTGGCTCCACCCCCACTAATCTAAAACAATCCTGGGTACTTCCTTTACTAAAAAAAAAAAAACCTACGCTTGACCCAGCCATACCTACCAATTACCGACCTATAACGACTGTTCCCTTCTTACTAAAAATCCTAGACAAGGTCGCCTACGTTCAAATACAGAGGCACCTGGAAGAACACCACCTGTTAGGATCCAGACAATCAGGGTTCCGCCCTCAACATGGGACTGAGACTGCACTCATCGACCTGAAAGCTCAGATTGATACACTCAGGGACAAAAGACAAGTTGCCTTGCTCCTCCTCCTTGACCTTTCTGCAGCTTTCGATTTGGTCGACCACTCTGTCCTATGCTCACATCTCCACACAGTAGCACACTTCTCTCCTGAGGCCATCTCATGGATCACCTCATTCCTTAACGGAACTACTATGAGAGTCTTTTCTCCCACAGCGGCAGCAGACCCCATACCCATCACCTGTGGTGTACCACAGGGCTCCTGCGTCTCCCCTACACTGTACAACATATTTACCAAGCCACTTTGATGATTTGGATCATCTCGGTATCACCTACACTAATTATGCAGATGATACTCAGATCCTCCTTCCGCTTTCTGGAGATTATGGAAAGGATTTGGCCTTGCTAAACAGGGTGTACATCATCATCCAGGCATGGATGGCCACTCATGGACTATGCCTGAATGAGAAAACAGAGCTTATCATCATGGGTACAACACACAGTCTAAGGAAACTTAGCCCGGCCTACAACTCTTACAAGATAGATGGGAACAACATAAAAGTTGGACAGGAGGTTAAAACACTGGGCTTCTACTTAGACTCCAACCTCTCCTTCAAAAGACAACTGAGTTCACTGGCGTCCTCATCTGCATATACGTGCAAACTAATCCGCTCAGCTAAACCATTTCTGTCAGATACTAGCTGTCTTACACTCGCTAGAGCCCTTATAATATCCCGCCTTGACTACTGTAACGCCCTTTACCTAGGAACCTCCAAGGCTACCACTAGCAAGCTACAAACTCTCCGGAATAACGCCCTGAGAGCAGCCTTAGGCATCCCCCAGAAGAGAGCACATCTCAGGATTCAGTCAACAGAACAATTGGCTCTCCACCAGAGACAAAATTCTCCTAAAAACGGCTTCACTTACCTACAAATCCCTTAACAATGCCGCCCCGATCTACTTGATTAACAGATTCCATAGACAAGCTTGCGCGAGACCCCTCAGAACTGCTTACAAAGACTGCCTGTCTGTCCCAAATTACAAACTTGCCACCATAGGAGGTAACAGTTTCCCGGTAAAAGCAGCCAAACTATGGAACTCTTTGCCTCCCAACCTTAGAGTAGACATGCCCTACCTGAACTTCCGCTCTAAGGTAATCTCTTGGCTGAAACTGAAGGAACTCCCAGACAACTAAGTGCCAAGGCTATCCCTCATACGATCCGCACACTGCATCTGTGTGCATGCCACCTTTTAATGTGTATATATTGTATATATTGCTTTCTTTCCTCTGCTGTTTTGTACAGTCTCCCTATGCCAATTTGTACCTTTTACACCTTGTAACTAAGCTTCGCATATTCGTGTAAATGCTGCGCCCTGATACCCCTGGGTATAACTGCGCATTATAAATAATAAACAAAACAAACATGGGCGACCAGAACGAGGGAGGGGAGGACAAGGAAGTGGGAGCTCCCCCCACCATTCCTAGATCAGTTGAATGACTTTCATGCTCACAATAATATTCTAGCAAACGCGCAGTTTCGTAGTGTGGATATATACACATCTCATTCAAATCAATTTAAAGCATCGTAATAAATAATGCCAAAAGAGCAAGCACTCAGATTGCGCAGCACAACTGGGTAACATTAGTAACAAAATACCCCCACCATCAAGAAACACCCGACAAACGTTACGATCGGTTAATTTACAACAAAACTCACATTTTTCAATCCATTTTGTTGCACACAGACCGGTCTCGTATATTAACTTAAAACATTTGCAGAGCCTGGACTGGGGTAAGGGGAGTTTATTACATGTGCATACATTTGATTTCGGATATTAACAAATGTTTTGCTTCATTTGCTCAATATAACCCATGCAGCTAATATTTGGGAATACCTAGAAAAGACTGAAACCAATAACAGATTTCCAAACACCTTACAAACTACAAACAAATGTTAAGCGTTTTGTCCTCATGTTCCATCTGGGATCAAACATTCCCATGGCCCACTTTTGATATAATTTTAAAGCATGCTGCAATGTGTGATGCATGCAAATATTTGTTTAATTCTGGAAAACAAACAAGGGCAGTTTCATTTCTGAACAGAGTCAGCTGCTGCAATGAACAATAGGAAATACTTACATTTTTTGTTGGCACCCGTACTGGGTGGATTGCCAAAGAAATAAAGTGACATTTTATACACAAAAAAAAATTTGGGTGAAAATCTGTTCAGTGGTTAGGGCTGTGTGTGAGCAAAAATTGTGTATTTTTCCACTTTGGGAAAAAGAAAATGTACTTCTATGTTTGGTGCTTTATAACATTTCAGCCGTTGAGCAGATGTGCCCCGAATTTCCAGGTCTACCTTGTAAATGTTCATGCCTAGCCATTAAAGCAGTACAAAAGTGCTTATTGTTCGAATTTCAGGAAAGTCATTTGGGTTCCCTCCTTAACTATAGGACAACTACCATCACATTAAGTTATTTATCTCGTCTTAACATTCAGGCTAGGTTTACACTGAAGGAACTAGTAAAGGATTAAGCTGCTTGGGTTTATGGTACTATCACAACTTCCTGTAGACTAGATTCTTCTGCTACAGAAAAATAAGACCGTCTAGCCCTAGTTCGGTCTTGGGTATTGCTATCCTTCAGGAAAAGCACAATGGTACAGTCCCAACAAAATAGAAACGTATACTAACTACAATACAGGTTCTGTATGGCTGCACATCAAGCATTTCACTTCCAGATGACGCAAGGTCCACTGCTGCCAAGCCTTCTCTGCAAGCTCACATTGCCCGGTTCCTTGCATAGTCCTCCTGTACCATGTGGTGCAGCTCACCCTCGAGCGATAAAGTTCCCTTACATTTTTGTGCAGCTGAAAACATTTAACTTGGCTTGAGCTATGCACATTTGTTGTCCTTGCATAGGTCTATAAAGCCCTAACAAGCTAACTGTATTAACATTCATTTCGGGTCTTCCTTTCCCCAAGAATTAGTTATTTTCTTAACTATTAAACACTGGGCTCTTTTATATATGGAAGATATACGGAAGGAAATCCTGGCATCTTTTAGCTGCGAGATTCCCACCAATTACTCAGATGGGGGGTGGCCGGAGCAGGAGATCGGGACCGCATTCTGTTTTCATTAACTTATTCACCAGAACTCTTGGCCAACTACAAAAATAAATATCTATGCTCTGGTACCGAACCCTCAATGAGGTCTGCTTTAGATACCACCAACAGGGTTCCAAGAAACTAAATGTACAGTTTAATTTTCTTTTAAATGCAGGAATCATACCTGTTGGACAGCAAGTGTGCTATCCATCTCTTCAAAAGATTCATCAGGCCAATTATAAAAATCCTACAAAAACAAAATCAAGTTTTAGAAATGAAACAAGTCTAATGAAAGCAACATTGATGCTTATGAATACAACATTTTCAACAAAGGATGACAGGAGATAATGAAAAGAAATAGTGCATTCAACAGCATTTTACAAAGCTGCAATCTGTCCATACACAAGGCCACATCATAATATGGAAATGTATGAGCCTACATGGAATGCTACCTGCCCAACTGCTCGAGGTAGACTGTAAACTGACTCAGAAAATGATTGCACCAACATTTGTGGCTATGCAGTGCTTAATAGATAGTCATCGCCCATGTTTTTAGAATCCCCCTACTGTCTCAAAATTAATTTCTTGCAATCCGTTGTACTTGTCCGATTGCCTGATCAACATCAAAGCCAAATGTCAACATCCAATCTTCAGTTGTGACATTTTGCCACAGCACCAGACAAAAACCATGCGTTTCATGTTAAAGCTTGGCCTATGCTATACAAGGCTGCCAACCTGGTTTAATGCAACACGCGGTAATAGTACATCAGATACAACTCTGGGTTGGCAAATAAGTTTTACAAGAGGATATCACAAGGGTTCATTTAAAGAACAAATAAAAACACAGACGGTGACCTTTTATGTACAATTCACTATGTATAGTGCGTTTACTGGGTTACTTACCTACCCAATGGCTATAAAAAAAAAAAAGCATAGTTTGTGGAACTAAACCGGAAATTTGGCCATGCATACATCGCTAGCCAACAGTGTTTTAAATAAGGTACAAACAGTAGCAGACATTGTGAGGCGAGTGTCCCGACAATGCGCATTGTGGTACTCTTTATCTGCCTGATCAGCTCTGGGCTCTGAACCACTAACCAACAGTTTGATATTCTAACGCATGTTCTTGGCTACTTAATTAATATTTTGGACATTCGGAGCGTCCTTTTGCTCTATTTCTTCCAACCTGGGAGCAGAATGTATATTGTGCATATATTTTGTAACCAAATACTGATCAATTGTTCAACTCAGTCAATTAATGCATGGCAAGTTAGAGAAATCTCAATAGTCGCCTACCACTCTTCACAAAGCTGCTGCTGCTTCATATCGATACATTAATTCATTAGATTAACAACTGTGTAGGTCATTAACCTCAAATTCAGTTCTTTCTCAGGCCCAAAGACAGAAATGTACGTGGTTAAGAGTGTGGCAAATACTTTGTCCGTTTCCGAAAAATCTACAATATTTGTGCACATTCGATGCCAAAAATTCACTGTACTGGCATGAAACCCGTTACATTAGAATATTTTCATTTAATTAGGCATCCAATCTGCAAATCAACTGAAATAGTGTATAAATAGTTAAGGGCGTTTCTCGACGTCGGGTGTGCAAACACGAGTACGGTCCCATTTTCCCCCGCCAACCTCCACACAAATGTTGCCGTCTTCCACCCCACCTTTTTAAAACATCTCTCAGGAAAAGGAGACCGCCCAGTAAGAAAGAGTATTACGATTTGTATCTCCAAATTCATAGTTGATATAAGGGAGGAGACTGATCTTGAAATGAGAGCTCAACTAAGAAGTTGCCTCCATTTACTGTACGTCTGCTACACCTTCGCTATTCAAAGAATTACCGATTCTATTCCATCCACAACAGCAAGAACGGGCCCTTTGAAGATCAATCTCACCCCTTATTGCCTTCTATAGGAATGCACACAGATTTTTCTACTGCTCAGCATTCACTAAAGTTTGTCAACGGTTACTGCAGGCCATTAATGTAATATAGGCAAACAGAACGATATAAATTGGTTGAGGAAAAAACAAAAAGTGCACAGAGAAGTCACGCAAATATCAATATCCCCCCCACCCCCCGAATATTGCTTCAAACAAAAGCAAGATCAGTAGTGAGAAAATGCTAATAGAATACCCACGTCATGTAATAGATTTAGTTTCTAATAAAAACACACTTTGGCCATTGGCGCACATGATTGAACATCCAAATCAGCGTAGATCTAGGGAGCAGGTAACATTTAAAGTCCCTCCAGGCTGAGCCTCATGGCAACATCCTTGCAGGGGTTGGTGGGAATGCCAAGGTTTTGGCTCAGCCAGGGCACCTCCATGCTACCTCTGGGAAGGTGTGGTGCACCCGTGTGTTTGTCCTTCCTGCAGAAGATGCCTGGGGGTGTGCGGTGGCACGAAGGCGTGTTGCTCTGTGCAGCCAGCCAGAGATTGGTCTGATGCAGGGGAGGAGCTGCAACAGCCACCTCCGCCCGTAATTTTCTCACGCCAGTGATGCAAGTATAAGAGGCGCAGGTTGTAGCTTAATGTACATTTGAAGCTGCACGTTTCTTTTGTAGATGTAGATCTCGTGCCACAGGGAATAATGGTGACCCGGGGCATGAGCTTGGCCAGGAGGATGGTGTAAAATGTGTGGCAAGTCGGAAACAGGAGAGGCCAGTCAGAATCAGGAGACTAACAACTCATTGCAGTTTGTAAGGCGATTGTTTTATTTAAGTGCTAAATCCCTATACCAGCCCTAAGTTTCTGGTCCCGATGCTGAAAAAAAAAGTTCACAATTGTGCACATCAGGATGTTGTGCAAAATAAAGTCTGCCTGCCGTCTAGAAACCCAACCTAGCTAGATCCCTGTACCTACCATTAAAGAGGAAAAACATCTAATGTAAAAACACAAAAATATCCAAGGGTCTGCTGCCCAAATTAGTTCTTGTCGTACGATGTACAAGGGAATAGTGAGCGTCTCTTGGCAGCCTGGCCACCTACGCAACTCCTGTACGAAACAAAGTTCCTTATAACGTCTCTGGATAAGCAAACCTCTTCTGACTCTGTTCAGAACTCCCTTGGGTCACACCCCTCTCCCTGGAGTCTGTTTCACACAGACACTGGGGGGGGGTCGTTTCTTTGCGGCCCCACTCTAGATCAGACTGGTTCCTCAGCCCCCCCCCCCCCGTTTGGGGGGGTATACCGCTTCTCGTTAAGTCTTGGGCTATCTGGTCCTCCACCCCTTCAGAGCGTATAGCTGGGCCTGTCCATCCTCCAAGTTCCCTGGAAGCACCAAATACCTAGTTTGCTTCCACACTGTTCCCTTGGCAGATGCGGAATCATAGTTCCAGCTTCTCAATCTTACACGTCAGTGCCACCCCCCCCCCTACCCGAACCCCCCTCAGCAGCACAGGACTTTGGCGTCAGTTCCAGCAGGTGCCGGTCTCAATGGGACCGAACTTCTGCAGCTCCTGGTTTTCTAAGAGGAGACAGCACACTGCAGGCGCCTTCTCATCTGTGCTCCACGGTGTCTGCGTGGGACTGCGTCCAGGCTCTGCCTCAAAAGGCCTCTACGCTATTGGGCAAGCTTCAGTCTCTCTCCTGCCCCATTGGTGGCAGTCTCAGTGGACCTTCATGTTCCACCCTGAAAGGGGACGAACACTCATTGTTCTGGTGCTTCATGCAAGGTGGAAATTGAAGAGGGTCAGAAACCACACCAGCTACTGCTCTAGAAATATCTGCACAGTTGTCTTGTGAAGGTGCCCCATTTGCTTCCTGAGACAAGGGAGGCCAACACTTATCCCCGTCAGGGAATGGTCTTTCCTCCAAGGAGGTTTTCAGCCCAAGTTGGATCCCACTTGCCCAGTCCCCTAGAAGGTGTTGGGCTTAGTGGGCTCCACTTCCTAGTCCCAAAAAGTGGGTGGCTTCCCCTTCAGGAAAGAGGACACATTTCCTGGATTAAATCGCAAAGGGCACATAGAGTGACCCCTGTGGTCTTGCACACCCATTGCAGCCTCTGTGGAGACACCAGAAACATGGTGGTGAACCAGTCTTTCTACCAGGACTATGCTTAATATAATTGTGTGCAAATCATAACTTGCAAATAAATGTTCAGCATGCAAAGATATTACTAAGAATATGGTTTTGTTGTAAGCAGATCACAGCGTTTAGTAAATTTTGTCCCAGTATTAAATTATGAGGTGACCCAACTCCTACAGAAACCCTGTCTCCTAGTTTATTTAACAATACCCCTCCCCCCTTCTGCCTCTGGGCATAATAGCCCACCTGAGCCACAACAGTTATTTGTTTTTCCTGCCTTTGGCAAGGGTTTCTGTTCTTTGCCCCCCCCCTTCTTGTAATAATAGACTGGGAGTGGTGGGCCATTCCTCCTGCCACGGCATCGCAGAGCCTGTAGTGCATGACGTTGTTGAGGCAAGGTAAACAAACACGGTCTTTGGCCAGGACCGTGGACGCAATTGTCTGCCAGTCATCAGGCACTTCAATGCGAGGCAACCCCTGGATGTCTCCCCTGAGAGGAAACCGACATATGCCCCCGGAAAAAGCACAACTTTCACTAATCCTCCCAGACGCCCCAACAAGAGGACCCACGCAGACAGGATGAACTCCAACAAAGTAACAATACTGTCCTGGAACGTCAACGGCCTCGGCTCCAGCATAATGCTGAGACTGGTGCTCCAGTACCTAAACCGACACTCACCGGACATTGCCCTCTTAAATGAAACACACTTGATAGGCACAAACACCAACTTTTTCAAAAGATCCAACTACTCGAATACTTACCATGCCGGATTCACGAAAGGTGCTAGGGGCACGATGATACTCGTTCACAAGAGAGTCCCTCTCCAGGTTAAGAAGATCAGGACAGACCTCCGGGGCCGCTATGTACTGTTGCTGGCTGACATCTGGGGCGAGAAGTGGGGCCTGGCAGCAATCTATGCCCCCCCCCCCCCCACCTCCCCACGTTGACGAAAGAACTACTCTCCGAACTACAGAGCTTGCTCCTGGAAGAAGAGGCTGATATGTGGGTGCTTGGGGGGTGGGGGGACTTTAATGAAGTCATGGACATCGCAGTCGATAAAACCCATAGGAGATCTGGAACACGCCCCACCTCCACACCGCTCGCCGAGGCCTTGGGATTGGGATTGGCGGACACATGGCGCTCACTTCATAGAGACGAGGCATGTTTCTCCTTCTATTCGGGTGTCCACAAATCGTTCTCCAGGATTGATTATGCCTTCATCCCCCGCAACATAACCCACAGGCTTCTTGACGTTGAATTCCTCGCAAGAGGAATTTCGGACCACTCCCCGCTCCTTCTAACCGTTAAAAACTCCTGCCAAAAAAAAAAAAAAAAAAAAAGTCAGGAAGACGCGGGGGGACACAAATCTATTGGAGGAGAGTACCCTCGAGCCCATCACTCTCTTAGGTGGAGGCCCCTGGGCTCAACCCCAGGGCGAGTGCCCGCCTGGGGGCTCTCGCTGAAGGAGTCGCGCCTGAGAGCCCCCCAACAAACCGCGATTGGACGACCATAGCCGCTCCCCCCCACCCTAAGAACTACCTCCAAAGACAGAGGCCACAAGGGGGGGAGGGGGTGTGAGGCCCCCACCGGAGGTCGGTGGGGCGAGTGCCCGCCCACGAGAGGCCCCCCACAGAGGGCCACACCAGAAGGCGAGAGAGCGCGTTCCCCGACCGGGCTCTGTCCCTTACCCCTAGGGACGCATCAGCGGAGGGGAGAAGCAGGAGGACCGAATGAGTTGGCGCCATACCCTCCAGGAGTACCGCTACCAAGGCACCAGCAGGGAGAACAGCGACCCAGACCAACGGGCCGGCATGTCTCATTCCGAGACCCCACCCCTGCCCACCCTCACCATGGAAAAGGGCTTTGCCTCGGTCTTGCAGGAGATCAGGGACATGCGGGCAGACATCGCCCAAAAAATGGAAAACATGGACCGCAGAGTGGACAAAGTCGAGGATAGACTGTCACAACTAGAGTCCAACCAGTCCTCAGCAGCGACCCAGGAGCTGGACACGGCCCTGAGACTAACGGCCCTGGAAAAGAGAGATGAGGAGAGGGCAAGACAAATGGACGACTTTGAAAATAGAGAGCGGAGGAACAACCTCAGGATTTTCGGGGTGCCGGAGTCGGAGGGGGAGACGGAAAGAGACTTAACCAGGGTGGTGAAGGACATCATTACCCTCCTCTTCTCGGATGAGATGACAACCGAACCGACGTTTGATCGGATCCATAGAGCGGGGGGAAGAGCTGGGGGCCCCCGGTCAATTCTGGTCCGCTTCCACTACTACACTGAAAAAGCGAAGGTCCTGGAGGAGGCCAGGAAATCTAGGGAGATAACCTATAACAACGCTCAGGTGGCCATCTTCCAGGACCTCTCATCATACACGCTGGCCAAACGGAGGATGTGCCGCCCACTGACCCAGATGCTGAAAACAAAGGGGGTACGCTACAGATGGGGGTTCCCCTTCTCCCTCATGTTCGAATACGAAGGCCAACGAGTGAACCTGATCACAGAGGAAGTTATAAGGGGAGCAATACAGGAATATACAACGGACCCGACCCCGCGAAGGGAACCCTCCGGGTTCGCCGCGGATGAAGCCAGAGCACGCCGGTCACGAGGAGAGAGGAGAAAAAAGACTGGCCCACGGAAATTCAAAAAATTGAACCCTCCATCCCCATCGACGGACAGGAATGACACGGATCCCGGCCAGGGTGGAGCGGGACTGTCGGACCCGGGCGAGGAAGGGAGCTGAGGCATCTCACGGCAGGCGTCATCAGCCTCGGGGGAACTGTGTAAAGAATTCACCACGGGGACTCACCATCTGTTCCGGCCTGCAGACAGGCCGGGCTCCAGGACCATGGGGTCCGAACGTTTGTGGACCCTCCCGGAACAGCAAGTATGAGAGTTACATTGAGGGGAGGGAGAGGGGGTAGGGGGGGCTCATGGAGGCTCTAATTTGGATATTCACCCAGCAGGAGGCGGTAGGCTGGTGGTCCGGCCAGTTACCAACAATGGTAGAACTATTTGGCTGGACGCCGGGGTGGGGGGAGGGGGGTAGGGGGTTTGTTGATATTGTTACGTTCACAGGGGGGACCAGGGGTCAGTTGGGGAAAGGTTACAGGACCACCTGGGGGGGAGGGGGGGGAAGGGAAATGGGAGATCAGAGGATAACACGAAATGAGCCGGACAAGGAAAGTGCCACGAGTCCGCTATCCGGTAGCTGGTTATTCTTAGACAATGGCTGAGGATCTGCCTACCCTGGGCGTGGGCTCCCTCAATGTGAGGGGACTGAACACCCCCACCAAAAGATCCCTGGTCTGCAGGGAATTCAGGAGGGCTAAACTAGACGTGCTTTTCCTTCAGGAGACGCACTGGGCAAAGGGGAAAGAACCAAAGCTACGAGGGGGGGGGATTGGAGAAGTCCTCAGCGCCTCCCACAAGACCAAGAAAAGGGGGGTGGCCATAGTGCTAGCGAGGGACATTGGCTTTGAAGTAGAAGCCTCACTGAAAGACCCAGAGGGACGATTCCTGCTGACGAGGGGCTCCCTGCGGGGCTCCCCTTTAACACTTGCAGTTGTGTACAGCCCCAATGAAGGCCAGGCGCAATTTTGGGAGGGAGTGAAGGACAGACTGAAACTATTCGTACGCGGGCCAATGGTGGTGGGGGGGGACTTTAACATGGTCCTGGACCCGAAAATTGATAGGAAACGCTTGGAATCCCAACCCACCAGGGCTGCAGACGAAATGATGGCCCGCTCCTTCCAAAGGGCGAACACAGAGCTGGGCCTAGTGGACACCATCCCGACCCCTAGGGCAGAACACCCCTCCTTCACATACTATTCTGCAATCCACACATCATACTCCCGTATAGACTACATCCTGGTAGACGAGTCCCTGCGCCCATATGTCTCTGGCTATGAGGTAGACCCGGTCCCCTGGTCCGACCATGACCTGGTCCGTACCACCATCATAGGGGAATGGCGAGGTGGCAGAAAAGGGCGATGGAAATGCAACGACTCCCTGCTGAAGGACGACGTCCTGGTGCAGGAAGTGGAGGAAGTGGAGGACGCCATTGTGGAATACTTTAAGCTGAACGACAATGGCGAGGTGGGTGCGCACGTGCTGTGGGACGCCTTCAAGGCGACCTTACGCGGGGTTCTCATAAGAATGGGGGCTCAGAAAAAAAGGGAAAGGGAGGCCCAAGAAAAATCCCTTAGGGAAAAGATCGCACAGATCCAGCCGGGAGGCCCCCCGGAGGCACCCTTGGCTATGGAACAGATCACGGCCCTAGAAAATTACAAACTCCAATTGAAAGATCTCTTGTTGCATAAAACTGAGCGCAACCTCCAGCTAGTGAAACAAAAATACTATGAGAAGGGGGATAGAGCCGATAAAATCCTGGCCTGGAAACTCAGAGAGGTCCAGCGAAGCAGAATGGTGAGGGCGATCAGAAACGAACAGGGCTCACTAGACCATAGCACCCCAGTCATAGGAGCGGCCTTCCGACGCTACTATGAACAACTATATTCTTCAGAATATGCCGGGGAGGACACTCAGATTGAGGAGTTCCTGGACTCCATTCAGATCCCGTCCTTGACAGGCGAAATGGCAGGAGGTCTAGAGGGAGGGGTCACAGAGGAGGAGGTGGAGAATGCAATCGGTGGGATGAAGGCGGGAACGTCCCCGGGGGAAGATGGGTTCTCAGTACTCTTCTATAAGAGGTTCCGGTCGATTTTGGCCACACACCTGGCGAGGGTGTTCAATGCAGTACTGGAGGGGGGCACCCTGCCGGAAACGATGATGAGAGCCATCATAGTGGTACTGCCCAAGGAAGGAAAGGACCCCACTGACTGCTCCTCCTACCGCCCGATCTCCCTCTTAAACATAGATGTAAAGATCCTAGCCAAGGTGATGGGTACACGGTTAGAGGGGATAATGCCCAAATTAGTACACGGGGATCAAGTGGGGTTCGTGAAGGGCAGGCAGGGCTCAGATAATATCAGGAAGACTATTGACCTAATCCACTATGCCCAGGAATCAGACCTAGAGGCTAGTTTGCTTTCCTTGGACTCCGAGAAGGCATTCGACAGGGTCGAGTGGAGGTACATGCAACTCCTCCTCCGTCGAATGGGCTTCGGGCCTCACGTCAGGACCTGGGTCTCTGCCCTCTATGAAGCCCCAACAGCGAGAGTGCAGGTGAACGGGGAACTCTCGGACCCATTCCCCTCACGAGGGGAACACGACAGGGGTGCCCACTCTCTCCGTTAATATACGTCTTGACGATGGAACCTCTGGCCATAGCGGTCCGGGCCCACCCCGACATCAAAGGGATCAAAAGGGGAGAAGTAGAGTTCAAGCTCTCCCTGTTCGCTGACGACATCCTAGCATACTTGGTGGAGCCCAGCTCCTCGCTCCCCCCCCTACTGCGGCTGATGACAGCCTTCGGGCAGTTCTCGGGACTAAAAATAAATGCAGCAAAATCGAAGCTCCTACCCATGAGGGTCCAGGACCCGAGGTTGGACCCCCGGGACAGGTGTGCGGGGATTGCGGTGGGGAAGGATTCCATCAGGTACCTGGGGGTAACCCTGACCAGAGATCTCTCGAGACTGGCCCCGGTGAACTATGGGCCTACCTTGGCGGGGGTTACGTCAGATCTGAGGAGATGGGGTGGGATGATTCTGTCCTGGTATGGGCGCATGACAGCGATAAAGATGAACGTTCTGCCGAGAATACTATACTTATTCACCGCACTCCCAACGGAGGTCCCCACCCAGCTGCTCCGCGATCTACAAAAAGCAATCCGCGAGTTTATATGGCAAGGGCGGGCCCCGAGGATAGGAAAGGCCACTCTAACACTACCCAGAGAGGAGGGCGGGTTCGGGCTACCGGATTTCCTCCTTTACTACCGGGCAGCCCAGCTGCGGGTCTTGCTGGAGCACATGAAGGAGGGGATGGGCACCTACTGGTCATACCTTGAGGATATGGATGCCCACCCTCTGAAAGTGCGCGACCTCCTGTGGCTGCCGCGCAGACTCATCCCTAGCAAACTGAAAGCCCACCCAACCCTGGGAATACTTTGGACACTCTGGAAAGAGGGACCCACAACCTCATACCTCACGACATGGCCCTCTCCAATGTCATCGCTTTGGGGCCACCCTCTCAAACTAGGCAGCAGAGGTTTCAGGAGTGCCCAGTCCTGGTCGGACGGGGGTCTGGAATGGGCGGGACAACTGTTCAAAGAGGGCGAGTTCCTCGAATACGAGGCCCTGCGAGACGCACTGGGGCGGGAGTCCCTTTCAATCTTTGAATATCTACGCCTGAAAGGCATCCTTTGCGACCAATCATGGGGCCAGAACCTACGGAGACAGCTGACCCCCTTCGAAAAATTTCTGGACACGGCCACATCAAGGAAGGGGGCGGTCTCCAAAATGTACCGAATACTGAACACCGTTAACTTGGAGGGGAGAAGAGGGTTCCGAGGGTTTTGGGATGACCTGGCGGGAGAACCACTTACAGAGGAGGCGTGGTCCAAAGTCTTTAAGATAGCATTCCATGGGAACCTATTTACATCGGACATGGAACACAACTTCAAAATCTTACAGGGCTGGCACAGGGACCCGTTGAAACTGTCCAGGATGTTTTCGGGAGTGTCCCCCAGGTGTCCAAGGGGCTGTGGCCAAGTGGGGTCGAGGGGGCACATGTGGTGGTCCTGCCCCAAGGCGCAGGAGTTCTGGGAGAAAGTACGGGGGTGGATGGCCGAGGTCACCGAGGAACAAATCCCACTCAACCCCCTAACGATGTTGCTGGGCCTCCCCCCGGAGGACACTGAACTGTATAGGTACCCAAGAATGTGGGAGACGATGTTACGGGCGGGTAGAGTGGCCCTTGCACAAAGGTGGAAGAGCCCAGAGACCCCATCCAAAGAAGACTGGCTTAAGAAACTCAAAAACATGTTCTTAATGGATAAACTGACGGCCATGGTAAATAATGAACTGGGCTCCTTTCAGGTTAACTGGTATGGGGTCTATGGGGCATGGGGTTGGGACCCCCACTGACAACATGAGAACACTCTGGCGAGTTGGCGGGGGGTAGGTTTGGAATGCTTCAACCAAGGATGTAGGAGTAGCCCAGGACCCGGGAGACAGCGGATCCCATCCAGCCAATTTGGACGTGAGAGCATAGCATACCTCTGTGGCAACGTACAATGAACTACGATGACAGCCCCAGCTGTCCGACTTGCGAAGTGACTCTGATCTGGGGGGAGGGGAGGAGTTGGGGTGGGGGGGGAGGGGGGGGAGGGAACCTGGGGGTTTTATGACAATGTTAAAAGTGATGATAACAACGCTCCCAGCGTTGCCGTTTGTTTTTTCCTTCTAAAAACTACTAATAAAACCAAAGTTAAAAAAAAAAAAAAAAACTCCTGCCGCCGTCGGATCGTAATTGGCACCTAAACGCATACCATCTCCGTCTTCCTGAAATTGCTGAGGAGCTGGAAAAGAAGACAACAGAATATTTCGAACTCAATGAGGGCTCCGTGGACTGCCCGATCTCGATCTGGGAGGCGTACAAGACAGTCCTCCGGGGGGAGGCTATCTCTGCGGTTTCCGCCTACCAACAACGTCAAGTCCAGAAGGTCAGAGAAGCAGAAGCACGCGCCTTGGAGCGTGAACGACAAATCCTAATACACAGCACCCAAGAAGCAAAGGAGGCGATGCTCACGGCGCAAGACGCCCTCAGTAACTTCTCTCTAGACAATGCACGAACTGCTTATCAATTAGTCCGGAGCCAAATATATGAACGGGGCGACAAAGTTAACAAGACTCTGGCCTGGTTGGAGAGATGCGAACAAAGCAGGGGACACGCAAGGGCCATCAGATCTCCAGATGGAACACTGTTGACAGAAGACTCCGATATTGTCGAGGCATTCGCCGCCTACTACAAAAATCTCTATACCCCACCCACCGGGAACCTACCAGTTGAACCCTCACGCTACCTCGACCAAATCGAGATCCCAATACTCCCACAGGACCAATCAGATCTCCTGAATGCTGACATCACCGACACCGAGGTGCAAGAGGCGCTGGCACAGCTCCAACTGGGGAAAACTCCGGCCCCAACGGGTTCCCGACAGACACATGGAAATGCCTCGGTGGCATGCTACCTACCCACATACATTGCATGTTCCTACGCAGCAGAGAACTAGGAGCACTCCCCCCAGACCTCAGGAAGGCATGCATAGTAGTCATACAGCCGGGGAAACCCCCAGAGGAATGCGCCTCCTATCGTCCGATATTCCTGATCAATAGCGAAGCGAAGGTCCTCGCCAGAGCACTCGCTAACCGACTACTACAGGTGATTGAGACCCTCGTCCACCCAAACCAATGTGGTTTCATGCCCAATAAATCAACTCGAAGGAACTTACGCAGAGTCCAATTGGCGCTGCCCTGGGCAAAGGAAATACCAGCCCCACTAGCCCTCCTGGGGGTGGACTTCGAAAAGGCATTTGAATCTGTGGGGTGGGATGCCTTGTGGGAGATCATGGCTAGGATGAACCTGGGGCAGACATTTATATCATGGGTAAAACTTTTATATGCCTCCCCGGAGGCCACGGTGAGGGTGAATGGCAGGTCCTCCAAATCATTTCCCTTGGGTCGGGGCACGAGACAGGGATGCCCACTATCCCCACTCCTCTTCCTCCTGGCCATCGAACCGCTAGCGATTGAGCTTAGAGCTAACACCAACTGGACCGGTTTCGTTTGGCCGGGAGGGGGTGAAGACCTCCTTTCGCTCTATGCGGATGACCTGCTCCAATACCTCAGTAACCCAAGCATCTCGTGCCCGGCTGTCTCCCTCATTCTCAGGGAATATCACTACTTTGCAGGCCTAAAGGTTAATGATGCCAAGACCATCTTCTTCCCGATTCAGGGTGGTGAGTCTGCGATCCCGGAAACCTGCCCGTACCATGTCTCCATTTGGGAATTTAAATACCTGGTTATACGGCTTGACCCGACGCTCGATGGGTTCCTCCGACTTAATTTACAACCAGTAATTGAGCGGTTCAACAGAGACACCCCCCATTGGCAATCACTTCCCCTAGCGCTAATGGGCCGCGCCACGCTATTCAAAATTATGACCTTCCCCAGACTGTTGTACATCCTCCAGAATGCCCCACTCCTCATCCCCCGTGAAACCTTCGCACTCATTGACAAAAACCTGCACACACTGCTATGGGGTGGGAAACAATCCAGGATCGCCCTTGACACGCTCCAGAGATCGGTATGGGAGGGAGGCATCGGTTTACCCTGCATACGCACCCATTTCCTGGCCACACAGATAGGAGTAGTGAATGACTGGATGTACGCGGACCCCATACTACCACACACCCGTATCGAACTGGAGACCATGGCCCCGTTAACACCGCTGCAAATCCTCTACGCCACCCACGATCAACTCCCGGTGCTGCCCAAAATGACCCACCACATCCGTCGCGCCTGGCGGGACGCACACAAAGGCTGGAAAGGACAGCCAACACTGACACAACCCATATGGCACAATGCGCTCCTCCCGGAAATAGTGAAATTGGGCTCCTTTGGTCACTGGCAAGCAAAATGAATACACACACTAGCACATGTGATACTAGGGGGTCGCCTCCTGGGTTTTGAGACTATGCAAGAACAATTCTACCTGGCACCCATGGACCGGTTTCGGCATGCGCAACTGTCCCACGCCATCCGCACCCAATTCCCTGACACGACGATCATACCCCCTGCTCTCCCATTAAGACCAATATTCTCCCGCAGCGCATCTCTTCCAAGGTAACCTCCACCCTCTATCAGGCTCTTAACTCGTTCGGGGCTGCACAGCTCGACGGGCTCAAGGCAAAGTGGGAAAGGGATGTAGGTCCCCTGGAACCTGAAGAATGGGTGGAGGCATTAATGTCCTAGAGAAATTAATATAGAATCCAAGCTTAGACTAATACAGCTGAGGATCCTCCATCGCTCATACCACTCACGCACTGTAATGGCCAGATGGGGTGGAATAGAAGACGGGACATGTGTTCGATGCAAAAATGAACCCGCCACCTTCTACCATATGATATGGGACTGTCGGGTGATACAGGCCGTCTGGGTGGACTGTGTCAACACAATCTCAGCCGCTCTGGCAACACCAATCCCTAGGGATCCCAAGATGGTACTCTTAGGCATCGGGGGTGAAGTAGACCTGTCTAAATATGAGAAAATATTTTTTGGCAATTGTGTTCGGGGCAGGCAAAAGACTTATTGCGGCCAATTAGGGATCTGCCGACCCACTGAGCCTGAATCGTTGGAGTAACGAGTTGGACAGGTGCGCAGCCTCAGAGCGCCGGATCTATAACGCACAGGACTGCCCCCGCAAATTTGAAAAAATATGGGGTAAATGGCTAGATGCTCACTGAGACCTGCGGGTGGGGGTACATCAATAGCACTGTTAGCATTGATTGCCTGCTTTGTTCTACTGATGTCTTACGGTCCTCGACCCGTGGGCCCATGCTAGCTGTTATTCTTGCCAGGTTGCCGCCATCCTATGTATGCCGATGATTCATGTCGCATTTATGTTCGTTTCTTTATGTTGTGTTGTTCAAACTCAATAAACAGTTATATATTAAAAAAAATGAATTTCATCAACTCAACATTAAGCATCTCTTACCTCCTCACCAGGCCCACCTTCAGGCGAACCGGTTGTGCAGCACTGCCTGGCCAACTCTGGACTCCTCCCTGGAATCCCAGTCAACGCAGTAGAATCTAGTGAAGGTGTGTGTCGACCTCCACGTAGCGGCCCAGCAGATGTCCAGCAGGGGCACACCAGACAGGAACGCAGTGGTAGCAGCAATCGCTCTGGTCGAATGGGCTCTCGGACAGCCGGGCAAGGGTCGGTTTGCCATGATGCAGCCAGAGAGCCATCTGGAAATGGGAGCCTTAGAGAGCCTTCCCATGATTCACAGGCCCAAGGTTCACAAACAGCTGTGATGTCTTCCGCAGGCTCTTTGTGCTGTCCACGTAGAACTTGAGCGCTCTAGCCACATCTAGCAAGTGCAAAGTCCTCTCGGCCGGCGACAGGAAGAAAACAGGTCACACCAAGGGTTCATTGATATGGAAGTCAGACGGCACCTTGGGCATGAAGGAGGGGTGCGTCCTCAGCACCACCCTCATCTCGTGGAATGTCAGGTATGGAGGTTTACAAGAGAGGGCCTGGATCTCTCCCACTCGTCGTGCATAGGTGATGGCCACAAGAAACGCCGTCTTCCACGACAGGAATTTCAACGGTGCCGAATGCAGCGGTTCGAATGGCGGCCCCATGAGCCTGGTCAGCACCACGTTGAGTTCCCACGCCAGGGCCGGGCCTTCACCGGTGGGAACGATCTGAAAAGTCCTTTCATGAACTCCTTTACCAGGCGATGGGACCACAGTGATGATCGCCCCGGAGTTCTGGTGAAGCGGGAGATAGCCGCCAGATGGAGGCATGAGCCAACCCCGCCTTGGCCAGCGACAAGTACGGCAGCACTTGAGGGGCCGTAATCTGCAGAGGGTTGATCTTCTGTGCAAAGCTCCAGACAGAGAACCTCTTTTATTTGTGTCCATAGAACGAGAGTTGAGGACGCCCTGGCCTTTTTAACCACCTCCTTGCAGTCTGCCAGGATATTGTACCCTCCGAACTCTAGTGCTGCAGGAGCCAGGCCTGCAGGTTCAGCGACCCCGGGTCATGGTGGAGGATGGCGCCTCCTTCTCTGGTGAGGAAATCCGCGTCCCGTCAGCAGTTTGACTGGGGGGTTTGGGGTGGGGGGGGGCTAGGGGGAACAATGACATGTCCAGAAGGTCTGGGAACCAAATCTGCCTCGGCCACGCCGGTGCGACGAGGATCATCCTGCATCAGGACCGCCTGAGTTGACTGATGAGTCACAGTAGCAACGGCGGGAACGCATACAGGAATAGGCCATCCCAAGGGAATGAGACGGCATCTCCCATGCTCCACGGCTGGGGAAACCTGCTGGCGAACCTGTGGCACTTGGCGTTCGTCACCGTCGTGAAAAAATCAATCTAGGGATTGCCCCATCGTCGGAATAGGAGATCCACTTGATCCTGCCACAGCTCGCACTCGTTGCACGAGCGCAGCTTCCTGCTGAGTGAGTCGGCGATGGTTTTCTTCATTCTTGCCAGATGGAAGGGTACCAAAAACATCCCCTGGGCGACGGGCCAGTGCCACAGATCCTGCGCTTCCTTGGATAGGGCTGGGGATCTGGTGCCCCCTGCTTCCAGATGTAGAACATCGTGGTGGTGTTGTCGGTGAAGACCCTCACCACCTTACCCTTGAGGGACAGAGGGAACAACCCGAGGGCCCAGAACACAGCTCGGAGCTCCAGGACGTTGATGTGTAGTGACCTCTCCTCCGGGAGCCAAAGGCCTCTTACGTGGAGATCTGTGTGTGCTCCCCATCCCTCCAGGGAGGTGTCCGTCACCGTTTCCTGATGTGCTGGGGTCTGGAAGTCCATGCCCGCTGCAAGATGCGCACGGGTGACCCATCACCGGATCGCTTGGCGGAGAGTCTCGTTGAGTGGGATCACATCGCTTGCATCCAACGGGCGTCGAGGAACTCTTGCAGTGGTCGTATCCGCAGCCTGCAAAGGCGCATGAGGTAGATGCACGATGACATCATTCCGAGTAGGGACTTCATGGACCTCACCCTGGCCGTGTCCATGGTCAACAGCTGTTGTACCTTGGTCAGGATGGCCTTCGTCCCTTCCTCCAATGGTGACACCAATCGCGCCACTGTGTCGAGTCTGGCTCCCGGGGACAGGGCTACTTGCGACAGTACCAAGTGGGATTTCGCGAAGTTGATCGAGAATCCCAGATCCGATAGCAGTTGGACGGTCTTCACTGTGTGATCGACGGCGAGTTCCCTTGACTTTGCTCGGATGAGCCAATCGTCCAGGTAGGGGTAGTCGTGGATCCCCTGCAGGCGCAGCCACTGATGCCCGAAGGGAAGGGCCTTGAACTGGTAATGCCGCCCCTGGACCACGAATCATAGGAATTTGCAGTGTCCCTTTAGAATGGGGATGTGGAAGTAGTCATCCTCCAAGTCCAGCGACGATAGGAAATCTCCTTCCTCCAGCTGTCTCAGCACATGCTGGAGGGTGACCACCTGGAATTTCTGAGACTTGATGTACTTGTTTAGACGACAAAGGTCCAGGATGGGTCGCCAACTGCCGGTCTTCTTCCGGACGAGGAAGTACCGCGAGTATACTCCGGAGGCCCGGAGCCTTTTTGGGATGAGTTCTATGGCTCCCTTTCTTAGCATCGCTTGTACCTCCAAAAGTAGTTGTGTGACGTGGTTTTACCTTCCTGGCCACGGGTGCTATGTGGGGGCACCTTCTCTGAAATTCCAGGGTGTGCCCGCGGGCCAGGGCATCCAGCACCCAACGGTCAGTGAAGATGGATTCCCACACGCTAACGAATTTCGCCAGCCGGCCTTCCACCAGGGTGCTCGGGTGGGGGCCCGATGCCACGGTTCAGTCCTGTTTCGTCACGGCCTTGCCTCCCTGGTGACGACGGCCCAATCCTCCCGTCTTGCTGCATCCTCTGTAGGCTTCCTGCGACGAGGAGCGGGCCGCTTGGCAGTATGACGAGGAACCGCCGCTGAATCGGAGGCACCTTGCTTGCCTCCAGAGTTGCGAAAGGACAGCCGTCGTTGAACACCACCCAAGGGCCGAGCCATCTCTGTGTCCGCCTTGATGGCCTGCAGTGACTCGTCCACTGTCTTGCCGAACAGGTTGTTCCCGTCGAAGGGCATGTCTAGAACCCTGGTCTGCACATCCTGGCGGAAGTCGGTGGCCTTAAGCCAACCACGCCGGCGAAGGCAAACGCTGTTGCCCATCTGACGAAAGCTGGTGTCGGCGATGTCCGTGGCCACCGTAATGGCGTGGTCCGAAGCCATCTCGCCTTCCTGTAGGATCTCTAGGGCCTCAGCCCTCTCTTCGATCTCGAGCGATCTTGAGCCACAGCTCCCTGCCGTAGCGTGCCACGATCACAAGGGCCGCTTTAATAGTAGTCGTCGAGATGACCCGTCGTCCCATGGCGTCCAGCTTCTTCCCCTCGCCATCCGGCAGGGATGTTGAAGTAGTCGCCGCCTTCTTCTTGGCCGCCGCGGAGACCACTGAAAACTGGGACGGCTGTGCCCCAAGGCACATAGTGGCGGAATCCAGGACTAATTACTTTTTCCTCGTACCGGTCTCTTAGCAGGAGCCGTGTACGGGTTCTTAAGGAGCGCCAGCCCCGCGTCCCAGATGCCATCCAGTAACGGGACTGAGAGGACAATCTTCCTCTTGGCCTCTCTCCGTTGGTAGAGGAAACCTTCCTTCTTCTGTTCTTCGGGGCAGAGTTGGAAGAGCTCAGATGCCCTGGCGATCATGGCGTGGAACGAGCCAATCTCGTCAGGGGAGGGGGGGGGGGTGGCGGTAGGGGGAGGCCTGCAGAGGCAGTGAAGGGAGGTCCATCCCGTCGTCTCCACCGTCGTCCGTCTCCGTTCCAGTCTCATCCCTCGGTGGAGAGGAAGGAGGTGAAGGCTGAGAAGGGTGGAATGGCGGAGGGGGATGGGTTCGCCTCAGCTTGTTCGGTGGGCTTCCCCGACAGTCCAGGCTCAGCTCTGTCATCCGCTGGAAGGGGGTGGGGGGGGTGGGGGTAAGGGCAACCTTGTCCTTATCTCCGTACACAAGGCCTGAATAGCCCATCAAGATCGCTCCCGAGTTGTCTTGTGGCATAGGCACCGGTTTCTTCGTCCGCCTCGTCGGAATCCCTCCCATAGGACCGGACCTCCTCAAACTTCTTGTCCAGGATCTTTGCGATGTCAGCCAGCTCATCATCAGAGGTCCATAATGTCTAACATGCACCCCCCCGCTTTCTCCACCCAGGGTTTCACAGGGATCTTATCGATAGGCTCATAAGAGGATTCCCTCTGTGGTGGCAGGGAAACTCTAGGCCCAGAGGTCGTCTCCACTGGGATAGCCTCCGCAGGCTTCGCCCGGGCCGCCACAACTCCCTCGATCGAGGCCTTAGCCGGGTGAATCAGGGCCTTCGCTACTGGGTGCGCCCGAGGCCTTCACCTTGGGGGAAGGGTCACCGTCTCGCTCCCCCTCGTCTGTCTCCGTCGGGATCGACCGGGGCTTCTCCCGAAGCTTACCCGGGTTCTCCGACATCCTTTTCCTCCCCGAGCCAGAGCGTTGGCTCGTGGTTGATGGCATCACTGATAATGCGCCCTGCCCGGCAGCCAAGGAGCCTGACCAATCGGCACTCACGATGCCCGCGGAGCTTTGCCTTTTGTTGGGCGCCCGTCGCTGGAGCGCCCTCAAAGGTCTTAGAAGACTGCTCGGACTTCTTCTCACCTGCTGCTGGGCTCTTCCCCTCCAGCCAGTTGGTGAATCGGATACGACGATCCTTCATGGTGCGATTGGACATGTTCTTGCAAAACGCACAGTCCTTCTCCATGTGCGTTTTGTCTTTGTGAAGGCAGTAGAGGCATCGAGAGTGCTCATCCTCCTTGAAGACATTTTGTAATCCGAATCGAGGGCAGATCCTGAAAAGCTTGGATCCGGGTGTCGTGTTTCCTTTGTCCTGGGCCATGTCCACGCGGGGTAGGCCTCAAAGATCTTCCAGAATCCTCCAAGAAGCGAAACTCGAGAAAAGCTTTGCCGTTGAGGGGCGTAGAAAATTCCGAAACGGGTCCCCGTTTATCGGAAGTAGAATCAGTGGAGCTTGAGGCTCGATTGACCGAAAAAAAATGAGATAAAGCTCTTTGAAGAAAAATAAATAATCACAAAACGCAGTAAAAGCTCGAGAGCTATAGCACGAGGACTCCCAACACTTGAACGTGCGGTAAAAATCTGAAGATGGCTGCCAGAGGAGGGGCTTAGGTAGAGGGCAGTCAATGGCTGGGGGCAGTATGACCCAGAGACCAAAGATTGGTTATTAGGAGAAAGACAGTTCAGAAATTAAACTGAATGATTTTTTTCTTTACCGAGGATTTCCAGCCTGACTACGGGGAATATTCACGAGCATGTGAATTCATGACAGACCCCAAGCTAGAGAAAATGAAAGACTCACGTTAAAATAATCTAGCGGTTTATAGTAAAATTCTTCCATACATAATTTCATAATGTTTATGATTGCCACAACCAATGAAAAACATCGTCCACTCAACATGGTCACCCACAAGTAATTCACATCAACCCTTTCTAGGCTATTAACAAGTTGGCAAAAAATAAGATCTTTGTGGGCAACAATACTGGACAAAGCAATCACCTCTGGTGCTTTACAGAATCTACATGTATCAAAATCATTTGGAGATTTGCTCAGTATGCAAACAATGTCATTAGTATGAAGCACATTAAAACAGAATCGCAAAAGTGTTCCTTGAAATCTACAAACATAGGATTCTGCCATGCCCATATTGTTTCTGTAGAATGTTTAGATGGCCATACAACTCACATCTTCCCAGCTGATCCCAGTAATAATGCTGTCCAATAATCGCACAGCAACTTTCACTTTACCCGGGTTAGACGCACGATTCCTAACAGTGTTACGCTCACCTGGCTCCCACAGAGGCGTCGATCTGGACTGGACAGCTGCGGTCTCCACCAATGTGACGCGTAGGGCCGAGATGACGGACTGGATTGGCCCACCTAGCTTTGTTTGCTAGGCCCGTAGGAATATTCTTCTGCAAATGGAGAAAGGGAATTAACGACCCGTGGAGTTGAGCGTAAATCCCCCCCCCCACCCCGCTGTTCTCCCCACTGATCACCTTTGATGTCCCCTCTTATAGCCTCACCTGATGGTTTGAAAAGATGAGCTCTCCATCCTGCATTGAGCGCAGGGGCGCGTAGATAACCAGTTGTTTCACTGGCTCGAAGGAATTGGCGAGTTCCAGAACAATATTGACTCAGATATTCCCGGCAAGACGCCGTAAGTATGTAGTTCGTAAGAGTTCAAATGCCTGACTTTCACTCTTGTCCGATTCCTTGCAGGTTGCAGCTTGACCCTACTGAAGAGTTCCTCGTGGCAACCGGTAATATTCTGCGAAGGATTTGTATTATCCAACACAGTTCGATAAAATAATGTCCATATGTAATCTGTTGCTTTCTCCCTTATTCAGGCGCTGAGAGAAAGTATGAAGTCTCGGGAAATAATGCCTCCGGCGGTAAAATCAGGTAAGTCTTTTGTGGTGAGGAGGGTTCCCCTTGTTAGTCCCTTTGTTTAACCTTGCTGTCCTTTTGTTTCCTCTTAGGGGCCGGGGTTCGGCTAGGATGCAGTGGAAGCTGCGCTGACCCGTGAAGAGGAATAGTACCCCTGGTGGTAAAATCAGGCAAGTCTATGGGGGGTATTCCTCTGTGTATTCCCTTGGCTCACCTTGCTGTTCTTGTCTTCTCCTTAGGTGCCGGAGTGCGGCAGGAACATGCAGGAGGATGCAGTGGAATGTGAAGATGCTGCGAAGGCCGGTGAGTTCAGCGCGGCGCTGCAGCAGGCGAGGCGAGGCGCATAAAATAACTTCTTTCTTCCAGCTCGAAGGCGCAATGGATCGGGAATTCAGGTAAGGATCAAAAGGTATTGCTCTTGTTCTAACCTTTTCTCCTTCTTTCTCCCTTTTTCTAGGAGCTCCAAACTCGAGGCGGGCTTGGCAGAAGACTGGATGAAGACTTGCAGGCACGGTGAGCGTTACGCTGCTGGATGCAGAATAACGCGAAGCGTGTGCTGCTCTTCGGGCGTGGTTTAAATAGCCTCCAAAGTAGTCCCAGGTAAGTATTCCTCCCCAGGCCCACCCAAGTAAAAAAAATAGTCCCTAGGTAAAAAATAGTCCCTTCCAAGCCTCTTTTGGCTTGGAGCTCTTGCAGCATGGTCTTCATCAGGTAAGTTTTAATCTATGAGCCTGCCGCCAGGACTGACTCTCCATATGAGCCTGGCGCCAGGACTGCACCCAAATAGCCCCTAGCAGGGGTTGTTGGGCTTGCTTGGGGTAACTTGATGCCTGCTTCCGGGATTGCTACTTCATGACAAACAAGTCCAACCCATCCAGCAGCCTTTTACAACGGTCAGCGAAACTTAAACAGGAGTATTCCTTCATTTGCAATACAATTGACCTATACGGCCATACATCGGTTCCAGAGAGGAATTCATCAACTTCCGGTATAGCAACTGCTGCCTACAAATCACTGCTCTGCATTGACTGCAAGCACAGTTTTCTTTGTATAGCCAGTAACAGAACACATTCAGAAGAAGGTATAGATCTTCACTAGTTTAAGGCTTCATACGTGTCCAGATCCTCTGCTAGTCAAGCCAGCAACACCTCTACACCGTAGAGAAGCTTGGTCACAAGCCTCCCCATTATAAAACGGTATAGTGAGCTCTAGGCAGAATTTCCCATACCTTCTATTAATTCACTTCATCTGGGCTGCTAATGCAAGGGCTTATTTTTTTTTTTTTAATCACGCTGGAAGGTTTTATGCAGATGTTGTTAACTTAGGTGTGTTTGTCTCCTGTTTTGCACTGCAAAAGAATTTTTTGAAAAATAGTATTGGAAAATATTGCCGTTCTGTGGTTTTGCCTCCTAGCAAAGCACTCATCTAGCAAACCTCCTACCACTATCACAGCGCCTGTCTTGCCAATTGTCAACTAGTCTCGTCTGTCTCATCCGCTTGCACCCTGCCCTGTGTCCACCACTAGTGTTCTCCCTTCCTTCCCCTTTCTTCCCTACCTTCTCTATGGTGATCTCTGTCTCCATCTTTTCTAACTGCTTCTCTATCGACTATCCTGCTCTCCTCACTAAATCTGGTAGTAAGAAGTTTAAAAAGGACATCCTGGTCTCCAACGAGCCCTCCCCATCGCTGACATCTATACCAGTGCCTCCTCCAGGCAAACTTTCACCGACATCCTCTTTGTCGTTCCCTCGCCAGACCTATGGACTCTACATATGGTCTCTGTGCTCTCTCCCCTTTCTCCTCTCCCATTAATGGGGGTAGGCCCTCCTTCCACTCCTTTAAGGTCATCATTAATGTTTACTTGAATGGTACCGTCTTGGTCCAAGGCCCTCAAGCCAACCTTCTCCTCTCGGATAGACAGTTCCTGTGCCTTATCAATTTCCTTTCTTCCCCTGCTGTCCCCTTCCGGGCTTCCTGCGGTCTCCTCCTTGGCTACCTTGCCCCCCTCTCCTCCTTCCTCTTCTGCCCCCCCTCTCCCTTCGGGCTGCTTCTACAATTCTGCAGGGCGTATCTCATTTGTACCGGCCAGTGCCGTCAACAAGCCATATCCTGCTTCCCGGACAGCCCCTGCCCCCGATTGGTGCTCTCTCTGCATATAGCCCAGTAGGGCAGGACGGCTCCTACATTGGCAGCTCCACGATGTGTCCGCAGGGGAAGCCAGCAACCAACAAAACTAAGTGTGGCATGGGTGGGGTGTAGAGCAATCTTTCTACTCCAGAAAGCCCTTGCCACTCTACCATACCCCTCCATAATGTAGATTGCAATAGAATTACAACATGCATACCAACTGTGACCAACAGCATAAATCCATTCTTGGCCTGACTGTAAATGTTGCACTTCATTACGCACTAACATACTAGCCAATGTCAACCAGTACCACAACTATAGAGAACGGTCAAGATTAGCCTGCATCACCTTTTGACGGGTGTAATAATGCTAGCATGTACCACACTTAGATGTATTTCTTAACCTTAGCCCGCGTCGCATCTAGACAGGATTGTGAATGTTAGCGTATGCCACACTTAGATGTAATTCTTAACCTTGGCTTGCGTCACATCTAGATAGAAATGTGAAATTTAGCATGTGCCACAGCTAGATGGAATTCTTAACCTTGGCCCACGTCACAACTAGATAGAAATGTGAATGTTAGCATGTGCCACACTTAGATGGAATTCTTAACCTTGGCTTGCGTCACATCTAGATATGCGTATGTTAGTATTTACTACACTTAGATGGAATACTTAACCTTGGATTGTGTCACATCTAGATATAAATGTGAATATTGGCATGTGCCACACACCTAGATGGAATTCTTAACCTTAGCACGCGTCACATCTAGACAGGATTGTGGATGTCAGCATGTGCCTCACCTGGATGGAACTTGAATGTTAGAATGTGCCACACTTAGAATAGAGAACATTAGCGGGCCTCGTATCTAGATAATTACTGTGAAGGTTAACGAGCGCCACACTTAGACGGAATTAGGTAGATCAGCAATTACTACACTTAGACAGGACAGTGAATGCTAGCATGTCAAATGTCATATACCCCACTAACAAATATAAACTCAAACTCTGCATACTTATCTCACTAAAAAAAACTCGCACAACCATCTCTCGCACAACAAGCCGCACGCACTTCACCACACTGAAACAACACATAAACCGCACCAACAGCACACGCGGACTGACACCGATCCAATACTTCCACCAAAGCTCAGCACCTGGTGTCTACCAAGTTGAAGCTGCCAACAGTACACCACCCCTCTCACTATCCTACCACCACTTAACCTCACTAACCCATCCCACCTTCTCGTTTACAGATCCGCCAGAGCGCCTGGGGATCAATTCCGTTGATGACGGTGCGCTATATAAGTACCTTTAACCTAACATGTGTCAAGACAGGCTAGAACGGAAAGGAGGGGGTGTGGCAATAATTTATAAAGAAACTTTAGACTTGTGGAGAGTGCCGACTACCAATATTGAGAACCGTGACATTCTCCATATTAAAATCAGAGCGGATGCTGAGACTACCATCAACATGATTCTTGTGTAACGTCCGCCGTCCTCCATGTCGGACTTGATAAATCAGATATGTGATTTACTTTTAGCCTCCTTAAACCCTGTTCTAAAACCATACTTTTTGGGGACTTTAATTACTGGTTAGTAGATGATAGTGACTTACAAGTTAAGTCCCTTAATGGTGCTGTAGCGGACTTGGGTTTTATTCAATTTGTGAATACCCCTACACATTCAAAGAGCAATACGCTGGACTTGTTAGTAGGACACAATATCATTACTCTAGCCAGCCAGAACGTATGTCCTTGTCCTTGGTCAGACCATTTTATTTTAATCCACTTTGAAGTTGCATAAGAAAAATAATTCTGTGGAAGAAATTGATGACATCTACAATACGGTGTAGAAATCTAAAAAACACATTGGATCCATGGCTTGGCCCACTGAGTCAGAATCTGAATAATACCTCTGTAGACGTAATTACTAAGGTTTACCAACAGACCTTTCAGAAAGCGGTGAATGCTTTTGGCTCCATGGCACAATAAGAAAATCATTCAAAGGGAGAATAACCTGTGGTTTTCGCTGGACCTACAAAGGTTATATAAAAGCACTATTTAACTGGAAAAGATAGCTCACTGAATCAGATAAAGAATTATACAAAACCAGTGTAAAAAGATTCAAGGCGGCTTTCATTATGGCTAAGAAATCATATCTAGATGAGCGTATAGCCAAAGCTCAGTCTCAACCCAGGGAGCTTTTTAAAGTTTTAAGAGTTAAAAAACCTTAGACAGTACAGAGATAATTATCACACACTGAATGGTGTAATACAGTACAAGACGCCATGGTTGCCAAACTTAAAAATATAAAGGATATGACTGACTTATCTAAAAAGAAATATCCTTCCGATTGACTGCGATAACTCGGCTACTATGTACAGGAAATGGAAACCAGAAGAACAATGTACCTTTAAGTCTATAAGCGAAGCGGAATTGACTGCGAGTATTGATAAACTTAAAACCTCTAATTGCAAAGGGGATACTTGTCCGGCTCTACCCATTAAGGCGTGCTCCTCTGTATTGATTTCAACATTATGCATATTCGTAAATGCTTCATTTAGAGACAGTTGTGTCCCAGGAAGCATTAAAGAATCCTGGGTAACTCTTTTTGTTTTTAAAAATAAAAAATAAAAAAACCTGGTCTAGCCACGAGTGATCCTTTTGAATTATAGTCCCATCTCAAATTCCCCCTTCTTAATCTTGCCTAGAGTTGCAAGTTCTTCACCATCTCAGAGCGCATACAATCTTGAGTCAGTGGCAATCCGGGTTTAGAGAGAATTATGGAGCGTAGTCAGCCAAGTCCAGGCTACTTCGTCACACGGGCCATGGAGAACCATCTATGATGCTTCTTGATCTGTCTGCCGCCTTCGACCTGGTTGGTCACAAAAGGTTGCAGGAGGTAGCAGGCTTTGCAACCTCCGCAGCGAAATTGGCTAAATCTTACCTTTGTGAATGCCAGCACAGGGTGAGCAGTACTTTGGCGGATGCCTGCCCTAATAAGTTGGTCGTAGGCAGGCCCCCTTTGGTACTCCTATCTCCTATGTTTTATAACATCTGTACAGTTCCCTTCCTCCATATTTTGTTTAAAAAATAATAAAGATCGAGTGTCATTGGCGTAATTAGTAAACTCAATGTGTCATCCCTTTGTCTGGCTATTTCGAGGAAGATGAACGAACATTAATAGGATTTATGGCTTTATACAAAGGTGGATGTGTATTAATGGCCTCTTTAATCACCAATAAGACAGAGTTGATGTTGGTTGGGACAGAAGCTAAAATCCGCAAGAGGGAGGTGGATTATGCCCACCTCAGGATCGATGACTGTAATCAAGACAAAAAATATGTTTAAAACTCTCGTCTATTTTGACTAACTTGAATATGAAGGCTCAAGTAAGTAGCCTGGTCTCCACAGCTTCTTACTATATCAAGTTACTGACCCATGCTTGTCCCTTTCTCTCTAGAGGGAGTCGAAAAACGCAAGAACCCTGATGGGATCATTAATTGATTATTGCAGCAGCCTTTTTGACTGGGCTGCCAAAAAAAGGCAGTCAATAGACTGCAAGTGGCGCAAAATAATGCGGTCAGAGTCACTATGGATCGTAAGAAAAATGACCACATATCAGATGCCAGAAGAGTCCTACATTGGCTCCCAATTAAAGATAGAATCTGCTTTTGCCTTTTGATGATTACCTACAAACGTCTGCAAAACTAGAGCTGTGTTCATCTTAAAGATGAAGTGGTGGTCAAATCTAAGATCCGACAACTCTATTCAATTAAATTCCTGCCTGCAGATTGGCACAGGTTAAGAAGGTAGCCTTTTATACAGCAGCCCCGGCAATATGGAATAGTCTTCCGTTGAAAGTTGGGGCAAAGAGCGGCAATGCGATGGGCAAGAAGTGCCAGGTATTGGTTGAATAGCCATGGGAGAGAGGTTGAACAGCCAGGGGAGAGAGGTTAGACCACTGGGGAACACCACAGGTAGTGGTAGAGATGAAGGAGAGGAAAGACCCGAGTTGGACTTGGGAGGGTCAATCGGAGAGGAAAAAGGTCGGCCAAGCCAGGGCTTGATTGGCGATAACCAGAGACGGTTGAGCAGGATGGCATGGTTGACCGTGTCAAAGGCAGAAGATCAAGTAAGATGAGGACACAGGGGGTGTTGGAATCGAGGTTGGAGAGCAGGTCTTCACGGATGTTCAGTAGCGCAGTTTCCGTGCTTCTGGCAGCTCTGAAGCCAGACTGATGGTCATTGAAACAACCGGCAGATTCAATGTGAAGATTAAGCTGGGAGATGGCAAGCTTTTCCAGGAGTTTGAGTTTGATTGGGTGATAGTTAGAAGGGCAGGAGGTGTCGGCAGAGGGTTTCTTAAGAAGAGGGTGCATAAGGGAGTGCTTCAGGGGGAGGGGAGGACTCCAGTGGCGAAGGAGTGGTTGCAGAAGTCAGCCAGGGGTCAATGTGGTCCTTGATGGTTTTGGAGGAACAGGGGCGAACTTGTCTTGACGACACTTTCATGGATCGTACTTGTCTAGCAACCTCGTCTGAGGAGAACAGGGGAAAGGAAGAGCCGGGTGGAGAGGTGGCTGGAGAAGGGCCAGAGGAAGAGAGAGGGAGCAGGAGTAGAGAGAGAGTACAGAATGTCCTGAGTTTCAGAGATTAAATGAGAAGCCAAGGCCATGCGGTGGGCCTGGGAGGGGACAGGAGAGGTAGACTGCAGCAGGATGGGTCAGCTCCTTGCAGATTTTGAAGAGTTCAGCCGAGTTGTTAAATGCTGTAGAGACGCGGGCATTGGATGTGGGCTCTCTTCTTGGTGTGGACCGAGCCGGTATTGCTTTTGGAGCATGCGGCAAGCCAGTTTGTCAGAGGATGTACTGGAAGCATGCCGTTTCCTCTCAGCCACCCTGTACTTGATTTAAGGGTGACGAGGTATGAGTCGTACCAAGAGTTGGACTTGGCTTTGGGCTTCAAGTAAATTTTCATGACGGGGGCAAGAACATCGAGAGTGGCAGATTTAGCGAGTGGAGAATGGAAAGGGCTGTGTCAGGGTGTGAGTCAGCCAAGGGGGGAAGGAAGGGATGAGAAAGTGGCAGCCAAAGCCTCAACTGACACACGCTTCATGGGTCGGATAACCGAGAAAGTAGGTGGCAGTGCCGGAGTTGGCTTAGCCTGAGATGTAGAGGGGGTGAGATGGGAGGAAAGGAGAAAGTGATCACTCCAGGAGAAAGGAGTGGCGAGAGGGATAGAAAGGGGAAGGTCTGAAGGGATCAGAACATAGTGTGCCCTGCACATTGAGTCGGGCCAGAGGGGAGAATAGAGAGTCGTAGAGGTCAAGAGTCCAGTGGAAGGACAGGAAGCATCCAGGTGGATGTTGAAGTCTCCAAGAAGGAGGAATTGAGTGTTTGAGACTAGGAGGGAAGAGGAGAGGTCCGCCCACTCGGAGGAAGGAGGAGATCTGACCAGGTGGCCGATAGATGGTAGCCACAGTAAGGGAATGGCAAGGAGAGAGAGCCTGCAGACGAGGCATCCGAGAGGAGTAGGTCTGTGGAGGAATGACAGAGGCAGGAATCCACTCTGGAAAGATCAAGGCTACACCCCCTCCAGAACAGCTGGATCTGGGTGCGGAGCAGATCTTGTAGCCATCAGGGAGGAGAGTATCAAAGCTTTTGACGGCACTGGCCGTGAACAATGTCTCTGAGAGACCGAGTACATCGAGGTAAAGTTCCTCCAGAAGGCGGCAGATGTCAGAGGAGTGTTTGACAACTGAGCAAGAGTTCAGAGTGGCAATATGGAGAAGGGTGCCGTCCGGAGGGGTACAAATGAGATACGCCCTGCAGAATTGTAGAAGCAGCCCGAAGGGAGAGGGGGGGCAGAAGAGGAAGGAGGAGAGGGGGGCAAGGTAGCCAAGGAGGAGACCGCAGGAAGCCCGGAAGGGGACAGCAGGGGAAGAAAGGAAATCCGGGAAGCAGGATCCGGCTGTGGCGCGCTGGAAGGCCGCGGTCCACATGTTCTAGGAACACTTTTAGGGTCCAAAATGGGGTGCTGGGTGCCTGCAGGGGGACTCACCTGCGCCAGGGAAATTGTGGAATGAGGCATCTAGTGGAGGAGACTCCACGCCGTAGGCCCGGTGTTGTGAGCACCAATCAGAGGCAGGGGCCGTCCTGCAGGCGGGATATGGCTGGAGCCTGAATCCGGCTGTGGCGCCCTTGAAGGGCGCGCATCACATGTTCTAGGAACACTTTTAGGGTCCAAAATGTGGTGCTGGGTGCCTGCAGGGGGACATATGTGTAGCCCAGCAGAATAGCCAGAGAATTTGAGGGACCAGCTGCTGCATGGCTCCATGTCCATGTCTCTGTAAGCGCACATAAGGCAATATTCTGTGCCAATATACATGTAGAAACTTCTAATGCGCATAAAAGTGACCGTGTATTCAGCAGCAAACACTTCAGACTAGGGGTAATCGTCACTGATCTCGGTGCTTCCCGGAGTGATAAAAGTCGATAGCTGGTGTAGATTAAAATCACTGCAAGTAATCTCAGGATCAACTTTAATGTCATCAAAAAGATGTGCTATGCGTCCAGGCTGAATAACCCCCACTTTGTGTAGAATTGAGGCCTGGAGTTAGTGGGCAGAATTAATTTAATCAATTTGGCCGGCAGCTCTTGATTTCTAGATTTAACCGACTTAGGGTCTTCCGTGCTGCTGGCCTGTACTAAGGCGTCTATGGTCCCAATTAACTAAATTGATCAGATGTGAGCAGACTATCTGCAGTTTCACCAGAACGTGCAGATCTTAATAAAGAATCGGCCTTTTTGGTAATCAGTGCTACAATTGAGGTACAACTCATGACACCTTACCCGTGTATAACAGTGGAGAGACGCAGCCACCGGAGCTCAACGGACCGATTGGAGATCACCAGGCAGTCTAGGAATTGAAGTGCTGGCTGCCTCTGAACACGAGTCACGGCTGCTTTAAAAGCGGGATGCAGACCCTGGCTCTACTACAAGATGCGGCGGAAATAAGGATCAAGATGAAAGCTGTAACTAGAAGCAGTTACAAGTCAAAAGGTAGGTGCAGAAACAGTCACATGCAGTAAAAAGCAAGGGAGGGGCAGAATAAAACAACACACAGCAAAATAAAATCTATAGAGTATAAAATACAGAATAAATTAGCAGAATAACCAATAAAATGTAACAATGAAATGTAACAATGAAAATGAACGAGCTAATGTGACCCACTGCATTGCCTTTTTCAGCACCAATTTACAGTGCTATGACGACAACTCATTTTCAGCTGCCCTCGGCCACCTCCTCTTTGATGGCAGTTAGGCAATTCAAGATTGGTGTGCCGCCAACGATCTTTGTCTGAATGCCATCAAGGTGTAGCTCCTCCTCAGCACACCTTCACCCGCATTTCCCTCCATTCTCTGGCAGGCCTCCCCTGGCCCTCCTCATAACCCCATCTGCGAGGCTAAGAACCTCGGGTCATCTTTGACTACACACCTTCTCCGCCCACATCTCGGATGTCTCTAAAAAGTCAAACATCCTACTGCACCTCCCCACTTTCTACTGCACTCTGCCTTTCCTCCCCTTCCCCCAGAAGCCCACCGTCTCCCAAGCTCTGGTTCTCTAGTTTGGACTATATTGTAACAGCCTCCTTCTAAATCTACCTGCCTCTACTCTCCACCCTCTGCAACTAATCCAGGACAGGACTGCAAGACTTGTCCTTGGCCTCAAGCCCTGGGATGGTATCTCTTCAGCTCTGAAATCTCTCCATTGGCTCCCAGTGGATGCAAGGATTAAATTCAAAACCCTCTGCATTGTCCACAAGGCTCTCTGGGGCCTGGGTCCAAAATACTTTCAGCTATCCCTGTGCAAATACCTCCCCTCAAGCTATTCGCTCCTTGCGCCTTTACCTCTAACACCCTCAGGGTCAGTTGTTTTTTCAAAGAAACGAGCTGGGGGTAGATGTATTCTGCTGGGGCTTCCCTCTGGAACAGCCTCCCTGCTACTATGAAACTTGAGGAAAACCAACTCCGGTTCCGGAAGCTCTTCAAGACCTTCCCCTTTGCTTCTGTCTTTGCAAACACCCACCCCCCCACCCCAATCTCCCCATCTCCCCTGCAGAGCTGTTCTCTCTCGGAACCATGCACCTGGCCTACCCTCTGTCTTCTGGGACCAGGTACCTGCTCACCCTGCCACACACCCCGCACTGCCTGCAGGCCACCCCTTGCAATGGGGTCTGTATCTGTACCGATACAGCCCCCGCAACCCCTTTTTCTTCCTGCACTTATCAGACATACCCTGTCTGCTGCCTTAAACCCAGCACTTGCTGGCTGCACTACCACTGTTTGTTGCCTCTGCTTCTCCTTTTCTCTGCACTTCCCACTTCTCCCCCCCATGCACTTTTCCCCTCTCCCTTGCACTGTGCGTTCTCAATGTCACTGGTCCTGGTAAGTTTTGTTCTCCCCTGTTCCCCTGCCTTGCCTCACTCTGAAACACTTGTATACGAGCGCAACATAAATAAATTATCAATATCAAATGCAGCCACAGAGAGCCAGTGCAGAAATTTGGAGAGGACCAGGGCTCTAGAGAGAGTGAGCTTCTGGGGGAAAGTGAGAAAAGGAAAAATATCCCCAACGAGATAGAGATACACGCAGGGAGCAGGTTTCCTGATGAGGATCTCTGAGATCAATGGCAGCACACCATTCCTGAATTGCGGCCAGACAGTCTGGTATGAGAGAAGGAGCAGAGGTGGCCGAGGAGAGCCTGAAGGAGAGTTAGGGGTTATCTGCATAGCACTGAAAGTTAGAACAGAACGTAGCAATGCGGTGGGTCAGAGGTGCCAGGTAGTGGTTGAATAGCCAGGGAGAAAGGTTAGACCGCTGGGGAACACCACAAGGAGGAGAGGGGAAAGGATGGGAGAGAGAAAAATAAATAAATAAATAAATAAATAAAAAAGACCCCAGTTGGGCCTGGGAGGGTCTGTCAGTGAGAAAGGAGGTCAACCAGGACAGGGTCTGTCCAGTGATATCCAAGTTGTCACAGAAGCCATTGAGTAGGATGGCATGGTTGACTGTCAAAAGCAGAGGATAGATCGAGGAGAATGAGGACAAAAAGGAAGATTTGAGAGCAGGTCTTCACGGGTGTTCAGGAGAGCAGTTTCCGTGCTCTGACAGCTCTGAAGCCTGACTGATGGTCGTGGAGACAACCAACAGATTCAATATGCAGATTAAGCTGGGAGATGACCAACTTTTCCAGGAGTTTACCCAGGAAAGGATCGATGGAGATCAAGCGATAGCTAGCCAGAGAGGAAGGATCGGCAGAGGGCTTCTTAAGCAGAGGGTGCACAAGGTAGTGCTCAAGGGGGGAGGGAGGGATCCAGTGGCAAAGGAGTGATTGCAGAAATCGGCCAAGGCTGGAGCCAGGGTGCCGATGTGCTCCTGGATGGTTCTGGATGAGCAGGGGAGAACCTGCTTTGACGAGAATCTAACTTGTTTAGAAACATCATCAGGGGTGAACAGGGGAAAGGGCAAGAATGGAGGATGGGAAGCGGCTGAAGACGGGCCAGGGGTGGCAGAGGAGGAGAAAAAGGAGGTAGAGAAAGAGTGGACAGGATGTCCGGCATTTTAGTGGTGAAATGAGAAGCCAGGGCATTGGTGGGAACAGGGGCTGTAGAGACTGCAGCAGGATTGGCCACTTCCTTGCAGATTTTGAAAAGTTTGGCCGAGTTGTTAGATGCCGCAGAGACATGGGCTTTGATGTAGGCTCTCTTAGAGAGGAACTATTCTGTACTGCCTTTGGAGCCGTCGGGTCGGTAGTTTGTCAGAGGGTGTCCCCGATGCCCTCCACTTCCTCTCAGCCGCCCTACACTTGCGTTTAAGGGTGGCGAGGTCAGAATTGTACCAATAGTTACACTTGGAAGTGGGCATTAAGCGGATCCTCATGACAGGGGCAAGGACGTCAAGAGTGTTCGAAATAGAGATATGAAGGTTAGAGAGCCGTGTCAGAGTGTGAGTCAGCCAAAGGTGTAGGAGAGAAAGTGGCGGCGAATTTTAATGCTGACTAGGGGGACACCTACCTCTATAACTCGGTCAATATCTTCTAACGAGAAGCTCAGTTGCCAGTTTACCTGCATATTGTTAACATTCAGAGGAAAAATGTCAGTCTGGGGACCAAATAGTTCTGTAAAATGTGTAACCCAAACCTCTGCCAAAATCAGGTTAGTTTACATCCGTTATGGTTTCACTTCTTGGTCAATTAAAATGTACGTCTTTTTTTAAAAGACAACAGAGATCATAGCCTCCCAGTCCTGTTGCATCAACTGGTGCCTTTGATTTTTCACCTCATTAAAATCTTTGCTTCCCTTTCTTAATGCGCACTTGGATCACATGATCGTCTCACCACTCTTCTTAACTTGGCATATAATCTTTCTGGAAAGCTTTTTTTCCCCCCCAACCACTGTTTTATCAAACCAATGATTATGTTTGCACATAGCTGCAGTGCCCTAGCCAAAGGCAATACATCCAATCTGCTTCAGCAGAACATCTAAACTGTACACAGAAATTTAATGCATATTCTGCTCTAGGTTTGTATTAATCAAGGGTGAATTTCAGATATCATGCCAGGCTAAGTGCAATAGCTGTCAAATTGACAGCATAATATACACCCAAATTATGCAGATCCAGGACTCTTTTGCATAGCAGGACATGAGAAACTTGCCATCAACATGTTATGATTGATTAGAATATTTCAGATATACTGAAGGATTTACAGCCAACCAAAAGGCTTTGAGAGACCATCATGTAATAAATAACGGAGGAAGAGTCGTCTCTATGCCAGGTGGGAATGGAGTATAGTTCTTTGTCAGGTGAACTGGTTTAACCTTATGCTGGAATGTGGAATGTGAAGGTAAGAACAGTGGCAAGTCTGATGAAGGGGGCATGAAATAGATTTGGGGTGGGTGTGCAATTAAAGTGTCAGATGCTTTGTCTATATTGGCTGTACATTTCCAGACAAAACACTTACGCTCCAATCCTATGGTATGAGAATAGCCCGAAATCAGTGCAAGCGACTTCAATGTCACTTACTGCTCTTTTCATTGAGGTTAAGTCCTTGTTGAACTATTTGTTGGGCTAGTGTTTTGGCGACTGTAAAAGCATCCAATGCAAGTTCCAACCCATACTAGAGATCACTGAGAAGCAAACAAGGGTCAGAGGGAAACGCAGAGAAAAGTTGCTTTCTGAAGTTGGATACAGTAAGAAGTTTGCAGGGTCAGGATAGAATTGTATGCATTTTTTCAATGTAGCGTGCAATCGTTTGAAAATCTCATTTAGCAGAAGGTGGTGATAAGTACAAGGGAGAGGTATGGGTTATGTGTGACGTCCAACAATGTACAGTTAGCATTTCACACACATTAAATTTGTGGCATGCTACGTTCTAGCCCAGTGTTCTTAAGAGGCAGCTCCAGCTGGGCGAAGAAGATACCCATGAGCTTTTTTTTTCTCCTCTCTTGCTTCCTGCTCATCAATTCCTACAAAACCATGTATTATAAATAACCCTAAATGGACAACTCCGCACACGATTTGAGAAGTAAAAGCATAATAAAAATTTCACAATTACGTAGACAACTCCAGCACATTTCTAGTTTAATAACTGTAGATTTACCGTTTTACCATCCAGTTGCAGAATCCCAGCATATAATTGAAACATTCTATTACACTCAACCCACCGGACGTACGGTACCAGTTTCCCTTCCAAATAATTGGGCTAATTCACAACAACAAAAAAGGAAAAATATATATTAAGTGTATGGCCTTGCAACCTTGTTAACTGCTGCATGCACAGGCAAATGCATCAGCAACACATGCACAAAGGTGAGCTCTACTATAGGATTACCTGATATTAAGATGATGTAATTAAACATATCGTTCACAAGTATGTTACAATACAAATGTCTTTAATGTGTATATTTGTTTTTATGCATCACAATTACAGCATTCAAAGAGAAGAACATTCTTAAAACCAATACAAATACAGAGCAAAATACTCCCAAATCAAAATGAGCCTCGACTACGCATCCACTTTGCAAAATCCCAATTTTTGACCAATCTAAGCATTCCAAATATAGTATCAGTTCAAAAACAACTGCATGTTCCAATCATTCAATGATCACAGAATGCTCCCAGTTGGATACAGATTGTACAATACATCTACTCCCACTTAGACAGTCTCAGCACACCTTCAGTTGGCACAATACCAGTCAGCATATGTTTTGTCTGACAATCTCAGCATGCAACACTGTCCGCATTACTAGTCTATTCCCTGCTTGCACCAATACCAGTATAGCAACTGTTTACTGTAGTTTGCACAATCACAGCAAACCCGAGTTTACTCTTAGGCAGTTCCAGTATATGTTAAACCTGAACAAATCCAGCATAGACGCAGCTCAAAAATCCCAATATACTTCATTTTAGGAGCACATTAACTGGAACATTTTTTAATGTAATGTTCAGTATCACTGTCTACACGATTCCAGTATACACCAAGTCTACAATTACTATACATCAAAGAATATTGCAAAATGCTAGTATATTTCCAGTCTGCCCAATCACACTGTACTCATTGTCATAACTGCGGAATTCTACACCGAAAAATGATAAGTAACCCTCAATTAACATGAAAACCAAGCAGCCGCTGGAGAAACTTAACCTGTAATGCACAAAACGTTACTGGCTTAAAAGTCTTTAGCCACATGGGACACAACGGCCGGTAATGCGCTGAGGCTCACACTGGGACATTGCAGACAAAATAAGTTTAAGTGTACAATCCCATAAAGAGGCAACATATTCGTTGTTGCCATGAATAGAGAAAAAAAAATACAGCACGGGGAACTCCATTCAAGAAATGATGCATGGAAGAGCGAGACTGGCCGGACTGGATGGCTTACCCAGTATTTTTGGATTAGGGGTGTAGAAGAAACCCATAGATGTACCGTCAGTAATTACGTTACTCATCACCTCCTAGAGAACAAGCAACATACCGACTGGTATGTTTCAGTGATAGCATCCTCTATGCGCCTTAGAACTGCCATTTACTGCAAAGTGTTTTGCACTAAATGAAAAATACGTTTCTGACATCCCCATGCTCGCCAGCAAGGTCGAGTATCATACACATGGTTCTCACCCTTCATAAAAACTACCCGCCAATGCTAGAGGACTAGTAGATTTTGCGAGCCCCGAAAGGGCACCTTGAGATTCAGATGACCTGTTAAAGTCACTTATGTGTTTTCCGATACCACGGTTCACAATCTCAGGAAAACATAGACACAAGAAAAGTAAGCTTTAAGTGGAGTTCCAAATCCAGGAGAACTGACACCAGACTTCATAAGCCCACGATGATAAAAAGTATATCAATTCTGAAGACTGTTAACCAATCAACAACGTGAGAAAGTTTAATAATAATGTTGGCAAAAAGTGAAGTGACTAGATGCTATAAAATGTAGTTCTTTTGGTTGAATGCAGTTTGGAAAAACTCAATACATCTACCCAAAATATTGCTTGTTTGCACAGAAACGTAGTCAGGTGTGCTTCTAGAAACAACGCAATAAAGGCGAAAGACCCTCACATGTTTTCTTCACCACGATTCTGTATTGTTTCCAGCTGCAAGAAAATGCTTATTTGGAATGTTAATTCAATGTGTTGCATCGGGTAGGGCGAAGAGCTGGGTTGAATAAACCTCCTTCGAAGCTCTTCAATTTTTGGTTTGTAGATGCCTCGTGTCTGTGAGTACCTGGTTAGGAAGTTAACACATGATGCATTAAATCACATCCTCTCGGTTAAGCACTCGTTGTAATAGTTAGGCCAAAAACTCACAAGTGCCAACAGATACCAGAAGCAACAATGACAGGAGGCGCTACGCCTCCCGGGGAAGGTTGCAGAACGTCAGCGGTCTCTGGAGTGGGGGTGTGAATAGCTGAGTGACAATCATTGCTTTTTCAGGGCAGACATAATGCGCCTAAAAACGTTGAATACAGACTCCAGGCCTGCTGCAGTGCGTGGGCCGGCACCGATTTACTGTCAAGCCAGAATTAGTTTCGCAGTAGGGCGTTGGAGCCTGCAAGCCTCGTCTCATTGTCGATTCTGTACGCCCGCCTAATGCGGCCCCGCTGTCAACAGTATTTATAAGCTTCCTTACCTGCGCCGCGGTACCGGGCCGGTTCCTCCGCAGCACTGCTGTCCCCTCCGCCATGACCATAGTGACAGAGTATGACGGCAGACCCCGGATGCTGTTGGAGGCGGGGATACGCCGGCAACACTAGTACAAAAGAGCAGACAGACGTCTTACGTCATAAGCGTCCTGACGCACACAACGATTTGCTGTGTCACGTGCGCAGAGCACTTTTAAAGAACTAGAGTGCCAACTTTCTATCAAAAACTGTGCCCATCCTGGACACCAATCTGGTGAACAAAACAACCACGGAAGCCAGAAGCATCAATGTATTTATGAAGTAGTCCTCCTTTGTGCTGCCCCGATTTGTAAGAGTAAGGGGCATATAGCATACATTATTTTTCGTTTCATATGTCATTTGTTTGTACACTAGAAGTGTTTTATAGACTGCATTTCTTTTTACTTTTTGAAAATAGTTAAGTGTAGTCTGCTTTTACATAACTGCCAACGTATATCGTATTGGTAAATTATTGTTGTCTGTTTTATTTTAGGATCCGTCCATCTGCCAGGTACATGTTTTATTAGAACCCACAGCACTATAGCAAGGTATTACATGTGGACACAGTGCCATGCCTGACAAAACTGTTTTTTGGCTGTGCCTTTTATGGTTTCAGGCGTGAAGTGGGAGAGGAAAGGAAGGGGAGGAGCCAAGGAGAGGGAAAAGCAGTTCCAGGTTGTAGGGCAAATAAAGAAGACATGTATGCTACTCCTCTGGTGTTGCGTCCTTATGGTGTCAGTGTCACCGTTAACTGGCAACTAGGTGGTCTCCTGCACACCAGAGTCCTCCGTTTTGACCCAGTGATCCCACTGCGTCTTCGTCCTCCCAAAGGCGATCCCGCCTCCACTGCTGAACGCTGTGGTGTCCAGCGATCCCGCAACATGCCCGTTCCAGTGGCAGTCTGCCATTACCTTCCAGAGGCGATCCCGCCTCCATTGCAGCACACCAGGGTGCCGAGTGATCCCGCAACACACTTGCTCCCGTGGCAATCCGCCACTCCACGCGGCACCCCTTGTGGCAACCCTGCGGTGCCTGGCGATCCCGCCGAGGCACAACCTAGTGGCAAAATGCCACTCTGCCGCGCGGCAACCCGCCAGCAGCTTACGCCATCCAGGACACATGGTCCACGTGGCAGCTGAAGACGTTGCATCCAAAAGGACAAAAAAAGGCAGTAAGTGCAAGCGATCCTGTTGGCACACACAGCAGCATTCACCCTCCCAGAACAGCCATCCTGCCAAAATTTCACATGGCAGCGTTTGCTCCCACCTCACAGCGATCCCATCAGTAAAACAAAAAATATAACAATAAAGAAAGACTGAAACAGCCTACCCACCCTGTGGCACATAAAAACAAGTCCTCCCTCCCAACAAAGACTCACAGCCCATTTAATAACGGAGCCACAGTCAGTGGCACGCCCCCAACAGGTCCTGCATCCACAACACCAGCACCTGGTCCCTGAAAGCGCCAGGAACAGTGTTCTGCAAAAGGACACCACCCTAGAGAAATAAAAGAGGACACACAACACAGGTGCAGTCCCGCCAGTCATCCACACAGCAGACCAGAGGCTGCGGCCCAGACCACAACCCAACACCCTGCCAGCATGAGTAATCGGGAGGCACCACCTCGCGCCCTCATGTCCAAGGTGTCCCTACTGTGCAAGCCACTGCCATTCACCCTGACACCCCAGGCAGACAAGGGCCCGAGGTGGATCGAATGGGTGGAAGATTTTAACCACTTTGTGAAACGGCGAGAGAGGAGAAATCTCCAAACCTGTGTGACATGTTCATCAATCTGGTGGGCAGCGAAATAAAGACTATTGTCAAGACCATCACCCCAGAAGACCACATGGATTTCACCGCGCTGATCACCTCCCTTAACAGGAAACTCCTCATCGAACCTAACAGACACTATGAAAGATACATATTTAATCAGTGCATGCAAAAAAACGAGGAAACCATTGATAAATTCATCATTCGCCTCTGGGTGAAGAGCGCCCACTGCCAGTTTCACTCATTCTCCACCAACGAGTCAATCAGATTGCGCGTGATAGAAGGATGCCTATCGCCCGCCCGCAGAAAACAACTACTGAAGAAACCCCCCTCCATTGATGAGGTGAGCGAGTTGGCTAGAATCTTTGAGAGGGTAGATACGCAAGCAGCCTCCATTGAAGGAAACCCAAATTCAAAACACGAGAAAGGAGATACCATCGCTGCCATCCAACCACTATCACAACGCCCCACGGATTGGGTGACCACAACCAGCAAGTTGGGTCTCAGGTCACAGAGGCAATGTTACCAGTGTGGCATTAATTTTCCACATTCAGAGACCTGCCCAGCACTGTCGCAAAGATGCACCAACTGTGGCATGGAAGGCCATTTCCATTCGGTCTGCAGAGAAGGGAGACCATTCCCCACCCCCGAATAAACACACAGCCGCAAAGCAGGACATACGGCCGCTCTACCCAGCCCACCAGACAAGGCCCAACATACCCAACTACCAAGGGCAGCAACGGTACATCAGGGCAATAGAGAAGGCCCACCCACAGGACTGTGACCAGAGCTATGATCAATACGATCAATATTCCTGATTCAGGGATGAATACGATGAACCCCCAAATGTATACCAGGCCTACGGCGAACAACAACACTACCCCCAGCATCAAGGTGGAGATGACTACGACCAGAGCTACTTGGATGAATATGTCAACCTCATCCAGGATGACCACGAAGTGAGAGGGGCGCCCAGGATAGAAGTCAATTTGAGGAACAGACAATTCTGTTTTCTCATCGACTCAGGGGCAACAGTTAACATCATGGGGAACAGAAATTCTTTCAGATGCCAAAGAGACCCAAACTTGCAAGAGCCAATTCAAGTATTTTCCAATGGGAAGCAGCACTACCCCTACATTCGATCAGAGAACTCAAGAAACGCCTGATACACAACGGGCTAGCACTGGACACCACCATTCATGTCACCCGGAGCATGACAAAAGGTTGCTGCCTCCTCAGCTATCACACGGTGTGCTGTCTGGTCCTCATTGACATCCACTTCCAAGTGGGTGAAGTGTTTCAATTGGCCACGTTCGCAGGAAACAATGGTGAGCAGGTGTACACAATCAACGCTGCCCCATAAGTATTTAACCACATCACAAAAGAGACAATTCTAGCTGGGTTCCCGGACTTAAGTAAAGGACTAGGCAAACTCAAGGGGGCACCCGTCAGACTACATATCGATTAAACCATCAGACCCGTCCCTCAACACCCCAGGAGGGTAGGTTTCTAGACTCCAGGATGCGTCTAGAAGGAGCTCGACCAACTGCTCTGCAATGGCATCATTGAGCCAGCAAACAGTCCCACTCCATGGGTATCCCCATTAGTCATCGCACCCAAAGAAGGAGGACGCCTACGCGTCGACATAAGGATGGCAAACACCGCCATACAAAGGAATCGTCACCCTGGCCCATGCATCGAGGACATGATTGTACTACTGAATAAATCAACCACATTCTCGAAACCTGATCTCAATCAAGGATACCATCAGCTAGAACTCCACCCAGATTCGAGAAGCATCACTACCTTCCCCACCCATGAAGGACTGTTCGCTAGGCAACATTTTGGCATATCCTCTGCGACAGAAATTTTTCAAGAAGCCATATGACAAGTAATTCGGCCAATTAAGCGATGATATCCTCGTATTTGGCACATCGCAGGAGGAACACGACACAGCACTGTTGGCGACATGAGCAGCATTACACAAAGCCGGCCTGACCCTCAATCTGGAGAAGTGCAGTTTCACCAAAAGGAAATTGAATTTGTTTGGCCACATCTTCTTAGCACTCATGGCTGTTTTGCATTTATTGTCATTGGATTTGTATATCTTGTAGACACAACGTTTCTGCAGCTTCATTAGTCGTATGGCACGCATTTCAGATTTGATAGCATGAGCATGGAGGCCTTACTCAGTGTCATTCACCAATTGTATCACCTCTGTAAGGATGGCATGGTATCAAATAGTGAAGACCGACACAGATGATTACAGTTCAAGGGTGTTTATTGAACTTCATGGGTTGCCTAGTCCAGTGATTTCGGACCGAGGAACTCAATTTGTCTCCAAGTTTTGGCAAGCCTTCTGCAAGTAGTTAAAAATCGAGATCAATTTACTACCAGCTATCATCCGGAATCCAACAACCAGACGGAGAGAGTAAACTAGGAGTTAGAGAAATACCTGCATTGTAACCTGGGGTTTGATGAAAGCTGGCTGGAGCTGTTATAGCTAGCAGAGTTCTGGATTAATAACACAGCTAAGGATTCCACTTACATGTCTCAATTATTTGTCAATCAGGGGTTCCAAACCACGGTTTCTGAGAGGGGTGATCCTTGAAGAGGTAGAAGTTCCTGATGTTGAAGGCAGGATCCAAACTATGTGGCTGAATCTTGAAAGAGCGGTACTAGCTTTGCAAGCTTTGCAAAAGAGTAAGATTAGTTATACAAAATCTGCTGACTGAAAACATAGATGAGTACCCGCTTATCAGGACGGGGGGTTGGTGTGGCTCTCTACAAATAAATAGTCTTGAAAAGGAAGAACAAGTTTAGTCTGTGTTACTTCGGCCCATTTGAAATTAAGCCAGTCATCTCTCCTGTTTCAGTTAAGTTAAGGTTACTGCAAGGTTTAAGGGTGCATCTCACGTTCCATGTAAATCTTCTGAAGCCATGTAGGAAGGGAACTAGGTTGCACAGAGCGCCAGTTCCAGTGCTTTCTCATATTGCTGAGAATGAATATGAAGTGCAGACCATTATGGATTCCAGTTTGGTGAGTGAAGGATTGCAGTATCTCGTAGATTGGTAGGGATATGATCCAGAGAAGAGATCTTGGCTGGTGGCTGAGGATGTAAATTCTCCCAGGTTTGTTAGTCAATTTCATCATCTTACCTGAGAAACCAGGCCCTGGGACAGGGCATTACGGGGAGAGAAAGGTACTGTCAGGGTCCCCTTTAGTTTACAAGCTAGGAAAGGTCCTTGGGTGCTCAGGGCAGGGATGAGATGCAAGAAGGGTGCTAGACATTTGAATTGTTGTTCATTTTGAAATTATAGTCTAAGTCCAACTTTCCTTTACACTCATATTGTAGAAGTCAGGAGTGACCCCAGCCCAAGATGTAGACAGTAATCCTTAGTACTGATTGGTTCTTCAGCATATGTGAGGTAGTTTAGAATCTGGTGAGAGATTCTAAACTGCCTTTCATTCAGAAATCCAGCTAAGAAGGTCTCCACTAACTGAGCTCTAGAGAAAATACATAGGACATAATATTAAGACAATAACTCAAAGACCAATCCAAGTTGAAGGTGTGAGCTGAACTAAGGAAGAAAGTACAGGTAGCTGCAGCAACTGAAAGATAAGTGAATTCATGTTTTTGAGCAGGAGTAATGAGTGGAACCGGTATATAACTCTATGTAAATATCAATGTTTAGGTTAATGTAGTGCTTGAAAGCAGCAGGAGGAACTGTGTTACTTGTTTAGCAAGCAATGTAATAGTAAAAGCAACATTCTGTTGACACTGCGCATGTTTACTAATACAGGCGCGCAAGGCTATCAGTCTTTCTGCGGATCAGCGACCTTCGGTGGATCGTAGAAGAGCAGAGAGGCCTTTATAGCAAAGGACCTTGTGACGTGCACAAACCTAACGTGCGCATTGCTTCAGGACTGTCAGAAGGCCATTCTTTCCTCACATCTGTTATTTTCCCCTTAGCAGAAGCCGCGGGTCATCTCACACATCGTGAAAAGGGCAGCGCAGTGTTTTCGAAGCGGTGTGGCGCGAGAAGCTCCTTTCCATATATGTAGGAAGCGGCGTGACTCAAGTATGCAACCTGAAATGTAAATAGAGACTAATACTAGTTGTTGAAAGTTGGATTTATTACACATAACAGCAGTTTCAGACTGCCTCAGTATAACAGAACCATTTATACAAGTACTGAAGAAACAGTAGTTAAGGCAAGACTTAATTCTTGAAAAAGGATTTAAAAGATTACAAAGAAAAGCAGATTTCAGGTCTATTCAAATCTGTTAACTCAGTGAGAAAAAGACTCGGGTTACTGAACAAGTTGTGGTGTGAAAAAAACTATAGTTACTGAACTATTGGTGGAGTAAGGGCAAGTTTCAGTTAAAGGTTTTGGGCAAAGTGAAAAAGAGACAGGAGCAGCAAGTTGAATTCAGTAGACTTTCAGCAGAAGGCAAAGGCTTTAAGGTATTACTGGGTAACGATAGGAAGCTCACACTAGAAAGATAGGAAGCATTCACTGGGGTAATTTATAACCATCTGTATGTTTGTCCACTTGTCAGAGTGAGTTGTCAAGACGGGTGCAAGGTTTCAGAGGGCAGCGAGCAGGACCGTGGTTGTTATTTTATCCACCTCCCCTTTCTCCTTCGGGTTGCCAATCCTGCAATTTCTATTTAAAAGATTGTAGAGTGGGCGAACCTATGGGGGCTGTGGGTTCATCATCCACTCTTCCAGGAAGAAAGACATGACCTGGGTCTGCTGGCCTGGCTGCAGCGCAGTTTTAGGCCTAGATTTCGATATAAAAGAAAGGTGCGTTACTTCTGCGTCCCTCTGCGCCTGCTATTCCAGTGTCGGTGTAGACCATCGCTAATCCAGGTACAGTAATGGTTTACCCTCCCATTGGTATGCAGAGTGTAATCGGTTAACCTGAATATAGCGCCTGTCAGCAAAAAGGTAATGAGTGAAGCTGGTGATTTAAAGAAAAAGTGCCTTCATTCCATATGTACACCTTGGCGACATGTATTTCAGCCCTTTCTCAGGTCTTTTTCAAACTTGGGCATTCAAAGGTATACATGTTGGGTATATAAATTAATAACTGATTGCTACAAAAAGGTTACATAATACGACAACATATACAAATACCAGGACAGTAAATGGTTCGCTTATCTATATAAAAAATGTTCGTTTACAAAACAAGCATAGCAAAAATATTATTTGAAAATTGTAACTAATGAGTTTAAATAAAAAAAAAGAAAAAGCACAAAAGAAGGGGGTAGAGGAGAGACAAAAAATGCCAAACAGCCATTAGTCACTGCTTCTTATAGAAAGTGAGATTAATTCAGAGTGCATTCTGAATGAATCTCTCGTTCAATAAGAAGCAGTGACTCATGGGTGTTTTGCATTTATTGTCATTGGATTTGTATATCTTGTAGACACAACGTTTCTGCAGCTTCATTAGTCGTATGGCACGCATTTCAGATTTGATAGCATGAGCATGGAGGCCTTACTCAGTGTCATTCACCAATTGTATCACCTCTGTAAGGATGGCATCATATCAAACAGCGAAGACCGACACAGATGATTACAGTCCAAGGGTGTTTATTGAACTTCATTTGGGTTGCACGCCTATCTAATCCTAAATGTAAAGATAGGAGCAAGCTACAACCATCAAATAATAATGAACACAGTCCTAGTAGCGTCTGGTCAAAATAAAACAGCCTATACTAATAAACCTATTGCCAATCCTTACTTCTAAATACAAATTGTGTAGGAAACAATGTTCTACAAAAGAAAAGTGTTCAAGAAATGATGTCAGGATAGTTGAGCCGTTAGATTCCCTTCCCCACGGTTTTATTTATTTATTTGTTTATGTATTTATAATGCGCCAGCAGCCCGCAGGCATTGGGGCGTAAACATGGACACAATTGGACTAAACATTTAAAATGATACAGGCAGAGAAACAATTGTCAGGGGGATGCAGTAATCGCTTACTTGAAGAGGAGGTTTTTCAAAGTTTTCCTGAAGGTTTCAAGGTCTGGTTGAGGCCTGAGAGCAGGCAGCAGAGCATTCCATCAACTAGCCGCCTTTGCGGGAAAGGATCTACCAAGACCCTTGGTACGGTTGGTCATCGGGCCCTGAATCAGCCCTAAGCTGGAGGAGCGGAGGGACCTTGTAGGTTGGTATAGAGTGGCGAGGGGTTTTAAATATTCAGGTGTTATGCCATAGAGGCACCTATGATCCAGGGTGCCTACATTGAAATTAATAAGTTCCTGGATTGGCAACCAATGTAATTTCCTTCTGTAGTCTGAGATGTGTGTTCTTCTGTTGGTGTTGGTCACTATTCGAACTGCGTTTTTCTGAATCACCTGGCATCTCTTGCGATTGGATAGAGATGCTTGCTGAGTAGGGTGTTACAATAATCTTATCTCGTTAGGATAGTAGCTTGTGCAATGGTGGCACAATTTCTCTCCGAGATGTAGGGTCAGATGTTCTCGAGTAGGCGTAGATAACAGTTGTAGGTCCTCTTCACATACGTAATGTGTGCATTAGGGTTCAAAGAGGCCTCCAACTGAACCCCTAGGGTTTTCACCTTCTGTTGGATTGGTATTCTATTGTCTTTTAGATAGAAGCTACTGTAATAAGTACTTAGTTTTCCTATGGCCTGATTAGATCCAAAGATCATCAGCTCGGTCTTTCTACCGTTTAAGCACAGCCAGTTCTCCAACATCCAGCTGTCAATGTGTTCATAGATGTTAGATAGGACTCCACAATCTGTGGCGTAACTCGCAGTAAGTTCTAGGACGATCTGGGTGTCGTTGGCATAGTTGGTAAAAGGGACCCCCACCTTGTCCAGAAGTGCACAGAGGGATCTGATGTAAAGGTTGAAGCGTACCGGTGATATGGATGCCCCCTGTGGCACACCACAATGAATAAAGTCTGGTGGAGAAAAGGCTGATCCCCACTGAATTCTGGATTCCCAATGTGAGAGAAAGGAGCAAAGCCATCCCACGGCTTCCTTTGAGCACTGGCCTAGGTCTTTTAGACAGGTGAGAAGGTGCTCATGGGATCAAATGCAGCAGAGAGGTCTAATAGCATCAGCATGCCTGCCTTCCCTCTGTCCATGATCTCCAGCATTTGGGTTTGGAGGACGATGAGGGCTGTCTCTGTGCTACAAGATTGCCGGAAACCAGATTAATGATTGTGAAGGATACTATTGGACTCCACAAAGGACTGGAGCTGGGAGGTGGCAATTTTGTCCAGTATTTTAAAAATGAACTGGCAGTTGGTAATTGGTCTTAGATTGCTAGGCTCTGTAGGATCAATGTTCGGTTTCTTGGTTATTGGGGTAACTGTAACTCTTTTAATGCTGTTAGTAACATGATTTTCCCCAAATGATGCATTGACTAATTGTGTCAAGAAGGGAGCAACAAGATCCTGGTATTTCAATATCAATTTTGGAGGATGGAGATTCTGGGCACAAGAGGTGGGGTGTATGGAGGACAGCAGGTTGGGCATATCCTGGATCAAGATTTGAGAGGAATTTCTGGGACTTTGGGCCTTAAGGATTTAGGAGGGCCTGTTCTAAGAGTGGGGGATTGCTGAGTAGGGCAGCCTTTATTTTATTTTGGGCTTTTACAATTTTGGTGTCAAAGGCGGGCTGAATAATGGCACAATCAGAATTAGTAGATAGAAATGCAACCTGGGATGCCATGGGTTTTTCCAAGGATTTCAAAATTTCGAAGAGCTTCCATGTGTAGTTAGAAGAGGACTTGATTTGGACGTTGAAAAAGCTATTTTTTGTTTCTAGAATTAAGGTTTTATATATATGTCCTTCCATGCCTTCTTGGCTTCAGTGGATTGATGTTTGAGCCAGATCGCCTCCAGCGCTCTTTTCCGTTTCCTCAGCAATTTTAGTTCTGGGGTGAGCCAGGTTTGATGTGATACATTTTCCCTGACCAGTTTTATTTTCATAGGAGCTGACTGGTCGAGAATTTTTGTCACTATTTCTGAAAATCAAGAGAGCATGCTGCCGGTTGAGTCATCTGGCTTTATTTTAGACATGATCTCACTTAAGCATGGCTGCAGGTACTTATAAGATATTTTTTTAAAGTTTCGACTTGTAATGGTTTTCATATGGTTTGGGAGCTTAGGCAATGATAGAGTGCACTGAATATTGAGTGTAATAAAATAATGATCAGACCATATGCAAGGTGTGGTTTGGATATTACTAACTAGAAGTTTTCTCGTTCCTATCCAGTCCAGTATGTTTTAGCCATAGTAGGTTCGTTGTTCTGAGCTTCGTTGTTACACATCGCCGCAAGTGGTCTTTGTGGGCACGGACCCGCTTGTGCGGCACTCTACTTACGAACAGTTCCAAGATGGTTGCCCGTGATTCTCCCCATTCTGCTTGTAGCGGTCCAGTTGTTGCACGTTCATTTGACGTGAGGCCAACTGTTCACGTGATCCTTTATACGGAATCGAAGCGGACAGTGCTTCGCGTCGCTTCTGCCTTTGGCGCTCCGTGAGTTCGCTTCTGAGACCTCCTTCTCACTTCTACTAGTTAATTCCTCTTGTGCTTACTGTTAGTTCTAACCCTGTTTTGCATCCCCTATTCAGATTCACCCTGCAGCATTCTCCCGCCTCTTTCTCAGTCTGCCATCGCTAGCAGACCTATTTGATTCCCGTTCCTGCCAGACTCCCATTAGAGTAAGTTCAGATCTATAAGGGCTCCCCCTTCCTTTCGATTAGGATTCTTACCTGCTGCTTTCCTTCCAGAGTCTCCCAAAGCTTCACAACTCCTCCGATCTCCAGTACTGAACATTATTCCTCTAACTTTGTTCCTTCGTTGGTGAGAGGATTACTTTCTGTTTCCCATTCTCTTCTTTCCCCCTGATCTCTCCTCTAACCTTCTTCTATTTTCTTCCTCTCCCGTGTACCTAGAAGAAGCCTCCCGAGTGACATCCTGGTTCTGCCTTCGGAGACGCTTACTATTCAAACTTCTTCCAGATCCGCACGAGTGGAACTTGTCCAGGGTTTTCTTCCCTTAGAGGGTTTCCCTGGGAGTCCTGCCCTCTCCCCTGGGTCACTTTACCCTGGGTGGAGAGGTCAGGGCGCTCGCACGGGAGCCTTCCCAGCTGCATTGGTCCTCCCATTTGGAGCCATCGATCTGTCAAGGTGAGCTGGTTGTAGACATTTGTTGTATAATCTCTGCTACAGCAGCTTTAATTATCTGTATACTACAGAGTGTTAATAGTAAGCGACGCCAAAGATATTGACAGCTGATGTCCCAAATGGAACAACAAATGCAGCAGCTAATGGCGGCTATGCAGGCCATGTCCTTAGAGATGCAATCCCTAAAACAGGACAATGCGCAACTACGGCATCAAGTAGCTAGAGCCTTTTCTGACACTCCCCCGTCGTCGTTACATTCTGTTATGTACGATGGTGATCCATACAAATTAAAAGAATTCCTCGACAGCTGCACTTTCCAATTCACTTTCAAATCTCGCTTTTTCCCTACCGATAAAGATAAGGTGGGCTATGTTATTTCACATCTTTCTGGGCCTGCTTTAGCATGGGCTACCCCGTTAGTTACCTCCAGCAACGTAATCCTTGACTCCTACTCCGCCTTCACCAACAGCCTCAAAACCATGTTCGGTAGGAAAGAAATTTCGGTTGCCACGCAAGAACGGCTCCTCGATCTAAAACAAGGAAGCAGAGAATTACTTTGGTACGTTACTCAATTCAAGCAACTGTCCTCCGAACTGGGCTGGCCAGATGAAGGCCTTCTCACGCTGTTTCGGAGAGGCCTAACGGATGAACTCAAGGATGAGGTCTCTAAGGTCCCTCGCCCTGCTAATTTAGCAGATATGATCACTTTAACCATGCAAATTGATTACCATATGCATGAACGGACATACGAGAGAAAAAAGAGCAAAGGAACACAACCTCAGTTAGAGTTTACCCCTACAACCCAAAAAAATCTGACTCAGACCGAAGAACCCATGCAAATCGGGACCGTTCGAGGACCGATTTCGGCTACTGCAAGGGAGAGGAGAAGGACTTTAAAGCTGTGCATGTACTGCGGATCATGCTCTCATGTTTTGAAAGATTGCCACTTGGTTCCTCCACGCTGCTCTCCGAACCCGAAGTCGGGAAACTTCAAAGCCTTACTGTTAGGGGAAGACCGGTAAGCGTACAGAAGTATTCTTCCCCATGTCAGACAAGTATGTCTCTTGATAATTCTCCAACACACCAGTCCATGGTGGTAGTCTCTTTGTCTGTTATATTATCTTAAAACATCATACCAGGAATCCCTGCTTTGATTGACTGCGGAGCGGCTGGAAATTTTGTGAATGTGGAGTGGGCAAAGAAACACGGAATCGCTCAGGTGCCGAAAACTATTGTCACTCCCATGCAGGGAGTGGATGGTAGTCCTGTAAGTTCTGGTCCCATTAAAGAACAGACCATTCCGCTCACTTGCATGCTGACAAGTCATAAGGAAACCCTAGTCTTTGATGTCATTAGGACGGCCCATTACCCTATCATTCTAGTGCTCCCCTGGTTGAGACTCCACAACCCATTCATAAATTGGTCAGCTGGAACCCTTTTTCTAGGGTCGGAGTATTGTGCCCATCATTGTCTTTCTCAAGAGTCAGTGGGGATCCGCATACCTTCCGAAGAGACACTCAAATCCGCTGTATCCTCCATAAGCCAACTCGAGATTCCTGACTGTCACATGTTATACCGATCGGTATTTGAAAACCCCGAATTTCCTATTCTGCCTCCTCATAGAAGGGATGATTGTCACATTGATTTACTTCCTGATCAACCCATCCCTTTTGGTCGTATGTACGTTCTTTCTCAACGTGAAAAGTTAGTACTGAAAGAATATCTACAAACCCATTTACGGAATGGTCTAATTACTGAAACTGTGTCACCAGCGGGAGCATCGTTATTCTTTATTCCCAAGAAAGACTCGGATGAGCTCCGTCCATGTATTGATTATAGAGGACTCAACAAAATAACCACAGCCGACAAGTATCCCATGCCACTCATTACGGACATCATGGAAGCAGTTCGAGGGGCTCCTTGGTATACAAAGTTGGATCTTCGTGGTGCGTACCATCTCATACGTATCGCGCCCGGAAATGAATGGAAGACCGCATTTCGTACTCCTTTTGGTCATTTTGAATACCATGTCATGCCATTTGGCTTGGTAAATGCTCCAGCGATCTTCCAGAGGTTCATGGACCATCTATTTGCTGACATACTGTTCCGGTTTGTTATCATCTATCTTGATGATATCCTTGTTTATTCCAACAACCAGGAAGATCACATTCATAATGTGAATACTGTACTAGAACGCTTGAAATCAAACCGTCTTTACTGTAAAGCCTCCAAGTGTGAATTTCACCAGAAACAAGTAACCTATCTAGGGTTTGTGTTATCCTCCCAGGGAATTTCCATGGATCCAAAAAAGGTTTCAGCTGTAGTCGACTAGCCTGTTCCTGCTGGGATAAAAGACATCCAGAGGTTTTTAGGATTCTCTAATTTCTATCGGAAATGTATTCCTTGCTTCTCAGAAATCATACTTCCCTTGACTAGAGTTCTCAAGAAAGGTGTCTCATTTTCCTGGAATGAATCGGCTCAGAAGGCATTTGACAGGTTGAAGAAAATGTTTACTTCCGAAACCGTTTTGATCACCCCTGACCAATCCAAACAATTCATTGTGGAAACGGATGCCTCTCAGAATACTTTAGGAGCCATTCTATTACAGCTATCAGAACAGGGGGATGAAAGACCTGTAGCATATTTATCCAAGACTTTCAATTCTGCCGAGTTAAACTATTCTGTTCTGGAGAAGGAACTGATGGCTATCAAACGCGCCTTCGAGGAATGGAGACATTTACTTTTGGGATCTCCTTTTCCAGTTAGGGTGCGCACGGATCACCAAAACCTCAAAGTCCTTCAGAACGCTTATACCACAAATAGTAGGCAGGCCCGATGGGCTTATTTCTTTTTGCCCTTTCGGATTGAGTTTATTTACTGGCCTGGCAAACACAATTTGAGAGCGGATGCCTTATCCCATAAGGATGCTCCAACTTCCTCTTTCTGCCCTGAAAAGATGTTTTCCAATGCTCGATTTGTTGCAGTTTTGACAGATTTCCTTCAAGAAGTACGAACAGCCACCAACCTTAACAGAGCGTTTTGTGAAGGACTTGCAACTACCCATCATTTAACCAAGGAAACCGAATATTATTTTCATGGTACTCAAGTACTGATTCCCATCCCTTCCTTACAACTGGAGGTGTTAAAGATCTGCCATGACTCACAAGCTGCAGGACATCGGGGCGTCCTCTCCACCTTAGAACTCATCCAACGACATTTCTGGTGGCCATCCATACGATCTGACGTCCGGGACTACGTTGCATCCTGCAAAATATGTGCTCATGCCAAGATTCCTCGATCACCGCCTTTGGGATTATTAGCAAGAATGCCCATTCCAGACCGGCCTTGGCAAATCATTTCAACCGATTTTGTATCGGATCTACCACTATCTGAAAACAAGACTACGATCATGGTAATTATTGATTACTTCACCAAGTTGGCGCACTTTACTCCTTTACGAAAACTACCCAGTGCACCTTTCATGGCAAAGGTCTTCCTCTCTGATATCTTTTCTCGCCATGATTTGCCAGATACTATAGTATCGGATAGAGGACCCCAGTACACCTCTCTCTTTTGGCAACATGTTTGTCGCATTCTGGGCATCAAACGTGCCCTCTCTTCCGGATACCATCCTCAAACTAACGGTCAAACCGAGCGGTTAAATCAAATCCTCGAAGGATACTTACGATGCTTTATTTCAGCAGCACAGGATAACTGGGTAGAACTGCTTCCGTTTTCAGAATTTGCATACAATAATGCCAAGCATTCGGCACTCCAGACCAGCCCCTTTTTTTGTTCCTATGGTTATCATCCGTCCTTTGCTCCGAATGTGCCACCTTCTGATTCTGGCTGCCCGGGTGTTGATTCACTAATTGCTGACATCCACGAAGGACAGAAGCTGGCTAAGCAGTCTTTACAGAAGGCTCAGGATCGAGCAAAAAGAAATGCTGATCTGCACCGTCGTGACATGATGGAACTTACCGTCGGTGATTTGGTTTGGTTGGCTTCCAAATTCCTTCCTCGTCATTTGGTTCCATCTAAACTGTCTCCCGGGTTTTTTGCACCATTTTAAGTTCATCAAAGATAGGTTTGGCTGCTGTCAAACTTTCTTTACCGGCTTCCTGGTCTCGGATCCACCCGGTTTTCCACCTGTCTCAGATCAAACCGGTGGTGCAGGATCGCTTTCACCGAAATGGGGGTTCTCTACCGCCTCCGGTCCTCACGGACAGTGGTCCCGAGTTTGAAGTGGCGGCTATCTGTGACTCACGCTTCCGATGTGGTCGGTTGCAGTTTCTGATCGACTGGAAGGGTTATTCGCCTGCGGAAAGAACTTAGGAGCCGGCTTCTGGGGTTCACGCACCTCATCTGGTGCGGCGTTTCTTTTTACTTCATCTGGGTAAACCCGGGGCACCCTCCCGGAGGAGGGGGCATACTGTTACACATCGCCGCAAGTGGTCTTTGTGGGCACGGACCCGCTTGTGCGGCACTCTTCTTACGAACAGTTCCAAGATGGATGCCCGTGATTCTCCCCATTCTGCTTGTAGCGGTCCAGTTGTTGCACGTTCATTTGTCGCGCGGCCAACTGTTCACGTGATCCTTTATCCGGAATTGAAGCGGACAGTGCTTTGCGTCGCTTCTGCCTTTGGCGCTCTGTGAGTTCGCTTCTGAGACCTCCTTCTCACTTCTGCTAGTTAATTCCTCTTGTGCTTACTGTTCCTTCTAACCCTGTTTTGCATCCCCTCTTCAGATTCACCCTGCAGCATTCTCCCGCCTCTTTCTCAGTCTGCCATCGCTGGCAGACCTATTTGATTCCCGTTCCTGCCAGACTCCCATTAGAGTAAGTTCAGATCCGTGAGGGCTCCCCCTTCCTTTCGATTAGGATTCTTACCTGCTGCTTTCCTTCCAGAGTCTCCCAAAGCTTCACAACTCCTCCGATCTCCAGTACTGAACATTATTCCTCTAACTTTGTACCTTCGTTGGTGAGAGGATTACTTTCTGTTTCCCATTCTCTTCTTTCCCCCTGATCTCTCCTCTAACCTTCTTCTATTTTCTTCTTCTCCCATGTACCTAGAAGAAGCCTCCCGAGTGACATCCTGGTTCTGCCTTCGGAGACGCTTACTCTTCAAACTTCTTCCCGTTCCGCACGAGTGGAACTCGTCCAGGGTTTTCTTCCCTTAGAGGGTTTCCCTGGGAGTCCTGCCCTCTCCCCTGGGTCACTTTACCCTGGGTGGAGAGGCCAGGGCTCTCGCAGGGGAGCCTTCCCAGCTGCATTGGTCCTCCCATTTGGAGCCATCGATCTGTCAAGGTGAGCTGGTTGTAGACATTTGTTGTATAATCTGTGCTACAGCAGCTTTGATTATCTGTATATTACAGAGTGTTAATATTCGTAGTCTACGGAGAGCAGAGAGGATTCCAGTTCTATAGCTTCCTTATCCAATGAGTTGCCTTTCCATCTATTCCGGTCCCCCAAAAAGAGAGTGGCCGTGTTAGGCTAGACAAATTGTTTAGAATCTTTGTTATTTCATCATTCAAATCCGGCATGGAACTCGGGGGGGGGGGGGAGGGGACTATAAATTAGGACAAAGTTTAGACAGTTATTGTTGGTCGGGGTCATTTTAACATGGAGGATTTTGCATCCGGTACAAGCAATGGGGGCTGGAAAGAGTCCTAATTCTGTTTTAGCGATAATAGCCACACCACCCCCGTTTTCAACACGGCACAAGGCAGCACACTCAAGCTTAGCACATACTCTAGCTTTTCTATCACGAGGATGCAGTTCAAATCTCAGTATCAGAACTTTCTGTGCCAAAGTCTCTTTGCCATTCAAAGTCTCTTATTTCAGAGAGCCTGATGCGACAAACAAACATTCAAAGTTACTTTCTCCTTAAGATTCTCCTATGCACAACTTCTCAGGTGATTCACTGTTCACCCCATGTACCCCTCTGCCGAACTCAGACCCACTTTAACACAAAACCTTCAATTGGTTTCCCTCTGCCGGGCTTGGACCAAATTGATATAATTTTTCAAACTTTCTTTGCCATATCAAAATCGAAGACTTTCGACTGTGCGCAGGATTTTGCTCAACCCGTTGCAGGACCACTTCGATTCACAATTCTTTGTTCTCTTCTTACTACATTTTTTACTATATAAAAATTGTAGACTTTTGACTGTGCATAGGATTTTGCTTTACCCGTCGCAGGACCACTTCGATTCACAATTCTTAGGTGGACACCTTACAGAGCCCTTCGATTGAGCACCCACGCGGTGCCGGACCACTCTGTCTAAGGTATTGTATCAAAGTCTCTTCAAGGTTCAAACACTCATCAGCAGTTCAACTTTACTTGCATCTTTTAGCACATAAGTTTTAACAATGTTCACTCCAGTGCGCGCCATACAATGTTGCTGCTTGCAACCTTGGCTTCAACAAAGACCGGTCTTGTATCGGTCTCCCCAACTCACTGGCTCTGTTGATTTCACTGCTGCTATTTTGTTCTTGGAGCCAAGGACGGTACCATAGAGGCAGCTGCTTCTCCCCACCTTGATTAGTGATGCAGTAGGGCCCCGGGTATCTTCGACACACAATACTGGGTTCTTCAGCGTGGTTTCCTGGTCTTATGCTTTCTAATCTCGAGGGTTCTTGAAAGTAATGTTTTCTTGTCAGAAAGGTCAAGGGAACTTCCCTCCTTGCAATCCTCTCCTGTTTTGCCGTCTTTCTTCTCTCGTTCAGCTGCTGTCTCTAAACTGCTGTTTCCTCGTATGCTTTGCCTCGCTCAGAGTGTGCTTTCATGCTCCGCCTTTTATCTGTGTGGGGAAGCTTCATGGAAGTCTGGTGTGAGTGATGGTCAGTAATTACCTGTACTCCCCTGACCATTGAATTGGGACACGTCAGGTATACTGCTCGTGTGTTAGTCTGTTTTCTCCCAGAGCAGGCTGTCCGTGTGAAAGTGTTTGTGCAGGACAGGGGGGAGGGGTGTAATGTTTCTATGTATCCTATCTGGTAGGATGGGGTAAAGGTGTTACAGGAAGGAGAGGGATACCGCGTCTCACTATCCGGTCTCTCACTCCCATTCCCCAAGAACCCCTCACCCAGGTGATCTTTCTGCACTGGTCCACCCCCAGGAACTGGATCCAAAAGCAATGGCTGTGTCCTGGCCACCTGGGTGACAGGTCCTCGTGGACCAGTGGGTGAGACACCTTCTGGTTTCTAACACCTCCCAGCGGACAATCTGAAGCCATTTGCAGCTGTGTGTATTCTGGGCGGTGGGCAGTCATAATTTCGAAAAAAAAATGTCGACAGACAAAAATGTCGAAAAAAAAATGTCGAAAAAAAAATGTCGACTTTCGTTTTTTTTTAATTATATATTTATTTTAGGGGTTTGGGAGTTAAAAAAAGGGAAAAATTAAAAAAAAAATTTAAAAAGGGGGGTTGGGCGTGGGAACCCCTCCATTTCGAAAAAAAATGCATTGAAAAAAAAAGTCGAAATTTTTTTTTTCGACATTTTTTTTCGAAATTTTGACTTTCGACATTTTTGTTGTCGAAATTATCACTATGAACCATTCTGGGCACCAAGAGCAATGCAAAGAATGTCTCTTCCATGCTAGATAGTCTATATTGATCTGCTATTTCAGTATTGTTTTGAGCAGTTGTGATAAGTCTTGAGATAGATAGTTGGACCCCCGCCTTCTGCACAACTTTTCTTTCTTTTCCTGTTCTGGTAGGATACGGAATATGGGGGGCGGCACTGGAATCGTTGTGGGGGCATCTGTCACTGGTGCTGTTTTTGGGGCAAGCAAGCCCTGTGATCCCACTATTAGATGCTCTTCAGGGATCACAGGAGAGCTGAGTGCAACGTGGTCAGTGAGCAAATGCCCCTCTGTGATGGTGGGAAGTGCAGGAACGCCTGCTGACCACAGACCCAGTAATTTCCCATCACTGCTGCTGTGCCCTTCTTTGAGATCTGGAATATACTATGTCTTGTTGCACTTGCTTTTGGCCCCACAAAGACCCTTCCTTCATTGTAAAAACATAGTTCATATTCTCCCTGCTTCTGTACTTTCACTGGCTTTTCCATTGCTTCAATCCATGTCAGTTCTGCCACATGCTTGTTCCAGTACTGAGTGCCTACGTCATTTACCCTTGCGAGAACCTCTTCCCCGAATCCCACAAGTCCTCCTGCCATGCAGCTCATTGTAGTTTACTGCCATATTTTTCCCGCAAACTTCATGCCTTCCAGATTCAGGTACGTTCTTTGCAAACATTGCACATGGTTGGGGTTTTGGGCACATTGTAGTTGGTCTGGGTCCATTATCTCGAGTCGCACGCTTCGTGCCTGGAAAGTGCTTTGCAATCTGCACAACGTCAGATGAACTGAACACAGCGCCTCCAAAAGCAGAGTTTCCTGCAGCATTAATACCTTGGGAGATCCTGACGTGCGTGGTATCAAGGAACAGACAGAACAGCTCTCATTGATCCTCTTTTTCCCCACCGAGCTCATGTCTGCGTACCAACTATTGATTAATTCTGGATGGTGCACATCTTCTATTGTATCCAGACCTCGGTACTCATCGTACTTGGCTCTTCTAACTTGTCTTTTAAAACGCTTCGAAACAGTATAACGTGGAACTCTAGGAGAGAAACTAAAGTTTGCAATTATGTCAGAAACACGTTAGGAAATAATGATAACATAAGTAAATTAGCAAGCTTCCCCATATGTTGCTGGGTGATGGCTTTATCATTAGCAGTTGTATTCATTTTCATTTTAAGGACCACGGCCGTGGTATCGTTCATTTCAATTATTTTGTTTAATAGGGATACATTTGCGGATTTAGCAACACTGGCATATGTTACAGAACCATTTGTGATGTTTGCATTTCTGTTTCCCTCCCTTTTATATGCTCACCCCATATAAAACTACATCCTAAATATATACCTAGTCCAAACATAGAAATAGCGAATAAACCAGCTACACAGAGCATAACACAGTTATACGTGGAAGAAAACACTGTTATGAGAGATTATTCATCGAAACGAGAATGTTGCTTTTTATAAATGGAGTGGTTAGAACTGTATACATCCATTGTAAAACAGGGCAGAGAGAGAGTGCACTTTTTGTACAAATAGTGCATTGCAGCTTTTGTTTATCGTGGAGGTAGATCGATGGCAGGGTCCACAAAGTACATTTAAAAACAAAACATGAACCAATATTCAATCTGTTGTTGCAAGTGTCTCTACAGAAATATCAATGAGACCAAACAGTCAGAGATGCGTAACTGCTCTTGTACTTTTAGGGCCTCATTACGAGTTGGCCGGTAAAAACGGGTCCATTACCGGCATGCCGGTAAGAGCGGGTCCGTGCTCGTATGAACCCGCTAATAGCGGGTGATTACGAGTGCGCGAGCACGCGCGAGCCCCCATGCCGGTAATGGTAATACCGGCATGCCGCTAAAGGCCCTCCAACCCCCCATACCGGCATCGCGGGACCCGCCCATAGCGGTACCGCCTCATACCAACCCCTAAATACCGGCATGGTAATACCGTGTTCGCAAAAAACTAACCCGGAAATTACATCATCGCGCAGGAACGGGAAATGGGCCGGCGGCCATCTTTAAAAACACAATCCATTGCCATCCTCCCCAACCACCAGTTCTTTTGCGTTGTGCTGTGGCAGAATAGAAGCAAGATGTCCAAGGCTACCAGGAAGGCGACCCCCAGGAAGCGCAAACAGCGTTTTTAAGACGCTGAGCTAAGTATGCTCGCTGACTCCCTGGCCCAGCATGTGGACACCACCAGGAGCACCGACATGAAGCATGCGGCCCAGACCAAAAAGAAGTTGGTGTGGCAGGAGGTCGCACAGAGGGTGTCGGCAGTGGGAACCACCCCAAGGAGTGTGCGGGACTGTCGGAAGCGGTGGGATGACCTCCGCCTCAGGGTGAGGAACATCCTGTCGGAGAACAGGAGGACCGCAATGGTGACAGGCGGAGGCCCACACTCCCCAGTGAAGTTGACGGCATCGGAGGATACAGCCAGTACCTTTATAGATCCTGAATCCATAGAGGGAATCGGAGACCAGGAGGTGGGCGCCGCATCATCCACAGAAGAAGGTGAGTGACACATCACATCCGTGTAGGCTAAACCACGATGTGGCACAAGTGACGTGGAAGTGAGACTAGCCAAGGCAATGCATGTCCCAGGCCCACATCAACATATCCAGTCAAGAATGTGTGCCACACCCTGCTACACACGCATGCTGAGTGCCAATTCCAATCCCAACACAAGTGCAACATGACCCAACCGTGCCCATGGAACTCACCACACATCCACCATACCAATGCTATGCCACCAGCCATGCATTGATTGCCCACATGCCCCCTCAGAACACCAACTGCCACACCCCTAAAATAATTTCATGCATGAATGTATGAACATATCACAGCGCAATGGATTATCGCTGCCATGTGACACCATCACTGATGACCTGCATCTCTTCTATCCCCCAGGCACCGATGAGGAAGATGGCATGCAGGACAGGGGTGCAAGTTCATCCACTGCACGGCAAGGGACCAGGGCCACCGCCACAACCGAGCCCAAGAAACTGCCCAGAGCAACAGGCAGTGTGCCACACCGGGCAGTAACCCTGCAGGAAACACCTGCACCCACTGTCCAGCAGCCACCCACAACAGTGGGAGGCGTTTCTATTCATGCTCTGCCAACCACCGCGGACGTTGTGGATGCAGAGGTGGAGAATGAGGGTGACATCATGTCCGGCACACCCACCCCAAGCCCCATTACCAGCATCCCTACCCCTACAGAGGCAGAGAGCATGTACGATCCCTGCCTCCACGACTCGGACCTTAATGAGTCAGACATATGCCTCTTTGAGGAGGAGTGTGCCCTGGACATGGGCACCACACAAGTGCCATCCACCACCCTGCCTACCACCACCCCGGTCACCAGCACTCCTGCAGCCAACGACTCCTTCGAGGCTCGCCTGTCAAGGGTTGAGGCACAACAGGAGTCGATGCTTGAACTGATGCGGCAACAAATATCAGATGGAAATGACTCCATGAGGGCCATTGCCACAGCCATCGCAGCCAACACTGCTGCTGTTGAGGCATCCACAAGTGTTATGAGGGAGTGTCTGGGGGCACTTACGCAGGCCCTGCTTGCAAACCTGCCTCATTTGCAGCGCCCACACCTTGGGGCAGGCATGGGACTGACCATTGACACCTCCACTGCCCCAACCCCTTCTACCTCGGCCCAATCGAGCCCCGTGGGGATGACGCGGAGGAGTGCACGGCGCTTGACCATGGCACCCCCGGATCCCAAAAACCAAAGAAATAGAGTGGGCAGACAGTGACATTTGAAAAATGTACATTGGTCAAGGGACCAGTGTTTGTTGTGCATATGGGGACATTTGGGGGGTTTGTAGGGTGGGTGAGGGAGTTTACCTGGGTATTTTTGGGGTTTGTAGGGTGGGTGAGGGAGTTCACTGGGGGTTGTGAGGGGATTATGTTCACATTATCACGTGTCTGGAAAATACACCCGTTGTGTGCAAGAAAATCATTGGCTGGACATAATTCTTTTTGTGCATTTACATTTAATGTGTGATGGTGTACAGTGGGGCACTTCTGACAAAACAAGTGTGCATGTCCACATGCAGCCAGTGGGTCACAGGCACATTACTTTCATGGTCCCTGCGTTTCAAACGTATTCGTCAATTAGTGCATGGCGTACAGCATGGCCATCCCATGCATCACGTACTGGCAGGGGGGGCTCCTTCGCCTCCGTCTCCATCCCCTTCATCCTCACCCGGCCCATGCATGTCAATGTCAGGTGGCAGTGGTACATTCCTTTGGACGCACATGTTGTGCAGCATGACACAGGCCATGGTGATCTTTGCCACCTTGTCAGGCCTATATAGGAGTGCCCCACCAGACCTGCTAGGCAGCGGAACCGCGCCTTCAACAGGCCAAAGGTCTGCTCATTCACAACAAGGGTATGAGTGTGCACACGATTGTACTCCTCTTCATGGCTGTTCTGCGGGTTCCGCACAGGGGTAAGTAGCCACGGCCTCAAGGGATATCCTCCATCACCTGCAAGCAGATACAAATAGGTGTGTGTCACTCTGAACTGCCACCTTCAGGGAGCACAGTCATGGCAGCAGCTATTTGGTGTGGGCATGCACATGTTCCAGTACGTGTACAAAATAGTTACCTATATGCAATGTATACTGTAAAGAGGTGCGGTACACTGGATGGGGTTCAATAGATGATGCAGGGTGTAATCATGCATGCTCTGGCAGATGTGCAGTGGTAGTGCAACAATGTTTAGCCTCCAATTCATGATGTGTATTCTTTACTATGCATGGTCACACTAGCCGCATTGCCACAGTTGCCATCCTATTCAGTCATGCATTGCTTGCCATCACCATGGTGCCCTGGTTGTGCCACTTACTTGTAGTCATCCATATGCATTATTTGGGATATGTGGCCCAGTAATGTGTCATGTTCCGTTTGGCTAGTGCAGGTGAGGTGTGTTTAGATCTGCATGCATTCTCCAATCACTGGCTATTGCCACCCATGTGCACTATTCCCCCCCTTTCCCACCGTGGTGAACTACCCCCCCCTTTCCCACCCGGGTACAGTAGGCCCCCCCTTCTGCATCCGCACACATCAGTACCCCACAACATGGCCATGGGCCTGTTGTGCAACTCACCGAGCAGCCAGGCACGTGGTCCAGCATGCGTGAGAATGGTGGTTGTGAAATGCCATGCAGCTGGCCCACTGTGTGTTGGTAGGTGCCTGTGGCCAGGAAGTGTAGCACAGACACCACGTTAAGTAGTGGGGGGATGGCAGTGCGTATTTCTATGTGGCTGGCAATGTCGTTCTGTATCATGTCCACTATGGTGGTGATGGTGTCACGGTCCAACCGGTACAGGGTGTGGATCTGCTCAGGGGTTAGGTTGAATGGGCTGGGTCTGGTGCGAGGAATTGTGGCTGTGCTGGTGGTAATTGCTGGGCCTGTCTCACCCTCCTTCTCCTCCTGCGTCTCATCTGTGCTGCCTGTTGTTGCTGCTGTAGTTGTTGTTGTTGCTGTTGCTGTAGTTGTAGCAGTATAGGCATGTCCTTCAGCGCCATGATTACAAATGCTAGTGGTAGCATTTTGGTGTAGGAAAGGGGGTGGTGTGTAGGTGTGCTCCTTTTGTTCTGGGCCACTCAACATTGCCTACACCTGTGGGGGGGGGTTGTGGTGTGTGGGTGTGCTCAGTTTATACTGGCACAGCCTCCACTGACTCCACCCGTGGGGATTGTGTGCACCTGTGGCAGCTGCCTTGTATCCTGCTTGCTGTTTGCGGGTGGTCCGCGATGCCTGTATGGCCGGCATCGTGCAGCCCGTGATTACCGGCTTCGCGATGCCGGTATTTGCATGTATGCGTGAGTTGGAATTACCCCCTATTACCGGCATGCCGGTATTTGCCCTCTGAAGGTGCGCGTGTACGCGCCTATGCCGCTATTACCGGCACCGTTGTTTAGTGTGCCGCTAATACCGGGTTTGCGGGTTGGAATGCGACGGGACGGTAAACGATGCCGGTATGGTAATTACCGGCATACCTCGTGATGAAGCCCTTAGTGTTCACTCAAGTTGGGTTGGGGGTGGGGCGCTTTTTGGACATCAGACAAATGCACCCAATACCGCAGCTCCGAACTTTCACCATAAGGGGAGTGGCATATAAGACCTCAAAGGGGCCATTATATCTAGACGCACTCTGGCTAGATATAAATAAATCACCAGGGAATAGCTGGAGGGGAGTGTAAGGAGGCATGGTATCAACAGTAAGACAGACACAAGTGACCACAGTTCAAGGGTGTTTATTGAACTTTCACAAGAGTGTGATAAACGCCTATCTAAACCTAAATCTACAGTGGGGAGCAAGCTACGACCATCAAATAATAATAATGTAGTCCTAGTGGAGTCTTGTCCAAATAAAATGGGCCTATACTAAAATAAAATAATAATATTGCCAATCCTTACTACTAATTTACAAATAATATGGGGTGATGTTCACAAAAGGAAAAAGAAAGAAGTGTTCACAAAATGATAAGTCAGAATGTTCGGCCATTGACCGACCTCTCCATGTTTTCAGCACGGGGCACGGCGGGTCACTCGAGCAAAGCACACACTCTAGCTTCTGCAGCATGAGGATATAGTTCGGTTTTCACAGTTCAGGACCTTCTGTGTCCAAGTCTCTTTACTTCTTGCAAGTCTCTTGACTCAGAGGGCCTGGTGTACAAAAGAATAACAACACACAAACATTCCTTTCCTTTTTCCGTGTTCAATTTGGGTGTTCACTTTGGATCCCCCTCAGCCGGGCTCAGATCCCTTTCAAAACATAAGCTCAATGTCGGATCACCCTCTTCCGGGCTGAGATATCTTTCAAACCAAAAATTTCAATGTTAGATTCCCCTCTTCCAGGCTCAGATCTCTTTCACTCACTCAATTGGTCTCCCTCCCAGCCGGGCACTGAGCAATTGTGATGTACATCAAACTATCAAAGACTTTTCAATGTGCACAGGGTTTGGCTTGACATGCTGCATGTCCACTTCGATCTTAATATTCCTTTTATCTTACACTCAGCATCAGTTGGATACATAACAGAGACTTTCGAATGAGCGCCCACGCAGCACCAGACCACTCTGTGTATGGTATCTCCTCTTCTCTCCCAAAGTTCGGCTACTCCTTTTGGTTTCCAGTTATTCACGTCACTCCTTACAAACACCTCACACACTGTTCACGTTATACAATGTTGCCACTTGCAACCTTGGTTCAATAGACAAGCTGGTTTGATATCAGTCTCTTCGACTCACCGGCTGTGCTGTCTTTTCTGATGCTGCTTTGTTATAGGAGCCAAGGACAGTACCACAGCGGCAATCGCTCCTCCCCGCCTTAGTAATATACGCGGGAGAGCTCCGGTTACCTCCGACACACTGCACAGGTTTGATCAGCCTTAATTCCTGGTCTAAGGTTTCTCACTCTGCAAGGCTCACGAAAATAATGGTCCTTAAAGGTCAAGGGTACATCCCTTCCTGCAACCCTCTCTGGTCTTGCCATCTTTCTTCTTAGGTTAAACTGCCATCTTAGAGAGGGGCGCTGTTGCACACGCACATGATGGCTGCCTAGCTGTCAAGCTCCGATCCGGGCCAAACCCTTGAGACAAATATATCCTTTTCGGGGCCACCCGGTGACCAGATTTGAGGCTGCATTCGCCCATAAACAGTCGTGGAACACCCATCTAAGTAATCCACTGGCAAACACCCGAGATAACCGCGGTTGGAGGAGAGACCGTGAATAACGTGCGCTGGAGGCTGAAGAAGAGGGCCATGTCCCACATACCAGAACCCGCAGGGGAGGCGTTACACAGCAGGCCACAAGGGAGGATGAGCCTATCGTGGGCCCACCGAGTCACCTAACATCATACGCGGTATCACCATGTACTGCAATACCTCATGGTGGGGGAACGCTCCGAAATAACCCCAGAGCGTGATTCAAGTTTATGAATCCTCCGACAATACCAGCAGCGCCTGGCCTGTGGGTGAGCCGATTGAGCGACTTGGGCCCCCATTGAATCCCGGCTGGGTGAAACATTACTGGAGACGTTCGTCCACAATGTCCCCAAATGGGGCTGCAGAGGGCAGTGCCAGCCCATGCCCGAGTGTGGCAACACTCAACTGACACCGGCGCACGTCCTGAGCGGAGACCGAGCAAAACAAGGCCTCCGGTGGCTACATGTGGCGGGAAAGTCAGAGCCCTGCGAGGACACCAAGAAGGAAACCCGACACCGCCAGCCACACTTCTCCGGAGACAGGGTAAGCAGATTACAGACCCCCCCCATGAGTTACACTCCGTGTTCTACACATGGCGATGTTGGCATGATCTGTGCACCCTGGATCGACAGAACCAATATTGTTGGCTCCCAACTAGGATCCTGCCGAACTCCCCTATCGCAGAAACCTCTGCCACAATGTCATCCCTTTTTGACTTGATCCTTCATGATTCCATGTGGCCAGGGGAAACATCAAGAAGCCCGGAAACTCACGCTGCCCGGAATTCACAAAATGGTAGGCAAGGCTTCCAGCGGGTTGCTTGAGACCGAGTCCCGGTGCATGATACGTCTATACATGAAAACTGCCTTACAAGGTGCGCATGTCATGGCCATTGGACAAGGGTCCAGGCCTTCCTCACCCCTAGGGCACGTGCATCAGGGCCAGGCGTGGCTATAGACTATCACTGGAAGGCACGTGCAAGAGTCCCTGGGAGGGGCAAGGTGGAGCCACAAGGCGGGGCCAAAGGGAGGGGCCAGGGCCAGCCTATTTAAGGCCAACCCACTCACATGCCTCCGCTTCACGTTACTCTGCTTTCAGCAGCGTAACGCTTACCGCTGTCCTTACCTGTTCTCCATCTCGTCGTGCATCCACTTGATTCCAGCTGCTCCATCGCTGAAGACCATCTTACCTAGATCCTGCTACCTCATCACGGAAGACACATCTCACCAACCAGATTCCAGCAACTCCATCACTGAAGGCACACCTTACCTGATTCCAGCTACTCCATCGCTGAAGGCGTATCTTACCTGATTCCAGCCGCTCCATCGATGGGCGTGCATCTTACCTGCATCTCATCGCTATCGGAGTCGGAGCCTTTTCCTCACCTGATCCGGACGTCCAGCAACACGGGAGCTCCACTTCTTTTCTTCATCTTCGCGGTACCTTCATCCTGCAGCCGCGGAGCTGCTCCTGAACATCCAAACTCCGCTCTACGCCGCCAGTCTTCTCCTGCAATGGAAAAAGAACACAACAGGTTAGAAACCATATAAATAACGAACGCTTGGCCGCGCCATAACTGAGTCTAGAGCTCCATTATAAAGGCCAACTTACCAGCTAGTTCGGGAGCTCCATCATCCTCAAGGGAATCGCTGGGCTCGCTCCACGACTCCGATTGGCCATCTTCACACCTATTGGGAACGAGATAAGACATTGCAAGAATTACTATTAATAATCTAAGCAAAAGACATTATAATAAAACAAACATTAATCATAACCAAAAGACTTACCTTCTAAGTGGATTGGTCGCCGCCGGTCTGGACCACCACTTCCACGGACTAGTGAAGCAACTAGGTCCACTCTACACACCCCTGCTACAAGAAGCAGGACGGAGAGCTCAGTGTTACATACCCACAGGTGACCTTGCATGGGAAAACGCTTGCGCACTTCATTTTAGCACGAGAAGGTCGAGGGAATTCACGACACCACCACGCCATTCTCATTGCCTCTCATCTTCTCTCAGGGGCAATACCAGCGTCCAGAACAGAAGGCTCAGCAGCAGCTGGCGGAGAGAGTCTATCCAGGGGAGCCAAGTCAAGGGAGGGCTCCAGCCATGCCCCAACATCCCCGCAGAGACCAGGTGAGCGTAACAGCGCACTAACTAATTGAACATGGGAGATCGCAATTCATTAACATATCCTTTTGTGGTGGTTCAGGCACTGTTCCGCTACCGAGAAATCGACATTGTCCAGCTTGTGGGTAACGCTGAATGTATTTGTTATGCCACCTTGACATTCATTAATATAATCAGTAAACGCCACGTGACCAACCTCCCACAAATCATCAATGTGGGAGGCCATGTGACGGGCTCCTCTGCCGAAGCTGTAAGACATGTGCAAGCCAATTAAGCGGGTACGTAGTAATATCCCTCACGATCGACATCTGTACACAGGCATACAGCAGACGGAGCAGTTCATACACTGCAGCAAACGCTGGTGCCCGAGGCAGTACCATCTACGTAATGCTGCACTGTACTGAAGGTAACCCCACAACGGTTTATAAACAAATAACTTACAATTGAAACAGAACATCAGACAGTCTACCGGCCAACTGCTATAATATATGGGGCAAAACTCCTGAAAAAGCAGGAGGAGAAAACAATTCATATCTATCCAAGGGTTGGTACTGTGACATGTCAAAAAACAGTGCATGGAAGGATGTTTGATGTGATAAATTGTATGCACAGCAGACCCGCTATCCTTCGAACTCTGGTGCACGACTGGCACCACTTGGAACCCAGCAAGATTCCTAATAGAACATACCAGGGGAGCATACCCTGCAGCAAGTAACCTCTGTGTACTTGATAAGAGGCGCTGGGGAAACATACTGCACATCGCGACCAAGACAAAGAGGCGCCACTGCATAGCTGGATCCGGCTACTGACACAAACTAATCACTGATCCTCTATATACCTAACAAAGCATGAACGTTGTTTATTTGAAAAGCGAGACCCCGTGTGTGCGCGGCACTCATACTATCCTCAACATGCTGCACTAAGGGGTGCCACTGCGGCAGGTAAAATACGTCTCCAATGCCAAGTAATCAACATTCTCTGACGAACTCTGCATGAGAGGAAACACACAGGAACAGCTCTCCGTACATGACACATTCTACCCTCGGATACCTCCCCCACTGTTAGACAGCGCTACGCCCTAAAACAAGAGATCCAGGAGGTGGCGGATACAAGGCAACACGTCGATAATGACAAAAGTCTCTGGCACGAGGAAGAAGGGTCAGATGGACTCATTCACAAGTCTCAGGCTCCTATGGCAGCAATGAATACACCAACAACTGAAGACACCCCGACTACATCTTCAACTAGTCAGAGAGACGACCATCTTCTCACCACAATGCAAAACGGATTATTTTCTGTCAACGTTAAACTGGATGACATTGTGGCCAACATCGGGTCTCAGGGCGAGGCTAGCTAAAGAAAGTGCACGAGTGACGGAAGCTGAGGCTAGGGTAAGCACTAATGAAGATACCATTGGCCAACATAGCCATGACATCGCCCAAATGAAGGTGAAATCACGAAAAATGCGAAGCAAATGTGAGGATTTAGAGTCCAGATCCAGGAGAAACAATATCCGGATAGTCGGGGTCGCTGAATCCTTTGGTAAAGGCCCCATGGAGGCGCACAGCGAAGCCCTACTAAAATTCCTGTTTGGAACAACAGCGTTTTCCGAACACTTCCTGGTAGACGGAGCATCACCATCATTGCTAGGTTGCTAAATTACTGCAACAGAGATTTGATCCTTAAGTTGGCCAGGGAGATGGGAACACTACGGTTTGAAGGAAACAACATACACATTTACCCTGACTTCGATGCAGGAGTACAAGCACAAAGAAGATCCTACGAACCAGTTAAAAGAAAACTTAGACGGCATCAGATGCCTTATGCCTTAATCTTCCCAAAAAAATGCGAATTCAACATGGTGGTCGGGTGCATTTCTTTGAGAACCCCACCACTGCAATGGACTACATTGAGACCTCGATTCCGCTACCACCACAAGACCGGGTAATTGACCAGAACTTAGCCCCACTACTCAATGAAGACAGGAGAGATCCGGCGGAATAAAATGTAGTAGACTGCTATATCCTTTTGTAATGTTTTAGTGCACTGTGTCACTAGGTGGCACCAACCTCTATTGTTGGTTGCCCGGATTGGATGCGTCCGGCTGTGGTGGACGTTAGGCTGCAGCATATGCACCTCTGGATGGTTCCACAAGTTTGTGGGGTTTCATCATTGAGTTGAGGTTGATGGTGTGGGAGGGGGGAGGTAGGGGGTAGTGCAATGGTTATTCCCTGGCACACCTGAGTCTGAGCGGACACAGGCTCGGGAGGTGGGCAGGTTTGGGGAAGTTAAAAGTTTCAAAATGTATGGTTATGTCGCAATGTACAGTACTAATCTGAAGCAAAGGTTGTAACAAGTATGCTGAATATCAACAGTACATAATACATTAATGGGGAAAGGGCTGAAAATTAAATTGCTATCAATGGAATGTAAGGGGCCTCAACAATCTGAGCAAAGCTGGGAAAGTGGGAACCTATGTGACCAGACATCACCCACACATACTGATTCTCCAAGAAACACATGCGTTACAGAAAGTGAACACTGACTTTATCGCAAGCTGGGGCCCGCTCTGATATTATACCGAATATTCAACACAGGCCAGGGGGGTCCTTACCCTTATTCATCCATCACTGGGATTTCGATTTGTGAATAGTAAAATAGACACAGGGACGATACGTACTGGTTTGGGGAGACATTGCTAGACAGTCTGTTATCCTCGTGAACACATACGGGCCTAATACAGACAACCCGGAATTTGATCTCACTGTGCTAAATATGTTGACCCCACTAGAGGCCTGGATACTATGGGAGGGGACTTTAATACGATCCTCGATACATCCCTGGATAGATCGTCTGATACCCCCTGATCACCCACTAAAGCAGCTACCACCCTTAAACAGAGTCTACTGCAGATACCGCTGATAGACGCCTGGAGAACGCTCCACCTGTTAGACAGACAATATTCAGATTATTCCTCGGTGCACGATTCCAAATAACGCATCGATTACTGGCTTCTTACTGCTACCGTTTCAAAAGTACTGATGAGTTGTGATATCCGTCCACCCACACCTTCAGATCATTCCCCGGTTTCCCCGCTACTCAAACTAGACGGCACTCCCCTGCCCAATAGGTAATGGAGGATGCCTTCGACTATCCTTATAGACCCCAACGTGACTGAATCCCTACACACGGAAATTGAGGAATTCTTTGTTATAAACGGGAACTCTGCCAACAGTCATGCAACACTTTGGGAAGCCTTCAAAGTCGGGATGCGGGGTATCCTTATGTCCAAAACCACAGGCTTGCTCAAATCCGTTAGGCAAGAATTGACCCAGGTGGAATCTCGACTACGGGAACTGGAGCGGAGGTACAGTAGCACACACAGTAGAGACATACTCGTTGATATTAATAAACAATTAGCTGAATTCCACGAGCTAGGTGAGAGGGAAATACAATACATAGCCGCCCCAGCGAGGGCGCGCAGATACGGGGAAGGGAATAAAGCGGGACAGTCCCTGGCCAACATGCTAAAGGCTGAACAATACTGTAATCGTATTGCTAGCATCCAAATGATAAATGGTATTTTGGTCACATAAAAAAAGGAAATAAATTAATCATTCACACAATTGTATACAGAGTTATACTCTAACCACAATGAAAAATCTGCACAGGAAACGGCCGATCATCTAGACGCACTAGATCTCCCAAAACTCCCTCCTGAAGCCAATCCATGCTGGACCAACCAATTACCCGAGAGGAAATAGTTGAGGCAATCAAATCACTGACATCAGGGAAGGCCCCAGGATCTGATGGCCTGGGCGTGGAATTTTACAAGGAGTTCCATACCGAGATAACCCCCGTCTTGCTCAATGTATGGGAGGAATCGATGGACCGAGGTACACTTCCTGAGTCAATGCGCAAAGCCATTATAACTATATTATTGAAACCAAGATGTCCACCACATGATATGTCCTCATATAAGCCTCTATCCCTAATTAACTCTGATGCTAAAATCTTCGCCAAGGTCCTCGCGACCAGACTTCTCTCGAACATACCCAGTTTAGTATACCCAGATCAATGCAGCTTTATCCCGACCCGGTCCTCTGCCCTGAACCTCAGGAGACTATTTGGGGTAATGGCACAGATAAACCCAAAGGCTAAAGCAGCTGTAGCATCACTAGACGCCGAAAAGGCATTTGATTCAGTATCCTGGCAGTATTTGCTTGTAGTACTTAAATGGTTTGGATTAGGCCCCTACTTAATAAAATGTGTTTGACACCTGTACACCAACCCAGTGGTCAGAACTCACCAACCACACACTATCCGCCATATTCCTGCTAGGCAGGGGCACCAGACAAGGCTGGCCCTTCTCTCCTATACTTTTTGCCCTAACAATTGAGCCTATGGCGGCGTTTGTGCAGAAACATCACAGACATAGGACAATCAGAATGACGGGTCCACCGCAAAGTATTTCACTATATGCAGACTATATTCTTCTCTATATCCGGGACCCCAAAGCTAACCTAGAGCCCATCATGAGGAACATACACGAGTTTGCAAGATACTCTAGTTACAAAATTAACAACGCTAAATCAGAACTGTTCCCACTTATACCTGCTACTGATTGTCCTTCAAACATCAATGGATTTAAATGATCACCCATTTGATTCCGCTATTTGGCCATTATACTGTCTAAGGAGGAACAAATAATATACACAGACAATCATGAAAACCATGAAACTGCAGATATGGGACAAACTCCCTATGTCCCTGTATGGTCGGGTAGCGCTTCTAAAGATGGTGGCCCTCCCCAAACTCCTTTACCTCTTTGGCAATATTCCCCTCTGGCCGGGCAAGGTATTCTTCGCAAAGTTCCAAACAGTGGCCACTTCATTCATATGGAACGGGGGAACGGTTAGGATAAAATGGGGTAAGCTGGTTGAGCCATACAATACCGGTGGCATTGCTGTGCCCGACTTTGAACTATATTACTTAGCGGCACAGGCCCAATTTGCCAAATGATGGTACGACTCACAAGATTCCGCTACACATATCCAGATAGAGAGATACGCTGCATCTCCCACTGAACTCCGCTCAGTCCTGTTCAATACACGACACAAAGACCCCTGCAGATACGACCCCGTTAGCGCCACTGTCCATGCCTGGCCCATGATATTCAAAAGACTTAAGGTAGAAGTACTCTATGATTTAGAAGCCCCGCTCCGGCAGTTTTCCGGTATTTCCCTGACATTCGATGAAGCCCTACAGAGAACATGGGACCCTGATAAACAATTAAAGATGAGAGACATGTACCCTGAAGGTAAATATGTATCCCTTGAAAACTTTGTTAACACTATTGGCGGAGGGCAGCTGAAATCACTCCAATATTACCGAATGAGGGCCGCTTTTGGTGCACGGTGACCAACATTCCCTGATGATCTGGCCTCCCACGAGTGTGTGTGCGGGCAGTGACATCTGGGGACGGAATGGGTGCAGGGATCTCAAAAATGTATGCGCTAGTACAAACACACTGTCCAACCCTGAACACTATTAAAACAAAGTGGGAATCAGATTTGGGTGCCGCAATTAGTGAAGAACAATGGTCTAAATATTGCCAATTGACAAAATCTGTATCTTTAAACACTGGCCATCGTTTGATTCAATTAAAGATCCTTAATCAACTACATTATACCAGAGTCAAAATGGCCAAGTTTACTGAAAACTGTTCGGGGGAGTGCTTGAAATGTGGGGATCTACATGCAAACTCCTTCCACATGTATTGGGCATGCCCTTTGACTGCTGGGTTTTGGAATGACATGGCTGAGGTCATTGGGAAAATAACACATATCCCGGTTCCCCTAACCCCTCAGAAATACTTATTCGGAGACATTGGGAAAATGGCTCAAACCACTAGAACATTTTTCAATGTATCATGTGTGGTCGCGAAAAAATGCATTTTGCAATGTTGGAAATCTACACACGCACCCAGTATAGACAACTTCCTCCAAGAATTGACATTTGTGAATGAATGTGAGGAACAATTTGTGTTAACAATATCTGCAACTAACCTCCCCAAAGACATGGGCTCCTTTCAGAAGCTTCCTATGTGAAATGATATCCGATCTGTTTCATCACCATGATAGTATGCAACCCACAAATACTTATAATGCTGAAATTACATTACGTTGTTGTAATTGTTATTGTACTGTGATGTTATCGACATGACCATCAATAAATAAAGTTTAAAAAAATAAATAAAACTGCCACCTTTGAACTGCTGTTTCCTCGTGTGTCTCGCCTCGCTCAGAGTGTGCTTTCGTGCTCCACCTTTTATCCATATGGGGAAGTGTGATAGAAGTCATGTCTGTGTAATGATCCATTATTACCTGACCTTGCCTGACCGTGGTGTTTGGACATGTCAGGTATACGGCCCTGGTATTAGTCCGTTGTCGCTCACAGTGAACTGACCGTGAGAAAGTGTTTGTGTTGGGAAAGCGATGGCCGTGTTCTGGCTACCTGGATGGCAGATCCCCGGGGACGAACGGGTGAGATACCTTCGGGTTTCTCACATACCCTTCCCCTATGTGATGTAGCCGCATTTGTTTCACAGGGAAACCGAGAGAGGTTCTTGGTCTTAACCTTTTCGGTGCTCCACAGTGAAACAGTAGGGTTGCAGGTCTAAGAATCATTGCATGACTAGGGGGTTAGAGTCTTTTCGTTGGCTAATCCAAAGTAGTGGAGAATGGTCCGTGACGAGTGTGCACTTTCTTCCTAGGAGGTATTATCTGAGATGGATAATGGCCTATTTGATGGCAAGGGCCTCTAATTCCAGCACATATGTAATTCATTTCAGATGGGAAAGGTTTGCGACTCATAAACAAGATGGGATGTGCCAATCTGTCGCAAATTTGGGATAAGACTGCTCCTAGCCCTGAAAGGGAGGTGTCTGTCTGTAATACAAATTCTTTTGAGAAATCTACTGCCTTTAGGAATCGGGTTCGGGCACAGGGTTTGTTTTAGGTTATTGTAACATATATCATCCTCATCAGTCCAATAAAATTGATGGGGTTCGGCATTTTTTAATTTATCTGTCAGCCTAGCTGTCCTGTCCAAGAAGCTTGGGATACATCTATGGTAATAACCGATTAACCCTACAAATGCTCTGAGATCTCTTTTAGCTTTAGGTGTAGGGGTATATAATTATGGCTTTTACTTTCTCATGTTGAGGTTGCACACTACCATTCTCTACAAAGAAGTTGAGGTATTTCACAGCTGATTGGGCTAGTCTGCATTTGGATAGATTGGCAGTTAGGCCAGCTTCTCTGAGAGCTCTCATAATGGTAGAGGTAGAAAAGGTGGTCTTTCCAAGTTTGACTATAAATGACAATATCGTCAATATAAGCTCCACAGAAATCAGAGTAGGGCTATAATATTTTGTCCATAAGCCTTGGGAAAGTGGCCGAAGCCCTGTGTAAGCCAAAAGGGAGGACTTTGAACTGAAACAGTCCTAGGTGTGACAAGAAAGCTGTCGTTTCCTTATCAGGTCCATACACTGGGACCTGCCAATACCCTTTTTTGTTAAGTCTAGGGTTGATAGAAAAGTGGCGTTTAGGTGGCTTGGGCGCCGTTGCTGGTGGCATGGCTCCATAGAAGCTCCTGCCTCAACCCAGCCACCGACAATAAATACGCCGGCTTAACTCCACACACACACACATCTCCAAAAATGCTGCAGAAGGAATAAGGAAGGGACGGTGGGGCGGCAGACCTGATATGGAGGCTTGAATTCCCTCCTATCAACTATAACAAACAGCCAGTGCAGGCGCCAATTTCGGCAGCCCTGCAGCAGAGAAAAAGGCGGCCGCGTTAGTCTGTCCTGGAGCTGCGGAGCTCCTTGGAGTCTGAGAGGAGGGAAGGAGCGGACCCGAAATGGATGGTGGTTCCTGGGCTGTCTCGTGGTGTCTTACCCGCAGTAGAGTTACATCTGTGATCGCATGACCGCTGGAGGTGCAGGCGAAGCAGTCCTCATACGACTCACATGCATTCGCCTGGGTGTCCACAGCAGACCAGCCCTGCTGGAAGCAAATTGAGGAAGTGTGGTCCTCCGTGCCTCTCTCCTCACTCCCGCACATTCGGCTCTCTCGGTCCCGACCAATTCAGGACCTTTCTCAGCCCCAAACTACACAGTAGCATGCTGGAGAAGTGCAGCGCAAATGGGGCTGCTTTGGCACCCTGAACCCCCTAACTCCAATCTGGGATAACCCAGACTTTACCCCTGGTATCCCCCCCAATCAGCTTTGAGCTTTGTAAACTGGAAGGCAGGAGGCCTGAGAAGGTTAGGAGACTTTTTTGATTAATGGGAACCCACTCACATTCGTAGAATGTAAAGAAAAATGTAAAGTCACAGAGGCTGAGCGATTCCACTACGCTCAACTAAGACACTGGACTTCACATGTGGAGAGTAAGGGGGGACGGAGCTGACAGCACTGGAGAGAACCCTGACAGCATCCCCGCTGAGGGGTAAAATCTGAACATTATATAGACTGTTAGATAAAACAGACCCGAATAGTAAGGAGAAATGATTGCTTGCCTGAGATGAAGACCTAGGGCGTACTCTAGAAATAGAGGACTGGGACCGGATATGGGCAAAACTGCATAAAAGTACTAAATGCATCACTAATAGGGAGGGAGGGGGTTACAAAGTGTGCTATAGGTACTATGTTACACCCGAAATGCTGAATAACAGCAACCCAGATATTTCCCCTGCTGGAGAGGATGCGCAGCCATAGGCTCTCTGTTCCACTTACTGTGGTCCTGTCCAAATGCTAGGGAATTCTGGCAGGTGGTGTTGGATCAAATTAAGCTGATCACAGGTCTAGCAATCCCCTGGGATCTGGGCATAGTGTTACTGGGGGATACCAGGACCAGGACTTTCCCATTAACAGGTCAGATAGCGTGCTTATCACCCACCTCCTCACAGCTGCCAAGATCTCTATAGCACGGTTGTGGAAGCACCCTGATGCCCCATCTTTACCCATGTGGTGGTCAAAATGCTGGGACATAATGATGTTGGAGAAAATCAGTGCATTACGTCTGGGAAACATTGCTGCATTTAGAAACACTTCGTCCCCCTTCATGGACTATGTGGAGAAATTCCCGGGCCTGGCCCGCCACTCACCCACAAACCGCTGGCTAACATAGGACCTAAAACTAGCAGGTACCACACAAGGCCACAAAGACTCCCTCAGCTGCAGCAACTGGGGTTGGCCAAGGAGAAGAAAACCCATAAGTAAAAAAAGATAAAAATTGCTCTCCCGTGTATATGTTCGCCATATTGTAATGAAGTACTATGTGAAGATGTTGATGTTAATGTACTCTGTGAAAAATCAATAAAATATTTTGTTGAAAAAAGAAAAGTGGCATTTCCGAGTTTATCAATAAGCTCATCGATGCGTGGCATGGGATGCGCATCGAAGTCGGAAATGGCATTAACTTGGCGGAAATCTATGCAAAACCTCCAAGAATGGTTGTGTTTGGTGACCAACACGATAGGGGAGGACCATGGGCTTGAAGGGGGCTCGATAATGTTTGCTCTTAACATTTTAATCACTTCCTTAACCACTATCTGTTTGCGGGCTTCCGGGAGTCTACATGGTTTCAGATTAACCACTTTTCCCTTAGGTTTTCTAATGTAGTGATAGGTGCCTTTCACTCTTCCTGTTTTCTCAGAGAATACATCAGGGAATGAGATAATTAAATCTTTTCAATCTTCTTGTTGTTGACTAGTTAGCTCTTAAGGAATTAGTTCAAAGTTGTCTACCTCTTCTGGCACCAAACAGGATAGTATTGTGGCATTGGTGGCAGAGGGGTTTTCCTTCCACACTTTTAAGAGATTTCCATGATATAGATGTACCTTCTGTTTCCTGTCAGGTTGTGCTATCTTATAAGTACAGGTTCCTGTTCATTCCAGTATTTCATATGGCCCATGCCACTTACAAACAAGCTTGTTTCCAAGGTAGGCAAGAGGACCAATACTTCTTGTCCTATGGAAAATGATCTTAAACTAACCTTTTTGTCATAGGTGGAGTTTTGCTGGATTTGGGCCTTTTCAATATGTGTATAGCCTAGATTTTGAACAAGTCTCATGTGCTCTTGCAGACTTGGCGCTGTTTGCGAAAGGGGAATGGGTGCCTCTTCTTGTTCTTCCCAGGTCTCCCAGAGCATGTCCAGGACATCACTAGGTCCTCTACCATAGAGGAGCATGGAAGGGGAGAATCCAGTGGATGCCTGAGGGGTTTTTCTCACTGCAAACATCGCCCAGGGGATCATATGGTCCCAGTTCTTCCCATCCTTATCTACCAACTTTCTTAGGATCATTTAAAGTGTTTTGTTGAATCTCTCTACCAAACCATCTGTTTGGGGATGGTACACTGAAGTTTGTAAGGTGGTAATATGGAGTAGTTCCTTGACTTTCCTGAAGAGCTTGCTCATAAAATGTGAACATTGAGCCGTCAGGATTTCCTTAGGAAAGCCAACCCAGGAAAAATACAGTAAGAGGTGATATTGAATTTGCTGTGTGGTGTTGTGTCACATAGGGAATGCCTCAGGGTATCTGGTTGCGTAGTCGACAATCACAAGGACATATTTGTTACCCAGTCTAGATGTTTCTAAAGGTCCAATGCTGTCCATCCCAATTGTTGAAAAAGGGACTTCTATGATTGGCAAAGGATTAAGAAGAGCAGGCAAGGGCATGTGAGTACTAGTTTTCTGACATATTTCACACGTCTGAATAAAGGTTTTAAATCAGCATATGGATACCTGGCCAGTAAAACTTCCTGCTGATGTGTGCCTGTGTTTTTGATTGCCCTAAGTGTCCCACGGTTAGATGGGAATACGCAATCTCTAGTGCAATCTTTCAGTGGGTTGTGGGGATCACTAACTGGATTTTACTCAAGCTTTCTGTGAATGCTTCATTTCTATATAGCAATCCTTGCTTTAAGAAGAAGAAAGGGCTTCACTTCTCTACACCAAGAACACCTCAGCGACCGCAGGGTCATTTCACTGGGCAGATGGTAGGCTCTTCTCCCTTTTTCTCCTTAGAGCTCGATGGTTCATCAGCTTCCCCAAATCCTAAGGTACCTCTCTTTGTTTCTTCTGGTTCACTTTCTCTAAAATGAGGAAATAGAGCATTTTCAAGAATTCCTTGAGCAATTTTGTGCCCACGATGCATTTCAAATGGGATCTCGCCATGGTTCTGTAAGAGTACCTTTGTTTCCCCAGAAGTCTCTATTAATGACGCCTGCTAGAACATCTATGCCGAACTTCCAAGCCAGGCCACATTTTGGGGCCAAACTTATAAAACACCCGGGAGGGTGTATCAAATCTAAGTCTGTGGGAATCATTCCTCTTTTCCCATGAGGGGTAGTAGCCGGTCTACTGCTACAGATATCGAAGTCTATTGGTTCTTTCATGGCAACAGAGGGGTTGGAGGCTCTATGAGTAAGCTTCTGAAATTGTAGGGTTCCCAAATTTGTTTCAATTGAGTCACATACGACTCCTGACACTACATGTAAGGAAGGCATGGTATCAACAGTAAGACAGACACAAGTGACCACAGTTCAAGGGTGTTGAACTTTCAGAAGGATGTGATAAACACCTATCTAAACCTAAATCTACAGATGGGAGCAAGCTACGACCATCAAATAATAATAATAATGCAGTCCTAGTGGAGTCTTGTCAAAATAAAAGGTCCTATACTAAAAGAAAACTATTGTCAATCTTTACTACTAATTTAGAAATAATGTGGGGTGATGTTCAGAAAAAGAAAGAAGTGTTCACAAAATGATAAGTCAGGGTGTTCGGGCCATTGGCCTCCCTTCCCCACGTTTTCAGCACAGGCCATGTCGGGTCACTCGAGCAAAGCACACACTCTGGCTTCTGTGGCACGAGGATACAGTTAGTTTTTCACAGTTCAGAACCTTCTGTGTCCAAGTCTCTTTACTTCTTGTAAGTCTCTTGAGTCAAAGGGCTTGGTGTACAAAAGAATAGTAACATGCAAACGTTCCTTTCCTTTTTCCGTGTTCAATTTGGGGGTTCACCCTGGAACCCCCTCTGCCTGGCTCAGATCCCTTTCAAAACATAAGTTCAATGTTGGATCCCCCTCTTCCGGGGCTCCGATCCCTTTCTTTTTGAAAAAAATGTTTTTATTGATTTCACAACAAACTATACTTTCTCCATCCAACTCCTCCACCCACTGTCCCCGTTCCTCCTTCCCCAACCCTGCCTTCCCCTCCCCCCTCAGATCCTTGGTGCCTCTTAAACCTTGTGAGGCCATTTCGTGTGGTTCCATTCAGCTTAAGTCCAAAAGTCTCAGTTGCTGGGGGCACCATTGGGTTCTGTAATCGTCTTTCAAGAATGTCAGGACTTCCCCCAATCTCTGGCAAATCTGGACAGTTTATTGTTCATAGCGTAAGTAGCCCATTCCAATGCCTCCAGCTCCCACACTTTGCTGAGCCAATCCTGTGTGGTGGGAACCACTGCTCCTTTCCATCTTTGGGCTATGAGTGTCATTGCTGTGAAAGTTAGCACTATCCGTGCCTTGATCTGCCCCCTACCATCTCCCTCCTCTGCCCTTCCACCCAGCCCTAGCATGACCAGCTCAGGGGAACTCTCCCCCCCCCCCCAAAGGCTTGTCCCAGTGTTTCCCACACCTCCACCCAAAACGATTACATTTTAGGACATTTCCACCATATATGGGACCCGGTACCTATTCCCCCACAGACTATCCAACATTCCCGGAGCGTTTTGGGGTAAATCTTATGGAGGCGGGCTGGGGTGTAATGCCAACTGTACAGTATCTTACACCAAACTTCTTGTAATTGAGATGCCTTGGCCGCCTTTAGTATCAGTCTCCACAATTTCTCTCATTCCTCCCTACTAATTTCCCTCCCGATCATCCTTTCCCAATGAGCCATGTATGGTCATGATGCTGGAGGAGTGCCATCATCCAGAATCTTATATAAGTTAGAAACCAGGCCCTTGGTCTCGTCGGGTGTTATCAAGAATTTGTTGTCGGGTGGCCGCTGCTTTAATCTCTTTGCTCAGCATCCAATGCCGTAATTGAAAGTAACTGATCTGCTCTCTTTCATCCACCCCAAACCTCTGCTTGCATTCTACAAATGATCTGATGGTTGGGCCTTGGTACATGTCTTGAATCACCCTGCATCCCTCTTCCCGTCATTAGCCAAAACCCCCTCTTTCCATTCCTGGGGTAAAGTCCATGTTGTTGAAGATAGGGGTGAAAGGGGAGGGGAAAGACGTAATCCTGTATTTGCCCACTAGCTTATCCCATGTTTCTGCTACTAGCTTGGTCATGGCGCTCAGATACAAATGCTTTGTTCTATGTTGTCACGGTAACCACAGGACTTCCCTCAGCTCGTGCTGAACCACTGCCCGATCCATTGCCACCCATTGTTTCCCTGCTAATTCCGTGAACCAATCTCGTATAATCCGCAGCTGTGTGACTTCATAACAGTTTTGAAAGGTGGGTTGTGCCATCCCTCATTCCCTCCTAGGGGACATGAGTAAATGTTGAATTGATACTCAACCTCTTCCCCTCCCATATAAAGTTCCTGTAACCTTCTCTAATTCTCCGAAGAAATTGGATGGTACCGCCAGCGGGATTGCCTGGAATAGATAAAGCAAAAGGCGATGTGTGACCATTTTAGCTGCCGTCATCCTGCACACCCAAGAGACCCGAAGATTTCTCGACTTCTGAATGTCCCTTTTTATGGCCATTAACATGGGTAGTTGGCCTCGTACCAGCCGTAGAGCAACAGTGTAATCTGCACCCCCAAATATTTAATCCCCCCTGGATTCCAAATAAATGGTGATGTCGCCCTCAATTCCGCCACTTCCCTGCCCCCTACCATGAGATTATCCAATTCCGATTTGTTGAAGTTAATTCAGAGCCCCGACACCTCCCGAAGCCCTTCAGTATCTTCCTACATGCCTGGATTCTCGGCGTGGTGAGCGACAAAAGCATGACGTCTGCGAAGGCCGCTACTTTATGCTGCTTTCCCCTAAAAAAAGTACAGTATGTACCTCCCCAGACTCCAGTATGAATTGCAATAGTGGTTCCAAATAAATTGCGTATAGCAATGGGGAAAGAGGGCACCCCTGTTTTGTCCCTGTACTTCATTTAATTGGTCGAGACACAGACCCATTAATCAATAGGTGAACTACCAGGGTTTTCAAATTGGCTTGGACCATTCATAAAAAATGACCACCCAGGTCCATTTTTTTCCATCACTCTGAACAAGAAGGCCCAATCCACTCGGTCAAATGCCTTCTCCGCATCTAGGGCGAGAAGAACCGATGGGATGGCGCTCTTTTGGGCTTTCTCTATCAAATGGGCCACACGCCTAATGTTATCAGCTGTCTGCTTCCCTAGCACAAAGCCCGACTGATCCAGTTGAATCAAAGCCAGGAGAAGCCCCTCTAGCCTTTTGGCCAAGATTTTGGAATAGACTTTAGCGTCTATATTTATAAGCGCTATGGGTCTGTATGGAGTACACTTAGTGCAATCTTTATTGGACTTGGGGATTAATGTTATTTTGGCGTCTTCCATGAAGGACGAGATGCGCGCTGTCTACCGGAAGATATTGTATATGTTTGTCAGATGGGGGACCAGAACTGCAGCAAATGTTTTATAAAAACTCAATGTAAAGCCATCCGGTCCCGGTGTCTTGTTGGGAGGAGACCCGCTATGACCTTCCTCACCTCCTCCTCTGTAATCTCCTGGCCTAATATCTCATGTATGCCCTCTTCCACTCTAGGAAGCTGTATTCCCTCCAGGAATTCTTTTTGTTGTTGACTCTGGGGTTCTTGCGAAGTGTATAGGGACGTGTAGTAACTAGCTAAACACTCCTGGATATCTTCAGTGCAGGAGTGACAGGTCCCTGTATCATCCCTTAATGCCTCAATTACTTTACTGGCTGCGGCCCACCTCAATAGCCTTGCCAGTATCGTGTCCGCCTTGTTAGCCTTTGCGTAGAACCTTTGTCGGGCATACAACAATGCTTCCTCAGCTCACTTTGTCCTGAGGACACCCAGTTGTCCCACTGCCTGTCTATCGGCCCTTAATGATTTCCTGGAGGGAGCCTCCCCTGCCATCCTCCTCGCTTTGTTGACCTCCTCCTCAAGCTGAGCCTCGAGGGTCCTCAATTTTCTCACCCTCTGCACTTTTGCAGCAATAAATTCCCCCCTTATTGTGGCCTTTCAAACCAAAAAGTTAAACGTTGGATCCCCTACTTCCGGGCTCAGATCCCTTTCACTCACTCAATTAGCCTCTCTCAGCCAGGCTCGGACCAATTGTGATGTACATTAAACTATCAAAGACTTTTGAATGTGAACAGGGTTTAGTTTGACCCGCTGCATGATCTTTTCAATCTCAATACTCCTTTTTCCTCACACTCAGCATCAGTTTGATACCTAACAGAGACTTTCAAATGAGCGTCCACACGGCGCCGGACCACTCTGTGTATGGTATCTCTTCTTGGCCTCCCAAAGTTCAATTACAAAGTTCGGCCACTCCTTATGGTGTCCAATTATTCATGTTGCTCCATACAAACGCCTCATTCGCTGTTCACTTTATACAATGTTGCCCCTTCCAACCTTGGTTCAATAGACAAGCTGGTTTGATATCAGTCTCTCCGAGTCACCTGCTGTGCTGTCTTTTCTGTCTCTGCTTTGTTATAGGAGCCAAGGACAGTACCACTACAGCAATCGCTATTCCCCGCCTTGGTTATCGACGCAGGAGAGCCCCGGGTACCTCCGACAAACGGTACAGGTTTTATCAGCCTTAATTCCTGGTTTTAGGTTTCTCACTTTCCAAGGCTCATGAAAGTGACGGTCCTTAAAGGTCATGGGTACTTCCCTCCTTGCAACCCTCTCCGGTCTCGCCGTCTTTCTCCTTGTATTAAACTGCCATCTTGGAACTGCTGTTTCCTCGTGTGTCTCACTTTGCTCAGAGTGTGCCTTTGTGCTCCGCCCCTATCTGTGTGGGGAAGTGTGATGGAAGTCAGGTACGTGTAATAATCCATAGTTGCCTGACTTTGCCTGACCGTGGTGTTGGGACATGTCAGGTATACGGCTCTGGTATTAGTCCGTTGTCGCTCATGGTGAACTGTCCGTGAGAAGGTGTTCGTGTCGGGAAATGGGGGGTTGAGTTCTTAGGTATCCTACCCGGTAGGATGGGGGAAAGGTGTTACAGGGAAGGGGATACCACGTCTCACCCTCCGGTGTCCCACTTTCACTCCCTGAAGACCCCTTATCCAGGTGATCCTCCCGCACTGGTCAACCCCCAGGAACTGGATCCAAAAGTGATGGCTGTGTCCTGGCCACCTGCATGACAGATCCCTGGGGACTAGCGGGTTGGACACTTTCAGGTTTCTCAGCGGGAGGTGTTAGGAACTCATGGTGGCAACAGTAAAGACAGACAAGAGTGATCATGATTCAATGGTGTTTATTTAAACAATATGCAGGTTGGAAAAACGCCTAACCTAAACCTAAATCTAAGATAGGCGCAAGCGTTGATCATTGTAGCGTCTTGTCAAAGTAAAAAAGCCTATACTAATAAAAACCTATTGCCAAATCCTTACAACTAAAGAAGGACCTGTTCACAAATAATAAGTCAGGATGTGATTGCCAGGGTCTCCCTTCCCCACGTTTTTAGCACGGGACAAGGTGGGTCTCCTGAACAAAGCACACACTTGAGCTTTCCCAGCACGAGTCAACAGTTCTGTTCCAGCTATCAAGTTCTTCGATGGTTAAGTCTCTTTTCAATAAAAAGTCTCTTGCCTTCCAGGGCCTGATAGTTTCAACAAACAAACATAAAGTTCTGTTCCATCTATGGCTTTGGGTGACGGCTTCACCCCTGGATCCTCCTCTTCCAGGTGCAGACCCCTCATCTTAGTATTGGACAACTCAATGAAACAGTTCCTTTCTAAATGAACTTTGGGTGGTGACTTTCCAACCCTGCATCTCCCTCTTTTGGGTTCAGACCCCTTTTCAATTTCCGGCCTCCATCCTTCGTGTTCACAATGGCTTTTATTTCGGATTCTCCCTCTGCGGGGCTCGGATCCCAATGCTAAGGGGGGCAATCCACTTCCCTTGGCCTTGCACAATTTTCTTTTTCACAAAAGTTAAATGTCTCTTTAAACAGTTATTTTAGGCCTTGCCCCTTTTGCTGTCTTCCCCTTGCCGGGTTCACTCTTGCCAACCTTTGCAAAACAGTTCACTGTGGACATCCCTCCGCTGGGTTCACTCCTGTCAATGCAATGTCGATGGGACCTCCGATTTCGTCCCCTCTTCTTAGCATCCCTCCGCCGGGTTCATGCTTATAAACACACTGTTCATGGAAATGTAGATTCTTACTCTCACGACTCCTAATGTCTTTTCACCATGCAGGATTCATTTCCCTTTGCTTCACAATCATCCATCAGTCAAAGACGTTCGACTGTACGGAGGATTTTACAAGACCCCCGTATGACCACTTTCACCCCTCTTATCGCCTTTCTTCCAAAGCCTTCGGGTAATTGTAGTTCAATAGTGGGGTAATCGCCTAGCGTTTCTCGAGTGAACACGCACGTGGTGTTTGATTCTGCTATGCTGGCTTTCCCCTTCCCTTTTATCAACAGTTCTTTGTTTATCCAAAGTTCAATTAGCCACTTGCTACTTTCAATTCAACACAGTTCGGTTTCTTTATCGGCTCTCCCCTGGACTCATCGGCTGTGATGTAGTGCTTTGCTTTCTTCTTGGTAGATTCAAGGCCGGTACCATTGGGCCATATGTCTCTCCCCGGCTTGGCTGTCAGCAGAGGAGGCGCCCGGGTACCGACATCTGCTGTAACACACGCTGGCTATTGTTCGTGGTCTTACGATTCCTTCTCTAGAGGTTTCACGGATCTCTGTCGAGAAGGGCAAGGTCACTTCTCCCCTTGGTATCCTCTCAACTTGCATCGTCTTTTGCCTTCTCTTGAACTGCTGTGCTTAGTTAGCTCCCTTTTTTGTGCGGTCTGCCTTGCTCGTAGTGTGCTCTCTTGCTTCACCTTTTATCCCTGTGGGGAAAGGAAAGGGCCGTCAGGTGTGTGAGGTTTTGGTCAATTGCCTGACTTTGGCTGGCCCTCATGTTGAGACATGTCAGGTAAACAACTCTATGGTTATTATCAACGGGATTGACCGGGATGAGTATAATAAAATGATGAAGGGGGATTGTGGGAGAGGTAGTATTTTGTCTGAGCAGATTTGGAGTGCAGGAAATAATAATCGAAGGGACTGGAAGGAGAATGACTGGGAGTATTCAGGTATGTAACAAAAGACATAGGCCCTCATTACAACACCAGCGCTAAACCATGGCGCTATTAGCACCATGGTTGGTGCCGGTATTGTAACAGGTCCGCCATGGTTCAATGGGGAATCACCACCCCATTCCAAGGTTGGCGGGGCGGTAATTCCTTATTGAACCATGGCCCTTCCCCATTTCCATTTTCGCCCCATAGGGCTCTATGGGAATGGGGAAGGCGCTAAGTACGGTACCGCAAATTGCGGTACCGTACTTAGCACCAAGGTCCCTTTGCAGGTCCCTACTTTAACGGCTGGTCTAGACCAGCCGTTCAGGTCGGGTCCCGCAAAGGGACCTCATAGTAAGGCGCTAAGTGTTTAACGGCGCCGCAGCCTTTTACAGCGCCGTTAAACACTTAGCGCCAGGGTCCTAATGAGGCCCAGGGATCCTGGGAGATGTAGTATGCCACGGCACTGGGGTTTGGATTCTTAAAGGGTTTACCTTAGGTGGATGGTTTGTTGGTTTTGGATAAGGGAGATTTATAGGAAGGAAGGGGGGTAGATTTGGAATAACCAAAGAAAATCTCAGGAACTTCATCCTCCTCTCCTTCTTCTATGATGTAGTACCGCTTCTCACCTGGGGCATTTCCCCAAGCATAATCTCAGGCTCCCATACCCAGGTGTTCCTCCCCCACTGATCCACCCCCAGGAACTGGATCCAACAGCGATGGCCGTGTCCTGGCCACCTGAATAAGAAATTCCTGGGCTCTACCTGGGGAAGTACCCTTAGGTTTCTTACAGAGGTGACATTGTTGGTGTTTCCAATGCAGCGCTGTTCGTTTCTCTGGTCCTTGGCGGTACTATCTGTTGAGAGACACATTTTATTGCTTTGGTTAAGGCAAACAGGTAGCTTCTGAATTCGTCTCCTAACATGGACACAGCCCAGTGAGCATCAGATGCTCTCCTGATGGGAGTTAGGGGCGTGTACATTTGCTGTCCCGTTACCACCTCATGTGGTGATAAATGGTGATCCTTACAGTGCTGCGTGCACATGCTAAAAAGTGCAAGGGGCAAGCAATGCACCAAATATTTCTTAAAAGTGGTGGAAAGTTTGGAAAATGTACTCTTCAATGGACCATTGATGCTCTCCACAACTCTGTTGACCCATGGGTGGTAAGTTGTGTACAGTGTATGCGTTATGCCCAGCAACGCCGTTACTTCCTTAAACCGCTCATTAAAATATTGTGTACCGTTATCAGATCTTAATACATTGCACACGCCCCAATGAGGGAAAAACTCTCTGACCAAGAATTTGGCCACACATTTAGCATCTGGATGTACACAAGGACCTGCCTTCACCCACCATGAGAAAGGACATACAATTACAATGAAATACCAGGACCCATTACACCTTTTCCCCATGTCTGCGTAGTCTATATTTAACTCACGAAACGGCCCAGTAGTGCGGGGCAAGGTACCTCGGATAGTTCTTACGGTATAACCAGTACTATAAGTCTGACACGTGATGCAATGAATACCCATTTTAGTTAATGCCTCATGCAGATTGGGGACAAACCAGCCCTCCTGTATATCGGCAGAGATATGCTGTTTCGACACATGGGGTGGATGGTGCAGCTGGTCAAATGTGTCCAGCAGCAATTAATGCAGCATAACCGCTTTACCGGATGTTTCTTGATGCCACAGTAGATCTGCAGGGGACTGCCTACATCCCCTTTTCAACCATAGGTCCTTCTCTTCCTGTGGGGCTCGTCCTTGCAACTCAATTAATTGGGAAATTTGTAATGAATTATAGGAGGCTTTCGGCCCTGCACTACCACTGGATACTCAGAAACATTGGGTACAGGGAGATAGGCTGCTTGCTTGGCCGCCACATCCACGGCAGCGTTACCGAGTGAGACATTGTCCGTATCATTAGTATGGGTGGTGCATTTTGCAACTGCTGTCAGGGAGGGTTCAGACAGTGCTTCAATTAGTTTGTCTAACAATGCTGCATGCTGTACATGCTGTCAGCCCTCCTAAACCCCCTCCTCTTCCAACGCACCAGCCCTGAGTGCACCGGGGTGGTGACATAGGTAGAATCAGAGTAGATTGTCACATGGAACCCTTGTGACGCTTGAAGAGCCTCAATAAGCGCTATGAGTTCCGCTGCTTAGGCCGAACAGTGCATGGGCAACCTTTTCTGCCTACACTCCGTCTACCAAGCGGACAACTGCCGCACCAGTATGCCTCAGGCCAGTCCCGTGGTTGATAGTTGCTTACCTGTCAACAATAATAATCCCCCCTCCCCCTTCGAGTGGGCTGTCTCTTGTTTTGGGAATGTCGTCTTCTTCTCCCTCAAATGTTACAGTCATGATTTGCGTGCTCTTTGCCTGTGCACTATTCCATCAAAAATGTGGCAGAGTTTACTGTTTTGCACTGCACTATGTGGATTTTTGGGCTGGACAGGAGGACCTTGCATGCGGATTCATGCTGCGTGGTTAGCATGGCTTTGGATCACTCAACGATGGCAAATATTGCCTGCGCCACATACAGTGTCACTGAGCATCCCATGACAATTGTGGATTTCTTTCAATCACAAAGGCAGCAACAGCAACCACCTGTTCACATGGGAACTGGCCCTGCATCACCGAGTCTAGCACTCCACTGTAGTAGGCAAATGGCTTGTGGCCCATGGTGCTCTTTTGTGTAAGCACAGCAGTCATCAGCTGTTCATTGGCATGGGAAACAAATAGAAGTCTTGCGTGTAGGCAGGGGTTGCTAGCACTGGGGCAGTGGAAATTACCTCCTTCAAGTCATTAAAGCTAGTAAGCATGTCTGCCGTCCGTGCCAGCTTGTGGTCATTCTCTTGAGCCTCTTTTAGGCCCTGCAGCAGGGGCCTTTTGTGAGCTGCATAGTCTAAAATCCACGCTCTGTAGTAGTTACAAAACCCTAGGAACTTCTGCATTTCCTAACAGTCTTAGGATGGGGGGCACTGCGCACAGACGCGGCGCGGTCAGGCATGATCTTCTCTCTGTGAACAGATATCAATTGTGCCAGATACAGTACTTCTTGGAGGCAGTATTGCAGCTTTGCCTTGTCTACCTTGTAGCCCTTGTACGATAGCAGCTGTAAAAGGGTGACAGAATCCTTTCTGCACTGTTGCTCACTGTCACTACACACAAGCAGGTCATCTACATACTGAATAATGGTTCTGGACACCTGGATGTTCCCTAACTCAGCATGTAATATTCTGTTGAAGATAATAGGGGATTCACAGTACCGCTGCAACAGTATTGTGTGCTCAAAACGCATTCCCCCATGCGTAAACGCAGTGAGGTAAAGCGAGTCATGTTGCAAGGGTATAGAGAAATACGCGTTCTTAAGATCCATGACAGTAAAATGGGTTGCCTCTTTAGGGATGCTGCACAGAATTGTTGCAGGGTTCGGAACTACACGGGATTTTGCCTGTACAATGTCATTTAGAGGGCGGAAATCCTGTATCATTCTCCAAATCCCTCCTTTTGTCTTTTTTATTGGATAAATAGTCGTATTGCACAGGGAGGTGGAAGGATTGATTCCCTGATTGAGGAGCGCAACAATGGTGTCTCGTATGCCTTCCTCTGCCTCTTTGGACAGCGGATGCTGCTTCACTCGGGGCAATACCACACTTGGCTTGAGTGTTATTCGAACTGGGCTCACTCCCTGTAGGAGCCCTACATAATGGGCATTGATTGTCCATACTCTCCCTGGAACTTGTTCTAAGTCTGTTTCAGTAAAGGGGGTGAGGCAACAAGGACCATCAAGGAACACTGCACTTTGCAATATTGCATTATCTCTCAGGGGATACAAACTGCCAACACAATTTCTCCATTGTCAACCCGATCCTCAAGCAATTCTGCATCTGTTACTTCCTTGAGAGGCAAAGTTGGGTTAATAAACAGCACAGTACGCGACTCGCACCCATAAGAGTCCATACAGACCACAACAATCCTTTTAGCACACACCGCTAGGCCCTGTAGATCTAGGGAAAGTATTGTTCCTGCCACAAATTCTGGGGTCACCACGGGTCGAAAGATGAAATCAGATGGCACCTACCAACAAACCTTACCAATCTGGGGCACTGCGTCAAGCATAACTGTGATCCCATACACAAACATATCTGGGTCCACGGGCATACCGTGAACCCCCACCTCTGGCCTGTATTATTACCATTGTCTTCAAGGCGCATATGCCTGGGGTGGCACATACCACCCGATGCTCCGTGAATGAGATGGTCATGTTCAGTTAGCTCAACGAATCCCACCCTAACAAATATATCGGGGAGGTCAGTGGGTACAATAAGGGTGCATGCACCACTTTTCCTCCTATTTGTATTGCTACCTCTTCTATGTAGGGAACCATTGTGACAGCCCCAGAGAAGCCTTGCGTGTCGAGAGTTTCAACGGATAATGGGAAGTTTCCCTCACTGATGCATGATTTAGTGGAAACCTTATCGACCATAAAGATGAATTGTGTATTACCTATCTCAGCGCCCACCAAGATTTCCTCGTCACGTGGGTGGTCATGGACAGGATTGGGCACACAAGAGCTTTCTGTGGGCTGTCCTAATCAGGGTACGTATTGGTACCTGGGAAAGTGAAAGGGTTGCCCCCATGATGCTGACCCCCTATAAGGCACCTCTGTTCCATTTGGTACTGCATTAGTTGTGGGCATTTGACCTCCGTACTGGGGGTTCTGCTGAGCAACTTGTATTTTGGCATTAGGCGGACCTGTGCATGTACTTGTGGGGGCCTACGTGGCAATTGGGCATAAGCCTGGTGTATTTCATAGAGTATGGAGATGGCCATCGGTGGCAAGAAGGAATATGGCTGTGGCAGCCCAGGGTTATTGTATGGGTTGTATCTTGCCCCTGGTCTTCTTCTACATTCTCTTGCAAAATGGCCCCATTTCCCACAGTTCCAACAGTGAGAATGCCCTATACCACCTCTGGGTCCATCCCGCCAAATCACCTCCACAAATCACCCCCTGCCCCCTTGAAAACCCCCTATTTCCTGTTGCTGACCTCCTTATTGCCATTCAGGATACTAAGACTGAGGATTTTATCCCCACTGCCCCATCCTCTGCCTGGCCCAGACGCCACTATTCTCACATCTGTGCATGTCACTGCCTGCTCTGCCGAGTCTGCCTGGGTATTTGCCATTACTGCTCTCTCAAATGCTATTTTAGCAAATTATTTCTGCACCAGTTCAGCCTGTAACGTCTGAGCCGTTGTTACGCTCAATTGGCTCCCACAGGGGCGACGGTCGGGAATGGATAGCTGCGGCCTCCACCAACGTGACTCGTAGAGTAGCGATGACTGACTGGACTGGCCTGCTCAATTTCGTCTGCTTGACCCGTAGGATTATTCTCCTGAAAGCGGAGAAAGGGGATTAGTCACCCGTGGATTGAGCGAGCACACCTCCCCTCCGTTTTCTCCACTAATCACCTCCAATATTCCCTTTCACCAGTCTCACCTTATGGTTTTGAATGATGAGCTCTCCATCCTGCGTGGAGTGCAGGGCCGCGTAGATAACCAGTTACTTCACTGGTCTGAAGGAATTGGGTGAGTTCCAGACGAATATCGACTCCGAGGTAAGTGGCGAGGAGTCGTAAGTGTTTGGTTCGTAAGAGTTCAAAATGTCTGTTATTCACTCTTATCCGATTCCTTCCTTTGTCTTGCAGCTTGATTCGAGAGGAGATTGTCCCGTAGCAGCTGATTGCGTTGAGGTAAGAGTCTGTATTACCCAACACTGTCCGGTAAAAAATGTCAGTGCTCAACCTGTTGCTTTCTCTTTCCTCACAGGTACAGCGTAAGACGATGGGGCGTGCAGAAGAATAATATCTCCAGCGGTAACTCGGTAAGTCTATTATGATAATTGAAATTGCCTTTGTTGATTTTCACGGCTCACCTTTTGTCTTTCTTCGTCCCCTTTAGGTGCCCAGAGTTCAGCGATGAATGATGGAGCAGCGCCGGGTTGAGGAGGTGCTGTGAAGACTGGTAGGTGTAGCGCGGCGCGTACAAATAAAGTCTTTTTCCTTGTTCGGATGCGCGAAGGATCCAGCATCTGTTGAAGAATGAAGGTAATGTTCTTGCTCTAACCTTTTCTTCTTATTTTCCCTTCTTTCTAGGAGCTCCGGATTCGAGGGCGGGCGTGGCAGAAGACTGGATGCTGGACTGACAGGCACAGTGAGCGTTACGCTGCAGGATGCAGAATAACGCAAAGCGTGTGCTGCTAAGCGGGCGTGGTTTAAATAGCCTCCAAAGTAGTCCCAGGTAAGAAGTTCCCCAAAACCACACCCGAGTAAAAAAATAGTCCCTGAATCAAGTAGTTCCTTCCAGGCCTCACGTTGGTTTGGATTCTTTGCAGCATGGTCTGCATGAGGTAAGTTTATTCATATGAGCCTGGCACCTATGGCGCCAGGACTGATCCCATATATGACCCTGGCGCCTACCGCACCAGGACTGAACCCAGATAGCCCCTAGCCGGGGTGACTGGGTTTTCAATAGGTGTCTGTATGGCTGCTTCCTGGACTGATGGACCTGGTCTGGATGTCTGGGGGTAGGCATCATGGCAGCACTCCCCCCCAAGGCCCCTCCTAAGGTCGTTCTTCTCCTTGGTCCTGGTTTGTCTGGGAAATTTCGATGGAATCTTTCCACCAATCGAGATGCATGAACGTGGTCACTAGGCTCCCACGACCTTTCTTGTGGCCCGTAACCCTTCCAGTCAATTAAATGAAAAAGTCGTTATTTGACCATCTTAGAGTCCAGGATGTTTTTAACTTCGAATTCGGGTTCCCCATCTATTAGGATGGGGTCGGGTGGTTTGGTTAACCTGGTTCCGGGTTGTACTGGCTTCAGAAGTGAAACGTGAAAGACGGGATGAATTTGCATATTAGAAGGTAATTCCAATTTGACGGCCACCGGGTTAATAATGGCTTTAATGGTGTGAGGTCCCAAATATCTAGGGCTAAAGGTCTTAGTTCCTTTTAGAGGTAGGTTTCTTGTAGCTAGCCAAACTTGATTCCCAACCTGGTATTGTGGGGCTTCACTTCTATGTTGATCTGCATTTTTCTTGTATCTTTCTCTTGCTCGTTTCAAATGTTCAGTTGCCTTCTTAAAGGCTTGTGTAATAGTAGCATGTAGATGATTCACTGTGGGCATTTCCAAGTGTTGGGGCGAGTCGAGTTCTGAGGTCCGAGGATGATGCCCATATATGGTGTAAAAGGGGCTTTGTCCGGTTCCTGAATGTACAGAATGTTGTATGCGTATTCCGAAATCCATAAAATAGCCTTCCAATTGCCTTGGGTCTGGTGTAACATGCAACGTAGGTATTGCTCAAGAGTCTGGTTGGTCCTCTCGGTCTGACCATCGTTCTGGGGATGATGACTGGTTGATAACCTCACGTCGATTTGCGCCAATTGACAGCATTTCCTCCAAAACTGCAAAATAAACTGACTACCTCGGTCAGAGAGGGAATCCATGTATTCGAACAATGTTTTCAAGAAATTCCTTGGCCAAAGTCGAAGCTGAAGGTAATCCTTTTAAAGGAATAAAGTGAGCCATTTTGGAAAAAAGATCCACTATAACTAGAATGGTGTTGAATCCACTACATGGGGGAAGGTCAGTAATAAAATCTAGGGACAAGGTGTGCCATGGTGTAGGCGGAATATCCAAAGGTTGTAAAAGACTAGCTGGTTTCTTCTTCAGACTCTTGTGTTGGGCACAGATACCACAAGATTGCACAAATGACTTTACGTCTTTTCGCCAGGTGGGCCACCAGAATTGTCTTTTAATTTTGGCCTCAGTCTTTGCAATTCCTGGGTGTCCTTCAATCAAGGCATCGTGATAATTTGAGATAACTAGTTCTTGTAGTTCCTTGTGTGGTAGGAATAGACGACCTTGATAGTAGGGTAGTTCATTGATGACTGAATAATCTTGGCCTTTCTTTAGCCATTTCTACAAGGCAGCTGGATCGAAAAGTTGTTGGATCTTTAAATGAATGTCTTCTAGAGTTTGTAAAGTAGTTATACCAAGGATTCTTTTCTCCAAAATTATAGGCAACGGTTCTGGGTTTGAATATGCTTCTCCCATTACTATACGAGATAAGGCATCTGCTTTGCCATTTTTACAACCTGGTCGATAAGTAATCACGAAATCGAATTCCGCAAAGAACAAGTCCCACCTAAGTTGGCGTGATGATTAGGCCTTGGCAGTCTACAAATATTGTAAATTCCTGTGATCGGTGATTACAGTGATTGTATGCCTGGCACCGAGAAGAGAATGCCACCAAGCCTTGAATGCAGATTTGATGGCTAATAACTCCTTATCGGTAACTGCATAGTTCAATTCGGATGCCAAACATTTTCTTGACCAGAATGCTACTGGATGAAGTTGGCCGGTTTCAGGATCCTTCTGGGAAAGAACAGCCCCCATGGCTAAACTGGATGCATCGGTTTCAACTATGTATGGAAGTTCAGGGCGTGGGTGCCTTAAAACAGGTGCAGACGTGAATTTCAATTTTAGTTCTTGGAAGGCCCTTTCAGCCTCTTCGGTCGATAGGAAGCGCTTATTCTTTCTCAAGAGTGCTGTGATGGGATGTACAATGTGTGAGAATTCTGGAATGAATCTGCGGTAGAAATTAGCAAATCCAAGCATGCTTTGTACTCCTTTAACTGAACTAGGTGATGGCCACTTGAGGATTGCGTCCACCTTTCGAGAGTCCATTCGAACTCCTTTTGGGGTCAGGATAAATCCAAGGAATTCGACTTGTGTAGAGTGAAAAACACATTTTTCCAATTTTGCATATAACTTATGCTGGCACAGTCTTTCAAGAACAGCACGAACTTGCTTAACATGGTCTGATTCTGAGGAGGAGTTCACAAGGATATCGTCTATGTATACAAAAACACAGACATCAATGAGTTCTCGAAGGACTTCGTTCATAAAATACTGGAAGGCTGCCGGTGCATTGCACAACCCGAAAGACATCACCTGGTATTCGAACAATCCATACTTGGTGCGAAAGGCAGTCTTCCATTCGTCGCCTTTCTTTACACGTACCAGATGATATGCCCCTCGGAGATCTAACTTGGTATAGATACAAGCATCCTCTACTTGGTCCAGTAATTCGGGGATCAGAGGCAATGGGTATCGGTTCTTTACCGTCATTTGGTTTAATGCGCAGTAATCTATGAACGTTCTAAGGTCACCTTCCTTTTTGGGCACGAAGAATAAAGCTGAGACTGCGGGGGACTTGGATGGACGAATGAATCCATTAGCAAGGTATTGATCCAGGTATTGTCGTAGATGACGGTTTTCGGGCTCCGTAAGGGCGTAGATCCTACTGCATGGAGGTTGTGCACCGGGTAAAAGATCGATCTGACAATCATATGATCTGTGAGGCGGTAACGTATTTGCCTGTTCTTTCTGAAAAACATCCTGAAATTCTTGATATTCCTGAGGTAACTGCGCCATTGGAGTAGCGACTGTGGCCAACTTTATTCAAGGTTTTCTCCAGGTAACAAGTGTGTACACAATCCGGGAAGGTCATTCTCTTCTCTCGCCAATTAATACAAGGATTATTTGTTTTCAACCACGGTATCCCCAGAATTATTTGGAACTGCAGGGCCTTGATTAAGTCAAACACAATGCTTTCTCGATGCCCATCTTGACCCAACAGCTTCACCTCTGTAGTGGAGTGAGTTACTGGTCCAGAGGCAATTTCAATTCCGACAGTGGTGATTACATCAGTTGTGGTCTTTTTGCAAAGAGGCAGGTTCATCCTAGTAGCCAATTCGTGGTCCATGTAGTTTCCGATGGCCCCGCTATCAATGTATGCTCTCACTGCGTGCATACGTGATGGCTGCCTTGGATCAATAAGGACCATTGGCACAATTAGGTGCGAGGTCTGAGTGTCCTTTTTTAAGCTCAGCAAGCGGACCTCTACGCTTGTCGGTGTGGTCGTTTCCCGAGTCAGGCGCTATATGGCTTTTGTCCGCAACACCTACCACCTTCTTGGGTGGTTTGACAGGGCAATCTCGCAGAAAATGTCCCAAAGTTCCACAGTTCAGACAAAATTGCAATTGTCGTCTCTTTTCTTTTTCCTTTTGAGTCAAGGGTCCTTTAACCCCCCCGATCTGCATGGGTTCTGGTGCATCTGTTCCCTTGGGGGTAACGTTGGGTTTAATAAATACCCGAATCTCAAATTTAGCTCGATCAGCCTTTCTATTCTGAAGTCTGTGATCTAACTGGACCACCAGGTCTATGTATTCAGCGCAATCCTGGGGTGGATTCACTACTTGAGCTAACACATCTTTGAGTTCTCCTCGGAGTCCACGATGAAATAACGTAATTCGTTTTGCCTCAGGCCATCCGGTTTCCACCACCAACCTATTAAAGGTTGCAATGTAGGTAAGCAGATCCTGGTTACCCTGTCGTAGGGACAAAAGTTTGTTATCCTGTCCTTGTAAATGTCAGGCGAATAGTCTTTCCATGCTTGTTTGAAAGCCCTGAAAATCCCAAAGAAGGGGATCATCCTGGTTGACTAGTGGAATTGACCAATCAGCTGCGCTGCCACTGAGATACGATAGTACAAAGGCTACTTTGGCTTGATCGTTCGGAAAGGCTCTAGGTCTACATAAAAAGTGCAAGCAGCACTGATTCATAAATACGGCGAACCTTTTTGGGTCTCCGGCAAAGCGTTCGGGTGGTGGTAAAGGGATATTTCCAGGTAAAACTATTTGCACAGGGTTGCTTGATGGAGCAGGAGTAGGGTTCCCCCCGAGTCCAGGTAAAGGTGTTTGCCCAGCTTGGTTTTGCAGCAACTGCCTAGCAAGATCATCAGTGCATTCCTTAGACGCAATCAGTTCTCTCCTGAGAACATTAGTTTCTTGGCGGGCGGAATGTACTTATGCCCTAAGTTCCCCTAATAATTGGGCTAGTTGGTCGGTTTCTGAGGTCTCCATAACGCCCGGGTGGGAATTTGTATGAAGGCTTCGCGTTCTGTTACGCTCACCTGGCTCCCACAGGGGCGACGGTCGGGACTGGATAGCTGCGGCTGTAGTGATAAACAGTACCCGCACCCCCTGGGATCCAGCCCTTTGTGCAAAGTAAATCACTCCTAATTACCTTCCCACACAAATAAGGTTTAAGACGCACGATGAACTCAGTCTGGAAAAAGGCCAATCACACAGAATATATGATGCTTGCATTTATTATCTACAGTGTCTAATGAGAACTAAGCAGCAATTTACAATAATGCGGAAATAGAAAGTGCAAGCTATATAATGCCAATTATCAATCACAGATGAATATGCAATTATTTGGTCTTACGCTCCTAATAAAATGTAGATGAAGGTACGATCTGATCACACCCAGGACCCTCGCCGCTACAGGTGCCCGGCACTCCTCGGAAGAGGAGGGGAGGACTGGCCAAGCCCCCACAGTCCTACACCAGAGCGGAGATGTGATGCTAGGAGTCTCGGCCCAGATAGTGCACAGCTGGTCGTCCAGGCACTGTTCTTCTTGGTACGCGCGTCTTTCCAACAGCCCAGGATGAGTCCTCCCTTCCCTTGTCCAAGTATAGTTCTCTTATTAGGAGCTGCACGTCAATCATCATGACGTGTCTGCTCTTCGAGAAGCTTCTAGGCTCACCCTTCCGGGCAATAAACATGTTTTTGCTTGGAAACTTACAAGACTGGAAACAGCCAGTCTTGGCTCCCAGGCTTCGGGCACTGTGTTTTGAGAAGATCTGACATTCTTGCCTTATCAGTGCACCTGACTCGCAGAGCGAAGACGAGCAAAGCTGTGCCTGGCTCCCAAGGGCTGCGTAGAGCCTCTTGCAAATGCTAGATGTTTTATGAGTTCAGGAAAGGCCTTTGCAATTAACCCCTTGCAAGCATGCAGGCTCACCCAGTTCAAGAGGCCTGGTTGATGTCAGCATTTTCCTCCACGCTTCGAATAGGCTCTAATACACACAAGATAGCTCAGTGGGTTAGTGCAAATGCAAGTTACTGCAAGCGCCTAGCAGCTTATCACGACATTCCACCCCTTTCGAAGTGAGGCCTGAAAATGCTGACTCAGTTCCACGATTTGGAAGCATGTACAGTGTGCTGTAGGCCGATTAAGCGTTTCTCTAGCGCAGTCATTCTAGTATAAAGGAAAGACATTTTGCGCAAGAGCCCAATGAAGACGATAAGTATGAATATTAGGGAATTCAGCAACCACAGCAATGGGTGCAGTATTATATTAAGCAGCTTAGTGGAGGAGGGAGACCATCCAGTGAATATATCCCACCAGTGGTGAGTAGTAACTGATTGCAGATGGTCAGCAGTTTTGATTAATTGGTTTCTGTCTATTATCAGCTTGTACTCTGCAGAAATAACTGAGGTAGCTAGCGTCTGGAAATCTTTCCAAGCAGTTTTGGCAAACTGTCTAATAGCTTGAAGCCGGGTAGTAATCACCCCATAGGATAGAGTCCAGTTAAGCAAATGCGTGAGCTCAGCATGCAGAGTAGTGTGAGACCACTGAGTTAAAGAATATAAGGTATGAGTAACAATGTCTAAGATAGTCACAACTTGATCTACGCAAAATACTTGAGGATTCCCTAATAACCTATAATTGTTCATAAGCAAGGAATGATTAGTAACTACGCAAGCTTTATGCTGATCTATCTGGAAGATGTCAGTCCCATTAATGTGGTATTGCATCCAGGTGCACTCCCCTGCTACGGGATGCATGCATGGGTCCGGAACCCTCCCAGTTAGGGGACACACCCACCCCTGATCCCAGGGCATGCAGTTGTGACTATGGATGGTGTAGTTTTGGCTGTCTAACCATTCCCCTCGTATTTGCGGAACCCACCAGGAACCATTGATTTTCATAGGCAATACCATAAAAGGGCACCATATTTCTTGAGCATAAGCGGTCCTACTAACTTGCATTGACGCATGGCATGTGTTATTCATGCAATCAAAAGCAAGCGGCTTAATCCATATGTTTGCTGGTAACTGCAGCTCTGTGTGCCAGTGGGTTGAAGATAGTCGCCCCCATTCGGAGCGGAAAGCCAACACCTGCTGATTTAGCAAAGTTTGCCATAGAATGCATCGTGTGTCTTTAGCAGTTTTGTTGACCTGCCCTATGGCAGAGAAAATGTCTTCATAGCTGAAATTCTGCCACTTCCAATGGTTGCCAATACTTGTAGCAGTGTTGCGCAGGGTAGGGCTTATCAATGGGCCCCACTGGGCCAGAAGCTTTATAGCGCCGCTGGCATCAGAACCCATAGTGGCTAACTTGTTGCGCACAGTTTCTATGTCAAAAGCATTTAAAGCCCCCGTTCCCACTCCCGCTGCACCCACAATCAATGAATCTAAACCCCTAGCTACGCGCAATTTGGTGATGGGCTATAGAAATTAACTCCATTTATAGCAGCTTGGTAGTACTAAGGAAACATTGCCCCGTGACAAATCTATGTCTAAATGTACCTCTGTAATGATAGAAGCGTGCATCACATGTCTGCAATTTAAATGTTGTCTTACTACTGGAAAATCTAGCACGTTCACAGTTTCTACTTTGTGTGATTTGAAAAACACCATCCTCCAAGTGGGATGCCTACCATATACAATATTGGTTTTTGATATAAACACCACACTACCATCTGGTAGAGGCTGTTTCAACGTACAATTGTATGAAAGGCATTTGGTCAAGTTATAGTCCAGAAAATCTTGGCGAGTACACTCGCTGCAGTTCTTGGGGCAAAAGAAACATGAAACATCAAATAAATTATTTGATCCATTCACTGAAACGTTTGGGCCTAAGATTTCATAAGCACCAGTCATATGAGTTAGTGACAAAAGGTGTCCGACAATGTGCCAATCTAGAACTCTTGCAGTTCCATGTGGATACTCATTTGTAACGCTTTTCTCACAGGTTACGGTGCGGTTGTAGTTATCACGCAGGACTGGAGCATCAGGTGTAGTGCATGCGATTCTCAGAGTCCATGTAGCGTCTTGCATCAACCCACTCTTTACAGAGAAAGCGTTGGTTTGGCAGGCCCGGAGCACCCACAGCAAGGCAAGTCCCATCCCCTTCATACTGCTCTACGTTCGTGGTGTGAGCCTAGTAGCGGGAATATAAACAGGCACGTCAGAATTATGCAAAAGTACAACATAAGTACTTCCAACACCTTGATTTAACACTTCCCCAGCCTCAGGCTTTTTGTTAGGATGGTGCACCCACACCTTTTTTCCCATGCTACCGAAGCCTCCTTCCCCCCTCAATGTAGTGTCTGGGGATTGCTTGCTCTCTACCACTAGGGGGACAACTGCTCGTTCACAAATCAATTGTGCAATTCGGTCATATTTGGTTAATGGTACTGCAGATGCACCAGCATTATGTAAAAGTACCGAAACAGGCCCTCTATAATCAGGATCAATCACACCTCCCAATATGTCAATGCCTTGTTTTGCCTTGCTGGATCGTGCAGCAATTCGTCCATAAGTGCCAGCCGGCAATTTGATGCCAATACCCAGCGAGATAGGTTTGGTTTGCCCTGCCGGTATAACATCATCTTCACAGGTAGTTAGATCAAGTCCAATGCTGCCTGTAGTGGCTTGCACAGGCAGCTTAGCTTCTTTGTCGGTTTTCCACACAACAAGAGTCTTTGTAGATTCCACTTTCTCACTTGTCAGTCTCACAAAGGGTGTCTGGCGATTTCCCAGTGGACGATTGTTCAGTCCAAACAGCGCTTGTGCCAGATGTTTGAAACACCCCTTGAGAGTGTGAGTCTTAGTCAGCTTCTTTATTTGTTGCTTGAGCAGCCCATTGCTACGTTCCACCAGAGCAGAGGATTCTGGGTACCGGCTGATGTGCAGTGTCCATTTTATGCCTTGCTCTAGTGCCCAGTCATGCACATTGTGTCCAGCAAAATGGCTGCCTTGGTCTGATTGGATTTCATCCGGGATGCTATAGTGTCTGATGAGGTATTCCATGCCTTGCAAGGTAGCCCGTTGATCTGCATGGGCGGTTGGATAAGCTAATAACAGTCCAGAGTATGTGTCTACCATGGTCAACACATAATGCTTTCCATTCTCGGGCGGTAAAGGGCCAATGTAGTCAACTTGCCATACGCTAGCAGGTCTTTCACCTCTTCTCAAAGGGCCTTGAGGCTTCCTCTCCAGAGGGTAGTGCTTCACTTCACAGCACACGGAACATTGGGAGGCAGCTTGTCTGGCTTGATCCATGGTAATGGGCAATTGTCTCTTTTTTGCCCAATGATAAGTTCCTGTTTGCCCTAGATGCCCTGAGGTTTGGTGTGCCCAATCCGCCATCCCTTGCAGAACCTCAGCTTCTTGCGGTGTTGTCACTGGGCGAATCTTTGCCATTTGGTCCACTTCATTGTTGAACAGGGCAGCCAGTGAGGTGTCAGGGGGCATGTGTGCATCGACCTGCCCAATGCAGATTTTGCACCTCTCACCTTTGCACCACATCTCTTCCCAGATGTCTGGCCCTCCCCAGATCGGAGTGTTCTTGATCTGCCAACCATCTCTTCTCCATGCCGGTGCCCAATGTGTCAGGCCTTGATATGTGGCCCAACTGTCTGTGTATATGTATGCAGTCTCTGTTTCCTTCACCTGTTCAATCACGGAGGCCAGCGCCTGCAGTTCAGCATACTGACTTGATCCTCCCACACCTTCTCTCATTAGCAGTGTTTCTCGGTGGGGCTGGAATGCAACAGCTTGCCAGTGTCTTTGCCCTTTATCTTACTTTGCGGTGTCATCCGTGAACCATGCAGACTTTTGTTCTTCCTCTGTCAATGTATCATAGGCAGGTGCGACTTTGAAGGGAGATTCTGGCAACGCCACAGGGGTGTTTGGTTCAGGCATCGCTTCCAGATCTACTGCCACCAGCATTTGTTCTTGCAGTCTGGAAACCCCTGTGCGGCCAGTTTTCGCACGTTGCTGTAAATACCATTTCCATTTGACATGAGTGGCGTCTTGTGCTCTGCCACTTTTCCCGCTTGCAGCAGTGTCATGCACCCAGCCCATGATTGGAATTTCTGTGCAAATTGTCACTGGTTGCTCGCCTGTGATTCTTTCAGTTTCAACTAGAGCCCAGTACACTGCAGCAACTTGTTTCTCAAGCGGAGTGTATCTTGTCATAGGATCTGTGAGCTTCCTTGACCAGAACCCCTGTGGCACTCTTTTCTGTCCTTGCTTTTGCCACAAGCTCCACACAGCCATGTCATTGTAGACAAGAATTTCCAATTCAAAAGGATCAGTTTTTGTCATGGGCCCCAGCGTGATGTAATTTTGCAATGCGTCTTTAGCCCGTTGGAAGGACGTCTGTTGCTCTAGGCCCCATGTAAAGTCATGTTTCTTTCTGGTGACTTTGTAAATGGGTTTCAGTATCAGGCTTAAATGAGGTATGTGAGTTCTCCAAAAACCCATTAACCCAATGAATCTTTGCGCCTCTTTTTTATCTGCTGGTGGAGCCATCTGCTGAACCATATCAGTTACCGGGTCGGGAATTTTCTTAACTGACCCAGACCAGATTACACCTAGAAATTTCACCTCTTGAGCAGACCCCTGTACCTTTTTGGGATTTATGGCCCACCCCCGATTTTGCATGTGTGTGATCAACTTTTCAGCAGCGTTTTCTACATGTTCTTTCTCAGCACTGGTCAGCATGATGTCATCAATGTAATGAGCAATAAATACATCATCCAACTGCACCATCTTTAAGTCTCTGGCAATCAATCCATGACACAGAGTGGGACTATGCACATACCCCTGGGGAAATTTAGTAAAGGTAAATTGTCTGTCTCCCCAAGTGATAGCAAATTGGTCTTGTGATTCAGTGTCAATATCAATGGAGAAAAATGCATTGGCCAGGTCAAGGACCACATGCCATTCATCCACTTCTCTCGTAAGGTTTTCAATCAGGGTGATGATGTCTGGCACCGCCGCAGCTAAGGGCGGCACCTTCTTGTTCAAAATGCGGTAATCAATCGTCAGACACCACGCCCCATCCGGGCGGCGGACAGGCCAAATCGGTGAGTTGAATGGGCTGACTGCCGGCCTCATTATGCCAGCTTTCACCAATGACTCAATAGTTTCACCAATCTCTTTATGTCCTCCTGGCAACCGGTACTGTTTCACGCACACTGGCTCAGCAGGAGGAGGTAAATGCAAGGGGGACCATTTGGCATGCCCAACCACAACGGGGTTAACAACTCTCACATGGATTTTTCGATTGCCAAAAACAAATTCGCCTAAATCTGTAGTCACACTTTTGCCCAACAACACATCCATGACAAGGATGTACTCCGGTATATCTGCAACCAAAACATTTGCTGTGAAAGGCAATCCCTCGCCAATTGACATGTTTACGTTAAAGGCTTTTGCAACAGTTTCTGCTCCCCCATAACCATTGACCAAAACTCTGGGACCAGATCATTTACTGGGATTGCCATTCAGAATGGTTACCTCAGCTCCTGTGTCTAATAGAGCCAAAACATGTTTTACTTTCTCATCGAGATACAATGTAAGTGGCACAAAAGGGTGTCTGTCTCTGGGACTAGTTCTCTTTATTAACCGTACCTCAAAGACAGAGCCAGCCCTTCAATCAAAAATGGGGTCTGGGACCTCCCACTTGTCCTTTGCCAAATCAGGGTAACCTTTTGCTCGCACTTTGGGCTTCAACACCTCCTCTTCAGAGGGTGCAGAGGGCTTAGTTTTTCCCGATCCCTGTTTTTTCAATTTCTTCCATTTCTCAAGCAGCACAGATGTGGGTTTACCGTCTATCTCTTGCCTTGGAATTCCTGCTTTTAGCAGGTCCACCCACATTTGTCTGCGTGTGATCTCAACAGTATCAGTTTTCTCTTTAGACTTTACATGTTTGCCACGCTTTTTCTCTGAATCATTGTTTGCAGCCACTAGGCGCGCTGCTTTACGCACATCCAGCCCTTCTAATTGCCCTAACAGAAGTGCCACTTCACCAATGGCTTTGCCTTGCGCTGGACCCAGCAATGAAAGCAATGCGCCCTTCATGTGACTCGGTGCATTTCTTAACAAACGTGCACGCATGCCAGCTGTAAACAACTTCATGTCAGGCCCTGCAAAATTTGCACTGTACAGTGCACATTGTAAACCCATCTCTCTAAGCTGATCTGTTTCTTCAGTTAGTGATTGCCAACCGCCCCAACTCTCTTCCATATCCATTGGACTCCCATACAAAGTCATTAGGGCAGTCTGAAGCCAATTAAACAAGGAATGAGAGCCTTGCTGCCCGAGCGCACTGCGCACTATCTGTCCCAACATTACATTAGTCGTGAGTGAACCCATCTTTAACAGTTCTTCTGGGGTTAAGAAGATACTATCGGCACCTGTGTCCCAGAGGCGAAGGTACCACCTCAGAAGTGCTTCACCTGGCTTCTGTCTAAATAACTTAGCAATCTCTAAAAGCTCTGTCTGTGTATAATCGCGGACAATCCTAGTATTCTGAATATTTGCACCGCCAGCTTGGCCTTTTGACTTGTTAGTGATTAACGGCCGCGCTGGATAAACACATTTCTTTGGAGCACATTCCAGCTCCTCTTCATCAGAACAATCTAATTCAGCAAGCCTAATTTCAACAGATTCATTCCAGTCATATGCTTGCTCAGTTTCGCTGTCACTGACTTCACCCGACCATAAATTTGGGTCCCAGTTATCTTTCCTAATTAGTGCGCAAATCCTTATCTTTGTCGGATTGCCCCGCCGCTGTCTGCGCTTGTGCGTGGCTACACGCACAGCTAAAGAGGCACACCTGTCCTCCATCTGATCAGCCCGCTTAACGGACGATTCAAGGGTCTCTCTCGTAATGATTTGTTGCTCCTGGAGCAGGGAAATCTCATCAGTTAATTTGCGAATCTGCGCATCTTTAAGCAATTCATTCTCATGCACCTTTCTGAGTGCCTGCAGGAATAACCAGCCTATGTTTCCTGCTGCCTTTAGCTCCCTTCTGCATTTCTCAAGCAGTAAACTCTCCAAGCACTTACTAATTACCGCCGGGGAAACATCATTTTCAAGCATGTCCCATGCCCTCGGTGCCGAGTACCGATGCAAAATATCTGCCACACCCGACCAAGCATTTGATGCCGGCCATCCTGGAATGTGACAGAGTGCACTATCTTCCCCATTGCATTAATCTTTTGCATGTTTTTTCCAGAATGGCATTGTGCTCGTAAACCCTGCTCACAGCACCAAATGTAGTGATAAACAGTACCCGCACCCCCCTGGGATCCAGCCCTTTGTGCAAAGTAAATCACTCCTAATTACCTTCCCACACAAATAAGGTTTAAGACGCACGATGAACTCAGTCTGGAAAAAAGCCAATCACACAGAATATATGATGCTTGCATTTATTATCTACAGTGTCTAATGAGAACTAAGCAGCAATTTACAATAATGTGGAAATAGAAAGTGCAAGCTATATAATGCCGATTATCATTCACAGATGAATATGCAATTATTTGGTCTTACGCTCCTAATAAAATGTAGATGAAGGTACGATCTGATCACACCCAGGACCCTCACCGCTGCAGGTGCCCGGCACTCCTCAGAAGAGGAGGGGAGGACTGGCCAAGCCCCCACAGTCCTACACCAGAGCGGGGATGTGATGCTAGGAGTCTCGGCCCAGATAGTGCACAGCTGGTCGTCCAGGCACTGTTCTTCTTGGTACGCGCGTCTTTCCAACAGCCCAGGATGAGCCCTCCCTTCCCTGGTCCAAGTATAGTTCTCTTATTAGGTGCTGCACGTCAATCATCATGACGTGTCAGCTCTTCGAGAAGCTTCTAGGCTCACCCTTCCGGGCAGTAAACATGTTTTCGCTTGGAAAGTTACAAGACTGGAAACAGCCAGTCTTGGCTCCCAGGCTTCGGGCACTGTGTTTTGAGAAGATCTGACATTCTTGCCTTATCAGTGCACCTGACTCGCAGAGCGAAGACGAGCAAAGCTGTGCCTGGCTCCTAAGGGCTGCGTAGAGCCTCTTGCAAATGCTAGATGTTTTATGTCTTCAGGAAAGGCCTTCGCAATTAACCCCTTGCAAGCACGCAGGCTCACCCAGTTCAAGAGGCCTGGTTGATGTCAACATTTTCCTCCACGCTTCGAATAGGGTCTTATACACACAAGATAGCTCAGTGGGTTAGTGCAAATGAAAGTTACTGCAAGCGCCTAGCAGCTTATCACGACAGCGACCTCCACCAACGTGACTCGTAGAGTAGAGATGCCTGACTGGACTGGCCTGCTCAATCCGTCTGCTTGACCCGTAGGATTATTCTCCTGAAAGCGGAGAAAGGGGATTAGTCACCCGTGGATTGAGCGAGCACACCTCCCCTCCGTTTTCCCCACTAATCACCTCCAATATTCCCTTTCACCAGTCTCACCTTATGGTTTTGAATGATGAGCTCTCCATCCTGCGTGGAGTGCAGGGGCGCGTAGATAACCAGTTACTTCACTGGTCCGAAGGAATTGGGTGAGTTCCATACAAATATCGACTCTGAGGTAAGTGGCGAGGAGTCGTAAGTGTTTGGTTCGTAAGAGTTCAAAATGTCTGTTATTCACTCTTATCCGATTCCTTCGTCTTGCAGCTTGATTCGAGAGGAGATTGTCCCGTAGCAGCTGATTGCGTTGAGGTAAGAGTCTGTATTATCCAACACTGTCCGGTAAAAATGTCAGTGCTTAACCTGTTGCTTTCTCTCTTTCCTCACAGGTACAGCGTAAGACGATGTGGCGTGCAGAAGAATAATATCTCCAGCGGTAACTCGGTAAGTCTCTTATGATAATTGAAATTGTCTTTGTTGATTTTCACGGCTCACCTTTTGTCTTTCTTCATCCCCTTTAGGTGCCCAGAGTTCGGCGATGAATGATGGAGCAGCGCCGGGTCGAGGAGGTTCTATGAAGACTGGTAGGTATAGCGCGGCACTGCAGCTGACGGTGCGGCGCGTACAAATAAAGCCTTTTTCCTTGTTCGGATGCGCGAAGGATCCAGGATCTGTTGAAGAATGAAGGTAATGTTCTTGCTCTAACCTTTTCTTCTTATTTTCCCTTCTTTCTAGGAGCTCCAGATTCGAGGGCGGGCGTGGCAGAAGACTGGATGCTGGACTGACAGGCACAGTGAGCGTTATGCTGCAGGATGCAGAATAACGCGAAGCGTGTGCTGCTCATCGGGCGTGGTTTAAATAGCCTCCAAAGTAGTCCCAGGTAAGAAGTTCCCCAAGACCACACCCGAGTAAAAAAAATAGTCCCTGAAACAAGTAGTTCCTTTCAGGCCTCACGTTGGTTTAGATTCTTTGCAGCATGGTCTGCATGAGGTAAGTTTATTCATATGAGCCTGGCGCCTACAGCGCCAGGACTGAACCCAGATAGCCCCTAGCCGGGGTGACTGGGTTTTCAGCAGGTGTCTGGATGCCTGCTTCCTGGACTGATGGACCTGGTCTGGATGTCTGTGGGTAGGCATCATGACAGCCGTATCCTTTTCTCATTCTTTAATTCTCGTACAATGGTGTATAATTATAGTCTGAATCTTAGCCCACCCCTTCACCTCAATGCCCACTATCTTCTTGTGCTCTTTCTGAACTTCCTTGGTTAATCCCCTCTTAATGACAAAATACAAAAGAGGAACTGATCGGTCCCAGTGGTCACCTGTCTCCACTCTCTCCACATCTCCAGCACTTTTAAAATGTATTGCGCAGGGTCTTTGTAATTCTCTCATGGTGTATTGCATTATGGACTGCAAGCCCGGTGTGTCGGCTATGCCCGCTGCAGTGCATCCCACACATTGAGCTTTGATATTGTTGAAGGGTGCCCCATCCTGCGCATCATGGTCTAACTTCACTCCTCGATACCTTGCCTTGACCCACACATCCCCAGCATGATCTCCCACAGTTGCAACAATCAAACGTTTCATGTCTCCCACTGCCAAAGGAATCCCTGCTGTCTGCTTTTCAAATGCATATATCCATTTCCCAGCCCCGTAGTGAGGGGTGGGAGCATTATGATCAAATTATTTGTATCCATCTGAGCCCAAGGCACATAATACGCCCTTCCTGGTCCTTTATGCAATAGTGGCAGCTGAGTGCCCACTCCTCATATCACTTTCCATCCATCACTTCCCTTTTTCCTCACCACCACTACATGCTATGGTATCCCATTCTCCTTCCTGCAGGTCTCTGTTCGCATCCCTGTCTGACCTTACTGTCCCATAACCTATACTTTCCGCCCCTCTACCACCACCATTCCCCTTCTTAATATGCACATCGTTTATTGCGGTACAGTCCAGTCTAAACAAAATGTCTCTTGCCCTCCACTCGTCCAAACCACACCCTGGTTTGCTCTTCCCCTCCTTTACTGACCTCAATCGGGTCAAATCTGCTTGTGTTGCCTCTGACACCTCCTCTAACTCCTTCTGTGACTTGTTATCCTGTGGTGTAATAATGTTAGGTGTTGGTCGATATGGGGGTGGGGCAGTGGCGGGTATGGGCACATATGTTGGGTGTGTATATCCAGTGGCTGGGCGAGTGGTGAGCGGGTACAGCCCCCTTTAATGAGTGCTGCAGTGCTTCCCCTAGCGTTGTTGCATTCACTACATCTGGGGCAGCAATGATGTTGCGCTGGGGCTTACACACATCAGTGTCCTCTCTATCCTTGCCCTCTATATCCTCTACCATTTTCCATAAGGCTGAAATCTCTTTTCGCTTCTGAAGTTGCTAACCCTTATATTTAGCAGTTAGGAACATGCTCATGTGTTGCAGTATCCCTTTGTTATTAATGCCCTGCTCTGGCCAGGGGTGGGCACCCCCCTTGTGTCTCTGCCACCCACTGCTTGTAGTATTTCTCTACCATATCCTTATATAATGGCAAGGCACTATACATATACTCCAGCAGAGTCATTACCCCCATATTGCCAACCGTCGTATTCACAAAGATAAACTCTTAGCTATGCACCAGGCACAGTGTTATTACAAGTGTCACTACCAGTCCTCCGCTCCCACCACCCAATCACCCCCTATTCAAACCCTCAGCCCTGCACACACTCTCTCACTCCTCACACCTAACACCCACACTACTTCCTCAGGCCCTCTCCTGGCCTCCACCCACTACATAATAATATTCCAACATAGCAAAACAACAAACTAAAATAATAAGCCAAAATAACAACCACTACCTTATCTCTTTCCCCCACCCGGTATATATTGGTCATAGGAATCCAAGCTCTCTAATTATACGTAACTCCTACTTTTATATCCCCTTATCCCCAAAAGAATATTGTGCCACCTTCTCTCCTAACTTGGAAAGGATCCACACTCCTGTTTTTCTCCCTGTTACCCTCTGAATAATAATATAAAAACAATACAAAAACCGCCACGCGGTTTTCACACATGCATACTACATCTCCCCATTCACTCTTCCCCTCATTATTGTCGCTCTCTATAGGTGTACTTACATCTGCATGTTCTCCCTAAGCTCCTCCGTCATGGGGTCCCAATAATGGCCTGTACCCTCCTAAGAGCCACGCCCCGCTCCAAAGAGCAGACAGGAATTGTGTGAAAACGCCTCCTGTACACAACTCGGGTTGCATGCTTGGGACTTGTCATTAGAGATGCGACCTAGAAACCACTGTCTTCATGAGGGTCACTAAGATCGCGTCGTGGTCACCAGAAATGTAGAGAAGCCCCTCAACGCTCACACCAGAAAAAATGCAGCCCACTAGGGAAAAAGACCCAGCACACCTCTTGCAAGGAGAACAAGGTTTATTTCCACATAAATAAAGATGCACCAGCAAAGAACTCTGCTGCCGCAGAACGTTCTGCCCAAATCAGCACAAGCAACAAGTTAAAAAGGCACACAGCATCATCAGTGAGGTAAGTTACATAAGTTGCAAATCCGAATGGCTGGTTGGTGAAACCCTATACATAGGCTACTTGCTCCACAAGGGATACCAGGCCATTGGTACCAGCCCCTTCTGTCCATTTTCTTCCACGTGGGTTCCTTCTAGTATGTCATCAGTCACAAAGCTACAGTTAATTGCTCATTATACATGGAAAAAAATGCATTCTCTATAACCTCTTGTGCACCTGGTACAGCAGACAAGGGCTAAGAGTATACTTCGAGGTCACTGTAACTCACAAACCCAGGTTAATTCCAGACATGTCGGCACCCTTCCAAAGCTCCCCATCCTCATTTTAGGTCTGTTGTTTTACCCCTCCCGGCCCCTCGCAGCACAAATCACATGACCAAATGGTGAAGGCAGCCTGGCCTTGTTTTCTGATCGATTGGGGGTCTTACAGCATTATGGTCGGGGATCTGGGACTGACCCATACCTTGGAATGCTGGGGATTTGGGACGGGGGCCACTGAGCACTATTACTTAGAGCTGGGACGGGTGAAGGTCAGTGGCTCGTGCTCTTCTTCTCGTAGGATCGCTTTTCGTTAAGAGCTCTCAGCCCCCTCAAGGTCTTGCAGGATGCATTCCTCCTAGGATACGAATGATGGCAATATGAGACAATGAAAGGTATATGAATTTCTGTGGCTCTGCCCTTTTTCACCGGTGCCCATGATATAACCCTTTCCCATATGCATATTGTGAGACAGGCATGGTATCAAGAGAGACATAGACTTAAATGGGTTTGTTTGAAAACCTTTATTTACTAAGGTTCTTGGGTTGGTGTAATGCCTGACTGGCCCTAACTCAAAAGGGGTAATTCCTCAACTTGTGTTTGTAATGGCCGTCGTTATCTAAGAGTCCACAATAAAAGTCTGACTGTGTCTAAACCTATGCTTGCCCTCAGTCTATACAAAAAAATATGATAGGAAGTCTTTTCAAAATAAGAATAAATAGTGGTTCAACAAAAATGTAAAGCAGGATTGGTTTCAGGTGGTCTTCACCGGGTTCCCTTCCCCACGCTTCAATCCTTTCAGCAGTTCAACAAAAACGAACAAGTCTTTTAACTTGGCTGCGCCTCTTAGGATTCCCTCCCCAAGCTCAGGCCCCAACCTTGAAACACAAAAGTCAGTTCTTTATTGGGATATACTTTGATTTCCTAAGTAAGCCTCTCAGTGTCCCTTTCCCCCCAAGCTCTAGGCCTCTTCCAGCTTCCAGACACAACACATGATTTAACACAGTTCTGTCTTGAATTCATATACCATCCTTTCATGGGGTACAATCAGAGGTTTTCAAAAATGCAAGGCTTTTTGCTTTTCCTAGGCAGGACCACTCTGACCCTCTTGCCCCTCTCTTTGTTTTCTTTTGCTCTCATGTTATTCTGTTACCCTTTGTTTCCTTCACATGCTTCCTGCACCACTTTTCTTCTGCTTTCCTTTCCGTGCACACTTGTACTCTCTGCTTTCCTTTCTGTGCTGTGAGAAACCTGAAGGTGTCTCCCTAGTTGGTCCCTGGGGGTCTGTCATCCAGGTGGCCAGGACACAGCCATCGCTATTGGATACAGTTACTGGGGGTGGACCAGTGAGGGAGGATCACCTGGATGGGGTGTCCTCGGGGAGTGGGTGTGGGACACCGACAGGTGAGACATGGTATCTCCCTTCCTTTTACACCTTTTCCCCATCCTCTCACAGAGGACATTCCAAACCACTGCCTCCCTTTTCTAACTCTAACACTTTCGCACAACACTACCTGACATGTCCCAATACAAGGGTCAGGCAAATGATCAGAATCACACACACCTGCCGGTCCTTTCCCTTACCCACAGAGATAAAAGGTGGAGCCAGAGAGCATAGTACGAGAAAGGCGAGTACAGCAGACAGCACAACGAGATGGCTACCACATGGCAGTTCAAAAGAAGGAGGAAGGCGGCAGGAATCGAGAGGGTTGCCGAGGAGAGAAGTGACCTTGCCCTTTTCGTCCCAGGCCCACAGAACCTTTGTGGAAGAGAGCCTAAGACCGCAAACAATAGCTTAAGTGTCCTGCAGCAGATGTCAACGGTACACAGGGCAAGCCGATGCCTGTAGGAGCGATGAACCCGCGCCCATGGTACCGGCCTTGACTCCAAAGGAGCCAACAGCTGAGCGGTTCATCACAGCCGGTGAGGTGAGGGGAGCGCCGATAAGAACTGGCCTGTGTTGAGTGAGAATCACAAAGTGGCAAGTTTTGAATCAAAGCTAAACTTTGAATTAATTGTTAAAAGTGTGAAGGGGAGACCAGCTGCATAGGAAAAGCGGCACCACGTGGGTGCTAATTGGAGAGACTCTGGTTGAGCCCCAGATGAGAGAAACTATACATACCAGAAGGCCGTAGGGAGGCCGGCGAAACAGGTCAAAGTGGTGACCCAGGGGTGAACCCATCGCCCAGCGAACATTGGAAAAGAACTTTCATTTGTTAAAGGAACTTTTGTTTTGTCGTTTGAACACGTCAGGTCCTCGAAGGCAAGAGACTTTCAAGTGAAACGAGACTTGTCCATCGACGGCCCTGATAACTGAAAGCCCAAGAGTGTGCCCTGAGAGCTGCCATTGCAACTGTTGTCTCGTGCTGGAGAAGCCCGAGACTGTACTGTGCTTCAAGCTCCCACCTCACCCCGTGTCCAAAATGTGGGGAAGGGAGACCCAAGTTACTGCACCCTAACATATTATTTGAGAACACTTCTTTCTTTTCTTGAGAACTATTCCACACCCATGTTTGTATTAGTTGAGAGGTTTGAAAATAGGTTTCTTCGTATAGGCCCTTTTTTTTGACACAACGCCACTAGGACTGCCTTATATTCATTTGATGGTTGTCACTTGCTCCCATCTTAGATTTAGTTTTAGATTAGACACTTTTCCAACCTGCATACAGCATTTCATTGTTCAATAAACACCCTTGAACCGTGATCACTTTTGTCTGTCTTACTTGTTGTCACCATGTGTTCCTCACAGTGCACACTTGAACCCTCTTTAATGTGCCTATGCACTTTTCTTTCCCTTTCTCGTGCCCCTCTCTCGCTACTTATTTCCTCTTTCTCTTGCTTTCTGCTTTGATCGGGCTTTACTCGCCGTTCGCTCCAATCTACTTTTCTTACTGTTTCTCTTTTGCTTTCAGCAATGATCTTATCTTTTTCTGCTCTCTGCTTTGCTCTGTCTCTTAGCTGTGCTTTCTGCCTTTTCGATTTGCTTTTGCTCTTAACTTTCACACTTTCCTTGCTTTCCGATTCTGTGCTGCTTTTCCTGTCCGTATCTTTCTCCCGTTCCCCTCACGCTCCTGAGTTTCTCTCATATGCTGCATGAAACTCACTGGGCACCGTCGCGTTGAGAGGTGGTTCCTCCAGTCAATGCAGGGTTGAGGTCAGGGTCTCACCACCTCCCCCTCAGACACCCTTGGGGTTGGCACTGACCCCAAGGCAACAAGCACTCTCCTGGACCTGGTCTGCAGAATGAAGGCAGCGCTTCTCTGGCTCCCTGGAGGCACAGCTCCCTCATCACGCTGCAACCCCTAATCCACACCGGGCCAGCATCTACGCATAACATCTTCCTCCTGCCAGCTATTACTGCTTCTCTCTGCTCCTGGGCCACACCGGTCCGGAATGCATCCCCAGCTCGCGCATGTATCTGTGACTGACCACACCTTTTATAGCTGAACACAGTCAAGTGGAGTCAGGTGTGAATGGTTACTTACAAATGCCTGACTCTGTCTAACTCTATTAGCGGACAGTAGTTTTCTCTAAAGTAGGTTTCTCTTACGTTCACCGTGTTAATCCTATTGGTAATCTTTACAGATCTTAGTGGCCTCCTCCTCGTCTCAGTATTTATTGGAAATGGGGAGTGGGAGATGAGGTGAGATTGTAAACACCCCACAAAAGCTGAGGGAGAGTAGGGTAGGGTGTTTTCAGGATTGGAGAAATACCATGTCTCACCCTTGTGTATCTTCCTCCCAATCCCCTGTGACCCTCCACTTAGGTGATCCTCCCTCTCTTGTCCAACCCCAGGGGTGGGATCCAAAAGCGATGGCCCTTCCCTGGCCACCTGAATGTAAGATCCTGAGGGAGTGGGTGGTAGAATACCATCAGGTTTCTCACAATACTCTTATTTCCACATTCATGTCCTGGGCCTGCTGCCCAGGCTGTTGTGCAGTGGTCGGCCTTGATTTCAATATGGCTCCTACTTTCTAAGATGGCGTTTGATTCCCAGTGTACTTGAAACCCAAAGCATGCAATACCCTCACCACACTGTGGCCCCTATTGGCAACCACCCCTCCCCCAGTACCCTCCCCAAACCCTTACACCACACTTGGTGTTTTTTACGAAATTGATGAGAGCAGTGGTCAGTCACCTGAGAGAATGGAGCATCAGGCTGATATTATATTTAGATGACTTCTGTCTGATGGGGCAGGACAAGGTATGATATGATAGGTTATTTATAACACGCTTAATTCCCAGAGGTTTCTACGCGCGAACCCGGGGCTTGAACCTGTGTTGCTCTGTGCCGTCTTGCTTCCAAGGCGAGCATGTTGCTGCTGGGCTATCCTCTTGAGACTTTTACCACCCGGTAATTTTAGAACAACAGGTGGAGATAGTAACAGATCAACTTCAGAGCTGGGGATCCCTAATAAACTGGGGAAAGTCTGAATTGGAGCCTTCTCAGTTGCTAGAGTTCCTAGGTTTCATGATAGACATGTGGGTGGCTACTCTCAGTTTGCCGATAGCAAAGGTGAATCTGATCAAGAAAGAGATTAGGACAATACTAGCGAAGGAAGTCATCTCATTGAGGGAGCTAGCCAGGTTGGTAGGGAGACTGACCTCATCCATTCAGGTGATCTTTCTAAGGCCTCTGCATTACAGGGCACTGCAACATCTAAAAATTCTACACCTCCAGAGAGGCTTATCGTATGAACAGAGAGTACTGATCTCCATGGAGGCGAGAACAGATATGTGGTGGTCGTTCAGGCACATGGAGGCCTGGAATGAGAGAGCGATATTTGGCTCATTCCTGGACCTCTCATAGAATCGGATGCCAGCCGATGGGGTTGGGGAGCCCGTTGCGGGGACATTTCAATGGGAGGCAGGTGGTCAGAGGGAGCTAGAGCTCCACATCAATTGCTTAGAGTTAATGGCTGAGACTTCTCTGTGAGATGTTGGACCTAAGACAGAGCGAATTGTTGCGTGTTATTGAAATTGGACAAGGTATCTGTGGTACGATACATAAACAGGTTGGACGGGATGAAGTCCAGGCTGCTAGCAGAGCTAGCAAAAGATTTTTGACACATGTGCCTACAGAACAGGATCAGCATTACAGCAGAGTATCTTCCAGGTCTGTGGAACGAGGTGGCAGGCTGGAATTTGAGGCATTTGAGGGACGCCAGCAATTGGCAACTAGACAGGACAATATTTCAGACCCTAATGAATCTGAGGGGTCCATGCAGGATGGATCTGTTCGCATCCAGGCTGAACACTCAGCTGTCTCACTTTTTCAGCTGGAGACCGGATCCTGCAGTGGAAGCGACGATGCCTTTCTACAGAGATGGGGTCCGGAGATAGAGTACGCCTTTCCCCCATTCGCAATGATTCTGAGAACATTAGCACAAGTCAGAAGACAACAGGCAACGTTAGTGCTGGTGAAGCCAGACTGGAAGAGTCAGGTATGGTTCCCAGACCTTGTAGATTTGTCTCGATATTCGACAAACCGCTGTTACTCCTGCAATTCAGAATGATAATTCAAGGTCCAGCGGGCAAGACTTATCCCCTGATAGAAGAGGGCAACCTGAGACTGATGGCATGGGCGATTTCCGAAGAGCCTGGCAGAGGCCAGGACTTTTGGGAGACAATGTGAAATTCATCGAAGAGCCATGTGCACCAGGTACCAGGAAGGCTTACAGGTCAGCTTGGTCTAGGTGGAGTAGGTTGTGTGTGGCACGGCACAAACATTCCCACTGGAGCAAATGTAATTCAAGTAGTGAATTTTCTGGTGGCATTGGCGGCACACGGTAAAGCATACAGGGCAGTGAATACCTGTAGATCGGCCATATCAGCATGACACCCTAGGATAGAAGGCATGCCAGTAGTGGAACACCTGTTAGTTTGCAGACTCCTTAGAGGAGTAAGAATGTTGCATCTATTGATGCCCAAGAACTCTCAGACATGGTGATGTAAATGTTGTGCTGAATTTGGTTAATAATTGGCCAGACAATTAACATCTTTTGAGGAAAGCGTTATCAGCGAAGCTCACTACATTGCGTTGCCTCATATCATGTAAAAGGGTATTGGATGTTAGAGCACTAGAAGCAGACTGGAAATCTTTTACCCACTTGGTGGTCATGTTTTATGTTAATAAGAGAACTAAGACAGGTATTAAATCGGTTTCATACACAGCATTTCCAGATCAACCCAGGCTATGCCCGGTGCGTTGTCTCAGGACTTATGAATCTATGACAGATAGTCTTACACTATCAGGGGTGACTCAGCTGTTGATCGCTTTACGGAGACCTTTCACATTAGTATCTGTGGCAACACTAGCTAGGTGGGTAAAATGGAGTATGGGGGCTCATTCAGTTATAGAAGAAATAGCTTCAAAAGCGTATAGCACAGGAACACGGTTGGAGGACATCCTAAAAGCAGCAGACTGGTCGAAGGAGTCAACTTTAAAAAATGTCCACATTAGTGGTGAGTAAGCTTTCAACCAGCATAATCCGAGGCTCCGGTCTTGACAAAGAATACTGATTTTCGATACTAGCGTTATGGAAAGTCAAGATTCTATTAAAGACACAGAGGTGAAGGATTATCCCACCTAGTCAATCGCTACATGAGGTTGTAGTGTGAAGGAAGTTGCATTTTCCTTGGGTGCATTAGCCTGCTGAGCTAACCATATTACATATTAGGTCCTTAGATGGCTGCATTAACAGCTAAGACTAACAGCTTATTCGACGAGTGTACTAAATGCTGAAACAGACCTTTATAGATGGATTAGTAATGCTTAGTAGCGCCTACATATTTAGCATAGTGAGCTACATTAAACGTGCAGGCATCAAAGGGGTGGACGGTTACATTCATAGCTTGCTAAGGCAGGGCAGAGGCCCAACCTTAGTAGCTAATAGAGACCTGTATTTGAGTGCTTAAAGCATTATATACACTAGCTAGCAGAGTGCAGGCCCAGTAAAGCTTGCTCACTAGGGGTTAATGCAATAAATATTTTAGCTTCTACTGAAATACTCGTTCTTTGCAACCGTGGCACTGCCAGCTTCCCTAAACAGGTCCTCTTTCACATGAGAAATTACTGCCTCGACCCGGCCATTACTGATAAGAGACATTCCTGCGCTTTCGCGGATGGGCTCCAAGTGGGGAGGGGAAGGAAAGGGAGCGCTTTTGGAAAATTACTGAGCTGGGGTTTTTTCCATCAGTAAACAGGTTTTTCACTAAGACAGTTCTAGAATATTGCGTCACGCTGACTGACAGCACGAAGGTACAAGAATGCATGCACACATGACCCGGGAGGGGTGGGGGGATTCTTCCATGGACTGGCATTGAGCAAGTGCCCGGAGCTTGATGTACTCCTGCAGCTCCTTGTGACGCTCTCTCTCTTAAGAACTGGAGCCTGGGTCCCCAGCGCTAAATATACAAGGAACGTGAGGCTATGTTCTAATTAGTTGTGATTTCTCTAACTTACATTTTTATTATTTTCAATTGCTGCTAAAATTATTGTTTCACCTTATATGTTGCTTTCTGTCAAATAAATGCTAAGTTTATGCTGAAGGTGTCATCTCTCCAGTAGAGTGTTCATGGCTGTCGCGCAGAGTCGAACCTGTTATTGGGAGGTGGGATGTGTTCTATAGTGTGTGGTCTGGTCCCAAACTGGTGCTTGCACCCCTTTTCACTACAGAGGTAAAATTGATATATTGATGTAATGTTTATGGAATAATGTTATTGTGAAGAATTTGTTTAAGCGATTGCCCACCCTATCATAGCTAGCCTCAGCTTTATTTATTTAGTTATTTGACAGAAACAGAGGCTAATGCAGCGGGATCCTGAGGAAGGCAGGAAAAAGAACTCTTTGGGGGTCATCACGAGTTGAGTGGAGCATTAAAATGTGGCGGTAATACTATTGCGTCCGCATTTACCGCTCCACCCAATCTTGAGTTGGGCAGAAAGTGAGAGTTTTACCTTCAGATTTTTGCTGAAGGTAAAAAGCACCCCTTTCCGCCCGTTTTCGGTGCTATTAGCGTGGTGCTAATTGCACCAAGAAACCCCCATTGGGTCCAAGGGACCCAATGGGAATGGGGATTTACCTCCACACTGCAACTCGTGATCCGGTGCAAATTGTGACAGACCGAATTGCAGTAACGCTAATAGCATTGGCCGGTATCCCAGTGCAATTACCGCCGGGATACCGCCCAACTTGTGATAGAGCCCTTTTTGTTTCAGTGACTACCAATTGGAGTGTACAATTTAAAGTTTCGAGATAGACAAAGAAAGAGGAAGGATAAGAAAAGGAAGTCAGGGTTATGGACTCAGGGAAAGGAAATTGGTTAAATAAATCACATGTTAAAATATGCAACCTATCATAAACGGACTACAAAAAGAATGTTTTTATTAGGAAATTGAGTTTTTTTGTAATGGTTTATGTTATTATTGTTTTGTTTGATAATCCTGCTCCAGTGATCCTTTGCCTCTGTGTCTTTAATGGAATCTTGACTTTCCATAATGATAGTATGCAAAATCAGTATTCCTCATCCAAACTTACACTCCCAAATCTCTCACGCTCCAAGTCATGCACATGCTCCCTATACAGGTTTACCTGCCTCACTGCAACTCATTTGAATTTGATTTGAATTATTTGTCACAGGTTTCCTTTTTTCTCACCTGTTTTTGCTGCCTTGCAGGATCCTTCGCCGAAGTTTTCTTCCGTGCTGTTCGGGTCTTGTATAAGCCCGCTCGGCCGTCGTTGGATTCCAGGATTCGTTCAGCTTCTTCGTCCGGGATCAAGGAAACTCCATGAAGACCAGGAATTAAGGTCGCACACAGGGGCGGTCTGCGCGGAACGCGGATGGATACAGGTACAAGGGAAAGGGAAGGAGAAGGAGCGGGTCCGGGAATTCGAGCAGCAACTCAGTTCCGGGAGCACGACTGCGACGCACGTCTAGCCTCAGCTAACGATAGCGTTGAGACGCGCGGAGCCACAGGGGCGTGGTTAATTTATGGAACGTGCTGCATGGACGTAATGTCATGATCTCTGCTTCCAAAAGGTCAGGGTTTTCCCAACTCCCTTGGAAGCAGATCCATAACCCAGGTTCCGAGTGCCAACCAGTCCCAATTGGGACCTTTTGGACCCAGTCCTGGCGCCAGTGGCACCAGGCTCATAAATATGCCCAGTCCCAGCGCTGGAAGCGCCGGGCTCATAATGCTTGGGTGGACTTACCTGCAGCAGACCATGCTGCTTACTTGCCTGCCATTTGAGCCTCTGATCCTCTTCTGTTTGGAACTACTTTTCCTGTTGGGTGGGGCAGGAGCCACTCCCTAGATTCAGAACACTGGAACTCTTCTGGAAAGCAGGAACTCTTTTCTTACCTAGGCGTGGCTGTGGAAGGAGACACCTAAGCACTACAGGAGGCTATTTAAACCACACCCGATGGATGAATCTTGCTTTGCGTTATTCTGCATCCTCTGCAGCAGAACGCTCATCGTGTCTTCTGCATCTGATCCTGGGCCTAAGGAAAAAGGCTTACCATCCTGAATCCAGTCTTCAGCAACACCTATAAAGACAAGAAAGAACAGGTTAGCATTACGGTCTTCAGTGACAGCTCTTCACTTACCTGGTCCATCGGCTGTCACCAACGCCTCGCGCTGCATTCCGGCATCTGAAAGACAAAGGCTTACCTACTCTTCGTGCGCTCCGGAGGTCTTCACACTGCATTCCGGCATCTGAAAGACAAAAGCTTACCAACTCTTCGCACGCTCCGGAGGCCTTCGGCGCTGCATCCCGCATCTGAAAGACAAAACAAGGTGCGTTTAAAGACATTGGGGAACTTTAATACTCACGTGCCATTACTCCTTTCCACATCTAACCCAGTGGGTATTCCGGCACCCTGCAGCCGCTCCGAACTTGTACCTGCAAAATAAAAAGACAGTTAGAGCGCATCGTGAAGCAGGCAACAAGCGCTTACTTACGTGCTTCCAGGCGCTTCTATTCATCACACGGGCTCCATCTTCAACTCACTTCAGCCCGGCATCCGCCATCGCCGGAACCCTGCAAAACAAGAAACATCATTACTAAAGACTTTAAAGACATTAGAATTACTCGAAACTTACCGTTCGTGCAGTAAACGACGGACAGCAGTCCTCTGAAGTCAAGAGGCCTGCTCCCCTTATCCAGTGAAGAAACTGGTTACAGCACCCTGCCCCGAGGCAGATGGAGAGCACGGCGTTCACTTACCTAAGGTGAGAGCGTTAACCTTTGGGGTTTTACAGGAGAAGAGAAAGGGAAGAAGAGAGAGACATTCAATAACCCAGTTCCTTAATCCCATATTTTCTATCTGCAGACATCTTACCCTTCAAGTCAGACATACAGTGCACAGAGGTCCAGCCCAAAGAGCCAGCCGTGTGTTACACATCACCTTTGCAGATACGGTATACGCCCAGTCAAGACCGGCGCCTCTACGGGAATCAGGTGAGCGTTACACGTAAAGGTCGAAAGACCGCATTCTGTGAATACAGCCATGTTGGGTGTACTACAGCGAATAACCCCGACGTGCCAGGGACCAGGAGGACCAAAAGTGGCGTGATCGATGGATCATGACAGCATGCCCCCTTTTAAAACTCGTTCCACCTGGTTTGCCTGGATGTATTAGATGGAACTTTCTGAGCAATCTGGGGGAGTTTAGGTTTGAGACTGGTTCCCAGGTACGTTCACTGGGTGGATAGCCCTTCCATTCCACCAGGTATTGAAGTTGTCCTCGTCTATATCTGGAGTCACATATTTGAGACACTTCATATTCTAGCTGGTCATTGACAATCACAGGACTGGGTCTAAGATTAGTCCGGGTGGTTTGGATGTAAAGCTTCAATAGAGATTTGTGAAAAACTGTATGGATTTTCTTCCAGGAGTCTGGTAGTTTAAGTCGAAAGGCCACAGGGTTAATGACTTCTTTTATAGGAAAAGGCCCATAATATCGAGGAGCCAACTTATTCGGTCTGAGGTGTCGGGGCAGTAGCTTCGAGGATAGCCATACTTTATCCCCAATGATGTAAGAAGGCCCTGGTCTTCTCCTTGAATCTGCATAGTGCTTAGTTTGGATCTGTGCCCTTTCTAGATGTTCCTTGGCTTCTCTCTGTACATTGATGAGTGTTTCAATCCAGGAATCGACTGTTGGAACTGGTGTAGGGTGCGGAAGGACTGAAGGCAATACCGCAGGGTGGAATCCATGGCTGCAAAAAAAGGGGCTGGTTTTAACAGCCGAATGGTCCGAATTGTTGTAGGCGAATTCTGCCACTGGTATTAGAAGCGACCAATTGTCCTGGACCTTAGTAGAGAAACAATGAAAGTATTGTTCAAGGGTTTGATTCACTCGTTCTGTGACTCCATTGGTTTGGGGATGATATCCTGAGGAGAGGGCTCGTTGGATTCCTAGTATCCTCCAGAGGTGTTTCCAAAATTGAGAGATATACTGTGGTCCTCTGTCCGATATAATCTTGGAAGGAAGTCCATGCAGTCGGAAGATGTGTTCCAGGAAGACTCCAGCAAGTTCTGACGAGGATAGTAACTTATACAGAGGTGTAAAATGAGCCGTATGAGTGAACAAGTCAATGGTGACCATGATAGTGGTGTACCCTCTGGATGGTGGTAATTCTACAATAAAGTCTGTAGCTATGACTTCCCAAGGTCTTGTTGGTGGTTTAGGCTGTAATAAGAGTCCTGCTGGTTTCTGGTTGTCATGTTTGTTTTGATTACAGACGGAACAAGATTGAATGTACAGTTGAACGTCAGCCTTCATCCTGGGCCACCAGAATTGTCTTTGTATTAGACGGAGGGTGTTGGAAATGCCACGATGACTGGAGTGAAGGGTATCATGGCAGAGGTTTATTATCTTTTGTTGTAGTTTCTGTGTGGGAATGACCAGGTTGTTATTTCTAAACAGGTATCTGTCCTCGGTTCTCAGATCCCATTGAGTCCTTTTCGAAAGATCCTTCCAGAGTTCCGAAGTCTGAGTTTGCATGCAAATGTCTTCCAGGGGATTGTTTGCTTGAGCTACAAATATTGTATGGGGAAACATCTTGGGATATGCCCGATCTCCCGGAGGTTCGTAGTCTGGACGTCGAGAGAGGGCGTCAGCTATTAGATTTTGTGCTCCTGGAACGTGGTGAATCTGGAACTGGTATTGGGCAAAGAAGAAGGCCCACCGAGCTTGACAGCTGTTCCTTCATTCCAAGGCCTGCAGTACTTGTAGGTTTCGATGGTCCGTGCGGACCTGGACAGGATGTTTCGCTCCGAGGAGTAGATGACGCCACTCGGTGAAGGCTTGACGGATGGCTAGCAGTTCCTTTTCCAAGACTGAGTAATGGGTTTCACTGGGAGCTAATGTCCGTGAAAGGTAAGCGATGGGGTGCTCCATCCTGTCCCCGAATAGCTGTTTGAGGACGGCTCCAATAGAGTAGCTGGAGGCATCTGTCTCCACTATGAATCAGGTTGAGCCAGGATGGGAGCTTGTGTAAACTCAGACTTCAACCGTTAGAAGGCTTCCTCTTGAACTGTGGTCCAAAGGAAGGGAACGTCTTTCTTTAACAGGGGGGCGGTCTGCGCGGAACGCGGATGGATACAAGTACAAGGGAAAGGGAAGGAGAAGGAGTGGGTCCGGGAATTCGAGCAGCAACTCAGATCCAGGAGCACGACTGCGACGCACGTCTAGCCTCAGCTAACGATAGCGTTGAGACGCGCGGAGCCACAGGGGCGTGGTTAATTTATGGAACGTGCTGCATGGACGTAAAGGTCGATAGACCGCATTCTGTGAATACAGCCATGATGGGTGTACTACAGCGAGTAACCCCCGACGTGCCAGGGACCAGGAGGACCAAAAGAGGCGTGATCGATGGATCATGACAGCATGCCCCCTTCTAAAACTCGTTCCACCTGGTTTGCCTGGATGTATTAGATGGAACTTTCTGAGCAATCTGGGGGAGTTTAGGTTTGAGACTAGTTCCCAGGTACGTTCACTGGGTGGATAGGCCTTCCATTCCACCAGGTATTGAAGTTGTCCTCGTCTATATTTGGAGTCACATATTCGAGACACTTCATATTCTAGCTGGTCATTGACAATCACAGGACTGGGTCTAAGATTAGTCCGGGTGGTTTGGATGTAAAGCTTCAATAGAGATTTGTGAAAAACTGGATGGATTTTCTTCCAGGAGTCTTGTAGTTTAAGTCGAAAGGCCACAGGGTTAATGACTTCTTTTATAGGAAAAGGCCCATAATATCGAGGAGCCAACTTATTCGGTCTGAGGTGTCGGGGCAGTAGCTTCGAGGATAGCCATACTTTATCCCCAATGGTGTAAGAAGGCCCTGGTCTTCTCCTTGAATCTGCATAGTGCTTAGTTTGGATCTGTGCCCTTTCTAGATGTTCCTTGGCTTCTCTCTGTACATTGATGAGTGTTTCAATCCAGGAATCGACTGTAGAAACTGGTGTAGGGTGCGGAAGGACTGAAGGTAATACTGCAGGGTGGAATCCATGGCTGCAAAAAAAGGGTCTGGTTTTAACAGCCGAATGGTCCGAATTGTTGTAGGCGAATTCTGCCACTGGTATTAGAAGCGACCAATCGTCCTGGACCTTATTAGAGAAACAATGAAGGTATTGTTCAAGGGTTTGATTCACTCGTTCTGTGACTCCATTGGTTTGGGGATGATATCCTGAGGAGAGGGCTTGTTGGATTCCTAGTATCCTGCAGAGGTGTTTCCAAAATTGAGAGATATACTGTGGTCCTCTGTCCGATATAATCTTGGAAGGAAGTCCATGCAGTCGGAAGATGTGTTCCAGGAAGATTCCAGCAAGTTCTGACGAGGATGGTAACTTATACAGAGGTGTAAAATGAGCCATATGAGTGAACAAGTCAATGGTGACCATGATAGTGGTGTACCCTCTGGATGGTGGTAATTCTACAATAAAGTCTGTAGCGATGACTTCCCAAGGTCTTGTTGGTGGTGTAGGCTGTAATAAGAGTCCTGCTGGTTTCTGGTTGTCATGTTTGTTTTGATTACAGACGGAACAAGATTGAATGTACAGTTGAACGTCAGCCTTCATCCTGGGCCACCAGAATTGTCTTTGTATTAGACGGAGGGTGTTGGAAATGCCACGATGACCGGAGTGAAGGGTATCGTGGCCGAGGTTTATTATCTTTTGTTGTAGTTTCTGTGTGGGAATGACCAGGTTGTTATTTTTAAACAGGTATCCGTCCTGGGTTCTCAGATCCCATTGAGTCCTTTTCAAAAGATCCTTCCAGAGTTCCGAAGTCTGAGTTTGCATGTAAATGTCTTCCAGGAGATTGTTTGCTTGAGCTACAAATATTGTATGGGGAAACATCTTGGGATATGCCCGATCTCCCGGAGGTTCGTAGTCTGGACGTCGAGAGAGGGCGTCAGCTATTAGATTTTGTGTTCCGGGAACGTGGTGAATCTGGAACTGGTATTGGGCAAAGAAGAAGGCCCACCGAGCTTGACAGCTGTTCCTTCATTCCAAGGCCTGCAGTACTTGTAGGTTTCAATGGTCCGTGCAGACCTGGACAGGATGTTTCGCTCAAGGAGTAGATGACGCCACTCAGTGAAGGCTTGACGGATGGCTAGCAGTTCCTTTTCCAAGACTGAGTAATAGGTTTCACTGGGAGTTAATGTCCGTGAAAGGTAAGCGATGGGGTGCTCCATCCTGTCCCCGAATAGCTGTTTGAGGACGGCTCCAATAGCGTAGCTGGAGGCATCTGTCTACACTATGAATGGTTGGTTGACATCAGGTTGAGCCAGGATGGGAGCTTGTGTAAACTCAGACTTCAACCGTTGGAAGGCTTCCTCTTGAGCTGTGGTCCAAAGGAAGGGAACGTCTTTCTTTAACAGGGAAATGATTGGTTGGACTATCTCGGAAAAGGAAGGTATGAATTTCCTGTAGAAATTGGCTAAGCCCAGGAAAGACTGGATTTGTTTCACAGAGGTGGGGCTTGGCCAGGATAATATAGCCTTAACCTTGGATTGATCCATTCCGATGCCTTCTGGACTAAGGACAAATCCTAGGTAGTGTACAGTAGAAGCATGGAAGATGCATTTCTCTGGCTTTTCCAGGAGCTTGTTTTCACGTAGTCGTCGTAACACTGCCTTTACATGTTCTTCATGCTTGGAAATGTCCTTCAAGAATATTAGGATATCGTCCAGATAGACAATCACGAAAAAGAATAGCATTTCTGAGAACACCCTATCCATGAAGCGTTGGAAGACCGCCGGGGCGTTAGCAAGTCCAAAGGGCATGACCAAGTATTCATAATGACCAAAGGGTGTTCTAAAGGCCGTTTTCCACTCGTCTCCTGCCCTAATGCGAATCAGATGGTAGGCACCCCAGAGATCCAACTTGGTGAAAACAACTGCGCCCCTTACTGCCTCCAGAATGTCCGAGATCAAGGATAACGATCCTCAAGGGTGCATTGATTTAGACCTCGATAGTCCAGACACGGTCTGAGTTCCTTGGTGTCTTTCTTGGGAACAAAAAACAGTGAGGCCCCTGCTGGGGATTTAGAGGGTTGTATGGTGCCATTTGCAAGATTAGTATCCAGGTATTCTCGAAGGGCTTTCTTTTCAGGTTCGGATAAAATGAACATCCTTCCAAAGGGACTCACAGCGGATGGTTCCGTTTCTATAGCACAGTCTTCTGGTCTATGGGGAGGTAACGCCTGGACAATGGCAGAGGAGAAAACATCAGAATATTCCTGGTATATCTCCGGAACCCGGATAATGTTTGAGACAGAGATTGTACCTTGGTGATTCGTAGGAGGTCCTTCTGATGGTGTCGGAGCAAGGTCTGACATTATGCAGTGGGACATACAAAATTCTGAGCCCAGGAAAAAGGAACACGTTGGCCAATTGATGTACGGATTGTGTTTTTGGAGCCAGAGCATTCCCAAAACCATTGGGTAATGGGCTGACTTGATGATGTCAAATTTTATCCTTTCTCGATGGTGGTTTATGGCAAGTTCAACGTCCTTGGTCTGAAGGGTTATGGGTCCTGAAAAGAGGGGTCTTCCATCAATTGCTTCTACAGGTTGCATGATAGTCCGGGATTCGCAAGGAATATGGTGTTTAAGAACCCATTCTTGGTCTATGAAAATCCCCATAGCTCCACAGTCCACCAGTGCCAGGATGGGATGCGTTTCCTTCTTGGATGGCGATAAGAAGGCCTGTAAAATCACCAAAGAATTTTGTTCAGGAGAGTTCAAGGATGGAATTGATGTGGAGCAGGCATCTCTCTCCCGAACCTGTGCTCCATTTTGGATCGGGAGCTGGCGTTTCCCGGGCGCCGTGGGGGGGCTATTGGGCACTCTCTCACTAAATGTTTGTCTGATGCACAATACATACACAACCCGGTATGGATCCTACCCATTCTTTCTTGGGAAGATATGGGTCCACGGAATGCCCCTAGCTGCATAGGTTCAGGCTCGTTACTTGAAGTGGAAATACCTTCGGGGTTCGAGGGTATCCCACTGGGGCTCTTCTGGAGTGGCGACTTGCTTTTCTTTTTCTCTGCCTTTCTCTCCTGAATGCGAAAGTCAATCTGCAGGGCAAGATCCATCAGGGCCTGATAAGAACTTGGGCGCGCCACTATGGCTAGTTCATCCTTGATGTCTTCGTTTAGCCCTCTTCGAAATAGGGTAAAACAAGCTTCAGAGGACCAATCCACTTCTTTAGCCAGCTGTTTGAAGCGTGTGACATACGTAAGCATATCCTGGGTACCTGGTTGAAAGTTGAGTAGACGTTCCTGGGCACTGTAGACCTGCTCTGGGCGGTCAAACATGGTCTTAAGGGCCTGTATGAAGCCATCGTAATCATCCAGGAGAGAATCCCCAGAGTTAACCAGTGGGGTGGCCCAGGTCAAGGCATTGCCGGAAAGATCCAAAATAATAAAGCCCACCTTAGCACTGGGCATAGAAAAATAATAAGGCTTGAAAGTAAAATGGACCAAACATGAGTCAAGGAATCCACGAAGGCTCTTTGCGGAACCATCATATTTATCAATAACGCCGCCCAGTATTACACTCTCTTTCGTAGCGGATTCACGGGACAACACCACTTGCTTTAAGGCGGCGTTCTCTGACTTTAAATTTTGCACTTCGGTCGTCAGCTCTTGCATGCCACGCATAAGGTCCTGGATGGCCGCTTCCATGTCTGTGTCGAATTCAATCAGGTGGCGTCTCAATCTGTCACAGGTTTCCTTTTTTCTCACCTGTTTTTGCTGCCTTGCGGGATCCTTCGCCGGGGTTTTCTTCTGTGCTGTTCGGGTCTTGTATAAACCCGCTCGGCCGTCGTCGGATTCCAGGATTCGTTCAGCTTCTTCGTCCGGGATCAAGGAAACTCCAGGAAGACCAGGAAGGAAGGCCGCACACGGGGGCGGTCTGCGCGGACCGCGGATGGATACAGGTACAAGGGAAAGTGAAGGAGAAGGAGTGGGTCCGGGAATTCGAGCAGTAACTCAGTTCCGGGAGTACGACTGCAACGCACGTCTAGCCTCAGCTAACGATAGCCTTGAGACGCGCGGAGCCGCAGGGCCGTGGTTAATTTATGGAACGTGCTGCATGGACGTAAAGGTCGATAGACTGCATTCTGTGAATACAGCCATGTTGGGTGTACTACAGCGAGTAACCCCCGACGTGCCAGGGACCAGGAGGACCAAAAGGGGCGTGATCGATGGATCATGACATTATTTATATAGCGCACACAACGAACTTAATCGAATCCTGGCACAGATGATAGCGTAGGCTGAGAAAAATTAAATCAGCTGGTTGAGTGAATTTATGCCGCTGAAATTTACCAGGAGAGCACAAAATAAATGCAACATCTACTTGAACAGATAGGTCTTCAAACCCGCTCTAAAAGTCAATAAAGAATTTTGCTGTTCTTAGATCCAGTGGAAGACTATTCCAAAGTCTTGGTCCAGCAACTGTAAAGTTGCGATCTCCTCTTGAGACACAATTGGTCCTGGGAATGGTGAGTAAGCAATAGTCTTCCGATCTAAGATCCGGGTAGGCTTATAGCGCTTCAATCTATTTATTAAATAGATTAGTGCCAACCCGTGCATACATTTATACACCAAGCACCCTATTTTAAATTTGATATGGTCTTCCACTGCGAGCCAATGCAGCGACCGACGGAGAACAGAGATTGGGGTATTTTGTGATACACCGAAACCAGCATTACTCCTGCATTTTGGGCTTTTTGTAAACAGTAAATCTGTTTGGCCGGAGCTCTAACCAGAAGTCCTTTGCAGTAATCTAACTTAGAATTAACCAAGGCTCCCAGAACCACAGCACGATTGGTGTCGGTAACATAAGGTAGTGCTTGGTGTAGGAGACGGATGTTACAGAAAACTGCTTGTACCTTGGCTGAGACTTGGCCATTACAGCCCAAATCGCTCTGCCAGATACAGCCCAAGTTTTTGACCTTTGTAGCATATTTGAGAATAGTCCCCAAGAACTGGGGAGGTGGGGGGCATCTCTTTCCCTCAAGCAGATGCTTGGGACCGAATAGTATCACCTCCGTTTTTTGGGGATTGAGTTGCAATCAGTTGTTTTCCATCCAGGTCCCTATTTCTTCCAAACAACTGCCAACTAGGGCAATAGCATCCTCCACATCATCAAGCCTGATATAAAGCTGAGTGTCATCAGCGTAGGAATGGAATCTAAGATGATATTTCTCCAGAATGTCCATTAGGGCATGAAGATATATATCACACTCCCAGTCCCTTCCAGTCGCCAAACTTGGCTTCAAACACACCACCATCTATTCTCCATTTCTTCCTGCCGTCGCCAACCCTTCATTCTTTTTCATTCTCTCTTTGCCCCAGCCCCCTTTCCCCTTTCACATACATGCCTCCCGATTTAGACGAGAAAGACACGTTTGCTGTTTTACGTTGTCCCATCCCAAATAATTCCAACCCCAATGCGAAAAATTAATTCTCCTGCTTTCTATGTGAAAATCTCCCTCCCAGGTGCTGCAAAATGTTGGCACATATGCTTTCACTTCAGCCCACATTATCGTGCTGCTTCTGCTTTTCTGGCCCACCACTGCCTCCCCGAGGTCTCTGCATTCCCATCTATCCCTCTATGCACAGTCTCTTCCCAAGAATATTTTATTTGAGAACTCTGTCCTTGACCATCCCCCTATATTATTTTTTTTTCATTTTTTTACATTTGACATTGATATTAACAGGACTTTATTTTAAAAAGTACGTTTCTGCAGGTTTTTTAAAACGTGTGCAGATTTTGTGGTTTATTTTGTGATCGCAAAATTGCTATAGGCTGGGGGTCAGATTTGAAAGTGCTGCTAACAGCAATACAATGGCTGCAGTATATTATTCATATCTGTCAACAACAAAGATAGGTAACATTTGATGTTTGTGGAAGTGATAACATTGAATTCCATAGGAACGATACATTTGTGACCGGTAATAAAGGAGTTTTCGCCGGTGGGAGAGTCCATTGAACTCTATGGAGGGTAAGACTCTTGTTGTGAGGGAGAAATTAGTTCTAAGTAGGCACCAACCTCCAAATGAGGGTAAGTTGCGAGAGAGGTTTAATGTATGTTTTGCAGGTAGTTGGTGATAGAAATGATTTAAAGGTTTGTGAAAGCTAAATTATGTCTAATTATGTGTACCAGTGGTCCCAGCTTGCAGCAGGCCTTGTTCAGTCAGCAGACCACCCACTAGCAACCGAGCTGACAATAATATGACCCAAATAGGTTTTGGCCAGTAGAAATGTAGATTCCCAGAGGCCACCATGTAAAAACTAGACATAGTGGCTTTCCTAAATATCTAGGATTCTAGGATTCAGAGTTCCTGATACAGCTTTCCTTGCCTGCTTCCCTGCTAGTATCTGATATCTGTTCTGATGCTTGGCCCATGAATTTCCTCTATGCTGATACTCCAGTGTGACTTTTAAGTGTGTGCTTGTATAGCTTGTGCCTATCTTCAACTTGTGTCGCAGTTTTTGCATGTTGCTTCTTTACTCTACTTATCCTTTACTTGGTTATTTCTGCCCACTCTGTTTTTCTGCGTTCATTGCAAATTAGTCCACTGTTGAGACTCGGCTTCACATACTGTGTGATCCTTGGGTAGTCTCTGATATAGTCCATTGGACACTTACCTGTTTCAATATATGGTCTCCAGCTTTACCCTTACAACAGTCTCTTCAGCATGTACAAATCACGACTCTGTTGCATGACAGTTGTTAAGAGTAATTTTCTGGTATTGATCCCAAGGCTTTTCCCTGATCTCCAAGAAGACTCCTTATCTTATTCCAGTACACTGTGTAACTAGGCCTGTACCCATGCATTATCTAGAGGGGACTGGACCCCTCTCAGCTGGGCATAGGAGGGCTACCAGCGAGCAATCCACAGCCAGTCCTACCCCTGAGGTGGACATGGATGCCAAATCCTGCCCATTTGGAATTGAAAATTGTATGTACTCCCCAGTATACTATTACATTATGATATTGAATAGCCACTATAAACTGCAATGTTTAAACACTGTTTCTTGCTCAAGCCAGACAAGTCTTTAGGCTTTGCTGCACATGGTTTTGCAAGGAAAGCTCTTCACCTAGTGTGTAGGAATGCTCGCCTTCACATCCCTTGCTTCTGACGTGTTTCTGTTTTGGCATATGTAAGTGTGTTGCAGGCTCCCACTGCCTTAGGAAAAGTTGTGTTAGTAGGCAGAAGCCCTCATACTGTAAGCTTTCTCGCCTGCCTCAGAGCGGGTGTGATTCTTTGAGGTGTATATTCACCTTCACTAAATGTATCACGCTATGCTGACCTTCCAGATAACACTGACTAACATGTAAGATTGCAGCTAGTATCAAAGACTCCTATAGTGGGGCTTTGTTCCTTACTTGCAACATTATTTCAGTATGATTCCTTGCCCTGTCTGGACCACCCCTTCCATTGAAATGCATGTGTTCCTTTGGGTATAAGAGAACGGTGCACGGAGGGAGGGGGATTCTCCCTTGTGACAAAGTCTTATAATGTCATTGGTTTGTTTTGTCCTGTTGTTCGCTTTTTACTAATAAATTGTTCACCAATCCACCAGAATCGTCAGTAATCATTTTTCCAAGACAGGGAGTTTGGTGAAAAAGGTGTTCTGCCTTTAGGTCCTCACATCCAGTCGAACACAGAATTAGACAGTAGGGGTCAACCTTCTGTATCTACTAATCTTGGGTCAGGGGCACCTGCAATATGGAGGAGGTGCAAAGCAAGATGAGAAAGAGAGGGATGGTCCTGTGGCCCACAAGAATTTCAATGAAAACCCTTGAACCACCTCTTAGCGCGGGAGTGATTCTTGTGCTGTTTGTGGCAATCCCTTATTCTGATCAATCCTTGGTGCCCAATATATTTACTTGCTTCCTCTTTCTGTCTGTATTCCCTTTACCTGCAGCCAGTTCCTACAACTGCAGTTCCTGTGGCTACCTGTCTCAACAAATATCAGCCGGATATCTACCCTGTACCTCTGTATGCTAAATGTTACCTCCCAAATTTCACCTAACCTCCAGTGCGTACTGTGACATATTTACCCAGTTCTTCTGTATGGTAAATGTTACCTCCCAAATCTCAAATAACCTCTAGTGCTTACTGTGACATATGATCTATTATCATGTGCTCTCTTGAGAGGCTTCTGACAAGTATCTACCTATTGTCTCTTCTTTAACAATATCGCTCTTCTCCCTCCCTGAGCTGTTACCTTCCTACCCTTCGCAAAATAACTGTGCTCTGCTTCCTTTGCAAGATTCTCTACCTTCTGTGCTACTGTCCTATCTTTTCCTTTCCAAGTGACACCCCTTATCTCTCTCTCCCTTTCTCTCTCCCCCCTCTCTCTCTCTAGCTTTCTCTTGCTTTCTCTCACTATCACAGGTAGTAGTCCTCTGAAACTGGTCCAATACCACTTCTCTCTCTCTCCTTGACTATAACTCCTCCTCCTGCTCCAACTCTGTAGCTCTCAAACGAGATATATCCCTTTCTGCTTACAACTTCCTCCTCTTCAAAAGCCTGTACATCTTTCCTTATGGATTCTGAATCCATGGTTTCCTTCAGCCTTCCCCTATTTCTAAATGCAATGGCTCACCACCTTCTACCTCATTTTCTGCAATGTTGGTTTCCTTGGCAGTTGGTCCATTCTTGTTTCTGAATCACCAACTGCCAGAATGCCCAGTCCAACATGGCGGATGTATACTTGAGGTTCTATCACTGGAGAGAGTTTCCAACAGTATGTTTAGATGTTTGCGTCGGTGTCCTGATGCATCGCAACACCTATTCTGCTTCACACTTGGGACTTCCTATTGCCTACATGTTACAGTCCCTTTCCCTGTTGTTCCTTGTATGTGTCTTCTTCCAGTACTCTCACCATGATAAACCTCCTGCAGTCACCTTATTTACCAAAGTCCCAAGTCACTATTCCTGCCTTCGGCTTGTCCTGCTGAAAGCCTGCTGCCAAGCTCCGTCAGGCTCCAGTGTTCTGTCAGCTCCAGTGCTCAACATTTCATCTCCTATGGTAGTGGTCCCAACCTTGGTGCTGGAGATGTTTTCCCCTGGCGGATTTGCCTTCAAGTTTAGAGCCTTCTCTGGAGGCAATTTTCACCTAGTTTCATTGCCAGCTGGGCGGCACAGTGGCTTTCAGAGACATTGGGCCTCATTAAAAGTGGGGCTGTCCGGAAACAAGGGTGCCGGCACCCTTGTTTCTGGACATCCACACTAAGAGTCTGCCTGCCAATACGCTGCGCCCGACAGGTCTGACCCTGCAAGGGGCAGCAGCCCCGGCAGGCAGAGTTGCCATGGAATCACCAGCACCCTCAGCAATGTTGCCAGTGCTTCCGTCTCCCCACTCGCATGGGGACTTACAAAATCCGGCAACTGACTTCCCGCACCACCAGGACCTGTAATGTCCCGGTTGCAGTGGGAAGTCAGGTGCCGGATTCAGTGTTATGGGGTTGACGGCGGGTTATCGCCAACCTTGTAATGAGGTGCATTGACACTAAATGACTTGCACTCTGTCTCCCCAACTTCATTGATTCTTGCTTTTCCGATCTAACATCCTTCTTTCCAACAAGATCTATTCCTTTTATTACAGATCTTCCCCCTCCTGAAACTGTAATACAGTTTCCTTTGAAGCTTTCAACTTTCCCCATGCTTCTTGCACTTCACTGCACAGCAATTTATTTTCCAAGTGCCCCTCTTTGGGCCTCTCTGCATACCAAGACTCCAGTCTCCCAGGATGTCCAGTCTTGACTCAATTTGCACTATGAAGTGTAAAAGGAAGGCATACAGGTGATTCGCCTGATTTTTAGCTCTTTGTTTTGCACACAGGAAGGACCTCTTTGTACATAAGTGCAAATGTTAAAGGTGCCCTCCATGCAATTGTTTGCACAGGAGGAAAGTTACCTCCCAAATATAGCATCCATTGTCTTCCTGGATCCTCATTGCAAGATGGCCTAGGGGTGTGAATTGTATTTGTTACAAAGTCTTGAATAAACTGTATGTCCATCCACTTGGATAGAAAGGGTACAAGTACTTTTCTGAACCTGCCCAGGAAAGGCATATTTTCCAACAGGCCGATAAAATCTAACCTCTATATGTCCTATACCACAGCTGGTCACTTTATGCTTTTGCACCATCTGTAGCAAAATTGCACAATTTCTTGCGATACCTATTCACCTACAAACTCACACAACCAGCTATCCAAAGAAATATTAACCACACAGGAAGATATTTAGTTAACACCACCAATGGATTAAGTAAGCATCAAATAACTAGAAAAGAACCAAGCCCCCTGAACAGAGACTGGTGGAACAACAGATCTAGAATCCCAAGTTACAAACCACAAACACCCCGAAAACATTGACCCTTCACACAACCTAAACAAGCTTCTCAATGAAGAACCAGAGGCAACGACAGTCCACACCCTGTACCCCACACCAAAGTCAATCATTGGATAAAAAGCAAGGTGGAACCAATGTCCAATCGACACACCGACACAACTCCCAAAGAATAAACAAATCCCGAAAACAAAAAGATTCACTGCAATCTGGTCATTGCCAGATCAGTGTCAAAGCATTGCAAAGCCTCCTCACAGAAACCTGGCTAATGGATAATATTAAGGTAGTTGCACACAAATCCCCCCAGAACAACTTCAAACTTAGGCATGCCAACTGTGAAGGAAAAACAGGACGTGGCCTAGCTGTAGCTTATGTTTATGTTTGTTCATTTGTACCGCGCTCCGGGTACCTGAAGGCTTAAGGGCGCAAGACATGAAAATACAAAAACAAACAAATATAACATGAACTATATCAGCTGGAGCCTTACTAGGGAAAGTGAACTGTAAGACTAGCAGAATAGAAGGGTCTTTAGTTTTTTTTTTTTAACACGTCCGTCGACTCAATGGTTCTGAGATCCGGAGGCAAGGCATTCAGGCTAGTGGAGCTGCTATATTGAAGGCTCCATTGCGCACTTTGTTGGTTTTGCAGCGGATGGTTTTTAGGCGGTTTGAGTTGTTAGATCTTAAGGGTCTGAGATTGTGCCTTTTTTCCACAGCTTCCATGAGATATATTGGCATATGACCCACAATATATTTCTGAGTGATTAATAGCAGCCTAAAGCGCACTCTAGCCTGCACGGGGAGCCAGTGCAGACTCCGTCTTGCATCCGAGACATGGTCCCTATGATTCAATCTTTTCAAAACTCTTACGGCCCCGTTCTGGATCACCTGATGACGATGAAGATCAGTTTGGATGGTGCCAGCTAAAAGACTGCACTTAGACCGTATAATGGCTCTTGCTAACGCTTCTGAATTTATTTCTGAGATTAAAGGACGGAGTTGGTGCAATAGTTTGAGACCAGGCTGCTAATTTGTGCCTTCATGTTCAGATTTTGGTCCTTCATATTACATTGGTCTATGTTGAAACTGGTGTACATCGGATCAAGTTTAACCAATTTGGATTCAGAGCCAATAATCATGAGCTCTGTCTTTGCACTATTCAGAGCCAATCCATTCATGACCATCCACCTTCGTATGGCGAGATATACTTTATTAATGTACATTTCATCCACGTCATGAGATCCTGTGATGGAGATAACACACTGCGTATCATCCACATAGTTGGCAAAAAGAATCCCCTCTTGTTCCAACATGTGGAAGAAGGGGACCATAAAGATGTTATAAAAACATGGTGACACGCACACTCCAAGGAGGACCCCATAGAGCAAAGGTGTTGGTTTTGATTCGGCTAACTCACTTGCCACTCTTACCGGTCTGCCGCACAAGAACGATGAGACCGATTGGGTGGCTTTGGCTGAGAAAAGCGCGATGTCCCTTAACCTGGTGGTTAAGATAGAATGGTCCACCAGGTCAAACACTGCCGAAAGATCTAAAATCATAAGTAACGAAGTTTGACTGCCATTCAAAGCTTGCAGCAACTGAGATTTTAGAGCTAAGAGTGCCGTCTCAGTCCTATGATTTTGACGAAATCCTGATTGGAATTTATGTAAGATCTGGGCAGCATTAAGATATTGAGAGATCTGGTTATATGCAACCATATCTAAAACTTTCTACAGAAACAGGGTATTTGATATCGGTCTATAATTAGTATGCGTCAGTGGCCATAAATTGGGTTTCTTTAACAAAGGAGTGATCCACAAACTTTTGAGGTTTTGCGGGACACAATTTTGAGCAAAGGATGAATTGCCACATTTAGTGAGGGCTGTGATGAACAGGGGAGCGCGTTCCTTGATAATTACGGCAGATCAGGGATCTCCCTTGCAACTAGTGGTTTTAAGTTGCGAGATGATTTTGGCTAGGTCTGTTTCTGAAACAGGAGCGTAATTAAAGGTATGAGCTTTTTCATCCTTTTTAGGTGAAGTATAGCCTCTGATTCACATTCTTCTATGTTCAGAAGCAATTTCTTTCTCTTCAATGGTCTGTTTAATTTTTTCAAGTTTCTTAAACATAGCTGACTGAATGTCTGTACACCACACCTCATTCCTGAGAATGGGATCTTGGTTAGGGCCCTTTGGAGTTTCATGTTCTTTTAAAATTTTGAATAGCTCTTTACTATCAGATGTGGCGTTTGATATTCTACAATTCAGAGATTCCTTTTTCGCTGCAAGTATCACCACTTTATAAGTGAGCGCTGCTTTTTTATAGTTATCCAGACTTGGCAGATTGCGGGATTGTCTTCAGGCATAGAAAGATTTTATTTGTTTTACCTTGGGCTCTAAGAGATTGTCATTAAACCAAGGATTACTTTTGCGCTTCATCAAGCATTTGTCCTTAAGAGGGGCTAAGGTCTCTGTGGCAGTCTTTAGAGATTAACTAACCTGACTGTGATGTCCTCAAGACTTTCAGTATTCTGAATTTCTACATTCAGGGACTTAGCCCAAGGTGTGAGGTTCTCTAATGTCAAATTCTTATGACTTCTGACAGGAGTAAATACCTTCGGAACAGCATGTTTTTTGTAAAGTGGGAAATGCAGGTATGGAAATAAATGCAGAAATGGTCTGAACAGGGACATGGTGAAATTTCTACCTTAGTTAAATTTAGCTTATGGGAGGCAAGCCAATCAAGGGTATGTCCCTTTATATGCGTAGACTCTCTAATACATTGTATGAAGCCCAAAGATTCCAGGGCCGACTCCATGGCCCCTGCAGTAGCGTCATGTTGTTACCCAACCATAGGTTAAAGTCTCGAAGGAGAATTAGCTTGGTATTATGATTAAGAATGGAGAGCAAGTAGTTTTTCAGCTGTAAGGGGAAGTTAGGTGCTGAAGTTGGGGCCCTACATAACAGCTGAATGTTCAGCATGGTTTCTTCACTAATACAAACCGTAGCCAGTAAGATTGCAAATGGGAAGAAAACTCTTGAAGGTTTGCCAAAAGCCTGGGTCTCTGAAGTTGTTAGTGATGGTTCTGTCTTGTTGTAGAAATAAGGGATGAATTTTTAGAATACTCTGAAAATTCCATAAAGGACTTCTACTGCTTCTTATTTTTGGGATGAGGTGTCTTAACAGTAGCCTCCAATGAGTCCGTTTTTTTATTTGTATTTCCTCCAATGATATGTTACATGCCAGGTATTTTACCTATCATTGAAAGAACGTACACTTATTTTTGAAGCGTTTGAGTCCTGCTTTGGGCAGTTTAAACAACATTTTTTGAAGTGTCGAATCATATTGCTACATTTTTTCATCATGAATCATCATGAAAGTAGGTAACATGGGCAATATCTTTAAGCACATGGCTCATTACTCTCTGGAATACAGAAGGCTGCAGTGAATAATCCAAAAGGCATTACAGAATACTTAAAAAACTGTGACTGGAGTGATAAAGGCTGTCAATTTGGACTCTTCACTTAAACATATCTGATAACACGTGTTTTTCATGTGAAATATGAACAAAATGCACCGCTTTGAGGGGCATAGGTACCATATCAAATTTACTGGTATAAGGTGTCAGTCACAATGTAGCTTTTGAGACTCCTGAGATCCACACATTGCCTCAAATTGTTGTATTCTTTCTTTTGTATCAGGACCACTGTGATCAACTACTCAGTTGCTTCATTCTGATCCAAAGGTGTTGCTAGGGGGACCTTAGGAGGCTATAGCCTGGGTCTTTTGGTTGTAGCCCCGGATAGAATCTCAAAAATGAATGGTAAATTTGATCGAATTTCGGCTGCTCAAAAATTTCGAACAGCTGAAAATTTCGATCAAATATACCATTCTGTGCCATTATAGTGAACAAGGGGAGCGGGGGCTGCGGGGTGTCACAGAAGTGAAGGGAACTGGCATCGCAAGGAGACAGGGAGTCGGAGGCACACAGCAAAGTGGCCCGCCAAAAGGTAAGTAAGGGGCTGGGAGAAGCGGGTTGCTAGAAATGTCATCGGGAGAAAAAAACAGAAGTCATTTTCGTTAAAATAACTTTCGTTTTTTGCTCCCTCTGATTCGATGTTTTCGTAGACATCGCACATTTTTAATAAAATATTGTGAGGGTATCCTTTCACACATCTTTTATGTTCATGGAACAGTGAATTATACATATTTACCACTTCCATCCAGGAAGACTCTGCAACTCCTGTGTATTCAGATTTATTATTTCTTATGCTTTCTTCTTGCTAATTTGTCCATGTGAGCTCATTGTGTCATTTGTACTTTTTCTTTGACAATGATATAACTTTATGAACCTGCAGCGAGGGCCGTACTGGGCGTTATGGGCCTTTAACGAGGTATGAGGGACCATAACGCCCGATTCAGCCCGAGCTGCAGGTCTATTAAGCTATAAGAACACCCTCAGTGTTTAATTAAAGTAGAATAAATGAGACATACTTAATTGTAGTACAAAAAATTGCAAAATGGTAAATATATGTTGCAGACATTTATTTACCATTTTGTGATTTTTTTTGTCCTCGATCCATAAAATGGAAGAACCACAGGCGGTGGTCCACAGCACATGTTTTGCAAAATGGTCTTGCTTGTTCCTGCTACCTGCTCACTAAAAAACAGATGAGGGGATGTTACTGTGATAGAGCCACAAAAGGAACCCATGTGCATGGGACACGGTTTTCCCAGTCCTGGGCTTTCCATTAAAACCCATTTGTATCAATTGCTTGAAATCACTCAAGACTACAACTCCCAGAGTGCACACGCATTTGTTAAAAGAAAAAGCTCAAAACTGAAAAAGTGGCGACCTAGAGCCCGGAATGATCCGGTGACTGTACACTGTGCCCTGTCTCTTGACTACCGTGAACGTGACAGTAAACAGTATGAGACCTTAAGGATTTCGCCTGATACAACAGTTGCCCAAATGAGAGCTCAAGCCGTGGCCGAAAATGCCTCATTTATAGTATCAGCGGTCGAATGTCCCGTAATGATCTCATCCACCTGGCTGTCCGTGCACAGTGCGACCTGCAGGTAGGCCCAAAGTGACTTTAACAATCAAACCACAGTGTGTTCTGCACGATCTCCAGCCCCACACGTATGAAAATGGTACCAAACCTATATCCCCATCAGACTATCCGAATTTCATGCTCAATTTGGTTCCCATTTTAAAGAACTTGGAAGCTTCCTTAAACGCGTACTTGCCGCGAGTGGAAACTAGATGGCAGTGTGCTTTTTGGAGTGTTTCAATCATGCGCAAGTTACATCTTTTAAATGAGAGAATAGTTTTGGATTCTATGTCAAGACGGAGGCGAGCATTATGCTTCATCTTCTCATTTATTAGCTCTCCAGCAGTTTCAACAAATCAATAAAATGTCCATCTTTTCATTGAAAACAAACACATTTTTTTTTTCTTTTTCAAAAAACTTCATTTCCCATCAACCCTAGGTCTCTGTTCCCAGTGTCCTGGTCATGTCACCTAGTCCTTCCTCTTCCTGTAACCTCCTCTTCTTTTCCTGCTCTCCAGAGATAAGTACCCTTTTCATTTAGCTGCGTAAATTTACAGCATTTGTTTAAGGGTATTGACCGGATTTACTGTGTAATTGAGTTTTCATGGCATAAGCATAGGAGCTGTAAGCGCAGGGACCGCGCTGCGTAGTATTCCGAGATTACGATATCTAGATAATATTGTATGGCGGCGGCCCCGTGCTGCACTTCCAGCACATTAGGGGTTCGCCAGAGGATTGTATTGCAACTCGCGGGCGTCGCAAGGGATCAGAGGGCCTCCACCCTTGGAGGAACGCAGAGTGAAGCTAAAGGAGCCTGACAAGGTCTCCTCTCCTTGCGTGCGCAAGCCGCGAGCGAGGGATTGGCCCCCACTCTAGCGGCAGAAGCTCCGTGAGCCTGTCAGGGCCTTTGATCCCGCTCGCGGCAGACGCGAGCGAAGCGGTAGCCCCCACCCTTGGGAGGGCAGAGTAGGTGCGCGAGCAGAGTCGTGCTCGCAGCCCCCACCCTTGCGGGGGAGGGGCCTAATGCCGTGAGCCCCGGCATAGGGATTGGAGGAGCATGCGGCCCCCTCCTTTGGAGAGGAGGGGCCAAAACGATCCGAAATGCATCGCGGGCATTGCGCCCCGGTCTCCTGACAGTGACAGTCGTAAATAATACGCAAGAGACACGGAGACTCCAAAGGAGTGATTTAAAGCAACATTTTATGTTACAGCTCAGATAGAGCATATCATTATTACAGTGCCCTGCACTGATTAGGACAGAAGCTGCTTGGCAGCCCAGGTGCAGCCTCAAGAGAAAAGAGTGAATAGTGGACGTGCCACTACACCTGTACAGGTATTACCAGGAACCTGCCAGCACTTAGCATGGCTGAATTTGAATGGAGTGAGGAGGAGCAAGAAGCCACATATTCTGAAGACTTGGCTCAAAGCTTCAAAGATGTGCCGGGCAGATCACTCGTAGAGGCAGTGGCTCTAGGGGTTAGACCCCTGCAGGAACGCCTGCAGACAATTGAATCTTTTCTGAGTCAAAGAGACAGAAGCACCACACCACGTGCAAGCACGTCCACAAGGGCCACGCCAGAGGGCCCACAGGGGTGTATTAAGGCCCGGAAGAGCGCGAACTCTTCTGACCCCCCGGGCCAACTTGAAGGGGTAGATCCAAAGGCCCCAGAGCCATCCGACGCTTTCCTTAGTCTAAAAGAAGCCTTTATGTCCAAGTCGGGGGTGCCAAGCCTCATGACCCCCTACCCAGGGGAAGAAAATATGGGAGACACAGAAGAAGAGGTTCCGCATGAAGAGGAACTCGCAGAATCTCCGACATCCTCGCAAGAGGAAGTTGATAAGGAAGGAGATGAAGGGAGTGTGCCGCCTCCGAAAAAGAGGCTGAGGAAATTGAACAATATTGCAGAGGAAACCTCAGATATGTTTCAGCCAGAGGAGATCAGAAACCCAAAATCCTCAGAATGGGTGCCTTCTCCAAGAGTGGCGCGATACATGACACAGAGGCTGCGCAAGGCGCTTGAGAAGGAGGTGAGGCAAAGGATGAGGGCAGAATGGCCTAGACCAGAACTCCCAGGAAAGGTGGCAGAAGCACCAGAATTGGATCCTAAAATGCTAGCTTTCGTAGCTAAATCAAACAGAGATCCTAGAAAAGGGATCTACTGCTCATGGAGGAGTTGCCAGGAGAAGGTCCTGGACCTAGCAGGTCCACTGGCCAGAATTATGGACTTGGCAGAGCGGGCGAGAGATACAGGGGAGGAGATTGACCCAGAGGTGTTAGCAAACTGGGCTCAAAGAGCTGTATGTCTGTTAGGGAACGCAAACTGTGCGATATCCTCTGAGCGCAGAAGAGGACTACTGTTGAAAATAGACCAGAAATTGGGAGACCTGTCCTCTTACGAGGCGGGCGAAGCAGCACAAGGGCTGCTCTTCGGCGAAACATTCGGCGAAAAGAGATGGGGAGGTTCGTAGGGACCTACACCTCGCTGGAAAAAGCACAAGCCTCAATACAAAAGATCTTCCCCGGAAGAGTTTTTGGATGGACCGGCCGGTACAGAGGCCGAGCGACCGGTCGCTATCAGATGTCCAGAAGGCCTCAATCAAACAGAGCACAATACTGGGAGGATAAGAAACCAGACACTTTCTTCCCACCCAGAGGTCGCTTCCCCCAGAGGAAGGTGAGGCAGAGGACAAGGAAGAGGACAGTACGTCCCCACAGATGAGTTTCCACATATCCTTCAGTAGGGGGGAGGACAGCGAAGTACTGGGAAAACTGGTGCGCGCTCTCCAACGACGCTTGGGTGCTACAGTCAGTCAGAGGCTTACACATGCAATTTATCCAGACCCCAACCCAGTACAATGCCCCCAGACCAATAGTATCAGCGCGAACAGAGAAAGATTTGTTACACGCAGAACTACAGAGTCTAGCGAAGAAGAGAGCTATCGAGCCATGCAAAACCCCGAGGTTCATCAGCAATATTTTCCTGGTCCACAGAAAAGAAAAAGTGAGACCAGTCATAAATTTGAGGGACATGAACAAGTGGGTAGTCTACAACCATTTCAAAATGAAAGGGACTCACCAGCTGAGAGACACACTCAGCAGGGCGACTGGCTCGCAAGGATAGACCTTAAAGATGTATATCTCACGATCCCAGTAGAAAAAGGATACCGATCCTTCCTGGCGTTCGACTGGGACGTGCAATTATGGCAGTTTGCCACAATGCCGTTCGGATTAGCGTCCGCTCCCTGGGCGTTTACGAAACTGATGAAGACGGTAGCAGCAGCAATCAGGGAGAAAGCAATTCGGATCATCATCTACCTAGACAATATCCTAATAATGGCGAACAGCGAAGACGTTCATCGCTACCAGACCACCTGGGTAGCGAACCTCTTAGCCTCTCTGGGCTTCCTAGTGAATCGAGAAAAGTCGGAGATGGTGCCAGCAAGGAGGATAGAATTCCTAGGTTTTATCATAGATACCAGGACAGCGACCCTGGAACTGCCGAACAGGAAGATTCAGGACATAAAAAGAGAGATAAGGAACTGTCTCGGCAGTCCAACCACATCACTACGAACGATCGCACGGATTGTAGGCCTGTTAGCAGCATCAATCCAAGCGATATTTCCAGGGCCTCTGCATTATTGAGCACTACAGAGGCTGAAAATAAGACACCTTCAGCAGGGGCTCAACTACCATCAGCTAGTGCCGTTAGACCAAGAGTCCAGAACAGAGCTAGAGTGGTGGCTCCAGAACATGGAGGCATGGAATGGCAGAGCCATTTTTGGCGAACGCCCGGACATAGTGATAGAATCAGACGCCAGCAGGGCAGGCTTGGGAGCCCGATGTGAGGAGCTCCAAACGGGAGGCAGATGGAGCTCAGAGGGGCTCAAACGGCACATAAACTGCCTGGAACTATTGGCCGGCTCTTCTGCGATCAGAGCCTTCACGAAGAGCAAAGTGAACTCATGTATCCTACTGAAGATGGACAACATCTCGGCAGTCAGATACACAAATCACTTAGGTGGAACGATGTCCAGATTATTAGCGGAGATAGCCAAGAAACTTTTGGCACTCCTGTCTGGAGTCAGGAACTGCAGTTATAGCAGAATATTTACCAGGTGCTCAGAATGTAGTGGCGGACTGGAACTCCAGACATCTAACAGACTCCAGCGACTGGATGCTGGACAGAGCAATCTTCCAACAGATAGAAAAGCTCCGGGGACCGATTCACACAGATCTGTTTGCGTCCAGACTGAACGCACAGAAGAGCAGATTTTTCAGCTGGAGGCTAGACCCAGCAGCAGCAGGGACAGATGCCTTCCTACAAGATTGGAGAGAAGAGACACTATATGCGTTTCCTCCATTCGTAATGATAAGCAGAGCTTTAACGAAAGTTCGCAGAGAAGCAGCGAATCTGATAATAGTAGTCCCGATATGGAAGTCGCAAGTATGGTTTCCAGCGCTGATGGAACTGATAGCCGACTATCCAAGAGTGTTGCCGCAAAGAGAAGACCTTCTCACGGACCCAGTTGGGTCGTATCACCCTCTGAGAGTGAAGGGGACGCTGCCGCTGATGGCGTGCAGGATAGCAGGAGACGCTGGAATCTCCCAGGGATTTCGGCGCAAGCTGCGAGCCTCATCGCAGAGTCATGGGCTCCGTCGACTAGAAGGAGCTACGAAGCAGCATGGAACAGATGGTCAAGGTGGTGCAAAAGGAGAGGTTTTCATCCCGTTTCTGCCCCTTTAGTAGAGATTCTGAATTTTCTAGCAGAACTTTTGCAGGATGGCAAAGCCTACCGAACAATAGGAGTATATAGATCTGCAATATCAGCAGGGCATACTCCTATAGGGGGAGCCCCAGTAGGGGAGAATGTAGCGGTGATTAGACTTCTAAAAGGGATTAGATTTAGGAAGCCACCGCAACCGAGATACAAATCTCTATGAGACGTAACAGTCGTACTACAACTATTAGCAGACTGGCCCAGTAATAGATACTTATCGTTAGGCAGACTGTCTGAGAAGTTGGCAATGCTTCTATGCATGATTTGTTGTAGAAGAGTGGCAGATGTCAGAGCACTGGAAATAGACAGAATGGTATACGGACCAGACGGAGTGACTTTCCATCTGGCCAGGAGGACAAAGACAGATTCCTCATCAATAACATACCCATATATGCAAGATCATCCAAAATGGTGCGTTGCCGCATGTATAAAAGAGTATGTAAATAAGACAGCTGAGCTGAGACCGATGGGGACGACGCAACTGCTGATAGCACGCAGGAAGCCACATAAGGGCGTAGCGACAGCCACCATAGCGAGATGGGTTAGAGAAGTTATGACTTTAGCAGGAATAGACATGGCAACATTTGGAGCACTCTCAGTGCGAGGAGCAGGGGCATCCAAAGCACTGAGGTAGGGTGCAACGTTACAAGATATACTGAAAGCAGCTGATTGGGCGAGTGATAATACGTTCAGAACGTTTTATTTTAAACCGATTAACACACTGGCAGAAGCTATGGTAAGAAGCTTTGAACAAGCATAAAGCTCGCCTCCGTCTTGACATAGAATGAAGATTCCCCCTGCTAATAGCGCAGGGAGCTCTTGATTCTATTAAAGACAAGGAGGCGAGCATTACTTTCCCGCCCTAGATACACGGGAGAGACAAGATGATGATAAAGAAATGTACTGTGATATGTATCTGAATGAGTAACAAGATTTTCCTCTCAGAATAGGGTGTGTATCCGCCGCCCTAACATGTACTGTTGCATAGCTCCCAACCTTTTTTGTCTCCAAGGCGGGTGAAAACACCCGACTTTCTTTTTGGCGGGTGAGAGGCCCATAGAAGTGAATGGGCGCCTGAGGGACTTGGCGGGTGATTCATCTGCTTTCAAGGCGGGTGACACCCGCCAAAAGCGGGTGAGTTGAGAGCTATGACTGTTGTTTCCGTCTTAGGAGACGATCAGAAGAACAGCTGAAGACGTTCAAGGAGAGAAAGAGAGACGTTGATCAAGATCGCAAGTTAGAATACGAGGGATTTTCCGCAGAGTTCTACAGTTCAGAGACTTTACGGAACAAGTTGACAGTTCAGTAATGGTTAGGATTGCAGTTGAAAAGCAGTCAAAGAAGAGGAGGTTACAGGAAGAGGAAGGACTAGGTCACATGACCAGGACACTGGGAACAGGGACCTAGGGTTGATGGGAAATGAAGTTTTTTGAAAAAGAAAAAAATAATGTGTTTGTTTTCAATGAAAAGATGGACATTTTATTGATTTGTTGAAACTGCTGGAGAGCTAATAAATGAGAAGATGAAGCATAATGCTCGCCTCCTTGTCTTTAATAGAATCAAGAGCTCCCTGCGCTATTAGCAGGGGGAATCTTCATTGGCTGGCTACTCAGTGTTCGTCGGAAGAAACATCTAAACTACCATGACCTCAAAAAAGCCATATTCATTTTTATTTCATTGCTTAATGACACAAAGACCATTTCAGTAATCCATATGATGATTAAAAAAAAGTCAGGTTCTGTTTTTAAAACTTGGAAATAACACAGCGAGTATAGGTATTTACTTTTGGACAGCGCTGCATGCACCAACGGTTGCCATAGAGCACATCAAAAAGACGGTTAAGGTGCCTTCAAATAACTCCAGAGGCAAGGTTGGTGTAGATATGCGGAGCAATGAAATACCCCTATGCCCGTTGCACAGCTGACGACCGCAGCCAGGTTCAACACCATCATGCACAAACGCTGCACAACCCAGTGTATACGGCGGTGTGTGGCAATCACAACGACAGTTCATCTCCCTGATGCAGCTGGTACAGGTAAGTACTTAAAACTGTGACTGCAGGCTGTATTCAATCTGCAGGCTATACCAGTTCGTATAGCCAGCAGATTGACCAATCACGGTTGTGAAACACCCGCCAGGGTGTTCTAATGTTTGGAATAATCTCTCTGTTATTTCCACTCCTTCCAGCTAATACCAGTAGACCTTTTAATATAATGACTGATTTAATATTAGTGTGGCATTTCTTTTCTCCTTTAAATTCACTTTGTGGACTAAGTGCATACTTTGAGTTGAGCTATGAGAGCTGTTGAGGCAGCGATACTGTATGAGGCATCAGCAGAGTCACGTGGCACGGCTCATTTGTACTGAGTGCTGCAAGAAGTTAACAGTGGAAAGTTACAGCCACGTGCAAGAGGGAACATGGCACTCCTGATGGTTGTTCAGGCGGGAGTTTCGAAAGGCTCTATCTGAGGTGCTTGGGACGGTGAAGACACCTGCTCCAATGACAGACTTTTTGATGTTAACAGAAATAACTGGAGAAGTGAGGGAGGTCTGCTTTCAGAGAATTTCTGTTCTCGAAGGGGTCTTCTTTAGGGTTCACCTTTGGTCATAGGTTAGTAACTTATAAAGGTGGAGGTCTGGCAGGTGAGTCAGGTATCTCTGTAGATTGTCTTGCAAGACAATAACCCTGTATTTGTACTTGCTACTACCCAAAAATATGTGTATGAGCTCTGTTTCTCTGACTATTTGACAGTACTCTGAGGGAAGACCTAAGGCTTGCAGACTGCCTTCCCTTTAAGCTCTCTGGCGCTGGAACTAGGAGTTAATGAGCCCTATGAAAAGTCCACCAAGGTGGTTGGGAAGTGTGACGAATCAAGGGAATTTGTCACTTCTCCCCAAGGGGGGGAGCCCGCCCTATGAGTTTAGGGAGGTGAGTCTCCTCTGCAACAGCCTCCCTAGGGGTTGAGGCAAGTGTGATCTCACGGGAGAGACTCCCCCTTTGGGGACAATGGCTCCCATTCCCGTGAGGAAATCCCTAGCCCGTCTTACATGACATATATGGGACTATATAATATCCAAAGCAGCATCAAGTCCCCGGGCTTGGCTGAAGAGAAAGATATCTTATTCCATTGCTAGGTGAAAATATCTCTTTAAATAAAAGTCTTCAATTAACTGGGACGAGAACATTGAAAAAAGAGTGCAGGATGGACGAAACAGTGAAAGAGACAAGTGAGGGAAGAGAGGAAGATTTACGCATACAGGGAAGCCCCCTGATAGTGTAATAGCTGAAGGAGGCAGAGCGAGAGAGCACCACTGAGCCTGCGAAGTTCAGAAGTGTTCTGGACATGGCAAACAGATGCTTGAGGATCAACGTACGAAGGAGGCGAGAAGCAGAGACAAGCAGAGGCCGGAGTGCCACAGTGGCATGACAACAAGAGCTTTGTTGTGGGCAGGTGGACCATATAACAACGCAGTAAAACGTACCACTTAGGGACGGACAACCAGTCCCATTGATCTTTGAGAAATTAAGACACCAAGCGAGTATGACAGACACAGAAGAAGAGGACGCCAGCCGAAGGGCCAAGTACATTGAGAGAAGGAGAATGTCCTCGACTCACACAGGCCCCCGGAGACGTTCCCCTGGAAAAGTAATGGTAACCGGGAGGCCCGGGAGACTAAGAAGGACTCATTATGTAATACCAGAATATATATATGACGAAATCTTAAAAGCAACTTGATGAACTCGAACAGTAGTAATAGAAGAAAGGGAATCATAAGCAGTCCTGAGAGAGGGATCGATGGAACGTGGGCAACACTATCCTACGAAAAGGGGAACGCTTCTCATAACTCAAGGCACACTGAGGGGAGCTTAACAGTGAAAGAACATTACAGTCTTAATGAGAGAGAGAGAGAATCGTAAACAATCCTGAGAGCGGGATCGACAGAACCATGGGTAACACTATCCTATGAACAGGGGAAAACATCCCATAACTCAAGGAACACTGAGGGGAGCTTAACAGAGGAAGAATACTATAAAGTGGGAGCGAGAGAAAGCCCAGAGATATATAAAACACAACACATACTAAACCCAGGAAGGATGAACTATGTCACAGAAAGCAGACAACAAATAGGAAAATACCCTTTTGACAAATACTCAGAGATCATAACCAGGACCAAATGTTTCAGCCAAGGAGAGTAGCTTATAAAGAAGGGAAGAAAGCCAAAAGACTCTTGAGAGAACTACAGGAACTGCTGCAGAGAGGGACAAGATGCTATTTAATACTTGGCTATTGACAAGAACTTTAAAGATACAGAAGACAAGGGTGAAGAGCATCCAACAGTAGAAGGGAGTCATTCTCCTGACCTTAGTATTTGGAATAGTGGTAGGGTCAGTTAGGTTTTGTTTTGGACAGCAGACCTTTTTCTTTGGGATTTTTCCTGACAACTGATGAGCACCTTAGTTAGTTACTTAGGTAGGGAACACCCCATAGCGATAGGGAAGTTAGGGCCTTATTCTTATTTCTTTAAGACGTTTCTTGAAAAATGTCTTCACAGTGTCTGCGTCCTTCTTCTGACCCTCCACAGAGGACACTGACCATAAGTGGTGTTTCGTTGTAGCTGCATAGGGAACCGATTCTGCTAATGTATCGGAACCAGACTCAGAAGACGTGGTCTGTCATAAAATAGCATATCCGGATGGGAGTTTAAAAAATCAGTATAATCTGCAACGGGCTGTATCAGGTTATTGGTGCTGGAAAACGGTAGCAGATTTTTCTGGAGTGTGGAATTATAAAATGCACCCTCCGGTTTAATCAGGATGATGTTTTGTCTTGTGATGTTAGCGTATGTGTGTTTGTTTGTGTGTTTCTTTTCTCTTCCTCAGGGCCATTCTTACCAGAGTCTTCCGAATCGTATTCCTTTTTCCCTCTTCAGGGTCCATTTTAAGAGCTCCCGCATCAGGGGGTCGCTCCATTTCAGTCACTGCTGCCCTGCTGTTGAACACTCTGCCTCTCACACTCCTCTGCATCTGTGATCATCTGCCATTCCGGCACACAGTCAAAACCACTGGTGTAGATAGGGCACGTGCAGCCCCCGCGGTGCCCTGCAATGCTATGTCCTGGGAGGGGGCCCCGTTCTTTTTGAAGTTTCAGGGCTCCCACAACCCATGAAATGGAAGTCTCCAGGTGGGAGGCTTCCATGTCATGGGTTTCGGGGACCCCTAGGACATCAAAAATAGTTTCTTTTTGTAGTCAATTATTTCCCTTACTGTTTGGTCCTTAAACAGAAATAATTTCTTTATGAAGTCAGAGTGACTTCAAAAAGAAACCATTTATTTATGAAGTAATAGGGCTCCCCTCCACCCCATGACATGGAGGCCTCCAGATCCTCTGCAGATGAAGGGAATGTAACGCTCACCTGATTCCCACGGAGGCGCTGGTCTAGGCAGGAAGGAGTCTGTGACTCGAAAAGTGATGTGCAGGACTCGATTGCCTTCTGGGGCTGAGCCTCTTCGCACTGTGTGTCGAACTCGAAGGGTGAGATTTCTGCAGATGAAAGAATATATGGGGTTAAAGATCTGGGCAATTGAGTGTCCTTCTCTCTCTCTCTCTCTCTCTCTCTCTCTCTCTCTCTCTCTCTCTCTCGTCTAAGCTTCTCCGTAGAGCCCCCAGGTAAACGTGCTCACCTTAGATAGGTGAATGCTGGGCTCTCCATCTGCGTCTGGTGCAGGGTGCCGTTGCCAGTTCCTTCACTGGGTGAAACGTAGGCCTCTTAACATCAGAGGATCGCAACCGCCGTTAACAGCACGACCTGTGAGTTTCCGGACACCTTCTAGTCCATATAGTCTTTAGGTGCGTGGACACGTAAGTATTGAACAGGGCTCGGAATAATGCTTTGTTCTATTTGTTTTGCAGGGCTCTAGCGTTAGAAGATGGTATGAAGAGAGCCAAAGCTGGAGCCAGAGCCTTGGAAAGAAGCGCTTGGAAATGCGTGAGTATATGCAAGCGCTTTAACTGTCTCTTTCCTTCACAGCTGTGAGTTTGTGCTGAAGAGGTGATGGAAAACGCCAGAGTAGTTGCAGGCGCTCTATCGTGGAGAGCGCGATGGGCATAAGTAAATACCTGTCTAATGTCTCTTCTTTTGTCTTTCAGATGCTGGGTTGCAGTGTTGAAAACATCCGGAATTCGCGGATTGCCGGTAAGTAATAACTATGCTTTTGTCTCCACAGGCGGAGGTGCAGCGTGAAGAAATGGTCGCTGCCGATGGACCAGGTAAGGAATGCGTTGCATGTGAAGTCGTCGTGCTAACCTGTTGTTTCTTGTCTTTTACAGGCGCTGCTGAAGACTGGATACTGGAATGGTAAGTATTGTTCTTGCAGGTACAGGATCGGAAGAAGAAAAGCTGGAACAGACTCGGTGAGCGTTCTGCTGCAGATGCAGAATAACGCGAAGCACTCTCATCAATCGGGTGTGGTTTAAATAGCCTAGGAGTGATGAGGCGTCTTCCTCCACGGCCCCGCCTAGGTAAGAAAAGAGTTCCTGTTCCAGAAGAGTTCCAGTGTTGTATCCAGGGCGTGGAGCTTGCCCCACCCAGGTAAGAAAATAGTTCCGGCTTACAGAGGATTCCTATGTAGCTGGTAAGTAAGCAGCATGGTCTGCTGCAGGTAAGTCCACCCAAGCATCTTCACACATATTATGAGCCCAGCGCTTCCATTGCCGAGACCGATGGCTTTGATGAGCCTGGTGCCACTGGCGCCAGCACAAGGTCCAAAAGGTCCCAGTAGGGACCGGCTGGTGCCTAGGCTTAGGATTAGGGGCCTGCTTCCAAGGACGTTGGGCTGGTCCTGGCTCCTTGGAAGCAGTGATCATGACAGGGAACAAGCGTTCCTGGCTGCTGCAGGGAACCGAAGGCCTCGTTCCCTGGAACAACGGATTAAAGGTAAGAACATGTATTTTCTTTAAATGTGTGTGTGCATGCATGTAAGTGTGTGCATATATATGTATAGAATGTAATGTGCATGAATGAGTGAGTGCATGATGTGTGGGTGGCTGCCTGGGTGTGCCTGTGTGAGTGTATGGTGAAAGGGTGCACACTTAAACGTATGGGTGGCTGCCTCGGTGTGCCTGTATGGTGAAAGGGTACTGTGAGAAACCAGATGGTGTCTCACCCACTAGTCCCTGGGGATCTGTCATCCAGGTGGCCAAGACTTGGCCATTGGTTTTGGCTCCAGTTCCTGGGGGTGGACCAATGCGGGAGGATCACCGGGGAGTGGGACACCGGATGGTGAGATGCAGTATCCCCTTCCCTGTAAAACCATTACCCCATCCTACCAGGTAGGATATTTAGGAACTCTACCCCCCACTTTTACAACCCAAACACTTTCTCACGGACAGCCGGCTATGAGAGATAACAGACTAACACCCGAGCAGTATACCTAACGTGACCCAATACATTGGTCAGGTGAGGTCAGGCAATTATTGACCTTCATACACTCCTGACTTCCATTAAGCTTCCCCACAAGGATAAGAGGTGGAGCATGAGAGCACACTCTGAGCAAGGCAAAGCACACGAGGAAACAGCAGTTTCAAGACGGCAGCTGAACGAGAGAAGAAAGACGGCAAAACAGAAGGGGATCGTAAGTAGGGAAATTCCCTTGACCCTTTCGACAAGGAACTGTTATTTCCCTGAACCCTCGAGAATATAACGCATAAGACCAGAAAACCAGGCTGAAGAACCCTGTATTGTGTGTCATAGATACCCGGGGCCCTCCCGCGTCAATTATCAAGGCAGGGAGAATCACTAGCCGTGTGGTACCGTCCTTGGTGCCAAGAACAAAGCAGTGTCAGTGAAATCAACACAGCCAGTGAGTTGGGGAGACTAATACAAGACTGGTCTGTGTTGAAGCCAAGATTGCAAGCAGCAACACTGTATGGTAAGCGCTGGAACGAACATTGATAAAACGTGTGTGATAAGAAGAGTAAAGTTGAATTGCTGATGAGTGACTGAACTTTAAACCCAAGATACAATACCTTTGACAGAGTGGTCCGCAGGGGTGGACTGGCCTATAGGGAACTCTGGACATTTCCAGTGGGCCTTTGCACCCTGGGCCTCTTTTGTGTGGTATTTCCAAATGTTCTCATAGGAAAAGCATTGGGCTTGCTGAAAATGTATCACATGGAGCCACTTTGAACTTTATTTCCAGGGCCTCTTTTGGTCCCCAATAATTATTTCCAGGGCCTCTTTTAGTTCCCAGTCCACCCTAGGTGGTCTGGCACCATGTGGGTGTTCAATTGAAGATCTCTGTATGGTATCCAGCTGACGAGTAGCAAAAGTGAAAGTAAGAAAAGGCCATATCAAGAAGAGAACGAGTAATTGTAAATCAAAGTGGTCCTGCAACGGGTAAAGCAAAATCCTCCACGCAGTCAAAAGTGTTCAATTTTGATGACAGAGAAATTTGGTCCGAGCCCAGCAGAGGGAGCCAATTGCAAGTTTTGTGTTAAAGTGGGTCTGAGCCCAGCAGAGGGGTACCTGGGGTGAACAGTAAATCACCTGAGAAAATGTCTATATCGTCTGAGCTCGGCGGAGGGAGGCCAATTGAAGGTTTTGTGTTAAAGTTGGTCTGAGCCCGGCGGAGAGGGGCCCGGGGTGAATAGTAAATCCCCTTGAGAAGTTGTATATGTGAAATCCTAATGAAAAAGGATCTTTAATGTTTTTCGTGTTGCATCAGGCCCTCTGAAATAAGAGACTTTGGGCCTCATTACACGGTAGGCGGTGAGCCATGGCGCTATTAGTAAAATACCGGCACCGCCTTGGCGGTAAGGGGATTTACCGCCCTATTCCAAGGTTGGAGGGGCGGTAAATCCCCCTTCCGCCATTGCCCTTCCCCATTCCCATTTCTGCCCCATAGGGCTCTATGCGAATGGCGAAGGCGCTAATGACGGCACCGCAATTTTGCGGTGCCGTAATTAGCTCCGAGGTCCCTTAGCCGGTTGGTTTTTAACGCCTGCAAAAAGCAGGCGTTAAAGCACCAACCCGCTAAGGGACCTCGTAGTAAGGCGGTAATGGTTAACGGTCACCGTTACCATTAACGGTGGCCGTTAACCATTACCGCCATCCGTGTAATGAGGCCCTTTGAATGATAAAGAGACTTTGGCACAGAAGGCCTGATGTTGAAGCTCTGAACTGCATTCTCGTGCTAGAGAAGACAGACAGTCTGCTAAGCTCGAGTGTGGCACATTGTCCCATGCTAAAAAGGTGGGAAAGGGAAGCCAACAGCTTGAATATCCTGACATATCACTTCTTGAACACTTTTCTTTTACATAATATTTTTTCCCCTGCTATTTGTATTTAGAAGTAAGGATTGACAATAGGTTTATTAGTATAGGCCCCTTTTATTTTGACAGACTCAACTAGGACTGCGTTATTATTATTTGATGGTCTTAACTTGCTCCCATCTTTAGATTTAGGTTTAGATAGGCATTTTTCAAACCCAATCGAAGTTCAATAAACACCCTTGAGCTGTGATCACTTGTGTCTGTCTTACTGTTTGATACCATGCCTTTCTTACAGTACACACTTAAATGTATGGGTGGCTGGGTATGCATGTGTGTGTGTATGGTGAATGGTATGTTATGTTACTTTGCATTTATATAGCGCCTTATGTACCATTGGTATGGTCTCAAGGCGCTGGTAGGTTGAACGCCCTCGGGAACCGAAGTTCAGGTCAGTAGAGAGAATAGAGAGAGTCAAAAAGGTGCGTGTGAGCACCAGATATGTGTGCAGCTGGTGTGGCATTCGTGTGATAGCTGCTTCTTAGTTGTAGGTATAGAAGTTGAGGGATCAGGAGTATGTGTTCGTTCTGGCAGGTTGTTATCTAGACCGATTTTGGCTGCGTTAGGCCTGAGGAGAAACGCCTAGGCTGGAGGGTGTGTAACCAGCAGTGTTTATTTAGAGTGATGGGGAGTATGAGGCAAATGATGGTATGAGAACAGCTATACCGAATGGTGTCATAGTATCGCTGTGTTCTATTTGGGTGGTGATGTAAAGAAGAGAGTAAGCGTGGAGATGAGAATATGGTGGTTTAATTCAGTGCCCTTTCCAACATTCTATGCTCTCCATACCATTCCATGTAGGTCACGCCATTCTATGCGCTCCAATCCGTTCCATGCATTCCAATCAGTTTCATGCACTCTAGTCCGTTCCATGCACTCTAATCCGTTCCATGCACCCGCATCTCCAACGCGGTCGTAGCACTTCAACCGTTTAATGTACTTTAACCAATTTATGCACTGCTCCTTCATTCGTTCTAGCCACGTTATTCTTTTTTCATGCATGTATGTGGGCTTCTGTTCAGGGGCGCAAGAAAACCAACATTTTGGGGGGCTAACCCTTCAAATGTTGGGAGAGGTGCTAACTTCACGGACGGTGGGGGAGGGGCAAACATATTTGTGTGGGGGCATCTGACTTATTTACGCATTTTAATGAGACTATTCTAGTGCAGTTTCAATGTTACAATAGTTTATTCTCTCTTTAAGCCTGAAAGCACCCACTTATGGACTGCTGTGAGAATGAGCGGTCTCCTTTCCCCTCTCTACCCTTCCAATCACTCCCCTGGCATGCAAGTACTAAACCCACAACAAGATTTCAATTGCCTAAAAGAGTATGCATTTGAATGCAAGTACTAACAGTGAAATGGTTTACGTTAGTAATTGCCTCCAAATACCCAAATTCAGACTTAAAAACCAGGAGGCAACAGCTTCCCAGTAAAAGCGGCCGAGTATTGGAATGCACTACCAGTTGAGCTCAGAAGGGATCAGTCTTATTATAGCTTCAGACGCAACACCCTCACCTGGTTACACCTTAATGACCTTTAAGTTCAACGTTTGCAATTGTATGTCTATGTGCCTCATTACACGGAAGGCGGTAAGGGTTAACGGTCACCGGTAATGGTACCGGTGACCGTTAACCCTTACCGCCTTATTACGAGGTCCCTTTGCGGGTTGGTACTTTAACGCCTGCTTTTTGCAGGCGTTAAAAACCAACCCGCAAAGGGACCTCAGTGCTAATTACGGCACCGCAAATTTGCGGTACCGTAATTAGCATCTTCCCCATTCCCATTATGCCCTATGGGGCAAAAATGGGAATGGGGAAGGGCAATGGTGGAAGGGGGAATTACCGCCCCACCAACCTTGGAATAGGGCGGTAATTCCCCTTTCCACCAAGGCGGTGCCTTTTACCGGCATGAACCATGGCGCTAATAGCGCCATGGTTCACCCCCTACCGTGTAATGAGGCCCTATGTGTATGCCTCAGACTTGTATATCTCGACATTTGTAATCAAGTCTCCATGTATCCGCTTGACCTGTTTATATCTGTAAATAAGCTTTAAGTATTCATGTTATGCTGTGCGCCCAGTTACATAAGGGTTTGGTGCGCCCTACAAATCAATAAACAAACAAACAATTACCAGGCCTTTTTTAATGGCAAAACCCAGGTGCTGTTTAACATGTGTCCTGTTCTGTCCGGCAACGTCTCTGTAAGTCAGCCAGGTTGAGTCAACATAGCCCACATTTTTTGGGGGGGAGAGGGCGGAAGCCCAGTCAGATCAATGGTATTGCACCACTGCTTGTGTTTAATGTCATGTTTACTTATTAATATTCTTCATTATTCCTAGCCCTATTATTCCTCGTCCCAGTATTTGTGTATGAGACACAAGTACTGGGATGAGGTAGCTGGACATACAGGTAATGCCTGGCTAAGTTACCTGTAATTTTCATTACTCTTAGTTTCACTCTTCCTCATCCCAGTGCTTACCTATGAGGCAAGGTTCCTCATACATAAGCACTGGGACAAGGAAGAGGGACTTGGAGGTAATTCTGGGCCAAGGAGCTGGTTTTGGGGGTTGGAGCCGGGGGTGGGAGGGATAAGGGATGTGTGGGGGGTGGGTGAGACGGGCATTGAGCTATAAATCGCAATAGTCATCCATGTCTCGGCTAAGCAGGCTTGATATGTGGTATTAGTGGCTAAAGAAGAAATGTGATGCAGCCAGTCTAGTCATTTCTTAGTTTGGCTGGACTTTTTTTTAACTGGGCACCTCTGATAAAGCTTTCCTGCTAAGTGTAATTACCTGGCTAGACTGGTATTTGGGTGCTGCCAGTCTAGCTGTTTCTTATTATGGCATTGTATATATTTTTCTGGGCATCTGTGATAAAACAACCATGATAAGTAGGTTCCATATGTTAATATCTCTGCAAAAATATCACCATACAAAAATATCCCCATAATTTTTTTAATGGCGCGGGAGACACCCCTGCAACCTCTGGTCCCAATAACCCCATAATTTATCCCCACTAATAATATCGCCTATGGCCTTACCCCATGACCATATATCTGGCGATATTATTGGTGGGAATAATATTACCTGATACCGATAAGTGTTATCGCTTCCACTATCATTTTGGTGCAACCAGTCTACGTATGTTTAGATATGGCATGGCATGCTTTACTGTAATATGTTATTACGTGTCTAGACTGGTCTATATTGTGCAGCCAGTTGGACATGTTTTCATTGTGGCATGGCTCCTCTCCTCTCTAATCTCACATTAGCCTCCCTGTCCCAGTCTAATTTCTCCTCCTCCTGCTCTGGCTTTCTGGTGGTCTAATGTCTTCTTCCACCTCCCAGGATGTTACCGTCTGGTTTGCTCTAGTCTCTATGCCCACTGCCTCCACACCACCTATTCCGCTGGATGTTACAACATCTAGGGTATCTCCTTCTCTCCCTGGTATTATATTTCCAGTTTCCACTGTAGCTTCTTCATTACTACCTTCACTACCACCTACACTTCATTATGTGCCTTCCTCCTTTGTCCACCTCCTTTGAGTTATTAATTTATCTCCTTTTGTTATCTCCTCTGTCACCTTTGGCCTCTTCTATTTTGATCTTCTCCTTCCCCTTGGGTGTTATCATCTCCTCTGCACTATGTTTCCTACCAACTCGGCTTGACTCCCATTCCATGGTCCGGATGTTATCACTGCCTCTTGCAACCATCCTACTTCTGATGTTACTACCTCTGTGTCACTCCCTTCACTCCCACCATCTCTTTCTGTCCTCTCTCCCTCTGGGTTGTTACCATTTCTTCCTTCACCATCTTAACTTACATACCTGCTTCTGTTCACTCTCACCCTCTGATGTTATGACCTCATCCTTGACCCTTAGCTATCACCACCTCCTTGTGTTCCTCTCTGCTGCCAGCTCTCAATTCTCTCTGTCTCTCCAAACTCGGATTTGTTCGACACTTTTCAGTCTCAAGGCTTCTCCAAATGGAAGCCCCTTGCTTCTGCAACCCAAACTGAGCAACTGGGTATGGGTGCTTTTATACTTTTAGACATGGATGAAGAACAATTGGCCCAGACTTAATACTATTAAGACCGAACTTTTATTGGTTCACCCTCACAGCCACTCCCGATCTATAGCCTCACTGCCTACATCTTTTACTTTACACTCTTGTACCCTTCACCATCTTAACAAGGTCATATCTTTAGGCATATTTTTCAATCCCATCTCAGATTTTTCTACACAAATAAACCGGATTGTTGATAGTACCACTTACTATTTGAAATTATTTAGAGAGGGCCACCCTTTTCTTCCACAGGACCATCTGAGAGCAATTGCATTTGCAATCACTGGATCGAAGTTAGACTAGTGTAACTCTCTCTCTATGCCAGCTTATCTAGTGTTTTTTTTAACATAAACTACAGATCCTTCAAAATAATACAGTAAAGATAGCTTTGAACTTACCCTACCATGCTCACATTACACCAGCTCTATATCAATTTCACTGGCTGCTGGTCCCAGTTAGGATTTCCTTATAAGTAATTACTCTGGTCTACAATTGTATTAATGGAAATCTTCTTCCTATATCACGTGCAGACTGACTTGTGATCTACTAACCGACCGTTTGTTTGTTTGTTTGTTTGTTTATTTATTTATTCTAATTTTTGTTCAGCACTGGTCCTACCCAGATGGTCTCGGAGCACCTTCAAAGTATGAAAAGGTGGGAGGTGAAAATGAAGTTACCAAATGTTTTCAGCATAGGGTACAAAGATTAGGATAGACACGTTTTTGGCGCCAAGTATTGGCACAAGCTTCCTTTTGCATCAAGAGCTTTACCTAATTTGGGCACATTTCACAAAGCTCTTAAAACATTTCTGCTATGGCAATATTCATTTATTTAACACTGTGGGAAACATTACCAATGATTGCTGTCAACAACAGCGCTCTCTTGCCCGAGGGTTTGAGTGCTTTACAAATAAACCTAAACACACTCAGTTCTTGAAGGTCTGGAATTGGTTGTGATCCTTGAGGTCACCTGCGGCTGTTTTGGTTTAAGGAACAGCAGCAAGCCTATAACTGGCCTGTTCACCATCTTGGATTGTAATATCCCCCATGTCCCTACATGGTGCTATTTCTGCTTTGCTGAGGTTTTGGGGATTTGCAGCATGTGAATCAGAGGCTGGTAACATGCTGGGTAAGCTTCCAAAACACATTCAGCTTCATTTTCCAAAAATCGTAAATCCCCTGCCGGAAACCACCAGCGCAGGCACTTACGTGTTGTTGCGACCCTTCCTGCAGTTTTAAACATTCACGAGGCAGAGTGGATAGTGTCACGGACAGTCTAAAGAATACACCAACTCCCAGATGTAGCAAAAGGGTTTTTATTTTTAAACCAGAAAAGGACCTAATGACTGTCCCATTCTCTCTAACCTATGGAAGGCCAGTGCCACCCTAACCCGGATGTCCCTCGACACCTCGATGCTAGTGATTGGTAACTCTTATTATCTAAAAGCTATCTATCTTCTTGTGGTGGCTTGAAGGGAAACGGCTTATCTGTTTAGACTTCCTGGGAACTATCTATGGGATAACTCTCAAGAACCCTATTTGGAAAGTGCCTTTAAATCACTCTGGGCTCTCATCTGGTCTTCCACACCTTTACCCGATGTTATACTCTCGCCCTTCTTTGTTATTCTCCCCCACTTCTTTTCTCCCTCTCTCATGTTTTACCCTCTCTCTCTAACTGTCCCTCCAATGGTATTGCACTCTTCCTCCTATCCACTACTCTCTCCTCCTACACTGCTACTACTTTCCTCTCTCCACACCACTACTACTCTCAACAATTCACACTGCTCCTACTTCATCCACCACACCCCAGCTACTCCCACCTACACACCACAAATAATCCCACCTCCACACTACTACTCTCCCTCCACACTACTATTCTCCCTCCACACAACTACTTCACCTACACACCACTCATACTCCCACCTCACCTTCTCCTTTCACTCCCTCAGTCACCCTTTCACTGACTCCCTACTCTCCTACTATCAATTTCCCTCACACACTTTTACACCACAATACCACTTTCACCAGCCAGTAGCTTGCCTTTTCTATAAACCACCTCTATTCTTCGCTGCACCGCCCTTCCTCCTTTTGGTGTCTTGGTCTGCCTCCACCTCCTCTAACCCCACCCGAGCAACTCACACCTTCCTGTTTCTTGCAGCCTCTTTTATTCTTCTTCCCTTTCTTCCGTTGGTTCTCCCTCTCTGGTTTCCTTGGCCAATGAATCCTTGTCTTCCCTTCTGGGAATTGTTACGATCAGAAAAATACATATGAGGGGGTCTAAACCTCACTCCTTTCTCGCATGCAGACCCACCAAATTTTGTCAATGGGGGCCCACCATTGTAAATGTTCCAGTTCGTGTGAGGGTTTCCAAAGTCTGTGGGATTAGAGTCTCTCTTGACCCCACACCTGTTACAGTTAAGCATTGTTTCAGTATGGAGAGCAGGTGCAAGTGGATCTAGGTCACCTGTCCTAAGCCCCGCCCACCTGGTACCTTCCTGCCTGCTGCTCTTTTTCACCACTTAGCAAGCCCCACCCACCTGGTGCCTTCCTTCACCATCACTGTCTTGTGGCCAATGCTGGATTTGACTTTTATGGACTTCATTCATTCACGGTGCGTCACTCTTTCTCAACTCTCATGCTGGACTTCCTTTGCATCTTGTACTCATGGTGGCCCTGAATCATGCTGTTCCCATCTTCATCTTGTATCCTGGCTTGCAACATTATGTGTTACTACTGACTTCTGCAATTGTATTCGCTCTCCACTCTTGCTTCTCCACTCTTTTTTGACTGCTTACTCTCTTTTCTCTCCTCCTTTCCCTTCTCCCTTTTCCTATCTCCTCCCCTTACTTTCTTCTTTGCACTTACTCTATCAGAATTGTCCCTGGACCTAATATGATAGCAACCTCGTCTGTTTCCTCCACCCTCCCATTACTGTTTTTTTCCTCCCCACCACCCCTTCACAACTATCTGAAATGTCGTCAGGCCTAGTATGATAGTCGCTTGTTTTGTTCCTCCCCTCCCTTTCTGCACCCCTCTCCCTCACCTTTTGTTTTTCTCCGGCTCTACCAGAAATGTCATCAGGCCTAGTACGGTAGTCACCTGTCTGTTTCCATTTCCTTCCCACTCTCCCCCTCCCTTCTTTATCTATGTCTTAGCTCTTGCACTATCTGAAATGTCGTCAGGCCGAGTACGATAGTTAATTTCACATCCTTACTGTTCATGGCCTGTAAGAATGTGGTTGTATTTTCCCTTGTTCCCTCCCTTGCCTTGAAGCGCTTTGAAACACATTGTGTATAGGCGCTATATAAATAAACGATCATATCATATCATATGGAGTGGATTACAGTCTGTGTTGGGGAGCTGCTCTGTGGCTCTCTTACAGGTGAGCGTTGTTGCTGAATGAAGCGTATTGCAGTGCTCCACTTATGCACTGACACTTGATGTGGCTGGCTGTGGAGCGTCACATAGCTGTTTCCATGCATTGGTCTGCCGAGTGGGGTGTGCCAGTCTCGTTTCGCCTATATTTTTAAATCCAGTTTCTATAGTGTTGCTTTGCTTTTTTCATTAAGTGTATATGCTCTTCGGCCCATCATCACACTATTAGCCCCATATGTTTAAAGGGGATATTAGCCCCTGAGTTTCAACTATTGTTGTGTGTAGTTCTTAAAACTTTACAGCCGCTCCAATATTGTTATCTGACCACATCACTCGATTTTTCACTGCAATACCTAAATTGACCCCATACTGTCCTTTGCTACAAACATTAACCAATGGCCATTGACAACGTTTTATTGGATGCAAAAAAATCAAAAGGATGGTTCTTAAATGGTTCATACCCTGATAACTAACAATATCAATCATTTCTGGTCATTGGTTAATGAGCTAGGACATCCACAAACAGTATTCCAATTAAATGTGATCCCCGAAGAAACTTGGTGTTTGTTTTATCACGGAACATTTAGCGGAATGTTAGGAAGAATTATCCATCCACAGACTCCAGAATTAAGAAAGTGTCTAAACATTTTGTGCCAAGCAAGATTGAATGTATCATTATTAAAGTCAAGAGACCAAAAGCAATGGGACAGGCTGGACTAAGTATTTTAAATTAAAGGGGAAGCCTAAATTATGGTCTTATGTCCTTTGTGACTTATTTGATTTGGGGTTGTAGTGAGAAAATGGTTGTTTCCTAGAACTTGGAGACAAGGCTACATAATTCCCATTTACAAAAAAGGCCAGCGGGACAACCCTCAGAGCTACAGGCTGATAGCTCTGCTGGATTGGTGCAGTAAGATCTTTGCATCATTAGCTCGGCAGGACCTCGACCTTTGGATTGAGGAAACAAACATCATACCCAAGTTTCAACCGGCTTTAGATCTGGACTCAGGTGTACTTTGAACAGGCTTATAGTGAGCATACGGCAGCAGCAATCTTGTGCAGGGAATGCATTCTACAGGGCTTGTGTCAACCATATGGCGGCATTCGACTATGCAGGCCATACAGGGTTGTGGGGCAAGCTCCATAAATGGGGAATCCCAGATGGTATGCTTAGTATCATAATAGCTCTCCACAGCAATTCGACTGGGCAAATAAGGATTGGATCAATATGTCAGGCAATGTCACCAGGGAGATTCCGCCAACCCTTAGATTGAGACAGGGTTGTGTAGTCACCCAACGACTCTTTAACTTATATCCGGCCAACATTCTTGGTGCATTAAATGGTATTCAATCCTTTGAGCCTAAAATTGGAGACCTAAGGAAGGTAGCTTTTGTTTTAATGGACAATATCATGGTCTTTGATCTGACACGTGTTGGGCTAACCTGTTTCGTTGGAGCATTAGAGCACTACCTTGGAAACAACGGATGAATAATAAATGAAGGGAAAACTGTCATCCGCCGTGCCGGATGGGGTTTACTTCCGCGTTGGTGGCTTCGTCACGGTAGAGTGCGGGGTTAGTCTCCTCTCTGTGCAGGTCTAGTTGTTGCGTCCCGACGGCCGCCCAGAAGTATAAATTCTATTTACTTCCGGGTTACCGTTGTGTTGCAACCCCCTTAGATTAGCGCTTTGTTCTCCTTTGGGTCAGACACTGTTTTCCTCTTTCGGTTTTTCCTTAGCCGACACCTGCTTTCCTTACATACGCCCTTCTGGCGTCTTTTTCTTCCTCTATCTCATTGCCTCGCTGCCTTCTAATTTTTACTTCGCTATCCTCCTGGCCGGCGCTCTCTACTGTGGCTTACCTTTCCACTCCTTCTTTATGGTTAGCCTCACCTCTGCCTCAAGGATCACCTGCCTCCTTAACCATCTTCCACATACCAGTTACTACTACCATCTCTGGACCGCTTTCCATTGCTGGATCTCCTTCGAGCGGAACGACACTTCGGACAAAAAGGGTTTTTTCTGCCGTTCGGCTTTTTCCCTTTACTTCCTGGCTGCTCGCGGGAACGAGGCCACAGGACTGCTTCTATAGCTAGCGGTCACTGTGGCTTTCTCTCGCGGCAGGCCCCCTCCACATTAAAAGGAAAAGGATTACCTTATTCGAAGGAACTTCAACCCAGAGGATTTGGATAACCTATCAGCAGGTGAGGAGAGTGGGGAGGAAGGAGGGTGAAAACGTCCAAATCAGGACAAAATCATGTGAAATGATTAGCAGGAAGGGTAGGAAAGTACTTAAATACAGGTGGTATCTGAGTGGCATACCTATGAGTATATCTGATCATTTGAGTACTTGGGGTTTCCTGTTTATTCAACTAAGAAGTCAAAGCTAATTATGGAAAGATTGCATACCAAGACAATTCATCTGGCAGCTCAGCTGTGAAATATTTATGTAAAATATTTAGCATTTTCACTGCGCCCTCTTGTGAGGTTTTATAAAGGGAAAATTATCCCTATGTTATTGTATGGGTTGGAAAGTCTAAACTTGCCCAATTATAACTCGCTGGACAAGTTGGAGGGTATTCTATGGAGGCGAACATTACGCCTTCCGAATTGTGTACCAATTGCTTATGTGAGAGACGAATTAGGGATTCAATCTCTTGAATCGATTGTCCTATGTAAAACATTAGTAGTACTTCATAAGGTCTTAAATCCTCTGGCAGAATTCTTATATGTTGACTTAAATTGCATTAGTTTAGATGGTACATATGCCATTATTACCAAAAAGGACTGTGTAGCAGTGTTAGACGAAATAGGTTTGAATCGTGAAGTTTAACCTATAACCCAAACATGGTGAAAGCAAAAGTGAAATTATGGGGTTGGTCCCAACAGAATGATCAAATACAAAAGTGCAAAATGTATGAGCACTACTATCAGAAAATTGACAAAATTAACACTTTGCCTGCATATTTGAGTCTGTTTCCGAACAGGAAAATCAGGTTGACCTATTTCAGATGTAGGCTTAACATGTTATGCACTTTGGTCATTATGGGGCCTTGCAGATGGATTGGAAGAAAAGATCATGTAGGCTGATTGTGTCAACAATGAAAGGAAACATTTAATGTTAGAATGCCCATTTGCCGAATTGCCCAGGCAATAGTGGTTAATGTGCAATTGGGAAAGGATGACATTTTATATTGTGATGAAAGGTATTCGGTTTATTGTATGAATATAAGATAAACTGATGTATTTATTTTATATATATAATCATTTATTAGATTGAATATTTTTTTTAACTTGATGTTTTGTCAACTGAATCACGATAAAAACATTGTCACGATCGGTTTAAAGGTGATATTTGCCCCTCAGTTCCAAATATCATTGTGTGTAGGTCTTAATTCCCTCTACATACTTTACAGCCCCTCCAATATTCTTATCTGACCAAGTAATTCCATTTTTCATTGCATTTACCTCTATTGACCTCACACTGCCCTTTTCTACAACATTAACCAATGGCCATATGATATGTTATGTTATTTATAACGCCTTAATACCCATAAGTTTCTAAACGCGGACCCAGGGAAGTGAACCAGTGGTGCTCTGTGTCATCTTGCTTCCAAGGCGAGCATGTTGCCCCTGAGCTATCCTCCCGAGCTATCGTACCCACTTTACAGAAAGGAGTGCACGATCATATAATTTTGTAAAACATCCAAGGAAATAGCTTCTTGCTACGCCCTATACAATACAAAACTGTTATGAAAGACTCACTTAAAGCCACATGGGAAATGATGATAATGCAATCAGATCCACAAGTAGGGCCCCACCTCACTAATAAGGAGGGGTAGCCTACCTACTGGCTGGAATCACCGACAGAAATCTCCATGAGATGGAAATCACGTGGCTCTCAATGGTAAGGAAGTGTGAAAGGGAAGCAGGGTCGTCAATGAGTAGTGGGGCGGGAGAAACAAGGGAATACCAGTAAGAGCTTGACATAGGGTGCATGAAACCCCGTCCCAAATCCAATCCCAGAGGGAATCCCAGGGGGAAAACACCTACCAGGATGGGCAGTTCTGGCAGGATGCAGGACTAGATCAGCAATTGATGTATTGTCAGCATTCAAGCAGAATTATCCAGGATAGAAGCAGAGTTGCACATAAAGGTTTGGAGGACGAAAGCAAAGGACCCACAAAGACCTGACCCTTTGTAGAGAGAAATTAAAGAACCAGTTCCTCTTCATTGAATACCCCAGTAATCAAGGATGGAGTAGGAGTATATAGCAACTGTTTCTGTACCCTCATGGGATCTCACACAAGACAGTTAAACAAAGAAATAACTGCAGAGGAAAAGTAGCTAGCACTCCCTCCAAAGACTCATACACAGAGGTTACCTCTCTAGAGAAAGCCTTGCTAGGTATTAACACGCATTCATGACTTCATGCTTGACCATTATTGTGAAAAAAGGCATATAGGAAAGGGCAAACCGGCGGATATGTATGTCAGCAGCAGCCACCAGCGAGAAAAGACAAGCAGCAAGACAAGAACATGGCGTTCGCCTATGCCAGAAGTGATCACCAAGGTCGACAGGAATAGAGTGGGAAAGAAGTAAGTTGCAGGTGCACCAGGGACACCTGCACCGATGACCGCGTTTTCCAGGAGCGGTCGCCATGTCTGGCATACGACAGCACGACTTTCAGGTAAGTGCATACGAACAGGCCTGGATAAAGGAAAGGGAATGGGTCCATGGCGTGGAGAAGCACCATTCAGGTAAATGTCCGTAGCATTTGTCTGTCTCTGAGTACGGGAACAAGCTCTTTGCAAGATGCACATTCTTGCTCCCGTGAGCCTTAAAAACATGTCAATCAGAAGTGTCAACACCACCCCTCCCACAAAGCTGCTCGCTGGCCCGTGTGTCGGGGTGTTGCCTGACACAAAACAATAATCTATCGCTGTCGCCGAACCCCCATTATGCCAAGTGTATCTTCCCAGAACCGCTACCGGGGTGTTGCCTTTAAGCATAAAGAGGTCATAGTCCATGAGGAAATCTGTCCAACAATTTGTAGTAGATTGCATTCTGGGACTTCCATCAAAACTTGCCAGCCATCTCTAATCTTCTAGTGCAAGCTGTTATTAAACTTTGCATTAAAGTCTCCTGTAACTATTATTTGAATCAATGATCAGTGAAACTTCAATTCCACCAAAATACAGACCAAAGGCCTCATTACAATTTTGGCGGTAGCCGTGCTGGTAAAAATGGCAGGCTGCCGCTGGAGTTGTGTTTTTTTTCCAGTGCCTGGCTTTATGGAATCACCGGGGTATTACAACCCTGGTGATCTGTGGACCCGGGCGCTGATAAATGTAACTCCCCATTTCCGTTCCATAGGACTCAATGGGAATGGGGAGGGCGGAAGCACCAGCACTGTGTGCAACAGTACTGGTGCTTCCGTCAAAGTCTGTGAGCGGCTTCCGTCCCACCCGCCAGGTCTGACCTGGCGTGCGGGACGGCAGCTGCTCACAGAACTCAGAGTGTGCGGCTCTGGTAACAATGGTGCAGGTACGCTTAGTCTCTCTGAATTTGTATTGCTTTTTAACCTATGGGGATTATCCAGGCTGATCACTAAATACTTAACACGCTTCTGAGCCCCCTTCCAGGACAGAACTCATACCACCAACAGATTGCTGCTGCTCTCCCACTTTATCCTCTACTATGTGATGAGTTTTAGTTGCCATCTGAAGCCTAGCACCAGGCTGTCTTCTAGACCCTTTCTTAGCTGGTTCAACAGACGCTGGTACTCATCAATGGCTGGACAGGCCTTGTGCCACATTTCCTGCAATGATAAAACATCATGACTATATGACAAGTTTGTTTTACTGTATTATCTGTGTTTAAGCTTCTATACTCCCTGGTATTCCAGGAGAGCAGCAGCAATCCAATTTCTCTATTGTTAGGGTCAACGGGGGAGCCAGGCCCAGCTATCTACAGGCATTGAGGTGCTTTCCACTTGTCTTTGTCTCATGAATAAGCTAGGGTGGCTAATTTTAAAATGTAGCCTCCCCTCCCTTTCCTGTCTGTTCTTACTGTGGGCTGTCCAGGGTCAGACTGGAATATAAAATTGTGTCGGGCACCAATGAAAATGCGGCCCACAGTTGCAAATGGCTATTCTTTCCTTTTGTGACACTGTTTGAATAGTACCCAAGGGGGTGATTTTTTTGATAAAATGTGATGCAAATTGGGCATTTCAAAGAATATTTATTCAGCAACACTGGTCAAAACTACTAACTGCATAGTGAAGCAACTTATCAAACTGGCCCGCATTGGCCAAAAAACGGATCCAATTTGACCCAAAAAACTGGCCGACACAAGCATGTTGTGTTTTCGGTTCGGCCATGGGCCTATTACCCTATAGGCCAGTCTGAGCCTGGGGCAGTCCCACTATATTCAACTTTGTTGGATACACTTTCTGTTCTTACCAACCTCAACATTTTTGCTTTTTTTAAATTGAAAACAAATTAAACACTCTAATCCACAATCAGCCAGAATATGCTTCTATTCCCAGTGATTTAAAATTAAGAATTGCTTGTGATGTATTATCCTATCTAAGAAATTCCACTGGTACTGTATCTTTTGTTACCATCACTCTTAGTCTTGGGACATTTTGAAAAATGTGCAAGATTTGATTCCTACTTAACAGTTCGTTAGTAAAAAAGTCCACATAGCACGTAAAATCTTCCATTGTCGCCACCGGGCACTCTGATTGGATGTCCTCCCTACGGCGCTCCGTCCCTTTGATAATATTCCATCAACTTTCAAGTTCCATTTTTTCTTGCAGACTTTGGTCCTATTCCTTCTGTTTCCCTTGGCCCAGCACCCTGTTATTGTAAGACTCGGCACTCACATCTAAACTGTGCTCCTTTGCCACCTTAAATCGTCAGGCTCTTATTTCATCTCATTTTACTTGCATTATCTTTATCCTTTAATGCAAAAGCCCCATCTTCCAATATCACCAAGTTGACATTCTCTTCTTGCTTCTAATTATCTCCTACCATCACGATTCCTTTTCTTAATGTGTTAATGTTCTCAGCTACCAACTCCTACTTCTGCTCTCTTTTAGTCCTATGTCTTACTTGCTTCTCCTTACACTTCCAGTTACACTTTCTACTTGTTTTCCTGTCAACCATTTCTTGGTTATCTTTCAGCTGTGACTACCCAGATCTAATGCTGTCCATCTTCGGTCCCGCGCTTTTGCTATATCCACTTTGCCCGTGGTCCCCACACTCTTCTGGCTATGATGTACCAGCACTGCGCCATTAAAAAAATAGCCACTCTGAAAGCAGATATTGCCACCAAGTGTGCATGATATCTGCTCCAAAATGACTGCCACTCACACACGTTTTCAAACGAGACACAACTTCACATTGAACACACCCACGTTTTTGCAGAGAGACCTCACGTATTTTACACTCATCCAATACCTCAAACATTAAATACTGTGGATTTGCCTCTGAATCACAAAGAACACACAGTATAATTCACCACTCAATTGTGCAGAGCAAGGCCGCCCTCGTCCTCTGCAAGCCCTATCGGTTTCACAGAAAGTTTATGGCTTCCGCTATAGCGGCGGTTATTGCACTTTGGCCGATTTTAGCCTCAGTTAAATAACCTTGCATATTGCTTGGAAAAGGGGTGCCTTACACTATTTCACGACAACACAAAACAAAGGAGGCGACACCTTTATTCCTTATCCATAATCTTTATTACTCTAGAGTCCTTATCTTCCTTGTCTGGGCTCTTTACAAGTGAGGCGTGTCAGTCCCTAGATAGTCCACCTCTTATCAAACAGTTAATCCTTGAATTATATTTTATTGGAATTCATAGCTCCTACCCTGGCTTGTAGGGCTATAAGAGGATGCTCCTCCCTGATCACTTCCTGCGAATCACAAGCCAACATTCTGTTCAAAGCACACAATAGACGGGGAGCGAGGGAGGGGTGAGTACTGGGACGAGGATGATAAGGACTCAAATTAATTAAATGAATGGCGATTACGGGTTAATAGGCATTGCCGCATTATAGTCCTGGCTGGAAGCATTTGCCAATATGAGTAGAAGGCAGCTACTTCAAATAGATAATAGAAAAAAAACAGCCCGGCAAGATTAAGGGCCAGCACAATACTTTAAAGAGGTAATTTCCAGAGTTGAAACACCAGGGCAGTCCCCTTCGTTGAGAGAAGCCCCCAACTCCCAACAATACTGTAATGCAGAGATCAGTTACTAAATGGCAACAGACAGCTGTAGAACAGCTGTTCTCTACAGGAGAAGGGTGGAGGGCAGAAGGAAACACAGAGCTGTGGTACCTCCAAAGGGCCTGCACATAAGGGGAATGAACCCACATTAAATACATTGTCACCCAGTTATTTTATCTATCAGGACGATATACCATATGGAGGTGAAGAGCAATGGAGCAACTGTTGATGGAACCTGACCAGGGGGTACCCAAAATCATCAAAACAGAAGCTGGCCCTTCTGGAGGTATATCACTAGGTAGAGGAATAAAGTGTTGGGTAGTTGCAAGGTAGTCCATTTCCAACCAACAACAAAGTCTAAAAGCAGTAGACAACAATATTCTAACTTTCAAGCGCATGCGCTCCCCAGGGAGCCAGGCCGATGAAATTTATCTTGATCCACAATAGTAGGTGAAGCCCCATCTTTTCAAACCCTGCTGCAATCACCATATTGAAATATGATAAACGTATAGGGGTAGATTCTCAAAAACATGCGCATCGCGCATCCCAGAGAGATGCGCAACGGCAAAAAGATGCACTTGCTCCATCGTGCTTCTCATCTCATCACATGAATTCTCAAAGGAAGTCCCAAGAAATGCACACTGCTCAAGATAGTGCAAATTGTTGCGCAAAAGATGTGCAATAAATGGGCATTTAATGGCGTATCTGATGCAATGTACAGGTTTTTGGAGCGTCTGTGAGATACGCATGTTTTACGTGCCAATGTCATCACGCGCATCACTTTGCGCCAAAACATGTGCATTCCGACACATGACCCACAAATGAGTGGACCTACTCTAAAAAACACAAGCAAAGTATTTCCAGCAGTTTGTGTATGGTCCATTGTCTTTTTGTTTTTATAGACGTAATACATTTTAGAATAAGAGAATAATCACTTTTTTTTCTTACTTTAAGTGTATGGGGCGTCTCCTTTTGTAATGTGGATCACTTGCCCTGGGCATAGGGTATACCATTTACATGTCAGAGGTGGCCATTTTGTTCATGCCATTCAGGAATGCCATTGAGCAATGCCTTTGTCTGTGTTGATGTAGAGTAGGAGTAAGCATTTAAGTCACATCATTGTTTAGGAACGTTCAGGAAGTATGTGATCACTTGTGAGCCACATGGAAAGTGCTGCTCTACTTCCTAGTTTCTTGTCATTGTCCTGACACCTCGGAGGACACTTGCATGCCAGATTCGTTCACTGGCCAGTGGCTTGGTCAACTGGCAACCACGATTCAGCATTGTATTCTGCCTCGAATTGTTGTGCAATAGCAGTGTTGGTAGATGTAGCTTGTCTGTGTATCTCCAAAGTACTTAGCATTCACATTCATGGTGATGCTGTATGCACCGCAAACATCTGCAAGTCTCCCCTGTTCCTATACAAGTGTTCTGTTGCCGCAGGGGTTGCCAGGGCCACCTGGATGCAAACAATGGCACCACACACCCTGGGAACCCAGCTATATTATAAAACGTGCCAACTGTTCCTGCCCTAGAACATGCATAATGAGGCATGACTATATACACCCTGGTGGATCTAAGGATCACATGAAGGACCTAGTGGGTAATATTCCAGCTGTGATGCCACTGGCTGCAGCTGGCTTCACACGGTGAGGCGTGGCATGTCTTTTCATTGGTGGATGAAGTGAAGCCCCTCTCCTACTGTCTTTGCAAGTCCAGTATAACCTGAGCTGGAAAAGGAGCCTGGGGATCACCCCTTCTTCTGCCAGTTCTAATAGTGAAATCCACCTTCTATAAATCATGTGCTTCCTCCTCATGGGTCTATGCAGCAGCATTGTGCCTACTTCATCCTCTAACTTGGGGGGGATCTGGCCCCCGTGGTCATCCCACTAGGTGGCCACGGAACCAACAACTTTGACTATTTACAATGTGGTAATTCAACTTGAAGATGCAAGTTAATTAAAATTGCAGGTCCTATCCATAGAGGAAAGTAGCCCACAAGCCCCTTGTAATCTTAGAGGATCTACTATCCAAATACTGATGAGCAGTCTGAGAGCAGGCGGGGTTAGATGCATCCATGGTATTTGGCCATAGTCTTTTTTCTTACGCCGTACTATAAAAGCCTTGATATGTGACTTCCTCCCAGATCGTAGAAGTAACATTGTACGTGGTCGCTGTTAAAATGCAGACCTCATTGCTTCCAAAGGTCTACTCCACTAGGATGGAAAAGGCAAATCATGTCACTCAACTCTTCTTCTGTACAGAGGGGTGAGGGGGCAAAACTGCATTTGTTATTGAAGTTTGGCAATACGAACAGCCACCGAAAACAACCACATTGTTAGTCCAACGTCCCTAAGCAGTCCTGGACGACTGGGCATTACACCATATCCTCAGGGTGATACGTAACATAAGCAAAAACAATGCAACCAGGGCATACGTACAGTGCTTGCTCCTTCCCAGGTCTCTTGGCACTCAGCACCCTAAAGGCACCCCTTTCAGTGACCCCAGAGGGCCAACTGGTGAAAAGACCCACCAGGACCCAAACTTCCCACTGCAAGGACACACAGATCACTGCAGTGCATCACTGCAGTGCACATACCAATCCCCCTTCCAGACCCCTCCCCCGAGCCAAAGAAGCCACTTTGTACCCAACTGAGATGAGTACCTTAACCCTCCTTTACTTCTTTCACAAGCTACAGTAATTGTGCTCAATGAATTATTTTTTCTTTAAAGGACAGCGAAAAAAAATATATCTCACCCTTGAAAATCGGAACTAATTGACATATAATAGCATGGTGTAGCCCCCCCCCCCCTTTAAATTCCTTTCAACAGTTGTGCTGATGGAGCAATTTCCATGTCAAGGTGGCGTTTTTGCATCAATGAAGAAGATGCGTAACTCTGACAAACGACGTATTCTAAGGAAAAGAAGAACGCAAACAGATTACACCACACTGGGACATGGAGCTATTTATAGCTGACATCTATCTGTGTGCCAATTACCTTCAGAGAGCAATATGTGATGCCCCCTAAATAACTGTTGAAACTTCTACCCCCCTAAGGCGAAATTCAACACTGTATCCAACTTTATGAAAGTGCAGTCTGAATTTACTACATTTCACAAATCGCATATCCAGCGCACATAAGCATATCTGCAGCAGTATGTGCTCTGGCGCCAGCTAACGGGGAGCCCGAGCAGACACATACCGCATCCACGTTTACTCAAAGCAAATAAACCATGAAAATATATCTCCACTCACTCTTGGTGTTTTGTCGGAGGGGGGCACGTATCTGCCCACAGGCTTTCCTAAGTGACCTGGGCAGCAGGCTGCAGAGTGGCACAAAAGGCCTGGTTTATGGACGCTGAATGCCCAGTTCACTCCCCAAAAGGAAGGAGGTAGAGAGCAGGCCAGGGACGTGTGGGAGCATTCACTCTCGCCCACAGCACGCATGCCAGGTCTGACCCGGAAGCAACACACCTTGCTGTGAATGAGAGTCCCCAGCATCTGCGCCACCCTGAATCATGGTCCATCCTCCTTGTGCCACCCTCCTCCCTTGCTTACTCTCTGCAGGGTGTGGGATGCGTAACATGGTAGCGTCTGCTCTGCAGGCCATCTTTCCCAACCCTCCCCACCCGGGAGAACCTGAATAAGGAATGGGACATACTTACCAACTCACAGGCCTAGTGACAGCAGTCAAAACTAACAGGAAGTGGGGGGAGGGTGGGGGAGGGCCCTCTTCTAGTCCTACCCAGAAGGGGGCGAGCTATGAATTTAAATAAAATAAGATATCATGATATACTGCTTGCTAGCAGTGGTCTGCCATGGGGCTTCACCTGTATAGAACTGGGACGAGGAAGATTGGACAATGAGGTAATGCAGCCCCAGCCTAGATAGAATCTAACAAGCTTCCACCAACACCTTGAACACTAAGCAGTTCAGGGCAATTACAGTGGAAGTGAGGGCTTAGCAACTCATGGAGACAAGGTTATCTCTTCTTCCAGAATGTATAGGGGTGCTGCATCTCCGCCAGCCAGGGCGGTCACAGAGTTTGGAGAGGTGCAGGACAAAGTGATGCGCCCCTCTCACTACTTTTTGCACTGGCCCAGCGGCACCACCATCAGGAGGCAGGATGCAGCAGCCCGAATTTGGTTTGTTATTATGAATGTAAATAAAGAAAACAGAGCCATGTTCAATCTAACAATCAAGGGACGGGTTACTCGTTGCATGAACATGTCAATCAATTAACACCATGAGACACCACTACACAGCAACTTCAGGTTCTTGGGTGGGGATGGATTCAACTCTATAAGCCCCCATTACAAGTCTGTCGGTAACTCGCCTGTACAACCGGTGGGTTACCGGCAGACTAGCCTTACTGTTACGGGCGCCTGATATCCCGGTGTTAATGAGATATCACAGGCGCCGGCAAAAGCGGTAAATTCCCATTCCATGGCGTCCCATTGGCATCAGCATTTTCCCCAGACCGGCATACTCATAAGGAGGGTGTATGACTCCATGGTAGTGCCTTAGGGTGACCAAAAGCCCACATGCCAAAACATGGATCAAGTAAAAGCCATTTGTAACTGATTGGCTGGAATTCCCACCAAGGTCCAGTGAGGACCATTCTCTCTGACAAAGGTTCACTCAAGAACCATGCCTGATTTGCATATGGTTTTTCCCCTTCTGTAATGGCTTGGCAGACTGAAAAACGATGGTCTGGAGGGTTGCCCAGAGCTTTGCCCGTGGTTATGATTTATTCAAAACCTTCCAGCCATCACCTTTCGTTTTGCTAAAGTCACCCCGAGTGGGACGGGTATGCCCAGACGTGGGTCCCGAGTCTGCCGGGCCTAGAGACCCAAGCTACTCCTCACTGATGACGCCCAACAAGGCTGAAACATGTCTGGGGATGCTTGTGGTCTCGTGCAGAAGGGATGTGACCTAGCAGTTCGGGCTGGACTGCCCCTTTTGGGGTAGGACCATGCCTGATTTGCATATGGTTTTTCCCCTTCTGTAATGGCTTGGCAGACTGAAAAACGATGGTCTGGAGGGTTGCCCAGAGCTTTGCCCGTGGTTATGATTTATTCAAAACCTTCCAGCCATCACCTTTCGTTTTGCTAAAGTCACCCCGAGTGGGACGGGTATGCCCAGACGTGGGTCCCGAGTCTGCCGGGCCTAGAGACCCAAGCTACTCCTCACTGATGACGCCCAACAAGGCTGAAACATGTCTGGGGATGCTTGTGGTCTCGTGCAGAAGGGATGTGACCTAGCAGTTCGGGCTGGACTGCCCCTTTTGGGGTAGGACCATGCCTGATTTGCATATGGTTTTCCCCCTTCTGTAATGGCTTGGCAGACTGAAAAACGATGGTCTGGAGGGTTGCCCAGAGCTTTGCCCGTGGTTATGATTTATTCAAAACCTTCCAGCCATCACCTTTCGTTTTGCTAAAGTCACCCCGAGTGGGACGGGTATGCCCAGACGTGGGTCCCGAGTCTGCCGGGCCTAGAGACCCAAGCTACTCCTCACTGATGACGCCCAACAAGGCTGAAACATGTCTGGGGATGCTTGTGGTCTCGTGCAGAAGGGATGTGACCTAGCAGTTCGGGCTGGACTGCCCCTTTTGGGGTAGGACCATGCCTGATTTGCATATGGTTTTTCCCCTTCTGTAATGGCTTGGCAGACTGAAAAACGATGGTCTGGAGGGTTGCCCAGAGCTTTGCCCGTGGTTATGATTTATTCAAAACCTTCCAGCCATCACCTTTCGTTTTGCTAAAGTCACCCCGAGTGGGACGGGTATGCCCAGACGTGGGTCCCGAGTCTGCCGGGCCTAGAGACCCAAGCTACTCCTCACTGATGACGCCCAACAAGGCTGAAACATGTCTGGGGATGCTTGTGGTCTCGTGCAGAAGGGATGTGACCTAGCAGTTCGGGCTGGACTGCCCCTTTTGGGGTAGGACCATGCCTGATTTGCATATGGTTTTTCCCCTTCTGTAATGGCTTGGCAGACTGAAAAACGATGGTCTGGAGGGTTGCCCAGAGCTTTGCCCGTGGTTATGATTTATTCAAAACCTTCCAGCCATCACCTTTCGTTTTGCTAAAGTCACCCCGAGTGGGACGGGTATGCCCAGACGTGGGTCCCGAGTCTGCCGGGCCTAGAGACCCAAGCTACTCCTCACTGATGACGCCCAACAAGGCTGAAACATGTCTGGGGATGCTTGTGGTCTCGTGCAGAAGGGATGTGACCTAGCAGTTCGGGCTGGACTGCCCCTTTTGGGGTAGGACCATGCCTGATTTGCATATGGTTTTTCCCCTTCTGTAATGGCTTGGCAGACTGAAAAACGATGGTCTGGAGGGTTGCCCAGAGCTTTGCCCGTGGTTATGATTTATTCAAAACCTTCCAGCCATCACCTTTCGTTTTGCTAAAGTCACCCCGAGTGGGACGGGTATGCCCAGACGTGGGTCCCGAGTCTGCCGGGCCTAGAGACCCAAGCTACTCCTCACTGATGACGCCCAACAAGGCTGAAACATGTCTGGGGATGCTTGTGGTCTCGTGCAGAAGGGATGTGACCTAGCAGTTCGGGCTGGACTGCCCCTTTTGGGGTAGGACCATGCCTGATTTGCATATGGTTTTTCCCCTTCTGTAATGGCTTGGCAGACTGAAAAACGATGGTCTGGAGGGTTGCCCAGAGCTTTGCCCGTGGTTATGATTTATTCAAAACCTTCCAGCCATCACCTTTCGTTTTGCCAAAGGTTCACTCAAGAGCCAGGAGTATGTCACTGTCAGTTGCCAAGCATATCACCAGCACCATCACTGCCTATAAGCCGTGCCATGCACCCGTGCCAGTCCTAGAAAGCACCCTTCTTTAGAGAGGAGAGACCCTCCTTTGCCACATCAATCACTCTTCTTTCCAAAGGATCCTCCTACTTTATGTGCATCCCAATCACCATTTGTACCTCCCAATGCTTGCCCCAGAGGAGGCCTATATCGAATTTGGACTCAAATATCCTCATTGCTAACTCAAAGAATCCTCACTTGAGGCACTTACATGCCGTGAAGCTGCTTACCTTTAGCAGAGTATTTTGACGCTTTCTAAAACTGTGATTGTATATGATTAACAGATACTGACTATGGACAGTAAGCTTCTACAGCATAGGTAAGGATTGGCAAGCAAATTCCTGCCAGTGGCATACTTATTCCTGCCGGATTAGCTCACTGCCATGGTTGGAATCCTCAGATATGGCCTGGAGGGTTGCATTTCTAAATTAAGCAAATGATGTCCTACAAAAAAAAAGAATAATGCAAAATGCATTTGTAGTGTGCGTGTGCCACTCAGAGTTAACAGCCTTAAAAAGGCATTTCAAAGAACATCCTGCAGAAATGATTCTCCTGGGCGTGCCCTCCACACAGTGGTCTCCAGCAGGGACCAAGAAAGTCGTTTTAGAGGAAAGTACAACTGCAAAAATTGGAAGAGGTTCTTTCTTTATGCCTTGAACATGCATGCATAACATATCATATATTAATTGTTACTTTCAAACGCTTGAGTAAGACTGAGGAAATGATAATAGTTAGGCCGGGCGAGAGTTTTCTGGACATTGTTGGAATTTCGAGGGATAACATGAATGAGGTCTTGAATAGGTGGACTGCGTGATGTGCAGTGGTTCTACTGTGTTGTTGGTACAGTGCTAGTGATGGTCAGGCTTTTCTTTGGAGGTTTGTTAGTGCCTGCATTTGTGGCAAATATACGAACATCATCTCTTCAGATGGAAATCGCCAGCCCCTCTTTTGGGGTGGGAGGAAAAGGAGAAGAAGAAGAAGAGGAAGAAAGAAGCAGAAGAAGAAGAAAGGAGAAGTAGAGGAAGACAGGAGAATGATGATAAAGGTTATGTGCGAATAACTGCTCAGAGCAGAAACGGAGCATTTCTGAAAATCAATCTGTGAATTGTGTCAAGCTTCACAGACCTTGCCGCGAGAACACGCTCACACAGGAAGTGCGGCATAAGAGAAAGACGCCGACACCCTTGTGGCATTAAGCCAGCGAGGTGTAAAGGGCGCGAAAAAGATGTTGGGCTGTTGGGAATGGGGGTGATAGCTCTGCTAAACTCTTAATAATAATACCTTTGTGTGATTGATATTGTGTACTATTGGGCAGCAGCAGAATCAGCACCATATGCGGCAATTATACAGAAGTGGTTGAGATCCTCCTTATTACCAACACGCGGAAAATAGAAAGAGTATTGTAACGGTAAACCATTGTTTCATTCAGCTATTGGCATTTTGCATGGCAGGGGGGGAGAGACGGACTCTGGCAGCTCCTCAAGCTGTCGGGCGTTCCTCGCCCTGTTGACATATGTTACTTGTGTGGTTTAAAGTTACATTAAGTAATTCATTTATTTATGCATCCGATGAATACATTCTTTGTTATCTGTTTTTGTAAATGGTGGGGGACTGCAAGGTTTTCTCTCCCCCCTTCTTGTTTGCCAGTGATCTTAACAAGTGATTTTTTTACTACTTTTTTGCTGAGACTTTAATTTTGATTGTTTTTTATCTTATGACGTTAGACACCTCCACTTTTAATTGATGCAAATTTGTGGAATATTGTCTTGTCAATAGGCGTTTTAATTTAGTAGACTTTACTTGCCCTGTTTCCTTTCATTTTGATTTATTAAAAGTAGCATTTTGGAATATCTAAATTTTAATCCTTGTTACCATTCTACTAGAGAATGGCCCCTAAATTGAGGTCAAACTAAAATGCAAAGAAGAAGGGCAATACAAATCTCTTGTCTCTAAAGCTCATACCTCTGCTTTGAAAGAAACTAGGTGTAATAAGGAAACCACTGCCTTAGAGCAGCCAAAAATATCAGACTTTTTGACAAAAGTAGATCTGGTCAAAGCCTTTTTCCAGGGGAAATATTATTCCTACGCCTGGAAATAGTTTGATGATTGATAATAACTCTTTACTAAATCTTTGCCATGATTTCCGTCGTCAATCTATGGGACTCCAAGTAGTCCCATTACCTTCACAGTTAGAGAAAAGCACTGAAGTAACAAGTAGTATGAATAATAATATTGGCACTAATCTATCTATGACACCATATTTAGAAAGGCTAGCACAGGAGGATATTGCTATATTGACTGAAGATGATATAAATGACTCTTGGAATGACTCTGAGATAGCAGATAAAAATACAATTTATATGAGATCGAAAATTGAATCCCTAATTGTTACAGTAGACATTCTGTTGGGCATCTGCACTAGGCTGATAAATGAGCAACAAATTGTGAAAGACCTTGGCCCTCATTACGACCCTGGCGGAGAACCATGGTGCAATTTGCACCATGGTCCATGGCGCTAAGCTGCCAACTCCGCCATGGTGGTTGGCGGACTTACCGCCCCATTCCGACCTTGGCGGGGCGGTAAGTCCCCAATCCCCATTTACCCTTCCCCATTCCCATTTTTGCCCCATAGGGTATAATGGGAGTGGGGAAGGCGTTAATTACGCCACCGTAAATTACGGTGGCGTAATTAACAACAAGTCTCGTAGCGCCATGGATTTTTCCGCCTGCAAAAAGCAGGCGTAAAAATCACCATGGCGCTACGGGAACTCGTAGTCAGGCGGAAAGGCACGCCATGCTTTACGCCGGCGTAAACCCCTTTCCGCCAGGGTCGTAATGAGGGCCCTTGTGTCTCTGATAAAGGAAAATACGAAAGAACTGATGACTGTGATCCCAGTTGAGTGGTTAAAATTTAAAAATGTAGATGCTCAAAAGGGCTCAAATGCTACACCAAGGGGAGATCAGAGTGAATTATGTTTACTGGTAAATGAAAAAATAGTTGAATTGAGCCAAAATGCAGTAGTTAACACAGTTAATATTGATAAAGAGTTAGTGCTAGTAAGCGAGAATGCAGAGGAAATAGTAAATTAGTTATCCTTAGGAAAGTCTCAAGGTCACAGACGCACATTACATTGTAAAAGAAATTATAGGAAAGGCCCTAAAAACAAGAATTGTAAATCAGGTAAAGTCAAACGGAAAGAGAATATCAGAAAGAATAGTTGAGCTCTAGCAGAAACCACACTCAACGACATCGAATGTATAGAAATTGCAAATAGATTTGAATTACATGAAAAGAGTGTAGTGAAAGTTAGTGTTGTGAATAAAAGTAAACCTAAGGAAAAAGTTTTGGGAAACTGGCTGAAAGGAAACAGTATTGCCTATTATTGAGGACACTATAGACCCTCAATTAAATGAAGACATCATGGATACTGAGGATAATAGGGTACCGTCTGATAAGAATCACCTTGAACAAAAAAAGAGAATCAACTGAGATTTTTAGATATTCCGATGAACCCGGAAAGGGGCTGTCTTAAACTTAGAGCTAGGAATATCTATAATATAGAAATGGAAAGATTAGCCATGAGTAAAAATAGTAGGAGTAATGTGCTGTGTATCGAGGAAGTGAGTAGGGATAGACAGCTAAAGGCAAGAAATAGAGGTAAAAGTATAACAATTATTGAAAATAATCTTAGAGATGATAGCCCTTTTCTTAATAGGCAAAATACTGCAGTTGCATAGTATAACATCCTCTCATAAAGAAAGAGTCATATTGCCCAAGGTGGGGAGTTGGAACAATTGAACAATTGTACAATTTGGCACAGCTGTAATTGTCAAACTTCTTAGAGAATATTCGGGTGGGATTTGGAACAATGACTATGAAATTGTCATGTGTAACAAATTAGAAATTCCTAGCAATAATAGACAATGCTCTCTGGATGGGAACACTCAATTAAACTCCGGTCAGGGAAAACCAACTAAATCGATAACATGGATTCCAGATGAAAACTATAGACTGGAAAATTGAGATGAGTGTCACACCTCGCTTCAGCAGAGAAGAACTATTCTGGGTTTTTTTGTGCCACAGGCTTTTCGCACACTATCCGGCGGCCGCGGAGGATAACCACAGCTTACCCATTGGGTGTCACTGTGGCGTCCTTCCACGGTCGCCCCATCTTCACAAAAAAAAGGAGAAGACTCGAACCAAGGACAATCCGAAGCTGACACAACGCCGGAAACTCAGAGGTGAGGTGGAAGCGGAGGAAAGGGAAACAGACTCTTCTCAGGAGGAAGAGGACATCACGGATCTTTCTGACAGTTTGCAACGCCAACAATCCAACATGGCCACTCCGCAACAGGTTCAGGAGTTAGTAGCAGCTGTCCAAAACCTGAACCTAGAAGTCCAGAACCTTAAGAGCGCTAATGCCGCATTACAGCAGAGAATAGCTGAGCGGGACTCAACGACTACGGATTTACCTCCACTACCACTAGTCTCAGGAAAGTTTGATAGGACGCCCAAGAGACTAAAGGAGTTTTTGGATGCCTGTAACCGGAATTTTCCTTTCGCACCCAAGCATTCTCTTCGGGTCATGCCAAGGTTGGTTTCACATATCACTCACATATCAGGCAATGCTCTGGCTTGGGCTACCCCGTTGGTCAACAGATCCGATCCAGTGCTCCAGGATTATGACACATTCAAGACTTTTTTGAAACAAACGTTCCTTCGTACTGAGAGCACCTATTTGGCCTCCGAGGATCTGTTGGGTATCAAACAAGGGAACTCGAACTTAGTGTCCTATATCACATTATTCAAACAGATTGCGGCTGAGGCAGGTTGGCAAGAACAGGCTCAGTATGCCATATTTTGGAGGGGACTACGAGAGGATTTGAAGGATGACCTTGCTCGTATAGAACGACCTCTCACTTTCGCTGACCTGATCACGGCCACACTTCGGATCGATTTCCGGCTAACCGAACTGCGAGCTGAGCGTTGAAAGACAAAGAGTGGTACTCCTATACCCCCAGATCCTCTCCCTCTTGCTCCACCTCCCTCTACACGTTCCGCTCGAGAAGAGCCCATGCAAATTGGTACCACCCGCGGCCTCCTCACGGCGGAAGAACACAGGAGGCGGCGGAAAGGAAGCTTGTGTATGTACTGTGGTTCTTCCACCCACTTACTTCGAGACTGTCCAGATGTACCTCCTAGGCGCTCAGGAAACGAGCACCCTCAGTAAATTTGGGGACTCACTACCGAGGGAGTAATTCCAGTCCCTTTGTTACCCTCTCAATCACCTCCTTGGAAAGTTCGGAAGATGCCCGTCTCATGGTGATGGCAGTTACCCTCGTGATTGGCAAGACCTCGATCCAGACTCAGGCTCTCCTGGATTGCGGAGCCGCAGGAGACTTCATTGATACCCAGTGGGCAGAATGCCAAGGACTGACTCATGTAGCCAAGACAGAGGATCAGAAGGTGGAGGGTGTTGACGGCGAGCCATTGAGCTCTGGCCTTATCACACATTCTACGGAAAAACTCACCATGTGTATCATGCAACATTCAGAACGTCTTTCCTTTGATATCATCGGAGCAGCTCACTTCCCTCTGATTCTGAGCATTGGTTGGCCATTGACTGGTCCAGAAATCTATTAAGCTTTCACTCCTCCTTCTGCAAAACTAACTGTTTGCCTAAACCGACCTTTGCAGCTGTGCGAACCTCCTGCGAAGTTGAATCCAGGACCATACATTGTTTACCATCCCATCTTAATGAATACACAGAAGTAGTGACGGAGAAGATTCCTCTAGAACTTCCTCCACACAGACCCGAAGATTGTAGTATCGATCTGCATCCCAGTGCCTTGGTCCCTTTTTGCCGGATGTACCCTTTGACTCTACAAGAAAGGCAGTATTTGAGGGATTATTTAGACAAGAATTAATTAATTAGACCTTCGAAATCTTCTGCTGGAGCCTCTCTATTTTTCATTCCAAAGAAAGACACTCAGGAGTTACGCCCTTGCATAGATTACAGAGGACTAAACAAGGTAAAAGACATATATCCCATGCCACTGATATCCGAAATCATTCACGCCATTCAATCGGCCACAGTGTTTACTAAACTGGATTTACGTAACGCTTATCATCTGCTTCGTATACAATCTGGGGATGATTGGAAGACAGCATTCAGGACTCCCTTTGGGTTTTATGGGTATCAAGTGATGCCTTTTGGCCTAGTCAATGCACCACCTATTTTCCAACGCTTCATGGACAGATTATTTTCTGATCTCCTAGGACACTCTATCATCATCTATCTTGACGATATTCTAGTCTTCTCACACACCCAAGAAGAGCATAACATTCACGTCAAGGAAGTTTTTCACAGATTAAAAGACAATCATCTCTTGGTCAAACTGGAGAAGTGTGTATTTTCAGCTATGTCCATATCCTATTTAGGTTACATTCTTTCTTCAGAGGGCATAGCCATGGACTCACAAAAGGTCAATTCCATACTAGAATGGCCGTCTCCTAAATCTGTTAAGGACATTCAGAGATTTCTTACCTTATCGAATTTCTACCGGAAATGTATCCCTAATTTCTCTCAACAGGTACTCCCAATGACCTCTCTTCTCAAGAAATCTTCCTCCCCATTCCAATGGTCTCCCCAGGCAGAGGAGACTTTTCAACAACTTAAACAAACTTTCTGTTCGGCTCCCATTTTAAGACAGCCAGACCAGCATCGTCCTTTCATAGTGGAAGCAGACGCCTCTTCAGCCGCGGTAGGAGCTGTCTTACTACAAGAACATCATGGTAAAGAACACCCTGTGTCTTATTATTCCAAAACTCTGAACACCAGTCAACGAAATTACTCAGTGATAGAGCGGGAGTTACTAGCCAGGAAATTAGCTTGTACAGAATGGCGTCACCTTCTCCAAGGTGGTGAACACCCTTTTACCATCCGGACTGATCATAAAAATTTGCAGGTGTTACGTCAATTTGAGTGCTACAACACTAGACAGGCAAGGTGGGCTCATTTTTTCGCCCAGCTTGACTTTAATATTACTTACATCCCGGGCGAACAAAACTTAGTAGCAGATGCTCTGTCCCGACGCAGTGACTATTTGTCTGAACCTGAATCCACTACAGAATTGATGTTTTCAAGGTCTCAGAGAATAGGAGTTGTATCTACATTTCTGCAACAAGTTAAGGATGGTTCAGGAGGAGGATTTGAAGTTGAAATGCATGGCAATAAGACAGATTATGTCATCAAAGACGGTCTGTATCTGGTGAACGACAAGTTGTATCTGCCTACTCCATCATTAAGGAAGACCGCACTATCCTGGTGTCATGATTCCAAGATTGCTGGCCATCGTGGCATTCGTTGCACACAAGAATATCTACTATGATACTTTTATTGGCCCAACATGAGGGAAGAGACCAGACAATACGTCCAGTCCTGTGCTACCTGTCTTCGCAGTAAATCCTCCACTCAAAAACCTCTGGGATTGTTGGAACCCTGTGCCATTCCTACTGGCCCATGGACCACGGTATCGACTGATTTTATCGTGGAACTGCCAGAGTCACAAGGCTGTACCTGCATAATGGTGGTAGTAGATTCTTTCACCAAGTTGGCACATTTTTCACCTTTACCCGGAGTACCTTCAGCCTCCCAAAGGGCGGAGATCTTCTTGAGAGACATATTCAAGCTACACGGTCTACCGACCAAGATAATCTCAGACCGTGGCAGCCAGTACACCTCCCATTTCTGGTCTGCTTTCTGTAAAAGGTTGGGCATAGAAAGAGCTCTGACCTCTGGGTTCCATCCTCAATCTAATGGACAAACAGAGCCTCTAAATGGCACCTTAGAGCAATATCTCCGGTGTTTTGTAAACCAACAACAAGACGATTGGGTCCAGTTACTGCCGACAGCAGAATTTTCTTACAACAACTCTTGCCACTCTGCCCTAGGAACAAGCCCCTTTTATTGTACATACGGTTATCATCCCTGCACCCTTCTTCCCTTGACCAACATTTATTTATTTATTTGGATTTGTAGAGCGCACATCTGCCCGGGGGCATCGTGGCGCTAAGAAGTCTTACTTGTTACAGGCATACATGGTGAATATACAGATATACAGATTAGCATAGATGCGTTTTTTCATACATTTGCTGTTATTTCCATAATTACAGTGGTGAGAATACAGGTGAGGCAGGGTTAGTGGAACAGCGTGGTTTTGAGTAGTCTACGGAAGGCATGGTATGATTTTTCACTTCTTAAGGCGGTGGGGAGTGCGTTCCAATTTTTGGGTGCTAGGTGTTGGAAGCTGGACCCTCCGGCTTTGCTTCTTTTGAAAGTGGGTACATAGGTCTGGTTGGTCAGGTGTGACCTGGTAGGTCTAGTGGAGGTATGGAGGGTGATCCTTTCAGAAAGATAGGGTGGGGCATTGGCAGAGAGGCATCTGTGTGTGATGGCCATGGATTTAAATAGTATGCATTCTTTTATAGGTAGCCAGTGTGCTTCTTTCCTGGCTTGGGAGATGTGCTCCCTTTTTGGAATGCTTAGGGCTGCTCATTGAGTCCTCCGTACTTTCTGTGGATGCTTCATTGGCGATAATCCGGGAGGCTCATAACAAGGCCAGGCTGGGATTTATAGAGGCCCAAGAAAGGAACAAATCTCAAGCTAATAAACACCGAAGACCGATTCCTGATTGGGGTGTTGGTTCGAAAGTACTCCTGTCCACTAAATTCCTACCAAGGTGAGTACGTCCTTCCAAGCTGTCTCCTAAATACATTGGACCATACAAGATTACATATGTCATCAACCCAGTAGCCTTTCGCCTACAGCTACCTACACGCTTACGTCGAGTACATCCAGTGTTTCACACCTCTCAATTGAAGACCTTTGTGGCAGATAGGTGGACCCGGGGAACGGGCAACACTTCAGTCCCTACAGATCCCTCTAAAGACATCTATGAGGGAGCCCAAATATGTGACTCCCGATATCGCAGAGGGCGCTTGGATAGATCCCATTTGAATGCTCCCCTACTATTGCGTAGGTTCCACCGAAGACACCCGAGCAAACCAGGAGGGGTGGAACTTAGGAGGGGGCATACTGTTACACCTGGGGGAATCTGGCGGCTTTGGACTAGATGGAAGCTGTGCCCTCCATTGCTGGTTCCATCATGTACGGCGAAGCGCAGAGTACGAGTCTAGCCTTTCTGTGCAACACGTTCCGATGCTGGAACTTAATCCCTCCCACTTCCGGTGTCAGATGCGTTGCAACGTACAGTATCCCTGTTCGCCTGCACTGCCTGTACTCTTGGAGTTTCTTTCCTCTAGACTTTGGCTATTATCCATTCCCGGTTCTCTTATTCTTTTCTTCTGTTTTCAGCAGCCTGCCCTCGCTACAGCTCGCCTTCGCTCCCCTTCCCTCTGCTGTTACATTCCCGGTTTACTCCCTTCCTTTCCTCCCGCCTAGTGTTGTTTCCCTACTGCTCTTGTGCCTTTCCTCCTTTCTACTCATTGCTGCCCTTGTCTTCCTGTGTACCGACCTCGGCCTGTCCAGCGGATTGCCTTGCCACATCCTTTATCTAATTTTTCATCTGGTATTCTATCCTGCGTGACCCTGGGACTACCCTTCAATTTTGAAGACTTATTACTCTCTTCCTGGACTCTGTTGTTACCAGCCACTCCTCCATTGCTGCTGCCCCTGGAGTTTACCGAATCTTGCAGAAGTAGACCACGCTTCAGCAGAGAAGAACTATTCTGGGTTTTTTGTGCCACAGGCTTTTTCCCCACTATCCGGCGGCCGCAGAGGATAACCACAGCTCAACCATTGGGTGTCACTGTGGCGTCCTTCCACGGTCGCCCCTATCTTCACAAAAAAAAGGAGAAGGCTCGAACCAAGGACAATCCGAAGCTGACACAACGCTGGAAACTCAGAGGTGAGGTGGAAGGGGAGGAAAGGGAAACAGACTCTTCTCAGGAGGAAGAGGACATCACGGATCTTTCTGACAATGAGGAACCCACAATTACTGTAATATCATGGAATAGCAGAGTCATTCGCTCTATTTTACAGAAATAAAGTGCACAATTAATAAAGAGCAGTGAAATATTTGCACTACAAGAAACATGGGTCTTGGGAACCATAGTAATGGATTGTTACAATATCTTGATGATACCTGCAATAGCTGGGGATAGGGGTAGGCCCACCGGGGGCCTCTGCATTTGTGTGAAATTCCTCTTTAATATTAGTGAAAGAACAAATTGGCAGAAAAAGTCACGATCCACAGCGCTTGTATGTATAAATTAGACAAAGAGGGTCAAGGCTGCAGGTATCTGGGTAATGTGGATATACTGCCAGTATAATTCCACTGAGATAAGTACAATTGCAACACAAACAAGTCCCAGTTTCACTGCGCCAAGTATAGCAAAATAAAAATCAGGAGTCCAAGTGATTTGTATGAAAGAACAGCCTTTAAAGTCCAAGGTTTAGTACAAGCAACAGCCTAACACGTGTTTTGAGCATTCCACGGCTCTTTATCTGAAGCTTAATAGGGATAGAGCCTGAAATTTAAGCTGAAGGGACAATGCCCAAAAAGTACTCTGAAGGCTTAGCAATTGCGGTTAAAGCTTGTCGGCTGTTTAGACAGACTGAAGAAATCAATGCGCATTCATATTAGAAAATATGAAAAATCTGGTTTCTCAAATTGGGTATTGTGTGCTATTATAGAACAATATTCTCTGGTAAAGATCTCCTACTGATCAATGTGTATTCCAGGCCTGGAGGGAAGGACTTTGAGGGAATAGAAAAGACAATTAGAGACACTATTAATGGATGGCGTGAAGAATCAACTAATGGGTATGTAATGTTAGTGGGAGACTTAAATTGCTATTGTGATGAGGCTTTGGAAAAGATGGCGGATTGGGCAGAGAAATGTGGTAATTATGAGGTTATTCCCCCTTTGACGATTGGGAATGTGGGTACTGGTATTAAATCATTGCTACAAATTAACAATGGTATTGCTTGGCTGAACTTACTTTAGAATTGGGATCTAAGTTTCTTAGAGCCAACCAAGAGAGGCGATAAACATAATACATGGAGAAATGGAACTGTGAGCTATAGACTTGATTACATGTTCATAGATCATGGATTGGAAAGTAGAATTAAAGGGTTTGAGCATGTCCCTCCTCTACTAAGTGATCATAGTGTTCTAAAATGTCTTTTTAATGGACATATGGTAAGAGAAGGTTATGAAGGTGAAAGCTTGAATATCCAAAGTAATGGGGCTGCAAATCAGATATGCTGGACGGAAAAAAATCTAAATAAATTTGATGACCTGTTCGATTTCTTACCTATATCGAGACAGGAGATAACACTAAATGGATTAAAGGTGATTGGAGATCTTATATCCATGTTGATGAAGACAAACAGTCGAATCACACTGACTCAAATAAAGGGAAATAAATCTAAGAGACATAAGAACATTTATGATTGTCAGATCCAGGAAAAGAAAATGTCACTGAAGATGGATATACATAAAATTAAAAAAGATTTGGATACCCATAATACAGAGAAAATGTTAGCTATTAGAAATGTACATACCAAATATAAAAATTGGATTAGGGCGCATAAGAGTTATATACAAAATGCTAATTGGAAAATGATTCTGTCTCTATGTCAAACCCATGATTCGAAAAACATTTGGTATCTTTACAGGCAATACCTTACTGAGGAAATTGATTCCGATGTTAACATCATATCATTGGAGATATGGATTAAGTATATTAACGATCTTTACTTTGTAGAAAATGTGGCTGTTGTTAGGCAAGAAATAGGGTCGTCTGGAGAGGACAGAATCTTTCAGTTCGATTTGCATAACATCTTGGAAAGCATAAATAAGATGAAAGTGTCAAGGGCCCCTGGCCCAGATAAATTAGCTAACATTGTTATTAAGTGAAACCCTCTGAAATGGGCAGAGATATTGTTCAAATTGTTTACATAAATCTGGAAAGGTGGAAAAATTCCTGTGAGCTCGAGAGAAGCTTTATTCATCCCCATCTTCAAAAAAGGCAATAGAAACTGCCCCAACAATTATCGATTACTTGCTATGGCTGATTCCAGCTGTAAGATCTTCTGCTCACTTTTACTCATTATTATTAATACAATAGGCTTTTTTCACCCTATCAAACAGGCACTTCAGAGCTGGTTTTAGTACCCTAGACAATATGATAGCTCTTAACTGTATAATTGGGGAAACAGGAAAAAATAAAGATTCGAGGCTCTATGTTTGTTTCATAGACTTCTCCAGAGCTTTTGACTGTGTTATTAGGGACAGGCTATAAAGCAAGTTAGTTTGTTTGAAAATGAACCCGCTGGTATTGCACCTTTTGAGGGAAATGTACAGAGAAACATCAGTCACTATTTGCCTGAATAAAGGCATTACTAGATCCTTACCTATATCAACCAATTTGGGCCTAAAGCAAATGTGCCACCTCTCCTGTGCCATATAACTTATATGTAGCAGATTTGGGGGAAAGATTTGACAACATAAAAAACTTCCCTCCAAGGATCGAGGGGGGTTCACATTAGCTTGTTGTCTTACGCAAACAATACTGTGTTGATGGATAGGGCTCTGGTTGGTCTGCAGAGGTCGCTGGATGAACTACAAAGGTACGCTACAGAAAACAACCTAAATATAAGTGCCGGGAAAACCAAAATAATGATCTTCGGAGGAAGTAATGGGAAGCATAAAAAGTCAAAATACCAATGGAAGATTGACACTCAAGTCATCGGAATGGTAGAGGCATACCCATACTTAGGCATGCCAATCTGTGAAAAGCCTACCCTCAAATGTTATCATGAGATGAGAGCAAACAAAATCTCCAGAAAATGGAATGTGATCAGTGCATACATTGAATCTAAGGGAGGGCATTCTGTTGAAGGCTTATTGGAAATGTATAAGAGCTGCATTGTCCCAGGTGCTCTGTATGCCATTGAATCACTAACATCTAGATTCCTGGTGGACTGGGACAAAATTGAAGGGTAATTGTGGAGACCTGCACTGAGACTGCCCAGATCTACCCCTATCATTACTATTAGATGCGAATTGGGACTGACTTCTCTTACTACATTATGGAAGATTAATAGTTGTAAGCTATATATAAAAATGCTATCACTGAAGGAAGATAGTTTGTTGAAATAGGTTGGAAGTTGCCAGACTAAGAGGGACAATAATAACGTCTTTCTGAAAAATCTATTGTATACTTCAATAAGCTTCCTAAAAGAAATTAATTTAAATCTTCCTATAGAAGTTGTGGAAACAGGGCACCTACTTAAAATTTTGAAAAGAAAAGCAATACAGTGGAATATGTGCAAAAACCTGGATTCCCTTGGAAACAAGAAACGGTTCATCATGTTATTAAGATTTAATCTTTTGCCATGTCTTGAGTATGTGGGAGGCTGGACAGGCATACCAAGAGAGAAAAGAGTCAGTAGGTTGTGTCATGTTAAGGTGGAAACTATCAGACAGACACTTGCTGACGAATTGCGATAAATTATCAGAGATATATTATAGAGGTTATGAGGATCTGATATGCGATTTAAGGATGATATTAACAGATCAGTTTTGGTCAAGCATCTATATGGCTTCTTCTCTTGTGTATGTCAGTGTGGCCTACTATATATGGAAAGAGATTGTTAAGAAATGGGTGGTAGTAACAGCTATCCAGAGTAAAGTATTGTTGGTTCTCCTCACTTTTAAGTAGATACCACATTCAATTTTTCCATAGATTATTGGGGTGAAATTTGATCAGACATCTCATTTACTCTATTCTCACTTTATTATTTTGTGCTAGAATTTCTAATTTGAATCTTGTAAAGGTTGTGGAGGTTTCTTAATTAAGACTGTATTTGCAATTGTAATTGTAACGTCGCTAGATACTTAGCTAGGTAAGAGGATTAGATGCATTATTGCTTAATCTTTTAATGGTTTTAATGTTTTAGGGTTTGGATTTTTTTGTACAGGATCGATTTATAATATGAATTTGTATAAGATTGATTTATATTGTACATATTTTTTAAATCTAATGTATTTGAAATGAATTTGTATAAGTGTTTAAGATTTTTACTAACAAATAACACTATAAATAAATTTAAAAAATTAAAAAACAATGAGAAGGAGAAGAAGAAGAAAGAAGGAGAATAAGAAAGGAGAAGAAGATGAAAGGAGAAGAAGAAAGGAGGAGGAGAAAAGGGAGGGGGAGAAGGAGGAGGTAAAGGAGGAGGTGAAGGAGGAAGCAGAGGAGGAATAGACAGAGGAGGAGAAGGAAGATGAGGAGAAGAAGAAGAAGAAAGGAGGAGAAGTGTTGTGACTTGAGTGTCGTGTAGGCAGAAGAGGCCTCCGTCCCCAAATGCCGCACAGAGAGAACCTAAAGCCAATCTCTGTGCAGCCGTTGAGGCCACAGGCGAAGATGTTCAAGTCCGGGACCGCGAACCTCTGGGACCCCACGCTGCTGCAAGAAAATGCGTATTAAGTACCAAGCAATAAACAGTAACCACAGTGTTTAGGAAAAACGGAAAGGTCTTACCAATAAGGGTCAAGGAAGAGGTGGTGAACCTAGTGGAGAGGTCCGGGACCCACGTGGACTGAAGTACCCCAAGAGGAGTAGTCCTCAGTTGTTCGCCTGTTAGCAGGAACTGTGGAGCTATGAGACAAGAAGTCCAAAGAGCCGAGGTACAAGAAGGAGATCCGGGAGGCAATCCAATAACAGTCCGTGATTGAGAGCCGAATATCACTATGCAAACAAATCCAAAGGGTAGATCCAAGAAGAGTCCAGTAGAGCAGGCCAGGTCGATTCCGTGAGCAGTCAGTGATCCAAAGGTACGTAACGCCAAACAGGATGCAGAGCACAGCTGTGAAGCAACGAGTACCTGGGTTTCCGTGTTTAAGTACTCGCGCTTCTGATCACGTGATGCGCGGCTGAGTCACGTGATCGGGCAAGAGCGTCACGTGACCTTACAGTCCCGCGACGCGGAAGCTCAATGCTAGTCCTTCGCGATCCTAGGCGCCAAGGTAACTGCCAGTGAAGAAACGGCCGTAGCCTGACAGCAGTCCTGTTACGGACCAGGCGCGGGCGCGCGCGCAAGGTGTGTGAGTATCCACGTGAGTCCCGGAGAGGGGAGGGAGAAAGGGATGAGTGAGACGGGGCGGGGGAGCGCCTTGGGGACCACATGATGTATAGGTGTGTGCGTGGAAGGGATTGTGACAGGAAGGAGGGGGGGAAAGGAAAAGAAGAAAAAAGAAGAAAGGAGAAGAGGAAGAAGGGAGAAAAGGAGAAGGAGAAGAAGAAGAAATAGAAGGCGAAGAAGAAGGAAGAAGAAGAACAAAGGAGAAGAAGAAGAAAGAAGGAAGAGAAGGGGAAGGAGGAGAAGGAGGAGGTGGAGGAGGAGAAGGAAAGGAGGAGAAGAAGCAGGAGAAGAAGAAGAAGAAGACAGGTGTAGGAGAAGAAGAAGAAGAAAAAGAAAAAGAAGAAGGAGATGGAGAAGAAGAAACGGGAAGAAGAAGAAAGGAGAAGAAGAAGAAAGGAGAGTGAAGAGAAGGAGGAGGAGCAGGAGAAGCAGAAGAAGAAAGGAGAAAGGACTTGTTTTGGAAAAAAAGTCCAGGGTCTGCCGATGAGCACACTGTTGTAATGTGCTTCCTAGCTGAGTGGATGACATCACTGCTTAATGGAATGTAGTGATGTCAGTGTGAGTGGAGTGTTAGTGTGTGAGGGTTCTATGCTTGGCAGTTGGAGTTATGCTGACTTGGAAAGGACATGCCAATGTTTTGTTCCTGGCATTGAACTACAATAAATCTACTTAATAACTTACCTGCTGGCTCGGGTGTTCTTCAGCTTCCAAGCTATTACACTGGCGACGAGGATGGGATCCTGTCGTGGAGGGGGCAGACCAGATCCAGGAAACATTGCCCTCCATATAATTCATGTCCTTGAGGAAGTTCAGCAAGTAGGGGCCCACAGTTTTTTTGACTAGGCTGATTAACCTTCTTCAGCAGGCCGGGCGGTGCTGAATTGAGGACCTAGTCGGCACACGGTCCGGTGTGCAGTGCTAACAGCAACAGCTGTTCCATTGTGGGCCGCTTGTCCCAGTTACCGGGTGGTGCTGTGGACGGTATTTATCGGCACACAGTCGGTGTGCGGTGCCTGGGGAGCTTCTGCCATCAGGACCTAGCTGGCCGGGTGGAGCTTGTGCTGGCATATCCCCAGCTGGTGTTTGGAAACTGTACGGCACACGTGTCGGTGTGCGGAGTACTCCGGAGGCTTCCGGTGCACAAATCGGTGTGCGGCGCTGTCGTGGGCACCTGTGTGTACTTTCCAGTTGGTTGGTTGGCCGGGCGGTGCACCGCCGCGGGCGGGCCCTGTTCCGGAGCGGGACCGGATGCCGAAGTAACGCGGCCGGTGGCAAGACAGGAGTGAGCTCTGGTCGCGTGAGCTCTGGTCGCGGTGCGTGAGGGAGAACACTCTATGCAAACGCATCGTCTTCATAGCCCAGCTGGTTGCCGGCATATCAGAGGATGTTGTCCGTGTCATGTGTGCAATGAGAGAGTGTCCGGGTGGAGCTGCTCCGTTTTTGTGGGTTACACAGGTCCTGCGTCCATTCCTGAGCGGAGGAGATGTTGCTCGGGCGGCGAACCAAGTGGAATGATGACGTCGCCTTCATTTGAACGTGCGTTCCAGCACGGGGAGCTGGAACGCGTAGATATGGTTGCCTGGAGCACTCTATGCTCCCAACGTGTGACGTGGCTACGAAGTCTGCGTGCGTTCCAACGTGGGCGGCTGGAACGCGAGGAAGCGCTCGTAGGCGTTGGATGTACGAGGCCGGGGAAAATCTGTTCGTTACGCTTGGTGTTGCCGGAAGACATGGGCATCGGTGGAGAGAAGTCAAGGAGGTGGATTCCGGAGTTTCCATGTTCGTCAGTGAGGCTGATTTGGACGAATTGGATTCCTGCAGGTGTCAGGGCAGGTACTGAGGGGAGAGTCCTTGTCCCCTGCAATGTGTCTGAGGTACTGCGCAGGCTGGGAAGCAGTCGAGATTTGGTTCACTGCAGTCCGCAGCGAGGAGGGGAACGTTTCCGTTTTTGAGAACATTATTGCTACTGAGGTTGACATTTTGTGTGCCGGCTGTGTTGGGTGTTGAGTGTGTGCGTATTATGGGCCCGTGTGAGTGAATAGTGCGCGCGCTTAGAGTTGTGTATGGATGATTGTTTAGGTTGAGTAAGGAAATTGAAATTTGTGTGCTATTGAGTTGTTGAGTGTGTTCCTGCATTATATTGCGGTAAATTGCATATGTTGTCACTCATCCAATGATTCTTTGCAGGTGGAACTGTTCAATACTTAAAAATGTTTTCTTGCAGGTTGGATTTCCATTATTGGTGGTACGGACTCGTGGGTGGGGGCACTTGCGGGTTGAATTGCTGCTTCTTTTTAAACAGCATTGTTTGTCATGTGCTGTGAGTATTTTTTAGCACTTAGTTATCTTTTACCAATAATCAACTGAAATGATGCATTTTACACTGTATTTGAACATGTGCGCAATGTTTTGCGTGTATGCCAACCATCCTATTTTTGGGGTTTGCATATGGTGCGTGAGGTGAACATTGCGGTGTGCAGGAGTGGGAGTGGTTGGTTATTGAGGCGTTCTGCTGTGATACAGTAGGTTAGGCTGGACCTGGGGTCCATGGTGAGTGGTGAGCGGTGAGCTGCTGCGATGGTGCAGTTTGACTGGACCAATGGTCCATGATGTGAAGTGTGCTGCGTTTGCGTTCGCAGGAGGCTGGACCTGGGGTCCATGGTATAGGGTAGGTGTGCTGTGGCTGGCAGTAGGCTGGACCTGGGGTCCAAGGTTTGTAGTAGGTGTGCTGCTGGTGGCAGTAGGCTGGGCCTGGGGTCCAAGGTATGGAGTGGTGTGCTGCGGGTGGCAGTAAGCTGGACCAAGGGTCCGTGGTGGTTAGTGTGTGTTTGGTACGTGTCGGGTTCAGGTGGTTGGTCCTGGCTGTGTTCCGCATTCTTGCGGGTTGGTTCTCTATGGTTCAGGGTATGGTGGTGTTGTGGTACCCTTAGGGGTGCTGTGGTGAACTGTTTCGTTTGTTGTGCTTGTTGCTGCTCTGTTGAGCTGTGTGGGGTGTGCCCAGGGGTGGCAGCCCTGGTGTCCTAGGGGGCAGACTAGGACGGGAGGATGTTTGTGCACTGAGGGTTGAGGAGTGTTAGGTAGTTATTTGTTGTGGACGCTGGGTCGTGGCAGGACCTAGGTTCCAAGGGGCAGCTTGGAACAGGTGGAGGTGCGTAGTTTTTATTTTGTTCCTCGAAGGTTGTCCAGTTCTGTGTTTTGAAGGAGCGAGCCCTTTGTAGACTGCGTTGGGTTCCTCTCTGTTTTGTTATAAAGGGAGGAGTGGAAGTGGTGTAGACTTGAGCGTAGGACTTTGTATAAGGGTTTTGGTAGACACTTATGTGTCAAGTTGTCCAACGTGTTGGCACAGTATTAGTATTCTGGGGGTGCCATGTAGATTTTATTGGGTTTTTACTCCTTCGTGGAGCCTTTCCTGTTTACTTGATCTTCCTTGGAGTGTCGGGGTTTTGGTGTTCTCTGGGGGCAGTTTCTTGTCGCCAGTGGTGTTACTAGTTGGTGCATTACGTGCTGGCCACACGTACATGTAGGGGTTTTTGTCTGGTGATGGTTTTGGTGTGATCATTCCCTGTTTCCAACAAAGTAAAGGAGGGAGAAGTGTTGTAATGTGCTTCCTAGCTGAGTGGATGACATCACTGCTTAATGGAATGTAGTGATGTCAGTGTGAGTGGAGTGTTAGTGTGTGAGGGTTCTATGCTTGGCAGTTGGAGTTATGCTGACTTGGAAAGGACATGCCAATGTTTTGTTCCTGGCATTGAACTACAATAAATCTACTTAATAACTTACCTGCTGGCTCGGGTGTTCTTCAGCTTCCAAGCTATTACACACACCATCTTGGAATCTGAGGTTCGAACTGGGTTTGAATTCCTTAGACTCCCTAGCAGGTGGAAGTTAACATCTCTCTATCAGCAGATCATCACAGCAGAACATAATTCATTGTTTGCGGACGTCACAGTTCATTTGGAACGCTCGAGGTCAGAACATCTAAGTCACCTGGAAACAAAAGTTAAGGATGTTTGTCACATTATGATTTAAATCTTGAGACAGTGATCAATAATCCCCATAAAGTAAAAACTGTTGGAGAGACAGGAGATTGGATCAAAACAATTGCAAAGGTTAGAAATGCGACCCTGCCTAACGCTTTCCAAGACGTGGATAATAAATTGGGGACTCTAGCTAAATACCTGGTAAAATTTCCGGATGGCCACGTGAGAAACAACTCTCTAAGGACAAGACTGAATCTACTACCTATCGGGGAAGTGCCTGTAAAGTGAAAGCAAGAGGAAGAATCACTTAAACTGTGTATACTATTTGAGATCCCTCCAAACCAAACTTTGAGGCACCTGCTAATGGAATGTGAAGGAACTTGGTGCTTGAGATCGTCCTATTCAGAAAGCATGTAATGAACGAAGAAGGGCTGATCTCTGAACATAATTGGAATAGAATTATTTCCAGCCACAAAACTTCTTTGATATTTTCTGTAGTCGAACTGTTAAAAAAAATGTAGATTCATTCACTAAAACTTTAACCCCTATTCTGAACACTATGTCATAAGACATGATCTCGGAGTAAAGACCAGAAACATAGAATAACCTGCAACCAGAAATACTATAAATCAAGAATGTGACGTTTAGAATTGTGGTTTCAGATATATGACTACAGGAAGGTTATGTTGGTGACATTATAGCGTAGAACATTAGTTTTATTGTTAATAGTTTGTATTGTATGTGTTTTGTAAAGGTTTTGTAAAACCAACACAAATAAAAAATAAAAAAAATAAAGGAGAAGAGAGAAGAAAAGGAAAGGAGAAGAGAGAAGAAGAAGAAAGGAGAAGAAGAAAGAAGAAATAAGAAAGGAGAAGAAGAAGAAGAAAGGAGAAGAAGAAGAAGAAAGGAGGAGGGGAAGGAGGGAAGAGAAGAAGAAGAAGAAGAAAGGAGGAGGGGAAGGAGGGAAGAGAAGAAGAAGAAGAAGAAAGGAGGAGGGGAAGGAGGGAAGAAGAAGAAGAAGAAGAAGAAGAAGAAGAAGAAGAAGAAGAAAGGAGTAGGGGAAGGAGGGAAGAAGAAGAAGAAGAAGAAAGGAGGAGGGGAAGGAGGGAAGAAGAGGAAGAAGAAGAAGAAGGGTGAAGCAGAAGGAGAAGAAGAGGAAGAAGAAAGGAGAAGAAAGGAGAAGAAGAAAGGAGTAGTAAAAGAAAGGAGGAGGAGAAGAAGAAAGGAGAAGAAAGAAGAAGAAGAAAGGAGAAGACGATGAAAGGAGAAGGAGGAGAAGAGAGAAGAAGAAAGGAGAAGAAAGAAGAAGAAGAAGAAAGGAGAAGACGATGAAAGGAGAAGGAGGAGAAGAGAGAAGAAGAAAGAAGAAAGGAGACAGAAGGAGAAGTAGAGGAGGAGAAGAAGAAGAAGAAGAAGAAGAAGAAGAAGAAGAAGAAGAAGAAGAAGAAGAAGAAGAAGAAGAAGAAGAAGAAGAAGAAGAAAGGATGAGGGGGAAGAAGAAGAAGAAGAAGAAAGGTGAAGGAGAAGAAGAGGAAGAAGAAAGGAGTATGAGAAAAAAGGAGAAGTAGAAGAAAGGAGAAGGAGGAGAAGAAGAAAGGAGAAGAAAGAAGAAGAAGAATGGAGAAGAAGATGAAAGGAGAAGGAGAAGAAGAAGAAAGGGGGAGAAGAAGAAAGCAGACTAAAGGAGAAGAAGAAGGGAGAAGGAGAAGAAGAAAGGAGAAAGAAGGAGGAGAAGAAGAAAGGTGAAACAGGAGGAGAAGAAGAGGAAGAAGAAAGGAGTAGGAGAAGTAGAAGAAAGGAGAATGAGAAGGAAGAAGAAAGGAGGAGAACAACAAAGGAGAAGAAGAAGAATTATTATTATTATTTGGCCTACTGGATCCTCCTCTTCATTGTTATGGACTTAATGGAGGTAAGTACACTAAAGGAATTTATGGATCATCCCAGCGGCTCTAAATATCTTTGATTACAACACTGGCGATGAGTTGGTCCAAAGGACGGGTCAGGAAGCGAACCCAGAAGTGCTGTGAGGGAGTCGAGGGGAGGTGGGGGGGGGGGTGAGGCCATCTGAGGACCCACTGCACCCACAGGAAGTCCCACCACCCACGGCAGCCTACTAGAGAAAGTAGGCTAGTAAGTGAGGAGATGGTGAGAGGGCTGCTTTTGAAAGGTCTGGCTATCAGCATGGGCATAGCGCTGTGAGGAGAAGTCATGCGCCACCTGGGATGTTGAACATATTTTGTAATTGTGCGCAAAAAGGGTGCCTATATATTTGTTGCCAATTTTGTAGATTACCTGAATGTCAACTAAAGTATATCTCAGAAACTTGCGTTAAATAAACCCCGCGGACTCATGCTTTTCACCTGAAAGCAGGGTGTCCCGATATTCACTAAAGTTAATTACTTCCAACTGGTTTCTAATGGACCCAGTTGCTAACAGATGGGTGCCTATACCTCCATTAGATTGTTGCCAAGAAACGTACAGGAGTAATTTTATTTTATCAGATACATTTAAAAACCCCACACGCTTCAACGGGATCCAGTAGAAACTATTTCTTAAATGTCAATTGGAAGTCGACTAGCATGCGCTATGTGCAGACGACATGGACTCCACCCTGCCGTAACCATCCGTCTCAGGTTTCTGTCACTTCACATCATGATGTCTTCTTGGCAATTCTGCTTTACTATTTCCAAATAGTTTCTACTGGATTCAGTTGCTGACGTGCAGGTTTTTCTTTGTTGCATCTCTTGAACCGCTTTCAATAGTTTTAGTGGTGACTTTCGGCCGTCCCTATGCTCTGCACCACCCACATCTGCATATGGCGCCATGCAAGCTCCATTCTTTCTCTTGGTTATCACTGCCCATATTTCATTGGCCCCCCTTCACTCCATCGGCCCTCTCCTTCCCTCACTCCTAACTGCCCTTAGTTGCCTCAATCCTCATAGAGTATCATTGCAATACCTATACCAAAGCTTAAACGAGTGGCTTTGCCAATGCGTGTTTAGTGTTAACATAGCACGCAGCCATAACGTGGCCACTGTTTAATGCACTCCTACCTCTGACACTTAGGCCGACTGAGGCCGAGATAAAGTGATTTGCCCAGGATCACACAATTTGGTAAATGTTGGGAATCACTCTCTCCTATGCTCTTTCCAAACTATACACCTGCGCCCACAGCAGTTTGACAGACATGTGAATTGTGCATCCCACCGTGAAGTCACGAGGTGTGAAGGGACCACCATAAGAAATCAAAGAATGAAATGAAGGCAGCCGCTACAGCCCGGCCACCAAAACAAAGCAAAAAATAACGCGCTCTTAACCCGGTGAGGCCCTGTGTAACGTGTAAGGCCTGTGCCCTGCCCTGCCCCGCCCCCTGGGCTCTGCCGGCCGTGCGTCGGGCATCCCCAGTTCCAGCGAGACTGCGTCATGAGCGTCCTCTTCGGGAATTAACAGCAGCCGACACAATCCACCCCCCCCCCTTCAAAGCAATCTTTGATTTTTCTCCAACTATTGGAAAGTGAGTGCTCCCTCGGACCGCTTTCTCCCCTCTTCTTTGCCCTCAAGTTACCACGGTTCCTCTTGCGTTCTAGTCAAAATCCTTTATGTAATGGTTTGGGGTGTACTTTGCGGGGGCATACCCACCTCTCGTCTTCTAGAGTGAAGCCCTCTGTTGCTCTTTGTGGCCTTTCCATGACTCTTTATGCGTCCAGGATCCGAGTGGAAAGCGCATTCAATCACATATTTACGGTAAAATGGAAAGTGTGCAAAAGCTTATTTTCTCCATTGAAGTATTTGGTTACTTATTATGTCAAACTCCAACCCAGAATTTAGAATGCATCCAATAAGCAAATGATGTATTATCTTGCAAGAAATTAATGATTGCCATACCCTCTGAAGCGGATTAGGAAAGTGCAAATAATTGAAAGGGCCTGGTTTTGCAAGTTTCTGTTAAACTTTGCCATTATTGGGAAAGATTAGGAGCATTAACTCTCCAATGGACTTAGTCCATCACAGCCCATCTGGATTTAGACCCAACAAACAGGTGTATTTCTTAAGTGCTCTGCCAAACTCAGCCTTTCATCCTTCCGAGGTCGATAAATGAGCACCACACACGTGGGTAATAAGCAGTGCTCAGATGCCTGAGGGTTTGTAGCGCTATATAAAAGTAAAAGTAAAAAAAAACAAAAAAAAAACAATATAAAATATTTCTTCGGCCACTCCTACAGAGCATTGCGCACGTCCACATGCATTTTCTTCCAAACGCTCACCTCTGTCTAGTGGGCTTTGTTGGAAGATTGTCAGGCAGAGCAGGTGGACCCCTTTTGCATATACATGGAAAGGATGAGCAGCCTGACCTTGGGGGGGAGACATGGTCATTGACAGCTCTAGGGGAGTTGGGGCAAGGGTGATGGCGCTTCCTCTTCTCTTGCACCTTGTGAGTAAAGTGATTGACCATGTTCTGACCAAGGAACTTCCCTTATAAACGAACTTATACAACCAGCTGGATATGTCTCTCTGTTAATAATCCCCTTCCCCAACAGGGGTCTTTCAGACTTTTCTGTACCCACTTTAACAAGCATGTAAGTCTCTGGTCGGGAAGATGTGCGATTAAAAAGTCTCTTCCAGGATTCCCCCCTGGATTATTCATATCTCAAGCATCATGTTCTCCTAAGGATTTCCCGGGCCCTCTGCAAACCTTCCCTTGGTCAATAGGGCTCCTTGAGTCCCCTTTTCGGACCTCTACATCTACCAATTATTTTATGGAGAGCATATCCACGTTCCAGACAAGTTCACAGGTAAGTTACTTCCTGTTTTGGACAAAGTAATGTATCTGAGACCAACAGTCTCTGCCCATGGCTCTCCCCAGTGTCACTCACAGTCTTTGGCACACAGCTGCTCTGATGAATGAAGCCCTGGTCAGTGAGTTGCCTCTCCTGATAGGTCACTGTTCAAATAGTATAGTTCAGGTACCTTAGACATTCTTGATGGGGCTTTAGGCCTGTTGTGAGTAGGTTCTGCAGGGTCGGTAGGCTGTTGCTGTGCCTTCCCACTAGCCCTCGAGTTGTCGTCTAACCTCTTTGACAGTCCACCACATACTTGATGCTAATTTTTCTAGACAACATACAGGATTGTGTTTCCGTACTCTCTGCCTATACCCCAATGCCCTCTTGCTTCCTGACCATTTTCTGCTCCTTCAACCAGTGTTTGTTTTTTTCTTTTTCTCTCTCTCTCTCTCCCTCTCCCTCTCCCTCCCCCTCTACCCCTCTCCCCCCTCTCTCCCTCTCTCTCTTTATCCCCCTCTCTCTCCCTGCAACCTCTCTACCCTCCCATCCTCTCGTCCTTCCTGCCTCTCTTCCTTCCTGTGCATCTCCACACTTCTTCACCTTCACCAGCCTCTTCTGCTCTCTCCCCATGTTCAACTTTCTCTGCAACTCCACCACCTCGTGTCCCTTTAACTCTTTCTCCATATTCACTACTTCCTGCACCTTGAACTCCTTCTCCATCTCCACGGTTCCATGTAAAGTCGTCGCCTGGAAAAAGTTGCCAGGTAGGTGACTTTTTCCTGCCCCCTAAAATGCGTTCCCCAAATATTCTAGGAGGGGTATAATTTTATATTATAAACTCCCATCATGAAATTTTCAGGGAAAGTGTTTGATTTTAATGAGGGTGCTTTTTTGGGGAATTGTCCCCCTCTGGCAGCCATTTCCCAGGCAACTTTATCAATGGACACCATCTTCACCACGTCCTGCACCCTGAACTCCTCCTTCACCATCACCTCTCACTGCACCTTCAACTCCTTATCTACCATCACTGCTCCTCTACTCCAAACACCGACCATTATGCTTCTTTCCGGTGGTTTATATACCAGTCTATTGCCTCCCTAAGGATAGGGTTGAACCTGACGTGCGGCATCTGGGAGGTACATTGAATTCTTTCTGGGGATTGCTGGTTGGATGAGTGGGTAACTAATTCAGGTGAGTGAAATTGGCTTCCCCAGCTTTGCTGGGCACTATGAACAGCGCCTATATCAGGATAATCTGCCATCTTGGTTTCATACACGCACATGTTACAAATGTGAGAGGACCTGGCAGGGCTTCGCTCTGCTCAGCATTTGCTCAGCCACCTGGAACACAAGCGGTGCGGATCTTTGGACATACACGCACATGTTCGGAATGTGAGCGGACCTGGCAGGGCTTCGCTCTGCTCAGCATTTGCTCAGCCACCTGGAACACAAGCGGTGAGGATCTTTGGACATACACGCACATGTTAGGAATGTGAGCGGACCTGGCAGGGCTTCGCTCTGCTCAGCATTTGCTTTTGGATTTTCAGCATTTGGAACACAAGCGGTGAGGATCTTTGGGTCCATTATTCCTTTGTGAGGGTTTCCAAAGTCTGCTGAGCTAATGCACCGTTCCACTGATGACCTGCCCCTTTGCTGAGGGGGCATCCCCGGGGTTCCTCCTAATACCGCCCTCATGTTCCACATCATGGAATGGGTTGTGGGGCTCGGCACACTGAATCGCCTCAACACATTCCATAAGTGTCAGGTACGGGACATTGTCACAGACCCTATTGCAGGGAGGTGAACCGGAAACCAGTCAGGCAACAGGACACATCATCACTGGGAGATTCTTTGGCAGCTCCTCAAGAAGAACCTAGAGCTGCAATAAGAGTTCCTGAGATAACTTGATGGCACTCTCCACCCATTGGTCACTCTGGGAAGGCCACTCACCCACCAGAACATCAATCACCGAATCTACTTTAAGAAAACAAATCCCAAAATCTTGAGCTACAAAATTGCAAACCCCACTTGTTCGCATTTTGTAACTCGAGCTTTTGAGATTTTCTTCATTTGTCCCCCTGCTTTACATTTAATGTATGCAGAGGACACCCCGCAACTCCCAAAACCCATAATCCCGCCGCAACCCCTACTCACACACATTCAGCATTTTCTTTACGTTATTTTGGAGCAATACCCAATCACCAGAGCGACATTGTACAAGAGACTGTGAGTGACACCAGGGAGAGACCTGGACAGACGTTTGGAGAGCCCTTTGAATTAATAATGGTTGACATTCTGACAATTTTTAAGTTGGCCACCATTGCACATAGCCTAGAATAAACCCTGTCAACCAAACTCCACAGTTGCGTTCTTTGTGGAGCCCACTTGGTTTCATGACACTTGCCAGAGGAACAGAGAACTCAGGGAGATACCAATGGGGACATTGAGGAACTACCTAGTGGCCCCAAATTCGCAGTGGCTCAAAGAAATGATTGATCACTATAGTTTGCCTTCAAGGAGATAAACCCAGAGGAAGAAGGGCTCCAAAAGACAGGGCCATAGCATGAAGAGGGCTATTATACAGGGTAGAAAGTAACCCTACTGGGAATGGGCAAAGGAGTTTACAGCTGGTGGTCCCATCGCCCTTGAGACAAGAAGTATTGAACCTTGCCCATTGCCACTTGAGCACCAGACACCAGGGAATAGCTAAGACATAAGAGTAGTTCCTGAGTCAATTCTTTTGGCCTGAAATATACAGACGTTTACAAAAAGACCTCTTGCAGTGATATAGGCAGAGTGCCCCTTCAAACCCCTTCCTTTTTGTTAGCGTCACTTTTTTCCAGGGCTCTAAGGGATATCATGGTGCCCCTCAGCCCTTCCACTAATGGGAATCAGTACATTTTAGAGGTAGTAGATTATGCCGCCATGTACACAGGTGGCTTCTTATCAGAAACAGACCTAACCAACACATTCTGAAAGGCCTCATGTTTCTCCCTATTGGAGTTTCCTAGAGAGACTTTTATGATCAGGGAACCACATTTATGTCAAAACTTATGACAGATCTAAAGAATCTCCTCTCCATAGATACCTTGATTGCCTTCATCTGTTGCTGCCTAACAGATGGCTTTAAGGAAACTTTTAACCAAACCCTCAAGAATCTTGTGCGTAAGCTAGTCGACGAAAATGCCCGGAATGAGCTGATACCATGGACCCTTTTTGCAGTTTGGAAAACCCTTTAAGCATCAAAAGGCTTCTAATAAAATATAAAACGTAAAGGAGCTAATCCAGAGAAAATGTGGTGTTGTGGAACCCACCGAATTATGACTTTCAAATGTGGAGGAGATGGAGAAGAATATCTGAGACAACAAGAAGCCAAAGTTATTTTGTTTTCCTGAAGTACCCTGAAAGGATTAAATACAGATCATGAGCTTCATTTTTAGAGTAAAATACAGGATTCAAGAGTATGTGAATTTGTATTCATTAACAGGAATAACTTCCCCTTGACTACACAAGATTGAGATACTACAAAAAATAATATCTGGAAACCAATTGCACAAATGACAAACCTAATTTCTATAAAAGCTAAGGGTGGGCGTAAATGGTAGTAACCCGGTTCTTAAATATAATACATTAAATAATTGTAGATTGTTTATTAATATATATTTGATGAAATTGGTTCCATGGTGACATCATGAAATATTGATGTAACCACACACACAATACAATACATTTAATCAAATACACACTATTATGTGTATCAACATGGGGAGTTCATAAAGTACATGTGCTTCTACAGAAACATAATAAAATGTTAGAATGGAGAGTATTCTACACGATGGCAACCGATGTCAACTCTAGATAAACTGAAAGGCTGTGGTTGAAGAAAACTAGTCTTGTTTTGCTGTTACGAGTAAGTGGCACTAAAAAAGGATACACATTGGGCCTCATTACGACCCTGGCGTTGAACCATGGTGCTATTAGCACCATGGTCCATGCCGGATTCCGCCATGGTGGATGGCGGAATTACCGCCCCATTACAAGGTTGGTCGGGCGGTAATTCCCCATTCACCATGGCCCCTTCCCCATTCCCATTTTTGGCCCATAGGGCTCAATGGGAATGGGGAAGGCGCTAATTACGGCACCGTAATTAGCACCAAGGTCCCTTAGCGGGTTGCACTTTAACGCCTGCAAAAAGCAGCCTTTTACGGCGCCGTTAACCCCTTAACGCCAGGGTTGTAATGAGGCCCATTGGCACGTGTTACACGGAACACCAAAAAGCATAGTGCTAAAATGAAATACACCAACCAATCACACATTAGACTAATATATATCTGCTGTAATTGGTTCTATTGTGAAACTAAGTATACATAAAACAAACATTACTTTAATGGCATAAAGTGTACAGGTTAATTTCTGCATATAAATACACATTAATATGTGGATCAAAAGGGAGGTGGGGCCCAAAAGGTATATGTGGACTCAGGTAGATATAATGAAGGGCCAGGATGGAGAGGGTGTTACAAGATGACAACAACTGTTAATGTTATACGAGCTAAAACGTTATGGCTGAGGAGATCTTGTCCTCTTTCTGTTAATATTAAGTTACTTTAAATAGAGATCCCAAAATGGCGCCTAGGTTACACAGAAGGCCAAACAAGACATGGTTATTATACCATGCCATGTGGATACATTGTATCAGGTAAGGGTTGAAGCCTTTATTAGATTAGCAGGTTCATTCAAGAGGAGGGATAGAAGCTAAGGAACACTATGTATGAAATGTATTTCAGACTAAAGAAAATATGAAAACACAAGAAAGAGGTCCTGTGGTAGATTAGCAGAAAGAAAAAGTCAAATCACTTGGATAGGTAAGTAGATATTTAATACGAGCATTTGAGAGGTTAAAAGTAAATGATTTTTTTTTTTATGGTGCTTTAGCTCGCCTTTTCATTTAATCAGTTTATTTTGCAAAAATAACAATATATGATGCATATTGGAACACAAATATGCTAAATGGAAAATAATTAAAGATGTTCAAAGGAAGTAACACAGGTAGGAGGGTTGGAGAAAGACAATTGATAAAAAATATGCTGTGATATTTGCTAGTGCCTCTCGATGAGTAAGACAGTAAAAGTTAACAAATGCAAGAATGTAATTGCTTTTAAGTGGCGATATGACAAAAGACACTGAAATTGGGATTGGCACTTGTTTTGTGCATGGTTTCTTAAATGGGTTAATAGAATATAAATTGATATGCGTGGCTAATTTTGATTTATGAATGAGGTTACTGACTAATACATGTATGTTCTTCCTTTTGTCTATTTTTGCTTTTGGATGCACATACAACTGTGGTTTGAAATTGTGGTGTAGAACTTGTTTATAGAGTATATCAAATTGCCTTTAAGAAGCTTACTAGGGGTCGCACAACTATGATGTGGACCACTAAGCGAAACACGTGTTGGCATAAAGTATTTACTTGTTCACTGACATAGACTTATTTATTTGTTTGGCAGAGATTTATGTAGCTGTCAGCTGACAGAGATTCATTCATGTGTGTGTAAAAAAAGTAAGAGGTGAAATCCTGATTGTAGTTTTGTAAGCAAGGAAAGTTATAGTTCCCTTGGAAGATGTGCACAATTTGAGAGGGCAAAACGTGCATGTGGTTCATGCGTCAAATGATTGATCGCCATGAAAAATGAACGAAAGACACATTGTTTTGGTTTTCAAAAGCGTTGTTTGGGCGCATTCTTGGAATTGTGTGGATTTGTGTGCTTCCTTATGTGCTTCAAAGTACCAGACATTTACTTCCTCAAGTTGTTAATAAGTGTACGTTTGTAGAAGGTTTGAAATAGGTACTTGTGAAAGTATGTTAATCATGTAAGGTGATTGGATTCAGATCTGTTCTGGGCCTATTGAATCTCAGTTACATCAACTTCCCTGACAATTGTATTTATATATTTATGGAGCTTTTTTGATGATAACCGAAATGGGTGAATTATTATATGTGTAAGGTTATATAATCATATGTCATATTGATCTTTTAATATTTATATTATATATTTTTGATTCTTAGTTTTAAGTTGTAACTGACTGTGATTTATATAACTATTCAATGTTCCTTATATTTGTAATTGATTCTGTGTCAAGTTATATTGAACTATTTTCACACTGAATAAAACATTAACATTGTTATCATTAAAACAATAGGTAATCCCTCCTTTTAACTGGTGTTGGGGTGCAACGTCCCAGGCACGTGAAGAGATTTAGGCTGCGCAAATCATATTAGCAGGCAGTGTAGTGCTAGTAGTTCTTTTTGGGCATAGCAGAATGCACGTTTCCATTTGTAGTTAGCTTTGACACATATTACAAGCACCATATAATACTACAGAAAGAGCAACAATGTATTCAAGTTGCGGTTGCACAGGTTAAAGACAGGGTGATGTATTTTGTATTTAGCATTAGTATAAAATGTTATGTTTAAGAAATGTGCTAGTAGGTCGCTGTCGTGAGTAGGCATGTGAGATGGAGTCAGGGAAGTGTTGCGGTAAAGGCGAGGTCCAGGGGCTAAGGTAGCAGGAGTTCCACCACGTTGGATTTCAGCGCACATTACAGGATGCATTTGTGAAAGTGTGGGAAACAGGCTTAACATGGGGCTGCGGCTCTGTTTAGTTGATCCAGAGACGACTAACTCTTACTCCAGAGAGAAGTTATGCTGCTAAGGCCACAGGCAGCCCCACTGTGCTGATAACATCTAATTGAGTGCAGCTGCAGAGCTTGGAGGAGATGGGAAAGGAATGTTCGGTCCAGGGAGGAAGGGTGGGGGTGCGCCTTTTGGACGTTGAATTTAGGGTATGGTGTTCTGTGATGCCAAGAGGCCTGATGAAGATTTAGAGCACTGCTGCCCTCACCCAAAGAGCGGTTATCCTATTTTATCTGCAGCTGCTCTGCTCTAGGGATCAATAAATAAGCAAAATTCAAGCTTAAGAGTGGGGCCGTGATCATGTCATTCATGGGCACCTGGGTTCCCAAACAGATAAGGGGGAGACGTGCTAGGACTGTACCATGATTTGGGATCAGAGGAGCTGAGGTGATGCCAATAAATGTATCTACAAGCGCAGGGAGCTGTCTATGCATGGCACAGTGTTTGGTATAATGAGGAGGCCCATTGTATTATCCAAGCAGAGCTGACCACGCTATTTACACGTTGATCAGGCTCCGAGAAAGGGGTGCACATCGCGTGATGGTCATGAATATTTACTAATCAAAGCAGTGTAATAGGGCAACAATGTACCTGGTTTTCAATCAACTCCTGAGCTTCGTAATTATGATGTAGTTGGTCACATGTTTAGGGGAATGTGTTTTAGATAATGTGTGACCAATAGGTTAATGGAGTATAGGTGTTCATTAAAATTGCATATAGGTGTTAGCCAATGGGTAGTGCGGGATCATGTTGTAATCTTTATTATAGATAGTTTTGTTCATTTGTGATTTTCCGCTATAAAAGATGCAACTTCTTTGGGTGGGGAGAGCTCCGTGTTAGTTCGGTTCTACGGTACCGTCTGATACTTTTTGCATGCAATGAACTTTGTTTTCCTTGCAAACAGTGCATTGATTATTTGGCCTACTTGGAATTGTTTTTATCGTTTCGGTTTTGGGCCATTCACCTATAAATTTGTTGACCCTGACGTGATCCCACACTCTCTGTGAAGCTGCGGTCGGTCACCCAGCCCCTGCGCATCTTGAGCCACAGTCGCCCCTCTGCTGTGAACATCTCACATGAATGACTTGAGGAGGCTTGCAGGTGCTGTTGCCAGAAGGCTAGTCTATTCCTTGGAGCAGAGTGTTGCGCCTAGCTATGCAAGTGAAACGACAGGGCCCCGCATTTGAGGTGCTCGGGAAAATGCATAGACGTAAGTGCACTTTTGCGGGCAAAAACAACAGAGAGAGAAGGAAGTGTGAAGTCGAGTGTCCCTGAGCAAATGGAGAGAGCAGACCAAGTGGCGATATATTGGTTTTATAGTAGGGGAGGAAGGATAGCTCAGGGGCAACACGTTTGTCTTGGAAGCAAGACACTGCGGCACAACACAGGTTTGAATCCTGAGCTTAGAAACCACTTGCTGGTATTAAGCGCGTTATAAATTAACAATAAATAAATTAATGGCCAGAGGGAGCTCCTCCAACAAGAGGAAAGAGGACATCCTATGTACAATAACAGTGATAAAAAAAGAAGAGAGGAAAAGGAATCCCGTTGTACAAGAGGGAAGGCAGCACTGCAAACAGAGTAGTGGTCCATTATATATAGGGCCAGGGATCCCTCCGCCGAACACAAGAAGATGTAAGGAGGGTACATTCCCTCATCACGAGGCAAGGAGACAGAAGAAGTGTCTAAACCATTGTGTAAATAAGTGTGTTTTATTTTTTTATTATGTTTCTGGTATAAATAGTGCTTTAACATGTATATAGAATTGTTGTGGTAATGGCGATGGTTGCCCAGTTGCATGAAATAAGGGTGTGTGGTGGTGAGCATGTGTGTGAGTGGGAAGGGACAAGGGGGCGGGGTGGTTAGGGTTGAGGGGACATTGGGAGGGCATGCAGGGAGTGTGTGCAGCATTAGGAATGTGGGGTAGAATGGTGCCGCTGGATCGGCTATCGAGAAATATGTGTTTTTGGTAAGGAGAGAAATGGGAAGCGTTATGAGTACCCCTCTCGAATATATGTGTTCCACACTTCTGTGGTACAAGGAGAAGATTTCCAAGTGGGTTGTGGATACCAAAGGGGGAAATGTACAAGCCGTGGCCCGAAGTGCACTCGAATAACAAGGGTGCGTTGGGACATATGTATACATATCTGGGTGTGAAGTTTAAAGGGAGGAAGTAGAAAAATAGGCAAGGTATTCTCAAACTCTGGAGAATGGTCGAGCATTTAGAAGATGCCCCGGTGGAACATAAAGAACAAAAGGTGGTAGTGCCTACACCCAGTGTTGTCCCCACAGCCCTGCCCCATACAGGTGTTTCCCATTGCAACCCCTACCAAGTTGTACCATCCCCCATTATGTGCCCCAACCTGCATCAAGGCAGGAAGTTGCCGTTGCTAGCGCGAATGCTGCAAGCAAATCAGTTGCTAATGAGATGCAAGACCGATTGGTTACGGAAGTAGAAGAAAGGGCACGGACAGAATTAGAAACTGATCTCCATAAAACAGAAGCAAAGCTGTTGTGAGCATCACAGGAGCAGGTGGGAGAGACGGAAAGTGACGATAGGCGCAGATGAATGGAGAGCAGGTGATACTCTGTTTCAAATCGATAGTAGAGTCATTAAGGACGTGCAAGTAGCAGCAAGCAAAGGGGGTATCTGGAGGGTCCATCACGTGCCGTCAGTGTAGATTATGACTCGACTTGAATGTCTAGAGAGGCAGAGGTCACAGAGGAGGAAGATGAGTGGGCATCAGAGGGAGAGGAGGGTGTCAAGCCCTGGGGATCCCTCCCATACCTCCTCCTCACCTCGATCTTCAACAGAGCTGTCCTGCGCTTCCGATTCCTTCTTTCTGTGTAGTTTCCTAGGCTCTTTGGGCTTCTTCTCCTTCCTTTGATGAAGATAAGGGCACGCTCCCTCAGAGGCCACCTTGACCTGGATGTGAACCAAGTCTCAGGCAACTCCGAGAAGCAAACCCCTCTATTCAGGGAAAAAGCCTTGGTTGGCACAAAAAACCCTGGATGATCTGTAGAATGGATTCAGATAGGATGCACTGTCCTTCTAAGAAAGTTCCTTGGAGAATTGGTAGCAAAGAAATTTCCTCGGAACCCTGGGTGATCAAATCCAAGTAGGAGTTGCTGTTTGGGTAAGTTAAGTTCCTTGACAAGTTGATTGGATCTTCTTGAGGCAGTGTCTATTAGTAGACTGAAAACAGCAACCAGTCCATCCTCGAATTGTGCTGCCGGTATACAGAAGCTGAAGCACAAGCTGACAAAAAAAAGCTTCCTTTCAGAAACCGAAAGAATAGAAGAGATACACAGTAGAATGCTAAGTAAAGAAAGGAAAACCTCCCCCGACTACTAATGTAAGGCAAATGATAATGAGGGAAGCGGAAAGACAGGGCACCAACCCCAAGGAATATACAGTTTAGAAAATAGTAGAGGACGAGCAGTAGTTGGCGAACAGAACGCAGCGAGAAACGAGAGAATAGTCCTGATAGAACGGGAAAGATACAGAGTTCAGGAAAGTCAGAATCCGTCACTACAAAGGTGACGGCGGGAAGTAAGGAAGGCAAAACAGTAACAGCCGAACACAAGAGTAAAGGAACGGAGCCGCGTAGGAGCGGAAACGAGTGAAAACACACTGAAAGGAATACTGCCAACAGGGAAATGTGCAGACAGGGCTGATGAGAAGAAACAGCTAGCAGAATTGATTCAAGAGAAAAAGGGGGCTGAAATCCAGTAAATAGGAGGTAAACCGTGCGAAAGACCAAAGAATGATACAATGCAAGGATTGCTAGTCCCCGCCTACCTAAATACAGACGATGGCCATATTGGGAGAAGACTAGATCACACTATGCGGACGGAGTCTGTGCACATCTCTAATGAGTTTCCACCTCTGCCAGCACTTCCAAGGGCAGTGCATGACAGGGGGAAAATCAGGAGGATGAGATACCACCAGTAGAACACAGGACCAATATTTAGAGCACAACCTGGTCGAATCGCTGTAGAAAAAGGCAAAAAGAGGAGAGAGAAGTGCACAGACTAAAAGTGGGGGGGTACACAGTTGCTGTTACTACACAATGGACATGGGAGGGCTCAATATATGCCTTGGCAACACATGGGCAGAAACAATTCAATAAAAGCATTTCCCTCACTCACAGCGGGGCAGGTAAATAGATATCTGCATCAGAAAAACAGACTCCGGGAATTGCATTGGCAGTGGGCGACATGAAAAGTGTATTTGCTGTGATGCTATGAGAAAAGGCAGATGACATTTGGAGGAAGGTGGAGTATCCAGGGGTACAGATAAATAATGACAATCATGATGGAGCACAGTTCAATGACTGTTGAATGAGAGTATGAAACGCGTTATGGTCAGCATACCCAGACACACCAGACATGAATTTGATTATGACCTGTACCATGAAGTTAGATGAAGACCAGGCATTATATATAAGCCACATTCAAGAAATGTGGAGGGCAGAGACATGGGAACCCTGGGAAAAGAATACTACCTATAAATATTATATTAAAGAAAGTTAGTCCATTTGAGACGAATGTTATATTGATAAATGGGCTACTTTTAACATCCAAAACTGTAGAAATGTCCTGTTTTTTAATTTTTAACCATGGAGGATCGAAAATTCTTATGCTATTAATTCTAATCATTGTGCAATTATTTTCTATTTTCCTGCTTTTTATTGTATAATGTATGTGTTGACTTGAAGATTTTATGTCGAATAAATGTTTGACTGACTATAAACATACTACTACTAGTCCCTTGACTAGTCCCCTATAGTCTATTGACCAATTGGCCACATTCTAATCTACCCCTGCCTTCTAACATGTGGTCTCCTTACTCTGTCATCCTGGTTTCTCGCTACTTGAGTGGCGAGCTACCTGGGATGTTACCTTCCCCATGGGCCTAGTCACATGATGTGCATCTGGTCGTTAACCTGAGCTCAGTGGATACCTTTGAGGTCGAATTTGCCCTTTATAATAATGGTGTGCTTCTCTTGATACAAGACATGTGGGCACCCCACCATGCCTCTCTGTTGCGGGACTACATTTGTTGGTATCACCCCTCGCTCCTCGTATCACAAATCATGGAATGTCTTACTCCTCATTCCCCCCTTATCAGCTGGAGCTTCTCCTGGGCCTCTCGATGACCACACTAATCAATCAGGTTCTGTTGGATTTAGGGATTTTATTTCATGGTCGTCTGGCAGTTCAAATGCGATGGCCTTTATTGTGGGGGACGCTAGTGCCCTTAATCTAGGCTGTGCATTTTGGCAGTTCAAGACTTCTACCCTAGCTCCCATGGGCTTGTCCTTCGGGACGGGCACAGCCCTGCCCATGCATGCTTGGCCATTCACATTCCTTTCTGGTTTTGCAGGTTTACAGTTCAATACAGTTAAACTCGTATCTTTTAGGGCTGAAGGCCTCTATGCTCGGTTTCACTGCTGCGGCCTGGGATGGGAAAATTATTTTAACTCTTTCTCACACTGCGCTGCCACACTTCCAACGGGCCTGCACAGTAAAAGGCCTTACTTCCAAAATGGCAGTGCTTCAGTATGTCTCGTGCCTGGGACCATGGCCTACATCATCAATGCTATGCACTACATTTTACCTATTATACTACAATATCACTCATGCCCTATACCATGGCCTGTCTACACCTTCATGACTGTTAAGAATCAACTATATTAATTAGTCCCACTTTGCAAGCTCCACCCCCCTGCAGCCATGTACTTTTGTGTGTGCTAATAGAATTTCCTGAGCCTGAATCGTTTGGGTGGGCATAGGAGCTGAATGTGCATCCCAACACCCACCATCAAAGATGATGCCCCCAAAGGTCCCAAGCCCCCCAACAAGTGCCAAACCCGTACAATCACCACAGTATCAGTAACCATCACCTCCACACCAGCAAAGGCAGAATTGAGGTCCAAATCCTGCACCAGTGTATATACAGCAGCAAGCCCCACAGCCCCCATCTCAGTCTTGGGGCAATAACTCCCTGCCACATTGTACGGTAACCCATTACACTGGAGTGAGTGTACTAGGAGAGAGCGTTTTTTCACTCCTGGGGTTGAAACACCTATCCCCAGTAGGACAGCCAACAGAAAGGCCTTACGTGCCCAGTCCGGTCAGTCACTACCGACTCGGAAGAGGAACCTCAGGTAGGTGTGCGGATACGTAGTAAAACATTCACCCTCATGGTAGACACAGGAGCGACAAAGTCCTGTATTAAGGAAGGTCACTTTCCCTTGTTAGAAAAAGGAATGGACACGCAGGGGTTCTCTGGGGCAATAATGTCAGTTCCAGTTCCAGAAGACTTAAATATCAAGGTAGGTACCCAATAGGTGGTAGCCCTGTTATTATCTCACAGATACCTTAATGAACTTGATAGGTAGGGACCTCCTAAGCAAGGTAAACATGACTTGCATTTACTGAAGATGGTGTAGTATACTCAAACCCAAGAATATATCATGCTAGGGCTGCTGTGATAATACAAGCACTTTACAGTGATGCCGCTACCAGAGGGGTGCCTATACATCCAGAGTTATTCCTCTATGGATTAACAGTGTTGGTGGGATGGGTGCCAGTAATGAAAGACAAAACGTGGACAGTGGCAGTGGAATTTCTGTTTAGGCCAGGAGTCCCTCAAAAACATGCTCCAGTTAATATGCTTGCAATTTCATAGATAACCTGCTATGCGCATATGGAATTTTCATAATCCCATCAGCAGCTAAAATTGCGATCAACGGTTTGAGGTCAGTTTGAATGTCAGACTTTTTGCACCACAAAATATGTGAAAATAGTGAGCAGCCCAAAAACAGGCTAAAGCTACTCCCTCAATTACAGGGTGCATATGTTCCCGAAGTCCCGTGAAGTCCCGCTTTGCCCGCTGCTCTGTTCCGTCCTCCATTTGAATTTGGACTACTTTGACTACCTTGACCATAAGGCACTTTGTCTGACTACTATTGTGGGCGTGCCTATAAAATAGAACTCGCGCGTGCACCGCGCGCGCGCACCGGCGAAGTCCCGTGAAGTCCCGCTTTGCCCGCTGCTCTGTTCCGTCCTCCATTTGAATTTGGACTACTTTGACTACCTTGACCATAAGGTGAAGACTGCGGCTGCATTGACCTGCTATATATGAACTTGGGGCCTTTTATATATATATAGCAATATACGTGTGCTAATTGTGTTTCTCACTTACTTATAGGCACTTTGTCTGACTACTATTGTGGGCGTGCCTATAAAATAGAACTCTGCGCGCGCGCACCGGCGAAGTCCCGTGAAGTCCCGCTTTGCCCGCTGCTCTGTTCCGTCCTCCATTTGAATTTGGACTACTTTGACTACCTTGACCATAAGGTGAAGACTGCGGCTGCATTGACCTGCTATATATGAACTTGGGGCCTTTTATATATATATAGCAATATACGTGTGCTAATTGTGTTTCTCACTTACTTATAGGCACTTTGTCTGACTACTATTGTGGGCGTGCCTATAAAATAGAACTCTGCGCGCGCGCACCGGCGAAGTCCCGTGAAGTCCCGCTTTGCCGCTGCGGCGCGAGCAAAGCGAGGGGCTTCTCAGAGAAGTGAGTGAGATTACTGTGAGATTACTGTGATTATATTGTCAGGCACTATATATTTCACGGAACGTCATTGACCCATAAATTTTGTAATTCTGGTGGTTCTTTAGCAATTCGGCAGTGAAGCTTTGAAGCAACGTCATGAATCGTAATATTTATACCTTACGCACTGGAATGCCGCCACTACCATTGCCTAAATTGTTTGCCAAAACATGTGGCGTGAACCCGAATTCCAATTCCAATACTACCACTGGTATAAATACCACGTGTGTGAATGAATCGAGTTTAAAAAAAGCATTGCCCCAAGTGGCGTCGGGACCATTGCATGCGAACAAATTACATGTCCAGGCCGTCCCCTGTGTCTCGACTCCGCGAGCTACAGGGGCCGGGCCTGTGGCTCTTCTAGTAGCCAAAAGTAAAAAACAAGTATCTGCTCGTGACACCTTATCATCAAGACAAAAACAAAAAAAAGTTACAAATTCGAAAGATATTAGATCTTTTTATTCGGACTGTGTTAATTCTAAATCCCTTTTACATCTCTCACAAAGTGATAAACAAGTGGGCCTCAATACCTCCAACCAAATACAAGAAGTGTGTGGTTCTACTGTGCATGTATCACTTTCTGACAGCACAGTGTTAAGAAGCGAATCTGTGGCTCACTATCCACCCTCGAAACAAAATCTTGAGGTTACGAAATGTCCAGAGGAAATGGTGCTTATTGATCTGTCTCCCCCTGATTCTGACTTTTTGTTAAATCAAACATTGGGAGGTTTGTCCTTTTCACCTAAACTATTTTCGAATGGGGGGTGTACTAGATCAAATCTAACCTCTTCTTTTATTTATCCCACTCCACGGAAATTCTCACCAGTGAACCAAATTCCTCCTTGTTCAAACATCTCTAAAGTGCTAGAACTAACATTGGGTGCTATGATTCTGACAATGCAAACTCTGACAACGCTATTTAACACTTTGAACTCCAAACTGGATGTACAAAGCACACAATTACTTTCAGTGCTGGCTTGGCAAACCAAACAAGAAATAATCTGGGCTAGTCAAGGTGTGAATCCAAAGGTGAACCCTTGGAACCCAGGGCTGACAGTCGACCAGTGTTTATCGCCCATTATGTTTCCACCGGTGGTGGACCTAACTTCAGCTCCTATGAGTGTGGCGGGTCCGCCGGTGGTGGACTTAACTTCGGCCCCTAACCTTGTAGTTGATTTAACCGCTGTTCCTTACTCTGTACTGCCAATATTGTCACAAAACTCAGTAGTTAATGTGAGCATGGACCAACAAGGAGTTCACCCTTTGTCCCCAATCACCGTGGACAACTCTGGAATTTTGTGCTCGCTTCCTTATATTGGTCAGATTATCAGAGAGGCTACTACAGAGGCTACTGAGGATGTTGAAGATATGACGACAACCGAAACACCTCAAGCTCAATTCAAAATATTTACCAAAAAATCTCCTATCTCAGGTTCAAAGACCTGTTTGTCCAATAAGGAACCATCCAAAAAAACGAAAATGATGCAACCTGCATTATCTAAAAAAGCTAAAAATATCAAAAATACAGAAATACCCAGTTCAGCAAGCTCTAAATCATTTTTCAATACGCTTACTTTACCGAAAAAACAGGTCCAGAAAACCTCATGTATCATTACAAAAAAATATGCACATCTGAATCAGCTGCGTAAACTCAAGCTTGATTGTGCCAACAGAAATTTGGTTGCAGCCGAACCCTATGCGCCATTAGATCCTCTAGTGCAAGCTGTTCAAAATTATGAACTTGCTGGAAAGAAGCAAGCTCTCTTTGAAACCCAACCATCACAATCCAAACAGTCAGCTGGTTCCAAACTCGAGCTTTCCTCTAATACAATAAATTCTAAAGCTGCGATACCCGATGGTGTGTTTAGTGAAATTCCTAATAGCTGCTCCACGACTCAGCCTCCTACAATTCCACTGCCCCCCTTGGCTAGCTGCGAGCAACAGATGCTAGCAAGAAGACGATTAGAAATCAGAAACGAAGTTGATGCCTATATGAGTGCTTTTTCAACGTCAACAACTTTTAAAGCCCCCATACTTAAATCTGCAATATCAACCACTTCTATTCCTCAGGTATCTGAAAGCACGGTTACATTTCAAGGTGTTGATGATGAAACAACTTTCCCAGTGGATCCACCGTTCTCAAGTCAGGAAGCAGAAATTGCTTCTCTAATAAATTCTTTACGATCTAAAACAAAACAATTTGGTCCTACTAACTCAATATCCGCTCCTAACAAACCTCAGACAAAATCCATACTGAAAACAAAAACAGATAAAGAATCTAATGTTGCTTTAGTGCTGGGCTGTCGGCCGGCCCCCTTTCCGCAATATGTACTTAATAGACATAGCATCTTACAGGTGTTTTCTGATATTCCCATATTGCAGGATATTGGATCGGTCGACATTGCTCAGGTGGAGTTCTTCAATGACAATGTAGTGAGTACAGCTTGTATCTGGCTGACGTCCCTCGTTATTAGAAATTTGATATGGGACGCCAAAGCCCAATTATTAGATCTTGGATTCATATTATTACTAGGTCCCGTGACGCCCACCAATGGCTCCCTTTGTGCGGAATCCTGGGTAAAGACGGCGTCAAATGAAATTAATAAGGCACAAAGTTTTACTGAGACTAACACTGCTGTTGCCATCTCGAACCAATGCCGTTGTAATTGTGATTCCAGAAGCTAACTTCCTTGCAAGGTCAATAAAGCGCGAACCATAACCCTAGGGTCTTGGAACACTCGCGGCCATCGTCATCTAATTAATAATACACAAGACCCTCTCACAAAGTTTGATGTAATTCTTTTGCAAGAAACCTGGTTCTTATCTGCCCCTTTATGGGATAACCATGGTTTACATTTTTTACCTGCAATTAAAGGTGTGATGGGTCGGCCGATGTCTGGCCTCGTGACTGCCGCCAAAATATCTTCACAAATCGGGATTATTTTCTCATTTGCTCCAAATTCCTTCTCACAACTGACAATCATATCCGTTGCAAAGACCTTGTATGCGATTATTAACTTGTACTGGAACCCCAAAGGCATTGAGATGCAAAACTTTTTACTTGATATATCCACCATGTTAGACTTCATTATATTAATACCTAACATCAAGCACACTATTGTTGCTGGAGATCTAAATTTGCATTGTTTACATGGCGATAAATTGCAAGAAAATAGCAGGCAAAGGTTGTGGGAGAACTTAATGCGCTCTAGAGGGTTTTGTATGCTGAATGGAAGCAAATATGATACTGGTGAAATAGCCTATACGTGGCAGCAGGGCTGGAAAAAAGCCACTATTGATTATATCTATGTTGACGATAGGTTGTTTTCCAAAATCAAATTTTTCAAAATTCAACAGAACTTGAATAGTGATCATTGCATTCTCTCCATTGAATGGGCAGCAGATGGCACTCCTTTAAAGACTCCTTCCAAAATCGATCAGGGGCACTTAACGGTATCAAACTCTTTAAACCGCCTAATTTGGAATGAAACCAGTCTTGGGAAATTTGATGACGCTCTCCGTACATCCTTGTGTCATTCACGAAACAGCTCACAAGCTAATTGTGTCCCCTACTATGACCTTATGCAATATTACACCAACACTAAATTGTGCAAACCAAAAGCATCTAAGCATATACATATGTTTGACCTGGAAATCAGAAATAAAAAAACTGAATATCGCCGTCAAATGAGAGAGGCACTGAAACTACCTTTGGATAGGAGGTTAGAAGCGCTTAAAAAAGTAAAGACTACATATAGAAATTGGCGGCGACAGTATCGTAGTAAATTATATCAGCGTGATGGCGAGCAAATGCTAATGCTGACTTGTAACAGTAATGTGTCGGAAATTTGGAAAGTAATAGCTAACACCTTATTTCCGATTCAAACATATTCACAAACCCAGTGTGTGCCGGAAGTAATCTGGCTCAGCTATTTTTCCAAAATGTATGCACTTCCGCCTAACTCCGTGAAATTGGACACACTCCCTCATCAATCCTTTCATATTAACATTTCTAAAGCCGATATACTCTATTTTATCAATAAAATTAGCCAATCTAGAGCTCCTGGATCTGATGGTTTGTCGAACAAAACTTTCAAGCAACACCCAGTTCTGTGGACATCGATCTTATATCAGATATTTGTGAACATTAATGTCACTCAGGAAATCCCTTTGTCATGGAAACACTCTCTTATTGTACCGATACATAAGAAAGGTGACCGCTCTCTACCTGAGAACTATAGACCAATTGCATTGTTAGATGCGCCTGGTAAATTATACAGCCGCATTATTTTGCAAGAATTAAACAGATGGTCAGCGATTTCCTTCAAAAGAGATCCCTTTCAAACTGGGTTTGTGGCAGGCCTAGGGACCTCGGTAAATTTGATAATGCTGAACATGATCAAATCTAAATATGCCCACTTAAATCAACCATTATATATGGCCTTTGTGGACTTTCGGTCTGCCTTTGACTCGGTAGACAGAGCACTATTATTCCAAAAGCTGCAAAACTATGGCTGCCCGTCGTCTGTGCTAACAGTAATTAAGATGTTACATTCAAATACGTCCATGCAAGTGAGGTTGTCAATCGAGGGCATCTTGTCTGCAAATATTGACACCTCAAGGGGCCTTAAGCAAGGGTGCATTTTGGCATCTACCTTATTTAATCTCTTCCTGATAGATATCGGTGGTGCTTTTGAAGAAACAGTCTCTGACGCTCCTAAACTAGGCACGCAAAAAATCACATGGCTGCTTTATGCCGACGATCTGGTTCTAATATCGCAAACACCGCGAGGGCTTCAGAATTTGCTAATTAAACTGGAGACGTATGTTGACAAGAATAATCTCACAATTAATGTGAACAAAACACAAATAGTGATTTGCCAAAAAAAAAAAGATAACAAATTGGGCAAGTACAAATGGCTTCTGAAGAACTTGCCCTTAAAACTTGTCCACAGTTACAAATATCTGGGTTTACCCTTTTCCGGTACCGTGAAAAATCAAATTTATCTTGACACATTAAGAACAAAAATCCTGATGCTAACATCGCAAGCAAGGATAATTTTGCACAGATATGGCAAATTTACTACAACTCACATAGTTACATTTTATAATCAGAAAGTTGTTCCGATTGTTTCCTATGGAGCTGAAACTTTCCAGCCACGGCGTAGGGACATTTGGGATTTACTAGAGGGCAAATTCTGGAAAGCTATCTTTTCCTTGCCCAAGTGTACTCCGATGTGCCTTTTAAGGTACGAGTTGGGTTTAATTTCATTGTCTGCAGTGGTGGCATGGAAAATGTGTAATTTTTATCGAAAATGCCTTCTTGGTTTTGACAATACAAATATTTTGTGTACGCTAGCATTTTATATGCGTTCATCGCATGATGCTTTTCCGAAGGAGTGGGTAAAGAGCATCTTGGGATGGTTGGTAGAAGCTGACGTCTCAATTGAACTCTTGTTAAATAACCCTGACAAAGCAAAGAAAAAAATCTATTGGCATGACTGGATTATAACTTACCAATTATGCTCTAAATATATGGATTATGACGCGAGCCTTTTTCCACCAAAAAAGTATAAGCAAATGGCTTGTTATCTTTTGAAGTGTCCATCAAACATTGTTCGCGTCGAAATGTTACGAACACGTTTAAATTTGCATTTAACAAATCAAATCCTTGCTAGACGAGGCATAATCGCTAAAGAACATCAGCATTGTCGATTTTGTCTAAACCAAAAACAAACAGAAACCCTGATGCATTTAGTAGTAAGTTGTCCTGCTTTAAACGGATTGCGTGAATGCTATTTTAACAATATATTGCAATTGATTTGTAACTATTCTGAATCTGAAATTTGGACTATTTTAGTGACGAGCAATCGAACTGCAATCCACATTGCAATCACACAGTTTATAAAAACAATTTTGCCATGTAATTAGGCAGTCTGTTGTTAGATGTTAAATGTGGATTGGTTCTGTTTTTACTTGTTTTTCGTTTTTATTTGATATATATTTTTTTTTTTATTATTATTTTTATGATTATGATGACTCTTTGCCAATCTATGTTTGTTAACTGGTCACGTAATTAGTGAATGAAATTTTCATTCTTCCTGACTTATGATGTAAATATTCGTAAGCTAGTAAATGTAAGTGTAATACATCTAATTTTATTATATATCTGTTATATGTCAAGAATTGTTATGTAATTTAAGAGTTTTCCGTTTGAAAGGTTGATTAAATCAGCCAACCAAAATAAAAAAAATAAAAAAATATGTTCTGTTTTGGACAAAATCCATGATGCATAGACAACAACATATTTTCCTTTGTCTGGTTGCATTAGCACTGCTCCCACCCCACAAGCACTTGAACAATACACATTTGAACTCCTTTGACACATCAATGCCTGAGAGCTGATGCATTTAGCATTTCCACTTTGTTTCCATAAAACATTTTTGTGTATCTTAGTTCCATGCAAAGACAGCATCCTTATGTAAAGGTTGTTTCAACAACTCTGTTTTTTGGCAAACCTGTTGATTAACGAAGTAAAATTCAAGTTGAACCAGGAAGTACATAATTGGTTCCTTACTTGAAAGGGAAGGTGTATCCTGAATTGCTTCTAGAAGCCCGAGCTCGGTTTAATTACCTCACATGATAACATGTGCCCCTGATATTCCACTGAGTGTTTGGCAAATTGGCACTTGTCTTTCCACTGGGCTAGCCCACAAGATGCAAACTTCTTTAAAACTGATTCCAAAATGTGTCAATGCTCCTCCAAAGTGCTATAATACACGAGGATATCATCTTACAAAGCCGCAACACCCACAGTGCCCTTAAACATGTTGGCCACTAATTTTGGGAAAACTGCTGGGAACGCAGTAAAATCCCTGGAGTTGAGATGAAGAGGAATTTGATAATGAACAGTGGGCATATGTAACATAGCAAAATAAAACACATTTCCTAGTAAGGTTAACATTTCATGTAAGTTAGGTAGACGATGGCAAGCAGCAATGATATTTCATTAAGAGCTCGAATGTCTACACGCAGTCTCAATTTGTCATCAGATTATCTTGTAAGTACAAGAGGAGACACCCATTAATTCAAATGCAGATGTAGGTTCAAAAATGTCCTCTTTGCATATTTCATTCAGCTGAGAAGACAATTCTTCTCTCAAATATATGGGAACTTTTCTCAATTTAAATGGAACAGTTTTAGCATTTTTCTTCAACTTAATCTCATGCTGATAGCCAGAGAAACAACCCATCCTGTTCATAGACACACATGCATGCTTCACCATCCGATCAGAAATTCTGTCATCAGTCACTGCCAAAACTGGGTCTGGCTCAACAGGGTGCAGCAATATGCCTAAGTCATATTATCGAACCCAACCATTGATAGCTATCCCAGTTCAGCACAGTAAACTTTGGTTTTCTCCGAGCTAGCTCAGCACTCACATGTGCTGTAGACAAATCCTTTCATATTAATAGTTTCTCCTCCACAACTACCAGGAGTAATGTCTGGGTTATGCATCCTCTCCTAAGGCTATAACCTGGTGAATATTGTTTAGAACCTAAATTCATCATGACACACATACTACCTATTCACCAAAACACATATCGCACCATGTGAAGGGGTTACCTCACTCACTGCTCAGTCATCATTCACCATCAGGCATACCATCACCATACTTATCCTCAGGAACGTAACTCTCATGACTTCCCTCCCTTGCATGGCACACTTTGGCCAAATGCCCTTTACGTTTACAGACTGAACAAATAGGATGTATGACAGGTTCCCACCCCAGAAACACCTCACTGTATCCCTGGAAAACTGGACAGATTTCACCTTCCCATCAGTCCTGCTAATTTGGGATCTATTAGGATTTACCGATTTTACAACATTACTGATTTTCTTTCGCCATTTTTACCTCTTTTTTAACCAAAGAAAGCGGGGGAAGACCCCCACATTCCAGTTTTTTTTAGGACTGGCACTTCTTTTGGGTGCCCTGAATTCCTACTAATCTTGAGCTTCAACGCAGGGCGCAAGCAACTCATGACTCAGCACCAGGCTCTGACTGGTCTATAGGGCAATAGGCCCGTGGCTGAACCAAAAACAGAAAATGCTGTTGTGGGCCAGTATTTTTGGTCAAAGTGCGCCACATTTTGGCCAATGTGGGCCAGTTTGATGAGCTACTTCACTAGTTGGTAGTTTTGACCAGTGTTGCTGAATAAATATTCTTTAAAATGCACAATATATATCACATTTTATTTTTAAAAAACTCCCCCTTCGGTACTATTCAAACAGTGTCACAAAAAGGAATGACTAGCCATTTGCACCTGTGGGCCACTTTTTCCATTGGTGCCGAATCCATTTTATTGCCCAGTCTGACAATGCTCAGCATCCGCGGTAGCTAGCAAGGGTGGAGCTAGGGTGCGGCAAAGAGGACAGTTGCTCCCTCTGGAACCTCCTACACTTCCTGCTGGGCCCACCGCTGCTGCCCTTTAGTTTGAGCCTCCTATCTGGATGTTAGGACAGCACCACCACCTACCTGCTGGCAGTCCTCGAGGGGTTCCCCTGGTCTTGCTTGACCCTGGAGACTCTACCCCCGTTACCGCTGGTGGGGTCCACGAGTGCATGGAGCACCACCTCGCGCGGGCGCATTTCGCCGAGTCCTGAGCTCTGTGCATGCGCAGTTGGGCGGCGCCGCAGAGCTTGCGCTGCAAGCCTCGCTTTCGCGCCGTAGGCTCGCGCAAGACGGCGTTGCGTGCCTGGCCTCGTTCTCGCGGGGACTTCCTTATTATGCGGTCGGGTCGGGAACTAGTCGCGTCTCAACGCGGCTTGGTTCCCGACCCTCCGCATCGCTCTTGTGAGAGTTCTGAACCGCTCAGTTGCTCTGCCTTCCCCTGCCCTGCTGGGTAGGGCTCCCGTCCTGCTTCCCCTCCTGTCTAGCTTTGGGGGATTGTTCCCTGCTCCTGTCTGCTCCTGCCTTGGTTCTGCCCTCTCCTGATTCCTTCCTTCCCAGGTCCTACCCTGCTCCCTGCTCCCCCTTGCCTAGCGTCCTGCTCCCAGTCCGCTCCTTCCGCTTGATGGTTACTTGCCTTGGGGTTCCCACTTAGTTTCCTCTGCCTGATCCTGTCTGCTGTTCTCCTCTGGCTTGGGCTTTTGGTCAAGCTTGTTACCAGCATCCTTCATCACCTGGCTACTACTTCTGGACCTGACATCTACCAGGCCAGTACCACACTGGAACGGCCTTCCCTGTCAGTGCTTGCACTGTTCTGGTGCCACATTAAGATCCAGGGAAGCGCCTCATTTGTGGCGTCAGGAGTTGGTTCCCCTTCAGCCCTGTGCCATTACGGCGGGAGTGGGGCTGACTTCTGGCGTCATCTTTTTTTCGGACTACCAATCGATCGGCAGCCTGGCATCTCCTCAACGTGCATCTCCTGGAAACTCAGGTACGCAACGTCCCAGGGACGTACATCCTGACACTGGATTGCAGTTTGCAAAAATGCTGGAAACATCGACTTCAGAAAAGGAGGTCAAGTCATAGGTGCCTTTCCTATTTTGCAAACTGCAACACTTTCCTTTCATTCGGTTTACTGTGTTACCTTAACCCTTCATTTTGGACCCAGCACTGCCCTCAGACCAGGCCTTTGTTGTCCGATCTTGTTGAACACCAGTGGCTTTATCTTTTTAGTTCTGGCTATTGGGTGGAGCTAAAGCACCACATATAAGCCGAAAACGATTGCAAGATAGTACAGCTAAGTAGATGTGTCATATGAGGAGGTCCACAAAGCTTGTAGGTGTTGTTTGGGTTTTTACTCACCTTATTAACTGCCCATGGCCATGCTAATCCCTAGGGCTGTTGCCACCCACTTCTTGCCCCTTCGCGCCCAAAACACATCTTCCTGGGATCTCCCTGAGCTAGCTTTATCAAGCATTGCCATCGAACTTTGTGCGCAAAGTGCCTGCCAGTGTTTTTTCAAGGCAGTCTTTGTTGGAGCCTCCCTTTGGGCCCGCTGTGGCCAAACGTAATAAATCCACACGGAGCCAAGGCAACATGCAACCTGCTTTATTAATACAATCGCGGCAACTGCTGCACCCCTGGACCCGCCCCTCCCACGCCCCGGCGTAACGTCCTGTACGCACTGGCCGCAACAGCGGCCCGCCCACACAACAATGTGGACTTGCTGATATCTCCCCTCTTTTTAACATGCGAGTCCACTCTCGCTTTCTTACCCCATTTCTTCTATGAGGCGCAGCGGTTTCATGCGGCTCCGTTGAGGTCACCTTGACCGGCCTGGGGTCGTCCCCTCGATGACCTGCTTCATGATGTTTCGCTCACCCTCTGACTCTTCCCCATCACCTTGATACGGTTCATCCTGTGTTCTGTCTTCTTCACTGTCCCTGTTCCTTTCCCAGGCTTCTCCCTGGGTGGATGTTACACGTTTGAAGTGCGATATGTTTCTGGTCACTGTCGAGCTGTCATTTCTCTGTGCAATTACCAAAGTGCCCTTCTTGTGCGTCACGACGACTGGGGTGGATGCAAAGGTGGCTTCTTCCTTGCGACTCTTTGGTTGTTGAAACCATACCTCATCTCCAGGCTATATGGGGTTCTCACAGGCTCGTCTCTTACGATCTGTGATTTCCTTCATTTTCGCTTTCCTCTCTTCATCGTTGACTTTCGCCTCCTTTTCAAGAGCCGTCGGTTCTCGTGGCCGAGGGTCTTCCGGTAATCTCGTTGTGATAGGTCTCCGAAACATTAGGTCTGCGGGACATATCCCTGTCGTGCTGTGGGGTGTGTGTCTGTACTCTCTGAGTAGTTGGTTGAGGGCCTGCTCGAATGGTTTGTTTTGGACATGGGCGATTTGGAGGGTCCTCTTGATGCTGGCCATGAACCTTTCGATCATACCATTCGCCTGTGGCCAGCGGGGGTTATCTTGCGATGTTGGAAACCCATGTACTTGGCAAAGTTCTGGAAGTCATGGCTTATGAATGAGGGGCCGTTGTCCGACTTTATGATCTTGGGGATCCTGTACGCCTACAGCATTCGATCGAGCGCTGGGATGATGCTCGACGTTGAGCTGCTTTCTACTATCTGTGCGTCTGGGAACCATGAATGTTCATCCATGAGCACTACTACATGTGTGCCATCGCTTAGCGGTCCAAATAGGTCTACTGCAAGTTCCTCCCACACTTGTTTCGGTAGTGTTGATTTTTGCAGTCGGTTTGGGTGTGGTGGTGGTGCTACCTGTGCACAGATGTGACAGCTTCCTACTATGTTTTCCACCAGTCTGTCAAGGTGCAGGAACCATACCTTTTGCCTGAGAAGGCGCTTCGTCGCAACCACCCCTCAGTGACCTTCATGAGCCAGGTGCACCGTTTTGTCCCGGAACGTCCTTGGGATGATCACTTTGCAGCCTTTCAGTAGTGTGTGGTCGTCTACCACCGTTATTTCGTCTCAAACTTGATCAAACCACTTGACATCCTCTTGTGTGGTTTCCGCCTCTGATCTTGCTTGTTGTCCCATGAGTGTCTTCTTGTTGCTCTGTAGGCAGTGACGCACGATTCGGAGAGCTGGGTCACGTTCTGATTGGGCGGCTAGCTCTGCCCACCCCACAGGCAGCGGTTGGAGATGGTGGACTACATAGTTTATGTATGCATCTGCGATGGAGGGTTGTGACTCGGTGGACTCTGTGGGGTGACGGGACAAGTAGTCCGCCGGATTCTCGTCCTTGCCGGGGCAGTGTTTCACCGTGAATTTGTAGTCCTGTAGGCATAGACCCCACCTGGCGATTCTTGGTGGCATTCTAGCTTTTGGGTCACCGTAGATGGTGAGCAGTGCCTGGTGATCTGTGACTATCGTGAACTCCTTATCGAACAGAAATAGATGAAAATACTTGCAGGCCCATACCACTGCCAAACTTTCTTTTTCCGCCTGCGAGTACGCCCGTTCTGTGGTTGTTAGACTCCTGCTGGCGTAGGCCACTACATATACATGTACACTTTTGAGTGAGTATGGCGCCCAGTCCCACTGGGCTGGCATCCACAATTATTTCAGTGTCCCGACGAGCATCAAAATATGCCATGTCTCCCGCTTGCGAGATGGCATTCTGGATCGCTTCGAAAGCTTTCTGGCACTCTATTGACCAGATGAACGGTGTGTCTTTGCAGGTGAGCAGGCATAGGGGCTTACTCATGGTGGCATAGTCTTTTAGGTATCTTGCGCAGTAGCTGGCTAGCCCTAAGAACGAGCGCAGGTCTGTCGCGTTTCCAGGGGGTGTGGCCGAGTTGAGTGCTTTGACTTTGTCAGGGTCTGGTCTCATCCCTTTTTCTGAAAAGATGTGACTAAAGAATCTTAGAGACCCTTTGGAGAATTTGCATTTCGCCTTATTGAGCATGAGTCCTGCCTCTTGTAGGGCTTGGCATACTCTGTGCAGCGCCAGATCATGCTCCTCTTGGGTTTTGCCATATACCAGCACATCATCTGAATAGATCAGACAGTTTGGAACATGACGGATTACCTTGTGTATTTCCTCCTGGAATATTTCAGCGGCGGAGGAGATGTCGAAACTGAGTCTTTTGTACTGGAAAAGGCCAAGGTGGGTAACGAATGTGGTGATGTATCGAGACTCCGGTGCGATTTCTATCTGGTGGTATCCTTTCGTTATATCTAGTTTCGGGAAGATTTTCGCCCCGTGGAGGAGGTGAATCATGTCTGTGATTCTGGGTGCCTGGTGCCTTTCTCTTTCGATGGCAACGTTGGCTCTGCGTATGTCAACGCACAGGCGTATGGATCCGTCCGGGGATTTCTTGGGGACGGGGACGATGGGCGACACCCAGGGTGTGGGGCCTGATACGGGTTCGATTACGTTCATTTTGATCAGTCTGTCTAATTCGTCCTCTACCTGCCTTTCTATATTGATAGGGATACCTCGGTAGTGTTGCGCCACTGGTTTGATGAGTGGGTTTATGTGGAGATTAACTTTTCTGCCTTTCAGTTTTCCGAGCCCGTGGAACAGGTTTGGGAAGGTTTGTTCAATGGCATCTGGTTTGGCAAAATATTTATGAGCCATCAGTTGGAATAAGATATGTACAAGGCCCATGTCCACTGGCGTCCGAAAACTTAGAATGCATCCGCTGTTGGCCTCAGTTTTCAGGATATGTAGAGGGATCTTTGGTGCATGTTCTTTGTGTGTGCACCATGCCGTGATCGTGCCTATGCACGGTAGAGGGGTCGTGGCGCCATATGGGTATATGTCCACAGCGGCTTGTTTGATTTTCGGCGGCAGCGTGAGTGATTTAAACGCATGTTGCTGAAGATGTTGACCGTCGCTCCTGTGTCTATCAGGAATTTCAGCGGGGTGTTGTTGACGTGCAGTGTGAGGATGGGGCTATGTTCAGTGGCCACAGTGTTGTTGTTGAGGGCCCACACGTATCCCTTTTTCCTCTGATCTTCTTCTGAGGAAGAAGATTCGCTGCTGGAGGGAGACCGCATCTCAATGTACCTGACGAAACGCCTTCTTTGGGAGCGCCTTGCCTCTTCCGGCGGTCGTCTGTCCTCGCACGTGTAGATGTTTCTCCGGTCTCTATATTCTCTCTTTGGATTTGTGCGGTCGGTGTCACCTCTGGATCTTGGCCGGCTTTGGCAGGTGTATTTGCGCCTTTCTTGAGGTCAATGTTTGTTTTGAGAGGGTCCTGGTGCGTTTTTACACATGGCCCTGTAATGATCCATTCCCCCGCATGAAGCACATTGTTGTCCTAAGGCTGGGCATTCCCCTGCGTGCGGGTATTCATAGCCGCATTTGTAGCACGTGGCGTCGGGGCGCTTACCTCCTTGGGTGGGGCTCGCATACAATTTGTTGATGGTGTCAGAGTTTTCTGTGGGTTGTTGTATGGAGCCTTTCCCCAGATTGTCCAGTTGTGAGTCTACTGTGGCTTCCATGTGGGCCAGCGCCAGGATTTCTTCCAGAGATCTCTGCTTTTGCAGCCATTGTTTCCGGAATGGTTGAGAGAGGCATCCTGCGATAACTGCAATCTGAGCGCTTCTTCGTTTGAGTATTTGTGTAACTCGCAATGTTTTAGTTTAATGCGAAGACGCATGACAAAGTTGTCGATGGATTCTAATTTTTCTTGTCTGGTAGTATGATAAATGTGGTGTTCATAATCTACATTTGTATGTGGAGCGAAGTATTCTGAGAGTTTGGCATGGAGTTCTCCATATGTTACAGTGTCCACATTCAACAGTTCACCCGCAATGTCCTTTACCGCCTGCCCCATTGCCTTGAAGAGTGTGTTCTTGAGTCTCTCGTCGTCTGTTAGACCTATGGCTCCAGCGTAGAATTTGAAGTCTCGAAGCCATGTGGCCCAGCGAGGTCCCAGGTTCGAGGTGTCCCGTATTTCAAATGGGTTTGGCATGTGCATGACTTGTGACGTGCTGCCGGTGGCCTGTGGTTGTTGTTCATTTCCTTCAGGGTTGTCTGCCCCTCCCGAGGATGAAGCTGTTGCAAGCGCTGGTTCTGACATGCTTGCGTGTTAGAGATATGTGATCTCAGTGAAGGGGCCCCTTCTGGATGTTTTGGCCGTAGTATTTCTTTACTCGACTTCTGTATTTCTTTACTTGCATTCACGTGTATATCACGTGTGTGTGCGGCTCTTTCTCGAGCGTCTGGTGGGGTTGCCTTATTAGCGTTGGGCCGCTGTTTATGGTTTCTGGAGCAGTCGCACTACGGCGACCGGTGTGCCACTATGGTTTCCGTCTTCCGGATGGCCGTTAATGCGGGGCACTTGAGAGACTCCAAGTGTCTCCTGCCGAGTGCTTGCAGGCGGGGCTACGCCTGGGAGCTCCGACGCGTGTAAGTGTCCTGGCAGGTGTCCGCACGCGTATCACTGCGGCGTCACCTTTGTCCGAGGTGCTCTGGGTTTCGCATCGGATTACCTCTTGGGTCTCACTGGATGCAGGCCGGTGCCCTTCTCTGGAGCACAGTGCGTGGCGAGTGTTCTCCTTTGACAGAGGCGCGCCGGAGCGCTTCACTGCCCGTTGGCAGGCCTCGCATTGAGGTAAACAGAGGGTTCTCCCCTCGTTGCCATTGTTGGAGCCCCCCTTTGGGCCCGGTGTGGCCAAACGTAATAAATCCATACGGAGCCATGGCAACATGCAACCTGTTTTATTAATACAAACGCGGCAACTGCCGCACCCCTGGTCCCGCCCGTCCCACGCCCCGGCGTAACATCCTGTATGCACTGGCCGCAACGGCGGCCCGCCCACACAACAATGTGGACTTGCTGACAGTCTTCTGCCAGTTAATGACTTCATTGGAGCTATAAACCCACTTCTGGTGTGATAAAAATGTCTAAACCAGGTCTGCCTTCAGCCACTCGATTTATAAGCACTAGGCATGTCCTTCATTGAAGTCCAGTTAAAAACAAGCATTGGCAAAGCCAACGGTTTTGACTTGCGTGTGTATACAAATTAGACATTTGCCAGGCACTGAAATTACCATTTTGCAGCTGCTACCAACGATGGCCAATTAATACCACTACTGCAGTGCCTGGCATGCCTTTTCAATGTCTACACAAAATCCAATACTGTTTCCATTGACAATGCTTGTTCCGTATGCTCTGGGATGACATTTCCATACGTGCGTCCCTGTGCCGTCCCTGTGCAGGCACAGTGTATAAACAGAGAAATAGGACTTCCATGGCTTAAATTCGTGCTTGTGTGTCAGGATTAGTCAGGCGAATACAAAGGCAGCGAATATGGCAAGGGAAATGGGCACACAGGAACAACGACTCATGTATGCTAGAACCCAGGAGTGCAAATAGAGTGTGACATCAAAACCAATATATGAAAAGGGATGTGGGGTAAGCACCTGACCGCGAGGAAAGTCGGCAAGCGCCTTACCCCCAATTGCTGTTACAGGTACTGACAGCGCTAAACCCACGTGGAGGGCAAGCAATGACAGGATCTGTGAACTAACACTCTTGATGGTATTAAATAAGGGAACTAAAGAACTGTACTCACGAGGACGAGATAAACCTCTTGAATGTCAGCTAGCCCACGAATCCTGTTGATGAAACTGGGACCCCGAAAGGCTAGAACAGCAATGGGAGGAAAACTAAATACCTAAGTTGGAATAGTGATTACAAATTAGTGAGGAAAACATAAGCATTCACACAGGAGCTAGCTACAACTGCACACCACACCTAATAATCAAATGGGAAATAAATGCAGAAGTGCTATGGAAAACATGGAATGGATCCCAATAGAAGTAAGGATCAGGAGCAGGGAAAAACGAAATAACCAATGCAAACTTCTCCCTACCCCTCCAAGGAAAAGACAGGAAGCTAATCTAAGAGGAAGGCTAAGGCATACGGGTTTACAGCAGCAAAGGACAGAGTCAAAGAAATATAGAACACAGACAAACTGGGCTGCATCTAAAAGGGGAAAGCACTGAGAAATGCTGCCTGCAAACAGAGGAAGACAAAAAGGGAATCAAGGGAGCAGAAATCAATTAGCGCATGAATCCGAGATTCAGGGCGGAGGAACAAGAAAACAGGAACTAGGAACTAGGTACAAAGGCAAGGAACAAGGAACAAGGGACTAGTCACAACAGGAACACTGCAAACGATGACCAGCGCTGGACTGAAGTAAGACTGAGGCTTTTAAAGCTGCTTAACGAGCACACGCCTCAGGTGTGCTGATTGCTGCACCTGCAGCCACAGCTGTTACCTATCCTCCACCCAACCTTGTCCTGCAAGGGTGGAGGTGGAGCAGTGGGCCAGGCATTCTGGGAAGCATAGTCATTTGGTTAAAGAAGCATGCTGGCTGCCAAAAACCTGGAATGGATCCGGAAGGGAAGTAGCTTGGAAAATAGGGATTTAGCGCTCCCAATTCATCACAGCACTGTAGCATAAGGTGCGGAGGAAAGGTCCAGTAGGGAATAAACCCCAAATCATGCCCCCAAGTGGTGGGAACGGGAGCGAAGGGAGCGAGTCGTGACAGTATACCCCCTCCTACGGCCGTCTTCGGGTGCCCGCCACCCGCACAAAACATCTTCTTTCCATGATGGGAGTGCTTTTTCTTTGGAGGTGGCACTGATGGAAATGGTGGCCTGTGGGCAAAGGCAGATGGACTTCCATGATAGGAGTGTTTTGTCTTTGGAGGTGGTACTGATGGAAACGGTGGCTTCTGGTGAGGAAGAGACTCATGGTTCGAAGAAAGACATGAAGGACTTGCAGGACCTGAAGCAGAGTTGGAAGGTCCAGGAAGCTCAGTCACTGGGAGTGGACCCTTATAAGTCTTTGAGGAGGGAGGCAGGCTGGTGCAACATGCCTTAGACAATGGTAGAAGCCCTGTTAGCCTTTCTGCCGAGAGTGGACATGCGGGAGGTGAGGAAATTGCTGGCTTCAGGAAAGGTTTATGTTCAGCCATTAGAGAAGGTGGCGGCTGAGGTAGAGGTTCAGATTTTCTTCTGTCATCCATCTGGGAAAAGGCTTGTGGTTGAAAGTGACTAAGGTTTGACTGCACCTGTTCTAAGCCTTGGAGACCTGAAAGTCCAATGGGTTGTACAAGGCTGGTACTCCTGGTGACAATCGTGTAACCACCTTGTTGCACGTGGGATACAACAGCAGGGACGTTTGGCATACTGATAGGAGTGATAGACGCAGTACTTGGTATTTCAGGCACACTCGCAGAAGGAGCAATAACAGACACATTTTGAACTGCAGCAGTCATTCCCTTCCTTTGGCTACTAGCACCCAACTGGTGCTTCTTGGCGGAATTCTGTTGCACAAGTCCTGTAGGTAATACGCCGGTCTGCACCACCCCCTGTGCACACCCAGGTGAGTGGTTCTGACTCACCACTTGGTCCAGCTTGATGACTCTGAAGCGGGAGCTGGCAAAAGTCTCAAACTCTGATGCTGCATTTTTAGGAGGCTCTGATGCTAAAGTGAAGCAGTTGGGAGAATCGTCTTGTGGAATAGGCAGGCATTCTGGTGCTCCTCCTGAAGCAAAAGAAAGGCAAGCTAGACGTTCATCGACAGTAAATGGTTGGGATTCAGGAGGAATCGCTGGAGCAGAAGAAAATACAGCAGGATCTGATGGTGTAGACAGGTATACCTCTGATATTGGCAGCGAGGCTAAGCAGGATACAGGCGTCTCATGAACTGAAGGCAAATACTCCGTATACTCCAGGACTGAAGACATGCACTTTTGATGGACTACCGGAGGCTCTAAAGCTGAAGGATGATCTGCAGGATGAGTCACTGTAGCTGAAGACAGGCAGGCCAGGGGAAACCTTGAGGCTGAAGGCATGCAAGTTGAAGCAATCTCGGTTGCTGGATACAAACATGTCCAGGTCTTTGGGACTGGCTCTTGAGTAAATGGCAGACATGGCAGCGGTTCATTGGTTGAAGACACGTGTGCCAAAGATGACTGCAGGGCTGTGGATTGGATCATAGAAGAGTCAATGGTTGTAGGAGGACAGACAGAAGTCTCAGAAGTTGACAGACACATTGGTGGCTCAGGAATGGAGGGCACCTTTAGGGCAGTAGACTCCTTGGCACTAGTAACCAAAGTCTGAGCTGTACCCTTGCAGTCCCTTTCTTTAGTGGGTGACACAGAGTCTCTTTCTTTGTAGAAGTCAAAATCAACCAGTGGAATCACCATAGTAAAGTCTCTGTTAATCAGGATTTCGTCAATTGTCCATTCCTCTGTTTTAGCTTCTGAAAGAGGCAGATTATCAATCAACAGTTCAGGAATCGCCTGCCGGTTTTTTGGTTCTGTATACTGTGGAATGAGTGTTGTGGCCTGAATGTAAGACAGGACGCAGTAGGGTTTCTAACAGTCTTTATTGACTGAGAACAAGGGAGAATGTCTTAAGGCGGACTGGTGGCGTAGGGCGCTTACTCACTGTTCGCTGACCAAGTCCTGTGCTTCCCCAGTTACTTCACTGTGGAAGGGTTGTGCTCACCGGTGGCCCGCCGTAAGCTCATAGGGCCCCCATGAAGCCTCCAGTGGCTGTGGTGTTATGCCCTATGAGCTGTAGTGATGGTTCTGGAGTTGATTCTCCTTTTCCTGTAATCAGGAGCAGCGCTCCTGTACGACCGCTCTAGCTGGCAGGGCGCCAACTCTGAAGCGGGAACGTTTTCCCGCGGAGCGTGGGCTCGCGAGATCCCGTGTATCGAGATCTCGCGAGAACACGCTCCCGCGATCACGTGATGTCCCCACACACCTCCTCTGCTGGGAAAAAGGACTGGGAGGTCACTCCATGATGAAGTCCGCATATTTCCCGGGCTTCCTTCTCTCTCTCTGGGGCCTGCCAGGATCCGGGTATGTAGCGGGATCGATGAAGTGTCCTTGGGAGGGTGCTGGTGAATCGGGATCTCTTTGTCCAGCTCCTTGCTGTGATCCCCTGGGTGTGGTTGGGAAAGGGGAGCTTGCGAAGTCGTTGCGATGTTGCGGCTCTATGATGTCTCCACTCGGGAGATGATGGTTCTCGTATGGCTCTTGGCAGACCTGATCTCCTCCAGTGTCTCCAGGGGAGTGTACAGTATCATCTTTCCTGCGGTACATGGCTACCCTCTCTAGATTCCATCTCCTGCCATCGCTGGTGCGGATGTGGTTTGTCCCTCTCTCCATGACTTCTATGGGACTGCTGTATCTGGAGCCTGTGATGGTGTCCTTGTGGGGAAGTCGTATCTTCACCAGATCCCCTTTGTTGACTTGTGTGTGTCGAGCGGCTCGGCGCAAGTCCCCCTGTGCTTTCATTGCTTCTTTGTTGCGCTGCATACGGCACGTTACGTCAGCCATGTCGACGTCTTCGTCGGCCCTCACTTGCTGAAGCCATGGTGGTACCAGTGAGGATGCCGCCCTTCTCCCCCTCAGCAGATGGAACGGAGAAACACTTGTGACGGCGTTGGGGGTGAGACGGTGAGCCGCTACGGCTTCTTTGACCGTCTTGTATGGGTCTAGGCCCGAGGCGTGGGCCAGTTGCAGCGCCCCTTTGATGAAGCGGTTGGCCCGCTCGACTAGGCCATTTGCCTGTGGGTGGTATAGACTTGCTTTCCGCTGTTTGATGTTGTTAAGCTTGAGAAATGTTTCCATTTCCCTGGATACTAGTTGGACTCCGTTGTCCGTGACGAGTTCTTCGGGCAGGCCCTCCCGCTGAAATATGGCGGTGAGAGTTTCAATGACTGTTCCCGTAGTGATGTCCGGGGTGAAGTCTGCTTCCACCCATTTGGAAAAGTAGTCGACCAAGACTATCCCGTATCTGTGCTCAGGGGGCATGTTGTCCAGCGGTCCTATGAAATCCAGCCCCAGTTTTCGCCACACCCCTTTGGGGACTTCGGTGGGCAGCATGGGGCTTGCCTCACGGCTAGGCGCTTGTCGCTGTTGGAGCATTCGTGGCACCTATCGACCATCTGCCGAACGTCCTGGTCCATACCTGGCCACCAGTATGCGTCGCGTATCCTTCTTCTGGTCATGTTGCACCCTAAGTGGCCCGAGTGTGCTCTGCACAGTATGACTTTGCGGATTCCGCTGGGTGGGATGATTTGATCACCTCTGAGAATGAGTCCGTTCATGGCGGTAATTTCCTCATTCACCTTCCAGTAGGGGCGAAGGCCTTCAGGGATCGCTCTCTCGTTGGGCCATCCATTTCGCACCCAGGTGCTTACGTGCCTTAGAGCGACGTCCTGCTCGAACTCTTCTTGCCAGTGGCGCTCGCTCATTTCCATGTACTCGACGTTCCTCAGGTCGCCGATGGACGCAATGACACATTCGTCTTCCAGGAATGTGGTGCCGGGGGCGCTTTGGTTGAGGAGCCTGGACATGCAGTCCGCTTGTGCGTTTTTCCAGCCCGCAATGTGTTGTATCTCGTAAGTATACTCTTGGAGCTTCGCGGCGATCCTGGCCAGTCTGGGGGTGGCCGTCTTGGTGCCGCCCGGGCTCAGCATGTGGATTAGCGGCTTGTGATCGGTGATCAACTTGAATCTTGTCCCCCATACGTATGATCTGAAGTAGTCGACGGCCCAAGCACATGCCAACATCTCTTTCTCTACCGTAGAGTAATTCTTCTCGGATGAGGATAATGCCTTGGATGAAAACGCCACAATGTTCTCTGTGTCGCCCTTTTTCTGGGTCAAGGTGGCCCCTAGGCCGTATGCGCTGGCGTCAGTGGTGATGTAGGTGTCCCATTCAGGGTTGTATGGTTTGAGGCACGGCGCGTGTAGAATCCTATTCTTGATTTCGCCGAAAGCCTCATCTTGTTCTGGGCCCCACGAGTACACTGCCGCCTTCTTCAGAAGCTCCCTCATGGGAGACGTGGTCTCAGAGAACCTGGGGACGAATTTGGCATAGTACTCAGCTAGGCCTAAGAATGAGCGCAGTTCCTCTTTAGACATCGGCGCCGGCGCCTCAGTAATGGCCTCCATGAGGTTCCTTTTGGGGCTCACCCCATCACTCGAGATGCAGTACCCAAGATACTCTACTTTGTTCACCCCGAAGACACACTTTTCATGGCGTAGATGAATGCCTTCCTCCTGAAGTCTGCTTAGGACTGACTTGAGCGCCTTGTCATGGGTCTCGCTGTCCTTGGCGTATACCAGAATGTCGTCTTGGAAGAATGAGACATTGGTGAGGCCTTTCAATAGGGAGTTCATCATCCTCTGGAATGCGGATGCTGCGGACGATAACCCGAAAGGCATGCGGGTGTATTGGAAGGTGCCGAAAGGAGTGATGAACGCAGTCAGGGGGCGGGAGGACTTGTGTAGGGGAATCTGGTGATAGGCATCACGCATGTCCAGCTTCGAGAAAATGGCCGCCTCTTTCATCATGAGGACGATCTCATTGATGCTGGGGAGCGGGAAGCTATCCGTGATCACCTCCAAGTTCAGGCTTCTCAGGTCGATGCAGATCCTGAGGTCGTTGCTGGACTTCTTCTTAACTAGCACCACCGGACTCAGCCATTGCGAGGATTCCACGGTTTCAATGGTTCCTTCCTCGACCATCTTCCTCAGGTGAGCGTCCAAAGCTGGTCTTGCGGTGGCAGGTACCGCCCTTACTTTGTGCTTGACTGGGGTGGCGTTGGGTTTCAGTCGAATTTTGTGTACGAAGTTTCTCACTTTTCCCGGTCTCTCGGAGAACAGGTTTGGAAAGATCTCCTTATAGTTTTGCGCTGCTCCTGACGAGATCATGAGCACCTGTTCCGGAGTGCTGGGATCTAGTTTCATGCTGAGTTTGTGTTGGTCATCCCACCCCAGCACGGCTGGACCTTTGGGGGAAAAATACACCTTGGTGGTGGTAGACCTCCCCTTGAAATCGATGCGGGCTTTGATGTAGCCCAGCAGGTCGACCGTTGCCCCTCCAAACACGGTGGGTTTTTGCCTGGTGGATCTAATCTCCACTCTTTCTTGTCCCATCATCTCCTTGTACGTGTCGATGGGCAGAATGGTAAGGTCGGATCCCGAATCAGCCATGACACGCGTTTCCATACCGTCCACTTTAATGGTGCAGTGGGGCTTTTCTCTCCTGGCATGGGGGGCATTGACCATGACAACCATGGGTCTGTCCAGCAGTTCATCCTCATCGGTGGAGGTGCAGTCACCGTCGACACGGGACACGGTTTTCTCCCGCCACGTGCATGCTGGAGCCACGTGGCCAATGCGTCCGCACTTGGAGCATTCTTTATTCCTGGCGGGACAGTCGCGGTCGTTCGCCATGTGCTTGAGACTGGCGCATCTGTAGCATTTCGGTGCCTCCTTTTTCCTGGGACTTTTGTCCTTGGGGCCGTCGCGGGATTGTTTGTCTCTGCGACCTCTCCATTGTAGCGCCGCCATTTCGGGCACAGGCAGGTGACTTCCCGCCTCCTTGCGTCTGCTGGAGGTTTCTTCCTCCGCCCTGGCGATCTGGATGGCTTTATCGAGGGTGACCTCCTTCTCCTGGATGAATTTGTCCTGCACTTTCCTAGAGTTGGTGTGGACGACGAGCATGTCGCAGATGACCTGTTCTGCATTTTCTCCGAAGGCGCACAGAGAAGCGAGTTCCCTCATCCTGGTGATGTAGTCATCCACGGTTTCGCTCCCTTCCTGTTTGCGAGTATAGAATCTCAGCCTATGCAGTACAATATTCTCCTTATTAGTGAACCTCTTCATGATGCGACGCGTGGCTTCTTTGTACACGTCGTCGTCATCGGCGTCTTCGTCGGCCGCCGGTATTTCTTTAAGGCCTGCAAAGATACGCTGACCTTCAACCCCTAGCGCATTCAACAGCATCGCCCTCTTCCTGATGGGGGCATATCGCGTGCCGCCCACCGCTTCCAAGTAGGTGGAAAAAAGGGGTTCCCATTGCATCCACAGAATCGCCGGTGTCCCTGGCAGGGGGAGAAACGCAGGGGGTGGCGTGGCGCCTTGCATGGTGGGTCCGTGGGACTTCAGGTATCCTCGTCGCCAGATATGTTGTGGCCTGAATGTAAGACAGGACGCAGTAGGGTTTCTAACAGTCTTTATTGACTGAGAACAAGGGAGAATGTCTTAAGGCGGACTGGTGGCGTAGGGCGCTTACTCACTGTTCGCTGACCAAGTCCTGTGCTTCCCCAGTTACTTCACTGTGGAAGGGTTGTGCTCACCGGTGGCACGCCGTAAGCTCATAGGGCCCCCATGAAGCCTCCAGTGGCTGTGGTGTTATGCCCTATGAGCTGTAGTGATGGTTCTGGAGTTGATTCTCCTTTTCCTGTAATCAGGAGCAGCGCTCCTGTACGACCGCTCTAGCTGGCAGGGCGCCAACTCTGAAGCGGGAACGTTTTCCCGCGGAGCGTGGGCTCGCGAGATCCCGTGTATCGAGATCTCGCGAGAACACGCTCCCGCGATCACGTGATGTCCCCACAATGAGTCCATCAGAACATGAAATCTGTACTGTCTCTGACTGTTCGTATTGATCAGAATTGGCAGAAGGAAGAGTGAACCCAGAGGTCACATCGTTTTCCACATCAGCTTTAACATCTACTTCAGTCTCAGCAGCTGTATCAAGAGCAGGGCCTAAGCCTACTGTAGTGACTGAATCTGTGTATGCCACCATTGTGGATTGTGTTTGGTAATCAGAAGCTTGTATGTGTGCTAGCTCAGAATTATGACAAACTGCTACACAGGAAATTTTAGGTAAAGGAGTGGCTTGTAAATCTTCAGCTAACTGCAATCCCTGAGAAACAGCAGAACAATTGTTAGTAACTGTGCCCAGATTAAGCGCTGTGCTAGACGAAAGACCTTCACTCCCAATAGATCTAACATAGTGACAAATATCATGGTTTACCAAAGTCTCTGCACTCAGGGGCTGAACAGTGTTCACTTCCTCAACATCAACAGATAAAGTCTGAGGTGTATTCAGTAAAGAGTGCAAGGTTTTATTCTCCTCTTGTAAAGAAATGAATTCTTGTCTTAACTCCTCAAGCTTAGCTCTTAGCATGCCCTGCATAAACTGTACATCACTATCAGTAGGCACAGGGGGAGGCATAGTGGCATCAGGGCTGGATCCTGCACTAGCAATCTGGATGTGCACCGATTGTACATTGTCCTCTACTGCTTGCAGGTTCTGTGATTTATAGTTTCTCTTACCAACTTGGTCTGTGTTTCCCTTAAGCAAACTATTGACATTAGACATCTTGGCATTAGGGACTACAGTATGTACCTGTGCAAAGGAGTATGCTTTAGACTGAGGGTAGAAAACAGAAGTTATGCAAGGAACCCCTCCATTCTTTATGTTTGTATCATGAAACTGTTCTATCTGAGGTGAAGCACAACTGGAATCATGGGGTTCAACAACAGAGGTACTCTTGTATAATAAGTCTAACAGTGTGTTGTTTTCTGCGGCTAAGGCTTGCGCTGACATAGAATCGGGATCAAAACAAAAGATAGAACTAGGATCAGGCAATGTAGGATGTGCCATCCTATGGGAAAAATACTTTGCACGTAAATGCCCATTCGTGACAAGGAGTTCATTTAAGTCAGGACTAGTGATTTGATTGTCACAGTTAAATGTAGGGGAAGCTTTCTGTACAAACTTGTTAGAGGCCTTGCTGCCTTTCTTTCTTAAACTTGCCATATTCAATGGGAATTTTGGGCTGGTCATTCTGTCAGGATTAGTCAGGCGAATACAAAGGCAGCGAATATGGCAAGGGAAATGTGCACACAGGAACAACGACTCATGTATGCTAGAACCCAAGAGTGCAAATAGAGTGTGACATCAAAACCAATATATGAAAAAGGATGTGGGGTAAGCACCTGACCGCGAGGAAAGTCGGCAAGCGCCTTACCCCCAATTGCTGTTACAGGTACTGACAGCGCTAAACCCACGTGGAGGGCAAGCAATGACAGGATCTGTGAACTAACACTCTTGATGGTATTAAATAAGGGAACTAAAGAACTGTACTCACGAGGACGAGATAAACCTCTTGAATGTCAGCTAGCCCACGAATCCTGTTGATGAAACTGGGACCCCGAAAGGCTAGAACAGCAATGGGAGGAAAACTAAATACCTAAGTTGGAATAGTGATTACAAATTAGTGAGGAAAACATAAGCATTCACACAGGAGCTAGCTACAACCGCACACCACACCTAATAATCAAATGGGAAATAAATGCAGAAGTGCTATGGAAAACATGGAATGGATCCCAATAGAAGGATCAGGAGCAGGGAAAAACGAAATAACCAATGCAAACTTCTCCCTACCCCTCCAAGGAAAAGACAGGAAGCTAATCTAAGAGGAAGGCTAAGGCATACGGGTTTACAGCAGCAAAGGACAGAGTCAAAGAAATATAGAACACAGACAAACTGGGCTGCATCTAAAAGGGGAAAGCACTGAGAAATGCTGCCTGCAAACAGAGGAAGACAAAAAGGGAATCAAGGGAGCAGAAATCAATTAGCGCATGAATCCGAGATTCAGGGCGGAGGAACAAGAAAACAGGAACTAGGAACTAGGTACAAAGGCAAGGAACAAGGAACAAGGGACTAGTCACAACAGGAACACTGCAAACGATGACCAGCGCTGGACTGAAGTAAGACTGAGGCTTTTAAAGCTGCTTAACGAGCACACGCCTCAGGTGTGCTGATTGCTGCACCTGCAGCCACAGCTGTTACCTATCCTCCACCCAACCTTGTCCTGCAAGGGTGGAGGTGGAGCAGTGGGCCAGGCATTCTGGGAAGCATAGTCATTTGGTTAAAGAAGCATGCTGGCTGCCAAAAACCTGGAATGGATCCGGAAGGGAAGTAGCTTGGAAAATAGGGATTTAGCGCTCCCAATTCATCACAGCACTGTAGCATAAGGTGCGGAGGAAAGGTCCAGTAGGGAATAAACCCCAAATCATGCCCCCAAGTGGTGGGAACGGGAGCGAAGGGAGCGAGTCGTGACATTGTGGCTGTTCAATTTACAGCAGGATCTATAATCAGGCAGTATAATGAGACACGTAGACAACTATAACGATGCATACTCTCCTTTATTCCTCTGACGAATGCCCTTTTCAGTGGTAGCTCCGCCCATACACGTGACCAACAGTGGTCGAGATTTGGTGAACATAAACAGGTGACAGGCGGATGCCTTCCCACTCATGAACATAAACATTGCACATTACAGCCCCCCCACCCCACACTTGAGAGAAGAAAATCTACAATCTAGGCAATTTCTTCAATCCATCTCGTGGGTCTGCAAATTGTTCTTCTCGATGGACTCCGAGCAGTGGGAGTGCATTCCTCTCTTTCACTGTCACTGTCGTTGGTATCTATGTCCCCATCCATGACATTGGAGCAGCTCTCTGAGGAGTTCTCTGACAGGACAGTTTGTTCTTCTCGTTGTATTTGCTTTCCTATTTTCTTGAAGGAGGAGTTCCTAGTGATGTGGCCCCCAGGGCTCGCTGCCGTCATCATGGACGCCTTGATGTGCGTCACAGTCAGTGGTTCCGGGCTGAACATGGGAGTTTCTTTGGAACCTTGCGACTGTCGCACCAGCACTTGGTCTCCGATTTCCATCTTTGGTTCTCTACCTTCCTCCTATTGTCAACATAAGTCTTCATTTTTTCCTTGCTTTCTTCATCTTTGTTTAGAGCTCTTAGTGCTACGTCCGCTGCCACTTCTTTGTCGTGGGGCTGCGGCAGAGTAGTCCTTATGCTTCTGCCAAACATCAGTTCTGACGGGCACACACCCATGAAACTGTGGTGTGTTGTGATAGTCTCTGAGGACCGTACAGATGGCCTGCATGTATGACTCTTTCGTGGTGGAACTTATTTGAAGAGTCCTTTTTAAGTTGGTCATGAATCTTTCGATGTTTTTGTTTGCTTGTGGCCATAACAGTGTAACTTTCCGATGATGAAACCCTAAGTGTTCGGCAAACATTGCAAAATCATTGCCGCTGAAAGGTGGGCCATTGTCGGATTTTACAGTGGTTGGGATGCCATAGCAAATGTTTTGTCTAAAGCTGGGATGACAGCGTGCGCTGCTGTTGAATGTATTAAGTGTACTTCTGGGAATCTCAACATTTCATCCATGATGATCAAGGCATACTTTTTGGCAGAGGTCCAAACATGTCCACTGCTACTTCATCCCATACTTGTAGTGGCATGGGGGTGATTTCCAGTGGTTCAGTGAGTGTGCAAAGTGCTCTTGCTTTGCATGTGATGCAGTCTCCCAAGGCTTTCTCAATTTTTATATCGATGTGCTGAAACCACACCTTCATCCGGAGTTGCCTTTTGGTGGACACGATTCCTCTATGATCTGTGTGAGCCATGCCGATTACTCTCTCCTGCAGTGTGTCGGGAATGACGATCTGGTTTTCTTTCAATATTGAAAAGCCCAGAAATGATTGTACCGCAGATATTGACGTGGGCGTTGGTGTTTCTAAAATGGCTTGTACTTTGTCAGTCAAGTTTTAGTCCGTCTTGTGAAAATATGTGTCCAAAGAATATGAGTTTGGACTTGCTGAGTTCACATTTTGCTGCATTCAAGGTTAGGATGTCTTCCTCTAAGGCCAGGCCCACTCGAAGTAGTGCCTCATCATGTGCTTCTTGTGTCATAGCAAATACTAATATGTTGTCACTATAACTTAGACATTTTGGATTATGCTTAATTATTTGGTGCATTTCTGTCATGGCCACCAAGCAAACCACTCCCATCAAGCAAATCACTCCGCAAGTATACCCACTCTTGACACCTAGGGGCTGGTTGCTTTGTTCCCAGTCCCCCAGAGCATACAAGCATTATAGGAAGGGGGATACAGGTTAGACTCAATCCTGGCGTGCTTGGCGCTGGCTTCAGCTACAAACATTGTAAGTGTAATTGCATTAGAGGTGTATTTCCGAGTACACTCAAGATGGCTGGGTGCAGGCCTTAGAAGTCACACTAGGGGCCGTTCTAGTTGCTCGATGTGGCTGGCTCGGGCTGTCTATTGAAGCCACGGCCAGTCTATTGGCCGTGCTTCGCATTGAACTGCTAACGCAGCGTAATGCTTACCGGCGACTATACGCTGTGTAGGAAAAAGAAAACACAAGTTAATACGAAGTCAGCACCAGTAAAGAAGATACCGAATCATGCAACTCACCTGGAAACCTCGGAAGAATCCTGCATCTCGGCGCCTCTCTGGCAGCTTTTCCAATGTCTTTGCCACCCAGCAGACTCGCGTTCCTTCTCCTAGAACCTTCAGACCGCCACACTTGATCGCCTGAGAAGGAAAGACAGACAGCATTATCAGGCAAGGAAAAACAAGCAGCGTGTACAGTGTAAAAGCATTACGTGAGCCTTATCTTAAAAGCAAACAGCTGATTACAAGTAGCTCCATTGTTAGGATAAACTTTTTTCACCACCCGCAGCCAATGCAAGGGAAGGAGGCGCGCCTTGCATCTAACGCCTTTCTTTGGATACAAACTAAGTTCAGGTCCCTGTGGACCAATGCGGACCGTTGGCACACGCATCCCAGAATTCTGGTTCCCGTGGAGCAACGCGGACCGCTGGGGACACTACCAAAAGGCAGCGCATGACAGCGTAGACAGTATCAGTCATTTCAGGCCATTTCCAGGAATATTTGCAAACTTTAACTGCACGCCCAAACCCTCCAAAGAGTGAGGCAGCACTATCCAGCCACGGCAGACCTGGGTTGGAGTACCAGTGAGGGAACTGGTAGAGAACATTGGCGCCCCTGCATTTCATAGCAGGATGGAGGGCCCACCTTCTTCCACATTCAGGTGAGCTACCATCTGTAACGCATTACACTCGCAGGGACCCTGGGAGAGAATGAGGGAGGTGAGGGTTATTCTGAGATTAATGACCCTGAGACATATGCTTGTCCTCTAATATTAGGTGCAGTCCCGATTGCCCCAGCCCAACATCCAGCAGCACAAGTCCCACTATCCAACCCGAGGCTCCAGGCACTCCTGCAGAGACCAGGTAAGCGTAACAATTTGAAGCTGAAAGATCTCAGCTGCAGAGGACACCCCCGAAGCTGAGACACTTGTAACAAAACAGCCCTAGATGTGTGGAGAATGTAGTGATATATCTGGATTCGGGGTGTAGTTCAAACTGATGATAGCCTTTATTTAGGTCTAGTTTGGAGAAGATTTTCGCCCTGTGTAGCAGGTGCATCATGTCGGTCATTCCCGGGGTTATGTGGCACATTTGGTGCGCTCATGGCCACACATGTTCAAATTCGTCTGTCGTTCTCTTTTTTTAGCAACTGGTACTATGGGTGAGACCTAGGGTGTGGGTCCTGGTGCGTGTTCGATAATGTCTTGAGCAAGGAGGGATTGGAGTTTGTCTTCCACTTTCTTTGGGATATTTAGCGGGATACCTGTGTAGTACTGTGCCACCAGCTTGAAGTCTGGGTTGATGTGTAGTTTGATTTATTTTCCTTTGGTTATTCCTAATCCTTCAAATAATGTTGGGAACATTTTGTTTATTATATCTTTTGAGCTTGTTGTGTAGGCTGTCATGATTTGATACATTATGTGTATCAGGCACATTTGTATGGGTGATTTGAAGCTTAGAATGCTGCCGCCGGTACTTCCCTTTTGACCTCGTATATGTTTAGTTTTGCTGTTTTATCTATGTAAGTGCACGTGGCTTTGAACATTCTTTTGCAATCCAGAAGTGTGTTTGTTCCATATGAATAAATGTCAATGTCTGCCGGTTTCAGTGCTCTCTTGCTTTCTAGTCCTTGATACGTGTCTTCATTGACCACTCTAGGAGAATATCTAAAAGAAATCTATGACTGGATAAACGCCAACAACTGAAAAATCAAGCCAGGAAAGACAGAAATCATGATTATATCCAATAACCAAGAGAACAACCCCTACATACCCTGGCCCATAGAATTGGGAACCGCGCCCATACTTTCAAAGGTAGTAAAAAACCTGGGAGTCCTAAGGGATAATGCACTACCCTTAGAACAAGTAAACGCGATAATTGAGAAATGCTTCTTCTTCCTTCACTCAACAAAAAGAATCCTACCTTTCCTGTCCTACACCCACAAAACACTAACAATCGTCGCCCTCATCATGTCAAGAATCGACTACACAAACAGCGTCTACCTCGGGATGCCGGAATACCTCCTGAAGAAATTACAATGCATCCAAAATGCAGCAGCTAGACTCCTCCTCAAACTAGCTAGAAGAGATCACATCATGCCAGCACTAAACATTTTACATTGGCTTCCAATCAAAACAATGTGCATAACACACATGGCAATCAACGGACAGAGAGCAGAATTCCTACAAAAGAAAATAACAATTTACAAGCCAATGAGACTCCTCAGATCAAGCAATGAAATCCGCCTGGATCCAAAACCATACGGCAGGAAAAAACGAAGGGGCTCCTCTTTCTCCCACCTGGTGGCAAAAACCTGGAACAACCTACCGAAAGGAATAAGAAATACCAAAGACCACCTAAAATTTAGAAAACTACTAAAAACCTGGCTCTTCAACACCTCGGGACCAGATAGAAACAACTGAAACAATCAAACAGGAAATACAAAAGAACAGGCTGACAGGATCTGTGACGGCAGAGACAACACCTAGAACCGACTAAGGGAAACTCAGACAAGAACAAGAGAGACAATACTAGGTGGAACCAACCATGAGCGACAACCCTATCAAGACAGAACAATAACAAACAAGCCTAACACAAAGGCACAAGTACCAACCTTGCCCACTCACATAGGGCTTTGGGTGCGGACGTAGGTCACAAGTAGATTCATCCAAGAGGACTAATCTGCACCAACCACAAACTGGGATGTAGGGGCCGGCCAAAAAACAAAGATAGAAATGCAAAGACTAGCTAACTTAACATAATGACAGAGAGATGAGAGACAGCCTTATCATTCTGAAACTAGGTCACTGAAAGGAAGACAACCACACAATAGGAGTGTGCATTTCTCGGACTCGTACCGTATACCACACCAAATAGCACAGCGAACGGTGTTAACCGAACTGAAGCTGCCAACAGTACCTCACAGCTCCCTTGCTCCTCTCCAACCTTTATCCTACTAACACCCCCTAACACACCCCCCTTGTCTTTCAGAACCGCCAGAGCGCCAGGGGACCACTCCGGTGGTGATAGTGAGCGGTACAAATATCCTTTAACATTAACGTTAACATTGACAGTGGCACCTGTGTCGATTAAACATTCTCTGGCTTTTCCGTTCACTTGTAATAACTTTGGGCTGTATTTAGTTGCTGTTTTATTCCCTATAGCGTGCACTTACCCTCTCTTGCAATCTCCGCTGGAGGATGATGAATCGAAATTCATGATGGTGGTGTGGTCAAATGTCTATGTATCTCACCTTATGAAGGGCTGACCTCCGTCTCGCATCTTCCGGCATGAGTGTTCGGCGGACGTCAGATGGAAGCCATTGGTGCACTTTGGGTGATCTTAATTTTACTCAGCGATTCTGTTTGCAGAGGGAGCACAATGTCCGCCCTGGCAAGTTGTAATATTTCATCCAGAGACCTGGTCTTTTGCAATAGATTCTTACAAAATTTGCCTGATTCACAGCCAGCAATGGTTTGGGACTTTAGTGCTTCCTCAGTCGAGTAATGTTTGAAATCACAATATTTAACTCATTTGTGCAGACGCATGATGAAATTATCTAAGGTTTCACCTTTCTCCTGAGCAGACGTGTGAAAGATATGACGTTCGTAGTCCACATTTCTTAGTGGGGGAAATAATTGTTTAACGCGTTGATAATGCCTTGAAATGTGCCAGTGGTGGTTTCTGGCATTTCAAACACAATGTCCTGCACAACAGGGCCTAATGAGTGCATCAATATGCCTCTGAGGCGACGTTCCTCTTGCACTCCAGTGGTGTCGATGTAAATATTTAGTCCTCGAGCAATCTGTTTCAGCGTGGTGCAGGCTGCTGGTATCTGTTATGTCATGAGGCCAGACCGCCTGCAATTGTAGCAAATAATTACTCCCTTCTTCCCTGGAGAGTGGTGCTTGAGCAGGGGAAGGTGGTATCTGACCCGAGGTGCTACTGACCCCATCATCATCCGACATGGTGGACTTAGTGGAAAAGCTTATAACTTGTGTACTGTTATTTAATGCAGAATTGATTTCAGAAGAGTGGGCCAGATAATCGTGGTATCACACCCTCACCTCCTTAATAGTAGTAGATCTGCTCTCTAGGCTGTCGAGACTGCTGCAAAAGCACTGGTGCCAAAATGAATCGGCTAGGCTGGGCTGACAGGCCACACTGTTGCAGGTATCTAGTGTGTGGACTTCAACGCGTGATGAGAGGAGGAGGCGGAGCGCACGGCTCCCTGGAGTGTATCAAGCAGGTAATACAAGCCTGGAGGGGTTGCTGCATGGGCATGCAGGCCAATGAGGGTACACGTGCCGCAGCGGGCAGGACTCTCTGGCTGAAGCGGTGCAGCAGGTGAAAGAAGGAGGAGCTGCTGCTTAAGCCGCAGCACGAGTTGATATACAAATTCTCGTCGCCATTGTTAAATTTACAGCAGGATATATAATCGGGCAGTATAATGAGACACAGAGATAAATATAACGATGCATACTCTTCTTTATTCCTCTGACGAATGCCCTTTTCGGCAGTAGCTCCGCCCATACACGTGACCAATAGTGGTCGAGATTTGGTGAACATAAACAGGGGACAGGCGGATGCCTTCCCACTCATGAACATAAACATGGAACATTACAGTGGCCTGCCTACTTAGCATTTTTTTTAACTCCCTCGTGATCTTTCGCACCCTCCTCTCCCCCGCCCCCCACTACGGCCTGACACCATACCCATGTGTGCGGCCCCTGCCTCAAGCATAGCCTGTGAGACCCCGAGAGGAGATGTCCAAAGATAGAAGACACTAGAATCACACAGTGTAAAATGTTAGTTTGAAAAGAAAAGAAAAACAGTGTCTGTGTGCGAGGATGCGATGCGATGCGTGTATGATGTGGATGAAATTCTTCTATTTCTGTGGCATGTTTGATGACGAAGGTTCCGGAGAAACAGAAGAGGGAAGGGAGCACATGAGAGGGGGGAGGAGGGAACAAGAGAAGAAACAAGTGATCGGGAGACAACACTGGAGAGGGAATTGAAACAGAAAACAGGAGAGAGGGTTTACCCGATGGGCGGAGGCGACAGGAGAGAGGGAATTGAGTTCTCAAGGGAACAAGAAAGGTATTTTAATGTTATATCATGTTTGTTGCTACTCTAGCAATGTGTGAGCCGTCCTTTTTCATTGCATAAGGCGGTGACATGCACCCACCCATGATGTATAATCTAACTGGTACCACTCATGACTGCAGATTGAACATTGAAGCACATCAACGCTCAGACTAGGTAGAGGCACCCGAGCAAGGGCGTAGCGCCTGACGCCAGTTTGGAATGCTGCAGAACTGGTATGCATATGCTGACTTTCAGTGCTCTAGACAGATTTTATGTGGGGCTATTTTACTCTCTATTATTGAAGACGGGCTAAAATGACTTTTTGGGGATTATCAAACCAATTGCCATTCCCAGTGGTGGTATTTTTTAGGCGAGTATAAATGGATTTGTAACTTCAAAACAGACAAATTTGTGTAATCCATGCGTCTTGGAAGGTAAGTAAGTGGGCACCACTTGTTTAAATTCACTTTCAAACAGATCAAAAAAGGTTGAGGTTATAAATCATCTTTCAAAAAATTCACAGGAGCTGGCTACGATGAGTCTGGAGACTCCCTGGCAATGCGGAATGGCGTCCCCTGCTTGACCGCAATCCCAGCCTCAGTACACTCGTAGCTTTACGAGTACAGATTGAAGAATTGATTTGGTCTGGTTTCCAGACCTTTGATCTTGCGTGAAGTTGTTGTCAACTCCCCGCACATTTTTTCCACGGGCTACCTCGATCCCTTGAGTTTGTGTAAATTAGACCTGCCCTGATGAAGGAGCTGTATGCTCCGAAATGCATTGGCACTTTATGTCTATAACAATTATGGGATGAGTTAGCCGCGGCCTCACTAAGATTTTATTAGTGACCAACTTGGAATTTTCTTTTTGATAAACGCATATTACTTTTGGATCCGACTAAGAGATTTATTTGGATGAGTTACATTCTGTAAATACAGTGAACATTTACTAGTTGACTCTAATTTTGCAAATTGCACTGCCCTTGGTAGGGCTTATACAGAGAGCGGCTGTGTGGCCAGGTTTGTTACCTGGTCTTCTGTATATTTTTGTAATCCATGCGTCTTGTCACCTAGAAATTCGTTCAAAGCGTCCCTTCAGATCAGGCATTAGTAATATGCTTTTAGGGAGTGCACAAGGCTGGAAAGCTGCACACCTGGAGCCCTGCTTGCCATCTTCCCTTGTTTACTACTTAGACCTCCATAGGTATCGAGCTGGAGAAATCAAGCGCAACATGCTCACCTTGGGAACAGGAGGATGGAGGGTGCGTCATTGATAAGATTACATTATGATGGCCAAGAACCACCTAGAGACTCCAAATTGTTACGAAAAATTGCAAACCAATCCAACAACAAAGATTATACACGATCTAATGAGCCTAATAGATGCCTGGTACCGGCAAGGACTGATTAGAGATGAAGAGAAATCTCACCTTCGAGTAATTAAACCTAAGGTTCCAACCATATATTTCCTTCTAAAAGTACACAAGACCTTTGAGACCATTCCAGAAGGAAGACCAATCATGAGTGGCATAGGATGGGCGACAGAACCATTGGCAGAATATATTGATAATGTAATAAGACCAGAGGTACGCAAAATCAAGGCATACTTAAAGGATACAACAGCTGTTATCAAAATATTAGAAGGAATCCATTGGCAAGACACCTACATGTTAGCGACTTGGGATGTTAAGACATTGTACACATCTATTAGACATCAATTAGCACTCGATGCAATAGATTATACTTTCAAGGACAAGTCTGCCTCTCACTTCAATTATGCATGCATGTTGAAAGAAATGCTTTTGGCCACTTTGGAGAGCAACATTTTTATTTTTGATAACCAATTTTATCGCCAAATTCGGGGGTTGCTATGGGTGTTAAATACGCCCCAGCCCTAGCTAATATAGTGATGGGAATGTTTGAGGACCTGTTTATTTATCAGCTGCAAGGATTTAAAGAGAAGATAATAAAATGGTCAAGATACGTCGATGATGTACTAATTGTTTGGAATGGAACTGCGGAAGAATTGGACTCCTTACTACATCAAGTCAACCGGAATCAATATGGCTTAGAGTTTACTGGACTAAGTAGCCGGTCTGAAATAAACTTTTTGGATCTAACCATCTATGTAGCCAATAACCAACTACACAATAAAACTTACAGAAAAGACACACAACCAGCTGCCACCACCAACCAGTCATTTTGAACATTCCTAAAGGAGAATTAATTTGTGCCAAAAGAAATTGTACTGAACTTGTAAATTTTGATAAGGAATGGAATCTACTATCAGACCGTTTTACAGTCAGGGGGTACCCCCGTAAAGCAATTGCAATCGCTAGGAGAAAAGCTCAAAATATGACAAGGCAATCAACATTGTTACAAAGAAATAAGGAAGGACAATCAGACAAAATGATCCAATTTATCACTAGGTACTGTGCAAACAACAAGGAGATTAAGAGAGTTCTTAAACGAAATTGGTACCTATTAAAACTGGATCCACATGTAAGCCAGTATATTCAAGAATACCCGACCATAGTTTATAGAAAAGCCAAAACTTTGAAAATGATGTTGAGCCCATCACTACTACCAGAAAAAGAAGAGATGAGACCCCAGACATGGTTACAACAACCAGGGCGGGGTTTCAGAAAGTGTGGCTTCTGCACAATGTGCCATTATGCGATACCAGACACAGATGTGTTCTCAAACCAAGATGGGATGAAAACTCGAATTAATGAACAAATAAATTGCAGATCCAAATATGTAATCTATGCGATAATATGTGTCTGTAATCTAATATACATTGGGAGTACCATTCGAGAGCTAAGAACGAGAATCAGAGAACACTTATCTGCAATTGGAAGCCAAGACAAAAATCTTCCATTGTCCCACCATTGGCAAAATAATCATCAACTACAAAACAAAAAAGACATCAGATTCGTGGGCCTGAAGAAAATAAAAATGGGCAAACGTAGAGGTGATCAAGAATTACGTTTGCGGCAGGAAGAAGCCAGACTCATTTGCCGCTTCAAAGCGATAGAACAAGGGTTAAACTCAGACAATGAGATGGTTCATTTTCTTTGAGAAGACAATAATAAGTGACAACTTTTTCAATTATGAACCTGTACCATGACAACGAATGGATGAATGCACAATATGTAATATGACATTGCGCCAGGGTTTGGTGTTTCGAATTTACATTTGCTCTATCAGTAATACGAATTGTTGTATTTCCTGTAATGCACAAAACCAACGTGTTGGAAATAGAATCAAATGGCCATTTACCATAGAATAGAATGAGTTAAAGGAAAAAGCATGGTTCATGTAGAGGGAGGTTTGGTTACTAGGTATGAGCCGAACTACTGACAAAACGACTAAAAGTAAAAATATCAACTGTTATTTTTGGGGGGGGGGGAAACTACATTACCCACAATCCTTCACTTTGGAAACGGGTTGACATCGGAATTAAGTAATTCCTACGACTAACAAACAACATTAATCACATGTGGGATTTTTAGAATTAACTAGTGCCCAACAGGACCAATATTAGAGCAATATTCCTCGGCAAGACTACATGTAAATTACCAAGCTAAACAGGGTAAGGCATTCCAAAATATGGCTGCCGTTATTACTGAAATATAATTACTACGCGCACAATACAGGAAGAAAGGGTTCATGGTAACCCGTTACCAAACAAAACATGGGAAGGTATCCCAAAATATGGCCGCCAATTTGGTGGCGAGGAAAGAGAGGAGGGACTTAGGGAGAATGCTCCTTTAACATACAGTGATCATCAGGAGAGAAGGAACCCGACGCTTGGAGCAGGAGAAAATGAATTTGTAGGTAAACCCTGAGATTAGGTGGGAAGCCCACCCACGGCTGCAGGCACGTTTTAGAATCATGCTAGGAGATTGTATTTGCCGTCTTTTTTACAAAGACAGCAAGAAAATGGGTGCTTTTTCGGATTACGCGTGACATGAGGGGTACACGGCAATCAGGAGCCGGCAGCTCGATCAAAACAGGCTTTTGTGTAGAGGCATTGGTACAATGCAGGCAAGATTTGTATATGCTTACCAACACTAGTGGTGTCAACAGCCTGATCATATATTTTTTTCAAAGAGCACACAAACATGGAGCCAAGCCAAGTTATAACGCTGATTTTTGAATAATGACAGATTTAATCCTAATGTTAATATATGGTTGTAAACAAACATCTATGCCTTTTTTGTGTAGGTGGGATTGAACCCAGGACGTAAAAGTCAATAATAGGACGGCAAAATTACACTACATTGGGTGAACTGCAACCTTACTAAAAAGGGTAAGAACTGTGATTGTACAGTACTATGAGTGTCAGGTAACAAGATGATAGCAGTTCTGGTATTTTACAAAGAGTGAGACATAGATAGAATACCGTTAAATAGTATACAGGTCAACAATATAATAACGATAAAAAGAACTTTATTTCCACCCTCCCCCCTTCCTTGGCCCTGCAACACTGACACACGCACACAATATTGTTTTTACCTAGAAAGCACGAGTTGTCATCTATTGTTACAGGCATGGTTTCTGGAGATTCATGGTGTGGGGTTAAAACACAAGAAAGTCTAATTTTTTAGTTGCAAGTTACATATGTATTTCATTTTTCTGTTTTTTTCATTTGTATCAATATGAATAGCCCGGATTTGAGAAAGGCGCAGTCGCCGAAACACGTGTCATCCAAAAAGGGCTTTACCTTTATCAAAGCAAAAAATAAACAAAGAATTATTTTCATCAGAAACAACAGTTGTTTGGAATTCTTTATTTATCTACTTTGGCGCAAAGAAGTGCAGGCACTGTTGTGCTTTTTCTCAAAATTTACAGACGGAGTAGAGGAACTCAGTGTCTCCGTGGCCTACATGCATGCGACAAGACTTAAAACAATAGACAAAGGAATACAATACACAAGGCAAGAACCAAAACTACAAGGAACAAACAATAACAGGCAGCTAAGGTACAAGCATATGATATCTGTTCCAAAAAGTTCCTCAATGTCAAAAAAAAAAAAATAGATAAGTGCGGTGTGGATAACTCAGGTCTTCATAATTCCTGGGAGTGTCCGCCTAACTTGGAGGTGATGTCTGTTTCCGGTTTTGCTTTCATTTCATGAACGCTGAGCTGTGTACCCCATATCTGCACACCTAAGCAAGCAGAGGCTGCGTTCATGAAAGTCACAAATGACACGATGTCCGTGGCTTCAGTGCAGCCTGCATGATTATCACTTTTAAAGCTCACCTTGTTTCCTTGCCCTCTCCTTCCCAGTCGCTTGGCTGCCATGTTTTGCAGCCTCCACAGCACTCACGTGTACCCTATAGCGGAGTCTAACTGAAGGCAGAGGGGCCACTGGTATCACCATAAAGGTAACTTTAAAAAGAAAGGGTTTGTGTGCATTGGTTCGCTTTGTAGATTAGATGCTCAATGTGTGTGCGTAAATAGGTGAGTCTATGCGTGTGTTTGTGTGTCTTTCAAAGCCAAATGTGCCATCATGACAATCCTACCTTCTCGCTCATGCCGTTTTCGTAGACAGTGTAGGAATGGCCCCCTGGTGTGAGGACTATCACACCGTGACCCCCCCTGCCAGCCCCCACAGATGACACAGAGGACACTACTTCCCGTCCGAGCTCAATGTGTGCTCTGACAAGCGCACGTGATGCAACCCCATTTATTAGACTGCCCTCGTGAGGGAGCTATGTCACTGTGCTGCGTATCTCACTTAAAGGAACAGCACGCTCCCCCTTTTTCATAACAAACAAACAACAGAATAACAAGGCCATTAGACAAACAACAGGCCAATAACACATCAGCAAATCAACATATCTACTCAGTGTCCATCAATACCCTTGACTGTTCGATTCATGTGTCAAGCACATAGTCCTTCAGGTGAGCAGGCCTCCCCCTCCCTACTCTTTGGGGATATCTTTACTTTACAAATTTATAACACGCTCCTCAGAACCCAGAGGCATATGGACATGACAAGGACTAACAATCAAACATAGAAACATGGAGCTCAGCTTATGGGAAACTGGGGGCATGATTATCAAAGCGGCAGCTAGCAGGTTAGTTGAAAAAATATGTTTTTCATTTTTTCTTAAAGTTTTCAACTAAGTTGATCTTTCTCATGTTTTCTGGCAGAGCGTTCCAGGCCTTTAACCTGTGAGAGTGTGCATCTGGGCTATTTGAGCTGTAGTGTGCCATTTGATCTGAGCGTTCTTGTATTTGGCTTCACATGCAGGTCTCTTGAAAGATACACAGCTCTCGTGTGTGTGATGCACTTGTGTGTCATAACAACTACCCGAAATTGTACCCTATCTTCAATGGGTAACCAATGTAAGTCTCTTCTAGCTTTGGTTACATGGTCAGAACTCCTTAGCCCCGCGATGGCACTGACTGCGCTATTCTGTATGACTTGTAGTCTTACAAACTCGGCCTTGCTGATGCCCAAAAGAAGACTGCCACATTAATTCATCTTAGATCCAACAATCGCTCTAGCTATGATTTCACAGTTGGATTTTGAAATAAATGGACCGATCTGTGTAAGTAATTGTAGATGGTATGCGGATGAGGCTACCAAGTGGCTCACTTGCGCTCTCATGTTAAGATGCTGATCCAATACAATGTCTAATGTTTTCACTTTTGTTTTAGTTTCTATATGGTGTCCTGCCAAGGTGAAATGTTTGTAATTTTCCCCTAACTTTTCTATTCTCTTAAGGTTTCCAACAACCATAGGTTCTGTCTTTACTTTTTTCAGTGCAAGTCCATTTTCAACCATCCATGCTTGGATGATGTCATAAACTTTGTTAATTCTTACGGAGTCCTGCTCACGATTTCCTGACAGCGGGATGACACATTGCGTGTCAACCGCATAGTTAGTGAATTCTACCAGATTTTTGTCTAACATCTCAAAAAGGGGGCAGTAAAGATATTATATAGAGAGGGTGATAAACAAGCACCTTGGGGGACTCAGAAAATCAAGACACTCAGGGGTTGGGGGGCTTCCGCAATGTCACTGCACACCATTAGTGTTTGATTACTCAGAAAGAATTGAATCCAAGCTGAGGCAGTATCCAAGAATTTGGCTACCTCCCTCAATCTGGCGACTAATAGCTGATGGTCGACCACGTCGAAGGCAGACAATAGATCTAATAACATCAGAAGCGATGTTCCACCATTGTCCATGGTACGCAGCAAATTGGATTTAAGGTCCAGTAAAGCTGTCTCCGTACCATGGCCCTGTCTAAAACCAAATTGCCTGTCATGTAGTACCTTATGATTATTCAGAAACTCTGGATATACGCACCCGATCTAAGATCTTCAATAAGAATGAGGTGTTGGTTATGGGCCTGTAATTAAGTGCGTCCAAAGGACATAACCTATGCTTTTTTGGAGATATCCATGCTATTTTCAGGTGATCTGGGACAAGACTTTCAGAGAACGAGGTGTTAATGAACTTGGTCAAGACTTCAATCAAAGACGCAAAGCAAGTTTTAAATAACTCCGCCAGACAAGAATCCCCTTTACAATTTGTCGGTCTAAGTTTGTCAATGATTGCAATAAGTTCTGTCTGTGTTACAGGGTGAAAATTAAAAACAGGAATCATAGTATTATCAGAAGTTTGCTCACTGCCTACTTTGACTGGAACTACTTTTCTTCTCTTCAGCTCTATATTTTGTTTAATCCCATCAAGTTTATTTAACATTGCTTTTTGTACAGACACACACCATTCTGCATCTTTGATTGACAGATTCACCGGTGGTGGACAAGGTGTTTCCAGTTATTTTAGGATTTTAAACAGTTCTTTAGACTCATATTGTGCCTTATGCATTCTGCTGTCCAGCATATTTCTTTTTGCTTCTATTGTGGCCATTTTGAAAGCTCTGAAGTCCTCTTTAAAAGGAGTGTGTCGCTTTCTGACTTCGAAAGTTTCCATTTATAAAAAGTATTAATTTTTCTTTGATTTAAGGCTCTGTATTTCTGGTGTGAACCAACTGTTGATTTTTCATTACAGGTAACAGTTTGGTTCTTTTGGGTGCCATAGAGTCCACAGCTTTTTGTAGGGTACTCTGAATTTCCTCACTCATTCTGTTAGCATTTTCTAACAAGTCAAAACGTATTGTTAGTGGCTGTGGCCATTTACTCAAAGCTGTAGGAGTCAGTTTCTTAATATTCCGGAAGTGCCAGTAAGTGCCTGTTTTCGCCTGTCGTGCTGCCCAGTTACTGATCCACCCTGCAGAACTGCAACAATCTTCAAAGGACCAGCCTTGGAGACTTACACAACGCTGCACTCTTAGAATGCTGCCGTTGCTACGACGCCGCCATTGCTAGGACCACGTCCAAGCCCTGCCCCTAGCGTATGGCACCTAGTCCATTTCTACTACGTAAGGCACCGGGATAGCAACCTCGGCGCGCGCACTGGAAGTGCCAGTAAGTGCCTGTTTTCGCCTGTCGTGCTGCCCAGTTACTGAGCCGCCCTGCAGAGCTGCAACAAATCTTCAAAGAACCAGCCTTGGAGGTGTACACAATGTTGCGGTCTTAGTACGCCACCGTTGCTACGGTGTGTATAAGGACATATCCACTCTAGTATTTGTATGGACAATATATGAACTTTTAAGGAGATTTGTTCTAATCTTTTGGGATTGCAGATTACTTACAGCAAACGTATCGCAAATGTCATGTGTTACACTTTAGTGAGGATTTGGGCTTTATAGAAAGATCAAAATAGTAACTCTGAGCATATTGCCCTGCTTGCATGTGGACTACAAATCCCAACTCTAATTGCATTTTTTCCTACCCATAGACGCTGCTGTTGCTAGGAGCACGTCCAAGGCCCGCCCCCCAGCCTACGGCACCTTGTTCCTTTCTACCACTTAAGGCACCTGGATAGCACCCTCGGCGCGCGCCCCGGAAGTGCCAGTAAGTGCCTATTTTCGCCTGTTCTCGCTCTGGGCAGCGTGGCAGTATTCTGATCCAATTGTCACACTCACCTGTGTCTCTGCAGGAGCGATGGAACACCTCCTTTGACCCAGAGTACCCTCTTCCCTGGTTCCAACCCGGAGGAGATGCCTGTCAAATAAAAGATACACACTAAGATCTGGATTAACTTGACCCATAGAGCTCCCTCCTTTCTCTCTAGGAATGTGCTGAGATGTCCCCAAAGGCTCACCTTAGTTTTTAGTTGGGTGCGCACTCCATCCTGCCTTCCGCAGGGGCGCGGCTCTATTGGGAGGATCCGTAGTCCTACTCACGTAGGTGTGATGACCAATGTCTGCTTTGCCACGTTCAGATGCCACGCTGTTCAGACATTAAAGCAAGTACTGCAGTGTTCTAAGTGCCAGTTACTTCACTAGCAAGGAGTTTCCAAACGGACTCAGGTAAGTGCGCCTCGAAAAGGATGTAGCGCTGGGATTCCGAGAGAGCACAGGTAAGGATACTGTTCGTGTTGTCTTTCAGATGCCAAAGGTACCTTGGGTAAGTATGCGCAGCGTGATGAACTCTGAAGGCCCGGTGAGTATGCGCAGTGTTGCTGATTTGCAGGTCCGGTGAGTATGCGCTGCGTTGCTGGTTCTTTTCTTTTGCAGGAATAGACTGATGCGTGCTCGCGCTACGAGCCGGGCTGCAGTGCAGCGGGAAGAACCTCGGAGGTCCGGTGAGTATGCGCGTCGCTGCCAGGTCGAGAGCTCCGAATAATATCTCCCTTTCTTTTGCAGATGCCGATGCAGGTGTAACCTTGTGTCCGGACGAAGATTGCTGCTTGACGAATGCACGGAGGAAGATCCGGAGCAGGTAAGCAGAAGCTGAAGCACCCGGACAGATCAGGAGCACGGTGAGTGTGTTGCTGATGCAGCTTACAGAAAGCAACACGAAGCACTGGAGGAATCTGGGGAGTGGCTTATATAGCCAGCCATGCCCAAACACTAGCGAGCACATGAATTTGGTAACAGGAAGTGGTAACAATGAACAGGAAGTGGCTAAAAATCCCAGGAAGTAACCATGCCAAGCTAACTAGAGGAAGCTATCAGCTATCAGCTATGGGTGTTTGTGTGTCTATGCCAGGCCTGCCAAGCCTTCACCAAGCTTGCCCCAATTATGTGCTTGGTACTCATGACAATAACACACAGTACTGTGGAGAGTCGCGCTGTAGAGTCACCGGTAAGAAACTATATTCTTGTTTATAGTGTGGCTATAGATATGCAAAGCTAGTTCCTGTGCCCAGAGCTTGGTAGCAGCCATTATAAAAATACTGACTGAAGCAGGGACCAACACCAAATTTCAACTAGGAAAAGAGATATTTCATAGCTCAGTATTCCTTCACACTACAATTCTAGGCCTTTATCTTAATCTATAACACAGGTCTAGCTGCACTCCAGAAATGTTTTTAAGGTAATCACGGTTAATGGCTTGAGGAGTGGGAGAAGGTTGACGATTAGGCCTGAGACTGTGCCGGCTGAGCTGAACATTCCCACCATGAATGCTCAGGTGGCGGTGGTAGGATTACTAAACTCATCTGAACTTCAAACTCAGAGGGCGGAAGGTGAGACAGAACTAGACGGTAACGAGAACATGGCTCACGCAACTCCTATATATAATCAGCTCACCTCGGTACTAGAGTCAGAAAGCTGTCCCCCAGCTCTTGATTCAAGTGGCACCAGTAAGGGGCATGAAAAAGCAAGTACAATTCTACCTAAGAGCAATATACATTCACACTTTGGGGTCTCCCGCAAATCATGTGTAAGTATTGACAACCTGACTGATGAGGCGATTATTGAACAAATTTCCCAACTGTCAGGTAAGGAGGTGCCAAATGTTAGTACCAGCCAAGTTGGAAACAATAGGACATGTGCAAACACAGACCATAAAACCCCTAGGATGCACACTGTTCAAGAAGCCAATGATTTGATTCAAGAATCATGGTTGAGTGAACATGAAGAAGCCAAAGAAATTCTCGATAGGCAATTAGAAGAGAAATGGGTCTAGAGCGATTCAATAACTTCATAGCAGATTTTTCCATGCAGTGCCCGCAGTAAAAGCGGAACTAGCAAAGCGCATAACGGTCTCCCATGATCCCTCCACGCCCATAACCCGACGGAAATTTGGAAGGGAAAATGTCTACTTATTTAATAGCCTGCCTAAACCAGCAACAAAATCTACATGCGATTTTAAGGGATTAATGACCCCTTGTAGTGGGATGCAGAGCAGAAAAACGGATTACAACTACTTTACAGAGTCTTCTGTTCAAACACCCATGATATGTAACATGAATACTAAAGATGATAAAGATCCTGAACTCCTAATGAGGGCAGAGCAGAAAAGGATGCAAAGACCCTTCAGCGGTAAATCACCTGATGTACAGACGGGAGCTCCGAAGGAGACCCACAGGATGAGGTTACATTACCTCAGGATGCTTTTCCGGTCATTTCACAAATTCTCAACCTGTTAGACAAAGGCCATGATCGGACCCATTGGGAAATGAGAACAATCCAAGCTACATTAAATGAAATCATTGGTAAAGTAAATATGATAGAGGGTCTGCTATTTGCGTGTGACGCAATTGCTGCTCTTACACATCCAACTATGAAAAAAGGAAAGCAAGATAGCTGCCTCTACACAAACAAATCCGTATGCAGATGTGGTAGCATCGAATCCTCCGCAAACTTGGGCCTCTACGGAGATACAAGAACCACTCCTAATGCAAGTACTGTCTGTTACCTCGTGTCAAATGAAGGAAATGTCAAATAAAGTTAAATGCTGCTCTCCTCACATCAGCTGACTAATAGCAATAGACCATTGGAGGAGAAAGCAACTGATCCCAATTGTAGCCATAGTCTTGCAATGCCCGATAGCCCCACTGCTCTGACTGATCTTATTGATCTGTCAGAGGAAGGGACCTATTTGAAAGCAAATAAGTCTCAGTCTATCAATGTAACGACAAGCGATGAAGCCCTTCCGATAATACTTACATGCAAACAAAAAATATTGATAGCCAGAGCTGAGAAACGGAAAGCCCTGGGGGAAAAAAAGCCAACGGAAGATTGAGAAAAAAACAGGATAGGATGAAGAATAATCATCATAACTCATACCTGAAAGCGATTCAAAACATCTCAGACCGCGATGTTATTATAGATCTCCAACAGCTGAACGAAGAGTCAGTCGAAAGCACTATTAGATCTAAACGAACCAAATGGTCATAATGAAAAAAACCCTATCAATAAAGAAGTGAAATCTTCAAGCACTGAAAATATCATACAAAACAAAAATAATACAACATTTTGTTCTAAATTCACACCAAAAACAGCGATGAAAAACAATCTACTCCACCAGCAAATAAGGTATCAAATGATCGGGCCAATGAGAGTCAGGGTATAGACTCGATTGTTGTCCCCTTTCCTGCTATGCAAAAACAGCCTGTTTTATTGAGTTTTTTCCCTTCAAGAGGATTCAAGAGAACCACTAGGGCAAGTAATGATGGGTCCCTTAGACGTAGATCGATGAGTGAGCGGCCACGTCCAGCAGATGTACCATGTGAGCAGAGACCAACCATGCCTGCAGTGGTCCCATGTTGTCAAATATCCAAAAGCGAGCCTAGCTTAGCAAGGGAGCTACTGAAAGATATCGTACCAGCACTCCATGATACAGCGAGGGTACCGAAACCTGGGAGCGACCCTACTGGAAATGAAAGGGATACATCGAGGTTGTCCATAGATACGCCAACTATTATGGAATGGGTAAGTGATTGTGTGTGTAATGGTGATGCAAGACTAAACTGAGCATACATGCTTAAAGCTTTTCAAGCCATCACCTGCTGTTCGGACTATAAGATCGGACGAAATGGATTGGGTTAAACTGGCATCCACGAACAATCATCGCATGATCTGTGGTCTAAAATCTCGAGTAATCATGAAAATGATCTCGACACAAAAAGACGACTTCACTTATATTGGCTTGACCCCATTCATATTTAAAAACGATGAAGAAGCATCTAGTTTCTTGGAAACCCCGCTGTTGAATGGAGAAGCTGTCGGAAAGGTCAAAGACAGAGTTGTAAATTCCTACATAAATGAAGATATACTAAAACAACTAACATCATTCCTTGAAGCAGTTAAGGGACTAACAGCACCGGACCCACAGAGATCTGAACCTGCATATTTGCAATCGGCTGCATCGATTTAGCTGTGAAGTAAGCTTCACGATCCTTTCATGGAACTCATGTGGACTGAACAATTTTCTAAGATGGTATACGCAACTTGACAAAATGAGCGTTCCTGATGTAATATTTCTCCAGGAAACTATGTGTACGGCCTAGTTTCGAATAGAAGTCTATCAAGCATTTATACAGCCTGCAAAACGAGGAATGCTAGGACGCCCCATAGCCGGGATGGCTATCTTAATTAATGTTGCATCTCAATCAACGGCCATAGTGGTGTTCAAATCTGGTTATATTTTGGATGTAGAGTTGCATATAGGTATCGATCTCAAAACCTGCTTACTACTAGTATGTATTTACTGGAACAAAAACACCATCCATTTAAGTCATCTACATGACAAGCTCAATGTTATATTCGAAGATGCTTTCTCACAGAACCCTGCTATAAAAATAATTGCCTGGGGTGATTTAAATTCTTGGTGTTACGTATGGCCTGATGTTTGTATAGAACAAAGGGGAAATTATTCCACCCTCGCCATTCGTAAAGGGCAGAAATGGATAGACTTCTTTCTGGAATGGATGCACAGATGGCCTATATGGGAGAGGGTCTCTATCCTTATACAGGGTCCTGAGGCAGTAGGTCCTCTTTCATTGATTACCTTTTCCTATCTACAGAATTGTACTTGCACCATAAACCTGTTTCCATCTTAGCCCCTGCATGTAGCGATCACTTGGCTATGCAATTGGTCATAAAGCTTTCATATAACAAATATAAGAAAGACTCCAAAATGGGGCTGGTAGAACCTGATCACGCTGTCACCCTTGGCAGATACTATAAAGCTCAAAGAATTCCGAGGGGACTCAGAATACCACTACGTCCTACCCTATGTAAGGGGAGTAAGGACTTCGTCGACAAATGTGAACAGATCCTTAACAAATGTTCCCTTGATTTAATATTACTAACTATTAAAGAACTCTCAGGGAATATTGAGCAGCTAGAAAATGAAATCGAAACACTATCAAAGGAAATCACAGACATGACCAATGCAGAATCATTTACGGAAATACTAGCAGATATCAATAATAAACTTGAAAGTTACGAGCAAGACCTTGAAGCCCTAAAGGTTAGGAAGTTTCGGAGAGACACATATGATTACTTGAACAATGAAGTATACACTTGGGCAGAGAAATACACACAACCAAATATAAGACAAAATAAGCCAACTAGCGACAACAGTAGCTCCGAATCTGATATTACGGAACCAAGAACACAGGATACGGATAACCAGACAGCAAGTAGTTCAGGAACAGGCACAAGGCAACCTCAACCTTCCAATCAAGCGACGGGTAGTTTTTTAGAACAAAGAGGAAGAGGACAAGGAGAGGGAAGAAAAAAGTATCAAGGAGTGCAAACCAGACAACAAACTAGTTGAAACTAGTAGTGAATCTTTCCAAAAGAACTATTTCGACCCACGAAATCCGGACATTGGAAAAGGGCTTGAAATGTGTGCCTACACATAGTACCAACAGGTTCCAGACCCAAGTCGAAATATATAAACTTATACGCAAACTCAAACTTAAGACGTATTTCGCAGAAACAGCTAATGCACCAGTCCCAGAGACAACCAGTTAATACATTGAGTTCAAACTAAAGAGTACCTTTTGTGCACCAGTCCACGTACCAGCCATAGACATTTTTGAAAAAATGGTGATGAAGGATTTATCTAAAATTCAATTCAAGAACCCCAATAAATATAATTTGAACAGAAGAGAACTTTCGCAAATCAAAAATCTGTTCACAGACAACTCTATTACGATTCGGCCAGGGGACAAGGGTGGTGCCATAGTGGTACAAGATACTGAAGACTACCATAATGAATGCTTGAGGCAATTAGACGACACAGATACATACGTACTACTGACACACAATCCTACCACAGAGATAAAGAAAGAGCTAGAATTACTGTTGGATTACGCATTGGAGAACCATTGGATCACTGAAAAAAACAGATCCTATCTATTCACATCACATCCGAGAATTCCAAATCTATATATTCTTCCTAAAATACACAAAAGAATGGACAAACCCCCAGGAAGACCAATTGTGGCTGCAACAGAAAGTATTCTGCAACCCTTAGGTACATACATCGACTACTTTTTTGTTAAGGACACTACCCACTTCTTACAAATATTAAACCAAATTGAACTAGAAGATCATGACATTCTGTTCACCACAGATGTCGTAAGTTTATATACAAGTATTCCCCACGATCAAGGCCAAGAGGCAGTTCAAACTCTTCTACTTCAAACTGAGCGAATTGGAGCGAATAAAGAATTCCTGATGATTCTGTTAACATTTATATCAATGCACTCCTGCTTTGAGTACGACCAGAAGTATTACAGACAAGTATCCGGGACAGCCATGGGGGCTACCATGGCGCCAGATTATGCCAACTGTTTTATGTACAAGTTTGAAAACAAGAATATCCTGGGAAACACAAGATGGAAACCATATTTGAAAACGTGGGTTCTTTATATCGACGATATTTTTGGAGTTTGGTCAGAAGATAGGAAAGATTTGGAAATGTTTCTGGGATATTTGAATGGTATTAATGCACGACTACTACAATTTACTCTAGAAATTGGGAATCCCGATATACACTATTTGGATGTGCAAATAGTGATAAATGGAAACAGGATAAACACAACACTTTACACAAAACAAACAGATCGGAACAATCTCTTACATCGTATACGTTTTCACCCGCCAAGCATTCTGCGCAATTTACCATTCGGACAAATGTTAAGGATCAAACAAATTGTCAGTAACCCAGAGGATTGTGAGAGACAATTAGAATTACTTCAAGAACGATTGAAAGAGCGAGGCTACCCTGAAGCAGATCTGCAATCAGCACGTGAGAAAACTGGGACCCAGACACGTGACCAAGTTTTAACCAAACGAACAGACAGACAGACTCCTGAACTGGTATTTATCACAACATATGCCACACAAAGTAAATAAATTAAAGAAATGATTCAAGACAGATGGAGCATATTGACAAGTGACACACAGATCAAAGACCTGTTTCCACAACCGCCAGTTTTTTCCTACAAAAGGAGTAATAACTTACCCAACATGCTTGTCAACACAAGAAGCAAAGATACTGTCAGGAAACCTGATAAACACCCAGGCACTAATCCCTGTATGAGCTGCAGTAATTGCAACAATGTGATGAAGGGTAACACTATAACACACCTTAAAACAGGAGCAAAAATTAAACTCAAATATCATGCCACATGTTTGTCCAAAAATGTTATATATGCCATCAAGTGCCCCTGTGGGATCTATTATGTTGGAGAAACAGCGCGCAAAATACGAGTGAGAATCAATGAACACAAATCATGCATTCGTAATAACAATCAAACTTCAGCAGTTGCAAGACATTTCAAATCTAATGGACATTCCATAACCCAATTGAGGTTTGCTGTATTAGAGGTACAATCAACCAAAGGATCCAACAAGGACATTAAAAAATGGAAAGCTCAACAAGAAGCGTTTTGGATCGACAAATTGGATTAATTATCCCCTGATGGAATCAATGAGGAGTTTGATTTAAGTTGTTTTTGACACAATTCAATTTCCGTTCCTCATTAAAGGACATGAATGCCTCCAAACAATCTACTTATAATGATTATATAAGCATTTGAGATTAGCACAACATGTGTGTACTTAAGATATCTCATCGCATAATCCTTATCTTATTTTTCCGTTTAGCTTTTGATTTCCTATTCCATTCGTAGCATCTGTGTTCCCACAAATAATATTTGTAGTATGGTAGTTACCAATAGAATACATTGGGTGCACTTAACCACCGGATCAGCTTCCAATTACAAGCTGGAACTCTCATTCTATCCCATGTAGCTAGACACAACGTTATTCTTTGCCAACTGTTCTTTCTTTTACGGATTTTCTTAGTGTTATTTTTAATGAGGATTGCAGATGCCACTTATTACCAGTTATACATTATTTATTTTGTTTTTTAGGGTTCACGTAATTTTTGGCGTGGCCCGTATTCACTTTTATAGTGTTAATATAGTCAGGATAATCGCTCACCTTACCTGTTATGTGTGCCCTACTTGCACAGAAACATGCTTATTATATACATAGTTCGGCGTTCTGAATGGACACGATCCACCTTATAAGATGGCCGCCACACTTGACACCTAGTTAAGATCACATGTAGACGTTCCTATAACAACGTCCAAACAACATATCTTTCCGCAGTGAAACGCGCATCCTCGCGACCGTTCAGCATTTCACGGCTAGTCTCTGCGAAGCACCAGGTAAGATTCAGACTGCGTCTGAACATAACAATCCAATTACAAAGATAGTACTTCATGACTCTTCCCCCGATTTCCATTCATTACAGATCCTCATCGCAAGTTCGCACTGAACAGCTCTTAATGCGATCAGCAGCGCACAGATTATTTTCTTTAACACGTTTGACGTACAGAAGCTACTTCATTATTTAGGAGGTCAGTTTCAGCATCCACTATTTTTCCGTTATTTCCATATGACAAACTGCAATACTAGATGCTATTTTATTTATTCCTCCCTTGCTATTTTTGTGCCATTTTCCTTATGTTTTATTTCATACTCCATCTTTCTATCACATCAACCCATTATCCCGGTCCGTATGTATTTTTCATTATTTTTTCTGATTATGACTGTGATGTATGCTGGTATGATTATGTTTTGGGGTATTTACGCTATTGTGGAACTCATGTCTTTACGGATGGTGATGTATTCATGTTTTTAATACCTATCAATGGGACGTGATCTTTTTGATTTCTGGAATGCTTAACACTGGAATGAATATTGATGGGGACTTAACATGGCTAACATGGGGCTTGTGCAACACCATTCACTAAAAATTGTTACTTTACTATCTATTACTTTGGTGATTACAAATATGTGTTATGTTTTTTGAAACCATATTATTAAGGCCCTGATGAAGGAAGTTATTCTGAAATGCATTGGCCTTCTTAATGGCACCTGCATGAATAGAGAGCTCATAATTTGCGAATACTTTGAATAAAAATTCAGTAAAAACAGATTAAACGGACTGACTACACTATTTTTTTTTACATTGGATATATATTTTGTATAAAATTACAGAAACCACATAGCAGTGGACAAGGGAGTGCAGCCCGCACCGCTGGCTTTACGGCCAAGGTCTTTGAACTATGGTAGAACCTGATCGCCATTCACTATCTGTAAGATGGAATCCCATTACTTGTGCACGATTTCTTACAAGAATTGGGTCGGATGTAGAGTTCTGTTGGGGCATTGTGTACGAGGGATGTTCTCCTTTGGAAATAGAATAACGCCTCGATCAACGCATCCAATTTCATCTGAGAGCTATGATAGTAGAATCCAAGGGGAGTACACGCCCACCTGTACCCCGCCGACACTATTTCAATCTTAACCTCGCCCGTCTGGAAAAAGAATAAAACTATTCTGTTAGATATGCAGGGAGGCAAATGCTCCCCCTGGCAGTTATTCGAGAGGACATCAGAATAATCAAACAATCTTATAAAAATAAAATCAAGCATCTAAAAAAAACACTCCTAATTACAGATAACCAACAAATGATTGATCAACTCCTAAATCACGACACCAGACAGGTATGGGCAACGCTCCGCACGATCACTTTGCAATCTGAAGGGCTGATTGAACCTGCTATCTCTTCTCTGGTGTGGATGGCGTACATATCTATGAAATATAAGTTGCCTGAAAAATGTAAGTCGCAATGCGACGTGGTGTTTGAAACTATGAGGGGCGAAACGTCCCCATGGACTACTGAGAACATAAGGGATTCAATCCAGTTAATGAAGAACTCTAAAGCCCCAGGTCCTGTTGTCTTCCAGCATGCTTATAGAAAGCAGACCCAGAGCTTTGGGCTGAAATACTGAAAGTGAAGTTCGATAACATCTACAGTTGCGGAATAATTCCAAACTCTTGGCGTTCTGCGATAATCATACCTGTATACAAAAAGGGCCCTCCTAATTGTCCTGCAAAATTTAGACCTATTTCTCTTACTGCTGTGTCGTCGAAAATGTTTTCCCTTCTGCTGCTAGAACAGACCCAACGGTTTATAGAACAACACAATGTGCTGGCCCACTATCAAGTGGGATTTCGAAAATCAATGGGATGCCCGTTAAATGCAACTATCCTTAAACATCTTCAAGCGTAGACTCACCAGTCTAATACTGGGCCGGTGTATATGGCATCCCTAGATTTAACGGCAGCCTTTTGTTCCATAATTAGAGCTGTATTATGGGGAAAAATGCTTAGAAGGGGTTTCCCTAAAGTTTTGGTGACAATGATTGGAAAATTACAATAAAAAACCAGCTACAGGATCAGACCGAACTGTGAGGGACCGCTTAGCGACAATGTAGACACTGCAATTGGAGTCAAGCAGTGCTGCAATATGGCAGTGGTCTTGTTTAACTTGTATTTATCAGACTTGGACAAGGATTGGAGCAATTTAGTAATATATCCCACAAAACTAGGTTTGTTAAAACTCAACTGGATTGCATTTGCCGACGACCTTCTGTTTTTCGATAAAACACCATTTGGGCTTCAGCACAGACTTGATAAATTTTCAGTGTTTGCCTCGAATCATAATCTCGAGGTAAACCCGACTAAATCAAACATTATAATATTCGTCGATAGCAGGCGTAAATCTACAAAATTTACTTGGACACTAAATGGTGTCCTGATTGCTTATGCGCCTGCAATTCGATACCTAGGCTATACTCTCACTGATAGGTATTCGATCAAGATGTGGAAAGATCTGCTGAAGTGCAAATCAAAAACGCTAACATCCCAAATGAAAATCATTATGCACAAATACTGCATGTTCTCTCTCCTTCCCTTAATCCAATTTTACACTCTTAAAGTAGAGCCTGTTATTCTATACTGCTTAAGTATATGTGGAAGTGAGATTGATGAACATTTAGATGTTATGCAGGGTTGTTTATGGAAAAACGTGCTAGGCCTTCAACGGTCGATCCCAAATTATATTAATGCCATGAGTTAGGTCTACTCCCTCTATCAGTAAAAAGAAACTGGCGTGCATTGATGAACTATACCAAAAAAACGAATCCGCCTAAACACTCTTTATAGGATCTATATTCTAAAGAGAACAAAGTGCGGTCTATCGGAATATTGTGTGAGAAACTGAATGGTATACTCAATGACATTAATGTCAGTATAGAGGATTTATGTGCATACTTACCTAGTTGTAAAAGAAAAATCAGGAATACTACTGGTGTATGCAATCCGATAAAGTAGGGACTTATCAGTCCTTTGCAGAATACAGAGATCACTGTAGAAAATGGGGTGATAGATTAAAGTATTTAATTCAATTCCCATGTCCTAATGCTAGAAGAATGTACATGCGATTCAGACTCAACCGATTACCCACATTGGATAAGATCAAACAATGGAAAACTTTAGGTGGGGTTGAATCGAATGGTTTGTGTCGATTTACCAACAATTGTAACTGTGATGAATCACTGAAGCACCTTGTATTATACTGCCCTTACTTTGAGAAGGAAAGATATAGGATACTGAGGCTCTAGCTGAGTAATGAAGGACCATTTATCCGTGAGTCCATATGGAACCGAGGTATGTGGGGAAACACTAAGAGTCTTAATTTAGCTTTTGTAGAATTGCTCTACTCAGTCGATGAGAAGCTTTGTGTAAAGCTGGATGAATATGAAATAATTTGATGAAATCAAAGATAGGTTGAGTGACTAATTGGAGCCGCACATATGTACTAATCATCCTTGCAGATAGGAATGTAAGTTGCTAAAACTAGATGATCAATAATTGTATTAAGGAAATATTATATTTTATTTTAGTGAAACTTGACGAGCAATAAGAAACAAAATGTATGTTGAGATTTAATAGTTACCAAACAGATAAATTGTTAATAGGAACTTGTGCAAGTGAATGAAAACATAATTCATCACAAGTGGATACTATGTGAAAAGATTTTATCATTAGCATTGCTAAAAATGTTATTGTTAAAAAATGAAAATGGTATATGCTGTTGGATCTGTTTTTATAAGTATGTATTGTTTTAATGAAACACAATCATTTTTGTAAAGGTTTTAAATGTGAGAAACCAAACACAAATAAAGAAAATACTATAAAAAAATATTCTGTGTTGTTTTCCACTGACTTAAAAAAAAATCTTATCTTGTCTTCACATATAATATGCAGGTGGATGAAAGAATGATCTGACCACGGATATTGATTTACCACAGGAGTAGATGTAAAAATGATGTGTGGCAATGTAGTCTAGAACATTTCTCTTTATATGAGTTGGCTCTCTGACAAGTTGCACAAATCTCAGGTTACTTAGTGATTTTTCTAGGTTTTTTGCTGCCAAATCTTTTTCACAACCCAACCACAAGTTTACGTCTCCCATAACAATAACTTTAGTATTAGGTTTGAGGAATGAGAGCAGTCGATTGCACAGTTGTGATGAAAATTCCTTCATAGGATTAGGGGGTCTATTGCCGGCCCCCCTCTGAGCTTGGCCTCTCCTCAACTGAGTGTTAGGGAGAATTCTCATTCTATGGCTAATTTCCCTTATCTATAGAGACCCCCAGCATCTTTGCTGGATTTGAAGGGTTTGTTTCTTTTTCCTGCTAAGAGTGAAGCTCTTTTTCCCACTCTTAGGCATTTTTTGCTATGTGTGTTCTAGGCTATTTTTGTGTTTAATGTCTATGGGATTTTCCCACTCCCATAGAAACCATCTTTACTCGCATGTGTTACACAGCACCCTCAGTGCTGTGACACAGGGGTGTCGTAGCGACCCCCAAACATAGACTCCATACCCTGGGACCGACTACTGTCTCCCAGGGCATGTAAAGTCCCAATTGACTTTACTAGCCAATTGTTATGAACTAAACCAGTACCAACCATCTTACTATGGAGGTACTGGAAAGGGTTAATAGTTTTTCCCTTATGTTCATTTTCAAGAGGGTACCGTACAGTCCCTCTCTCAAAAGTTTCTGGCTGGTGGCAGTGGTTACTACCGTAAATATTCAACCGCAAATATTTCCCTATGGGATTTTCCCATTGTTCGAGGCTACCACTTTTTCTGACAGCCTCTAACATACCGCCGGTGTATTTTAATATTTAACTTTATTCCGGTAGGTTTTTATTGCCAGACCTTTATTATAACTTCTTTCTCGTGTCTTACTCCTAACCCAGGTCGGGATCCTTTGTTCGTCCTTATGTCGGGCTTCTGCCGAGAATTCCTCCTTTCGGCGCCACTGAGTCTGGGGTGGGTCCATTGTGTGGGAGGGGGAGTAGGACCCCTGGACAGGATTGCCACAGCAACCCATGTCGCACTCTATCTTGATAGGCTGGAGGGTCTCCCACCAAGATGACCACTCCACTGTGTGAGTGACAGCTAGGCTGTATGAATGGGTTTTTTTTTGCATAAAAGCAGGGTCCTGAGGACTGAAAGAGCAAGACGTCGGCACTGGAACTAAGAAGCCAAAGAGGAGAGAAGCCAAAGACATCTGCAACGACTGAACCCCCGGTGAAGCCCTGCTGCAGCGTCTCACCACTTTTCTCCACACGACGAGAGAAGATCTTCACCTGCAAGAGCCTTCTTCCCTTGGGCTGGTGGGGCTAACCAGTTTGCCAATCGCCTTCCCGGACCTGCCTTGGTCGAATCTCCTGTACTCGGAGGCCAGATAGCCAGGTACCAGTCCACCCGGACCGCGATTTAAAGGAGCGTACCTCTTATTCGTTGGGCAGCACCGCGGCTGGTTTCATCCCTGGGTAGTGCAGTAACTCAAACCTTCCTCCACAAGAGCCTCTCTTCCTCTGCTGGATCACCTGAACTGCAGGAACCACCAGGAACAACCGCCACCGCAGGAACCACTTCTTCATTTAGAGGTACATTGTTGCGCCATGCCGCCCTTTCTTCGTGGTAGCACTAAAGGTGTTTTAAATCCTTTACCTACCTGTTGGGTTGGCCGCCCCTCTCTCTTAACTTTGTCTTTCCAACTTCTGCATCCAGCTTTTCAAAATCGTTAACCAAAGACTTGACTGCAGCTACGAGAACATTTTTGCTCCTGGGCCCTTGCCCTGTACCAATTGACTTTGGCACAGGCCTACTGACTCTGGTTACATTTGTTAGACCTGCCTTCTTTAGATTGATTTTCATCTAGAACTGTGTGCTGCACCTAATTCTTACAACTACTCTTTCCTTCACATTTTTTAAATCTTGTGTAATGCCATTTTGCTCAGTTTTCAGTTAAGTATTGCCTATACTGATGCACTGTCTTGCTTAAACTGGTCCACAAACTTATGGGAAGTGTTGCTAGGGTGTGTAGGAAACTATTTCTAAATAACTTGTGCTTTCCCTCCCTTGTGTGTAGTTTTCACTGTGCTGTTTTGCTCAGTTTTCACTCTGGTTCACTTGGTCTACAATTTAACTAGGGAGTGTGTATATTTTTCCTCTGACTTAATTTAACTTGCTTGATGACTGTGATACATGTGTTTTATCTAGAAGTGTATACAATAAATATATAACTACTTTTTAATGCAAAGCTTTGGTCAGTGTTTCCTTGTACCATAGTACTGTAGGCCTATTGTGTAAACCCTGAATACTGCTCATCTCCCTCTTGAGATAAGTCTAACTGCTCAGCCACAGCTACCAACTGAATCTTTGTGGTACAGACTTATACCTAAGGGGATTTATTGCTCTCACTTGTAGTCTTAATCTTGTGTAGTGCTCCCTATGGGAACTGCACAGGATTCTGCCTAACACTGCATCCCCTTGGGGTATTTTTATATTTTGACCACCACTGTTACTAATGCCCTCTCTGCTTTCTACGGGCAAAGGGCTGTGCCAACACTTCAAGAATATGTTTCTAGAACCAACATAGAGCTTTATCATGAGAATATACACAGAAATTCATCCACATTGTATATCCTGTTAGTGCTGTCTTCAGGGCACTTAGTCTTCGTACATGTTCTGGTTTTCACAAATACCATCACGTGTCAGTTTGCCAAAATTTCAATATTTCTAAAAAACAAACAAACATTAAATCATAAAAACATGGTTTCTTTACCTTCGTGCATAACAAGTAATACATCACATCTATTTCAACTTCATCTCTATTTTCAGTGCAAACAGCAGGGTTTATTTCTTCGTGGTGTTATTACTGCCCACTTATACTCAATATTTCAACATTGTGCATGTCCTAATTCTTTTACAACAATATCATTGGAATGAGGCGATACCCAATTCATATCAGCATTATCTCATCTTCCTGCTAGTTTAATTTATTAACCACAGGAGGGAAATTACCTCTGTCATCTCTCAAAGGCTTTCTATGAACTGTGCAGTTCTTGCTGTCTCAATTTTATGATCTTCACTATTCGCAAGTAGGTTCTACAGAAAAGGCCAATATTATAATGGATCATCAACCCAAAATATTCCACGCTGTATGAGTGCTTACCTATTGCGAAATCTGCAATGGTTTCCCACTACTATATTCGCTCCAAATCGCATACTGCGCTTTTCCTGCGGTGGGCGGAGGCAGAACAATCTGTCTGAACACCAGCGACAAAGCTCTATAACAAAGCGAAAGTTCGTGTTGTTTAATGTTTACTCCAGGAAACGGGACTATAAGTGATTATGCCCTATAACAAGTAAGGCTTACCAGTGGACCTTTTCCCCACGGTCTTTTGTCTGGAGGATGTTTGTGGTTTTCCACCACACTTGATGTTATTTACTCGCTACGAATCTAAATAGCCAGAAAAAAGGAAATAGTAAAATTTCCCCTCTATGGTGCAATGGTAAATATTCACTCATAGCGCATCCATCTTACCTCACAGTCTCTTCGTGTTCCTCCCGTGTAACTCGCGAACGCCGATCTCGGGACGGTAGAGCGAATGATATGCCCAACCCGCCCTCTCAAATAACCGGCACCCTCGTATCACGTGGGACGCACGCAACCACGTTCGTCTATCGCTCATGTGACCGGCGGCCATCTTGCCTTGGTTATCTCATCCCCCATAATGGAACGGGTTTGTGAACTGGGGCCTGCACTTGCCTAAAACTCGTGTTTCTGCATTTGTAGATTAAACTTCAAAAAAATTGAATGTTTTAATCTACCCCAAGATTTTCATATGTGCATTATACTTGTGTAGACCTGGCCCTATTCGTCGAGTGTCATATTTCTAATGCTAAAAGTGTGTAATCTTAACGGAGTCGTTGTATTTACTCCCCCTTCTATTACCTTTAGATCAATCAAAGGATAGTTCCAATATGGACAATCTCTCGGGCCTTGTATATATTCAAACACGCCCGTATCTAAACCACAAACTCACCTTATATTTCTTATTTATTTTTTGTGATGAATAAATAAGGACCATTCAATGGAAATGTTTAATCCATTCTTTACACTATCTAAAGAATAAATCCATTTTTGTTCTGCTTGTCTTAGCTTCAGATCTCTGTTTCCCCCTCTCGGTTGGGGAAACTATCATCTCAATGATGAACCAGTGGATGTCATCCACTCCGTGGTGAGCACTCTTGAAGTATGCCACTAAGGGTTTCTCCGGTACCTGATTCTTCACACAGGATCTGTGCTCACGGATCCTCTGGCGAATCGGTCTCTTAGTTTTGCCGATATACAGTAAACCACACGGGCATCTAATGCCACCCATTTCGAGTTGCAATTCGTGAAGTTTTTTAACTCCCATTTTCTTCCTTTGAGATCGACAAATTTCATGTTAGATGTTAACTTACAAACCGAGTATTTCCCACAAGTATAATGGCCCACTACCGGTGGTAAATTCCACAGTGTCGGCTGGGTCATGGATCTCTCTTCTGTGGGTGCTCTATAGGTGTGTACCAATTTATCTCTCAAATTGGGCATACGCCGAAACGCAAACCGTGGTTTACTGATGGAAAAATCATCGGTATTAATGATGTTCCAATTTTTCAGGATACATCTGCGTACCTCATTACTAACAGGTGAGAATGTGGAGACACAAGTAATCTTGTCTTCTGTAACTCTTAGTTGTGGTGTAAGACAATCCTGTCTCTGAGTATTTTTGGCTCTTTTCATAGACCTCCGTACGATGAATGGTGGCCTTAAGTCTAGTTGACAGATCCTTGCTATTTCTCTCAAAGTCCTCTCTATGGGTACAATTTCTTCTCACGCGCAAGAACTGTCCAAACGGAAAATTTTGCCGCAAGGATAGCGGATGAAAGCTTTCAAACAATAATAGTGTGTTTTTATCCGTGGCTTTCCTAAACAAAGTGGTGCCAAATTTGTTGTTTGCATCTTTATAGATCTCGAGATCTAGAAACGAGATCTTTGTGTCATTGGAACTCATAGTGAAATTAATACACTGTTCTTGATTGTTGACCCAAATGAGAAATGAGTCAAGTTCTACTGAGTTCCCTCCCCACAGCATAAACACATCATCGATGTAGCGAACCCAGACTTTCATCAGATGTTTAAACAGGTTGTGTTACGCATAGACTGAGTTTATCTCGAGGTCGTCCATGAAAAGGTTTGCGAGATCTGGTGCGAAACATGAGCCCATACTCGTGCCGTGTTGCTGCAGATAAAACGTATTTTGTTCAATAAAGAAATTATTAGTCACGGCAAGTCTAATGCATTCCAAAATAAATGCTGATGGAACAGTCTTATCCTCCCTCTTTTCCAGGTACTTGCCCATTATGTTAACGCATTTCATCTGAGGGATACTTGTATACAACGCCTCAACGTCTAAAGTGACTAAGATGTCTTCAGCTCCCACAACTATCGTATCTAACACTTTAATCATTTGTGTCGTGTCCTGAATGAAAGAACGCATCGTTTTCACAAATGGTCTCAGAAAGAAATCAGTGTAAACCGAAAGGGGTTCTAGAATGGAGCCAATGGCTGCCACAATAGGCCGTCCGGGTGGAGCCTCATGATGTTTATGGATCTTCGGTAAACAATAAAAGGCAGGTGTGACTGGATGTTGTTGTGTCAAAAACGCTTTTTCATCGGTGTCTATCCACCCTTCACTTTCTGCATGGTTCATGAGACTTTCAATTTCTTCTCGAATTCTAGGCGTTGGGTCACATGGCAAAGGTTTATAAAAGGTAATTCCATCAAGTTATTTCTTGACTTCGGTTCGATACTTCTCTATGCCCCATAGAACAACCCCTCCACCCTTGTCTGCTGGTTTAATAACAAACAAAGTATTCTTGGCTAGATCTTTCATAGCTACTCTTTCTTCTTTGGACAAATTGTCTTTGTGTATATTCTTTGTTTGAACAAGTGTTTTCATCTCACTAATAATCTTGTTCTCAAAACTAATGATTTCCGGGGAAACCATCGAAGTTAGTGGGGTGAAGGTAGAGGGAAATTTCAAACCTGAGGCACTCCTGTCTCGTGGTCTTTGGTCGTCGTGATCTTTAAAGAAATATCTAAACCGAATAGTATGGAAAAAATTACGCATTTCTATTTCCGTGGTGAAAAGATCAGCCTTACTCACCGGTACAAAAGAGAGGCCTTTACTTAAAACACGGGTTTCTGCTGGTGTAAGGGTGTGATTACTTAGATTAAAGATGGAAATCACCATGTCGGCGGACCCGGCTGCCACTGACGTGTTCGCATCCCGTGGTTGCCCGGTTGACGATTCCTCCCTCGTCTGCCCCGGTTCTGAAAAGGACCTCTTTGTGAATTTCCTGTGTTGACCGGACCTGTACTTGAACCCCCATCACTGCTATTCGAGGAATTCGAAAAAGTTACACATTTCCTGAAAGGGCGTCTATTGTTTGAGCCCTGGTTCTGACCTTGATTCATGTTGCTCTGCACATTTTTGATAATTACATGGTTATGCGCCCGTTTTTTGGTTAAGGGGCGTACATGAGCAAGTTTATATGCATCTAGGGTAACTCACTCTGAACAGCAAGGGAAGGAAGCTGGTTTGTGGGATTCTTTAGATTTTGTATTTCATTGACCTCACCCACGCAGCCCCTAAAAAGAGGACTATTGTAGCTCATTATAATTGATTGATAAACACAGACAAAATCTTTGCAAAGTTACTCGCGGATCGGCTCCTCCCCCACATGCCTGCTCTGATCCTCCCAGATCAGGCAGGATTTATTCTGGGACGATCTACTCAGAACAATCTACGAAGATTATTCACCTTAATGCACAACGTGAACCCGAATGTCCCTATTGCGGTGGTGGACTTGGATGCAGAGAAGGCGTTCGATTCGGTGGAATGGCCTTTCCTGTTCGAGGGTCCCCCGCCGCACAGGCGTGGGTACCATGTTTTTCCAGTGGATCTGCCTTCTTTACTCAGCCCCACGAGCGCTGGTATACACCAATGGAATTCAATCCGCTCCCATTTATCCAACTCTGAGCACTAGGCAGGGTTGCCCCTTTTCCCCTCTCTTACTTGCCCTAGCCATTGAGCCGGTGGCGTGCGCCGTGAGAGAGTTTCACAATACGCTCACATGTATCTATTGTCTCCCTTTATGCTGTTATATATAAAACACCGCCGGACTAACCTGTGGCCCGTGATTGAAGAGATATCTATATTTGGTGCTTTGTCCGGCTTACAAATAAACGGGTCTAAATCTGAGGTTGCCCCGCAAGACGTGGGTGAGGCCTTCGCTTGGAGTCCACAGGGAATTTTCTATCTGGGTATAAGAGTGTCCACTTCCCCCACTCTACTGTATGAGGAAAATGATGTCGCCGTCCTGAAACAACTGGAACACAGAGTAGACACATGGGCACGGCTCCCTATCTCCCAAGCAGCCCGTATCTCTCTATCCAAAATGGTTATCCTACCGAAATTATTATACATCTTTAATAACATCCAAGTATGGCCCCCTGCACCCTTCTGGAGCCGCATAAAGTCCCTGATGTCTAGGCTGATTTGGGCGGGGAAGCGACCCCGCATTTCCTTGCGTACAATGTGCTGCCCTTACGCCCATGGGGGTCTAGAGGTCCCCAAACTTTTTCTTTACTACCTGGTTGCGCAGATACAATATTCAATCTGATGGTGGTCCCCGATGAATAGTTCCCCACACTCGCATCTTAAGGGATCGATGGTCCATACTGATGACCTTAGAGGCTTTCTTTGGGCCACCCGGGAGCATCACCTGAGGGCAGAGGTCCAACCCCTGGAGACTATGCTTAGGGCCTGAGATCAGCTGGCAAAGTGGGCCGGGATGGGACCGTGGTACTCACCTACAATGGCTATACATAGGGTCCGAGGGATTCCTCTTACATATGAGCACATCTTTATATGACATTTTCAGAATCTGCAAATCTACACCCTAGGAGATGTGGCACCGCAAGGTAAAGGACTCTGGTTACCCTTTTGCTGTATTTCCGCCTCCGTGAGGTATTGAAATTGAGGTTGCCCGACTTCCCAAATGCCCCTGAGGCTTCATCAATATTGGAGTACGTTATAGCCCCGACCTCTCCTAGAAAGGTGATCTCCTCCTTGTACCGTCTGGCTCGTATGCTAGGGTCTCTGCCCTCATGCTCATGTAGGATCAAATGGGAAGACAGTATGGCGCGCTCATTGTCTGAGGCTCAATGGGGATTTATACTGGCTCACAGCAAATCGATTTCCACCAATAATAGATTCCGTTTGATCCATTTTACATTTCTGCATCAACTGTACTATTCTCCTCTTTCTCTACATAAACTGTTTCCACTCAGGCCTCCGAACTATAAGAGATGCCAACAGACCCCGGCCGATTTTTACCATGTGGCTTGGTCCTGTTCTCATATTCAAACCTTTTGGATCGCCGTTGCAGAAGTTATGGAGCAGGTGGTGGAAGCCCTGATTCCCTTTACTCCAGAAACGTGGGTGTTGGCATGGGTGGAACTGCAAGCATATAGTGATAATCACCTGGTCGGCATGACCTCTGTAGTCGCTAGATCATTGGTGGCACACACATGCGGGGTGGTTACCGCTCCTTCACTACATCAATGCGTGAACTCTATGTCGATGGGTGAGAGGAGGGAGACGCAGTACAATCAAACGCTTCCATTTAACAGCAGTCCCAAGGACTATTGGCAGGCCTTTAGAAGCTACATGTCTCGTGAATCGAACTGTGAAAGCGTTTCATCGTTACAAGACAATGTGGAGGCCACTTCTGTGGCATGTTAGGGGTTATCGACCCTAAAGTCTGACTAGAGTCTTTGCCTTGGTGTGGATTTATTTTGGTGTTCTAATTTTTATAGTATTGGTCCCTTGGAGGACAAGTGTATTATGCTGTGTCAGAGGTACTCAGATGCGTCATTGTTGCATGAATGCATAGCCTGGAAGGGGTTGGGTGGTGGGGTGGGCGGAGGTATATGGGGGCGTTGCCCCAGGGAGGGGAATCATTAAGTGCTCTTCTTTTGGTCCATGTACTCTTTGTTTATGCTTGACCTGTTGTATGGAGTGCAACCGGAAATGCTAATAAAAACAGTTTAAAAAAAATAAAAAAATAAAAGATCTCTCCTATTCCGATCTAATTACCCCCTCCGTACAGAACGCAACCCCTAAGGTTTCAAACTTGCATGCTCCCAGCCCTTCTTTTCTGAACCTTTCTAATCATCCTTGTTTTCCGAACTCCCAACAGTATCAAGTAAAATACTACAGTCCCACAATCCCACTTGTTTATTTCACGATCCCAACTATTCCTGTTTACCACACAAACCCTACCAATCCTGTCCCTCTGATCAGGCCTCCAGATAAGGTGCATACTAGGCCTTTTTACGCATTAAAATCTTGTAAATAGGACAGCTTTATTATTTTCTTGTGTACATTTACACACAAGTTTAGAACAAAAGGCAGTGCAAAGGTCAGGTTACTTGACAGAAACCACAATGCTTCTTTTGATTTTTATCTACTTTGATGTATTTGCAAGTCATGGAGAAACGGAATGTATTTCTCTGAAGCCGTTGCAAAAAGAAAAACTGCACACTCTGATAAAAGTAATGGTTTCTTTCCATTCAGCTTCTGCCGTGTTGAAGCTCATGGAGCAAACAGAAGCACTGTGCATATTTATTTTCCTAGCATTTTAGGATTGTATAATTAATAAGATGGAAAACGAAGTTGCAATTGAGAATTATTCTTTTGTAACAAATTATGCTTTTTTCCAGTGAAAGCAAACCAGTATTGCACAATTGTATTTTTCAGAGTTCCTGTGCTGTGTGCATAATAATGTAGAGGCAGATCATGTTTACACTTACAATTTAATTCACACTCTATATAAAAACAGTGTGTAAAATTATGAGCATGCGCGGTGTAGTTTACATCCATTCAACCCGTTAGTCTTTGCTCGAGGGTGAGTGATTGCCATTACACCAAACACAGGTGTTCTAGCCTCTAGAATGTTCAATACTGCAATTAAAACATCCAAAACCTGACTCTCCAGGAAGTACAAGCACTGTTCAAAAACAAACAAATGAAAGTTACATTTCCAATTGAAATAGAAACTCAGCAAAACCTTGTCCCTGTGATAATCCTGATAGGTATTTTAACATTATGTAGCGCTCCATACATGGTTCGTCCAACATCTAGGCACTGTGATTATTATACCTACTCAGTTTACCAACCTCTGAAGGATGTTAGCTCAGCCGGTTGACCGCACATTGCTGTGATCTGTGCCTGATCTGTAGGTTGCAGGTTCAAATCCCAGCAAGGCCAACTCAGCCTTTCTTCCTTTCGAGGTCGAGAAAGGAGTACCGACTTTGGTTAGGTGATAATTGTGATAAATATGTTCTATGTACAGGTCTTTGCCAAAAGCACTATAACCATTTGAACATGAGATTAGATATATAATTTAGCATGGAGTACTTGACTCTCTACACTGTTGTATCATAACATTGGCATACCATTAGGAAGTAATGGCTCCAGGAAATGAGGACTTTCATTAAACATCAAAAGACAATTCTGCTATCGAACCTCAAAACACACAATACAATTCATGTTTGCTTTACTATGTAATTGCCTAGTTTGTGTTTTCAACATTTAAATATATACAGGAGAGATCAAATGGCCAGACATCACAGAAATAAGGAAAGGTGTATTCTGTCACAACGCAGAAAGCTGCCACATAGTAATGATTTCCGTACAGTTTTTGCACATGTCGGCTGGATGTCACATACATTTTACTCTCTTGCAAAGAAGAAAAGTCATTTTTACTCTCTTGAAATCACATTTACTCTCAAAGTTTAAAAATAAGGAGTAAAATACTCAAACTTCAAAATCTTATCTCCAGCACTGCCTCTGATTATCACTTTCTGAACTCCCAGTTGAAAGCGACCAACAATTACAATTCCCACCATCCCCTATGTTCTGTTCACAGTCCCGGTCATTCTGGTCCATTTCACAAACCGTACCCATTTCGTCCTTCTCAATCTACCAACCGACCCCCTTCTTATAATAGCACCTCTTCCCCATCACTTCCCACAGGATACTCTGACACTTCAACCCTTTTCCTTTCAAACACGAACACCTTTGTACCACACAATAAACAGCAGACTAATGTTAAACCTGTGTACCTGACATGTCCCAACCCGAGGGTCAGACAAAGTCAGGCAATTGACTCAAATCACACACACCTGACAGCTCTTCCTTTTCCCCACAGGGATAAAAGGTGGAGCAAGAGAGTGCAGTACGAGCAAGGCAGACAGCACGACTAGAGGGATACCACACAGCAGTTCAACAGAAGGAGAAAGGCGGCAGGAATCGAGAGGAGAGGTGACCTTGCCCTTTTCGTCCCAGAATAGCAGAGCCTTCGTGGAAGAGAGCCTGAGACTCTGAACAATAGAACAAGTGTCCTGCAGCAGATGTCAGCGGTACACGTGGCAAATTTATGCCGATAAGCAGGAGTGAAGGAAGCTCCCTCACCTGTGGTACCGGCCTTGACCCCAGAGAGGTAACAGCCAAGCGGTTTACCACAGCCAGTGATTCGAGGGGATAATCGATAAGAAACAGGCTGTCATGAGTGAGAAATGCAAAGTGGCAAGTTTGAATCAAGTTTCACGAACTTTGAATGAAATGTAAAATTGTTAAGGGGAGACCAGTGACAGAGGGAAACCGGCACCACGTGGGTGCTAAACTCAAGAGACTGGTCGAGCACCATATGAGAGAAACTACAAGAAAAAGAAGGCCGAAGGAGGGCCGGCGAAATAGGTCAAAGTGGTCATGCAAACCCCTGTACAATCGAAAGATTTTGACCTGCAAGCACTGTGAAAGAAAGAGAAGTGAATCCCAACGATATTGGACAATTGTGAATGTGAAGTAAAGAGGGGTCCGCGCCCGACCGAGGGAGAGTCAGGGGTGAAGCCATCATCCAAGAAAATAAAGGGAAGAGGGTTCCGAGCCCGACCAAGGGAGATCCAGGGGTGAAGTTGTCACCCAAAGTTGATTGATAAAGGAACTGTGATAAACTTTGGGATACGATATGTGAAGTGGCAGCGTCCAGAAGAGGGGGGACCCAGGGGTGAAGTCATCACCCTACGTGAAACTGTGATAAACAATTGAGAAGGGTCAGTGCAAGTGCTCCAGATAAGATTTTGAGGTGGGAGTATTTTACTCCCTATTTTTAAACTTTTATAGTAAATGTGATTTTAAGAGAGTAAAAATTATTTTTCTCCTTTGCAAGAGAGTAAAATGTATGTGACATCCAGCCGACGTGTGCAAAAACTATATGGAAATCATTACAGTGCGGCAGCTTTCTGCATTGTGACAGAATACACCTTTCAAGGTCTGGCCATTTAATCTCTCGTGTATATATTTAAATGTTGAAACCACAAAAACCTAGCCAATTACATAGTAAAGCAAACATGTATTGTATTGTGTGTTTTTGTTAGGATTAAGGGCTGGAGCAAGAAAGGTGTGTGTAAAAACACGTAGAAATGGAATCTGGTGTAAAACTACAACTCCCAGCAGCACTTGGGAAAAGTGTAGTCCTAGCCGTACGCCTATTGAAACAGCTGTGAACAATCAGCAAAAGCAATAAATGGGCAAGCGGCATACGGCAGGTGTGGCTTATTTTGTATCGGCAGCAGGAGACGGGCGTGTCAGGACTTCGGAATGCGGCGGCTGCAGCACGTTCTATGAAGGAGCTCAGACGATTGGCAGCGGCCGCGAGTGGACAGCAAACGCAGTGATTGTTGCGTCCGGGACGGCTCACAGGCCTCCCGAACATGAGATAAGTACTGGGGAAGACTGTGTGAATATATTGGGCGGCGGCGGGTGGAAATTCCTGGCTGCCAGTTACAGGCGGATTGCTGTGGTGTCCGGGACGACCTGCGGGTCTCCCGGACTTCAGATAGTGTTACACGAGTTCGTTAGGAACTCGTTTCTACTTTTCAATTGCGGATAATGTTGGATTTATTGCACAGCATTTCTTGTGTTCAGGTCTAAGTGTGGGTCGGAGTTTAACCCGTTCAGAACAAGGAAGGACTCTGCTGGGGGTGTAGGGAACTCTCTGTATTCTAAAGGGGATATGGTGCCTCCAGTTATGTTATCAAGTCCACGTTGCACGTCATGTTTTATGTTCATTGCTTATACGTGCCTTATGGCCATGTGTGCTTGTCTATCATTGTATTCAATTTCATTGTGATCAATGTGAGTACAACCAGTTTGGTAGATGGCAATCTACTTACATGTTGATATGAGACTAGTGCTGTCAGTCTGGCATCCTAGACCCAGATATACTGAAATAAGGTGTATGTAAGCTTATGTTACTAGTACCCTGTGGTTTCGACACGTATTAAGAGTTGTCAAGCCTTAGGAAGAAATATGTATGGTTTGGCATAAATGCTACGGGTACAGAGTGTTACAAGTAGAGACAGGTAGGCTGTTTTCCCTGTGGTTTCCCCTCGTCCTATCCACATTAGGTGTTCCCTCAACCTCTTTCCGGTGTTCCTATACTCCCCTACCCATCCACAACCTCTCCCTAACTCCTCTTCCCCCCACTGGCTGCCACGTGGTGTCCTGTTTTATACTATCAGGCGCCTGTGCCCACCACAGGTGGAGGTTCGACTTTCATTCGGCTTCTGTGGTTTGGGAGAGAGTGTCAAATACTCTCCCCTCGCATTGACATAATAAGCCACCCCCATATTGGGATACTTATAACCACCCAAGCCAAATGGAAGCGACACCTCTGCCTTTAGCCGATGTGCTAAAGGCATTACAGGATATTCAGGTAGAGTTGGCACATGCTCGACAAGAGTCGGATAATTTAAAGATACAAGTTCAGAGTTTGGTAGCCCAGAGAACACCATTGGAGAGTAATCAGGCAACAGGAGCTTCTACCAGTCAAAACCCCACGGTAATTGTTCAACCTCCAAGTAGTGTTCCGCTGGCAGCACCAGAGCGTTTTGCGGGAGATCCCCGAAAATATATGATGTTTCTCACTCAATGTAGACTGCATTTTTTATGTAAACTTACAGCTTTTGAGACGATACAGGCAAGAATTGCATTTGTAATCTCCTATTTAACTGGGGACGCCGCTGCTTGGGCTATGCCATTGGTACAAAAGGACGATCCGTTGTTATATAACTGGGATGGTTTTTTAGGAGGTGTCGTTAGCTCAGGATAAGGAACTGTTGGGATTAAAACAAGGAACTAGGGACTTGGTCACCTATGTAACACAGTTTAATCGGCTAGTAATTGAAAGAGTGGCCAGTGGCCAAGCAGACTGTGTTGTTTTATCAGGGGTTATGTGAGGAGCTTAAAGATGCCATTGCTCAGGTTGAGCCGCAACCCAGTACATGTATGCCAATGATCGACTTGGGTTTACGTTTGGATCATAGGATGAATGAGAGAAAAGGGGACAAGAAAAGGCCAGAGGTAGTCCCCTTTGCACGATTGGATCGTGGGCGGGGAGGCAAGATGAGTGAAGTAGAGCCCATGCAGATTGGAAGTATAAGAGGACCATTATCAGCCACTGAAGAGGAACAATGTAAAATGAACAAGTTATGTCTTTATTGTGGGCAGGCGGGACATTTTATACAGACTTGTCCCAACACTCCGCAGAAGAAGGTGGGAGGTGAAAAGAGTACCAAGGAAGCGGGAAAAGAGATGGGCCGACCTTAGGGGGAACACAGGTGTCAGGCCCGAAAGATGTTTGGTTCCCCAGATGGGTGGCAAATACAGTGGGGGGTAAAACCTCTAATTTTTACATTTTGGTAACATTATGTTTTGCGTGCACTAAACAAGAGGAGATGGCCATGGTTGATTCAGGGGCTACAGGTAATTTTGTAGATATTTCTTTTGCTAAGCAGTTAGGATTGCCAGTAGTGGAGAAACTAAAGATGGAAGGTGTGCAATCCGAGGATCGGTCACCGTTAGTATCCCGGAGCCCATACGGAAACAGACTCAAAGTTTGGAGATGATATGTGAATCAGGTCATAGGGAGGAAATCACATTTGATTTGATTGCAGCCCCGCTGTTCAGATTAATTTTGGGCATGCCATGGTTGGTATTGCATAATCCTAGAATTGATTGGAGAAGACAACTATTGTGGTGTGAGGAGGAACATTGTCAGGGACATACAGTTTCAGAAGCACGACCAGTCAAAGTGTTGACGGAGAGGGGATTGGACAACCAGATGGTGGGGGCTATGAATGGAGAAATTCCTCCACAGTATCAAGAGTTTGTTAAGGTGTTTGACAAAAGGGTGGCAGAACAATTACCTCCCCATAGATCTTATGATTGCGTTATCGAATTGGAAGAAGGAGCAAAATTGCCTTGCAGTAGGATTTACGCCCTTACAGAAAAAGAAAACCAGTATTTGCAGGACTATTTGGATGAGATGTTGGCTAATGGGTTTATACGGCATTCCACGTCCCCAGTCTCCTCACCATTGTTTTTTGTTCCTAAGAAGGAAGGAACTTTACGAACATGCATAGATTATCGTGCCTTAAATAAAGTAACAATGAAGACCAGATTTCCCTTGCCATTGATTGCGGTTCTCTTGGATCAAGTGAGGACAGCCAAGATGTATACTAAGTTGGATTTGAGAGGAGCATATCACCTGATACGAGTTAAAGAGGGCGATGAGTGGAAAACCGCTTTCGGGACAAAGTTTGGGTTGTTTGAATACTTAGTTATGCCCTTTGGTTTATGTAATGCTCCAGTGGCTTTTCAGTTCTTTATGCAAGAGGTATTGCATGATTTGATTGATGTTTTTGTTATTGTTTATATTGACGATGTTTTAATTTATTCAGACTCTCCAGAGCAACATGTACAACATGTACAAAAGGTATTGCAACGGTTGCAAGAGCATCAATTATGTGTTAAATTGGAGAAATATGCCTTCCATGTGACTCAAGTAGAGTTTTGGGGTTTTAGTTTGACTGCAACAGGAATTGTGATGGATCCCAAGAAAGTACAGGCAGTAAGGGATTGGCCATCACCACAATGCATAAAAGACATTCAGTCGTTTTTGGGGTTTGCCAACTTTTACAGAAGATTCATTGGCAATTTCTCGGAAATTGTGACACCCATTGCACAATTGCTTAAGAAAGCAGTGAGTTTTACTTGAAGTGCTGAGGCAGAAAGAGCTTTTCAGGAGTTGAAGGTAGCGTTTACTACTGCACCTGTCTTAAGACATCTAAACACTGAAAGGGTTTTTCAGGTGGAGACAGATGCCAGTAAAGTGGGCATAGGAGCTATTCTGTCTCAAAAGGATGAGACAGGAGTATGGAACCCAGGGGCATTCTATTCTAGGAAACTGTCAGGGTGTGAACAAAATCATTCCATCACTAATAAAGAACTATTGGCTATCCGATCAGCATTCCTTGAGTGGCAACATTACTTACTGGGAGCACGGCATCAGGTGGTGGTGGTTACCGATCACAAAAATGAGCAGTACTTTAAGACAGCTCAAGCTTTAAGTCCAAGGCAATTAAGGTGGTCTCAGTATTTCAATGAATTTGATTTTGTCGTGACGTTCAGACCAGGAAATAAGAATGGGAAGGCGGATGCCTTAACTCTGCAACAGAAATTAGACAATATTGTCAGTGAAAAGAAAGCAATAATTGCGCCCGATAAAATCATTGGGTCTATTACTAAGCAATTCATTGAGCAGGTGAAGAAAGCATTACCAGCTAGACAATTGCAGGTGTGGCGGAATAGTCATCCGACAAGAACAGTACGGGAAGGGTTACCATACCATCAGGGTAGATTGTATTTACCAACCAAAGTGCTACAAGACAGGGCGTTATTCTGGTGTCATAACTCCCCCTTGGCGGGACATGCAGGTCAGAGAAAAATGAAAATGATGTTGGAAAAATATTTTTGGTGGCCCACATTAAAGCAAGATATAATGACTTACTTGGTACAATGTGAAAATTGTTTACGAAATAAGGCAGATCATGTGAAGAAAAGGGGATTGTTACAGCCATTACCCACTCCTGAGAAATCATGGACTCACATTTCCATGGATTTCATCACAGATTTGCCTCCTGACAATCAATTTGACACCATTTTGGTAGTAGTGGATTTATTGTCTAAACAGGCTCATTGTGTGCCTTGTGTTGGTATACCAGGGGCAGGCCAGTTGGCAGAGTTATTTCTGCAACATATAGTGAGATTACATGGCCTCCCAGAGAGTATTGTTTCAGACAGGGGTTCTCAGTTCACTTCCAGGTTTTGGCGTGCTTTTTGTCAACTTTTCGGAATCAACTGTGCTCTATCCACCCGCTATCACCCTGAAACAGATGGTCAGATAGAAAGGGTGAATCAAACACTTGAGCAGTATTTGCAAGGGTATTTGGGAGATGGAAGAGAATCCTGGGTTCAAGCCTTGTGGTTGGCAGAATTCACATATAACAACACCTTTCATAGTTCACTGGGAATGGCTCCTAATGAGTGTTTGTATGGTCATGAGCAGAATATGATACCTGAACATTTGCCAGAGGTAAACAGCATGCCAGTGTTACAAGAGCAAAAACACTTGCTTCTGGAAGTCAGACAAAGAGCCCGGGCCAATTTGGAGTATGCCAAAACGACAATATAAAACGCAAGCTGATAAGCATAGGCAGGACAGCCCTAAATATCAAGTGGGGGATAGAGTGTGGTTGTCGACTCGAAATTTATCTATGATAGGACCACGTAAATTCATGCCTAGATTCATTGGGCCATATACCATTATTCAATGTGTTTCTGAAACTGCTATGAAATCACGTTTGCCTAAAGATTTGGTCATACACCCGGTGTTCCATGTATCTTTACTTAAACCTGCAGATCCCGGGATGACGACTAAACAGCCGCCAGCAATACTAAAAGAAGGACAAAAGGAATATGAAGTAGAACGAATCTTGGACATCAAGAAACAAGGCCAGAAGGTTTGGTATTTGATTAAATGGAAAGGCTATGGACCTGAGGATTGTTCTTGGGAGCCAGCAGGAGCTGTTCATGCTGCTCGGTTGGTCACACAATTTCATAAGCAACATTTGTTCAAGGCCGGCCTGAGGAAGGGCCGTGGGAGAGGAGGTAATGTTAGGATTAAGGGCTGGAGCAAGAAAGGTGTGTGTAAAAACACATAGAAATGGAATCTGGAGTAAAACTACAACTCCCAACAGCACTTGATAAGAGTGTAGTCCTAGCCGTACGCCCGTAGGAACAGCTGTGAACATCAGCAAAAGCAATAAATGAGCAAGCGGCATACGGCAGGTGTGGCTTATTTTGTATCGGCAGCAGGAGACGGGCGTGTCAGGACTTCGGAATGCAGCGGCTGCAGCACGTTCTATGAAGGAGCTCAGACGACTGGCAGCGGCCGCGAGTGGACAGGAAACGCAGTGATTGTTGCACCGGGACGGCTCACAGGCCTCCCGGACATGAGATAAGTACTGGGGAAGACTGTGTGAATATATTGGGCAGCGGCGGGCAGAGATTCCTGGCTGCCAGTTACGGGCGGATTACTGTGGTGTCCGGGACGAGTTGCGGTTCTCCCGGACTTCAGATAAGTGTTACAAGAGTTCGTTAGGAACTCGTTTCTACTTTTCAATTGCGGATAATGTTGGATTTATTGCACGCCATTTCTTGTGTTCAGGTCTAAGTGCAGGTCGGAGTTTAACCCGTTCAGAACAAGGAAGGACTCTGCTGGGGGTGTAGGGAACTCTCTGCATTCCAAAGGGGATATGGTGCCTCCAGTTATGTTATCAAGTCCACGTTGCACGTCATTTTTTATGTTCATTGCTTATACGTGCCTTATGGCCATGTGTTCTTGTCTATCATTGTATTCAATGTCATTGTGATCAATGTGAGTACAACCAGTTTGGTAGATGGCAATCTACTAACATGTTGATATGAGAGTAGTGCTGTCAGTCTGGCATCCTAGACGCAGATATACTGAAATAAGGTGTATGTAAACTTATGTTACTAGTACCCTCTGGTTTCGACACGTATTAAGAGTTGTCAAGCCTTAGGGAGAAATATGTATGGTTTGGTATGAATGCTACGGGTACAGAGTGTTACAAGTAGAGACAGGTAGTGTGTTTTCCCTGTGGTTTCCCCTCGTCCTATCCACATTAGGTGTTCCCTCAACCTCTTTCCAGTGTTCCTATACTCCCCTACCCATCCACAACCTCTCCCTAACTCCTCTTCCCCCCACTGGCTGCCATGTGGTGTCCTGTTTTATACTATCAGGCGCCTGTGGCAACCACGGGTGGAGGGTCGACTTTCATTCGGCTTCTGTGGTTCAGGAGAGAGTGTCAAATACTCTCCCCTCGCATTGACATAATAAACCACCCCCATATTGGGATACTTATAACCACCCAAGCCAAATGGAAGCGACACCTCTGCCTTTAGCCGATGTGCTAAAGGCATTACAGGATATTCAGGTAGAGTTGGCACATGCTCGACAAGAGTCGGATAATTTAAAGATACAAGTTCAGAGTTTGGTAGCCCAGAGAACACCATTGGAGAGTAATCAGGCAACAGGAGCTTCTACCAGTCAAAACCCCACGGTAATTGTTCAACCTCCAAGTAGTGTTCCGCTGGCAGCACCAGAGCGTTTTGCGGGAGATCCCCGAAAATATATGATGTTTCTCACTCAATGTAGACTGCATTTTTTATGTAAACCTACAGCTTTTGAGACGATACAGGCAAGAATCGCATTTGTAATCTCCTATTTAACTGGGGACGCCGCTGCTTGGGCTATGCCATTGGTACAAAAGGACGATCCGTTGTTATATAACTGGGATGGTTTTTTAGGAGGTGTCGTTAGCTCAGGATAAGGAACTGTTGGGATTAAAACAAGGAACTAGGGACTTGGTCACCTATGTAACACAGTTTAATCGGCTAGTAATTGAAACAGAGTGGCCAGTGGCCAAGCAGACTGTGTTGTTTTATCAGGGGTTACGTGAGGAGCTTAAAGATGCCATTGCTCAAGTTGAGCCGCAACCCAGTACATGTATGCCAATGATCGACTTGGGTTTACGTTTGGATCATAGGATGAATGAGAGAAAAGGGGACAAGAAAAGGCCAGAGGTAGTCCCCTTTGCACGATTGGGTCGTGGGCGGGGAGGCAGGATGAGTGAAGTAGAGCCCATGCAGATTGGAAGTATAAGAGGACCATTATCAGCCACTGAAGAGGAACAATGTAAAATGAACAAGTTATGTCTTTATTGTGGGCAGGCGGGACATTTTATACGGACTTGTCCCAACACTCCGCAGAAGAAGGTGGGAGGTGAAAAGAGTACCAAGGAAGCGGGAAAAGAGATGGGCCGACCTTAGGGGGAACACAGGTGTCAGGCCCGAAAGATGTTTGGTTCCCGAGATGGGTGGCAAATACAGTGGGGGGTAAAACCTCTAATTTTTACATTTTGGTAACATTAGGTTTTGCGTGCACTAAACAAGAGGAGATGGCCATGGTTGATTCAGGGGCTACAGGTAATTTTGTAGATATTTCTTTTGCTAAGCAGTTAGGATTGCCAGTAGTGGAGAAACTAAAGATGGAAGGTGTGCAATCCGAGGATCGGTCACCGTTAGTATCCCGGAGCCCATACGGAAACAGACTCAAAGTTTGGAGATGATATGTGAATCAGGTCATAGGGAGGAAATCACATTTGATTTGATTGCAGCCCCGCTGTTCAGATTAATTTTGGGCATGCCATGGTTGGTATTGCATAATCCTAGAATTGATTGGAGAAGACAACTATTGTGGTTTGAGGAGGAACATTGTCAGGGACATACAGTTTCAGAAGCAGGACCAGTCAAAGTGTTGACGGAGAGGGGATTGGACAACCAGATGGTGGGGGCTATGAATGGAGAAATTCCTCCACAGTATCAAGAGTTTGTTAAGGTGTTTAACAAAAGGGTGGCAGAACAATTACCTCCCCATAGATCTTATGATTGCGTTATGGAATTGGAAGAAGGAGCAAAATTGCCTTGCAGTAGGATTTACGCTCTTACAGAAAAAGAAAACCAGTATTTGCATGACTATTTGGATGAGATATAATGACTTACTTGGTACAATGTGAAAATTGTTTACGAAATAAGGCATATCATGTGAAGAAAAGGGGATTGTTACAGCCATTACCCACTCCTGAGAAATCATGGACTCATATTTCCATGGATTTCATCACAGATTTGCCTCCTGACAATCAATTTGACACCATTTTGGTAGTAGTGGATTTATTGTCTAAACAGGCTCATTGTGTGCCTTGTGTTGGTATACCAGGGGCAGGCCAGTTGGCAGAGTTATTTCTGCAACATATAGTGAGATTACATGGCCTCCCAGAGAGTATTGTTTCAGACAGGGGTTCTCAGTTCACTTCCAGGTTTTGGCGTGCTTTTTGTCGACTTTTCGGAATCAACTGTGCTCTATCCACCAGCTATCACCCTGAAACAGATGGTCAGATAGAAAGGGTGAATCAAACACTTGAGCAGTATTTGCAAGGGTATTTGGGAGATGGAAGAGAATCCTGGGTTCAAGCCTTGTGGTTGGCAGAATTCACATATAACACCTTTCATAGTTCACTGGGAATGGCTCCTAATGAGTGTTTGTATGGTCATGAGCAGAATATGATACCTGAACATTTGCCAGAGGTAAACAGCATGCCAGTGTTACAAGAGCAAAAACACTTGCTTCTGGAAGTCAGACAAAGAGCCCGGGCCAATTTGGAGTATGCCAAAAGACAATATAAAACGCAAGCTGATAAGCATAGGCAGGACAGCCCTAAATATCAAGTGGGGGATAGAGTGTGGTTGTCGACTCGAAATTTATCTATGATAGGACCACGTAAATTCATGCCTAGATTCATTGGGCCATATACCATTATTCAATGTGTTTCTGAAACTGCTATGAAATCACGTTTGCCTAAAAATTTGGCCCTACACCCGGTGTTCCATGTATCTTTACTTAAACCTGCAGATCCCGGGATGACGACTAAACGGCCGCCAGCAATACTAAAAGAAGGACAAAAGGAATATGAAGTAGAACGAATCTTGGACATCAAGAAACAAGGCCAGAAGGTTTGGTATTTGATTAAATGGAAAGGCTATGGACCTGAGGATTGTTCTTGGGAGCCAGCAGGAGCTGTTCATGCTGCTCGGTTGGTCACACAATTTCATAAGCAACATTTGTTCAAGGCCGGCCTGAGGAAGGGCCGTGTGAGAGGAGGTAATGTTAGGATTAAGGGCTGGAGCAAGAAAGGTGTGTGTAAAAACACGTAGAAATGGAATCTGGAGTAAAACTACAACTCCCAACAGCACTTGATAAGAGTGTAGTGCTAGCCGTATGCCCGTAGGAACAGCTGTGAACATCAGCAAAAGCAATAAATGGGCAAGCGGCATACGGCAGGTGTGGCTTATTTTGTATCGGCAGCAGGAGACGGGCGTGTCAGGACTTCGGAATGCAGCGGCTGCAGCACATTCTATGAAGGAGCTCAGACGATTGGCAGCGGCCGCGAGTGGACAGCAAACGCAGTGATTGTTGCGCCGGGACGGCTCACAGGCCTCCCGGACATGAGATAAGTACTGGGGAAGACTGTGTGAATATATTGGGCAGCGGCGGGCAGAGATTCCTGGCTGCCAGTTACGGGCGGATTACTGTGGTGTCCGGGACGAGTTGCGGTTCTCTCGGACTTCAGATAAGTGTTACACGAGTTCGTTAGGAACTCGTTTCTACTTTTCAATTGCGGATAATGTTGGATTTATTGCACGCCATTTCTTGTGTTCAGGTCTAAGTGCGGGTCGGAGTTTAACCCGTTCAGAACAAGGAAGGACTCTGCTGGGGGTGTAGGGAACTCTCTGCATTCCAAAGGGGATATGGTGCCTCCAGTTATATTATCAAGTCCACGTTGCACGTCATTTTTTATGTTCATTGCTTATACGTGCCCTATGGCCATGTGTCCTTGTCTATCATTGTATTCAATGTCATTGTGATCAATGTGAGTACAACCAGTTTGGTAGATGGCAATCTACTAACATGTTGATATGAGAGTAGTGCTATCAGTCTGGCATCCTAGACGCAGATATACTGAAATAAGGTGTATGTAAGCTTATGTTACTAGTACCCTCTGGTTTCGACACGTATTAAGAGTTGTCAAGCCTTAGGGAGAAATATGTATGGTTTGGTATGAATGCTACGGGTACAGAGTGTTACAAGTAGAGACAGGTAGTGTGTTTTCCCTGTGGGTTCCCCTCGTCCTATCCACATTAGGTGTTCCCTCAACCTCTTTCCGGTGTTCCTATACTCCCCTACCCATCCACAACCTCTCCCTAACTCCTCTTCCCCCCACTGGCTGCCATGTGGTGTCCTGTTTTATACTATCAGGCGCCTGTGCCAACCACGGGTGGAGGGTCGACTTTCATTCGGCTTCTGTGGTTCAGGAGAGAGTGTCGAATACGCTCCCCTTGCATTGACAGTTTTGAGGTTCGATAGCAGAATTGACTTTTGATGTTTAATGAAAGTCCTTATTTCCTGGAACTATTACTACTGAATGGTATGCCAATGTTATGATACAACAGTGCAGGGACGCAAGGACTCCATGCTAAATTCTATATCTAATCTCATGGTCAAATGGTTATTTATATAGCGCTTTTGGCAAAGCGGTGTACATAGAACATATTTATCACAATTATCACCAAACCAAAGTCGGTACTCCTTTATTGACCTCAAAAGAAATCAAGGCTGAGTTGGCCTTGCCAGGATTCGAACGTTTAACCTACAGATCACGCACAGATTGCAGCAACGAGTGCTCAACTGGCTGAGTTATTTTATTGGCTAACATCCTTCAGAGGTCGGTTAACTGAGTATCGACTGAGGTATAATAATCACAGTGCCTAGATGTTGGACCAACCATGTATGTAGCGCTAAAGTTAAATACCAATCTGGATTATCACAGGGACAGGTTTGCTGAGTTTCTATTTCAATTACAAATGTAACTTTCATTTGTTTGGTTTTGAACAGCGCTTGCACTTCCTGGAGAGTCAGGTTTTGGATGTTTTAATTGTAGTCTTGAAGATTTGAGAGGCTAGAACACATGTGTTTGGTGTAATGACAATCACTCACCCTTGAGCAAAGACTCTGCTGCCACTGACCATTTACAGTAATGTAGCCAATTGAATTAGTTTGACTGGATGTAAACTAGACCGTGCACATGCATCATTTTACACACTGTTTTTATAATTAGAGTGTAAATTAAATTATTAGTGTCAAAATGATCTGCCTCCGCATGATTATGCACACAACACAGGAACAGTACAATTGTGCAATACTGGTTTGCTTTCACTGTAAAAGGAGCACAATTTGTTACAAAATGTTAATTCTCAATTGCAACTTAGTTTTCCATCTTATTAATTGTACAATCCTAAAATGCTAGGAAAATAAATATGCACAATGCTTCTGTTTGCTCCGTGAGCATTAACACACAAATAAACCATTCCTTTAATCACAGCGTGCAGTTTCTTTTTTGGAAAAGCTTCAGCGAAATACATTCTGTTTCAGAGGCTTTTATCCATGGCTTGCATCCATGTAGATAAAAATCAAAACAAGTGTTCGGGTTTGTGTCAAGGAACCTGACCTTTGCACTGCCCTCTGCTCTAAACGTGTGTGTAAATGTACACGGGAAAATAATAAAGCTGTCGTATTTACAAGATTTTCATGCGTAAAAAGGTCTGGTACGCACCTTATCTGGAGGCCTGGTCAGCGCCCAAAAGAAGGGGAGCCAGGGGTAAACCCATCACCCAGCGAAATTTGGAAACAAACCTTCATTTGTTAAAGGAACTTATTTTTTGTTATTTCGAACACAACAGGCCCCGAAAGCAAGAGACTTTCTAAGGAAACGAGACTTGGCTATCGACGGTCCTGAGAATCACCATTGGAACTGTCGTCTCATGCTGGAGAAGCCCAAGACTGTACTGTGCTCCAAGCCCCCATTTTACCCCATACTCAAAACATGGGGAAGGGAGGCCCAGGCTACCACATTGTGACATATTATTTAAGAACACTTCTTTCTTTTCTTGAGAACTATCCCACGCCCCTTTTTGTATTAGTTGTGAGGTTTGGCAATAGGTTTCTTAGTATAGGCACTTTTGTTTTGACACAACGCCACTAGGACTACCTTATTTTTCATTTGATGGTCAACGCTTGCTCCCATCTTAGATATAGGTTTAGATTAGGCCTTTTTCCAACCTGCATACAAAAATCATTGTTCAATAAACACCCTTGAACTGTGATCACTTGTGTCTGTCCTACTTGTTGTCACCATGAGTTTCTCACACCACCCCCGTAGAACAGTGGGGGGTTGCCTGATATTCCCTCAGGAATTGATAGAGGGCCCTTTTTTTTAAAACCTTTGTTTATTAGACTTGACAACGCAGAACAGCAAGAGACGCACACAACATGATAGCAGGGTACAATCTTATAAAATTAAAATTAATACTGGTACATAGTAGACATTTCGGACACACAAATGAGGCAGGGTCCAGGTAATGTCACAGATAGTGGGGTGAAAGTTTCTGCTCATGGGGTGGTAGCAGGAGAGGGAAGGGCGGAGTCGGAGGACTTCGTGTCCGAGTCTGAGTTCATGGCAGACATATAACTGCGGAATCTCCGCCAAATGTCCCTTGGCATAGAATGTGGATGCTGCAACGTGCCCCATGTTTCTTCAGTATCCGACGCCCAAGTGACCGCTAGGAGCCACTGCACGTACGTCGGTGCTCTAGGCCTGAGCCAGTTCATTAATATACAGCATACAGCCAGCAGCATGCAGAGGCCAGCTAGTTTCCTTGAATAGTGACCCAATTGGGGAAGGTCGTGGAAGAGGCACCGTAGTGGGGATGGGTCTATAGTGTGGTCCAGTATGGTAGAAAATGTAGAACATATTTCAGTCCAGAATTGTGCCAGTCGTGGGCAGGACCACATCATGTGGATATAAGTCGCCTGATCAGAGCCACATCTAGGGCAGCTGGAGGAGAGCTTGCTGAACAAATGGTGCAGCCTGGTCGGGGTGTGATGGTACCTGTGCAACACCTTGAACTGTATTAATTTAAATCTAGAATTAAAGGATGCCCTATGGGTGCGTGCACACATATGGGACCAGCGCTCATCAGTGATCTCTACCCCAAGATCTTCTTCCCATTTGCGTTTTAATGTAGAGAATGATGGGGCCGCTCTGGATTGTAGCAGGGTGTAAAGCCTAGATATTTTCCCTTTAGCTAAGTCAAAGGAACACAGTTCCGCTATTACGGGCTCATCAGGCGGTATTGTGGGGAAGTTGGGTTATTTAGTTTTGAGGTATTTCCGGAGAGAGTAGTATTTCAGCCACACTGACGGTCTCCGTCTAAGGGAGAGTGGGAAATCTGACCATTCAAGAAAGTTGCCCTGTACAAAGATGTCTCGGAGCGCCATGAAGCCCGCGTCGGCCCATCGGGAGACAATGGACTGTGGGACACACGGGACCTCTGGGAGGAAGTTCCAGAGTGGCAGGTCCCCATGGAAGGGATGGGGTATGCCTAATCATTTCCAAATTTTAGCAAGGGCCAGGGATGTGTTAACAACCGGATCTGCTGAACTAGTGTTAGTTGGGATGGGTTTGAGAATAAGGGAGCAGCTGTCTCGATCACTGACTGCCAGCTTCTCTAACCGAACATGTGGAGATGGGTCTGTAGTGTTAAACCAGTGGGAAGCAAATTGGGATTGTGCTACCGACCAGTACCTAGGGAAGTCCGGGGCGCCAAATCTGCTGTGTTCCATAGGGGCAGTCAGTATTGCTAGTTTAAGCCGGTCTGCACCGGAGTGCAACAAAAAAAGTGTTGGTTGTATGGAGTAGTGTCCGGAAGAGGTCATCACCTGGCCAAAGGGGTATGTTAACGAATCGATAGAGAAGTTGGGGCAGTTACACCATTTTAAGTATTCCTATACGGCCTGCTAAGGAGAGAGAGAGTCTGGCCCAGCTCGCAGTTTTAGTGGTTAGGTTTGTAAGGTAATTCAGGTAGTTGTCCTCTCGTAACAACTCAACGCTACGAGAAACCACCACTCCAAGATAAGTGAACCTGGACTGGGACCACGTAAACCCCATGAGGTCAGAGGGGGGCTAGGTGCAATCGGTGAGTGGGAAAAGGACCGATTTAGCGCAGTTCACCTTCAGTCGGGAAATGCGTCCAAAATGGACTACGTCCTCCAGAATCGGGGCAAGGTTAGTATCCAGGGACTGGATATAAAGCAGGGTATCGTCAGCATATAGAGAGACACTATCAGACTGGCCCGCAGTTTGCAAGCCTCTATGAGCATGTGATTGACGGATCATGTCAGCAAAGGGTTCCATGGCTATAGCGAATATTAGCGGGGAAAAGGGGCAACCCTGCTGTGTTCCCCTGGCTATCTGGAAGGGGGAGGAGCACCTGTCTTCAGTGCGGACTCAAGCCGATGGGCCTGCATAAAGCAGCTTAACCCAGGATCGAAAGTTGGGTCCGAATTTGCATTTCTCCAGGACTCGCCATAGGTATTCCCATGATACTGAGTCAAATGTTTTCTGCATGTCCAAAGAGACCGCCACTGCTTGTACACTCGGGTCGATCCTACTGATCCCGTTAAATAAACGTCTCATGTTAAGGGAGGTGGAACGGCCCGGAACAAATCCCGCTTGATCAGGGTGAACAATGTAGGGCAGAAATGAAGCTAGTCGCATGGCCAATACTGTGGCATAGATTTTAACATCGCAATTAATTAGTGAAGGGGGTCGGTACGAATCTGGACACTATCCGATTTCGAATATAGTGAGCTATAGAATGTTAGGAACTCAGAGTTGATGTCTTGTGGTGATGTGGCTAGTGTTCCATCGGATCTCTCTATTGCTCGTATGTTGGGAGCACCGAACTCATGGCATATTAGCCTAGCTAACCGTCGGCCCGGTCTTTCTCCTTCACCATATTTCCTCACCAGATTGGGGCTATCTAGAAATGTAACCTCCCGCTCGGCCAGACCACGGAATGTGTCCAGTTCTGAACCCAGCCACGCCAAGGTCTCAGGGGATTGGTATAGGGTATATTGGGCCTCAATGATAGCTAGGGTTGATTCACTTCTCGCGATATCCAAGCAGATTCCTTTCAGGATACAGCTTCCCTTGGAGTTGGCGATGCCCCTAATGTATGCCTTAAAGGATTCCCAGAGGGTAGCTTGTGACGAGACAGAATTAACATTAAATTCAAAAATTTCCTTCAAGTTCTGAGCTAAAGGCCAGATCAAGTAGGGAATGAAGTCTCATTTTCCATTGTTTAGCTCTGTCATAGTCCTGACACCAGCTGAGGGAGATGAGCACTGGCGAGTGGTCAGAGAGAGTTCTAGGGAGGATCAACAGATGGGACAAGTGTCTGATCAATATATCCGATATGAGCCACCTGTCAATCCTGGAATACGAATCATGCACTGAGGAGTAATAGGAGTATGTTCGTGAATCAGGGTACATGAGCCGCCATGCATCAACAATCGACAAGCGAGGAAGCGTTGTGATGATTGAATGGGCTGCCTTAGAGAGGCGGCGGGATCTGGAGCCTGATCTATCCAGGTTGACATCTAATATCGGATTGAAATCACCTCCCCATAGAATCGGGACTAAGGGGAAACTTTCAAGCAAGGAGGCCAGGTGCAGGTAGAAGTCGGGGTCATCAATATTTGGACCATAAATGTTTAGGATGGCCACCTCCTTATTCTGTAGGGTACCTAGGATCAACACATATCTCCCCTGTGGGTCAACCCGTGAGTGAGTGCACTGGAATTTAAGGCTTCTGTGTATCATAGTCATCACACCTCGGCTCTGCGTGGAATAATTGGTATAGTACCACAGGGGCCCCCACTGTTTAGCAAACTTATCACATTGTTCAGAGCGGGCATGGGTCTCCTGCAAGCACAGAATTTTGGCACCATGGCGTTCAGCATGAAGTTGTATCTGTTGCATCTTTTTGTGATTGCCTAGACCCTGTACATTCCAGCTCATGAGCGTTATATCGTTATCCGCCATTTGTGTGGAGATATTGGACATACTCTAATTCACGGAAGGGTGGTGGACAATACCGTCCCTGCTGAAGAGGACCCATCGCCCTCCCAGTATTACCATGATCTAGTCCTGCGACATGCGTGGCATCACTTACGGTCATCAAGTCATTTTTAACATAACTCCCATTTCCCACCTCCCCCACCCACATCCCTACCCCAACTAGAGGAATGATAGCCCAATGCAACCATAACAACAACCAGATCAGTGGCATCAGCGCCTGGGGGCCTTTTAGCTGGCCTGGCGGTAATGCTCTGGACTGAGAGATGCATAAGGGTGTTCGCAGTGTTAAATGACTTTAACCAGTGTGACCAAGACGGGACACGTGGACTAAGGAACAACAACAGATCAAAAGCAAGACAAAGTATTAATGTGTCCCTATGGAATGCAACAAAGACGTGCTTGGCTGTATATGGGCCTACTACCAGGCAAAAGCTTAATTCACAAAAAATGGGGTAGCAGTCGAACCGCAGCACCGGGGGGGGCGGGGAATCAGCCAGGAAAATGTTCATCCATGAATTCTGAAGCCTCTTCAGGGATTGTAAAGAAGAATGTCTGATTGGAGTGTTCAATTCTCAGTTTAGCAGGGAATAGCATGGAGTATTTGACTCCTACGTGTCAAAGTCTCTTTTTGACCGCTAAAAAGATTTTGAGCTCTTGTTGCACCGCCACAGAGAAATCTGGATAAAGATGAATCCTTGCTGCCCCAAGGAGCAGCTCCCCCTTGACTCTAGCCGCCCTAAGGAGAGCATCACGATCCCAGAAGTTTAAGATTCTGGCTATGATGGGGCGAGGAGGAGCACCAGGTTTGGGTTTCGCGGTTAAGGATCGATGAGCCCTTTCTACTGCAAATTGTGGGGACAATTTCGGTGAATCCAGAAGTGTTAGAAGAATGTGCTACACATAGTCTTCCATGGGTTCCTTGATGACGTCTTCGGGCACTCCGACTATGCGCAGGTTATTACGTCTTGAACGGGATTCAAGGTCATCATTCTTCTTTTCTACTACTAGCACTCGATTTGAGAGTGAGGAGACCATAGCCCGCAGAGAGCCCAGATCATCCTCAGCGGCACCTACCCTTGTTTCAATCTCGGCCACCCGGCCATCGGTTTTCTCAATGTGTGCTTTTATGGATGAGATGGTGCCATTGATATCATCAAGTTTGGTGTGTAGAGTGGTGAACCCCTCACGAATATACTCCAGCATCTTCTGAGAGTCATCAGGGACCGGTGTGGCTGACGTGGCGGGTGCGTCCTCCAGCATTTTGGTTGGTGTTTTAGCCAGCACTTTTGCAAACATGTTTAAAGAACTCTGCTTTTTCACGGCGCCAGCTCCCTTGGTCATGGTGTCTGCCCGGGGGGTTCTGAGGATGTGGGCAGGCGTGGGTGGCAGAGATGCCGGAGGGCAGCAGAGGGAAGAGAGCCGGAGGGTGTCTGAATGGATTGCTCGGATTTTCTATTGAGCCGTATCAGATTCTCCCCGCAAAAATTCAGTGCTCAGAGCTGTGTAAGACTGATGGAAGTGTCCCCGCAGTGCCGATGTTGCTGTCCTGACTATATGTGAACACGTTCCAGCTGCTGGTGCTCCAGTTCTGTCAATCGATGCCTCCGGCAGTGGTAGCAGAGGGTTACACAGAGAGAGTTCAGTAGCATAGTTATATGTCCACGGCGGTGGCCAGGGCACAATGCACGTAGAGCGAATTCCAGGTTTAATAGGTTAGTACCACCGTATGGGACCCCTCCGTGGTTGCCACCCGCTGAGTACCAGGGCAGGGGTGCGTAGTTTATGGTGAGAGTTCAGCGTTATGCCACACAGGGGGACTGGCCAATAGCGTCAGTAGATGTCAGAGAGGGGGGATCACTCCAGCACCAGCAAGAGGCTGTCCCGGTGGGCGCAGGAGCCACCCCCCGTAAGTGTCAGAAAAGGAGGTGCCTTTAGCTGTTTTTAGCAGCCATTTAGTGGGGTGATATTTCTTTACATGAGATGAATTAAGGGGTTGCTCAGGATCAAGAGTATAAGCCGCGCCGTGGGTGTAGGCGCACCCCGCCAGCGTCTGTTGCCCCACCAGGTCTCCTACCTCAGTCCCACGAAGAGTGACTCCGCAGGTAGCCAGTGGCCAGGGGATCTGGGGGGGCGGCACCAGTATGGCCACCAGCGGCGCAGCAATCTTCTTGCGGCATGCCGGTCCCCCGATGCATCCGCCAGATGGGAAACCCGCAATGGACAGGGCCACTTTCCGAGACGGCGGGGGGCCCGGGGAGCCGCCGGCCCGATTACCACAGCAGCCCACAGCCCCCAATCCAGCTACGCTCAGGGGGGCCAATGAGCCGGCTCGGCTGTGAGATGAGCGTCGAGCGCGCGGACAGGGCAGAGATGCCCCTCCCCCCTGCAGGCCCACACGCCACGAAGCACAGCAAGCAGGCAGGCCACAGTCGCTGGAGCCACCACTCGGGGCGAGCAAGGCGTGCTCACCGCTGGTTCTTGATGCGGATGCATCTCGGCATCCACAGGGTCTCTTGGCTTGTAAGCCGGCAGCAATACGGCGTGGAGGTCCCTTCACAGGCCACAGGAATGAGCGGGAGATTCACTACCCAGAAAAGGATATTTTTATCCGGAGAGTTATCTCAGTCCGGAGCTCGGCACTCAGGCTGCCATCTTCATTCCGGGCAACTGCGCCCCCCCAATAGAGGGCCCTTTTGAGACTCTGCCCTTGGCCCTGAGCGATCTGGAACACCTTATTAAGGGTGCTCATGAACCCTTCTGCCTCTCCATTGGCTCTTGGCCAAACAGGAGTAATTTTCCGATGGTGTATTGCATACTCCCTCATGATTTGACTGAAGCTTTCTCGTTGGAATGGCATCCATTGTCCGAGCACAATACCTGGGGAAGGCCATGGGTCGCAAAAATCTTTTCCAATGCCGTCGCCACATTGTCAAACGACACTGACTCCAGGAACTCCTCTTCCGGATACCTCAACCACTGGTACACCACCACCAGAAAATGAATGTCTCTCCCAGCCAACCCAAAATCTGCATGTACCCCTTCCCATGGTTGCGTTCCTCGCGGCATGGACTCAATGGGGGGTTCCTTCTGCACCGGGGCTGCCACCTGGCACCACACACAGCCCGCCACAAATTCTTCGACCTTCCTCTACAGGTCAGGAAACCACACTTTCAGCCTAAGAGGAGCTTTGGTCTTGACCATTCCTTGGTGGCCATGGTGCACCAGCTCAATCACCTGCTGGATCATGCTAGTGGGTATGACCAGCTCTGTCCCCTTGCAGTAGCAGCCCTGAGTCAGCGAATGCCAGTTCGTCCCGGACCCTCCACAGCTATTCCAACACAGTCCAGGCCTCTTTGTTCTCTTGCCCAGGCCTTCCAAGATTGACTTCTATTCCCCTTTCTGCAACGCCACTAGGAGAAGTCGGAAACAAGCATTGTCCTCTGACGCCTTCTCCAGTTCTTGGATGGGCATTGAGTTTGGAGTAGCGGACTCGACAATGATCTGCACATGCTCATCAGCCTCCTCCACATTGGTCTCCCCATCCACCTCCTTGTCCTGGTGGAGTCCTGACAAATAGTCAGCTGCATTGTTCACCCCTGGTCGGTATACCAGCAGCACGCCCTTCTCCAACAGCGCCAGCATCCACTGCTCTATCCAGGCTGGAGATTTGGATGATGAGCCTGCCATGATAGGCAGCAGGGACTTGTGATCTGTCACGAGCATCACTGGTCTACCCAACAAGTACAGCCAAAAATGCTTGCACCCCCACAGCACCTTGAGGGCCTCACGATCAATCTGGGAGTACCTCTGCTCTTTCTCAGACAGGGAGTGGCTGGCAAACGCAATGGGCCTTACCTCGCCCTTGGTGTCCATCTGCGTCAGGACCACTCCCAGGCCAAACGGGCTGGTGTCTATCACCACCTTTGATGGAAGAGAAGGATCAAAGAATGCCATTGTATCATCAACCGTGAGGGCCATCTTCACATCCTCAAAAACGCTTGCTCAAGAGGACCCTACTGCCAGCTAGTTTCCTTTCTTGTGAGGCTCCTCAGGGGCTTGGAACGAGTGGCAAGGTTCCTTATGAAACGCCCACAGTACATTACAATCCCCACAAAACTGTGCACCTCTGACACATTCTCTGGGGGCCTGGCCTCCATGATATCCTTGACCTTCCGGGGATCAGGGAACACACAGCCTTCCTTGAACACAAAGCTGAAGAATTCTATGCTAGTCTTGAGAAATGTGCACTTTTCTCTGTGGAGCATTCGGCCCAGTGCCAGGATACGTTCAATTGTCTTGACCAAACGTGCCTTGTGCTCGACCTCCGACCGTGCAAACACCAGGATGTCGTCGCTGAGGTTTAAGACACCGCCCAGGTCCACTAGGGCACCCCTGATGATATTCTGGACCACCTCAGCAGCCGACGACACTCCAAAACAAAGGCGCTTGTATCTTTACAGCCCCCACTGTGTCGTAAAGGTGGTGATCTACCTGGACTCGGGATGCAGAACAACTTGGTGGTACTCGGCACTCAAGTCCAGTTTGGAGAAGAACCTTGCACCCTGCAGCTCAGCGATAATGTCATCAATTGTTGGGGTAAGTTGTCTCTCCATCTTATTTGCCTTGTTGGGCAGCAGCATGTCAAAGCATATCCTAACTGGGTCAGGCTGTTTGGGTTTTTGTGCGATGACAATGGGCGACACCCGGGGTGTCGAGCCTTCCACCTTCTCGATGATGTCCAGATTCACGAGATTCTCCAGTTATTTGGCGACCAGCTCCCTTAGATGAAATGGGACTCTGCAATGTTTCAGGGTGACCAGCTGGATGGACTCATCAATATGCAGTCTTGCTGGCTTCCCGACCATCTGACCAATGCAGATAAACACCTCGGCAAACCGCCTAAGGACCTCTTGCACATCTTACACATATACGCTGTAGGCGAAGCTCACGATTCCCAGCGCCTCTGCCGCAGTGCAGCTCAGGAGGGTGTTGGTACTCACATCAGTCACATAGAACTTGGTTCTGATCAGACTGCCGCCATGTTCCACCTGCGACACAAAGGCCCCTACAAGCGGGATGGGTTGATCACCCCCAAATGTGAAAATGCATGCTTTCGGACTCTGCAGTGCCGGGGAGACTTTCAAAGCATCATAATGCACCTTTGCCATGATGTTGACCGAGGCACCCATATCCACTGGCATAGGGGAGCATCCACTCACACCAAGCACTTGGGCTGTTTTCTGGCCTTTGCCATCAGAAAGCTCACACTGGAGATTAAATAAATGTTCTCTTCATCCTCTTCTTCTTCCATCTCCTGGCCTATTCCTTCCTCCTCCTGATCAACGAGGGTCACATTTGGCAGGCGCTGCTGCCTGAAAAATCCGGCATGGATGGGACTTCTCTGGACCACCACCGGCAATGGAGCTATGCACATGCGTGCATAGTGCTCTACAGTCCTGCACCTCCCACAGGCTTGTCCCTTTGCCGGGCACTCTGTGGGGGTGCAGAAGGTCATACCCACACTTCAACATGAATCTTGTGACCTATTGCTCCTCTCCCTCGGCTGCACTACAGGTAGTCGGGCCCCTCTCGCCCCTTGTCCATGACCTATGGCACAGACCTCGTCAATTTTGAGCAAGCGTATAGCAGCGTCCATCTTGGAGGCACGTGTTTCTGCCACCTTGTGCGAACATCCGAGTTCAAGGATGCAGGCCACGTGGGACCTGGTTCGCTCAGTACCCGATGGCGTAGCTGGCCAGACGCACAACCCTGCATCAGTTGGTTGCAAATCATGCCTTGCTCATTGTCCCATGCACAGGTCAGCGCCATGAGCCGGAGCCGGCCATGAAAAATATCCAAGGACTCATCATCTTTCTGTTTCGCACTGCACATCACAAACCTCTCATAGTCCATGTTGGCGAGGGGCATGAAATGTTCATGCAGTGCGTTATTCACTTCAGTGTACGACTCGTCCACTGGCTGCAAAGACTGAACAATCTGGTGCACTGCCGGACCTGTCGAATATAGGTGGGTTGTGAGGACGGAGACTAGATTGCAAACCCAGTCACACAGCCGCTCTCCATTGTACCCAACCTGGGTTATGAAATGATTGTAGAAGTATTCAAAATTACTGGAACCTAATACATAAACGGAATATGGCAAATTTAAAAATAATGAGAGTCCTTGTTGTGTTTCAAAGGATATTTTATCAAAAACAATTCTTTCAAGGCAAAGTCACTAATTGACTCCTTATGAGGAAGCAGCAAGCACATCTCTTGTTCAAACAGACGTATTGCGCCAATGCATTTCGGAGAGTGTTCTCCTTCGTCAGGGCAAGTCTGAAGAGTGTCAAGCCTGTGGGTAAAAGATCAGTGCTAATGCCATACGTGTAGACATAAAGTGCGTTCGGTAGAATGCCAAATTCGGACCAGGTAGGAACGCAGCGTTGCGGATTACTGACTCGGCGTCGGCAGCAGCTCTGCATCATGACCAGCACAGACATGACAGAACGTTACACGCGTTCCTGCCTGGTCCGAATTTGGCGTTCTCCCGAACGCACTTTATGTCTACACATAGTTTGGTGAGGTTTGGTCCAGGGGGGGGCAAAGTTATAGGGGGGGTCCAAAACCTCTATTTTTCCCAAAGACTGAATGGGGGGGAAAACTTTGCGCACGGCTACAGGTCAAATTGCTGGACGGATTTTCACCAAATTTGCGGCAGGGGCAGGGGCTTGGTCCAGAAAGCGTGCTTTTGTAAATTTGGTGACCTTCCGTGCAGTACTTTTCATTAAAATGACCAAAAAGTAGGTGTAGAAAAATTAGTGATATCTATGTCCGCTTCGCGGTCACACTTCCCTGTTCGGTCCACGTACAAGATACCAATTGGCTAAGGGCCTGGCGTCAAGACCGCAGACACGCAACATCTCTGCCGATTGGCTGCTGCGAGACGTGTTCTGCGTCAGATTGTTTGGATGCGCCCGACATCTTGGATCCGCCGATAGCGGAGCGACAACCAGCAGAAACATGCTATATTTATAAAACTTTTTTGCTGTGTCAGAGCGTTGGGAAAGGTTCAGACAGTAAGACTTGGGTGATGAATGCATTTGTTCTGGTGGTCAGTCTTCATGATGTATTTTCTATGGCCACCTTGTATGCACAGAAAATGAGGGTTCTGATAATGGTAGTATTTCAGTCCATGCAATGCACAGGGAACTTGTAACTGTTCTAAGGACACGCGTGGTGTTAGCGAACATTGAAATTGACAACATGCCGTAATTGCAGTACTTTTTCCTACGGATATTGCATTCATTAGTACGCCTCCATGGGTGTGACATGCTACTGTGGTTGTGGCCAGGGCCTAGAGTCTTGGATTCATGGCCGTCAGACGAAGGCCTTACTTCCAAGACTGTAGGCCATGGCCACAAACACCGCAGCATGTCACACCCATGGATACACCCGTAGTATTGCGTATCGATTGCCTTTTTGTGGGGAGTGTGTACATTCTTGGATCCGCCGATAGCGGAGCGACAACCAGCGGAAACATGCTATATTTATAAAACTTTTTTGCTGTGTCAGAGCGTTGGGAAAGGTTCAGACAGTAAGACTTGGGTGATGAATGCATTTGTTCTGGCGGTCGGTCTTCATGATGTATTTTTTATGGCCACCTTGTATGCACAGAAAATGAGGGGTCTAATAACGGTAGCATTTCAGTCCATGCAGTACACAGGGAACTTGTAACTGTTGTAAAGACACGCGTGGTGTTAGCGAACATTGAAATTGACAAAATGCCGAAATTGCATTACTTTATCCTACGGATATTGCATTCATTAGTACTGCGTCAGATTGTTTGGATGCACCCGACATCTTGGATCCGCCGATGGCGGAGCGACAACCAGCGGAAACATGCTATATTTATAAAACTCTTTTGCTGTGTCATAGAGCGTTGGGAAAGGTTCAGACAGTAAGACTTGGGTGATGAATGCATTTGTTCTGGCGGTCGGTCTTCATGATGTATTTTCTATGGCCACCTTGTACACACAGAAAATGAGGGGTCTGATAATGGTAGTATTTCAGTCCATGCAGTGCACAGGGAACTTGTAACTGTTCTAAGGACACGCGTGGTGTTAGCGAACATTGAAATTGACAACATGCCGTAATTGCAGTACTTTTTCCTACGGATATTGCATTCATTAGTACGCCTCCATGGGTGTGACATGCTACGGTGGTTGTGGCCAGGGCCTAGAGTCTTGGATTCATGGCCGTCAGCCGAAGGCCTTACTTCCAAGACTGTAGGCCCTGGCCACAACCACCGCAGCATGTCACACCCATGGATACACCCGTAGTATTGCGTATCGATTGCCTGGTTGTAGGGAGTGTTTACATTCTTGGGTGCATAGTGGAGCGACAACCAGCGGAAACGTGCCATATTTATAAAACTCTTTTGCTGTGTCATAGAGCGTTGGGAAAGGTTCAGACAGTAAGACTTGGGTGATGAATGCATTTGTTCTAGCGGTCGGTCTTCATGATGTATTTTCTATGGCCACCTTGTACGCACAGAAAATGAGGGGTATAATAACGGTAGTATTTCAGTCCATGCAGTGCACAGGGAACTTGTAACTGTTGTAAGGACACGTGTGGTGTTAGCGAACATTGAAATTGACAACATGCCATAATTGCATTACTTTTTCCTACGGATATTGCATTCATTAGTACGCCGCCATGGGTGTGACATGCTACGGTGGTTGTGGCCAGGGCCTAGAGTCTTGGATGCATGGCCGTCGGCTGACGTATTTTGAAAGTGGGTTCCAGATTTCAAAATGTGTGCAACTCCGTAACATAGCATTGCTAATTCACTTTCATAGAGTAGGTGGAATATGTATTCCACATTTTGTCTAAATTTGGGATCTTGCGAATACATATTCTATTCTGATGCCCCAATCTGAGTGGGTCTATCATCGTATCTTCCACCTTTACCAGTAGGAAATCGCAGTGGAAACCTTTGGTTTGTCGCATTTGGTAAGTTTCTAGTGCATCATCTATGCTTTCATTGGAATGCAATGGATGAATTGTGTACTGGTCCAAAAGAGTGGATACTGTAGCAGGATCCAGAAGTTCGAATTGTCCAGTTTCTGATGGCTCTTGAATTATTTCAGTTGTTTCCCTTAAGCTTTCTTCAATATTTATTTCCTTGTAGTACTCGTTATTGTCTTTTAGATATTGCAATGCTTGCACTAAGTTTATGTAAGTCCACCAGTTGTTGCCAAATTTTTTTGTCTTTTGTTGGTACACCATTTACCAAGACTATTAAAGAATGCTCTAATGAACGTTACGCTCCTAAAGTGTGTACATTTTCGGTTAGATCTAATGGCAAATAAACTACTTTGCCACAAATGCCTTTCACCAATTCAGATGGAGGTAATTTTGCTGTTTTTGGATGAAGGCGTATAATTGCTTGAAATGGGTGAACTGTTTGAATTATGATGCTCTCATACCAATTGAGTTGTTGCAGGTTTTTTGGTAGTGGGAACAATTCTAAATTATTTGTAATAGCACGCGAAGGAGTGTGGTTGTTGTCTAATTTTGTAGTTCAGTAACTGCAACATATTAGGCGTTCAGTTAGTTCATATTTGTTTTCTGCTATAAAGTAGAGAGCTAATTCAAACCATTTGGAATCTTCATTGTCTTCTATTTTGTATGCTATTGCCACATTTTTTGTGTTTCTTTTGTAAAAAGTTCTGTGGCAACACACACACACATGGTTTGGTACTTCAGCCAATGCCCTTTTAAATTTTAGTATTTCTTTTCTGTATGTGTGTAATAGAAGGTTGCTATGTGCAGATTTGTTGCTACTATGCTCTAAAATTATTGCATTTTGTAAGTGGCTTTCACTTCCAAAATACTTTCTCTGAATAAGGTCAATTTCTTCTTGTAATTATTTGGGTGTACCATGCAGAAGAGTCTTATTTAAATTGCCTAATTCTGAAGCTGGACTTTTTGTATAGTATATTTTATACACTAGATTTCTTACATTTGAATGATGTACTGATATCCTTTTGATATCATGGAAGGTGCTTTTGCAAATAGGCCCAGAAATGCAGGCTAATGAATGTCCTTGTAGTCCTGTGTATTTGCGCACTGGACAAATATCCATATTTTGCAGCACTTTCATTTTACTTTTGTCTTTCCCTTTTACATACAGATTGAGGAACTGAAGTAATGATTTGAAAGCTTTGTTTGGAATGGCACACATTGATGTGCACGGCCATTTGTATACTGGACGGTGTGGTTCTGTCGAATCGAGATGTAATTCAGAGTTTTCAGGGGATACTTTTGTAAGCAGTGTTTCTTGTTCCATGATGGTACTATTGATTTTCTCATACCCTCGTCCACTGCTATGGATAGCAATTGTCTTTGTTTGATTTTGTTTGTATGCTTCTTCATTAAAATATGGTTCTGTGGTTGTCGTGTGACTCCATTCACCTCCACAAACATTTAAGAAATTATTTTTGTTCACATTCCGTTAATTGCTGAGTTTCTTTTGTAGTTTGGTACTTAGTTTTGTTAGTGCTTTCATCCTACTTAACATTAATATAAACAACTTCGTTTTGAGAAGGATTGCACTATCCACGAGAGCTTGTAGGATTAACTTTCTACGGTAGGTTTTAAGGGGTGAGGATGATTTCGGTCCTCTTAGTAGATTCTGAAGCACTCTGTGACGAAACATTTCTGCTAAAATACTTTTTTTTACTATGGGTTCTTGTTACTATATCAGGATTATTAGGAGCATTGTTAGCAGTACTAGTAGCCAATTTTTTGCCACACGTTTTGTGTTTTGTGCCACTTTTTGATGGAGGCGGTAAAGTTTCGGTAGTTGAAGCTTCCTTTGTTTTGCTAAACGACTGCATTAGCTGGTTTGTTCCAACGTTCTCTATAAGCTCTACTACAGATGGATGCTTAGATTGAACACTTTTATTTTTTATTTGCTCTACTTCTGCGTTCCTTTATATGAAGTTGCTTTTTGGTAGGCATTCTTTGGTGTCTGTTGAAAAAAAGAAGGCATGCTTTGGTCTGTTGTTCAATGTATGTGTGCTGTGTGCATGCGTGCATGAGTCTGATGGGGAAGCTCTTTGTCATGGTGTGTGAATGTGCATTGGACTCTTACAATGATTTGGTAAGGCTATTTTACTGTTTGTATACTACTACAGTGTGCTTCAGATGAGAGTACAAAGTGGCTTAGTGGTGACGAAAAGCTTTATTAGAAAACGAAATGCCATAAACTTGAAACAACAACTACTTTTCTAGAACTAACCTTCTAATGATTCTGTATGTTATTTCAGTTCCAAACACACAGAGATTTGTGAGCCATTCTGCCTGTAATTCTCTATTTAATAAATGGGTATTTGTAGGTAGAATGTTTCAGAAATCAATGTTTGCTTTGGTGTACAAATTAAACAAATAACCCACGCAGCCTCTTTGAGGAACAGTTACAATATAAAATGAGTACTGTGCTTACTTTTTTTTGCGAAATGACCAGGTTTCTTCGGATATGTCGTTTGCAGTGTAGATGCTGTTGATTCTCAGGAGAGTAGTCTTCACTGCGATTGAAAAAAACCCATTAATTACTTTGTGTGTTTACAGCAGTGATGATACTGCACACATTAATTGTGCGTCTTTCGTCAGAGCATTCTCCTTTCATATTTCAACCCAGTGCACATTTCACTTCACTCTGTGCTGCCTTTGTATGTTACTTGCAATATGTTACTTGCTAGTCCTTCTGAATTGAGAACAATTTTAAGGTTATGGTAATGCCTTGTTTTTTAAAAGGTATACTATCTATAGGAGAGAGGTTTGTAAGCGATAGGGCATAATAGTAGATGGGAAACATTTTTCTACTTGCAAATTATAAGCACAATGCCGACACATCGGAAGACCCTCAGAGGGAGATGTCACCACAGCAATCGGGAGCGCTTTATTTTCCCATACGATCGCATTGCAATTACCATTACTGTAGGCCGCACACAGTACACACCTCCGACATTTTCTAATGCAAAATTGAGTTTCGCCCTAAATAGGCATGCTTGTAACGTATGTATAGGTTACACGGAAGACAGTAAGAAGTCGTGCGGTTTGTCAATGATAAATCAGACATCTTGCACGTATAAGGGGGAGCGTTGGTATGTATTGCCTATGCACATTTAGCGGCATTAATTTATTTAAATTACATCATAAGGGTTGCACATGTTCTCTGATTAAAATATGCATACCTGTACTCTATACTCATGCATGTGCGCATGCATGGAGCTATACATAGAAATCTGTAACACTTGCACAGTAGTTTGTGAAGTAGGTGCTTTGCGATGATATGCGACTTCCATTCAGAGTCATCGACAGTCCATTTGAAGTGCGCAATGTTGATGACGGAGTTACATTTAGCGATGTTCAATGTGATTGGTGGATGGTTGTGTGACTGCTTAGTTGTGTCCAATGAGGGTCTCGATTTGCTACCAATGTGGAAAGTGTAGAAGGACTGGGTAAGAGCTTTGTGCCGCACGTAGCCAACGCTTGTCCGCGGGTAGGGCGTGTCACACACGGCTTTCTACAGCAAATCCTGCATGGAAAGGGGACTGTAGGCATCAGCCAATCAGATGTTTACATTACTCTTTTGTGTCGAAAGACGGTGCGTATACTGAAGATGGCAGAGGTGGAGAGGGTCAGGGTTTGGGTGCTTGGAGACATTTTTGTCCATGGCTTACAACACTATGCCGAGAGTAGGCATGTGGCACACCATTTCGATGTGAGAGGAGTGTAGGTGGTGTGGAGCGCTGATACTGATGCCAATGTTGCGGCAATTCTGCAAGTTTGCAGAGACATGCGTATGATGACCACTCCTCATGTGATCATTTTGCACTATGGTGCTTGCCATTTGGGCTACGTGAGTTCAGGTACTTTGTTGGCAGATTTGGGACAGTTGGTTGAAGCACTCATGAACATCTTCCCAACAACGAAAGTAATTTTTTCTGGTTTACTCCCTAGATTAAAATGGGACAACAATTCTGTTTTCTGTCCAGATCAAAGTATTGGGAGGTGTATCATCAATCACGGCATGCATGCTTTCATGTTACTAGCTGGTATGTTTTTCTGCAGCCACGATAACATTGTTCCAAGTAATTGCGCTATCTTCTTTGGGAAATGCCATGTTCTTTTGGAATGTAAGGCTTACTTTAGAGAAGGTTGTGTAACAGTTGTAGGAGTACAGTAAGGACAAAAAATACAAAAAAATAAACAAAATAACAGATGTCTGTAAGGCATCTGCCCAAAAACAAAAACAAAAAACGTCCCTTTTCAGAGCCCGCCTCAAAAGGGAAAAAGAGGAATAATACTGGAATGTACCGTTGTCACGCTCTGATCCTATACATGTCTGCTGACATGGCGATAGTTTGCAGGCTACACATATCACCAACGGGGATTCTGGGGTGGAGACGCATGCAAATGAGAATGAGCGGAGCTAGGGATTGGTCAATAAAGTTCAGTAGGTGTATTCTGAATGGCGAGATTCAGTAAGACAGTCCTCTCCCTGACAGGAGACCACACAGCCATGGCTTTGCGTGCTCAAAAACAGATTATCTGGATTTTGGGAGACTCATGGATACATTGGTTGGAGGTGCATGCAGAAAGCTGCCGCCTATCTGCAGATCTTGGATTTCCTCATGTGAAGTGCACTGGCATGGCGTGCGTGGAATGAGGTGGCTGGACTTGGTACCTCTCTGTGTTACTCTACAGACAGAGCGTCATCCTGATATACTTATCATTCATTGCAGAGGCAACAGTTTAGGCCATGTCTCTGGAATTTCTTTGCAATTTGCAATGAAGGAAGGACTTGCAAAGGTCATGGACATGTTTCCAAATTGTGAAATACTTTTTCCCCGTATTGCACAAAGACAAAAATGGCTGCGTTCTTCTGCATTTGGTCCATAAATGGAGAAAGCAAGACGCAATGTGAATAAAGCTGTTTGTGCCTTTCTAAGAGATGTTGGCATGTCCTCATTCCACAATGAAAACATTTTGTTTCGCAGCTCTTTCATTTTCCGCAGAGATGGAGTCCATCTCACATATGCTGGAACAGATTTTTCTTCGCAATGTACAAAATGCATTGCAATCTCTTTTGTATTCACAATAACCTATGTGACAATCCGTTTTCTCCAATCCACAGTTTTTTACCCACACAACACACCACCGAAAGGCTGTTTTCAGAGCCACCACTTACTCCCAGCATCCACTTGATTGGATTTGCTCCGCTTGCACCCTCCATTTTTTTGTGTGTCCTACGACTATCCGTGAACTTTTTCACAAATGCGCGAAGGCCTACATCGGTCACTTGTTAGTTCTATTGTTAAACTGAGAAAAACGGCTCTGAAAAGAGGCATTTACATTTTTTGTTTTGTTTTCCACTTTCCTGGTTTTGGCAACACGACACACTAGGAGAGGAGGACAAAGAAGGGTAAGGAAGGGACACCAACCATCGGGATAAGAAAGGACACGTGGACAGAGAATGATATAGGGTGAGCTTCACTTAGGTAAGGAGCAGATCTACTGGTGCACCGTGACCATAGCTGTCATGAACTACACAACGCGCCCCTTTTGGACTTCCTGGTCCTTGTCTCAGCGGGGCTTACACTCCCTGGTACTCCCAACATGGCCGTCCAGCGTAAAACACCTTCCTCGCTCCACACGTTGGACGTAGCGTGTTCTATTAATAGACCACGCCCCCGCGGCTCCGCGCGGCTCAATGCTATTGCGAAGTAGCGACCAGATGTGTGCTCCGTAGCTCGCGGTATTGTTTTCCCTGATTCTGTCCCTTATAAACTCCATTCCTAGTCCCTCTCCTTTCCTTCTTACTTCCTGGACTTGTGTGCTGTGTAGTGCACCCTCTTACTTTCCCGGATTCCTGGATTGTGCATCCCGGAACTTTGAACGCACGCTGGAGTCGGAAGAGACTCGTGCAGCCTTATTCAAGACCCGATCCGTCTGCAAGAAGGCATTGACCAAGAAATCCAGCAAAGATCGAACTCAGGTGAGAAAGGGGGAACTCCTTGACAGTTTGAGACGCCACCCGACCGAACTCGATATGGACATGGAAGCGGCCGTTCAGTGTCAGGATTGAGGCTGGTGGGGGCTCTAACAGTGTGGCAGGTACCCTAATGGGGCGTAGGATTCATCCTACATTATTCCCCAGGCGTGTCCTTCATCCCTATTTCAGGAAACAGCCTCCGGGACAAAGGACAGCCCAGGAACTACGTTTCCCAGCAGGCCGAGCGTGGCACAGGCCTGCTGGGATGAAGTCAGCCACGCCCGCGCGAATGCGCGAGCCACACCCGAAGTCCCACGCTTGCGATTCCGGCCAGCAGAGAGGAAGGACGTGCAGAGCCTGAGCTCCTGACGGCAAGCCTACGCGGGGCTCCCCGCCGCCTGTTAGCCATCTCAGGCCCCGCGTGACTAATAAGATAAGTGCAACGCAAAGCGCGCACGTTCCGGCAGCATTCTAGAGACAGTTACTTAGCGGAAGTCGCGCTTGGATTTCCGAACTGGAACCGCGCCCGAGGCGGTTTAGGAATGCATGGCGCTCCGTCCAATAACCCAGCATGAGACACCATTAACACGCGATTGTGTTCCTAGACGAAGCATGCTTCCTATATGTGTTTAGACTGGAAAGACACCCGAGCAGAAGTGCAATTTCTGAACTATTAATCCCTAGACAGCGACTCCGCTCATATGTACGCTTTCATTCTGACTTTATTCTTGCCTCTTGCAGTGCTTGTGAGGTACAGAACGTCATAGGGGTCTAGCAGCCCGAAAAGACCAGAAGACTACACGGCAGTGCCGAAGCTAAGTGCAATTTCCATTGTTACTGTAGGGCATGTTTAGAAACTGGGTATTGAATGTATCATTCTGTATGATGTAAATGCAGACGGTAGTATCATTCTGTATGGTGTGAGTGCAGACACAGCTTCCCTCCATGAAGTAATGGGTGGATAGCGGTAGAACTTAAGGTCCAGTAACTGGTTGAGGGCTCCAGTACAAAAGCCTAACATCATCTGGCATCTGAGTGTTTTGTTGAATGTGAATTGAACATAGTAACTGGTCTGGGGCTCCAGTACAAAGGCCCATTCCGTCTGGTATTAGCAAGATTGCCAGTGAATGCAAAAGCACCAGGGCGGAGAACTCCAGATACAGGAGCCGGAGCTGAGGAGCATGTTACCCTGATCTTCCCCATCCCCATCCATAACTTCTTCCTCTCCCTCTTTCCGGTGTTCCCAAACAACCTCTACCCATCCAACCATCTGACCCTAACCCTCTTTCCCCCAAGGGTCAAGGCGGCCTGCGTTACTTGCTGCCAGGTACCAAGACCCGACGGGGAGGGAGGTGTTCTAGCCGCGTTTGTGCTGCCTCTGCATTGAGAAGAAAGAAGTCTGACAGAATCGCAAGCCCAAGTATTCATCAGACGCCTGGGCAGCACAACCATGGCAGACGTAGTAGCATTACTCCAGGAACTCAAGACTGAGTTAATAGCAACTAGGCAGGATTACCAGAATTTGGCGGGTCAGGTGCACACCCTTACTATCCAACAACAAGCCCAAGCCACGCCACTGCCTAGGGCCCCTCCGCCGACCCCGGTTCAGATGCAGGTCGCTACTGAACCCCAACTGCCTCTAGCTGCGCCCGAAAGGTATCATGGAGACCCTCAAACCTTTAACCAATTCATCATGCAATGTCAATTGCATTTCCTGACCAAGCCGGCAGTGTTTCGTACAGCACAGTCCCGCACAGCCTTCGTGATTTCATATTTGAGTGAAGATGAGGCTTCTTGGGCCACACCCTTAGTTCGAAAAGATGACGCTCTGCTTTATAGTTGGGATATCTTCCTAGAGGAGTTCGGCAAAATCTTTAATAGACGAGCTGCTACCTTAATTAAGGATAGGGAACTATTGACTCTAAGACAAGGGAGCAGAGATTTGGTTTCAAATGTAACAGCGTTTAACCGGTTGGCAATGGAAACCGACTGGCCACAGGAAAAAAGAATGGCTCTGTTCTACCAGGGACTACGGGAGGACTTAAAGGATCTCGTGGCTCAAGTAGATCCCCAGCCAGATGAATGTTCCGCGATGATTGACCTAGCACTCAGGTTGGATCAAAGACAGAGTGAGCGACGGCAGGACAGGCGGAAATGGGACAATAAGCCGATAGTGAGGTTGGACCAGCAAAAACTAACCAGAGCAGTGGAGAAGGGAACTGAGGAACCTATGCAAATTGGCTCGGTGCGGGGACCACTGAGCAAGGAGGAGAAAGAAAAGAGGCGCAGAGACAAGTTATGTCTATATTGTGGAAAAGCAGGGCACTTTGTGCGGGAATGTCCTACCAAGCCCATTAAAGGAGGGCCTTCGGGAATCGAGAAAGCTCGCCCATGAGGGTGGTAGGAGCGAGCGAAGCAGAAAACACCCCATTGAATTTGGCTAATGTGCACACGACTCAGGAAGCCCACATCACAGTGATCGGGAATTTGCACTGGCAAGAGGAATGGGTGCCCGTTACTCTGATGGTGGATTCGGGCGCCACAGGTAACTTCGTGGATGTCCAATTAGCTCGGAAAATGGGTCTTCCGTTACGGGCTAAGACTCTACCAGAAGAAGTGAAGTCCGTAGACGGGTCCCCGTTAGTCTCAGGGCCAGTGACTCAGCAAACAGAACCGTTGCACCTGAAAATGGGTACCACACACCAGGAAATCATTGTCTTCGATGTCATAGCGGCCCCTCAATTCGGGTTTATCCTGGGACTGACTTGGCTGCGACTTCACAATCCACAGGTGAACTGGAAGGCCGGCTCAGTTTCTTTTAATTCTGTCTTCTGTCAAGAATATTGTTCAGTATCTGTTCCACAGTTCGTCGCAGGAAGTGCACTCCCAGAAGTACCTCAGGCATATCAAGATTTTCGGGATGTTTTCAGCAAGGCCGCCGCCGAAACCCTACCGCCACATCGGCCGTTTGACTGCCGGATTGATTTGGAAGCAGGGGCAGTACTTCCTTGTAGTAGGATATATGCTCTCACAGAAGCAGAAAACCAGTATCTGAAAGATTATATTGAAACAAATCTGGCAAACGGGTTTATCCGACACTCTACGTCACCCGTTTCCTCCCCCTTATTCTTCGTACCCAAGAAGACTGGAGACCTCAGAACATGTATCGACTACAGGGCAATCAACAAAATTACCATCAAGAACCGCTATCCTTTGCCTTTGATACCGGTGTTGTTGGATCAGGTGCGTGGGTCGACAATTTACACCAAATTGGACCTGCGTGGGGCCTATCATCTGGTAAGGGTACGCAACGGTGATGAGTGGAAAACGGCATTCCGGATGAAATTTGGCCTGTATGAGTATCAGGTTATGCCGTTCGGCCTATGCAATGCCCCAGCAGCTTTCCAGCATTTTCTGGATGAAGTGCTCCGCGGGTACCTGGACGTGTTCGCGGTGGTCTACATTGATGACATCTTGATTTATTCCCAGAACTTGGAGGATCACCAAAAACACGTCCGGGCAGTCCTACAGAGGCTTCGGGAACATCACCTATATGCAAAACTCGAGAAGTGCGAGTTCCATCAATCCACTGTGGAGTTTCTAGGGTTCATTCTGTCACCTCAAGGAGTCACCATGGACAAGAAAAAAGTACAATCCATCCTGGATTGGCCCTCACCGAAATCAGTAAAAGACATTCAAACAGTCCTTGGCTTCGCCAATTTTTATCGTCGCTTCATAGAAGGATTCGCCAAGAAGGTACAGCCCATGACTAGACTGTTACGGAAGGGGGTAACCTTTTCCTGGGATGAAGCGGCTGAGACAGGCTTTCAGGCTCTAAAAAAGGCTTTCGTTACTGCCCCGGTGCTAATACATCCTGATCCAACCAAACCATACATTGTCGAGACGGACGCCTCCAGTTATGCTGTGGGGGCCATTCTTTCGCAACGAACTGAACATGGACAATTACACCCAGTTGCCTACTACTCCCGAATGTTGTTACCCGCAGAACAAAACTACGCCATAGCTGACAAGGAACTGTTGGCGATAAAAACAGCATTCGACGAATGGCGACATTATCTAATGGGGGCTCGACATACTGTAACCATTTATACCCACCACGGAAACTTGCAGTTCTTGAAATCAGCAAAGGCTCTCAGTCCCAGGCAGCTCAGATGGGCCATGCAGTTCTCCGAATACGATTTTGTAGTCACTTATCGCCCAGGAGTTGAGAATCGAAAAGCAGACATTCTATCGAGGTATCCGGAACCAGATCCCGATCAATCCACCACAAGAGTAGAAGAGCCCAAGCCAATGGTTGATCCCAGTCGTGTAATCGGGAGTGTAGCTGCGGATGCAGTTTTCGATACTGTTAGAAAGGCGATGTCAGCACAGCAATTAGTCCAATGGGCTAGCCATAACAAAAACCAAACTATTAAGGAAGGATTACCTTTTTTTAAATCTGCCTTATATTTACCCACGACACCCCTGCAACAACAAGCCATTAAATGGTGTCATGACTCAAAATTCGTAGGTCACCCCGGAAAAGCTAAAACAATTGAATTAATAAAATGCCATTTTTGGTGGCCATCCATACCTAAGGATGTTCATACATATGTGACCCAGTGCGAAACTTGCCTCAGAAACAAATCAGATCATCAACGACCATCAGGAACTCTACAACCCTTACCGACGCCTCCCGCTCCTTGGCATTCCGTGTCTATGGATCTAATTGTGGATCTACCATTAAGTCGAGGGTTTAACACAATTTATGTAATAGTGGATTATCTAACCAAAATGGCTCACTTCATACCATGCACTGGTACCCCGTCAGCCAGTACTCTAGCAGACTTGTTTTTGCAGCATGTCGTCCGCCAGCATGGCTTACCGCACATTGTCATCTCTGATCGTGGACCACAATTTACGTCAAGGTTTTGGCAGGCCTTCTGTAGATCTGTGGGTATGGACATACGACTCTCCACCGCTTATCACCCAGAAACTGACGGGCAGACGGAGAGGCTGAATCAGACTCTCGAACAATACCTCCGGTGCCTTACTCTTGGTAAAGAGGATAATTGGGCAGACGTTATTTGGTTAGCTGAAATAGCATATAATAATGCAATACATACTTCAACCAAGACGACTCCTTTCTACAGTAACTATGGGTATCATCCCCGCTTTCAACCAGCCCTTGTAGGACACGTACCTGAAGTGCCAGCAGCAGCCGCGAAGAAAAAACATCTTGAAGAAATATGGCGTTCGGTGCAGGATAACTTGAGAGCAGCGAAAAAGGCTTATAAATACCAAGCAGATAAAGGAAGGCGACCAGGTCCACAATACCAGGTAGGGGATAGGGTGTGGCTATCCACTCGTCATCTCCGGCTACAGGGATCACGAAAGTTCATGCCCCGGTTTATCGGCCCGTTTTCTGTGCAAGCTTTGGTGGGACCAGTAGCTGTACGGTTGATTTTACCGGCACACATGAAAATACATCCTGTATTCCACATAGCTCTACTCAAACCAGCCCCGGCCACTTCCAAAACCAAGAATCCTCCTCCTATTCTAGTCAATGATCAGCCCGGGTTTGAGGTCCGCAAAATCCTTAATTCCCGTTGTACCAGGCGTAAACTCTTTTACTTAGTAGATTGGAAGGGGTATGGCCCGGAGGATAGGTCCTGGGAGCCCGCTGAAAACATCCATGCTCCTCGGCTCCTTCGCCTTTTTCATTTGTCAAATCCATCTAAACCTGGGCCTGCCGGAGGGAGGGGGAGTACTGTCAGGATTGAGGCTGGTGGGGGCTCTAGCAGTGTGGCAGGTACCCTAATGGGGCGTAGGATTCATCCTACATTATTCCCCAGGCGTGTCCTTCATCCCTATTTCAGGAAACAGCCTCCGAGACAAAGGACAGCCCAGGAACTACGTTTCCCAGCAGGCCGAGCGTGGCACAGGCCTGCTGGGATGAAGTCAGCCACGCCCGCGCGAATGCGCATGCGCGAGCCACACCCGAAGTCCCACGCTTGCGATTCCGGCCAGCAGAGAGGAAGGACGTGCAGAGCCTGAGCTCCTGACGGCAAGCCTACACGGGGCTCCCCGCCGCCTGTTAGCCACCTCAGGCCCCGCGTGACTAATAAGATAAGTGCAACGCAAAGCGCGCACGTTCCGGCAGCATTCTAGAGACAGTTACTTAGCGGAAGTCGCGCTTGGATTTCCGAACTGGAACCGCGCCCGAGGCGGTTTAGGAATGCATGGCGCTCCGTCCAATAACCCAGCATGAGACACCATTAACACGCGATTGTGTTGCTAGACGAAGCATGCTTCCTATATGTGTTTAGACTGGAAAGACACCCGAGCAGAAGTGCAATTTCTGAACTATTAATCCCTAGACAGCGACTCCGCTCATATGTACGCTTTCATTCTGACTTTATTCTTGCCTCTTGCAGTGCTTGTGAGGTACAGAACGTCATAGGGGTCTAGCAGCCCGAAAAGACCAGAAGACTACACGGCAGTGCCGAAGCTAAGTGCAATTTCCATTGTTACTGTAGGGCATGTTTAGAAACTGGGTATTGAATGTATCATTCTGTATGATGTAAATGCAGACGGTAGTATCATTCTGTATGGTGTGAGTGCAGACACAGCATCCCTCCATGAAGTAATGGGTGGATAGCGGTAGAACTTAAGGTCCAGTAACTGGTTGAGGGCTCCAGTACAAAAGCCTAACATCATCTGGCATCTGAGTGTATTGTTGAATGTGAATTGAACATAGTAACTGGTCTGGGGCTCCAGTACAAAGGCCCATTCCGTCTGGTATTATCAAGATTGCCAGTGAATGCAAAAGCACCAGGGCGGAGAACTCCAGATACAGGAGCCGGAGCTGAGGAGCATGTTACCCTGATCTTCCCCATCCCCATCCATAACTTCTTCCTCTCCCTCTTTCCGGTGTTCCCAAACAACCTCTACCCATCCAACCATCGGACCCTAACCCTCTTTCCCCCAAGGGTCAAGGCGGCCTGCGTTACTTGCTCCCAGGTACCAAGACCCGACGGGGAGGGAGGTGTTCTAGCCGCGTTTGTGCTGCCTCTGCGTTGAGAAGAAAGAAGTGTGACATTCAGGACCTGATGGGTGGAATGCAAGAACTATCAACCGAGGTGCAGAATCTCAAAGCGGAAAACGCGGCTCTTAAGCAATTGGTTCTATCCCGTGATTCTGCCACAAAAGAAAGTGTGTTGCTGGGCGGCATAGTTGACAAATACGATGGGTCAGCAAAAACCCTTTGTGGATTCCTGGATTCATGTTTGGTCCACTTTACCTTTAAGCCCTACTACTTTTCGACACCAGAGCTAAAGTGGGTTTCATAATTTCTCACCTTTCAGGAAATGCATTAACTTGGGCTATGCCCCTCGTTAATTCCAGCGATGCCCTCCTAGATGACTATGATGGGTTCATACAGGCCCTTAAAACCATGTTTGATCACCCAGAGCAGGTCTATAGTGCCCAGGAACGCCTGTTATTCTTCCAGCAGGGATCCCAGGATATGCTCACCTTTGTAACCCGATTCAAGCAATTAGCCAAGGAAGCTGATTGGTCCCCTGAGGCGAGTTTTACCCTTTTCAGGAGAGGACTGAATGAGGAGATTAAGGATGAGTTGGCCTGAGTGGCTCGCCCAAACTCATTCCAGGCACTAATGGACCTTGCCATGCAAATAGACTTTCGAATCCAGGAAAGGAAGGCAGAGAAGAAGAAATCCAGAGGAAATCCTCCAAAAGTGTCCTTTGAGAGTACCACCAAGACGGACACAAACCCAGGCTCAGTCACTGAACCAGAACCCATGCAGATAGGAGCCTTCCGTGGACCTATATCTCCGCAAGAAAGGATGAGAAGGATCTATACAGGGTTGTGCATGTATTGTGCCTCAGATAAACACTTGGTTAGGGAGTGTCCTCTAGCCCCTCCTCGGCGTTCGGGAAATGCCAGCGCCCAATCCTAGATGGAGCAGAGCTTCGGGAGAGAGATGTTTGTTCCACATCAATTCCATCCTTGAACTCTCCTGGAAAAACAATTTGGTGATACTGCAGGCCTTCCTATCGCCCTCCAAGAATAAGACCTATTCCATCTTCGCCTTGGTAGACTGCGGAGGTATGGGAATTTTCATTGATCAAGATTGGGTTGTTAGTCATCATATTCCATACGAGACACGAAGCACCATGCAGCCGGTGGAAGCAATCGCCGGAAGACCCCTCACTTCAGGGCCCATAAGCCTGCAGACTAAAGAGATTCAGCTTTCTATAAACCATCATCAAGAGCGGATTAGATTCGACATCATTAAGTCAGCTCATTACCCCATGGTATTGGGTATGCCCTGGTTACAGAAGCACAATCCGTATATCAACTGGACAGCAGGATCACTATTCCTAGGCTCAGAGTTTTGTATGTCTCACTGTCTATTCCTGGATCCCTCCTTGACACCCCCTAAAGAACCACCAAGAGACCAACAAAAACACCACTCATGGTTTCCAATATCATACAAGTCCCTGAGGCCTATCGAGGATATGCTGATGTATTTTCAACTGCCATAGTCCAGGCCTTACCCCCTCACAGACCTGAAGACTGCGCCATAGATACAGATCCCTCAGCAGTGATTCCCTTCGGCAGAATGTTCATCCTTTCCGAACCTGAAAATAAGGCTCTCCGAGAATACCTGGATACCAACCTCGAAAATGGCACCATAACACCTTCTAAATCTCCAGCGGGTGCTTCGTTGTTCTTTGTTCCCAAGAAGGACACCAAGGAACTCAGACCTTGCCTCGACTATCGTGGCCTAAATCAATGCCCTCTCAAAGACCGGTACCCATTGCCCTTGATCTCAGATATCCTGGAAGCTGTGAGAGGTGCCGTAATATTCACGAAGTTGGATCTCCGGGGTGCCTACCATTTGATCCGTGTCCGGGAAGGAGACAAATGGAAAACAGCTTTTAGAACATCCTTTGGTCACTATGAATATCTAGTCATGCCCTTTGGACTAGCTAATGCCCCCGCAGTTTTTCAGCGTTTCATGGATAGGGTGTTCTCGGACATGTTATTCCTCTTCGTCATGGTCTATCTGGACGACATATTGATCTTTTCCAAGGACCTTCTAAAGCTTGAAGAACATGTAAAGGCAGTATTGCAATGACTCCGTGAACACAAACTTTTAGCCAAACCCAAAAAATGCTCGTTTCACGTTACTTCTGTTAACTACCTAGGATTCATCCTTAGCCCAGAAGGAATTGGTATGGACCCTTCAAAGGTAAAGGCCATACTGGCATGGCCCGCTCCCACGTCTGTGAAAGAAGTTCAATCCTTCCTGGGGCTTGCCAATTTCTACCGGAAGTTCATATCCACCTTTTCCGAGATCGTTCAGCCGATCGTTGCTCTCTTGCAGAAAGACACCCCCTTTATCTGGTCTACACCGTAAGATAAGGCATTCCAACGTTTAAAGGCAGAGTTTACGCAAGCCCCCATCTTAGCCCAACCCGACATAAATCGACCATTCCTAGTGGAAACGGATGCCTCTAACTACGCCATAGGAGCGGTGTTGAAGCAGGAATTTGAGGATAAACTGGAACACCCCATTGCTTACCTTTCACGAACCCTGACTCCCAGTGAGACACACTACTCCGTCCTGGAAAAGGAACTGTTAGCCATCCGCCAAGCCATCACTGAATGGCGACATCTACTTCTGGGTGCTAGACATCCAGTTCAGGTCCGCACGGACCATCGGAATCTTCAAATTCTACAGTCATTGGAGTGTAGGAACAGTCGTCAGGCGCGTTGGGCATACTTCTTTGCCCAGTACCAGTTCCACATCACTCATGTTCTCGGATCACAAAACCTGATTGCTGACGCCTTATCTCGATGTCCTGACTATGTAACTACTGAAGATAGGGCCTACCCCAAGATGTTTCCCCACACGATCTTTGTAGCTCAAGCAATCAATCTCCTGGAAGAAATGTGAGTGCAAACCCAATCCTCTGATCTGTGGAAGGATATTTCAAGGAAGAATCAATGGAATCTAAGAGTCAAGGAAGGATATTTATTTAAGGACAATGCACTGGTCATTCCCACACAGAAATTGCAACAAAGAATAATAAACCTCTGACATGATACCCTTCACTCCGGACATCGTGGCATAACCAACACCCTCCGCCTCATACAAAGACAGTTTTGGTGGCCTGGAATGAAGACCGACGTACAGCAGTACGTCCAAGTTTGTGTTATCTGTAGTCAAAATAAACATGATAACAAGAGACCGGCGGGTCTTCTACTGCAACCTACTCTGCCAACGAGGCCATGGGAATTCATTGCTACAGACTTCATTGTGGAATTACCACCTTCCCGAGGATACACGACCATCATGGTTACCATTGACTTGTACACTCATATGGCTCATTTTACACCCCTGTGTAAGTTACCATCCTCGTCCGAACTTGCTGGAACACATATTCCGTCTGCATGGACTTCCTTCCAAGATAATTTCTGATCGAGGACCTCAATACGTCTCACAATTCTGGAAACATCTTTGTCGCATTTTGGGAATCCAACGCGCCCACTCATCAGGTTATCATCCCCAAACCAACGGGGCCACAGAACGTGCTAATCAGACCATGGAACAGTATCTTCGATGTTTCGCCACCAAGGTTCAGGATGACTGGTCGCTCCTGATACCCGTGGCTGAATTCGCCTACAACAATTCCGATCATTCAGCACTTAAGACCAGTCCCTTTCATTGTAGCCAAGGTTTCCATCCATCGGTTCTACCCTCTGTTCTCCCTCATACCACGCCGGTACCTACTGTCGACTCCTGGATCGAAAACCCACATCAACGTACACCAGGAGGCCAAAGAAAACTTAGAGAAGGCCAGAACACAGAATAAGAGGTATGCGGATTCCAAAAGAAGACCAGGGCCTTCTTATGCAATTGGTGATCAAGTCTGGTTGACCTCGAAATTACTACCCTGACATCTACGGCCAAACAAATTGGCCCCTCGGTACTATGGTCAATTTCCCATCAAAGAAATTATAAATCCAGTCTCAAACTGCCAGACTCCTGGAAGAAAATTCACTCAGTTTTTCACACGTCCTTATTAAAACCCTACATCCAATCCTCCCGGAAATACTGCAGACCCCCTCCTCTACTGGTCGACAACTAACTGGAATATGAAGTGTCCAGAATATGCGACTCCAGGTATAAACGGGGTCAGCTTCAATACCTGGTTGAATGGAAGGGATATCCTCCTAGTGAAAGAACCTGGGAACCACTTTCTAATCTCAAGACCCCTCGACTGCTCAGAAAGTGTCACCTCATACACCCGGGCAAACCTGGAGGAACGGGTCTTCGGAGGAGGCATGCTGTCATGACCTACAGAACGCGCCCCTTTTGGAATTCCTGGTCTATGTCTCAGCGGGGCTTACACTCCCTGGTACTCCCAACATGGCCGTCCAGCGTGAAACACCTTCCTCGCGCCACAGGTTGGATGTAGCGTGTTCTATTAATAGACCACGCCCTCGCGGCTCCACGCGTCTCAATGCTATTGTGAAGTAGCGACCAGACGTGTGCTCCGTAGCTCGCAGTATTGTTTTCCCTGATTCTGTCCCTTCTAAACTCCATTCCTAGTCCCTCTCCTTTCCTTCTTACTTCCTGGACTTGTGTGCTGTGTAGTGCACCCTCTTACTTTCCCGGATTCTTGGATCATTGCATCCCGGAACTTTGAACGCACGCTGGAGTCAGAAGAGACTCGTGCAGCCTTATTCAAGACCCGATCCGTCTGCAAGATGGCATCGACCAAGAAATCCAGCAAAGATCGGACTCAGGTGAGAAGGGGGGGGAACTCCTTGACAATAGCCTCAAAAGCACTTCAAAAACTCTCCCCCCTGCAGAGTACTGCATCACAATACATATACACTATTGTCACCTTTGAAAGGTAAGGGTCAACAGCATCACAAATGGCTTGTGAGGCAGCTGGAGGGAGGCTCTCCGCCACAGGAGTGTCTCTTGTGGTGACAGGATCAGACACGAAGGATGCTGTGGAGGAACTCGACTACGCTCTTCACATGGCACCCCCTTGCGAATGTCCGCACTGTGGAACGAAGTGAGGTGTCAATTCATGGTTGTCGTACCAAAGCTGTACGCACCAGGTCTTCCGTGACTCAGCACCTCCTGGCATTGGTTACACCTCACCAGGTTCACACATGCTTTTGGTACGTTCCCATAAACGGAAAACAACCACCACACCCACGACTCCCGGCGAGTGCTTGTAGTGGAGGGTTCCTCCACCTCATTCTCTTCTTCGCCTTCTTCCTCGATCTCTATATCCTCACCCGTATATCTCTCTGCAGGCCCTTGGGGAGGTGGTGGTGGTGGTGGGTTTGTGGGTGGTGCAGAGGCTAATGAAGCAACAGCAGCCATGGATGCCATACCAATTACTTTCCTTTTGGTCACTACAGCAGTAAAGGCAGTACACCTCAATCGGCTACAGCTAGCAGGACAATGAAGATGCGCTCAGGGGTGTGGCCATTTATAGGGGTGGAGGGGTGTGCCTCGTGACCATCGTTATCACTGAAAAGCGTTCCGAAAATTTCACACAACATGTCCACAGATAAGCTATTGTCTGGAATATGTGAAATTATATTTTTAGACTGTACAATATTTTGTCTTGTGTACATAGGTTCCTTCTGTACTGTTGCGGAAGCACACATACTGCGCAAATTAGTCCACACATTCAGCGTGGGTGCGGTCACAGGATGACGTCCTGAACACATCCACGACAGAAATGGGTGTCCGCTGAACAACAAATGCAGACTAACAAACTTGCGCATGCGCCCAAGTGTCCTAAGGACAGTGTTCGGGTCCTCAAACGAATTCAAAGTGCGACACAAGTGAGATGGACAGTTAGGGTCAGGCGCGATGTTCGCTGTACTTATGGTTGTACTGCGCATGTGCGCACATGATATCCTCACTGTACGGACAGGTCCAGTGTCCTTAGGACAACTCCATTTTGTTTGACTACGCCCTTACCGGCCATGTCTATGGACGCCACCATCTTCGCTGCGGACAATACGGACAGGTGTACTATCCTTAACACATTCCCATTTTGCTCATTTACTGCCATCCAGGACACCTGGTGTGTTCTACGAACATGTTTTATCTTGTTTGTAAGCGGTACGCCAAGGTATAATGTCCTTAGGACGCCCCTTTCTGTTTATGTACGCACAACTTGCACAGATGGTGTAGTCAAACATCAACTTCATCTTACTTGACATTAATAAGGGTAGGTGTACTGCCTTTACAACATCCACATTGCATTCCTTTCGGATAGGTCGAACAGGCGTGCTGTTCACGAACATTTCAAGTCTTTTTTTTTTAAATGTATTCCTCAAACTCTTTAACTGCAACTACTATACAAAAACATTCCAAATACACACACATACTTCATTCCAAAGAAAAACCGGGGGAAGCAGATACCGACACAAATATAGAGGAATTAGGATTCAACACGGGCTGGTTATGAGGGGAAGATTTGTGAGGGGAAGAAGGGATGGATGTTTCGTCGAAACGTCTATGTTCTTCTTGAAGTTTTGGGGATGGTTCACTAGGGAATGGAGAAGGGGGGCAGGTACAGGTGGGACAGTGGTAAAGTACTTTTTCTCTCACACAGTCTTCCACAAACTCCCTTAAACTTTTAAAATTCTCGTTCAATGTGTCCATTTTCAATTCAATCCTTCTGATCCTGTCTACTTCTGTGTCATTTGTGGGCCTTTCTTCTTTTCTTTCCTGGTCTGTAAAAAATAACTATATATCTATTAAATGCCCATAAAATACTGTCCATTACTTTGCATCTGCAGAGTGCTGTGTACCATTGTTATCGCTCTCTTCTGACATGTCCCCATGCGAAAAGTACTCTTCCAACCACTCCAAAGTACTCGTCATTTCTGTGTCAAAACAACAGAAAGGCATTATTATTTCTGCACCACATACCAAAAAAAATACACACACCTACAAAAAATGACCTTCACTTACTATTTTGATGTTATTTCCCTTCGTCCTACTGCGTCCGTCCACTGTCGGTCCAGGCTGCAGAGTTTCTGTGAAGTAATTACGATGGAGGCATCTTTTTTTTTTTTTTTTTTTTTTAATGGTATCATCCATTTCATTCTACATGGTTATTAAATGCATTGTTTTCATTTCACACGTTTAGGTTTCCATATTTATTTATTAATACTTATAATGTCTTTCTGTCCCTTTTCTAAGTTTAACATTTTTTGTGTAAGAAAATAGTACATTTCCAGATTCCCCTTGCCTGTTTGGGTACTTTTGTCCTCGTCCACGCCCGTCCGCAAACAGGTGCTCAGTCCGTCCCTCTATACTATCAATAGGGAGGGGGTTCTCTATGTTCTATGTTACATGTACATCAAGTACGTACATTATACTACATTTCTCCCAAAATCACATGACAACAGTGTATCTTCAGCACAACACCTTCATTAACACAATCTTACGATTAAGTTCCCCTTCCAAAAACCTGTAAAATTCACTACAAAAAAACTTTCCCACCTCACCACTATGGTTCAAAGTAAAACCGAAAACCCCCTGAAATTCACCAGTTATGGTAGACTACGTCAGCATACCTGCCATCACCACTGTGCATTGCTAACACTAACACCCGGAACATGAAAGATGGAATCACAAATGTCATTGATGACATCACTGACGCCATCACTTGTTTAGCCCCTTTGTTTTCGTTCACTGCCATATACATATGTCCATTCAGTAAAACAACTTTGTTAAAGGGATGTTACACTTCACAGTGAAACCAAAAAACACTACTCTTTCCCTAATTTTGGTAAACTAGGCAACCATAACTCGCACCACCTACGTTCATTGCTAAGACTAACACCCAGGACATCAAGGATGACATCTCAACTGTCATTCATGACATCACTAATGACATCATTGATGACATCACATGTGTACCTCCCTCATTTTTTATTTACTGACATATGTAAGCCAGGTGCCTTTCTTCACTATCAGCCAGGACATGAAAAGGTTAAAAGTGCTATATTTGTAGGTGTAAGCCTTCTCATATGTTCCTAAAATACTTTCCTTAGGGTACAATGACATGCTATCATACATATACATATGATAAGAAGGAAATGTTATTTTACTGAATGGACATATATGTATATGGCAGTGAACGAAAACAAAGGGGCTAAACAAGTGATGGCGTCAGTGATGTCATCAATGACATTTGTGATTCCATCTTTCATGTTCGGGTGTTAGTGTTAGCAGTGCACAGAGGTGATGGCAGGTATGGTGGCGTAGTCTACCATAACTGGTGAATTTCAGGGGTTCAAGTGCACAGGTTTTTGGTAGGGCAACTTAACCATAACATCCCCTTAAGAAAGTTTTTTTTGTAGTGTATAGCCCATTGACCTGTTCTTGGGTGGATGGCCCCTGGGAGAGTCTCAACCAAGTCTTTAGCTCACTGTCCCTTTCACAGAGGAGAAATATCCCTGCATATCAGTCTTTGTCCATCCCAGGGGCAGTCCAGCACCGAAATGCTAGGCAATTCTCCTCTGAACAAGAGTACCAACAGCAACCCCAGAAACGTGTTTCGGCCTAGTCGGGCCTCATCAGTGAGGTGGAGCTGTGCCTCTCTAAGAACAGTGAGCAAAAATTCTCGTCTGGATTCCCCTGGTAACTTAGGGTGATAACCAAAGTTACTTAATATGCATGGGGATTTACACTGTGTAATTGAGGGTTGAGTTGGTTCCTGGCTACTTGAATTGACTACAGCAACCAGAATTCCCTGAGGCCATAATTGGTACTAACCATTAACACCTGAACAGACTGCCTCCCTGAAGATTGCAAGAGGCATGAAAGCGACATGAAAGCGCTTGGAGGAGAAGATCTACTGGACTGTGGAAAGGTACACCAATCTGGAAACCAGAGTGTGCCCCTCACCCCCTTTCTGTCAAAAAAAAAAATAATATATATATATATTCCTTGGAAAAACGTTCCTACAGGCACGTTATGGTTACAGGTAAAACCGAAAACCCCCAGAAATATGCCAGTTATGCTAAGGTGCGCAACCATAGCTTCCACTACCATTGTGCACTGCAAGGACTAACACCCATGACCTCAAAGATGACATCACAAATGGCATTGATGACATCACTGATGACATCACATGTGAAATTAATATTGAAGAAAAGTCCCTGTAAGGGGTTGTGTTTATAATGTTGGTAACAAGATGTCAGGTGTGATTATGTAATGTTAAACATGTAATAACTAGCTAACAATTCAAGACTTACTACACACTTCTGCTAGTACAAACAATACATATGAAGACCCACAATGCATGCACATTAGAGGCACATACAGTGAAATTAAAGTAAGGAAGAAAAACAGCATCAGCAGAAAATGTCAATAGCAATGAAATTTTATTTATACAAATGAATTGTGTGTTTGAGGCCTGCCTATTGCCCCATGTATGTGCATGAGCTGAGACCAAACCCTAAGTAAGTACTTTATGAACATATGACAAGGTTAACATCTAGATATAGAGCACCTTTTTGATTTTAATATTCTGACTGTCAGTGAACAAAACCACCTGGCCTAGATATGTCAGTGAACAAAAACAAGTGGGCCAGATATGTGATGTCATCAGTGATGTCATCAATGATGTTTGTGATGTCATCTTTGAGGTCATGGGGGTTAGTCTTTGCAGTGCACAGTGGTAGCTTGAGTTATGGTTGCGTACCTTACCATAACTGGCGAATTTCTGGGGGTTTTCGGTTTTACCTGCAACCATAACGTCCATCTAGGAACATTTTTCGAATGAATTTCATAGGTTTTTATTAGTGCAACTTAACCATAACGTCCCTTTAACAAAGTTTTTTGTTAGTTAATTTCATAGGTTTTTAATAGGGCCCTTTAACCTTAACGTTGCTTTAGGCTAGTTGTTTCAATAAAGGGGATACGTTTTTAGTAGCACAACTTAACCATAACGTCCCATTAACAATGTTTTTTGTTAGTGAATTTCATACGTTATTAGCAGGGCACTGTAACGGGAACGTTGCTTTAGCATAGTGTTTGCAGTAAAGGCGATATGTTTGTAGTAACCCACCTTCACCATAACATCCCCTTAGCAATATTTTGTGTTCGTTATTTGCGTATGTTTTTAGTAGGGCATTGTAACCGGAACGTTGCTTTAGCATGTTCTCTGTAAAGGTAATATGTATTTGGTACCGCAATTAAACCATAACGTCCCGTTAAGAACATGTTGTCACTGATAGCTTGGCTGCCCTCCTCACAAACTTTTGGAAAGGCCACCGGCCAGAAAAACCCCAGATGAGGCTTTCGCGCTGCGTGCGTGCGTGGGGGAAGAAATGTCAACCAGGTTAAGGGCTTTCGTTTGTAGGGGTGGCTCTGAAAAGAGCCGTTGTGTTTCTTTTTTGTTTTTTTTGTGTTATTATCTGCTTCCACACAAAGAGCTTGTTTTCGGTTTCATACATTTGTGTGTTTTCTTTTCGTCCTCAGAATCTGACAGGAACCTTTTGAGTGCATCTTGGAGATGAGAGAACAAAACAGCATTACCAATGGATGACAACGAAATGCCATTTGATTGGAAGAACTCTGCATTTGCAGAACTAATGATGTCATTGTTACAGAAAAACATGTCACGAGTGGACATAAAATCAGACATACTTCTGTTAATCAGACACCTTCCAGCTTCTGGCTGGGTACAACAGCCAATATGAGTGGTCCATATTGTTGTTGGTGGTATGGCTGAAAAAAACACCTGGGCAGTGGGAAAAAGCCCCTTCACTGCATTCATCAGCCTCTTGAGTTGACAGAGCGAACGTAAACAAGACGCGTAACCTAATTGCAACCCGGCAAAGTGTATGCCGACAACATGCATAGTAGCGGAACTGCCAGTTCTCTGCAAAGGTCATCGACAGCGCACCACAATGCATGCAGTACTTCCAAACCGAAATTGCCATGAAAGTTTCTTTCCTGGGCATACTTGTGAAGAACTATCACAAAGGTATCACACAAAGTCAACACAATGTGTTTCTCCATGTCAGCCAGCCTCACTACGCAGAGTAATGAATACCAGTATTATCGCCTTTTCCTGTGACCCACACCCTCAGTACCTGATTGGATAATCCCCACAGTGCCATTTCCATTGACCAGCATGGTGAGAAGCGCAGAATGTGGCATGTACCTTCTCAGAGTATTGTGAGGGCTGCACCCCAGTAAAGCACGAACACTCCTTCTTCCCTTTCCACTATCCTCTTCCCACCACTCCCTTATTGGGTATTGTTAAGTAGTCACGCACGCATCCACCAATGCCATCAAAGGCGTCAGCATCTAACACTGTCAGTTCTCCACAAGACGTCATATGTACCGTTACAAAATCAGGTGTGCTGTTATTGGAAAGCATGTCCAGTCGAAAGTACAGTCAAACATTGCACAATTTGTGCATACACATTTATCCACACGAGCACCCATCACCACAAAAGAAAGGTATGAACATTTTTTTGGCAGTATGTTTACAACTCTGTCATAAGTGCCTCTGCGCACGATATCTGCCTCTAAGCATCCATTACGTGTTTGAAAAGCATACTGGTTTTCCTTCCATCTCCTACCATGAAGAGGCAATTTAATGGTATTTGCTTGCAACGTTTTCATTTACTCATATCATACAGTGTATAAGCGAAATAGGAATTCTCTTCTTTCCTTCCGACAATGCTACGAAATGTGTTCCCCACTAAACCACCTTCTACAAAAAGCTGGCACCAAAGCCACCACTGAATGTATCTTACCAACCTAAAGTCAGTTCCCAAAAGGTCAGTGTGTGCACGGCTGTGGTTCTTTGTACGCTGCACTATTGCCACAGCCTCTTTTTAAATCTGCCAGCTTCCACTCTGCGCCCTCAGCAACTCATCCATGAGAGGACAGCGCAACTTGTCCTTGACTTGAACGCCAGGGATCGTATCTCTGCTGGACTAAAATGTCTCTGTGTGGCCTCTGTTCCACCTCCCTTTCCTCGTCGCACCTTCACACACTTGTTTGTAGGCGTCATACAAATGCCACAGAATACCATATCACATCATATGATACACACACTGCATTCATAACAGGATGCCTGCCACGTACTTGTAGACTTCACAAAATGGTCTTTCCACTGTAATGCATGTACTACAAATGTCGGAAAAGTGATCCCACAAAAGCAGCACAGAATGTATGTTAGCAACGTCAGGCAAGTGCGTGCAGTGCATGCATACAAACAGGATGCCCCTTACCTTGCACACTTTCACCATAACCTCCTATATTTCTCTGTACAAACAGACCTTCTGCCACAGTGTTTGTGTACACACCACAACCAGCAACCACATTGCGCAATGGCTTAGCCTCCACAGTGCCAATGTCATAGCTGCCATACTGAAAAGAGCCGGATGTGGCATGTCTAATCCTCAAAGTACTGTGGAATCCACAGAGTTACCGTGCTAGGAGAGGGAAGGGGAGGGTAGGTGGAGGGGGGAGTAAAACAGGGTAGGGAATTGTGTCTTTAGTACTGTCTCTAAAAACAATTATTTATTTTTGGTTTTTCTTTTGTCGTGTTTTTTATGTACGTGCGTGCATACTTTTTTTGTCTCTCTTTTGCTGACTGTCTGTTTGCTTCTCCTCCTGACATTTCTCTCGACTGAAGATAGAAAAGGACCCTGCGCCGCTGGTTCACGATCACGGAAGTGAAAGGGAACTAGCGCCACAGTGACACAGCGCGTCCTCAAAGGTACGAAGGGTGGGGGTATGTTGGGGATGTGGGTGGGGGTGTGTTAGGGTTGTGGGTGGGGATGTGTTGTGGGTTTGTAGGGGTTTTTAATTTATGTTCGCATGGGAAATGTACTAACCTTTTGTGGTTCGTACATTTCTCATGCAAAATTTCCGTCGCTGACTTTTCTGCAATGGAAAAACCTGCCTCCACCACCCCTACCCACAGCCATTCACAAAGTATTGTGTCACTGCCAACCTAACCACAACATTTTCACAACCTTGACCCACTTCAACGAATCTGCACACAGTATAGTAACCAAGCACATATAAGCTGCACTTCAACCATACCCTCTTCCATACTGACAGTATGCAAACACTGCACCAAGTGCCCAAACTGCATGACTTTTCACTACACCATCTCCAACCACACATTAAAACCTTTACCGCACTTCAACCATACCCTCTAACATACTGACAGTATGCAAACAGTGCACCCTGTGCCCACACTGCACAACCTTTCACTGCACCATCTCCAACCACACATCAAAAACTTTACCATGTTGTAACAGTGACCTCACCTGAGAAACCAAACATACACGCATGGCAGCTCACTTCTGCTTCTCTCAGCACTCCTACCCAACCTGCACATCGCCATGGAGCTATGCAGCAGCAAATTGCAACAGTTACCATAATGTACAAAGAAAACACTCTCTCCCGCACTCCTGTGCACTTTCATTCACATACCATGGGCGTACCCACTTCCATTCACAAAGTATTGTGTCACTGCCAACCTACCAACATTCTGTTTGCAATACTGGCCCTACTCCAAACAATCTGCACACACCACAATATGCAAGCACCACCTTCTACCAGATGCAGAGTCAGACATGCGCTGCTGCGGTGGGTATGCTGAAGCACTACGCTCTTGAGTGCATGCCCTACGGCCTTCGGCCATGCACCCAATAGTCTAATCCTTCCACAGACCCACCACAACTTCATTCACCCCTGCATGCCACCATGTGCCCAACTACCGCATTGCATCCGCAAAGCACATCCACCCGCGCTCCCACCCAACCTATGTCATGTGCAATTCACTCCCCTTCTAAAATTCATCTGCCACCACTCACCACGAAAAAGGTTGCCAAAAACAGCTCATGAAAGAAGCTATCGGATCGTTACGACAGCTGCCTCCAATCACCACACAAAGTACTCGCCGGTCTAGGTACCCGCAAATTGGCACAATACACACGAATACTGCAGGCACTCCTACGTCTTCATCCACCTATGTAAATATGTCACATGAACCACTTCTCACTCCCCAACCCGTTCCCTTCCTTCTTGCCGTCAAAACATAGCGTACGGTACATTTTCCAGACCCTTCCGCCACCGCACTGTCCTCCGATACACCATGGTGGCGTTTCCCAAAAAATGTTGACGCACAGCACGCTTCCCTCCAGCCAACCACCAGCCATTTCCAAAGTTCTGACAGCACGCCATACCGCAAGCCAATGACACTTCTGTCCGCAGAGCTTGTGTGTGTATGCGTTCGGTGAGCAGGACAGCAAGGAGCGAAGAGGGGCAAGACTTGTCATGTCCTTTTTCTGCTTTCTAAGGGCTGCCCCAAAATCGACTGAAATAAATCAGTCATTTTTATGTGCAACCTTTAAAAAGCATAATAATGACAGACATGAATAAAGTAGACATAACTAGTTGTGTGGTTTCCATTCTGTACTATGTGTGCGTGTGATAGGGCCGTGGTAGAATACCACAGTGGCGCCGAGCGCCGAATAATCTTCAAGTACAGTGCGTCGACCCGCACACTGAGTAGCGCCCCAGCGGTTGCAATCCCTCCCTGGGGAAGTCAGCCTGCAGAGCACCAATGCCCCGGCGATTCCGCAAGAGGTGTGCCCCGGTCTGCGGGGGCAATCGCATCGGCAAGGCAGCTGCCCTCCCCCTCACAGGGAAGGCGAGGCTGGCCCAAGCTGCAGCAGTGAATCGCACCACCCCAAGGACGGACTAGGAAGCTTACACGGGCTCCGAGGATCGCTGAGTAGCAGTGGTGATGCCGGCCTGCGCCGCACCATTCAGCTGCCCACGCAGGCGTGGACTGACAAATCCGAGCGACGGTGGTGAGTGTGGCCAGATTAGACCCCAACTACAAGGGACAAACCCTCAGGCCTCACCACATGGAGAACAAACTCTACATAAAAAGGGTGCACATACCCCCCACCAAATAAAACAGTTGTTTTACATGCAAAGTAACCACGGAGGGGGGCACCCCACAAAAGGGGTGACCCAGGGCCTCATATCACACCGAGAGACAATTCACCCCATCACTATTTGACTTTTACCAAAACAATGTCGGAGGAAGATGTCCCAGCCACTGTGTCGGCACGCCCTTAAGGTGCATTTCAGATGGCTCAAGGAGAGCCAATCCCATGGCAGAAACCCATGGCATTTGATCTCACCGACACTAGTAACCTCGGACCAAGGTGGACCAAAGACCTCAAGGTATAGATAGGGGCAATGGGATTCATGGACGATGACTGGAAAAAGTATATATTCACCTTAGCAGTGGGGGCGGCAGTACAGGACATTTCATGCAAACTCGTAGATGAGGAGAAAGCAACATTTCAAGAGATACAAGAGGCGCTGGCACCTTCTTTGCCCCACATACAAATGTAGACTACGAGCACCATGCATTCCATATGACCACCCAAGAAGCAGGTGAAACATTAGATAATTTTGTCATGAGACTCCGAATCTGCGTAAAACACTGCGCTTTTCACCGCTACTCTAATGAAGAAGCACTCTGATCCCAAGTAATATCGGGATGTGAATCCTCAGACTTCCGTACCATAAGAAACTCCTGCAAAAACAAAGATCATTGTATGAAATACTGGCAATTGCTAGATCAGATGCAGCCATCTTCTTACAAGTCACTAACATGAGCAAGCTAAAATTATTACCCAAAATTAAAGAAATTGAATATATCCAAGAAGAGCACCCACACAGAATGAAGGAACCAAAAGAACAGACAAAACGTGCTTTCGATGCAGCTATGAATGTGGAGGAGATGAGCCCATCCGCGCAGTTTGTAGGAATGCCACAACAACCCCTACATGAGGTCAATCCCCGGCCGAAGGCAGACGATACACTAAATATTGAGAGGAAGATTGCAGATCCACACTCGACACCAGAAGACATAAGCCATCGGAGGGAGACAGTGAGCGTTACCATAGGAAGAAGTCCCACAAGTCCCCAGAATGGAGGAGCTCGTACCGCCCGAGTAGAAGCATCCGATACATCGTTACAGTCTCCCAATCAGAAAACAAAGATTCAGGGTCCTCATCGGACCGGAGAAAACAAGGGTATGTATGGACACTAAATCAAGAAGTTGCCAAAGAACACAGCCCCATTTTGATACTGATAATTGACAATACCCCAATGGAGTTCCTAATCGACACCGGAGCAATGGTAAATTTCATGAGTGGAGAAATATACAACAAATTACCTCATCACCAAAGCTGAGGCCATCCACAGTAGACATATACCCCTACGGAGCCAACACCCCACTCCCTAGCAAGGTTATGTTCACAACCGTCTGTGCTCCCAAATCGCACACATTCAAATACATGTCCTGTCGACTGAGACAAACAGTGGATGCATACTTGGCTTCAAGACTGCAGTGGAAATGGGACTGGTGCACATTAAATACAAGATCTTGGCACACAAATATATGGCCCCAGAAGGAGACATGGTAAAAGCTTTCCCAAACCTATTCAGAGGGTTCGGGAAATTACAGAATTGCAACGTGAGACTCCACATTGACCCCACAATCAAACCAGTGGCCCAACATTATAGAGGGATCCCAATCAACATTTAGAAACAGGTTGAGGAACATATTTGTTGTCTGTTGGACCGCAATATCATTGAACAGGCGAGCAGACCCACACCCTGGTTCTCCCCCAGCGTGCCTGTGCCAAACAAATTGGCAGAAGGATCCATCAGATTATTTGTGGCCATCAGCAGACCAAATTAAGCCATTCAACGAGAATGACACCAGGCCCCCAGGATCACTGACATGATCCACCTCCTAAATGAAGCGACAGTCTTTTCCAAACTGGATCTCAACAAAGGATACCACCAAATAGTACTTGCTCCTGAATCTCGCCATATCACCATCTTTGTTACCAACATGGGACCATTTAGTTATAAAAGACTGAATTTTGGAATTTCATCAGCGGCTGAGATATTCCTGGAAGAAATACATCAAATCATAAAACACATACCAAACTGTCCAAATTACAGTGACGACATTCTAGTATTTGGCAAATCAATGAAGGAGCATGATGATACCCTGTACTGCATCTGTCTGGCACTAGAAGCAGCCAGAGTGATCCTAAACAGAGAAAAATGCACTAGAAGCCATCCCGGTTGGACCCGGGGCCATCTTATCCCAATATGACCAGAGGACGCTCCACTCCAAACAGATAGTTGCATATCCAAGCTGCAGTTTATCTGAAACAGAGAGGAAATGCACACAGAGAGAGAGAGCTTGGCAGTGGTCTGGGCCTGCAAATATTTCCACCTCTCCTTATACGGAAAAGCCTTCACTGTTGTCACAGACCACCAAGCTCTCCTCACCAGTTATGGCAACCCAACTGCAAGAATGCCCCTGCGAATTGTGAGATGGGGCCTTCGCCTAAGGGATTACAAATTCACAATTTGCCAAAGGCCAGGAAAGGACAAAAATCTAGCAGACTACCCTCCCGACACCCGAGAGAATCCATCCAGCAATAACACTTAATAGCAGAAGCATATCTCGAATATGTCATTCACCAAAGGAAAAGTTTCCCGATTGCGTGGTCAACTCTCCAACGGGAGTCCGAAGCCAATCCAGCCCTGACTATCATAGCCCGCTGTATGTCCACAGGGAAAATGAGACATGCCAAAGACATGGCAAAACACTTAGACACGACCAGACAAGAAGTTAAAAGCCTAGCTCTCATCCAGGAGGAGCTCACGATCACAGAAGACCACATCATAATGAAAGGCTGCAAAATTGTCTTGCCCAGGTCAGTGTGTCAGCAGGTCATCCCCCAAGCACATGAGGGATACAGAGGAATTGCATTCACCAAGAAATTGCTCTGCCAGAAGATATGGTTTCCTCCAACTGGACAGCAGAGTGTAAAACACAATAAAGAACTGTGTAGCGTGCAATGTCGTGTCCCCGGCCCCCAAACCGCATCCCTTACAAATGTCGCAACTACCCGAGGACATCTGGGAAGAACTGGCAGTTGACCTGTTTGGCCCTACGAGGGATGTCTCCTATGTTCTGGTAGTGGTGGATAAATATTCAAGGTTTCTAGAGGTACAGATGATTCCATCAACTACGGCCATGTACGTCATTCCGGCGCTGGACCACATTCTCACAGCTTACGGTATCCCTAAGGTCATTACGTCAGACAAGGGACCCTCATTCATGAGCCAGGATTTTGAAAATTCAGCAAAATGCAGGGGTTTAAACATCGTCGAAAAACACCTCTCTGGCCACAGGCCAATGGTATGGCTGAACGCATTGTGAGCAACATCAAACAGACTCTACAGGTGGCTCAAATCACGGGCAAGCCGTATGAGCAAGTACTATACAAATATCTCAGGGCATATCATCACACACCCTCCACAGCCCCTAACACATGGCACCGCTGGTTATGATGTTGCAGTGCGGGTCATCTGCCACATGTCGCCAGTTGCATGTTGTTGTAATGTATCCTTGTCATGTGAAGTCCTTCTCTACGGTGTGATGTGCTATGTATTATGTATGTTCGGGCTGGGGTCTGCCAAGTTACTGGGTACCTGTGGTACTCCGCAGCCTTGGGCATTGTACATGTGGCATTGTACATGTGTCACATAACATGTTAGGTTACAAATAGCATAACTCTTTTCCTGCAATGGCATTACCAGACATGGGTCTTCCAGGTATGCTTGCGAGGAACATACCATTTAGAGATGCAAAGTTGACCAAATGTTCATCCAATCCAAGGGATTACAAACTTTGGCTCTCCAAATGTTTTGTACTATGGCTTCCATTGCTCCTGGACATAGACAATGCTAGCTAGGATTGATGGGAATTGTAGGCCAAAACACTGACAGCCAGAGGTTGGCAAAACCTGAAAAACTATTCCACAGTCCTGAACTATAATCAGTTGCAGAAGAGATAGATAGTTCTGTCTATACATATTGCTCCCTCCACTTTTTTGTGTTGTGTTCCCATATTAGTTGACTAAGTCCTACACTTGATTCGGGCTATGCTAGCAACCACATATTCACTGACACAGCAAACCACACAACACCCAGCACTCAACACATAATTCTGATAAAAATAATATAACAGTACCAGACATGCCAAGAATTGTCATTTGCATACAATTGTAAATTTATAGTATCGTGCAATGCCCTTCTCTTGAAATGTACCCTTCATTAAGTATGTTTAGACTGTGGTCTACCAAACCTCAAAACAGTGTGAAGCACTTCAAGGTCCTGACAATGACAATTAGGCACTATGCAAATATCAGATAACATATTTCGACATAGACATCATGAACATGTGTTGTGCAGTGCAAGGGTGACATTTTGTAGATACAAGCATCAAAAACCTTTGCTTCACAGTTGCAGTGCTGTCTTGTGCAATGCTGCCTTATATTTGAGCACAGCCAGCATGTGCAAGTCTTTTACAGGGTCATGCAGGCATACATTGTGGACTGAGGCATCAATAACACATTCTTGTAGGGCGTGGCTGAAGATGGCCGCACATTCAAGAAACATCTACGCTGCAGGAGTGGCCACCGAACCGACGAGCAGAAGCTGTGATGGAGGTACAGCTGAACCCCAGGGAAAAGGTTTGGAGCTGAGGGTGACCATGTAGCATCCAGAGACTGAGTGTGGTGACTCAAGATGATGCCTCACACCTGATAGGGACCCGGATGCAGTATCTCCGCCTGAAGAGGAGCTGAGAGAAGGCCCAGCCGAGCGTCCAAAGTGAGCCCGGGGGAAGGGAGTGGAGGAAGACCTGAACTGCGCTATAGAGCGCACCGACTGAAAGCTGGTGGACAGGTGCTCTAGACCTTGCTGAGGAGGATCGTGAGAAGCAGTGGAGGTGCGTTTGCCTGGAGGGGATGGCAACCACCAATACCCCGCACCCCACCCCGGATGGGCCTGGAAACCTGGGGGAAAAGAAGATGAGAAAAGCGGCAAGTAGAGGTATGGGACTCACTGCCTGAGGAGAGACTGGGGGTGGCTCAGCTGAACAGCCTCAGCGAGTCCTGGAGAAGAGAGCTGAGGAGGACCTGGGCCACACCCTGAAGTGTGCCGTCTGAGCAGTGTCGAACTGGAGCTCAAAGCCTGACTGCAGTGGAGCGGCAGTAGAGGGGCGATCGCCTGAAAGAGACAACGACATGCAGACAGCCCAGCTGCCCTGGGAGAGAAGATGGTGAGAAGTGTGGCGGGGGTGGGGAGCATGGTGTACCAGGAAGCCTAATGCCCTTAAGGGGAAGCACAGAGAAGAGCTGAGACTGCCGGGAAAGCGACTGAGCGCGCAACTAACCTTAGACATCACTTGGAATAATCACTTGGTGGACTGAATTTGGGAGAACATTCCTTGGCGTCCCCTCCTGGGTCACATCCTGGGGAGCACCCTGCACACCGCGCCAGCACCCCTGCCTAAGCACCCGAAGAAGAGCACCAAGTGATGTATTGACTCATTCCTAAAGTCCCCAGGGGGCACCCAACTAGACAGTACAGCAAGGATGGAGGCTGCAGGGGGCAGACAACACCTATCACCTTCACTAAACAGGACCTCCTTGATACGATAAAAGGCCTAAAGGACTCTCTAACCCAGGAGCTCACCTCATTCAGAGATGAAATCCACAAGTGTGTCTCTGGGATACAGACGGAGGTGTCCCCCCTGGGAGACAGGATCAACGTCAATGAGCAGACAGTTGAAGAGATATCAAAAGAGATTCCCAAGCTTCTGAGTACCATCCAAGATCTAAGGGACCAGTCCAAAGAACTGACCCAGAAGTGTGAGGATTTGGGAAACAGATCAAGGAGAGGGAACACGAGGCTCAAATTTCTGACAGAAGGCCATGAGTGAAATGACTTAGACTGCATCCTCAAGACGATCTTAAAAGAGTTGCTCCCTGGTGAACTGGTGTCTAACATGGACTTAACCAGGGCCCACGGGGTGGACTCAAGACAAGGAGGAGGAAATAACAGTTCAAGGGACATTCTCTTTAAACAGCTTTCTTTCTCCTTCAAGAAGCGGCTCGTAAAAGCATCCAAAGAGCATGGGCCACTACAGACAGGAGGTGACAGGATTCTGATGTGCCAAGATCTGGCAGGGGTGACGCTGCAATGACGAAAGCTCTTAAAACCAATAACTGATACATTGCTGAAGAAAAATATCACATGCTGGTGGCTGCATCTAACCGGCCTTCTGTTTGAACACAAAGGGGCACAGCATAGGATGCCAGAGGTGCACAAGGGCAGCAGAATCCTGGACATACCACTCAATCAACTAGGGGGAACTAACCACAGGAGGCCACAACCAGACTAAGGAGGCTCCAGGGTTGGGAAACAAAAGGTCCCCAGGAATAATTCCAGAGGGAAGGAAATGCAAGAAAAGACAGGGTTACAACCTTCATGGAGGTGGAAGTGGGTCCGAGAGCCGCTTTAAAATTGGGGATGCTGGGAGGGGATCTGAGAAAAGTTTTTAGTATGGACCGGAAGGGCTGGAACCTGTCTGGAAGGATGTGAGGTCAGAGGTCGGATACAGTCTTTCCTACTCATGATTGTGTTCTATGTCAGGGGGATGCAATGGGGCTTCTTCACTGATAGGCTAGTGATGCCCAGAATGTTGAGGGAGGATTCCCACTCAATTATGTTAATCCAGAGAGAAATGACCAAGGGGGAATGAAGAGAGCAACTGCATTAAAAAGGGGGGGACTGAAGTGTGAGGCACAGGGTGTTGGATTAGATATCCGTGTAAATTACTAGGATACTAACGAAGAACAAAAAGGGTCTCAATTCTCCCAACAAGAGGTTGCGTCTACTGCAGCTGATGGAACATCTGCAAGTGGACATTTGGTTAATTCAGGAAACGCACAAAGTGGGCAGTAACGAAAAGCATCTGAAATCCAGAGTGTTCCTGACACAGTTCTTCTCCTTGACCTCCAGCAAAGGGGTTAGAGGGGCAATAATAATCAGACAGGGATGCCCCTTCAGAAAACCCCAAGCATTGAACGATAAAGAGGGTAGGGTGATACTCGTGAAAGGCACATTAGGGCACAGACAAATAACGCTAGGCTCAATCTATGCCTCGATTTCCAACCAAGAATGATTCCTGACTAAGGTGGCTTTTACAATATCCCAATTTGCAGGGTGGTAATTGATATTGTGTGGGTGGGCTCAATGTAATAGTGGACCGAGTTCTAGACCATTCAAAGGGACTCTGGGCTCCACCCCAATTTTCTCCACGGCTCTCCCTAAAATAATCACACCAGCGGGGCAGGGGGGACAAGTCGTGGGTTCTGCCAGTGTATGTCTTGAGAGACCCAGTGATAGTCCGGGTTTAGAGGTTGACATAAAAGAATATTTCAAAATGAACTAAGCAGAAGGCAACTCTCCTAATGAAATTTGGATGCCTTTAAGGCAGTCATATGGGGAAAGCTGATATCAGCAGGAGTCGCATTGGCCAGGATGCATAAAGGTGGCGCATACCAGACTGGAGGGGGAACTAAAATCATGTTTCAAGTAATCCACACAGTCTGCATGCAATACCCCAACACACGTGTAGTCTCTACGGGACTCATGACATAATGGTGGGGAAGGCTGTCGGAAGCAGCTGCCTGTTTGGACGGATAGTGCGGCTTGGCGGCTGTAAGCATGGTCATTGGGCCCTTCCTCTAACCCTGTGCTTTGTTGTGCTGGGTCCTACTCCGTGTGGAGCCTCAGGAGCTACGGCGGGAACAGAAGTGGGGGACAGGAGCCCTGCTACACATGAGCACCGGTGAGGGGATGAGGTGAAGAGAGAGAGTGAAAACCCAGACCACTTAGACACGCGGATGTGCCAGAATGCCTTTGTTTTTAAGGTTATCACTGTTGTGTCCCTGAGGTCCTGGTGGCAGGGGTGGGACTTTATGCCTTCATATCCTCTGTTGGGCATCTTTGATATCTTCAATGGTAGGTCAAGGCAAGGAGGAAGGGAGAGTGTTTAAGGTTGTATTATGGAACGTTATGTTATTGGATGTTATGCCGAAAGACGTACTGCTTTGTTCAAACAACCAAAACTGAAAAAGATTACAACGAAAAAGAATACATGCTTTACAGTGGCAGTGCAGGCACTATCACACAAGTATTTTACAGTGGCAATGCTGGCATATATTGTAGGCATGGGTAACGAACTGGGGCACAATGCTCCTGTGCACTGTCGGTCTCGGTCACCATGGCATCCATCTATTGGATTGTTCCATTTGTTACCTTACAGAATAGATTGCAAATTTGCCTTTTATTCAGTTTTTCACACAAACTGTGAGTAAAGCGAACCACTTCATCAAACCATTGTTTAAAACAATTCTTCGGGACACAAAGCTTCCCCCCTTTCTCCTCAAACCACTTTATGTTTGTTTAGGCTTCTTCGCTATGTTCGGTCACAGTGCAAATTGGGGGAAATTTAGTGCAGCTCTTATGAAAATAATTTGCACCCATCACTGACCTGTAATCATTTATAATGAAGGTGCCCACATGGAATCCCCTGGCCCCTCGGGCACCAAAAGCTGCCTCTACCATTTTAGCTTACGCACCTCAGCAATGAGAAGAAACCTGCGAGGTGGATTGGCTGTTTGCAAACTAGCCATTTGACAGGACATGCACTGTAAATCTGAAGAAAATTGGTCTTTCATGTTCATATCAGCTGGACTGGACACAGGCCTCTTCTAAGTATGCCATTACCCAAAGTTAACAAATCGAATACCACGCAATGTCAAAGTCAAAACTGTCTCTCAACTTGGAGAGGAGGGTATGCTGTCTAGAATGATGTGCCTCTTCCACACTGCACATGGTGTACGCACAGTAAGGAAGGGTGGTTGACGAGTGCAAGCACAACACACAGGGTTTGGATCACACTCCACAACCCCAGAAAGCCTTCAGCGCATGCTCCGCCTCCATAACGGCACCGGCCACAGAACTCCACACACTGGTGTAAGCAGGCAGAGGGACGAACAGCAGCTGTGAATGCCATATCCTACAGCAATTTACAGTTTATCCAATGTAGCACCACTAAAGGGAACTAGAGGCAGCACCACAGGGTGTAGGGGCCAAACAGCATAATCACCAATACTGGTAAGCATGTTTCCCTAGCCGGGGGGCGCTGTTGGCCACCAACTGAAATGGCTGCCTGATTGAGGAGCTGCGCCACTAACAGAAGATTTGAGCTCATATCCTGTGAATTTTAGAAGACTGACCACTGAATTCGATGCGGACTGTGTGCGTCACCTCCTAGGGCGCCGATTGATTCATTTTGTGTTGCCCTGACCTGGATTCCTGCAGAGGTTTGTCGCTTGAAAGAAACCACGGGCTCTCTGCGTTGGAGCCGCGGCCATACTGTGCTTCCCGTCCCCTCCCCCTCCGGGACCTGGTGGCGTGTCTGAGGAGGACCAGCCTGCGGGAGGCTCACTGCGGTCTCGGGCAGCGGCCACTGAATGCTGAGCAGGTGAAGACATTCGGTGCGTTCGGGGCCGGTGGTTGGCCTGATTTCCTCCGGGGGTGACAATACCGGGGCACCTTGGGGTGAGTCAGAGCGGGGGCTCCCTTGCGGATCGCCGGCGCCGGACAGTGCAATTTCCCCAGAGCTGTCCAGAGTCACCGCTCCATCCCTGCAGTATATGCTTGGCGGACTGGCGCTGCGGTGGACTGCCCTCTGCTGCTAGTCCCACTGCGGACGTGGGAGTCCCGGGTCCTTGCTGTGGGCCCGCGGGGCGGACCTGCGGTGGAGCGGGGGGTTCCCCTCCTGGCTGCTGGCTTCGCTGCTGGATCCCGCGCCGTTTGAAGGAGGCGACTTGGGGCCCCCCCGACACGCCGGGTGGCGTTGAAGAGGCCGGCCATATGAGATCATGCTGCGGATGAGGTCGTGGCCCGTCTGTTTGAGGCTGCCATCTGGATAGGGGTCTGACTGGCTTGGCCCGAGCGATAAACCCCCCGCCTGCCATCTTATTGCAGTTGGGGTGGGGCATTCCCTTCCCGGCGGCCGCCATGTGCGCTGTGTGCGAGCGGCTGGCCTGCTGGGTCTCGGCTGTGCCCTCCTCCTGCACATGTCATAACTGGATGGCCAGGTGGGTGGAATCTTGGATAAGAGGGACTGGGGGTGTAGCCTACCAGTGCATCCATTATCCTGCAGTGGACATCAGTCGGGTGGGGTGTTCACCCATCAGTATGCACCACTAAGAAGGGCTACGATGAATGAAGTGATTTGAAATGACTGCTCAACACACTCATCGTACATATCCTGTAACTACAGCCTAACAATGCCAGCCCTAGCTCTAAATTGACACGGACCAGTCTTTGGGTTGCTGACAATCTGACTCTCCTTTCAGTGGGGCACTTCTTGATTCCTGCAATAAGATCATCGCAGCTCTATTATAGAAGGCATGACCAGAAGCGGCAGAGCCAACAGAAAAGGCCCAATTGATGCTTTTACTAACGCAGTACAGGAGGGTGGGAGTGAGGAAATCCCATGTGGTGGTCAGCCGACGCCCTTGGGCCTGGCAGAGGGTACACCTGACCCATATATGGCGGCCCTACAGGCTGGCTTCGCAACAGTAAACTCCAAATTAGATGAAATGGGGTCCACGATGCAATTTTTTAAGGCAGATTTACACAAAGTGAGCACACGAATGACTGAAGCGGAGACCCGAGTTGGTCCGCTGGAAGATGTGACGACGACCCATGGCAAAGAGATTGATTCTATTAAGAAGGCCCTTACGCAGGTGCAAATGAAGTGTGATGACCTTGAATCGAGGTCGCGCCGCAATAATGTGAGAGTTGTCGGGCTGTCTGAGCAGCAAATTAACACCCCAATTGAGGTGTACCTTGAGGAGGTGATTCGTTCCATCTTCCCAGAGGCCCGATTCTCGCAACAATTCTTAATCGAATGGGCTCACCGATCCTGCTCCTCCTATACCGGGGGCCCCACCACGCACGGTTATTGCCCGGTTTCTCAATTACCGTGACAGGGACATGGTCCTTCGCCTCTCTTAGGAGAAGGGCACATTACTGTATGATTCAAACAAGATTCACATATATCAGGAGTTTTCAAATAGTGTACAAGTGGCACGCCACACCTTTGACCATGTCAAGAAAGCTCTGAGGGCGCGTTCCATCCAATATGTGATGCTCTCCCCTGCCAAATTACGACTTCAACATAAAGGAAGGGCCCAGTTCTTTGAATCTCCGGAGGAGGCCATGAAGTACATTGAACTAAATATCCCGATATCACAGGGAAATAAGAACACGCAGTCCAGCTTGAACACTTGAAAAATGGTCACCTAAATTCAGAAGATAGTGGCGCAGTGGTTGTCCGATTGGTCGGGTCGGGAGGGTAACATAGACGAGCCCGCCAACCAGTGCCGCCCGAATATATTTCTCAAATGTTGAACTTCAGTTTGGGGTTTACACTGTCCAGTTGGGGGCATAGTGAGGGAGGGAGGAGGGAATACCAGAGGGCCTGTTGCCCACGAGTTGCAATCCACTTGGCGCAGTGTTATATATAGTCTTGTACATTGTCACTGGCCTGGAGTGATTGCCATAGAATGTGATGTATGATGCAGCCAGGAGAATGTTGAGTGCATCAGTGCATGAATGTTCTGAGTGAGTCAGTTGGGGGCCTGAGCTGGAGTGAGTGGATGGCCGGTGGGTCTTCTCCTTCATGTGTACTGTACTACCTATCACTGTCCTTGTCCTGTCATCCAGACTACTGTAAATACCTGAGAGTAACTGGAACTGTACATATTGTACCAATAAAGCATACCTGGACCAACATCAGTCTCCACAGCTGGTCTGTGTGTCCCTTGTGACTAATAAGAGACTTTATTACATTGGCGACGAGAGTTAAAGAACCCAGGAATATGGACAAATACAACTTAAAAGGACAGAGTGCAACTGAGGAGCTGCAGCTACAAAAATGTACAGTAAGGAGAGCTGTGGGGGGGAAGCAGCCTAAGAGTGACCCACCGTTCCCCCATAGACTCAAAAATAAACATCCTGCCAGCTCCAGGGTTGAAAATGTATAATGTGCCACTGGACTCTGGGAGGGAGGTCCCCAGCAACCAAAAACATTTCCCCAGACGCCCCACTCCAAAAGTGCTTCAGACAGCAGGAGCTGTCCATCTATCAGGTCAGAGGAGGGGGGAGGACGAAGTGAAACTTACACTTTCCTTTCATTTGGCATTTTATGTATAAAACGGACAAAATGAAACGTACGCTTTCCTTTTATTGGCATTTTTTTTGTGTAAAACCCTCACTGCTGCCCTGAGCAGAACCCTGCATCATTTTCAAAAGCTGCTAGCTGTTGCCCAGCAACACACACACAGCATTAGCAGTCTTCATTCTCTAAATGGCTACTCTGACTTTCCGGGACTAATCACTCACTATCTTGGTCCATTGTGACATCACAACTGAACATTCCATCAGGTCTTCCCTGAACTTTTGTGAGCCCCATTCAAATTAATAAGTAAAAAGATAACTCTCAGCGTAGGAGCTGGGGGCAGTGTGTGTGTCAATGAAATGCAATAACTTCATGGGAGCATTTTACAGTTTCATTGACCACCCTGTACATTCTGCAAACCACCGGGTGGCGCCACAGCTCCATGCACTCAGAATATTAACTGTGAAAATGAATAGATAAAGGCAGTGTGCAACCCGTAATGAAAGACATTTTTGTTGTGCCAAGTTTTTTTTGTGTATTAAACATTGTCTCCCATGTGGAATGAACATGGATAAAGTTTGGAGTTTGATTTTATCCAAGATCCTGCCTGTATTTCAAAAAATGCTCCGTGAAAGGACGGTTGACAGCACAGGCCCAGTGAGGTCTGTCCTCCTCCAGCCCTTCTATTGAATGATGACATGTGTCAACATTCAGTGGGTGATGGTGATCCATGGAATGCGGAGCAGACAATGGAAGCCTGTGATGGGTGGTAATTTCGTTCCTTCAACTTAATATGGGTTAATGGAGAAAAAAGATGCTGAGTTCGCCATCGTGACGTGCAAACATGTCCAGGAAATGAATAATTTCAATGATTGCCTTAAACAAACTGCTGGTATTGGGTGCAGGAAGGAACACTTGCAAGACAAAATTTTATTTTATCAACAGAACTGAAATTACAACGTGGGGGAGCGGCAGATAAGTAAACGAAGCTACAAGAAAATATATTTTCTGTTGGCTCCAAAATAGTGGATTTATTGGTTTTTGGCAAATATGCAAACACTTGCTGCCGTGTGCGTACCTTAAGAAAGCCTTAGTTTGAGGCGCTGAAAGGAACATTTTGCACGACATTTTCTTTATTATTATATACATCAACGGAACTAAAGACACAACGTGAGCAAGCAGCATATTTGTGAAATAAGCTATGAGAAACCCCTTCCCTTGGCATCATTATTTGGATTGAATTATGTGTGGCATTAATGCAAACGTGACAATTTACATTTTTTTTCTTTATTTTGATTTTTTTTTTCTTAATGAATGTGGAAAAGCCACCATGGACTTTTGCAACACTTATCAATATAAATGAAAAAACGAATTTAATTTTTTTTTAAGCACAAAGTAATAATAATTCTTTTTTTTTATTTTCTCAAATTTCCACCATCATCAAGAAATGTTTATATACTGAACAATGTATGTTATGGTTATGGTGTTAAGGGTCTGATTTACCCTTTGGAGAGTTGTTGAACAAAACACTAGTTACATTGGATACCCTGCAATTGACTTTGGGCCATTGTCTTGCTCAGTTTGTGTGATGTTGTGGCCCACTGTTGTGTTCCATCCCGGCCATGACACACGTGTTGTAGTTCATGGTCGCGGTGCAGGGTAGTGCTGTTAATGTGTACTAATTAATGGGTATTCCTGTTAATGTGTACTAATGAAATAGTTTTGGAGATATTTGAAGCCAGGTGAGAATTTTAAATTTCCACCAGAGCCACAAAGAAAAATGTGGCGGTATGTATACTCTTTTTTGAGGTATATGTTATATGCGTACGCTCTAATGTGAGATGCTTAAGTGGCCAACCGACTGCATAAGGGTTGCGTCATGAAAGAGTTTGGGCAGCTGACTGAATAAGGGTTGCACCATAAAGAGTTTGGCCAACTGACTGAACAAGGGTTGTGCCTAAAAAAAAGGAAACATTTTTTTATTGCCGGCAAATGTACATTCTGTATATATATAGTGCGCACTTTTCATTAGTTACTGTTAAGCATTCACCATTGTTCCTTTAGTAATAGTTTTAAGCTTAAGACCTCCGGTGCTGCCAGGAGCACCCCATCTGTTACATGTAGTTCATCTGTGTGAGATTGTGGTTGTGTTTAGATTTATGAGTGGGCGAGTGATGTGTATTTGGCTGACCTTCCTCCACCCGAATGAAAGGATGATGTTTGTGTGTATGAACCTGATATGAAAGGGAGATGTCACGCGTGGGTACTTCCGGTATGAAAGGGAGATGTTATGTTGTGGTTGAATCTGGTAAGAAAGGGAGATGTTATATATAGTCTTGTACATTGTCACTGGCCTGGAGTGATTGCCATAGAATGTGATGTATGATGCAGCCAGGAGAATGTTGAGTGCATCAGTGCATGAATGTTCTGAGTGAGTCAGTTGGGGGCCTGAGCTGGAGTGAGTGGATGGCCGGTGGGTCTTCTCCTTCATGTGTACTGTACTACCTATCCCTGTCCTTGTCCTGTCATCCAGACTACTGTAAATACCTGAGAGTAACTGGAACTGTACATATTGTACCAATAAAGCATACCTGGACCAACATCAGTCTCCACAGCTGGTCTGTGTGTCCCTTGTGACTAATAAGAGACTTTATTACACGCAGCATCATGGACTGAGCAGCATGGAATACTGTAAAGTGCAGATTGACTCATATCAAGAACTAACACTCGGTAGTTTAAACAGGGGCATAAGAAATATCGACAAGTCACTGCTGCGTTTGATAGAGCTTAATCCTTGGGTGATCAATGACACCGACCCAGATGCCAGCTAGGGGAGAAGGAGTAAATTTGCTTACCTGGAACATCAGGAGACTGGTCCACCATATCAAAGCCAGAAAGGTTTTGGCGTACGCAAATCGACACAAGGTCGACATTCTCCTCCTACAAGAAACTCATGCCTCAAAAAAGGTTATCGACACGTTTGCGCGAAACTGGGGACCCCAACGGGTAGCCACAAACTACTCTACCACGGCTAGGGGAGTGCTCGTTATTGTTCACAAACGCCTAAACTTTCAGATGACTAAATCCACCATTGACGAAGAAGGACGCTATGTGATCCTATGGGTCAGCTGAATAGTCAGGTTATTATTGTTAATACCTATGGCCCGAATTTGGACAATCCGACATTTTATCTACAGATTATGGCGCTTCTGTCACCCGTTGGCACCGCAACAGTGGTGTGGGGAGGAGATCTGAACCTGATTCTTGATCTGGATCTTGATCGCTGCACAGGACACTGCAAGCAGCATACTAAAGCGGCATTGACCCTGAAGAAGGCGATGGCTGCTTTACCGCTGGTAGACACCTGGCGTGAATTGCACCCTTTTACAAGTGCAGAGAGAGTATACGTTTTACTCCGGAGCTCACGGCTCCAGTTTGAGAATTGGCTATTGGCTATGCTCACCAGGGTTGATCGCTGTAGTGTAGCACTGTGAAATTCTCCCAAGAACATTGTCGGACCATTCTGCGGTCCTCTTACGGCTGTCATCTAGGAATGTGTCTTATTCCGTCCGAGCCTGGTGTATGCCCTCTAACATGCTGAGAGATGAATCGGTGTTAGAGCCCCTCCGAGTTGAAATCGAGGAGTTCTTTCGCCGCAACAAAGGGTCAGTTGACTCCCTGCAATCGGTCTGGGAACCGTTTAAGGTATGACTGCGAGGCCAGTTGATGGGAACATCCTATGGCATCCTGAGAAAAATAAGAAGGGAACTCACCCGGTCAAGTGGCACAGCGAATAGCTCGCTTTGACACCTGTGCAGAGCCTGCTGACGCAGGTTTGAATCCCGGCAGGGCAAAACTCAGCCTTTCATCCTTCCGAGGTCGATAAATGAGCACCACACACCGTGGGTAATAATAAGCAGCGCTCAGATACCTGAGGGTTCGTAGCGCTATATAAATGCTAAATTATTATTATTATTATTTATTATTTACCCAAGCCGAGAGAAAGCTCTGTGAACTCAAGGTCCAGCAGCCTGTCAATGAGGGTAAGAATACCTACTGAAAATTCAAGCCCAAATGGACACATTTAAAGCCCTAGCAGATAGAGAACTGCATTTCATCTCACAGCCCATGCGGCGCAAAGATATGGAGAAGGGAACAAATCCAGCAAGTCTATGGCGACTTTAATTAAAGCAGAGATGGGGGCTAGGCAAATCACTAGCATCTTTGACTCCATGGGATCGGTTCAAACATCCCCGGAAGCGATCAATGATGTGTTCCAACAGTTCTACGCCTCGTTGTACACTAATGCTGACTTAGTCGATCCGGGAAACCTCAGGAGCTATATTGACTCGATTCCGCTGCCTGCACTGGATGAAGATGATAGGTCAAGGATAGACCTTCAAGGATAGACCTTCCACTGACAATCAAAGAAATTGAACAGGCTATTGCCGACCTGCGAGCTGGGAGGGCTCCGGGATCGGACGGGATTCCAGTCAACTTCTACAAGACATACAAAGACGGTCTGGGAAGATACTCTTGAGAGAGGTATGCTACCAGCCACAATGAGGGAAGCAGTGATTTCAGTACTGCTTAAGCCTCACAAGCCTCCCCAGGATCCCTCATCCTATCGCCCTTTATCTCTCATTAATACAGACACAAAAATGTATGCCAAAGCTATAGCCAATCGCCTGACCCCTTTTATGAACAAATTGATTCACACAGATCAATCTGGTTTTATCCCATCACGCTCCACTGCACTGAATCTGCGTAGGTTCTTCGCCATCACATCACAATTAGACCCCAATGCTAAAGCAGCTGCCATTACCCTTGACGCCAGAAAGGTGTCTGACTCTGTTTCATGGAACTATAGGTTTTTGATTTTAGCCAAATTGGGGTTTGGTCCAGCATTTATAGGGTATATTCGAGTGCTATACACGCAGCCAACGGTAGAACAAACAGTACTATGTCATCCCCCTTCACACTGGAAAGAGGCACTCGTGAAGGTTGCCCCCTCTCCCCCTTTATTTTTGCCCTCACTATCGAAGGTATGGCTGCTAAGATCAGACACGAACACACATGGAGGGGCATCTGTATCAGAGGTTCCCCACAGCTCCTTTCACCATACGCTGACGATACAATGGTCTATGTGAGAAACCCTGAGACACATTTACCGCCTATCATCAATGAGATCTCCACTTTCTCCACCTACTCAGGCTATAGAATAAACCAAGCAAAGTCCGAGGTTATCCTGCTGACTCCAGCCACCACACAGTCTCCAGCATTAATCGGGTTTAAATGGTCCCCCACTACCGCGTGCTATATGGGGATAATCATGGCTACAGACAGACAAACACTCCTTACAAATAATCACAAAGCATACTTGAATACCCTGGAACATAAACTCAAAATTTGGGGGGCTTTACCGATATCTATTTATGGCCGAGTTGCCATACTTAAAATGGTTGTGGTTCCTAAACTCCTCTACTTGTTTTGTGGGGTCCCTGTCTGGCCGGGAAGGGAATTCTTCTAAAAACTACAAACACTGTCTGCCGCGTTTGTCTGGGGAGGGAGGGCGGTCAGGCTCAATTGAACGAAAATGTGTGAAAGATATGAAACTGGCGGTTTGACGGCCCCTGACTATTTATTATACTATCACGCAGCACACTATGCTCGATACTGGGCTACCACAGCTGAACCACACGCCCATGTACGGGCTGAAAAGTTTGCAGCGGCCCCCTCCAATATTCAGGCAATGCCGTTCTCAAAGGTCAAAGGGAGCATTACAGATATAGATCTTGTGGCCTCCACGGTCAGAGCCTGGTCGTCCCTATTCACTAGGGTGGGATGTGATACCCCTTTTTGGCCATTTCCCTCCTTGTGGCACTACCCTGAGTTGGAACCTTCGTTTGATACAGCACTTCAAAAGAGATGGGACCCCGATAAGGAGATGAGACTAGGTGATCTATACCCCGGGGGCAAGTTTGCCACACTACAACTGGTGCAGGACAAGCTGGGGACCGGCCTTATCATATTACCGGCTTAAAGCTGCATGCAAGGAAAAGTGGCCCACATTTCCAGATGCCCCGGAACCACATCAATTCATCACTGCTACCATGACACAAGATGGGTTTACGGGTTCAATATCTAGCCTTTACAGGGCAGCACAGGCACAGTCCCCTTCCAAAAACGGTATGAAACAAAAATGGGAGCGGGATCTGGGAATCGCAATCGATGACACTAAGTGGTCTAAATATTGTCAGCACACTAAGTCCATATCGCTCAATGCTAACTTTCGATTGATACAATTCAAGATCCTGAATCACCTGCATGTTACACCACACAAAGCTTCCAAATGTAATCCAAATCGGCAATCAAGCTGCCCCAAATGTAACTCCAACATGGCGAACTCTATTCATATGTACTGAAACTGCCCCCCGGTCAGAGCATTCTGGGAAGAAGTTGCTGAAACGGTTAGTGACATTGTTGGGCTTTCTATACCGGCAACACCGCTAAAGTACTTGCTGGGGACATTGGCAAGGCATCAGTCAAGATATGTCGTTTTGTAGCTATTGCAAGTGCGGTTGCCAAGAGGAACATTCTGTGGGGCTGGAAAGCTAAAATAGCCCCAAATCATAAGGCCTGGCTGAAGGACTTAGTGTACGTCTAAGAGATTGAAGAGCAATATGTTCGATCCGTGCTGACGGTGTGCAGACCCAAGGACATTTGGGCCCCACTACGTGCATACTTAAACAATCGAGACAGCGGAGATGAGTCTGACTCCTGAGCCTTTCAATAGCCTGCCCGTTGTGTCTGCTTGTACATCTCTGAATGTGATGCTTAAGTGCCATGCGCAAAGACTGTAACTTGATGAGAACTTACCTGCATGACTAGTGCCTGTCAAAGTTACTATGTTTGTTATGCAACTCAGTTAGTGGGGCTGGGGGGTTAAGTTCTTGGGGTGTGAACACCCTATAATGGGAAATGCAACAGTTTATAGTTGAACATTTCGAGGGTGTGAACGGAAAGCTCACGGACGTGGGTTGTTAAATGGATTATATGCAATGAATGATGGGCACATGTGAGCCCGGCCTGCAAACAAACATTATGATTTGAATTTTACAATTTTTGTCCACACCCGTTTCTTCTTTGAAATATACTGTTATTTTCTAGTTTAAAATGTTAATAAAAAGGTGTTTGGAAAAAAAAAACGGATGTTTCCCTAGCCTCATTGCTAAAATATGTAGTGTTTGTGACAGGACAGCACAGCATCACAGTGTCGCATGGATGGGCCAAGGGTTTTTATTAGAATTTTTTGTGGGGCCTAGGACCATCCCTCGCTCTCTCAACTCCTGTGGGATCGCTCCCTAAACCAGGCGTCCTTTACTCCAGGTTATTGCTATTGATCAGTCACCCCTAAGGTCTGACCTGCCGGCTCAATGGCCCCAGAAAGCAGAGTTGTCACGGAAGCATCGGCACCGTTAGCAACAGTGCTGGCTCTTCTGAGTCCCCATTCCCGTGGAGTCCCTTTGGACTCCACGGGAATAGGGACTAACATTTTCCGCTGCCTGATATCCCGAGCTGCCGGGACTTGTAATATCCCAGTGGCACCGGGATATCAGGAGGCGGAAACAGTGTTTCAGTCCGGCGGCAACCCGCTGGTAGCACCGGCGGGTTACCTCCGGGTTTATCAGCCCAGTATCTCCTAATCCTATGGCAGAGAAAGATGGCTCTGCAACCATGGAAGGCCCGATGGGCCATGCAGAGTTTTTTAAATTTGATCCGACTGACAATCGGGAGCCAATGCAACTTCTGGAGCACAGTAGAGGTCTGGGAAAATTTAGGTAGTCGCCTGGCCAGACGGGTTGCCAGATTTTGCACCACCTGCAGATGACGAAGAAGGATTTTTGGTTCTGCAAGCAAGGTGGCATTACAGTGGTTTAAAATCCCCATAACAGAGATGGAGACCACCAGCCCACGTAGATCGGCAGGGACAAAATGAATAATGTTCCTGAGTATTTTTAGTTAAAAATGGCCGGCGATGAATCAGGCCTTAACCTGAGGCTCAGTCGAAAGTGACAGCAATTTTAATCCCTATATTTTTATGATAGAGGCAGGGGCAGGGTTCCCTTCCCCAAATTCAACACAGTTCACAAAGTCTTGGGGTTCCCTTCCCCAAGAAGGCAGCTCCTCTAGTTTCAAAACCACAGTCAGTTCAAATATCTCAACTTTCAATAATGATTCCAAATCAACTTTGTAACCTTTCCGGCTTTTCATTAGTTCACGTAGTTTGCTCCTTTCTTCAATAACTTCAGCACTTACACAAAACAACTTCTGTATCTTGACTTTCCTTTGTTCTTTCCAAGTAGAGGTTCCTCGGTCAAGGCGCAGTTGTCGGACCACACAGTCCACCCATTACAGGTCACGCAACTGATAACCCTTGGCACTTTGTTATGTTCACCAGTTCACATTGGACTTCCTTGCCAACACAGGCTTTCTCTCTGAACCTGTGTCATTAGTACACATTCAATTCTGTTTCCCTTTCACAGTCTCTTGGGCTTTACCATTACGTTCTTTCCATACCTTAGATATCTCTGTGCTTGCACTTATTACAGATTCTTCTTACCCCAACTTGCATCTCATACAATCCTTCAGGCCTTATGGCCAACACAGGTTTTTTTTTCTTCAAACCAGTGTTTTCAATTTGCAGTCAATTTTGTGTCTTCCCAGTGTACGGCCGCTCCTCCAGGTGCCTTCGGTTTCTTCTCCGGCTTTCACTCATTCACCTTTCACTTGTCAGGGACTCTCCCTCTTCCGGACCTTGCTGCTGCGGTCTGCGGCAAAGTGGAGTCTTCTGTGTCCTTTTTGCCTGCCCCTCTCCAGCCTGCTCCACGTCGGGTTGCCATGTCCTTCTCCCAAGGCGGTTTCCCTCCTGCTGCTGCCTGCACTTGCCTGTCTCTCCTTTTATGCACCTGTAGCCTTTCATTTGGTTGCAGGTGCAAGTCCTTTGCCTGACCATAGTTGACTTTATTAGTGGGACATGACTGGCTCTTGCAGTGCTGCTCCATAGTACTCTTCCTCATCTCAGTACCAAAGTGATATGCCTGAATGGAAGTGTTAACTCCCAGTTGCCTCCTCCGCGTCTCAGTCTTAAAGGAATATGAATGTGGAACATTTTGTGTGTGTGAAAGAGGGAAAGACTGAATGGAAGGGAGTATAATTCCTGAGGTGTATGTAGGTGTAACCTGCCCATATAATGAGTTGTCCTCCTAGTTGACCTCTTCCTTGTCCCTCTATAATTATGGTATTTCGGAAAGTCAAAATTGAAAGGAAGAGAAGGAAGGGGTTTGACAGTACCCTATAAAGGCTTCTGGGAGTGAAGGTTCATTGTGAAATAGGAAGGGGGAATACTGTGTCTCACCCAAGGACATCCTCCCTCTATTCCCCAAATCTCCTCCACCCAGGTGATCCTCCCTCGCAGATCCACCCCCAGGGTTGGGATCCAAAAGTGATGGCCTTTCCCTGGCCACCTGAGCAGAGGATGTTGGGGGGGAGGAATAGAGGACGACCTCAGGTGTCTCACAGTCCACCCATGTATTGTCCCCGGTGACTGTACCATTTATTCCCCTCCACAACCTGGTCAGAATGCCACTCAAAATCACCCCATTGTAAGAAGCTCACTGCTTCCAGTCAAATCTGATTCATTATACTTTGTGAGGAATCTGAGGGATTCCTCACTTCTTTCCCCAATATATCCACCTCCCAGTTGACCAGGGAAAGGCTGTCATTTTTGGATCCTGACCCTCGGGGTGGATATGCAAGGGAGGATCACCTGGGCGGAGGAGACTTGGGGAGTGAGAATGAAGCAACCATGGGTGAGGCACTGTATCCCCTAGTTCGCCTTTATAATGAGTCAAATGCCCTCCAGGCTTTTATAGGGCATTACCAATCTCTTCCCTGTTTTTCCAGAAAACACTCACTCAAAACACACCATTCAGAAACTGAGACGAAGAAGAGACAGCCCTGAGTCATTAACTCAGACATACACAAACACCACTCTGGTACTGGGACGAGGAAGAGGGATGCTGAGTACCCAAACCTTTATGCAGAAAAGGAACATTGCGTGCACCAAAGGCCGAGAGGGCGGTACAAATGGCCTGTTGAGGTGAGGCTAATGAGATCGCCTGTGGATCGCTTACAGGAGAAGCCGGAGGTGAAAGCAGGGAGACGCGGACACGAAGCGCCAAGGAGCTGCAGAGTCGTTGCAGCGGAAGCCGATTGTGGAGGGAGTATTTGTAAGGTCCCCGGTGGCAGGGCTGTTGTACCTACCTCATGGAGCCAGGAAGACTCCTTTTCCGTTAACCCAAGCTGGTGGAGACCCTGGAAGCAAGTTGTACCAAGCCAGCAGCAGCAACAGAAACATAGATCCTGCCGACGTGGAGAACAGCACCCAGAGACAGCATACCCAATGAGTCAAAGCAGTCTGAATGACTTTGGAACGCTGTGGTGCGAACCATGTGATTTATGCAGGTCGGATCGAGGGGCCGTGGATGCAATTGGAATGCCGGTCCAATTTAAAATACAGATGATTGATAACTATGATAACACAAAGCCTGAAAGAAATTAAAGAATTTTGTCACTACCAAAGTGTGAATGAAAATGAAACTGACAAGGCTAAGGAAGGGTCAGGAAAGCAGTGAACTTGGAAAGTGTGACTAAGCCTGTGAACAGGGTGCAAATTCCCAGCAGGAGAGTAAACTGGGAATTTGAGGTTGCTTTTTTCAATGTGACAAATTGAAGTGAAATTAAATAATTTTAGGTAACGAACGGAAAGAAAGCAAGTGTGATTCAATATCAATTGGATTGAAAGCAGTGGGTGAAGTTCCCTGATAAAAAAAAGGAACCGTGAACTGTTTAAACTGAAGAGAACAAGCATTGGCAAGTGCCATAAGAGGAACTGTGTAATTTGAAAGAATAAGCAGTGGCAAAAGCTCTGAGAAGATTTGATAGTCTAACAAGTTAATAGTGGCAAAACAAGTATTGAGAAAGCTGCAAGAGGATAGGTCCGATACCACTCTGAAGCTGAAACAGTGGCAGTGTGTTCTGTGAAGAAGCAAGCAAAGTGTGTCAGTTGCGTGACTTGGTGTCACGATGCCCGCTCCCGGGGAGCCGGCTCAGGCCCTGCGTCCCCGAAAGCGGACATCAAGTCCCCGGGGAAGGTCTCAGCAACCCCTTATAGGGGCCCTTTGGACAGCGTCCTGGCGCCTATGGCGCCAGGCTCATAGAAAACGTCAGTCCTGGCGCCATAGGCGCCAGGCTCATTATGAAAGTGTTTGGGTGCACTTACCTGATGCAGACCATGCTGCAGAACCCCGGCCTCCTTGAGGCCTGAAAGGAACTACTTTACCTGTGGGACTCATTTACCACCCGGGCGTGGTCGGGGAAGGATACATACCTGATTGGAGGAAGGACACATTCTAGGAACTTCTTCCAAGGCTATTTAAACCACACCCGATCAGCCACACGTGCTTCGCGTTGTTCTGGATCTAGCAGCTGGACGCTCACCGTGTCTGCTCCTGCATCTTGACTTCTGCCAAACCTGCCAGCATCCTGAATCACCTGCAAAGGAAGGGAACAAAAGAACAGAAGAAGGAAAAGGCCTCACCTGCTAAATCTGCATCCCAGAGACATTTCGCCGACAATCCTGAAAAGGAAGACTTTTCTTTTTAAAAGCACATCGCATCGATCGCTGCAGTGCCACATTCTACTCACCTTTACAGGGCGCCTCCATGTTCAGCAGCGACCATGCGGATTCGCAGTTGCGCCCCCGCGCCTAGGGAGAAAAAGACAAGAACAAAGGTGAGAGAAAGAAGGGAAAAGGGAAGCTAAAACTCCATGTCAAGACTTACCTGTTGGGTCATTCCCTTTTCATTTCGGGTCCGCGCCGCATCCAGGCATTTTCGGACCCCGGCCCCTAAGGGGAAAAAGACATCAGCGTTAATGAGTGAATGAAAAGACATTACCAAAACACTCATTAAAGACTTACCCGATTTCCACAAGGATTTCACCGCTCACCTCGGGTCGGTGCCTGTTCCCCGGCATTCCGTACCCCGGCCCCTATGGGGAAAAAGACACTAGCATTAGAACATTAATGCATGGACACAAGGGGAACCACTTATAGAAAAACTTACCTGGAAGCCAAGCAAGTTTGGTTCTCACCCATCTGAAAATCCAGTGACGTAACTGGATACCAACGCGCCCCTGCATCAGAAGCAGGATGCAGAGCTCGTCCTTCCAGACCCTAAGGTGAGACGCTACGGGGGAAGCACAGAAGGGTTTTGAGGAGGGTGCGAGGGGTAAGTGGGAAGCCGATTGCATTACCCCGCAAACAGTTAACCCCCTATTCTCACCTACAGAAGGATACTTCTGCGAGTCAGACAAGCCAGATCTGGGGCCCGGTCCAGTCCGTCTTCCGAACCCTGCGCATCACCTTAGACTAGGTCACAGCAGCGCGAACCAGGCCAGCGCCCCCGTGGGAGTCAGGTGAGCGTTACAGAACGCAAAGACTTCCTACAAATTCCCACCCAGGCGCTTTGGAAACTTCTGAGACTGATCAGTTGGCCCAATTACTGGGGGAATTACGGGCCGAAGTACATGCCGCTCGTCAAGAGACTAATGCCCTCAAGAGGGAATTAATAATATCAATGGAAAGAACTGATGACCTGGCCAGACAGCTCTTGCAAGGTCAAGCTGGACAAACTCCTCTACCCTGTTCCGGAGGGAACCCCGCTCCTGTGGTTCCCAGTAACCCTGTGCAGATTAATCTACCTGGAAACATGCCGCTGGCCCCACCTGAACGCTTTGCTGGGGACCCCAAACGATTCGCCGTTTTCATGAATCAGTGTCGTTTGCACTTCCTATGCAGACTTGGGGCCTTCCCTAATGATCAGACCAAAGTAGCCTTTGTATTGTTATATCTCAGCGGCTGCGCTGCCGATTGGTCAGTTCCACTGGTTACTCAAGATGACCCGATTCTCCGTGATTTTCAAGTATTTCAAGCAAGCATGGAAAGGTTATTTGCTCGACACTCTCAGGGGCAGGCTCTGGATGACGAACTTCTATCCCTGCGACAGGGCAATCAGGACCTCCTATCCTATATTGCAACCTTTAATAGACTAATTGTGGAAACGGGATGGCCAGAGAATAAGAGAGTCACGTTATTTTATCGAGGTCTACGCGGAGAACTTAAAGATGTCTTGGCCCAAGTTGTAAATCCGCCCCAAGAATGCACAGAATATATAGACTTAGTGGTCCAATTGGATCACAGACTTCAAAACAGAAAAACAGATCGGTCCAGGTTTGAGACCTGGGTGTTGGTCAAGACCCACGCTAACCCCAAGGGAGTTGATGTCTCTGAGCCTATGCAAATTGGAGGGGTTAAAGAACCCTCAACTCAAAAGGAACGTGAAAGGAGGCGGCAGTTAAAATTATGTCTTTATTCTGGGAACTCTGGACACTTTCTACAAGATTGCCTGGCAAAACCGCCCCGAAAAGCGGTAGGAGCCGCTGATAAAAACCATGAAGACTCCGTTTCGGGAAACGACTCAGCCCGACAAGCATAGGGGTCTGCTTGCCGAGCTTGAAAACTAACTCTCAGACCTCGCATTTCATTGTGCCAATGGTTCTCGTAGATCCAGAAAAGCCTAAGCGGTTGCATGCAATAAAGGCATACATCGATAGTGGGGCTATTGGAAACTATGTGGATCGTGAATTGGCCTCTAGGATTAACCTCCCTCTCCGTCCTAAAACCAGCAAAGATGTCATCACCACAGTCGATGGAACTGAAATTGCCTCTGGACCGGTAACACATTCCACTACTGGGGTGACTCTTATTGGTCCTGACGGCCATCGGGAGGCAGTTGTGTTTGATGTAATCAAGGCTCCACAGTTTCAGGTTATTCTTGGAATTCCTTGGTTAGAGACACATAATCCTCGAATTGATTGGCGAGCTAAGAGAATACCTTCCCGGATTGTGCACAAACATGCTACCCAGAAAACCTGAAGATTAATCTAGCATCTGTAACCTCTGCCTCCATGCAATTACCTCCGGAATACCAGGACTTTCAGGACGTCTTCCAAAAGGAACAGGCCAACACGTTACCTCCTCACCGATCGTACGATTGCCAAATCGATCTGGTGCCCGGTGCACAACCCCCTTGTAGCAGGATTTATGCCCTTACCGAACCTGAGAACCTGCATTTGAGACAATATTTGGATCAATAGCTCGCCAATGGTTTTATTCGCCCGTCAAAGTCCCCGGCATCCTCGGCTTTGTTCTTCGTGCCTAAAAAAGAAGGCGACCTTAGAACTTGTATCGATTACCGCGCATTGAACCAGATAATGGTTAAAAACCGTTATCCTCTGCCTCTGATTCCTGAACTCCTTGACCAGGTGAAGGACGCTTGCATATACACCAAGTTAGATCTCCGGGGGGCATATCATCTGGTGCGAGTAAAAGAAGGCGACAAATGGAAAACAGCCTTCCGTACAAAATATGGATTATTTGAATACCAGGTAATGCCTTTCGGGTTGTGCAATGCGCCTGCTGCCTTCCAATTCTTCATGAATGATGTCCTTCGGGAACTCATCGATGTTTGTGTTGTCGTCTATATCGATGACATTCTAGTGTACTCCTCTTCGGAATCTGATCACAGAAAACACGTTAGGGCAGTTCTGGAAAAACTGCGCCAACACAAACTATTTGCTAAACTGGAGAAATGTGTTTTCCATACCACAGAAGTTGATTTTCTCGGTTTCATCCTGACACCCAAAGGAGTCCGAATGGACTCAAGAAAAGTGGATGCCATCCTCAAACGGCCATCACCTAGCTCTGTAAAAGGGGTTCAAAGCATAATCGGCTTTGCCAATTTCTATCGCAGGTTTATCCCAGAATTTTCACGCATAGTACAACCCATTACTGCACTCTTGAGGAAAAATAAACGTTTTGAATGGTCTGAAGAAGCCGAGCAGGCCTTCCAGGATTTAAAAGCCAAGTTTACCTCTGCACCTATATTGAAACACCCACGTCCAGATCTCCCGTATGTCGTCGAAACTGACGCATCTAGCCTTGCCATGGGAGCAGTTCTGTCTCAAAGAGATCCTGAAACCAATCAACTGCATCCCGTAGCATTTTGGTCCAGAAAATTCTCGGCACCAGAGATTAATTACGCAATCACTGACAAAGAACTGTTAGCCATAAAGTCCGCTTTTAAAGCCTGGCGGCATTACCTGCTTGGCGCTCGACATACCATCACGGTGATCACTTATCACCGGAATTTACAGTATTTGAAAACCGCCAAGGCTCAGTCATCACGGCAGCTCCGATGGGCTTTGTTTTTCGCTGAATTTGATTTCGTGATTACCTATCGACCTGGCTGCAAGAACGGCAAAGCAGACGCCTTATCCCGAATTGGAATGGGAGAATCTGATACAAACTCAGAACCAGTACCGATAATTCCCGAACAGAGAATTCTAGGCATGACTTCGTTACAGACGCTTGAAGACATTCAAGTCAGAGTGAAACAACTCCTGGACCCTACAGTCCTACAGGATTGGATACAAAAGGGATCAGACTTTACCATAGATAATGGTTTACCTTATTACCAAGGACGCTTATTTCTGCCGCACAAGGATTTACACGAACTAGTTATTTCAGGTTATCATGATACATTAATAGAGGGACACCCCGGTATTGCCAAGACAATGGAAAAGGTGAAACGACAATTCTGGTGGCCCTCTTGGCGAAAAGATGTTAAATCTCTTGTGATGTCCTGTGGTGTTTGCGCCCAAAATAAAGGTCAAAAGAAAAGACCAGCCGGTCTCCTTCAACCTCTAGACATTCCGCCAGCACCCTGGCACACCCTATCAATGGATTTTATTACGGACTTGCCTCCTTGTTCGGGATACAATACCATTCTGGTAATTGTGGATTTGTTTTCCAAAATGGCCTACTTCATTCCTTTGAAAGGTTTACCTTCAGCTTCTGTCCTAGCCAAAGAATTCCTCGAAAATATTGTTCGGCTTCATGGATTCCCATCTATACTAATCTCTGACCGAGGAAGCCAATTCATTTCCCACTTCTGGCACAAAAGTTGTCAAATGGCACAAATCGACGTAAGATTATCGACCAGTCACCACCCTCAGACCGATGGTCAGACCGAGAGGACAAATCAGACCCGGGGAAGGTCCCAGCAACCCCTTATAGGGGCCCTTTGGATAGCATCCTGGCGCCTATGGTGCCAGGCTCATAGAAAACGTCAGTCCTGGCGCCATAGGCGCCAGGCTCATTAGGAAAGTGTTTGGGTTCACTTACCTGATGCAGACCATGCTGCAGAACCCCGGCCTCCTTGAGGCCTGAAAGGAACTACTTTACCTGTGGGACTCATTTACCACCCGGGCGTGGTCGGGGAAGGATACATACCTGATTGGAGGAAGGACACATTCTAGGAACTTCTTCCAAGGCTATTTAAACCACACCCCATCAGCCACACGTGCTTCGCGTTGTTCTGCATCTAGCAGCTGGACGCTCACCGTGTCTGCTCCTGCATCTTGACTTCTGCCACACCTGCCAGCATCCTGAATCACCTGCAAAGGAAGGGAACAAGAGAACAGAAGAAGGAAAAGGCCTCAGCTGCTAAATCTGCATCCCAGAGACATTTCGCCGACAATCCTGAAAAGGAAGACATTTCTTTTTAAAAGCACATCGATCGCTGCAGCGCCGCATTCTACTAACCTTTACAGGGCGCCTCCATGTTCAGCAGCGACCATCCGGATTCGCAGTTGCGCACCCGCGCCTAGGGAGAAAAAGACAAGAACAAAGGTGAGAGAAAGAAGGGAAAAGGGAAGCTAAAACTCCAGTCAAGACTTACCTGTTGGGTCATTCCCTTTTCATTTCGGGTCCGCGCCGCATCCAGGCATTTTCGGACCCCGGCCCCTAAGGGGAAAAAGACATCAGCGTTAATGAGTGAATGAAAAGACATTACCAAAACACTCATTAAAACTTACCTGATTTCCACAAGGATTTCACCGCTCACCTCGGGTCGGTGCCTGTTCCCCGGCATTCCGTACCCCGGCCCCTATGGGGAAAAAGACACTAGCATTAGAACATTAATGCATGGACACAAGGGGAACCACTTATAGAAAAACTTACCTGGAAGCCAAGCAAGTTCGGTTCTCACCCATCTGAAAATCCAGTGACGTAACTGGATACCAACGCGCCCCTGCATCAGAAGCAGGATGGAGAGCTCGTCCTTCCAGACCCTAAGGTGAGACGCTACGGGGAAGCACAGAAGGGTTTTGAGGAGGGTGTGAGGGGTAAATGGGAGGCCGATTGCATTACCCCGCAGACAGTTAACCCCCTATTCTCACCTACAGAAGGATACTTCTGCGAGTCGGACAAGCCAGATCTGGGGCCCGGTCCAGTCCGTCTTCCGAACCCTGCGCATCACCTTAGACGAGGTCACAGCAGCGCGAACCAGGCCAGTGCCCCCGTGGGAGTCAGGTGAGCCTTACACCTGTAATGGGTGGACTGTGTGCTCTGACAACTACGCCTAGACCGAGTACACCCATCCCAAGGAAAGCCACTTAACTCATCTCTTTTGTTTATGATTGAATGTCAAGGAAGACTTGTATATTTTGAACTAAAGGAACTGAACTTTAGGAATGGTGTTGGTTTTGTACATTGAGAGACTTGAGGAAGTCCCTTGGGTTACGGAACCCCTATTTTTGGTTAAGTGAACTATCCTGAATCCTGGGGAAGAACCCGTTTTCCAACCAAGAGCTGGAAGCAGCTCTGAACTTTTATTTGAACACATCATTTTACACTGACATCCCTATGTACAAGTAGATTTGAGGCGAACTATAGGTTTTGGACACAGATAGACATTTACTTTTGACTTCCTGACACAGAATATCATTAGTTTCAGTTGGGTAGGGAAATCACACCTTAGAATACGGGAGGTTAGGCCTTTTTCTAACCCTCTTGATTTGAATAAAGGTTTGTAGCCCAAACATTACTCATTTGTCTGTCTCTACTTTCTGATGCCTTCACAACTTTCTTTTGTGAGCAAAAGAAAATTCTTCCTCCCTGTATATGAATAAATAAACATTTAAAAAAATAACCCTGTCATGTGCTGTGTGCTGTGCATCCAGCTGCACCTATGCATAATATGTGCAGGGTAATGTGTTTAATGTGCATTTCAAAATGCCTGCTATTTCTGAATTCGGGATGTGTACTGAAATGCACAGAACTGCCCCATATGTGTACAATAGTGCAAAGGGGGTGGGAAAGGGCATTCAAGTGTGCCTATGTGTGTATTGCGCCAAAAGAAGTTTGGAGTATCTGGTCCATAGTCTTTTTCATAGTGGTGTGAGAAACCTGATGGTGTCTCACTCGCTAGTCCCTGGGGATCTGTCATCCAGGTTGCCAGGACACAGCCATCGCTTTTGGATCCAGTTCCTGGGGTGGACTAGTGCCAGAAGATCACCTGGATGAGGGGTCATCAGGGAGTAGAAGTGGGATACCGGAGGGTGAGATGTGGTATCCCCTTCTCAATAACACCCTTTCCCCATCCTACCAGGTAGGATACCTAGAAATTCAACCCGCCGCACCCTTTTCCGACACAAACTCTTTCTCACGGACAGTTCACCGTGAGCGACAACGTACTAACACCAGAGCTGTATATCTGACATGTCCCAACACCATGGACAGCCAATTAAGGATTATTACAGACACCTGACTTGCATCACACTTCTCCACACAGATAAAAGGCGAAGCACGAAAGCACACTCTGAGCGAGGCAAAGCACACGAGGAAACAGCAGTTCCAAGATGGCAGTTTAATAAAATGAGAGACGGCGAGACCAAGAGAGTCACAAGGAGGGAAGTGCCTGTGACCTCTAATGACTGTTACCTTCATGAGCCTTGGAAATTAAGAAACAGAAGACCAGGTACTAAGGCTGATCAAACCTGCCCAGAGTGTCGGAGGTACCTGGGGCTCTCCTGCGTCGATAAACAAGGCAGAGAGCAGTGATTGCTGCCGTGCTACTGTCCTTGGCTCCTACAACAAAGCGACGTCAGAAAAGGCAGCAAAGCCGGTGTGTCTGAGACACTGATAGCAAACCAGCTTGCGTTTTGAACCAAGGTTGCAAGCGTTAACATTGTACAAAGAGAACACTGTGTGAGGCGTTTGCAAGGAGCGACGGAAGTATATTTGGAATCAAAGAAGTCATTGAACTTTGTGATTGAACTTTGGGAGACCACCCAAGATAAACAGAGTGGTTCAGTGCCATGTGGGCACCCATTCGAAGGTCTCTGTTGGGTTTCCAACTGATGCTGAGTGTGAGAACAGGAATACTGAGATCGAAGTGGTCATGCAACGGTCTTGCTAAATCACATGCACATTAAAAGTCTTCGATAGATTAAAGTACATCGCAATTGGTCCGAGCCCGGCTGAGGGAGACTAATTGACCAAGAAAAGGGATCTGAGCCCGGCTGAGGGGCATCCGGGGTTAACCATGAATCACCCGAGAAGAAATTATCTGAACATAGTTGAAAGGGATCTGAGCCTGGAAGAGGGGGATTCAATGTGGAACTTTTTGGTTTTGAAAAGGATCTGAGCCCGGCTGAGGGGGATCCAGTGTGAACACCTAAATTGAATCCTGGTAAAAAAAGGAAAATAACATTTGCATGTTGTTTTTGTATACACCAGGCCCTCTGAGTCAAGAGGCTTGCAAGGAGCAAAGAGACTTGCACATAATAGGTCCTGAACTGTGAAAATAGAACTGTATCCTCATGCCACCGAAGCCAAAGTGTGCGCTTTGCTCGTGTGAACTGCCTTACCCGTGCTGAAAACGTGGGGAAGGGAGGCCAATGGCCCAATCATCCTGACTCATCATTTTGTGAACACTTCTTTCTTTTTCATAAACTTCACCCCACACTATTTGTAAATTAGTGGTAAAGATTGGCAATAGTTTTTTGTTAGTATAGGCCCTTTTTGCTTTGACAAGGACTCCACTAGGACTGCATTATTATTATTTGATGGTCATAGCTTGCTCCCATCTTAGATTTAGGTTTAGATAGACGTTTAAGTTCAATCACCCTCCTTTGAACTGTGGTCACTTGTGTCTGTCTTACTATTGCCACCATGTGTTCCTTCCAGAGGGGAAAGGCCTGGTATCAGTTTTTAATAGTGTGATGAAGAATATTAAAATATCTGATCACACGCTTCAGTAACTAGAAAACTGGCCTACAAGAATGCTCAATGATGATTCAGTAACCATATATTAAGAGGTGGAATGTTTATGGACTCACTGCAGGCATATACAAGAAATAGGAGAGCTGCAGTTGAGAGGCAGGGTATTACAACAGCAGAAATAGCAAATAACATTGGCATGGAATTTAGAGATTGCTACCATGAGATACATGCTGCAGTGTCTGAGGCATCATAAGATGAAATGCAGAGTATCCTAGATTTGGTACCCACTGCAAAGCTAGTGCACGGAGAACTCCCATGGTATTGGTTGCGAGCCGGAGAGGATAAGGTTGATGTGGTGATTGAGTATTTGCTATCTGATATCGGGGTGTAAGAAATGAAAAGAATTTAAAAAAAGGTGGAGGTTTCAAAATCCCAATTTGAAGTCAAGTAAGTATTGATATATAATATACACAGGTAAAATAGGACACACCACTATAGCACATGTGCAAATCACTCCCGCGCAGAATGGACTTCTGGTAAAGAGGGCAAAATTGGTGAAGCCTTTGCCAAAAGAGGGGAGCTTCGCCAAGTGTGATCAGCAACAATTACACACTTACATACATCAAGCTTACAAGGGCAAAAAGTTAAGCAAACGGATGTCCATACTAGAGTTATGGAAAATGTTTCAGGATGAGGAAGGGGACCTGGCACAGTGACATTGGATGCTGAGCCAGAAAAAGGCAGAGAGTGAATCACCCCTCAGATCCCCCTCCTTCTCAAACAGAGAGTGAAGTAGCAGCAGCAGAAACCCAGGGATTATACCCTGCAAGGGAATTAAAAGCAGCGGCAGGTTACACCAATCCCACATTTGCACCTCTAGCATATAGTAAGAAAGAAGGGCAAGGCGAGGCGGTGCAGACAACCAAGGGAGCGCAGAGCGAAGGCAGTGAATGCAGGGAGCGTAGTGAGATCCAGGCAAGATTAAAAGAAAATGACTTGGGGGAAAGGAGGAAGCGTTGAGAGGCAAGAGCCGATAGTCTCGAATGAATGGGTAGACAGGCAGATATTGCATTAATTGGACGGGAAGGTTGAGGGAGAAACAGGATGCATGAGCGGGGCAGTAGCAAGAACAAGGAAGTGGCGAGAGAATGGGCATTGATAATGGAGGAAGTAGAAAGACAGGGAAGAGAAGGAAAGGAATGAAAGGGTGTGCAGAGAGAAACAGAACGCAGAAGCACGAGAGCAAGAGGAGTGGGAAGCAAGAAGACAGAGATTGAGTACATGGCAAAAAGAAAGACAGGAGAAGAACGGGAAAAGTAAGTGCAAATAAAGAAGGATAAGAGGAAGTTAGAAGTCAAATGACTCCTTAGGGAGCGACGACGCAAAGAAGAGGATGGGCACGCCTTAAGGGCAGCACAAGTAAAGATAGGTTTGGCACGTCTTAGTGACGACGAGGAAAAGGAGAAGCAAGTGAGGAGGGAACGAGACAGAAGTAGGAAACGCAGCAGCGCTACACCATGGAAGTACAGGTAAATCAGGAGTGAGAAGCGGTATTGAGGAGGCTTAGCTTTCAGGAGAACATTGACAATATCGCTGCAGACATGGAGTTAGGCAACTATTTATTGGGGAGTGAGAATGACGAAGAGGAGAGATCCTGTCGCCACTCCCAGGGGACGAGTCCAGATAGAGGCACAGTATGGGGAGACAGCAATGACATGGATGGACTAAGGGAAGATGAAAGGGGGCCACTGCAGCGTACCAAACTTAAATCGCACATCACAGGTGATATTACCCCATTTGCACATAGGCTTAGGGGTTTGCCAGGGAGAAGGAAAGGAGAAATGACAAGGGTGTTTACCGCCACCAAAGACACGGGGAGGCAAAGTGGAGGTTTGAGAAACCTGAAGGTGTCTCATCCGCTAGTCCTCAGAGACCGGTCATCCAGGTGGCCAGGACACGGCCATCGCTATTGGCTGCAGTTCATGGGGTTGGACCAGTGGGGGAAAATCACCTGGGCAAGGGGTCTTCGGGAAGTGGAAGTGAGAGACTGAGGGTTGTGACGCAGTAGCCCATTCCCTGTAACACCTTTTCCCCATTATACCCTGTAGGATATTTAGAAGGTCTACCACCCACCCCCTTTTCCCACACAAACACTGTCTTACACTGTAACAGATAACAGACTGACACCAGAGCCGTTTACCTGACATGTCCCAAAACACAGGTCAGGCAGAGTCAGGCAATGGACAACAATCACGCACACCTGACAACTCTTTTCCTTCCCCACAGGGATAAAAGGCAGAGCACGATAGCACACTTCGAGGAAGGCCGAACACATGAGGAGACAGCTACATCAAACCGGCTGTTCAAACAAAGAAGGAAAGCAGTGAGACCTGGAAGGATGAAGAAGGGGAAGTTGCCCTTTCCCTTTTCACCTCAGACCTGCAAAGCATCTGAAAGGGAAGTTATAAGACTGGGAGATGCAGCTGGCGTGCGAAGCAGCAAATGTCAATGATACACGGGGGCTCCCGCTTTCATAACGTAGACCGAGAGGCAAGCTGGCTAAAGTGGTATTATCCTTGACTCCAGAGAACAAAGAAGCCAACAGGGTCAGCACAGCCGAAGAGTCGGAGGAAGCTGATAGTAAACCGAACTATGTTGAGCCCAAGGTTGCAAGTGGCAACATTTTTTTTTTCAAAGTTTTATTTAGGTTTTCATAGGGGTGAAACATGACTTGTTTACAACATCAAAAATAGAAAACTCATCAACCCCCAGCTTTTAACTCCCCTCGCCCTCCCCGTCCCCCAAATCATAATGGTCCAGTTCTATATTGAGCATCTCTGTGGTGCTTGTATGATGTTGCTATGTCAGATTGCGATTTTGGCGCCTCCTCTCTCTCTGCCCGCCGTCCTACGTTCTGATGTCTAGCTCAGAAGTTCCCTTAGTAGTCTTCATCTGAAGTGTTGGGCCTCTCTGTCTTTGACGAACTCTATAAAGGGGTCCCATATTGCCAGAAATTTCTGGTATTTCCCTTCCTTTAGCGCTCCCACTTTCTCCATAGCCAGTATATTCCATATCTTGACCCACCAACATGCAGTTATGGGGCCTTCCGAGTTTTTCCAGCTTTGCGCTAGGGTCAGTCTTGCCGCCATCAGTAATTGCGTGATGAGGGCAGCTGTCTTTCTGGATGCTGGATAGACCCCTTCTACCACTGCTCCCAATAGAATCACTTTTGGCTCCTGTGGGAGTTGTCACCCCGTTATTTCTTTTGTGTGCCCCAGGACTTCCTTCCAGTATAACTTTGCTCTGGGGCATTCCCAACACATATGATATAAGTCCCCTCTGTGACCGCCCGCTTTGCCTCCAACATGTGGGGGGGAGGGGTAGGAGGAGTTCTTTTTATGTAGCCTGTAGGGCGACAGATACAGTCTTTGACTGTGGTACACACCGACGATCTTTGCGCTCTCAGCCAGATTTGCCCCCCTTCCTCCTCTGTGATGGGAGTACCAAAGTCCCATTGCCAATTACCCTTCTATAGTAGATGGTCCTCCATTTGTGCATTGTGCAATAGTCTGTATATTTTGGCGAGCGCTCTCGCAGTTTCCCCCTCCTGCAGAGTCAGTTCCAGCCCCACCAGATTTCTAGTTGCCGCTTTCTTCACTTCCTTCTCCATTACCCAGTGCCTAATACGTATATACGTGTAACGGTTCCTCTCGCCCACTCTGAATGCCTGTTTACATTCCTCAAACGTGAGAGGACTGCCCGCGGAATAAGTCTTTCAAGTGGAGTGACTGTGGCTGTCCGCAGTTAACCCGGAATCTATTTTCGTTCCCGGGGCAAAGTCCTGGTTGTGTGCCATCGGGGTGAATGGGCCGAGACCCGGAGCAATCTGTCGCCTTCTGAGTGCTTTGTCCCAACCCCTCAGTGCCACCCGGGTGGCTTTGAGGAGCTGTCCCTCAGCTGCTCTGGCCCGCGCACATAGTGCATGTAGTGTGCCCAAGGGGATGGCGGTTGTACTTTGCTCAATGCCCGCCCAACCCTGTAGTTTATTTCCCCCTTTCCATTTCAACATAGGTGCCACCTGGGCCGCTAATATGTACCTCCCAACCTCAGGAACTCCCAACCCCCCAATAGTGGTGGTCTGGTTAAGATTCTTTTTTGTAACCTAGGTTTTTTTCCCACACCATATAAAGTTCACTATCTCTCTCTGTAAGTACCTAGCCATTCCAGGAGGGATTTCCACCGGGAGGGAGCTTACTACATATAGGAGTCGGGGCAGTGGCGTCATTTTAACCGCGACAATTTGAGTGAACCATGATCGTTCCCGTGTGTCCCAGCTGTGGAGATCTTCCTTCAATTGTTTCCAAAGGGGGTTTATGTTTGCCCCATAAAGGGTCTTGTAGGTTGTTGTTAGCTGGATACACAAATATTCTATTGTGTCGAATTCCCAGACTAGGGGGTACCGGGTACTCAACGTTTCTATCACCCCGGAGTCTTCTGAAATGTTCAGGGCCTTGGATTTGGTGAAATTTATCGCAAAGCCTGAGATCTCCGCGAAGGCGTGCAGTTTGTCTAGGGCGTTGGGGAGTGATCTACTACTGTCCCTGAGGAACAACAGGATGTCATCCCCGTATAGAGCTATCTTATGTGATGTGTCCCCCCAGATTACTCCTGTCACCTTCGGGTCTTGCCTAATGATTTCCGCTATTGGTTGCATTGCCATCGCGAAGATAAGGGGTGACAATGGGCAACCCTGCTGTGTGCCCCTCCGTATTTCGATTTTTGCAGTGGTGCCTTTGTTTATTCTGAAGGTTGTGGAGGGGAGTTGAAAATTAGCAAGGACCATCCTACTAAAGGTGGGGTCACAACCAAACTTCTGCAGGACCAACGACAGATATGTCCAGTCTAGGCTGTCGAAGGCCCAACGCGCGTCTAGCGCCGCTATAGAAAACTTTTGCTCCGTTCTGTTGCCCAGGTCAATTATGTCAACTGCACTTCTGATGTTATCCTGGGTGTGGCGACCCACTATGAAACCTGTCTGGTCACCATGGCTAATTGTAGGTAATACTCTCGTCAATCTATTAGCTAAGATTTTGGCATACCTTTTCCCGTCAGTATTTAGGAGGTTCTATCGGGCGGTAGTTGGCGCACTCCGTGGGGTCCTTGCCTGGTTTTAGCACTAGGATCGTAGACTACCTCCACATGTCAGGTGTGACCGTGCCACTCTCTCGGATGTAGTTAAAGAGTCTGCTCAGTGGCCCCATCAGTTGATTTCTGAACGTCCTATAATAACCATTCCCCAGCCCATCTGGGCCCAGGGACTTGTTTGGGGGTAGATGTGTTATGGCGTCCCCTACTTCCTCTGCGGTTATAGGGGCTTGCAACATGAGATTATCAGTTTCCGAGATTTTTTGGAGGGCGATTCTCGACATGTATTTTTTTTGCGATTGTAGGGGGGAGGTCCTCCCTTTGTAGGAGGTCCCGATGGAACTTTTCCATTATCTCCACTTTATCTTTCTCTAGCACACATAACTCACCCCTATGATTTTTAAGCTGCACTTTGTGATTGTGGACACTTGGCTTCTTCAATTTGGCACCCAAGAATCTGTTGGCTTTGCCCCCGTGGGCATAGTATGATTGTTTGGTGAATAACAGGGCTTGTGCTGTGCGGTCTGCAACGTGGGCTTCTAATTGGGCCCTCATTTTGCAAAAGGTTCTCAATGTCTTCAAGGTATGTCTGGCCTTCTTTCTGCCTCCAATTTCTTCCTTATGAGCTCCCTCTCACGCATGTTTGCTGCTGTTTGTGATCTAAGTTCCCCCCTGACCACTGCCTTACCTGCATCCCATAACACCCCCCAGTCTGTTTCCCCATTATCATTTTCCCGGAATTAATTAGCGAGAAATTCTTCTATGTGTGCCCTGAGTGCAATGTCTTTTAGTATTATTTAATTTAGTCTCCACTGCTTTCGGGTCGTAGGAGTAAGCCTCTCTCGCACCATCTGTATTAGGACCAGGGCGTGGTCGGAGAGGTACATGGGCTCTATTTGCACCTTATTTATTTGGGGGATTAGCGTGGCTGAAACTAAGACCATATCAATTCTTGAATGCCCCCTGTGGACTGCTGAGTAGTGGGTGTATTCCTTCTCCTGTTCGTGAAAGAATCTCCACGTTTCTATCATCCCTAATTCCCGGAAGAGCCTCCCCAAGGCCTGTCTAATCGTGTTGTCCGATTGGGTGGGTGGGAGCGTCTTATCTAAGACTGGGTCCATCACACAGTTAAAGTCTGCCCCTATCACAATTTTATCCTCACACCACTCCCCCAGGCATCGTAAAATTTCCCCCAGGAATAGGCCTTGTTTCTCGTTTGGGGCATAAATCGCTATGAAGGTATATATTGGTTGTCTAGCGTGCCCTTGAGAAGCAGGTATCTGCCCTCTGCATCCCTGTTCACAGCCCATTTTTTAAATGGGACATTAGCGCCTAGTAGGATAGCTACCCCTTTGGTTTTCTTTCCCCCCGATTCAAGGTATAGTTTGGGAAAGGCCTTATGGGCCATCCTCTTCTCATCCTCCGGTAGTAAATGAGTTTCCTGCAGGAAGACTATTGCTGCCTGCAGTTCCATGAGTCTTGTTAAGATAGCCCTTCGGTTTGTCAGAGCATTCAAACCCTGTAGGTTCAGGGTAATCAGATTCAGTTCAGCCATACCCTCCATCCGGATCCACCACCTCTACAGAAGCTCTATGGGACCTCTTCCCTCGTGTGGGTTGTCTCTTTCCTTTGCGCCGCATACACCATGGATTACTCCTTTTGCGCTGGACCTTAACTACCCCCTGCCCACTGCTCCCTCCACCCTCCCTCTCCCCACAACTTTGGACCGAGGCATCGTCGTGCCTCTCCCAAGTCCCCCTCGGGGCTAGGGGCCCTAGATGTGTCTTTGATACTTCCCTGCCAGGGCATCAGTGTGTCCTGTATTGAGATTCCAATGTGTCCGCCACTCCACACCCCGTCAGGGGGGCGTACTCTATTTTCCCAGGTGGCCCTGATAACCAGTACTGTCCCCAAATTCACGTTCACTTACTTGTTTGCCCCACTCCGCTCTTCACTTCACTCTGGGACCTTGCAGGGTGTTGTTTCTGCCCCGTCTTTTCTTGGGCACCGCTGACCATTCCCACTGCTTCAGCCTACCTCCCTGTTGATTGTGGGTCTCCTCTTTATCTCTGTTGCTCGTGTCTTCCTCCTCTATTCGTAGGAGGGCCATTCCCTCCTCGTATGTGGAGATACGCTGCTGCTTTCCCTCCCACATGAAGGTCAGTCCAAATCGGTACGCCCATCTGTAGGTTATTATCCTCGCTATCAAAGCTTTCGTTACTGGTTGCATCAACCTCCTCTTATGGAGAGTAGATAGTGTGAGGTCCTGGAATAGCTGAACTTGTGTTCCGTTGATCGTAACCGTCTGCTCCTTTCTTGCTGCCCGTAGGATCTCTTCTTTTACTGTGAAGGAGGTCATTGCTAGCAGAACGTCCCTTGGTTTCCCTCCGGGGTCACCTTTCTTAGGGCTGACTATGTACTCTATGAGTACTTCTTCCGGCTGTGTACCTGGAAGGAGGCTGCTGAAGCATTGTCTCGCTGAGATCTTTAACCTCTATTGTTTCTTCCAGGCCTTTGACCCTAATATTCCATCGTCGAGACCTATTTTTCAGATCTTCTGCCTGGAGCTCCAAGTTATGTGTAGCTCTAGCGAGTTGTTCGAAGAGGATACTGTTCTGTTTCGTATCTTCTGTGATCTCCGAGATGCCCGCTTCTGTGGTGTTCACTCTCTCTCCAAGCTCTGTAATTTCCTTTCTCACCTCCTGCAAGGAGGTCCGCAGATCATCTCTCGATAGAACTCAGTTGGTTATGTATGGAGTCCATCATCCTGTTTTCCATGTTTCTCAGGCATTCTTGGAGTTCTGCTTTACTGAGTGCCATATTCCCCGATTCCACCCCTTGTTCCTCGGTTTCTTCTTGCTCTACTGCATCTGTGGTCTGGTGCGTCTCTGATCTAAGCTGTCTCCAACAGTGCTCCAGTTGTCCTGGACGTGCTTTGGATATAGACTTTGGTCAAAGCGGGGTATTCTTGGATCTGTTTGGCATCTGTATCCTTCGTCCTGTACTTTTGCTGTTGGATTCTGTTTTCTCTGGTAGTTCCGCTTCCAGACCTCTCCAGCAACGATCCTGTGATGGGGTCTGCTCCGGCAGTGGGCATTCAATGTTAGACTCAGATTTACTTTAGATTCCTCTGGGAAGCGGGTCTCCTGCAGATGGGCTGGGGGGCGCCAGGAGCCACTTCACAGGCCGGTAATGTTTGCTTCTGTGCCTGCGCCCTTTGATTGCGCTGACTGCCCTACCTAACTGGGAGTGCTCAATTTACCACGCTGATCGGTCCGCTGTGCCGTGCGTCTGTGTTGCCAGACCGCTCCTAGGTCTACTCGGGCCGTGGGTCTTCAATGTTGGACCCAGTTTGTCTTTAGTCACCTCTGGGAAGCAGGTCTTCTGCTGATGGGTGGGGGCGCTGGGGGCCACTTCACAGGCTGGCAATATCTGCTTTTGTACCTGTGCCCTTTGTCTGTGCTTGCTGCCCTACCTGCCTGGGAGTGATCAATTTGACGCACTGACTGCTCCACTGCACCGTGCGCCCATGTTATAAGACCTTTTCTAGGTCCCTGGGTGTCAGATCAGCTCTATGTCCCCTCCCGGTCTTATTTCCTCTGTTGTGCCTTCCGTTCGCTTGGTTCTGAGGGGCGCTGCCAGAACGCTTGCGCAGTCTCCTTTCTAGTCACCAAGTCAGGAACCAACCTTTTGTGCGGCCTGTGGACTGGGCTGAGGGGCTGCTAGTTTGACAGTGGGCAATGATTGCTGGTTTCCATGTCAGGGCGTTATGCCGCTCATTCTGTTTTGGGGGCCCATGGTCCCCCCCCATTCACCATGGGTGCTGCTCACCCAATTTTTTCTGCACCCCGGTCCCTCCGGGGTGCAGTGGCTGGGCCCGGGGGTATCTCCAGACCACCGACAGGTGCCGCACCGCTAGCCCCCAGCCCGGGGCTCGTATTATGGGACACCCTGCAGTTGGGCTTGCAGACCCTGCTGGGCCACCTGCAGATGCTGCAGCTCGCAGTACATTCTTTACCTTAGTCCTCAGGTGGGCCCAGGGGGCCTGTCAGGCCTGCCGTGCTGCTCCTCTTCCCCCAGCTCCACACCTGTTGCAGCGCCGTCCTCACCCGTAGGGCCGAGGGCACCATCCGGCCAGCCATTCCCGGGGGCACCGCTACAAAGTTCCAGAGGGGGGGCCCACACGGGACCCCAGTCCGGGATCTCCACTGCTGGTGCGACCGTTGACTGCAAAGCAGTCACGGTAGCCCCTCCGTCCACTTGCCTCTCCTCCAGACCGGGGGCACCCGGATTCCACTCCTCACATACGCCGGGATTTTGCCACTCCATTGCCCCCCCACCCTCCGGGACCTCCCGTTACCACCTCTCCGGCAGTGCGCGCTCCGTAGGCTCGCGTCACCTCTCCAAATTAACAAGGGGGTCCTGGGAGTCCCTCTGCCAGACATTAGTCCTGGTTACGAGAGACTTCCAAGTAGGTTCCTGTACCTGTTACTGCTTCATGCAGGAAATGCATATTGCAAAGCACAGCTGCTAGCATTACAGTGGGTTCCATCAGACTACTGCTGGTTGTTTGAGGTGCAAAAAACAATGCCTGAGAGTCCCCCCTGCCGGACATTAGTCCTGGTTACGAGAGACTTACCCAGAGTCTTTAGCTCAATATCTTCCACAGAGAAGAAATATCCCAAACATATCAGTCTTCGTCCTGCCCTGGGGCAGTCCAGCACCAAAATGCTAGGCAATTCTCCTCTGAACAAGAGTACCAACAGAAACCCCAGACACGTGTTTCAGTCTGGTTGGACCTCATCAGTAGGGTGGATCTGTGCTTCTCTAAGAATAGTGAGCAAGGGGTCCACGTCTGGATTCCCCTAGTAACTTAGGGTGAAACACAAAGTTACTTAAATATGCAAATTAACAAGGGGGTCCTGGGAGTCCCTCTGCCAGACATTAGTCCTGGTTACGAGAGACTTACCCAGAGTCTTTAGCTCACTATCTTTCACAGAGAAGAAATATCCCTAACATATCAGTCTTTGTCCTGCCCTGGGGCAGTCCAGCACCGAAATGCTAGGCAATTCTCCTCTGAACAAGAGTACCAACAGAAACCCCAGACACGTGTTTCAGTCTGGTTTGACCTAATCAGTAGGGTGGATCTGTGCCTCTCTAAGAATAGTGAGCAAGGGGTCCACATCTGGATTCCCCTAGTAATTTAGGGTGAGACCCAAAGTTACTTAAATATGCAAATTAACTTGTGTCACCTCTCCGACAGCCTGCAGCGTCCTACGCTTCCACTGGGTTGGCTGCTGTCCCCTGCAGCGACGTTGTTGCCTCTGTTCTTCCGTTCGTTCCGGTGTTTCCCCCACTGGGCAAGGGACCTATTCCTTTCGCCTGCCAGGGGTCTGTCGTCAGTCTGGCACCACTAGAATTATCAGTGCTGTCCTCTTCGCTGTGGATGCCGGGTGGGTCCACTTCACACCCCGGCTGGCCCAGTCTTTACTACAGTTCCGGGGACCGGGCTTCCTCACAACTTCGAGCCCGTACTCCAGGCTGACTGGTCACTCATTTGCCCATTCTGGCCCACCGAGCACTCCCGCTTTCCTGGGACTTCGTTCCCACCTTTAGGAGGACAGCTTTGGGGGTTCCCAGGACTGGGAAATGGCAAATTACACCTTTAAGTTTTCCCGCCGAACCGAGCACAGAGAGAGTGTGTCCTCAGAAGGTGGCAGCCATCTTGGAATCCATGGCAACATTTTTTAATGCAAGGAATCTGAAAGGTAAATAACTTGTGTATGTGAATGAACTTTAAAGAAAGCCCAGTTGAAGTCCAGGTGCAGAGGGGTCCGGCACCAGGTCGGTGCTCATTCGAAATACTTTGACCGGGACCTATTCTTTAAAACAAACAAGAACCAGAAGCGGGTGCCTTGAGGCATCAGAGTGGTCCTATAAGGGTCAGGTCAAATCCCTTATACAAACGAATGTCTCTGACCCGTGGCCAGAGGAAAGCTAGGGAAGGAAATCCCGCTTTCCAAAAAGGTTGTGAAATATGAATTGTGGCAAGTGTGAACCTGACAGAGGGATGCCGAGAGAAACGTAGGAGAAGGGAAAATCTTGCTTTCTGATGAAAATGAGCAATATATGAACTGTATAAGGAATACATGAACTGTGTTGAAGAAAGGCTGTAATGAACCCAACGGAGGGAGGCCCATTTTTGCAAGTAGGATCCGAGCTCGGCAGAGGGAGATCCCAGGGCCAAGAGCAATCGCCCAAAGAACTTTTATGTGTTTGTTATTTCGGAATCTGCAAACCTTCTAAGGCAAGAGACTTTTGTCAGGAAAGAGAGACTTGGCCTCTGAAGGGGTTTAGATATCGTTGAACTGGAACTGTGAACCTCATACTGATGAGGCCAAGGAGTGTGCTGTGCTCGAGAGTACTGCCTTGTCCCGTGCTTCAAACGTCAGCCATACCATATTGACTTTTCATTTTGTGAACACTTCTTTCTTTTCTGATGAGCATTATCCCACACTCTTTTTCTGTAATTTAGCAGTAAGGAATTGGCAATAGTTTAATTTAATATAGGCCCTTTTTATTTGAGAAGACACCACTAGGACTGCCTTATTATTATTTGATGGTGGTAGATTGCTCCCATCTTAGATTTAGGTTTAGATTAGGTGTTTATCTCACCCATTATAAAGTTCAATAAACACCCTTCAACTGTGATCACTCGAGTCTGGTCTTTACTGTTGACACCATGAGTTCCTTACAGGAGATGGGACTGACACAGTTCCCAATACTAGAAAAGGGAGGGGGGTGTGACCTCAATATATACCATGGCAGCAGATGGACAAAGATAATTTAAGATGTAAGTTACCATTGTTGACTGCAGGGGCTGGGAAGTGGATAAATGCGCTAGAGAGACCGACAACAGGGACAACATTAGCGGTGGGTGACATTGAGAGCTTGCGTTCAGCAATTCTCAGGGAGGTTGCAGATGTATGGAAAAGAGCAGGATACCCCAGAGTAACAGTAGAGAACAAAGCGCACAATGGTTCACCATTTAGGGATTGTCAAGCGGCTGTGTGGCACGCTCTGAGGATACATTATCCAGATACCTCAGACATTAGCGTGATCATGGCATGCAAAATGACAGAGAACGAGGATCCCCTTCAATATATTCAAGCTATTCAAGAGAAATGGAGGCTGGAGACGCATGAACCGTGGGAAAAAACTGTGTGTATATTTGATCATATATTGTGTCTGGTGTTATCGGAACAAGTGCAAAGGAAGCTTAAGAAACCTGTAGGGATGGAGGCCAGACCCTGCTCAGAAATTCAACTGACTATAGTACACTATTGCAGGCTAATGCAAGCGAACAAGAGGACAGAAAGCAGGAGGAAGCAAAGCTAGTTCAAAAGAAATTATCGAAGTATACAATAGAAGGGGCGTTGTAACCAGCGCAGAAGGACCAGGTGCTGCATGCACAGTACAGAAAGCCACCCGCAGGGGGAGGCTTTGCGGGATGAGGAGACATGCACCAAGGGTTCAGAGGGAGAGGAGGAGCACCCAGCGGAAGAGGGTATGGACCCAAAATGCAGCAAGAACCAGAGGGGCCTCAGGGGGCAATCAGTGATCAATGGGGGGCACCACATTTCTGGGTGTGCGGGCAGATGTCTTGAGTGTGCAGAAGCAGAATGCCACAGAATGGGGGAATGCCACACCAACCCACATATCAGCCAGAACAGACTGACTATTATGCCCAGGACCAAACACAGCGGCAGGCACAGACAAGACGTATACATGCAAGCATACCAGCCTATGACACAGGCACCACAGATACAGGGACCTGTACAACCATACCCACAGCCACAACATGCACCGCAGATGCAGGGTCACCGCAAGCTGCACAGCAGGGTGCTGGAATTCCAATACTCACAGACTTCATGGGATAAACTCCCATTTAGAAATTGCGGGGCAAGCCATTAACAGGGACAGGGATGCCATTATACCCACAAGAGGACAGCCCACAAACGCACCGGATGTGTAAAATCCTATCCGGTACACCCAAACTGGCAGAGGAGCCACATATAGGGGTGATAATAGGTGACAATACTTTTTCCTTTCTCGTGGACATGGGGCGACTAGATCCTGTATCAGGGAAGTGAGATACCCAATATCAGGCAATGTCATGAATGTGCAAGGATTCTCAGGAGCGACAGACTTGGTTCCTGTTACAAACTCTCACTCTCTTTAAGGGAGCATGACTTAGCTTTGCCACTTTTGTATCCCCGACAGACACCAGTGAACATAATGGGAGGATACATGAGTAAACTCAACATGACCATCTCATTTACAGACCAGGGGATAGTGTTTTCAACACCAGGAATTGATTACATGAATGTAAGGGACATTATCCAAGATTATCCAGGCATATTGTGGGCACACAGTACAGAGGGGGCTGCCAGTAGACAATGAACTGTTCCAATATGGACTGGAGGTATTGATAGCATGGCTTCCAGGGATTCAGGGAAACCTATGAGTATTACCCAACTAGTATATATTTAGGCCAGAAGTGCCATTAGATTAGCATGAGGGGAAAGTGGTCTCAATACAACTCGAGGCGGAGATAATGGGGGAAGTCGGGATAACATTACATTGGATAGATGACACAGGACGATCTTGGAGGACAGTGATTGCAGTGGGGGAGGGATTCAGGTTGACACTGACGTGACTGACAAAGAACTGTTTCAGGATGATCTATCAGATCATGAGGTAGTGTTTGACATCAGCATTACATATTGGGTGAGAATACACTATGGGAAGTACCACAGAGAATGGCTATGTTGCAGAAAGCACCACCACCATTTCTCGAGGCAGACTTGGGGAGTGTACCTAGTGTCTTATGAACCGCAAGCGGGGCTACTGAAAGGGATAGGAGCAGTAAATAAAGCTTAAACCAGGAGCAATTTTACCAAGAGCCAAACAGTATCCCTTATCAAGAGAGGCAGGTGAGGGCATCTATGAAAAAATTGCAGCATTAGTGAAGCAGGGCATTCTGATACACTCAGACAGTGCAACACTGCAGAGACAAATATATTGCTGTCATAAAGATAGCCACTATACAATTTCTGGATGCTGTATTTCCTAATGATCACAATAAGCTGCAGTCAAATCCTACTGAACATCAAAAAGAATACCAATTGAGTAGCCCAGACTGTTAAATTCATTCACTGAAATTGCTGTTTTTGTACAAATTTGCTGGTAAATAATCATGAAATGCAATTTGCTTTGTTTTCTCTTGTATGTGGAAAATTTGAAAGGTTGATTGTATTAACCAAACAAATAAATATAAAAAAATATATATATATATATTGCTGTGCCCTTTAGTCCATAACCCGGATGGAGTACATACTGGATGATGCAATGTGAAGCAAAAAAAATAGATCATTGTCTTAACTTGCCACAAAGTTGTTACACAAAAAACACAAATCTTTCAAGGCGCTAAATGAGTGCTATAAATATAGGCAGATCTCTAATGGGATGGCTTTCATATCACATGAAAATATTCAGAAAGCAGTTTCTCAGGCACATTTCCTCTTGGGTAGAGGAGCCGGAGCAAAGGACCTAGTGATTGAGTGTAATGCCCCTCACCACAACTGGCCCTCCTTTATCGCATGAGTGCCTGCACTTTGCAAGTTCGAATCTAACTCAGCCATTCGTTATTACCACTTCTTATTGCTTTTGAAAACGGCCCTCACCCTCATCCCGAGAAGCAGCCCTGACGGTACCAAACAATTGATCACCACAAGTAGCTTCCTGTAACACTTGGCTCAAGGTATTCAATTTGGCCTGTGGTTTAGCCTGTGAAAAGTAAGCCGGAAATGTCTCACAATCCGGAGAAGGGACCCCCAGATTAGCATTTTCAGAGCTTTTACCACCTCCTTATACAAAGGTGGAGCCTCTTTAATCCATAAATTGTAATACTTTCTTTTACTTCACAGAGCACGCAATACTCTTATCGCAGGGGAAAGGCAATTAGCAGTCACTCAGCAGAACATATTCAGCACCATTAAAATCTCAACAGTTCCAAACGCTCAGCTAATTTTCCAAAGCGGGAGCATCTGTCCACCACAGAGAAAGAGTAAAGTCAATTAAGGAGAGGGGCTAAGACTTACTTAGAATCATCCAGTAACAGAGGAGCCAAAATAATATACTAAATTCAGTCATCACGTTAAGGTTCATGCAGATGTGCTAAAACGGAGCAGGCATGCTTAGAAGCAGGGACAGTAGTGTAACTGAAATGGAGGCTGTCTGAAGTATGCTTCCCCATATCCTGGGAGCTGTGGATTGACTATGGGCCATTGCACACGCAGATGGGGAACGAGGAGGCGAGCATCAGGAGGCAGCTGTAAAACAAATGCCTCCTGATGACCCGACGTCCTCTGTACACGTGCGCTCAGAGTAACATCAGATCAGTCACAGTTCTGCCAATCAAAGAAATTATGTCTTCACACCCCCCTCCACAAGCCGAAATCAAGTTTAACTTTTTCAACAGCTCTCAAGCTACTGGCTCTGTGCCAGATCTCGCTCCGAGGCATCAGCGCCTGGGGAGCCATAAATCAACTTGATAAACAGACACTCTAAATAGCGGTAGGATCAAAGACCCAAATCTGTAGGCGGTAGGAGTGCTTAAAAGCATAGCCCACCACCTCAATCGGTAGGATTGGCAAGTGTGTTATTAAATCCTTGGGGTTTGGAAAACTCCTACTTTGCCCTATAGCTATGATGGGAGTAGTCTGTACAGTCAAATAATAAGGAAAACACAATCCTAGTCAGTCTATGTCATATCAAAATGGCCTATATTAAAAAACCTAATGCCTCCCCTATTTCTTATACAAAAAATGTGTAATGGGAAATGTGTATGCAAAGGAAAGTCAGTGTTATAACATAACAGATCAAGGTGGTTGAGTCAGCTCTCCTCCCCACGTTGGGCAGCACTGAATAAGGCGGCCCCCGTACACAGGATGGCACACACTGGCTCAGGTTACACAAAAAAAAGGCAGTTCAAAACATGGGTCGAGGCTCGCTTGGCTTTCCACATTAAAGTCACTTATTTTCAGCTCACTACAAGTTCTTTCGCATTTCAACAAAAGTTCATGCAGGTATCCCTCTGTTGGGCTCGGACCTCTCAAGGCATCAACAATTCATGTAGGCCTTCCTCAGTCGGGCTTGGACCTCTCAACAAAAGTACCTGATTCAACGTAGATCTCCTGCAGTAGGGCTCTGACCTTTCACTGATGTCGAAGGCTTTCAAATGTGCAAGGTTTTATTTCATAAACCTCTGCAGGACTACTTGGACTTTCACTTCAGCTTTCCATTATGTTATTTGCCCCAGTGTTTCTTGGTAGTTCCATAATACAATCAGATCAGTTCAAAGAAATCTTTCTCTTAGAGAATTCACCTTTTAACTTCCCTTTTCGTCAGGATTAATCTTGACTATTGCGCATTTCAGAGTTTGCGCACTCTGTCACTTCATAACAAAACATTAAACATTTGGCTGAGACTTTCGAGTGGCCATTTCCTTTTGCCGAACCACTCCGCTACTCTGTATCACTGGCTTCACTGTTACCAGTAAGTTTAAAAGTTCACTACTGGTTTGCTTTCTTTCGCATCTCATCAGCAGTCTTCAATTGTGAGATACACTGTTGTGGCTTCAATCTTTCCTTGACACAAACCGGCCTTTCATGTCTTTCGCTAACTCAGCGGTTGTATGCATTGCTTTCTTTTCTCTGTGGCTTTGATTCACAAGTCAAGGTTGATACCAAAGGCTTTGCCTCACCTGCCCAACTCTGCCCTTCACCCGGGAGGGTCGCTGTCATCCTTGAAACAACATATCTGGGATTTGGCTTTCTCTGCGTATCCTTAACGGTTACTACCGCTCGCTCTGGTCCCTCGATCAGTCATCCTGCTCCAGTGGGTTCGCCTTCGCCCCAAAAGATCTGCTCCTTCTCGTGTCTCACCTCGCTCAGAGTGTGGCACCATGTTCTACCTTTTATTGGTGTGGGGGAGCTAATGGGTATCAGATGTATGCAATTACGGTCACTGATTTTGACTAACTTTATTAATGAGACATGACCAATGAGATATGCAAGTGTTAGCCTTTTTATTCTCAGTCCTCCTCGGCCCAGTGTTTGTGTAGAAAAGGGGGGGGGTGGAACATTGGAAAATCCAATCCAATAAAATAAGATGGGGTATGGGCAGAGAAAAGGGGTGGGGGGATACTGCGTCTAACCATTGGTTGCCTCAGTCCCACCTCTTCGAAGATCCCTCACCCAGGTGATCCTCCCACACTGTTCCACCCCCAGGGCCTGGATCCAAAGGCGACAGCTGTGCCCTGGCCACCTGAGAGAGAGAGTTCTCTGGTGACTAGCAAGTGAGACACCCATTGGTTTCTCCAACACCTTAACGGTCTATTAAAGGAAAAGATAGCCAAGATAAAGGCCACTCTAAATAAGAGTTGGCTGCACTGTCTGCCCATAGCCATGTTCGCATTGCACAACCAGCCTGGGTCCAACCACCATTCAACGCCACGTGAGGTGGTAACCGAACGGTGCATTAGACTCCCCCTGCCTCCTCCCACTAATGCATTAACACACGCCAATTATGTGTCAAGTGTTTTCGGTACTGAGATGCATGAATATGTAGATTCTTTGATGGCTAGTGCGTCTTTTATTTCTCGCGAACTGCAGGCATGGCGGGAGAGGTCAAAGAAGAACGAAGAGAGCAATATTCCAGAGGCCAACGAGCATCAACTAGCACCACCACTGCTTTACCCCAGGGACTCTGTTCTACTCCAGAACTTCACCTGAACCTGGTTTTAGCCCTGGTTTATTGGCCCATATATTTTGGTGGAAGCAACCGATCAAGCAGTGAAGATTCACAGGGACGCGCGCCTGGAATTATATTTGAGACATGAAACCCTGTTGGGCAGAGGCCTCTCCCAGCCATGAAGAAGACAAGGGCGATCTGAGGCAAGGGGAAGAAGCAAATATCAAACCAAGAGAGAGACAAGCAGAGGATTTGTAGCAAAGACTTACACGATCTAGAGCAAGAGAGCTAGGGAAGGGACTTTTCATTCATCCAGATTATGCACTGTCTTTTCCTTACACATAGCTATTTATCGTGAAAGTAGCAACTGTTATTTCTGAATTTCATGATTTCCCAAAGGCCCATAACCTTCCAGGACTACTTTATTCAATACGTTACACAATCCAAATCAGATAAAAGGGCTCCTCCTGGTCTATTTTTTCACACCTTCCTTCTCCATCTGGCCCAAACTTATCCACGACTTAATCACGGAAACCCATCTGTCATTGAAGTGCTCAGTGACACCAGAATCTGTATTGTATGGGAGCAACTGTTTTTCTTCGCACTCTCACAATACTACACTGATAGAGCTTGATCTAACATACACTAATACCGTAATCACGCATTTATGAGGAATTTCAGGTGGATTTTCTTCATTGCACTTGGAGCAACACAAGAGTCCGAAGGGGAGTAAGTAATGGGTATCATTACTAAAAGTGCGATTGTGATATTTTGTGCCTTCTGTTGTCTGTACCTCTTTACGCTCACCCTCACACAAAGACTCTTTTTTTGTAGATGCACAAGCTGTGACCCCTACTAACATAATCCCTACCGGAGCAGGTATGGCTACCATATCAGGTGACGTGAGGAGCAATGCCAAACCAGTAAGGGGGAGGTAGATTCATAACTAACTGATTCGGCCTAATAACATGTGGTATAAATACATGACCAAAGTAGGTAAATAAACCTCCGGAGGCAGCCGTTATGTCTGCTCTCTCAACCCTGATGCCATGAGCGTCTCCCAAACGTTTGTGGCAACTGAAATACCAGCAGCAAGAGCACAACGCCTTATGCACTTATCGTTGTGTACCACAAGAGGAAGATTTCAAGGGAAGAGAGCTACCCTGAAATGGATGATCAAAAAGACTTTTCCATATGAAGATAACTATATAAAGACTCAAGAAATTATGGAGTATTACTGGAAAAAAGATCAGGCCATCGAATACATAACAGAGGGTCAGCAAAAAGGAAAAACAAGGGTGGTGACTCAAAAGGAGTTGCCATGTTCCCAAAAGAGGACCAGCATAGATAGGAGGATAACCAGGTTGCTGGGAAAGACCACAGATGCTGGTATATGGACGAGTATACAGAGCTGACAGATGGAAAGAAGGAGTGGTGGGGAGCAAGGCGCATGCACTCCTAACAGTTCCAGTTCAAGTAGTACAAGAGGAAAATGATAAATGCCTAAAAGAATGGGAAGCAAGTGCGGAATTACTAACATGGGTAGAAAATGAGGCTGGGCCGCTGCCATAGTACCGATCAAAGGAGCAGCATTATGCTCCCAGAATGATGGTCCAGCAAAGGTTGTAGAAAACGAGGAATGTAAGCAAACTGAGAAAGTTCCGGGTACGAAAGTCAGAACGGCAGTTTTGATGGACCATTATTGGGCCTGTGAATTGAAAGCATATGTAAAATTGCCACCTAACTGGGGGGGACGTTCTCACTGGTACATCTGAACACACCAGCAGTGGAAGTACTCCAGAAAGATATAAAAGTAGATGGATTACCCAATATGGACTCTAACAAGAGAAAGAAGAAATCTGTAGAGCTGACCAGAGTAAAGAGGGGAAATTATGTATCAGCGACAATGGAGGACTACCTGGATGCAATACCACCAAAGCATAGACTGTTTAGTAGAACAAAGATATTCTTTGCATCCATCATTCCAGCAGTGCAGCCCAGCACAAATGCGAAATGGCTCCAGATCACGAGGTGGTGCAGACAATAAATTCGACCGTGAAGGGGTTCAATGCAATCAAAGAAGAGTTTCGAGCAGTAAGGTTAATGGCATTACAGAATAGGTATGTGGTAGACCTAACAGCCATGGAAGGAGGCGTTTGCACCAAGTTCGGGTCTTCTTGCTGTACATTCATTCCAGCAAATGATGCAGAAAATGGTAGACTCACTGAAGCGGTTCCCCGATTATCAGAGATGCATGCGAAAATGGTGGCAGAGACGGATGCTGCAGGCAAGAATGAAGGATGGCTGTCATATCTTCTCATGGGTACCAACATGGATGGCTAACGAACTGAACGTGTTAACAGCAGTGATATTACTGACCTTCTGTGTTATCAGAATATGCATCACACAATGCCGAAAGACGACTGAAAAGACTGTAGGGCTGAAAGTACTGGTAGACACAGACTCGGAAGACAACAAGATAATAAACGCTCGAGATACACTGAGAGCCCGGATAACAGACTGTCCTCTGTTTCCAGCTGGAGTATTGTTCGAGTATCCCTACAACACTAAAGACTATTCAGGAAAATGGATTTGGTGCAACCCTGAAGGAGACTGCAGTTATGCGACATGGAGTTTGGATGATCATGTGAGATTCTATGGACACCTAGGAGGAGTGACAAAGATCTGGCTCCCAAAACTGAAGGTGAACAAGGCTGGAGGTGTGGTCGACAAGAGGATGGATTGAAGAGAGGGTCCCTGGAATGGCCCTGATGACCCCTATGCAAATGTCTACTTACAGGATGAGAAATGAAAGGTGTAACACGCAGTTTGGCCTGTCACCGACTACACCAATGTATCAAAGATATGACAAGAGGTATTCTCTCAGAGAGCCATTCCAACCGTATCTAGTTGATGGTTTCGAGGAGACAGAAGTCTCATCAATGGATCAGATCGACTAACAATGAAGCCAGGTAACTATGATGTCATTAGTGACATCACAACATACACATTAGTCATGAAGCAAATATGCATCATTGTATGAAGTTACATAGACATACACTAGACTGACATGAAATACATGCTTATAACTCCTGTAGGTAGAGAACAGATACATGTACATAATGCTGTCAGAGCTCGGAGCAGTAGGAACATTGTATAGCCGAACCAACATCATCAAAGACCTACACATTGAAGAATATACTGAGAATTCCTGAAGAGAGACCATCCAAGAATGCCAACTATTTATTTTCTACCAGAAGTACATAAAACATACGTGGACATCCAAGAAAGAAGACCAATCATGAGTGGGATTGGTTATATAACAGAACCTATGGCGAAATATGTCAACAATGTAATCAACAGCGAGGTTTTGAAGGTACCATTATACCTTCAGGACACAATGCACACTCTCTTAATACTACAAGAATGACCCTGGGAATCAGGGTTCCTTTTGGTCACACTGGATGTGAAAGCTCTGTCCCCTCAATTGACCACACAGCCCTTGAAACAATAGGCTATGCATTTGCCAAAGCATTGGCATCCTTCTGTTGAGAGCCTTCTCTTTGCACCTGGTCATGGCAAAAGAACTAGAATTCTCCCTCACCAACAAGGTGTTCCTGTTTTATGGAACATACTACAGACAAAGGGTATCGCCATGGGAGCCACATATGCCCCTGCGATTGCCAACCTATTTATGAGCAGGTTCATGCCTTCAGTAACATGGACTGCAGCCAATATATATTCAAGTGGTTCTGATATATCAATGACATTCTGATGATTTGGTCTGGCACACTAGAACAACTCAGTGCTTTCAAAAATGATCTCAACAGCAACACCTTTGGAAAAGAACTTGTGGTTAACCAGGGAAATCAGACCATAGACTTTCTAGATATAAGGATTACAGTGGACAATTCTGGGCTCCACACAACAACATATAGGAAACCAACTCGATCCCATTTGCCACAGGAAATCAGTCGACAATATCCCTAAGGGCAAATTAATTCGGGCTAAGAGAAATTTGCAGTGACAACTCAGCTGAATGTAGTCTTCTACAGGACAGGTTCCTTAATAAAGGCAACAAACCGGAAAATATTGATGTGGCTATCAAGAAAGCAAATGACACACCACGAACAAGCCTTCTAAAACCAAAGCAGAAGACAAAGGCCAAAGATGAACCGATAAGATTTGTAACACAGTACCACCAAGACAGCCACAAGGTGCAAATAATTCTCAAAAGACAATGGCATATCCTATCCGTTTATACGAACATCCAGAAATGGATCCGACCAAAACCCCAACTTTCTTATTCGAAAGCGCCTACATTGAAAACCACGCTCAGCCCATCGTACATGGCCCCTCTAGCCCAAATCAGCACTAATTGGCTCAGTAACCAAACCAATTTTGGCTTTCACAAATGTGAAACATGTTCAATCCGTCAAAGTCTGCAGGCAGGTGCCGTTCTGCCCGCCAGGTCAGACCTGGCAGGTGGGAAGGCACAATTTACCGGCACCGTTGTTACCGCGACCTGCACACTCATAATGAGGCCCAGTATACTTTTTCCCATGGCTGACTCCTCCTTTTCTGCATTGGGGAGTCTTTGATGGTCCCAAGATTCTGCTAATGTGGGACATTGTTATTTGAAATCCCCAATTCCTCTGGCACACAACAGTAAGACCGTCCTCAAGAGATCCTACAATCCACCTGATGCAGCGGAAAGCAATATCCAGGGCCATTAGGATATCAGTCAAAATCTTTAAAATGGGAGCTAAAGAAAACAATCAATGCTGGCTCTGTATGGCCCAGAGGACGGTGGGGGGGTCTGGTGCACGTATTTTGGAGCTGCAGTAAGGTGATATATTTTTGTGATGTTATTAAAAGGTGTTAATGGACTTTTGTTAGGAGTTAATCCACACTGACTTGCTTCTGGTGGTTTTGGGCTCAACGTGCTCACTCGGGAACCTGGAGAATAAGAAAATAGTGTGAATGCTGCTGTCAATTACGTGTGCAAAAAGAGAGATCCTCAGGTATATGGAAAGTAAAGCGCAAGCCAACAGTGGACAAGCGGCTAGTGGATTTTGGCAAATTGGCAAACTTGGAAAAAAGATAATCTGTCTGAAAGAGACTGAGAAACAACACCATGTCATCTGTATATTAGTTGAATATTTTAGAAATGATACAGTGCCTCATTATGAGTTCAGCAGTGAGGTAAAAAAGTGATAGCAATTTAGTTATCGCCACTTTTTTGGTGGTAACAGAATTACTGCTGCTTTTACCACACCACCGAATTTGGAGTTTGACCTTGAAGTAGAGGATTGCCCTCCAGCACGGTGCTGGAGGTAAATCCTGCACTTTAAAACAAAAGCTGCATGTAATACCACCAAACAGAAATACCATCACCACATATGGTAAGAAGGTCTGCACGATTTAGAGTCATGCAGACCCTTTGGTTAGTCCCCGTTTTGAAGTTTCATAGGACTCTATGCCGATCCGTGATTGCTGCATGCAATAATTACCAGATGTGGTAATGATTTTGTGAGGAGATAATTGCCTCCACACAAAACCACGCGGTTTTTATTTTGAAACTTTGAATTTGGCGGTGCAGTAAATCCCATTATCTCCCCTTTTTTACAGCACCATCAAACTATAAATGAGGCCCTATATAAATAAAAAGATGAAGTAAAGTTGGTTTGCATGCATACACTAGGCCAGAAGTACTTTAAATTAAAAATTGCACTATTTCTTTCCCTTTTTTGTAAAACTATTTTCTAGGAGTGACCCTATTTCTTCGTTGTTCTAACAATTGTTGCTTGAAGCATATGCTATTTTTATCGTTCTTGATCACTTTTTTTAATTCAAACTTCATTGTAATTTTTCCAACAGAAACAAAGACGAGAAGAGATGGAGCCAACAATACCTGCATAAAACAAAAGCATACCGTCATACAATTGCAACTACACACTTTTCCCCAAATCCCTGCTTACCCCTCCCTCCGCCCCCCTGGTATGGTCATCCCCCCTAAACACACTAGACCTGGGATAACCACCAACCACTTCATGTGCAAAACATACCTCAAAGAAAAAAGCAAAAGACTAGCCCCCTAAGTGGGACCGCCCACTCAACCCTGTTCAAATCTGTTTAGTACCACACCACACGACCACCTCAAATAACCCCAACAGCCTGCACTGCCCCCCCTCACGCCAAGCCCATAAAACCTCAAGAGGGCAGAAACTGAGTGTAGAATTCACTCCATCTCATCTCCAATCCCCCCCCCCGTGCATAGATCGCTGCCATGATCCTTTCCATTCCATAAATATTTGTTGCAATTTTGACCCACTCCGTTTTTAACCCGGCAGAGCCTGCCTCTTCCAATGCATGGCCAGGCATGCCCTAGCTGCCACCAACAAGCAGTGCGCCAAATGAGAAACCACAAAAGTCCCCCTCACTTTCCTCCAGGCCAAACACAACTAATGGCGTGCGCTCCCGAGGCACCCCATCCAACTGCTTTATCCATCCCAGCATTTCATTCCAAAAAACCTGCACTCTCACACCCCCTCAACATATGCCAATAGTCCGGACGCACTCTGCAGCCATGCCAACACAAAGGACTTGCCCGATGAAACATTTTAGAAAGACGAACCGGGTCATATTGCCACCGATGCAGACGTTTAACGGCGTGAAGCTTATACTGGCAAGCAACTGACACCTTGAACGCCCTACAACATAGTTTGCATCACAAGGCCCCGTCCCACCCAAAGCCCAAGTCTCTTTCCCATCTACCCCCTAAGTTTATCTGCGCTCCCCTTAGCGGCCCCAACAAAAGCACCATACAGCAGGGAGATCAAGCCCTTCATTTCCTATCGAGAGTCAAGAACCTTCTCCAGTGCCGTGAGGTCCTGTCGCACCTGGCCTCTCCAGACATCAGCCTTAAGCAACCCCTTCTATTGTAAGTACCAGTATACCGACAAGTTCCCGATCCCCAGAGCCTCTCCCAATTCCACAATCAAAATAAACTTCTCATTCCGCCACAACTGTCCCACTCTCATCAAGCCCACCTGGAACCATCCTTGAAAGCTTTCCAAGTTCAGGATAGAATCCCTCAGCCCGGGGCACACAAATGACTAAACGGAGATGGCCAGGTTGTGACCCCAAGCATCTCAGGCCCCTTATGCCATATGTGCCAAATGATCCCCAGAATGGGGTGCTCCTTAATTCTTCTTTGGAACCTGTCCCTCGGTGCCCACAACCATTCCCCCACCATCGCTGGGCGCAGATGATAGTTATCCAACCCCACCACTGCCAGTCCCCTTGCTCCCGCAAATGTGGTACCAACACACGGAGCCCTGCCGCCTTACAGTACAAGTACAGGTCAGGAAATACCGACCCCACCCCTGTCCTTCGGTAGTACCAACACGCCGTAGGCCACCCAAGCTTTTTCCCCTGCCAGAGAAACCTCAACAGGCGTCCCTTTATGTGTCGAAACATGGAGTCACGGACTCCTATGGGCAGCATCTGGAATGAATACATACAACAACCTGGGAAGGAAATTCACCTTGATAGCGGTAAGATGTCCCATCCATGATATGGTAAGCCTATCCCATTTCACCAGATCCTTGAACAACCTCTGTAATAGCGGAGGGTAATTACAAGCGTACAACCCATGCAGATCCCCCATAACCAACACCCCCAGATATCGCACCTGATCCTCTCTCACCTCCATCCCCAAATGCTCCAAGTCCAGCACGTCCCAATCTCCCACCCGATCAAAAGGAAACAAAATAGATTTGGCCATATTGATTTTCAACCCTGAGAAGACCCCCATACTGTCTGATCAACTCCACTGCCGCCGGGACTGATACCAAAGGGTTAAGAAGATGCAATAATATATCGTCCACATATAGGCCCAATTTGTATTCTACATTGCCCACTACTATACCTTCCACTCGCAAATCATCCCTTAACCTTTGGGCCAGTGGCTCCAACAAGAGTGCAAACAAAAGTAGCAACTAAAGGGAACAACCCTATCTCGTGGCCCGTACCAAGCCAAACCAATGGGAGAACTGCCCATTTGCCGTCACCTGCGCCTTCAGGACAGAATACAAGGCCATAATTCAATTTAAAGTCCCCTTCCTCATTCCAAATTTAACACTGCCTCCAGAAAGGCCCAATCCACTATGTCGAAGGCCTTCTCGGCATCGAGGGACAGCAGCGTGGGAGTACCCCCTTCCCCGCGACCGTTCAATCAGATGCAGAGGTTTTTGCATTGTATCCGCTCCCCGGCATCCCCTTATGAGCCCCACCTGATTTGAGTGGATATGTTGCGGCATGTACGCCTCCGGTCTCGAGGCCAGGACGTGGTTAAAGAGCTTGGAATCCCAATTAAGAAGTGAGATGGGCCAATAGTTGCCACGGACCCGGGGATCCTTCTCCTCCTTGGGTATCACTGAGATAAGGGCCCTCACAAAGGAACCGAGAGCCCGTCCAGACGGCATAATATGATTTAAGACCCTCATCGGGTGGGGCACCAGGACCCCAGAGAAGGAATTATAAAAACCTGGCATGTAGCCGTCCTCGCCCGAGACCCTTCTCACCTGTAAGTGGTCAATAGCCACCAGCACCTCCTCCCCCGTTATCAGAGCGTCCATACTGGCCACCTATTATGGAAAGAGCACCGGCAGAGAGACCCCACTCAAATAAGCCTGCAGATCACCTGTAGTCCCATGCACCTCACTTGTAAACAATCACTCATAGAAGGCTGCAAACCCATCCACAATTCCCTCTGAAGTCCTTTTGATGTGCCAATCTGCCCCCTGCAATCCATTTGTCAGCAAGCTGTCTAAGAAGGCAGGCCACCAAGAGCACATATGCTTTGTCCCCCTTTTCATAATACTTCTGTCGTAAAAACGGAAGCTTTTGGACGATCATACCCTCCCTCAAACAACCTCAACTCCCCCTCTTTCCCTGCACTTCCTCTATCAATTCTCTCACTCCCACTTTCCAGGGTTGCTATCTCCGTACGCAACCTATGCTCCAAAAGAGACCTCTCCCTTTTCCTCCGGGCCCCTTCCCTGATCAACAGTCCCCACCAAGTAGCCTTAGCAGAATTCCAAACAGTGGACAGATCCACCTCCTCATTGTTGTTCAAATGGAAGTACTCCTTAAATTGCCCCCTTCTAATCCTCCCTAAACACCTGATCCCTCCAGAGCGAGTCATTACACCACCACAATTAGTGCCGAGCACTCAACCCAGCCCATGATACCTCCATGGACACCATGGGCCTCCACGGATGGCGGTGGACCAAGGTGCTATGAGCACTTTGGTCCATGCCGGTAAAATACTGGCACCGCCTTGGTGGAAAGGGGAATTACCGCCCTATTCCAAGGTTGGTGGGGCGGTAATTCCCCCTTCCCCCATTGCCCTTCCCCATTGCCATTTTTGCCCCATAGGGCATAATGGGAATGGGGAAGGTGCTAATTACGGCACCGCAAATTGCGGTACCGTACTTAGCTCCCTGGTCCCTTTGCGGGTTGGTTTTTAATGCCTGCAAAAAGCAGGCGTTAAATTCCCCAACCCGCAAAGGGACCTCGTAGTAAGGCGGTAAGGGTTTACCGGTACCGGTAAAATACCGGTACCGGTAAACCCTTACCGCCGTCCGTGTAATGAGGCCCCATGTCATGGTCCGAGCAACTAATCAGGAGAATCTCACTCCCCAACACACTGTCCCATAGTTCCCTTGAAAAACAAATATAGTCAATGCGAGTATAGGTCCCATGAGGCAGGGAGTAAAAAGTGAACCCCCTGCCCGAGGATGAAATAACCGCCACACATCATGCAGAGCATGCACATCAAAACAGGCCTTCAAACCCTCACACCCTGCCGGGGGGTATGGCCCCCCCCAACCACTCCTGTAGTCCATCTATCAAGCAGCGTGTCCACCCACATGTTGAAGTCTCCCCCCAGGATCAAATGCCCTCTACATTCTTTGGCCACCCTTTTGTCACCCACAGAAACCCCAATTGCCCTTGGTTTGTGGCATATATCGTTGCAAACGTGAGCCTTACTCCCTTGACAAGTCCCAACACCACCAGCGCCTGTCATCGCTCTCTCAGGTAAGCACCTCTTCCAACCTCAAGCGCTAATGAACAAGAATGCCCACCCTTCCTAGCGCTATCCGAAGCCCAGTACTCATGCCCAAGAAGTCCACATGGGACAGACCTTTCCTCTCGCTGTAAAAACCTTGTCTCCTGCAGGAATATCACATCCATTCCCGCCCTAAGAAACTCCCTGTATACCAATGATCGTTGAGTTGGCGAGTTCAGCCCATGCACCTTCAATGTACATACCCGCAGGTTGTCCGCCCTCACCCCTTCACTCCCATTCGACATGTCGCCAACAAGTCAACTCCCCCCACCAATGCACCTACAAACCCAATCACTACCCAGGGTCTCACAAACCAAGCATAACCAAAAGGGCGTACCCCAGCACCCTCCCCCCAAAACCTTCAAACTCTCAACCACACCCAACCCCACCCAGTTATCATCACGGGCCCCCGGAAAACCTCAAATTGTCCTTCTCAGATAAGAGCCCCCACCTGCAAAACAGCATACCAAACACCTCAAATAGCATATGCACCCACCCTCCTGGCCATTCTCACCATGCCAACCCTCATCGCTACACCCCCCCCCTACCCTAACTATCCCCAAAAAAGAAATGGCAAAAAAAAGAAAGAAAAAGACCGGCCAAACCCCAAAACAGATCAAAGTCAATCACCATCACCGAACAAAACCTTTAAAGCTGTCCTTAACAAACATGTCAAGATTCACCCCTGGGTAGGGGGGTACATTTTTCAAACTTCCAGGATACCAGCACCCAGTGCAGTCTACCCCTCCCCAACTGGAAACCATCACTGTGGGACTCCTCACACCCGGAGCCCGCTCATCCGGAGGTCCCATGAGCTCGCTCCCGACCAGCTGAATATCATCCTCTATGATCAATTTATATTTATGGCCTTCATACTTGGAGATAGAAAACGGGAAGCCCCACAGATAGCAGACTTCCTTCCGAGTAACCCATTGCGTAAGGGAGGCACACATTCTTCTCCTATGCAACATAAATGTCGAGACGTCTTGGAAAACGTTGATCCTATCTGAGTCTAGGGTGACCCGCCGTGCTTTCCTAGCCTTGACCAGGATGCACACCTTTTCCTCGAAATAAAGGAAGCAGGCCAGCACAGATCTTGGCCCTCTATCAACCCTCCACTACCGCGGGCCCTTTCTATGTTGGGCTCTGCAATGGTATTGTACCCAAACAAGAGTTTCTACACCTCGTAGATCGACCTCTTAGTGTCCCTTTCAGTCTTTCCTTTCTCCTGGAATCCAAAAAACCTCAAGTTATTCCTCCGCTGATGATTTTTGATGTCGTCCATCTTGAAGGTCATTTCGGACTCGCTCCTTTCAAGCTCGGCCAACCTTATATCGATGTGGACCTCTGTGGTGTATAGGGAAGACTGATTGTCTCCAGACTCAGCCAGCAGTCATCTATGATGTCGACTCGTTTGTCCAGCTTGCCCAGCCTACCATCTATGACGGCACAGATCCCTCTAATCTCCTCCAGCAGGGCCGCTATGTCCTTTGTCAAGAGTGCATCGCCTGCTCCCTCCGCCATGTTGGAACAATTGAGTTCTAGCTCCCCTTGATTTGGGCCAGAGCTGACAAAACGGAACCTCTGAAGCGATTCCTTCCAGTTCATCCACGTGGAAACAGCAGGGAGCAGGGTCTCATATGCCACCAGACCTACACATCCCTTATTTAAAAGATTGCACCGAGGCCAGCATCCACCTTCAGTTGGGCCTCGCCGGCATGCGTCTGCACAGGTATGCTCAGAAATCCGCTCCGGCCTTGTCAAGTCGGCATGGTCTGGATTATGATCTCAGTCGAAAATTCGGGATCCCAGTACCTCCAGGTTCCACTGCTGCGCAACAGTGGAAAGGGCCCGAACCGTACCAGACCACTCCCGGGGAGTGCACCTCACCAGTTCTCCAGGTTTCACCACTGGCAGGACCCTGGAGATTGCACTTAGGAAAGAGGCTCCTTCCTGGGAATCCCTGGAATATGCTCAACACAAGTGGGACACAGCTGAGGCGCACTCCTCGCCAGATCTAGCCACCAGGACACTGCTGGAAGCACTTAGACTGATGGCAGACCCCTGGTGGGTGGGCCGGCCACCACTTCAGACCCCCAGTCCCCTTCCGGCAGCAGATCAACCGGGCCTCCACCGACCCGGCAGGGGACCCCCTTACTGCAAGGCTCCAACAGACAGATGTCGGAGCAGGCCACGCTCTGGAGGATGGGCCACAACCCAATCCTCCTCCCATCAGCATATGAGATGATGTGGCATTTATAATGCACCTGTACACTAGTGTTTCTAGGTGCGACAAGACAAGGAGGGGGGAAACAAAGGGAGAACAAAATAACAATCTTACTAGGCCTTGTGTCAATCCGATCGTGCAAGTGCAGGGAAGAGGGAAGTACCAAGGGGGAGGGGAAGGGGAAAGTGCAGTTAACTCACAAGTGCAGCCAGAGGGTGGCTCATAAGTGCAGAGAGAAGGGACTGTAAGATTGCAGATGCAGACCATTAAGTGATGGGGAGCCCGGAGGAAGTGCAAGGGCAACTGAACATGCAGGAGCCTGCGCCTGAGTTCAGAGGGTGACCAGATGACCAGTGCTCGGAGCATTCAGATGCATCAGCAGGGGAGAGGAAGAGAGAAAGCGAAACTGAAAAGGAAGGTCTTGAGTTGCTTCTGGAACCGGAGGTGGTTCTGCTCAAGTTTGAGAGAGCCAGGGAGGCTGTTCCAGAGGGAGGTACCAGCTGAGGAGATATATCTGCCCCCAACTCTCTGCTTGGAGAAGCGTCTGACCTTCAGAGAGTTGGAGTTGGAGGTGGATGAGCTGAGAGCTCAAGAAGGGAGATGTTTTGGAAGAGAAGGTTGGAGGTAGAGCGGTCCAAGGCCCCTGAAAGTCTTGTGGACGATGCAGAGGGTCTTGAACTTGATCCTTGCAGCCACGGGGAGCCAGTGAAGAGATTTTTGAGCTGGAGAGATACGATACCTGGGCTTGAAGCCAAGGACAAGTCTCGAAGTCCTGTTCTGGATAAATTGTAAAGGTCGAAGAGTAGAGGCAAGAAGATTTAGAAAGAGGCTGTTGCAATAGTACAGCCTAGAGAGGACCAGAGCTCTTGAGACAGTGAGCATCTGGGGGAAAGCGATAAAAGGAAGAATACCTCTGAGGAGATGAAGCTGATCGTTTGACTTCTTCGAGACGTCAGAGATGTAAGGAGAGAAGGAAAGGGTGGTGTTGAAGATTATCAGGTTCTTAGCCTCACAGAACGGAGCAGGAAGAGGGCTCTGAGTGGGCGGCCAGAAAGAGGAAAGTAGGGAGCGGGTAACCCAATGTGAAGGATCTCAGTCTTACTGGCATTAAGTCAGATATCATTGGAAGCACACCATTCCTGAAGTGCGGCCAGGCAGTCTGGTATGAGAGAAGAAGTAGAGGTGGCTGAGGGGAGCCTGAAAGAGCTGAGTGTCATCTGCATAACATTGAAAATTAGAGCAGAAAGAAGCAATTCAGTGGGCAAGAGGTGCCAGGTAGTGGTTGAAGAGCCAGAGAGCGAGGTTAGACCCCTGGGGAACACCACAAGTAGAGAGAGAGAGATGGAAGAAAGACCCCAGTTGGACCTGAGACGGTAGTCGGTGAGAAAGGAGGTCAACCAGTCCAGAGACTGATCAGTAATACCAAGGTTGCCACAGAGGCGATTGAGCAGGATGGCATGGTTGACTGTGTCAAAAGCAGAGGATAGATCCAGGAGAATGAGGACAGAAGGGAGATTAGAGTTAAGATTGGACAGCGTCTTCATGTGTGTTCAGAAGAGCAGTTTCCGTGATTCTGGCAGCTCTGAAGCCAGACTGGTGGTCATGGAAGCAACCGACAGATTCAGTGTGTAGATTAAGCTGGGAGATGGCCAGTTTTTCCAAGAGTTTGTCCACGAAAGTAGTGATGGAGATCAGGCGATAGTTGGGGGGAGGGGAACGTTCCAGTGGCAAAGGAGTGATTGCAGAAATCGGCCAAGGCTGGAGCAAGAGTGTCTCTTCAGCACGGAGGGACCCACACTGGGCCCGGGACACACACGGGTCTCTCCTTGTGCTGGGACCCAAGACCAGAGATCCTCACTCCAGCAGAGGGTGAGGACCAGCAGGCTTACCTCCGTCTGAGCCCACCCCTCCCTCAAAGGTGCAGCCTCTGGCCGAATGGAGCTGTGGCTCCCACTAGGCCTCCTCCTCCGATCAGTGCCCGGGAAACTGGTGCTGGGTCCAATCTGCAGTTCTCTGGGGCCGGCGTGCCTGGGTACCTCTCCTCGCACCCACAGCCCCCAGTCTCGGGTCCAGATGTTCTCTGTATCCCCCGCTGGCCACACAGTAGCATGCTCACTGTGCGCCACGCTGCAAGACTCCACTGCGGGTGGGACCCAAAGGGGCAATCACCGGCCTCCCCCTATTTGCCGGGACCTTCCTTGATCACGCGGCCACCAAACACACCTGGAATCCAGCAAACGTTTAAGGCCCAAGACGCGCCTCTGCTCAGAGTTGAAGGCTGCCGCCGCAGGAACAGGCTCAGCATCGGGGTCTGTAAATCATGGGATAGGGGGTGGTGCTGTGCCCTTGAGTTTGTAAGGCAATCGGGGGTTACTTTTATTCCTTAGGCTCCCGTTGTTAACCCAATATTGATGCAATGAATGCTGTGCAGTATATTAAATCTAATCCACTTAAGTGAATAAGTGGGACACAAAAATAAGGCAAATATAATGAAGAAGAAACAAGAAATCAAGCAGACAACAAAACACAAGTCATTGTTGAAGTAGGACAATTCTGTATTTGATTACTCACACGGATTTGTGGGTATCACTATTTGTGAGGTGGCTATCATCCCAGACATGAGAGTCTGCAACCAATGTCCGTGATAACATCAAAACATGGAGTGTGATAATAAAAGAGAACAACCTATTAAGTCAAACTCATTGGAAAAACATAGGCAACAAAAATAAGAATAAAAATTGCAACAAAGTATAAGTTGCAATGGCTGTAACACACACCTGATACTTTCCTGTTCTATATTCACAGACAAAGTAAGTTTTAATCCAAGTGGTGGTGTTGGATAAAACAGAAAGACATGCAGATAAGGAGGAGGATTGATAGGCAGAAGTAAGGAAAAAGAGAACATGTAGTTGACAAAAGCAGCAAAGTAAAGACAGGAGTATGTTTGCCTGTCCTTGTTCTAAATTAGGAACAAATCCATAAGATCAACATAAATTCGGCTGCTGTGGCTGGGAAGTGATTCCTCGTTCTTCCCAATGTAAGGTCTGGGTAGAGAATGCAAACATTAAATTCCTGGTATTTCTTCTCGGATGTATCGTCTTTGTCCGAGGTAAAAGTTTGCCAACGCAGTGGGGGATCCCAGTTTTGAAAAATAGGTGTCAATGTATGGGTGGATGGACTGACACCTGTATTTCCCTCAAAGTTCTTGCGTTTCGGCGGTTACTGACCACAAGGATAGTAAAGAGAAATGAAGTGTTCCGCCTTCAGCAGGGCCATGAAGGACAAATTCTGCGAGATAGAGAGAAAGAGAAAACCTTGTAAAGAAAGACATGTTGCTAAGATGATGTGCATATGGCAGTGATAGTCATTATAATGGTGTCCCAGAGGTGAGTCAGGGTTAGAATTAACGTAAAGAGTGAGATAAACCAAAAAGGGAAGAGGGAAATCTCCACTGGAATATCTAGTTCAGTGTGTTAGTCATGCAAACCTTTCTACTTTGGCTGCCTACTCATCAGTGAAAGGGATAGAAAAGATGTGCACTTATTCTATCCAAAATAGTCCCTTAATGCCAGTGCTCAACATCCCGCGTCTCCCCCCAGTTTACGTGACACCATATCACCTAGGTGGGAGTAAAAAAGTGGCAAATAACCACATGAGATACAGGCTCTGTACCTTAATGTTATTGTTCAAAGAATTAATGTATGGGTATCGCTTCCAAACCATCACAAAATTGTTTGAACATCATTTATTTCTTTTTTAATAAGCAGTTGCAATAAAATAAGTAATTCACAATATCAGCTCTTGTATCCCTTTTGCACAAAAAAGGTTTAGAGGTGCATCCTCAAATCCCCCAAATACAGTCTTAGATTCATAAAATGTTGTACAAGGTGCGAACACAGTAGGTTCTCCGTCTTGCAAAGAAATGCAGTCATGCAGATGTTGCATGTCAAAGACTCAAGAACGTCCCATCGAGATGCTTTCACCTTTTTGGTTTTCATGGTAACTGGAAATTCTGTGGCATAAATCAGCTGACACACTAAATGTTATTTCTTGTTCCATTTGCCAACGTAATCCAATTGTGGCTGGTTTAACACATTTTCTGCAAATCAGTACTGTATGGTATCACATGTCTGTGTCACTTTCAAAGCTGGTGCGCATAGTGATCTTTCTTTTCACATCCAGAGGGAGTTGGGCTATATTTGAACTACTTTACTGAATCCTTTGGGCTACATGTAGGTTTCCCTTTCTGGATACTGTTACCATACACGCAATTATTTTTTGGAGAGGTGTGGAACCTCCGACAACCTACAGATGGCCACATAAAATATTTCTTAGGAGGATATCTGTAGGTTGTCAGTGGTACTGCACCTCACCTATAGAATAAATTGTGAGGACATCTGTCAATTATAGTTCATTGGAGAGGTGTATTACCACTGACAAATGTTTTCTCCTGCTCATAACTGATTTCCATTTCCCGTTTCCTTTTTATTGGAGAAGTTAAGTACCAGTGACACCATACAGATATCGTCATAATAAATCTCAATGAGATTTCTTATGAGAATATCTGTATTCTGCCATGTGGGGACGTCACGTGATCGCGGGAGCGCGATCTCGCGAGATCTCGATGCAACGGGATCTCGCGAGCCCGCGCTCCGCGACACAACGTTAAGGAGAACGTTGCCGCGAGTATTGGCAGATCGCCAGACCAGCAGGTCTGCACACAGCGCTGCTCCTGTTAAGGAGCCACTATAAAAGAGGCCCATAGAAGTCTCTACAGTCCAGCTTCCAGGGCATAAGTCCAATGCCACAGGAGGCCACATGGGGGCCCTGGAAGCTTACAGCCTGCTATCCATTAGCACATCCTGCCTCCAGTGAAGTAACTGGGAGGTCCAGACTGGAACTGTGAGTAACTCCCCTGCCCTGCTCAAGGACAAGTTATGCCCACCAGTTTGTCTTAATAAAGACAGTTAAGACCCATCTGAGCGTCCTGTCATCCTTAGAGGCGACTACCTAATTGGCGATGAGGATACCAAAATACCCACGGGCCCACCATGCAAGACACCACACCGCCCCCTGCGTTTCTCCCTTCACCTGGGACCCCGGTAATTCCGTGGATACAATGGTAGCCCCTTTTCACCACGTATCTGGAGGCTGTGGGCGGCACAGGATATGCCCCCGCCAGGAAGAAGGCGATGCTGCTGAACGCAATGGGGGTTGAAGGTCAGCGCATTTTTCCCAGCTTAACAGCCATACAAGTAGTCGATGACCACGACGACGTCTACAAGGAGGCGACCTGTCGCATTGTGAAGAGGTTAACTTATAAGGAGAACGTGGTGCTACACAGGCTGAGGTTCTACACCCGTAAACAACAAGGCAGCGAACCCGTGGACGACTATATCACCAGGATGAGGGAGCTGGCTTCTCTTTGCGCGTTCGGCGAAAACGCAGAACAAGTTATCTGCGACATGCTGGTCGTTCACACTAACTCCAGGAAAGTTCAGGACAAGTTCATCCAAGAAAAAGAAGTGACCCTCGACAAGGCCATCCAAATTGGCAGGGCAGAGGAAGAAACCTCCAGCAGGCGCAAAGAGGTGGGAAGCCACCTGGCCATTCCCGAACTTGCGGTGCTGCAATGGAGAGGGCGCAGAGACAAGCAATCCCGCGACAGCCCCAGAGACAAAGGCCCAAGACAAAAGGATCTGCCGAAATGTTATAGATGCGCCAGTACCAAGCACATGGCGAATGATCATGACTGCCCCGCCAGGAATAAGGAGTACTCCAAGTGCGGACGCATTGGTCACGTGGACCCAGCATGTACGTGGCGGGAGAAAACCGTTTCCATTCGTCGATGGCGACCGCGCCTCAAGTGATGACGAGCTACAGGACAGACCCATGATCATCATGGTCAACGCCCTCCACGCCAGGAGAAAAAAGCCCCACTGCAACATTAAAGTGGACGGAATGGAAACACGTGTGATGGCAGATTCGGGATCAGACCTCACAATCCTCCCCATCGACACGTATAAGGAAATAATGGGACAAGCACAAGTGGAAATCAGAACGACCAGGCAAAAACTGATGGTCTTCGGAGGTGCAACTGTCAACCTGCTGGGCTACATCAGAGCCTGGATTGATTTCAAAGGGAGGTCTACCACCACCAAAGTGTACTTCTCACCCAAAGGCCCAATCGTGCTTGGATGGGACGATCAACACAGACTCAGCATTAAACTGGATCCCAGCACTCCGGAACAGGTACTTATGGTCTCCTCAGGAGCAGCGCAAAATTTCAAGATGTTCCCTAGCCTGTTTTCCGAGAACCCAGGGAAAGTGAGAGACTTTGTCCACAAGATTCGTTTGAAGCCCAATGCAGTGCCGGTGAAACACAAAGTTAGAGCAGTATCTTCCACGGCGAGACCTGCATTAGATGCCCACCTTCGGAAAAAGGTCGAAGAAGGAACCATCGACACCGTGGAATCCTCCGAATGGTTGAGTCCAGTAGTTCTAGTTAAAAAGAAATCCAGCAACGACCTCAGAATATGCATCAACCTGAGAAGCCTTAATCTAGAGGTTGTCACTGATAGCTTTCGGCTCCCCAGCATCAGCGAAATTGTCCTCATGATGAAAGGGGCGGCAATCTTTTCGAAGCTGGACATGCGTGATGCCTATCACCAAATTCCTCTACACAAGTCTTTACGCACCCTGACGGTGTTCATCACTCCGTTCGGCACCTTTCAATATACCCGCATGCCTTTTGGGTTGGGTTGTCTTTGGCAGCGTCCGCATTCCAGAGAATGATGAATTCCCTACTTAAAGGACTCACAAATGTTTCACTCTTTCAGGACGACATCCTCGTGTACGCCAAGGACAACGAGGCACATGACAAAGCACTCAGGGAAGTCCTGAGCAAGCTTCAAGACGCAGGCGTCCATCTACGCCACGAGAAATGCGTTTTTGGAGTGAGCAAGGTAGAATACCTTGGGTACTGCATCTCAAGCGAAGGGGTGAGCCCCAAAAAGAATTTTATGGAGGCCATTACAGATGCCCCGGCCTCAATGTTCAGAGAAGAACTATGCTTGTTCCTGGGCCTAGCAGAGTACTATGCAAAATTCGTCCCAAGGTTCTTCGAAACCACGTCCCCCATGAGGGAGCTTCTGAAGGGGGCAGCCTACTCCTGAGGGCCAGAACAGAATGAAGCCTTCACTGAAATCAAAAGGAGAATTCTACACGTACAATGCCTGAAACCGTTCAACCCTGAATGGGACACCTGTATCACAACGGACACCAGCGTGTACGGGCTGGGGGCCACCCTGACCCAGAAGAAGGGCGACACTGAAAATATCGTGGCATTTGCATCAAAAGCCCTATCATCAGCGGAGAAGAATTACTCCACCGTTGAGAAAGAAATGTTGGCATGTGCCTGGGCCGTCGACTATTTCAGATCTTATGTTTGGGGCACGAAATTTAGACTGGTCACTGACCACAAACCCCTCATTCATATGTTGAGCCCGGGCGGCACCAAGACTGCCACCCCGAGACTGGCCAGGATCGCCGCAAAACGGCAAGAGTACACATACGAGATAGCCCACATTGCTGGTTTGAAAAACACGCAAGCGGACTGCATGTCTAGGCTCCTCAACCAAAACGCCCCTGGGACCACATTCTTGGAAGATTAATGTGTCGTAGCCTCTTTAAGTGACTTGAGGAACGGCGAGTACTTGGATCTAAATGAGCGCCACTGGCAGGAAGAGTTCGAGCAGGACGATACTTTAAGGCGCACCGCAGCCTGGGCCCGCGAAGGGTGGCCTGACGAAAGAGCAATCCCTGAAGGCCTATGTCCATACTGGAAGGTGAACGATGAAATCACCACCATGAACGGTCTCATTCTGAGAGGCGACCAAGTGATCCCACCCAGCGGAATTCGCAAAGTGATCCTGTGCAGAGCACACTCAGGCCCTCTGGGATGCAACATGACCTGACGCAGGATACGCGATGCCTACTGGTAGCCAGGCATGGATCAGGACATATGACAAATGGTCGAAAGGTGCCATGAGTGCACAGTGACAAGCGTCTGGCTGTGAGACAAGCCCCAATGCTGCCCACCAAAGTCCCCAAAGGGGTGTGGCACAAACTAGGGTTGAATTTCATCGGGCCTCTGGACAGCATGTACCCCAGAATATAAATATGGGATAGTCACGGTCGACTATTTCTCCAAATGGGTCGAAGTCGACTTCACCTCGGACATCACCACAAGCACAGTCATCAAAGCACTCACCACCATATTCCAGCGCGAAGGCCTCCCCGAGGAAATTGTGACGGACAATGGAGTCCAGTTGGTCTCTCGAGAGATGGAGAAATTCTTGAACCTCAACAACATTCGGCAGCGGAGAGCAAGTCTCTACCACCCACAGGCCAATGGCCTGGTCGAGCGGGCGAACCGCTTCATCAAAGGGGCGCTGCAACTAGCGCATGCCTCCGGCCTACACCCGTACAAGACGGTCAAGGAGGCTGTCGCAGCCCACCGCATCACCCCCAATGCCGTCACCAGCGTTTCACCTTTCCATCTGCTAAGGGGGAGGAGGGCAGCATCCACACTGGTACCACCTTGGCTCCATCAAGTGAGGGCTGACGAAGATGTGGACATGGAAGATGTGGGTTTCCGTATGCAGCGTAACAAAGAAGCCATGAAGGCTCAAGGGGACATGCGTCGAGCCGCTCGCCAGGCAACAGTTAACAAAGGCGACCTGGTAAAGATACATCTCCCTCACAAAGACACTTCGACCGGCTCCAGATACAGCAGTCCCATAGAAGTCATCGAGAAAGGGTCAAACCACATCTGCACCAGCGATGGAAGGAAATGGAATCTAGAAAGGGTGGCCATGTACCGCAGAAAAGAATCCGTTGAGCAGCCACACTGGGAAACCGGAGAAGACCCAGACCAACAAGAGCCATCCGAAAACCCTCACCAGTCAGGAAGAGATGCCTCGGAGTCACCCTACGGCGGCGAGTTCTCAAGTGTCCACTCCCCAACTCCACTCAGGGAGTCACAGCGAAGGGCAAGACAAGGAGAACCTGAATCACCCGCACCTCCACAAGAGTGCTCCCGCAGCCCTGTCCCATTTCCGGATCAAGGCAGACCTCAGAGAGAGAAAAGGAAACCCAGCAAGTTTGCAGACTTTGTCATAGAATGACCTTCTATAATTTTCCCAGCAAAGGAGGTGTGTGGGGACGTCACATGATCGCGGGAACACGATCTCGCGAGATCTCGATGCAACGGGATCTCGCGAGCCCGCGCTTCTGCGACAGAACGTTAAGGAGAACGTTGCCACGAGTATTGGCGGAGAGCCAGACCAGCAGGTCTGCACACAGCACTGCTCCTGTTAAGGAGCCACTATAAAAGAGGCCCATAGAAGTCTCTACAGTCCAGCTTACAGGGCATAAGTCCAATGCCACAGGAGGCCACATGGGGGCCCTGGAAGCTTACAGCATGCCATCCATGAGCACACCCTGCCTCCAGTGAAGTAACTGGGAGGCCCAGACTGGAACTGTGATTAGCTCCCCTGCCCTGCTCAAGGACAAGTTATGCCCACCAGTTTGACTTGTTTATAAAGACAGTTAAGACCCATCTGAGCGTCCTGTCGTCCTTAGAGGTCACTACATGCCAGTGATCACGTGTTTGCCTATGATGTGTTAAACACTGCTGGGACTCATCACATCCTTGTCCCAGTGAGTGCATCCACGATGGCCACTACTTTGTCCAAACCCAGGAGGCCTGCAAACATGGCCGCCATGGAGACAGACGCCCCGCACAGCCATCTACAGTGCCTAGGAGGGCCTGCCATAATGCAGCGATCAGATTGGTGCGTGGAAGCACCAAATCAGCTCGCCCCACCGAGCCGGGAGGCTAGTTTCGCCTGTCTTGCCTGGATGCCAATCTGACAGTCGTAGGAAGTGCTCCAGTCCTGCAGATACTCCAGAACGCATAGCAGTATTTGCCTAATGCCTTCTGTTTCCCACTTAAACTCATCCCTGCTTTTTCATCATTGCGAGGCTCGTTGTCGTTCTGCGAAGTCTCCTGCGCTGCACTTGATCACCTTTCTGTAACTACCATCTCCGAACCTTTATGTGCGGTGCTTCCGGTTCGTACATACTGCAACAACTGAATTCTGGCCTGCACGTAGCAGTGTGCTGCATCTGAACTTGCTTTATTGCTACACCGAAACACTCATTCAGCCGTGCACTGCTTCTGACCTTACTTTATTGCAACACAGGCCAAATTCTGCAATGATATATACAACCAACAGATGTCACTACCCACTTGCTCTGTTGCTTCTTTCCTTTTTGTCCTTCCTCCCTCGAGCTGTCCCTTCTTCCCCTTGCGCTGTCCGTCCTCGTCTTCTTATGCTGGCCTCCTCCCCCTCTTGTGCTGTTCCCCCCAAGCTTTCATCTATTGGATTTGTTTTATTCTCCCTCGTATTGTATTTATGTCTTATCCCTCCCCCACCCCCATAGTGCTTCCCTCACCCCCACGTACCTGCCCTTCATTTACACTCATGCTGTAAATTCTGTCTCCCTGTGCTGACATTCCCCATTCCTTCCCTCCAGACTAACCGTAAAATGCAATAAACTACAAACGCCAAAACTATTGGGTGTTCCAATGCTTGCTTAAATAGTAAAAACAGGTTTAAATAAACCCATCAGGACCACCTCTTTCAAAATCATAACTCTGCCATTCGGTCACACGTTCACTCTTTCTTTTATCATGTGTCTCTATGAGACGCTGTATTTGCGCCACGAGATCACTCATTTTAGATTGTAGCGGCTGACAATCTGACCTTGTTCAGGGACAGCCTTGTAAGCGACATCAGTGGACGGTTCCTTTGTCCTTGCTGGCACACTGCGTCCTTCACATTCATTCATTGAACAGAACATGTTCAACTGATCCTGCAAGTTAAGATGCAATTTGCTGGCACGCGGGCCCCAGCGATCCCATGAAAGCTTAATCCTTGAGTTGCGTGTTAACACCTGCAGGTCCCATTCGTAATCCTTCCAGGTGCACTATATCAAAGGCAAAAACGTTTAGTAGCTACTTTTGAAATTGTTATTCTTGTTTTGCATCTCAATGATGAGAAATTAAAGAGATTATTAATGAGGAGACTGCAGTTTTCCGTTCGAATTTGGGTTGTGGCACTCGTTAGCAAACTAAGCCTCTTTTGAGACTGACGGGCAGGGTGGAGCCGGAATTACGGTGACTGTTTTTAATAGAAAATATAAGCAGTTATAGCTTTCGGGGGAGAGGGGGCGGTGTCGAAAGGGGCGTACCAAAAACAATATTTTTACTCATTGGGGGGGCGGGTCAGTTTAAAAACGCTTGAATATCACTGCTCTAGACTCACAGCATGAAGCAGCAACAGGATCCGGGCAGATCCGAGTAGGTTCCTGTACCTGTTACTGCTTCATGCAGGAAATGCATATTGCAAAGCACAGCTGCTAGCATTACAGTGGGTTCCATCAGACTACTGCTGGTTGTTTGAAGTGCAAAAAACAAGGGGGGGGGGGGGGGGGGGGAGTCCTGAGAGTACCCCATAAGTCCTGGTAACGAGAGACTTACCCATAGTGTTTAGCTCACTGTCTTTCACAGAGGCGAAATATACAAACCACATCAGTCTTTGTCCTGCCCTAGGGTAGTCCAGCACCGAAATGCGAGGCACTTCAACTCTGAGCTACCAAAACATATCTAGAACCATTGTGTTCTAATAATTATTGGGCACAGATAGCACTGACTAAATTTTTAATGGCTTTGGATTTGGGTAACAAAAGTCTCAAGCAGCATCTAAGCCGATCGGACAAGTAAAAACTGTGACAACTAATTGTTCTAGTGATCTACAAACTCAGGTTTTATGAATTAGTTGTATGTAATAATCATTTTTTTATTCTTTGATCGTTACCTACTGTCTGATTGTCCTAATTTTAATAACAAGTATTATATATGAGTCTGCTGTTAAGTGAAAAGTTATATTTTGGCTGCTTCAGTCTGTACACTGTAAATTGAATATTTAGTATGCTTTTTAAATTGAAAAATTATGAATTTGTATATTGAAAAGTGGTTTAAAACAGCTAAAACAATAAAAAAAAATCTAGAACCATTGCTACACAGAATAGTGAAGGGGTTATTTTTTTCTACTGTATAATCATATTCAATGAGCACGTGAATCCTTAAAAGATCCAATGCTGGAAAAGGAACTAGTTACTTATCTGTAACTCCTGTTCTCAAGTATTAGTATCTTTCGTGGATTCACTTGCACTCCTCCCACCTACCCCTTCTTTGTTCCTACTGCCACATTACGTGCACTTCCAAATCTGAAGCTGCCCACCAGGGCCGGAGCCAAAGAGGACCAACGTCATTGGCCGGGGCAGTACGACCCAGAGACAGAAATAGGCTACACAAGCGACAAACAGTCCCAAGCATCAAAGCAAAACTGCTCCAAAATCAACAAGGATTTCCAGCCCGATGACGGGTAATATTCATCATCAAAGTTTATTTGGATAAAGGAATCCATAAACCACATCACAAATAAAACAATACATGATCTCAAGCAAGATGTATAAAAACAAAGTATTACAATTATGTACAGTGCAACATCAATAAAAACCAATAAAAGTTAAATTATTCATGCAGTAGATGTTTCCTTCTGTTCCATGACTTTCTTAAGAATTCCAGGCACCCCGTGCAACAGGAATTGAATCAGCACGTAGCAAAAAGGTCAGAGTAGGTTGACATTGATGAAAATTGGCTTCTCTCAAAAACAGAGCAATAGTCTGCTTCCCAATATCTTGGTAATATGGGCACAATAAAACAAAATGTTGCAAATCTATCTGCATTGCAGCCCGCAGGCTTCTCATGGCCCAACCAGTTATTCGTATTGTCCTCGAGCCATAAAAGGCTGAAACGTGCCCTGGTCAGTGCCCAGCGGACTGTCACTTTGTCGCTATACAGCAGGTAGGGTTGAATTGTCTTGTTGAGTGATTAACATATGCTTTCTATTTGAATCGTTCAGAAACCCAGAAGTTTTCCGGTTTGAAAGAACTAAAGTGCGGAACACCTGCTTATACTTATTAGACTCAACTGTGGATAGCAATACATCTGGGCAATGCAGACTTAGAACATTCAGCTGTGAAAGGCATTTTGAAATAAAATTCAGCCATGGTATTTTTTGCCAAGAAGATCCCCTCATTAAACCTTTAATGATACTATGGGTGAGGCTGGCTGCTGGGTTTGACCATAACGTTAGCCAATGCAGCAGCTGTGCCCTATATAACCCAGTCATCCCCTATGTGGGTGATTTATGTGCAGCATAGTTTGGTGCGGAACAAGGGCGGCCCAATAGTTATAATATATTTTTTTTAAAAAAGGTTCTCAGTTAGCGCAATACATGTTATTTTTTCATTGCCCCAAAGTGCTGCTCCATATTTAGACGTAGCTTTAGCTTGAACTTCCAAGATTGTGTGGATTGGTTGACCCTGGCACATGGACCTAAAGCACGAGATGCCCCTCACAGTTTGTTTCAATTTCATACTCTGTTTCTGTATGTGAGATAGCCCCCGCCAATTTTCAGTGAAGCAAATGCCCAGGTAGTCAAATTTAGTGACCTGTGGGATAACAGCTCTATTACTGGTCATGTTACGCATTTTAATCTTTTTGCCTCCCTTTCGGGAGCATGCCATCACTGATGATTTACTAGTGTTTACTGATAGCTTCAATTCTGACATGAATTCAGTGCACACATCAATCAACTGCTGTAGCGCTTTCGGGGTGCAGGCAATTAAAACTGTATTGTCTGCGTACGCCAATACAGGCAGGGCTTTGGTGCCCACCCTAGGGAAATCTGCCTTTGTTTTCAATATTACTTTATTTAGCCCATTAATGTATAATTCAAATAGTACAGGGGCTACAACACAAACATGGCGCACTCCCGAGGCTACATCAAAGTAGCCTGTGCATTGCCCCTGCTCCCCAAAATGAACACATGCTCTATTGTCCTCATGGATGATCTGCAGTACCTTTAACAACTCTGCCGAGCACCCCATGAACCAGAGCACCTGCCATAGGTTGACCCTGTCCACTCGGTCAAAGGCTGTGCCCCAACTATTTATAAATGTAATGCTTGTTCTCGAGTACCCAGACCTGGCCTAAAGCCATATTGAGTTTGAGAGAATTTGGCTTTCAGATATCCATTCCTCTAGATGTTGCAAGCTAGCAAGTCCAAATATCTTGAAGGAGGTGTCCAACAGAGAAATGGGCCTATAGGCCTTGGGGCGACCCAGATCCCTTTTTAAATATGGGATATATAATGGCATTTTTCCACAATTGTGGGTATACTCCCGACTCCAGGTATGAATTAAAGCAGGTTGTCAGCAGTGGTGCCCACAATTCTAATTCCCCTTTTGAGTAGGTCTGCAGGGACTGCATCTGGGCCTGGTGCACGCTTTTGTGATTGTTTAACTGCGGTTTCCACCTCCTTCAAGGAGAGGTGCAATGTGGAACACCAATCACCGCCCTCATATCTAACTACCTGGCCCATATACAGGGACATAGAATAGTCTAGCCAGGTTTTGGCACCTACATGATTTTCCCTATGTGACTTGCCCCTCTTATATGATGGTCCACCTGCAACCAAGTCCCAGAATTTCTCAGAGTCTTTGTTGGAGGCGGCCAGAAGAAATTCTTCCCACGCTGCATTCTCCAAATGAATTTTCCTGCTTTCCACTGACCTTTTGTAAATTGCCCTTGCCCTGATCACATCTCCCCTGGTACTATCCATATTGCACAGAGCTCCCTTCAGTGTGCTGTGTGCAGCCCTACATGTATCCTCAAACCAACTGGCTAGGTTTCCTTTGCCAGATTTGAAGTCCCTCTGAAACAAGTCTGTCAGGGACCTCCAGAGTTTTTCAGAGGAGAGTATAATTTGGTTTGGCTTTGTGTCATGACGAAGGATACTTGTGATGTGGTTGAATCTCATATTCACTGCTTTGTGTTGGACCAGTTTCTGGTCGCACTTGGCCCATCATACCCTGCCCATCATACCCTGCATTTGCAATGTGGGTTTATGTCGCATGAGTCTAGGTGTGGGTGGGCAACAGTGGATAGATCTGGCCGTTCCCGTCTTAAGATCAGCTTCAGAGGGAAACAATCGCTGACAATTTCATCCACAAACGCAAATTCCATAATTAGATGCTAGTGTTGGACATGCATGCAAAAATAATCGATAGTAGAGGTGCCCTGAGTGCCTGCAAATGTGATCTTAACCAGTACATCCGAGTGTACACAACCGTTTAGGGAGCGGAAGCCCCACTCCATGAACCACATGTTTAACTGCAGGTCCCTTGAGCACATTGTATCGTAACACATCTGCGGGCGGGCAATCCCATATGCAAAATCTTCTCCCGCATCCAACAGGTCTGTGGGGATCCCATTATCTAGCTTCTTGTTAAAATCCCCTCCCAAAACCTCTACCATTTGTTCACTCACCAAATTTAGAAGTGTGGCTTCAAACAGATCTTTTATTACCCCTAGCCTATTTTTTCTCTGAGGCATGGAGGACAGGGGGTTATAAAAACGAGTTTATAGCCCCGGTCAGGTGTCACTACAACGTATTGAAAAGTGGGAACGTTCAGCACCCTTTCCTCAATATGGCAGTTTAATGAGGATTTAATCAGGATTGCCATTCCCCCATAGCAGCGGCCTCCATTATTCTTGTGCACTGGGGTTGAAAATGAATTATCCGCCCAGACAAACCAGAGCCAAAGCCCAGGTTTCCTGGAGAAATATATCATATGTCATCATGTAAGAGACTACATCCCTCATTTGTAATTTTGACACTGCGATATTCCAGCTAAAAATGGTAACCACATGGTCTGGGCTGTGCACAGGTTCATGCTGGGATGGTTAGTCTCCCCAGGTGCCGAAAAGGACTTGGAAGTCCTGCCACCGACCCTGTGAGATTTAAAATTCCTACCTCAGGAGTCAGTCAAACTCCTCAATGCCCACCAAGGTGCCAAAAGGAGTTTGAGGTGATAATTGCACCACCACCCATCTTGGCACCTCCATTCTGTGGGCAACTAGCCCTGCCCCCAACCGGCTATGCAATTGTGGGGATAGCGTGCAATGGATTTTATAAACAAAAAAAAACTGCCAGGGGGCGGACGATACTAGTATTAATATTGTTCCCCATAGTCTGCTATGCAGGGTTAAGTGCAGCAGTCAGATAGACCAGCATAGCCAGAGGTACTACTGAAACTATCACACAGTCCCCATCTCCCTGTTTTGGGGTTTTACCTATCCAGGAGACCCTTCTCACCATCAGTATGCCCCTGGGGTTGATCTTCCTGCCGGGTAAACGGGTATTAATACATTGGGAAGTTTTATTGATTAAGGCGACTGTAGTTTCTTCCACCCCTTCTACTAGGGAGGGGATACCCATTATAACTCCCACTAACGGTGCTGCTTCGGGCGGAAGGTCGATTATGACTTTATTCGGCTGCTGTCTCATGGCATCCTGTTGAGTTGCAAATTTAGGGGGTGGAGTTGTCGTTAGGCCTGTGCCACTTACTATGGCACTCATGCTCATTCCCAACCTATTCTGGTGGGTATACACGGGGACCTTTGGGCGTGCAGGGTGTTCATTCCTCAGGGCTTCATTCTGAGATGTCAGATGTGCTCCGATTGCTGGGTTCAGAGATTTCTCCTATGGTGACTGCACAATTAGTAGACACCACTTCTTTTCAAATTCTAAGACATCCTTCTTCCTCCCCCTGACTAAATCTTCCAAAATGGTCAGGGCGATATTGAGAGTCTTTCAGTGATGCAAGTAAGGATGGGGTCTAATTTCCTATCCAGCAGTTCTTCCAGGGTTTTGAAATCACTGGATGCGGAGTCCATTGAATCATTACCCCGTTCCAGAGATGGTTGGAGTGAGTCTCTACCCTCAACACCCCCCTTCTGACACACTTTGTATTGAGGAGCCTAGGCCCAGCGCAGCCATATCCGTCTGGTGTGATGTTGCCACCCCCGCTGGGTCGCTTAGAGTGGTACTACAGTGTGAGCGAAGTTGACTGATGTTTTGGCACGGTGGGAGTTGTGATGTACCCTCCAGCAGCTCACTTGTGTGGGAGGATACAAGTTCAATAGCGCTTTCTGTGCTTAGATCCGCTCCTCAATTTTCCCTGCCATTTGTTTTAGGTATTCTTTTAAAGTTGTTTGATGGGAAATTTGGGCCCCAAGCAACTTGGGTCCTGCCAGGGTAGATTTATTCTTTTTAGTTTTGTTTGCAGCCAGGTGGGAAGAAGTGGGTCTCTTGCTATGCGTTTGGTCGTGGTGAAGCACTGGGTGAGCCAGATACACTAAAGTGCAGGCAGTGCAAGAGTAGAAATGATGCAAGCGTGCAAAACAGTGTTCCTCTTCTTTTGGCCCATGCATAAGTCTAATAAGGTTACTCACCGTAGTGACCACCTTACTTCTAGTCCATAGTCCCCTTTCCTCCATACTTATGGGACATTAGACCCGAGTACTTTGTAAAAAGCATCACATTTTTCTAAAATGTGTCCTTGCTCTTTTTACACGGGGTACCACATGCGGCCGTAACTCCGCCCTCCTTAGCTCCACCCAGCGCATCGCCCATCAGTCCTTTTCTATCGCCAGGTCAGAGATACTAGAGGAACCTTATTAGAGGTGACGGTGGGCAGGCATATGGAGGAAAGGGGACTATGGACTAGGAGTAAGGTGGTCAATATGGTGAGTAACCTTACTCTATGACAAGACTGGAGGCGAGCATTAGGCTTTCACTTCTTTTATTACTCTTCAGCAGTTTCAACTAAAACATGAGGAAAAAACTGAAAAAGATGTCTTTGTATACAACACTTTTCTTTTTTCCTTAACAAAACTACAAGTTCCAAGATATCTGTAGTCCATTTAGCACCATCCCTGCTATGACCACATCCTCTCCTTTAGGCTCCTCCTCTTCTTTTCCTACTCTGCAAGCAGATAAGTGCATTTCTTGTTTACCCCAAACTACACTGGCTTAGTTAGATAAATAAGTAGTCAGAACGGGGATTAGATTATGGAGATCATGTTCTAGCCATATATAACAGATTTTCGTAAGAGGCGCGCAAGTATTTTCAGGTTTGGGAGTAATTTGTCCTGTCAGAGTAATTACCTTATCAGAAGTACAATAAGCGTGCGCGCACAGCGAGTCGCATTATTGACTCAGGCGTAGAGAGCCTTCGGCGCACAGCAGCGAAGGTAGAGGAGCCCCGTGTCGCATTCACGACCCACCCGGGGACTCGCTTTCCCTTCTCAGGCCATACGCGGCAGCCCCCACCTTGGGGGGGGGGGGGGCGAGGGAAAAGAGTGACACAGCAGCCCCCTCCTTTAGAGAGGCGGGCCTGCAGCATGGCGCACTTCCCTCGCACACATGTTTGAAGCCCGGCACCGTTATTAGTCAATTACGCATTCAGCTAGAACGAAGTACATGCTTTGGTTCATAGCGTTCTAAATAAAGAACAAAATACGTCCTTTCCTCGATCCTTGCGGATCAGTGATCGGAGGGACGCACAAATACCAGGGCTACACGTCAGAAGATAACGTGGATGCAGGAGGCCCTCAAGCTGATCAGAGCAGAGAAGGGGCTCTGTAAGCGAGAAAGCAGCACACGCTGCAAACAAGGAAGTCACTAGCGCTTACCAGAGTGCAGAGAAAGTCAGCAGAATACAGGTGCCAGCCACTAGATTAAAAAAATATATATATATTTATATAATTATTTACAATACACAATCCTACTATTTTGAGGGGATTTCTGCGTTGGGGGCATAGGACTATCTCGGTCCCAGATTAGAGGATAATCCTCTTTGCCCGTACTGAACCAACGAAGCTGTGGGCGTGCAATAGACACCGCAGAGGTATTTAGGCACACAGTACTGTTAAAATGTCTGAGTTTGAGTGGAGCGAGGAGGAGCAGTCCCTGGACCTCACGGACAGTTTCAAACAAGTGCTGGGGAGCGTGTTGGCAGATGAAGTGGCACAGGGGGTGAAACCCCTCCAAGAGATGCTGGAGACCTTAGAGTCTAGGCTGACCCAGGCCAGAGAGAGCACCTTGAAAAAGAGCAGCACGCCTACTGAAGCTAAGGGGAGTACACAGACCCGTAAGAGGAAGGCCTCTTATGACCCCCCCCCCGGGTCGTTCATACAGGGTACCTTATAAGGCCCCAGAGGCTGCCGACCCTTTCTCCAAGCTTAAGGAACCTTTTATACAGCGATCAGCTGGGCCAAGCCTCGAGACCCCCTGCCCAGGGCAAGAGAATATGGGATCCGAAGAAGAGCCAGCGGAGGACAAACGATCCTCGCTAGAAGGAGATGAGAAGGAGGAGGAGGAATGGGTGAAACCCAGCGGTAAGAGAACCCGCAAAGAAAAACACGTGGACAAAGCCAGAGGACGATTCCGTTAGGTTTGATCCCGATAGTATCAGGAATCCAAAAGCCTCCGTTTGGCAACCATCTCCAAGAGTGACAAAATATATGACTGCCAGGCTAAGAAAAGCCTTAGACAAAGTAGTGAGGCAGCGCTTACGGGCAGAGTGCCCTCACCCAGACCTACCGGGCAAAGTAGCAGAGACGCCGGAACTAGATCCGAAGATGCTGGCCTTTGTCGCAAAGACAAGCAAAGACCCGAGGAAGGGTATTGATAGGTCCTGGCAGAGTTGTCAGGAGAATGTCCTGGACATCGCAGGACCCCTGGCTAAGATGATGGACCTGGCAGAGGGGGCAAGAGAAACGGGAGAGGAAATTGACCCTGAAACCCTAGCGAACTGGTCCCAAAGGGCGGTATGCCTGCCGGGGAACGCCAATTGCGCCATTTCGTCCGAGAGGTGACGAGGCCTTCTACTCAAGATTGACTCCAAGCTAAGTGATCTGGCGCATTACAAAGCAGGAGCGGCGGCCCAAGGACTCCTATTTGGAGATACTTTCGGCAAGGAGATGGACAAGTTCGTTACCACTTACATCTCTCTAAAGAAGGCTCAGGCATCCATCCGCAGGATATTTCCTGGCAGAGTTTTTGCCTGGACCGGCCGCCATCGGGGTCGATCGGCCAGTCGCCACCAAGGAGGAAAAAGACCCCAGAATTCAAGAGCGCAGTATTGGGAGTCAAAACAGCAAGACTCTTTCTTCCCATCAAGAGGTCGCTTCCCTAGAGGACACAGAGCAAGAGGAGCCGGCCGTGGCCAGAACTTTACACCAGATGGGAGAAGGGTACTATCCTCCAGTGGGGGGGGGGGGGGGGGGCTACGGGACTCAGCTCTGTTGGGAGAGCTGGCGCAAGCTATCCTCCGACGCATGGGTCCTGCAGACAATAAGAGGGTTACACATAGATTTCATTCAAGCGCCAGCGCAAGAGTCTCGCCCAGAAAAGATCTACCTACAGCAAGCAGACCGGGTCAAGCTTCTCCACGAGCTCCAGCAACTCCAGCTGAAAGGTGCCATAGAGATTTGCGAAGCGAGCCCTCGTTTTGTCAGTCCTATGTTCCTGGTACACAGGAAAGAGAAGGTACGACCCATTATAAATCTAAAGGAACTGAACAGCTGGGTGGTATTCTGACATTTCAAAATGGAAGGCATACACCAGCTTCGGGACACCCTGAGAGAGGGAGACTGGCTAACCAGAATAGATCTGAAAGATGCCTACCTTACTGGAATTCAGAGACAATCTGGCATTCCGTTGGAAGGGGCAGCTGTGGCGTTTCAGTACAATGCCCTTCGGGCTAGCCTCGGCACCCTGGGTCTTCACCAAGTTGATGAAGCCAGTAGCAGCAGCGATCCGGGAGAAGGGTATACGAATGATCATATATCTGGACGATCTTCTCCTCCTAGCCCAGGATCGGAGTACACTAGTGTATCAAACCGCCTGGGTGCAGGAGCTCTTACAATCTCTGGGCTTCCTAGTGAACAGAGAGAAGTCACAGAGCAAGCCAGCGCAAAGGTTAGACTTCCTGGGTTTCGTCCTAGACACCAGAAAGGCAACCTTCGAATTACCGAACAGAAAGATCAAAGATATCAAAAAGGAGATCAGAGACTGCCTGAAAGAGCCGCCTCGATCCAAGCTATTTTCCCGGGGCCTTTACATTATCGAGCCCTACAGGGACTGAAGATCAGTCACCTTCAACGGGGTCTGAGATACCACCAGAGAGTGCCCCTAGACCAGGATTCTATCACAGAACTGGCATGGTGGTTGAAGAATATGGACGCATGGAATGGGCGTGCCATCTTTGGAGACCAACCAGACCTAGTGATAGAATCGGACGCAAGTCGACAAGGATGGGGATCGAGATGCAGGTCCCTGGAAACCTGAGGGAAATGGAGCGAAGAAGAACTTCAGCTTCACATAAACTGCCTGGAGCTCCTGGCAGGGTCATTCGCCATCAAGGCATTCACCAGGGAGACAGCGAGTTCTTGCGTACTCATCAAAATGGACAACATATCAGCCGTGAGATATATAAATCACTTGGGCGGTACGAGGTCCAAACTGTTAGCAGAACTGGCAAAGGACCTCTGGCACTCGTGCCTTCAGTCCAGAACGTCAGTCACAGCAGAATACCTACCGGGGGAACTCAACGTGAGAGCCGATTGGCACTCGCATTATCTGACAGACTCCAGCGACTGGAAACTGGAGCCAGAGACGTTTCGACACCTGAACCAGAGATGGGGCCCGGTGCATTACAGCCTATTCACGTCACAGCTCAACTCGCAGACGAGCAGCTTTTTCAGCTGGAGGCTGGACCCAGCCGCACAGGGCACGGACGCTTTTCTCCAGACGTGTTCAGGACAGATTCATTACGCGTTTCCTCCCTTCGCGATGCTAAGCAGAGTACTAGCAAAGTATCGCCGGGAGAGAGCAGAGCTGATCCTAATAGCACCGATGTGGAAGTCGCAAGTGTGGTTTCCGACATTGATGGAGATTACCGCAGACTATCTCTGTTGCTCCCGTAAGGGCAGCACCTGCTAACGGACACAGCTGGATCGTTTCACCCTCAGAGTGAGGGGGACGCTCCCGCTGATAGCGTGCAGAATATCAGGAGACGCTGGGAACTGCCAGGCATTTCGACACAGGCTGCAGAGCTTATCGCGGAATCCTGGGCTCCCTCCACCCGGATGAGCTACGACGCAGCTTGGGCCAATTGGTCAAAATGGTGCAGAGGGAGAAATGTTCATCCCGTTTCAGCACCTATAGTCGCAATCTTGAATTTCTTAGCACACCTGTTGCAGGACGGGAAGGGAAGGCCTTTAGGACGATTCGGGCCTACAGGTCAGCCATCTCAGCAGGCCACTTGCCGGTGGAGGGCATACCAGCAGGGGAACACCCGGCAGTAGCCAGGCTCAAAAGGAGCTCGATACAAGGCACCTCCCGAGCCAAGGTATAGGCAACTGTGGGACGTCACAGTTGTGCTCAGGCTGATAAAAATCTGTCTGATGGCCAGCGGTCTATCGTTAAAACAATTATCAGGCAAACTAGCTGTGCTGTTGTGTCTGATATCATGTAACAGAGTAGCGGACGTGAAGGCCTTGGAGATTCATAGGAAGGTTTTTTGCCCTGAAGGGGTTACATTTTCGATAGCGAGGAGGACTAAGACGGGATCCACCTCAGTTCACTATCCTTATTTTCCGGATAATTCGAAATGCTGCGTCGCTAGATGCATTAAGAAATACGAAAACAGAACAGCCGAGTGCAGAGCAGCCGGCACTACCCAGTTATTAATAGCGCGCAGGAAACCTTTTCAGGCGGTCGCTACAGCTACCATAGCTAGATGGGGGCGCAAAGTGATGCAATTAGGGCGAGCAATTGTACATTTAAACAGTTTTATTTTAAACCTATTAGACGGATAGCAACAACTGTGTTAGGGACTCTTTAAACAAGCATAATGCTCGCCTTCAGTCTGGTCATTGAATGTAGATTACACCTGCTAACTGCGCAGGGAGTATTAATTCTATTAAAGACTAGGAGGCGAGCATTACTTTCCCTCCCTCATGCATACTGCACGTTAAGAAATGTTGGCATTGTTTGTGAGTATGTGCAGCAGTATCGTAACACCACCCTGATATTGTTGTTTGTATGCTCCTCAGAGGAAGACCAAAAGAGCAACTGAGATCGGAAGATACAGAGGTTTATGTACCGAAAGAATGTTTGCCTCGCAGCGAGAGTCGCAGCACCAGTTCAAAGGGTCCATTACGTTATTGGACCAGCTGCTGTTTCAAGTTGGAAGAATGCAGTTCAGAGCATTAAAAGAAGAGGAGCCTAAAGGAGAGGATGTGGTCATAGCAAGGGACAGTGCTAAATGGACTACAGATATCTTGGAACTTGTAGTTCTGTTAAGGAAAAAAGAAAAGTGCTGTATACAAAGACGTTTTTTCCTCATGTTTAAGTTGAAACTGCTGAAGAGTAATAAAAGAAGTGAAAGCATAATGCTCGCCTCCTAGTCTTTAATAGAATGAATACTCCCTGCGCAGTTAGCAGGAGTAATCTACATTATACTCGTATGTCCCGTCCCATTTCCTCCATACTTATGGGCGATTCCCAAGCACGCCTCACAGGAACTATGGGTGGATGGAAACCGCCTACTGAAAAAGTTTTTTTAGCACAGCCTGGCCAAACTGAGCATCAGATCTGGAAGTCCGGTCCAAACAGTAGTGTTTACAAAAAGCCGATGGAGAGGCCCAGGTAGCCACTTTCACAATGGTCTCCCAGGGGACATACTTTTGAAAGGCAACAGCAGGTGCCTTGCCCTGTACCAGGTGTGCGTGAATCCCTTTAGGAGGTTGGAGGCCCCGAACAGTGTAAGACTCTATAATACAGGCAGCAACCCATCTGGAGATGGTCACTTTGGAGGCCTGTTTACCCTGGGGATGACCAGAGGTCACCAAAAGTTGAGAAGAAAGCCTAAATTCAGACGTTCTGTCCAGATAGAACTTAAGAGCTCTTCTAACATCCAGGCAATGCAAAAGCCCTTCGGCTTCCGAAGCGGGGTTTGGGAAGAAGACGGGCAAGGAGATTGACTGATTAAGATGAAAATCAGAGACCACTTTTGGCAGGAAAGAAGGATTCGTCCTCAGGACAACCTTATCCTTATGGAAAACCAAGAAAGGATGCTCCACCGACAAAGCCGGGAGCTCACTCACGCGTCTTGCCGAAGTCACAGCTATCAAGGACACTTTCCACGAAAGGTGCTCAAGATCTACCGTAACCATTGGTTCAAAGGGCTTATGGCACTAGGCCGTAAGGACCACGTTCAGATCCCACATCGGATGCGGTTTGCGAACAGGAGGGTAAAGCCGCATTAGGCCCACAAAGTGCCTTTGAACCACTGGATTTGATAGTGAAAAAAAAGCACTAATACATGGATAAGTAGGCGGCAACAGCCGAAGTCCTGCATGAGAGGACATGAATGCCCGACTCTGCTAGATGAGACACGAAGGACAGCACTGTGTCGATCATAGCCATCCTATGGTCCAATTGTTTGGCTAAGCATCAGTGGCAGAACCAAAGCCATTTGCTCCTGTACTGAGCTCTCGTTGAGGGCTGCCTCAATAATGCGCATGTTATCAGCAGACTGGTTGAGATGTTCTAAAGATCTGAACTCCGGCACCATGCCGCCAAGCTGAACGATTGTGGGGAGGGGTGCCACAGCTGCCGATCTCTCTGGTGAAGCAGGTCGAGAGCCAACGGAAGCCTGATCGGTGCACAGACAGACAGATGTTGAAGCTCTGAAAACCAGAACCTGGCCGGCCACCACGGAGCTATGAGCAGAAGAGAATAGTTCACTGTGTTTCTCAGTTTGCAAATCGTCCGATGAATCGGAGGCAGAGGCGGAAAAGCATAGGCCCTCATTGTGCTAGGGAATCTCGAGAGCATCCCCGAGAGAGGAGGCTCCCAGTCCGTTTCTGGAGGCATACAGAGGAAGTTTCCTGTTGGCCGATGTTGCGAAGAGGTCCACTTCTGTAGTGCCCCAACACTGGAAGATTTGTAGGAGGACCTCCACTTTCAATTCCCACTTGTAGCTGACCACCGTTCGTCAGCTGAGGGCATCTGCAGTAACATTCAGCTGGCCCGGGATGTGTACTGCCACCAGCCAGATGCCATGCCGCACTGCCCATTCCCAAATCTGAATGGCAAGAGCCACAAGGGGAGGGGACTTGGTAGCCCCCCCCCTGCTTGTTGATATAAAACATGGACACCACATTGTCCGTGTGGACACGGACCACTTGGTTGACAATGACCGGCCTGAACGCCTTGAGCGCCAGGAAGATCGCCAGGAGCTCCAGGTGATTTATATGAAGGAGCTTGTCTTGGGGTGACCACCGATTGGAAACATGAAGGTCCAATGTCGCACCCCACCCCAGAAGGGAAGAGTCCATCGTGATTGTCACCAGCAGAGCGGGGTCCTGAAAAGCCACGCCCACAGATAGATTGCCGAGAGACGACCACCACAAAAGGTCAGCTCTCATGAAAGCCGGAATCGATATTTTGGAGTCCGGATCCACAGCTTGACGCCAAGAACTCTGAAGAGCCATCTGCGTCCGCCTCATCTTGAGCCGAGGAAGAGTCAATACATACGAGGCCATGAGGCCCAGAAGCCTCTGGAACCACCAGGCCGACATGCTCCCCAACTGCGCAAAGACCCGACAGGTGGCCACCAGATCTACCATTCTGTCCCCGGTCAGGTATACTCTGCAGTCGATCGTGTTCCAACGAAAACCCAGGAAAAATCAGGTCCCGAGAGACAGTCATGGAGGATTTCCGCCAGTTCACCGACAGCCCAAGGTGGAACAGGAGCTGGAGGAGAGACTGAAGGTTGCTCGAGGCTTTCAATGGACAAGGACTGCGCAGCAGCCAATCGTCCAAATACTGATACACGTGGATACCCTGAAGCCGAAGATAAGCTGCGATAACTGACATCTTCGTAAAGACACGGAGTGCCGAGCTGAGGCCAAAAGGGAGCACTCGGAACTGGAAGTGCTCCTCCCCCACGGAAAACCGTAGGTATCTCCGATGCAGGATGCAGATTCCAGATCAGGATATGCATATACGCATCCTGGATTTCCACCACACTGAGCCAATCACCCTTCTGCAAAGAGGACTTTATTTGACAAGGCGTGATCATCTTGAATTTCTCTTGGGGTAGAAAGAGATTGAACTGGGAAAGGTCTACGATGGTGCGTAGGCCAGCCTGGTTGGGTTTGGGCACTGTCAACAGCTGGGAATAGAAGCCCTCCCCTCGCTCCCCTAGAGGAACTGGTTCCACCGCCCTGAGATCCAGTAACTTCTGAATCTCGGCTCCGAGGGAAGGCGACCCCGGCTGCTGGAAGGGAGGATTGATGGGTGAGGTAGGGAGAAGGGGTAAGCGGAAGCCCACCCGAGCGACTGACAAGACCCACCGGTCCTCGGTGATGGTCTGCCACGCCTCCCAATGAGACGCAATGCGTCCTCCCACCGTGGTCTTGTGCGAGTGCAGAGAAACTTCATTTAGCTGGTTATTCGGTGGCAGCGCCTCCTGAACCTGAAGAGGAGGCTGAGGAACTGGAGAAAAACCATCTCTGTTGCTGCCTCCGGAGGGAATTTCCCAATGGGGTAGCAACCCTGCGGGACTTTCGATCCAGAAAACCCCTGAAACCAGAGGAAGGCCGAGGCTGCGAGGACGTTCTCTGTGCCCTGAAAGGCGGTTTCACCAGGACCGACAAAGACTTGGCGGTCTGAGTGCTATCCTTAGTTTTGGTCAGTTCAACGTCCATTGTGGAATGAAAAAGCTCCTTGCCATCAAAGGGCAGGTCAAAAACCTTATCCTGCACCTCCTTAGAGAACTTAGTGGCGTGCAGCCAAGACTGAGGAGAGGTGTCCACGCCAAGCATGAGGCCCGGGCCAAGGTGTCGACCTGATGCGCCGCGGCCTTCAGCATGTTCTGCGCCAGGACCCTAGCATCTGACAAACCCGCTCTGAAATCCTCTAGCTTTTCAGCAGGAATAAATTCCTCAAATTCTGACAGACCTGTCCACATTTTCATATTCGCCCCCGCTAACACCAGTTCTGCGTTCGCTTGACATAACTGCAGGGCTGAATTAGCAAAAATCCTCCTTCCCAAGGATTCAAGAAGCTGGTCCTCTTTGTCCAGAACCTGTGTAGCCGTTGCGGAGCAGCCACTACCGTGGAGGGGGGGCGAACACGATGCTAAAGCCACCTCTTCCGAAGAATGGATCCTATAACGCGCGTCAATCTTCTTGTTGACAAACAGTCCAGAGTGTGGTTTCCCCCAAACTTTACGGACCTCAGCCAAAACGTCCTTCTGCAAGAACAGGCCGGTACGCTCCAAAGGAGACAAGGTGAACGCCCCCGAAAGCACACCCTTCTGTGGAGCGGGTGACTCGGGTACTTGAACATCCAACAGACATGTCCAGCACCTGGTCGTGAAAGGCTCTGTAACGCTCACCTGATTCCCACGGAGGCGCGGCTCTGAAGATGGACTGGAAGGGCCCCTCTATTCTGGCTTCTCTGGCTCGCAAGAATACCCTCCTGTACGTGGAAAGGGAGTATTACCAACTGGCGGAAATAATGTTCAAGCCTCCCAATCCCATCCAACCCTCCACGAAACCTCTTCCACGGTTCCCCGTGAAGCCTCACCTTAGGGTTTGGAATGGTGAGCTCTCCGTCCTGCTTCAGATGCAGGGGCGCGTTGAAACCCAGTTACTTCACTGGATTGAGGGTTGATGGAGTTCAGGTAAGCTTGATTGTTCAGGTAAGGCGCTGTAATAGTTCTGCTCAAAAGTTCAAGCTCTTTAATTATGTCCGTTGTCTTATTGCAGCAAGCGCTAATGCTCATGTCCTTTTCCCCTTAGGGGCCGGGGTCCGGAGAAGCCAGGAAGCGGCAGGACCCGAAATGCAGAGGGAAATATCCAACAGGTAAGTCTTAAAAGGAAACTGAGCTTTCCTTATTCCTTTTCTCCCTCTCACCTTTGTTCTTGTCTTTTTTCCTCTAGGCACCGGAACGTAGCTGAATCCGGAAGATCGCTGCTGAAGATGGAAGCGCCTTGCCAAGGTGAGGTGCTGCAGCGATCGAAACGAAATGCTTTAAAAAAGATGTCTTCCTTTTCAGGATCGTCGGTGAAGTGACTCCGGAATGCAGATTTAGCAGGTAAGGGCTTTTCTTCACCTAATCTCTCCTTTCTCCCCTTGCAGGTGTTCCAGGGTGCTGGTAGGCGTGGCTGAAGTCAGGATGCAGGAGCAGACACGGTGAGCGTCCAGCTGCTAGGTGCAGAAGAACGCGAAGCACGTGTGGCTGATCAGGTGTGGTTTAAATAGCCTTGGAAGAAGTTCCTGGTATGTATCCTTCCACCGATCAGGTATGTATCCTTCCCCGACCACACCCAGGTGGTGAAGTAGTCCCACAGGTAAAGTAGTCCCATTCAGGCCTCAAGAGGGCCTGGATGAAGCAGCATGGTCTGCATCAGGTAAGTGTGCACCCAAGCACTTAAACACATATCCTCTCTTATGAGCCTGGCGCCTAAGGCGCCAGGACTGGGGGCCCCTATGAGCCTGGCGCCTAAGGCGCCAGGACTGAGTACAAAGGGCCCCGACTTGGGCCTGCTGGGACTTCCCAGGGGAAAATGATGTCTGCCTCTGGGGTTGCTGGGCCCGGCCTGGCTCCTTAGAGGCAGGCATCATGACAGTACCCCCCCTCAAGGCCCCTCACAAGGTCTTTTCCTCCGGGGGTTTTGGTTTGTGCGGGAATCCCCGATGGAATCTTTGTACCAGTCGTGGTGCATGAATAAAGTCACTGGCCCTCATTACGACCCAGGCGGTAAGGGGTTTACGCCGGCGTAAACTTCGCCGACCCTTACCGCCTGAGTACGAGTTCCCGTAGCGCCATGGTGATTTTTACACCTGCTTTTTGCAGGCGGAAAAATCCATGGCGCTACGGGACCTTGTTGTTAATTACGCCACCGTAATTTACGGTGGCGTAATTAACGCCTTCCCCACTCCCATTATGCCCTATGGGGCAAAAATGGGAATGGGGAAGGGTAAATGGGGATTGGGGACTTACCGCCCCGCCAAGGTCGGAATGGGGCGGTAAGTCCGCCAACCACCATGGCGGAGTTGGCAACTTAGCGCCATGGACCATGGTGCCAATAGCACCATGGTTCTCCGCCAAGGTCGTAATGAGGGCCACTGTGTTCCCAAGATCTTTCCTGGGGTCCATATCCTTTCCAGTCAACAAGATAGAAAAGTTTCGACTTAACTATCTTGGAATCTAAAATGTCTTTGACTTCGAATTCGAATTCTCCATCAATTTGGACAGGATCCGGAGGCTTAGACAGTCTGGTTCCAGGTTGCACTGGTTTCAGAAGAGATGCGTGAAAAACGGGATGAATCCGCATGTTAGATGGTAAATCGAGTTTAAAGGCCACTGGGTTGACTATAGCCTTGATGGGGTAAGGTCCAATGAATCTGGGATTAAAAGTTTGCGGGCCCCTGAGGGGTAAATGTTTAGTTGCTAGCCATACCTGATCTCCTACTTGGTAAGGAGGAGTCTTACTTCGGTGCACATCAGCGTTTTCTTTATACCTTTTCTTGGCTTGTTGTAAGTGCGTAGTAGCATCTTTGAAGGCTCGGGTGATAGTGGAATGTAGGTGATTTACCGCGGGCATTTCCAGGGTCAGAGGTGGATCAAGGTCAGAAGTCCGAGGATGGTGACCATACAAAGTATAAAAAGGAGTCTGTCCGGTTCCAGAATGCACTGAATTATTGTATGCATATTCTGCAATCCAAAGGATGTCTTTCCAATTTAACTCGGATTGGTGTAACATACACCGAAGATATTGTTCGAGAGTCTGATTGGTTCTCTCGGTTTGTCCGTCGGTCTGGGGGTGGTGGCTGGTGGATAACCGCACATCTATTTGTGCCAGTTGGCAACATTTCTTCCAAAAATGGGAGATGAATTTACTTCCACTTTCTGAGACTAGTATAGAGGGGAAACCATGTATGCGCACTATACGCTCCAAAAATTCCTTGGCCAAGGTGGAAGCTGACGGCAATCCTTTTAGAGGGATGAAATGGGCCATCTTGGAGAACAGATCCACTATGACGAGAATAGTGTTGTAACCTCCACAAGGAGACAGGTCAGTTATAAAGTCCATTGACAAGGTGTGCCAAGGTGCTGGTGGAATGTCCAAAGGTTGAAGTAAACCGGCAGGCCTTTTCTTTTGACTCTTATTTTGGGCGCAAATTCCGCAAGACAACACAAAAGACTTTGTCTTTTCTCCAAGGCCACCAGAAGTGGCGTTTGATCTTTTCTTCTGTTTTCGCGATACCAGGGTGTCCTTCCATTATTGATTCGTGATGACGGGTGATGACAAGTTCCTGTAATTCTTTACTTGGCAGAAACAACCGCTCCTGGAAATAGGGTAAATCATCCTTAACGGTGTAGTGAGGACCCTTTTTACTCCATTCCTGTAAGGCTGAAGAGTCTAAAAGTTGTTTTACTTGAGTTTGGATGTCCTCAATAGTTTGCAATGAAGTTAAGCCCAAAATTCTTTGTTCAGGTTTGATTGGCACAGGTTCTATTCTCGAATTGGGTTCCTCCATGCCAATCTGGGATAAGGCGTCTGCTTTACCATTCTTGCAGCCAGGGCGATAGGTAATTACAAAATCAAATTCCGCAAAGAATAAAGCCCATCGGAGTTGTCGTGCAGATTGAGTTTTGGCCGTCTTTAGATACTGCAAATTTCTGTGGTCCGTAATTACGGTGATGGTATGTCTAGCCCCAAGAAGATAGTGACGCCAAGCCTTGAAAGCAGATTTAATAGCCAGTAGTTCTTTGTCGGTAATTGCGTAATTGATTTCAGGTGGAGAGAATTTTCTCGACCAAAAGGCTACAGGGTGTAATTGGTTAGTTGCTGGGTCTCTTTGCGACAGGACAGCTCCCATGGCCGAACTGGATGCATCGGTTTCCACAATGTAAGGAGATCTGGGTGCGGGTGCTTCAATACAGGTGCAGAGGTGAATTTGGTTTTCAGGTCCTGAAAGGCTTGTTCGGCCTCATGAGTCCATTCGAAGCGTTTATTTTTCTTTAAGAGAGCTGTGATGGGTTGAACTGTTCGAGAAAATTCCGGGATGAACCTTCGATAGAAATTGGCAAAGCCAAGCATGCTTTGCACTCCCTTCACTGAGCTAGGAGATGGCCATTTGAGAATGGCGTCCACCTTCCGCGAGTCCATTCGGATTCCTTGAGGCGTCAGGATGAATCCGAGAAACTCCACTTCTGTGGTATGAAAAACGCATTTTTCAAGCTTGGCAAATAACTTGTGCTGGCGCAATTTCTCAAGAACTGCCCTAACATGTTTTCTGTGATCAGATTCTGAGGAAGAGTACACCAGGATGTCGTCAATATAAACGATGACACAAACATCAATAAGTTCCCGAAGAACATCATTCATGAAGTACTGAAAGGCGGCAGGTGCGTTGCACAAACCGAAGGGCATTACTTGATACTCGAAGAGCCCAAATTTGGTGCGGAATGCAGTCTTCCACTCGTCGCCCTCTTTTACACGCACCAGGTGGTAAGCTCCTCGGAGATCTAGCTTGGTGTACACACGAGCATCTTTTACTTGGTCGATGAGTTCAGGTGTCAGGGGCAAAGGGTACCGATTCTTAATCGTTATCTGATTCAGGGCGCGGTAGTCAATACAGGTCCTGAGGTCTCCTTCCTTCTTAGGTACGAAGAACAAAGCGGAAGAGACTGGAGACTTTGACGGGCGAATGAAGCCATTGGCCAGGTATTGATCCAAGTACTGACACAAATGCAGGTTCTCAGGTTCAGTAAGAGCATAAATCCTGCTACAAGGTAGTGGCGCATCGGGTACCAAGTCGATTTGGCAATCGTAAGATCGATGGGGAGGCAAAGTGTTAGCCTGCTCTTTCTGAAAAACGTCTTGGAATTCTTGGTATTCGGATGGTAGCTGTACAGGGGTGGCAGATGCAGAGGCTAGACCCATAACTGGATTCCTTGGATAACAGGTTGGTTCACAATCAGGAAAAGTTATCTTCTTTGCTCGCCAGTCTATTCTTGGATTATGTGTTTCTAACCAAGGGATTCCAAGAAGTACTTGAAATTGTGGGGCCTTGATCACATCAAACACGATTGCTTCCCGGTGTCCATCTTGACCCACCAGTGTGATTTCAACAGTGGAATGCGTTACAGGCCCTGAGGCTATTTCGGTTCCATCAACTGTGGTATTTACATCTTGGGTTACTTTTGGACGGAGAGGAAGCTTAATCCTGGAAGCCAATTCATGGTCTATGTAATTTCCAATAGCTCCACTGTCTATGTATGCTTTTATGGCATGCAACTGCTGAGGCTGTTTTGGATTCACTAGCACCATTGGCATGACAAAATGCGAGGTCAAAGAGTTTGTTTTCAAGCTCGGCAAGCGGACTCCTACGCTTGTCGGGCTAGGTCGTTTCCCGAACCAGGTGTCGGCTCCAACCACCTTCTTGGGTGGTTTTACTGGACAACTTTGGAGAAAGTGACCGGAAGTCCCACAATACAGACAAAGTTGCATTTGTCGCCTTCTCTCTCGTTCTTTCTGCGTTAATGGTCCTTTAACACTGCCTATTTGCATCGGTTAGGAAATGTCAGTACTCTTGGAGTTAACGTGGGTCTTGATGGGTACTCTGGTTTCGTACTTGAGCCGATCTGCTTTTCTATTTTGAAGTCTGTGATCAAGTTGAACCACTAAGTCTATGTAGTCTGTGCAGGCCTGGGGTGGATCTACTATCTGAGCTATAACATCTTTAAGCTCTCTGCGCAGGCCTCGATGAAACAAGGTGATCCTTTTATTTTCAGGCCATCCGGTTTCCACAATCAGTCTATTAAAGGTGGCGATGTAGGACAAAAGATCCTGATTACCTTGCCGTAAGGATAACAGTTCGTTGTCAAGGGCCTGTCCCTGCGAGTGTCGAGCGAACAATCTTTCCATGCTGGCCTGGAAGCTCTGGAAATCCCGGAGAATGGGATCATCCTGATTTACCAATGGAATAGACCAATCGGCAGCACAGCCACTGAGGTAAGATAGTACAAAGGCTACTTTGGTCTGGTCGCTGGGGAAGGCCCCGGACCTGCATAAAAAGTGTAAACGGCACTGGTTCATAAAAACGGCATATTTCTTGTGATCCCCCGCAAAACGTTCAGGCGGGGCCAAAGGCATGTGTCCAGGTAGATTGATTTGCGCCGGGTTAGTCGAACCCATTGATGTAGAAGTACCCCCGGAATCGGGTAAAGGAGTGTGCCCTGCCTGGCCCTGCAACAACCTTTTGGCCAGATCATCAGTTCTTTCCTTGGATAGGATTAATTCTCTTCTAAGAGCGTTAGTCTCCTGGCGGGCTGAGTGCACTTCTGCCCGTACTTCCCCTAAAAGCTGGGCCAGCTGATCTGTCTCGGAAGTCTCCATAGCGCCCGGGTGGGAAATTGTGGTAAGGCTTCGCGTTCTGTAACGCTCACCTGATTCCCACGGAGGCGCGGCTCTGAAGATGGACTGAAAGGGCCCCTCTATTCTGGCTTCTCTGGCTCGCAAGAATACCCTCCTGTACGTGGAAAGGGAGTATTACCAACTGGCGGAAATAATGTTCAAGCCTCCCACTCCCATCCAACCCTCCACGAAACCTCTTCCACGGTTCCCCGTGAAGCCTCACCTTAGGGTTTGGAATGGTGAGCTCTCCGTCCTGCTTCAGATGCAGGGGCGCGTGAAACCCAGTTACTTCACTGGATTGAGGGTTGATGGAGTTCAGGTAAGCTTGATTGTTCAGGTAAGGCGCTGTAATAGTTCTGCTCAAAAGTTCAAGCTCTTTAATTATGTCCGTTGTCTTATTGCAGCAAGCGCTAATGCTCATGTCCTTTTCCCCTTAGGGGCCGGGGTCCGGAGAAGCCAGGAAGCGGCAGGACCCGAAATGCAGAGGGAAATATCCAACAGGTAAGTCTTAAAAGGAAACTGAGCTTTCCTTATTCCTTTTCTCCCTCTCACCTTTGTTCTGGTCTTTTTTCCTCTAGGCACCGGAACGTAGCTGAATCCGGAAGATCGCTGCTGAAGATGGAAGCGCCTTGCCAAGGTGAGGCGCTGCAGCGATCGAAACGAAATGCTTTAAAAAAGAGGTCTTCCTTTTCAGGATCGTCGGTGAAGTGACTCCGGAATGCAGATTTAGCAGGTAAGGGCTTTTCTTCACCTAATCTCTCCTTTCTCCCCTTGCAGGTGTTCCAGGGTGCTGGCAGGCGTGGCTGAAGTCAGGATGCAGGAGCAGACACGGTGAGCGTCCAGCTGCTAGGTGCAGAACAACGCGAAGCACGTGTGGCTGATCGGGTGTGGTTTAAATAGCCTTAGAAGAAGTTCCTGGTATGTATCCTTCCACCAATCAGGTATGTATCCTTCCCCGACCACACCCAGGTGGTGAAGTAGTCCCACAGGTAAAGTAGTCCCATTCAGGCCTCAAGAGGGCCTGGATGAAGCAGCATGGTCTGCATCAGGTAAGTGTGCACCCAAGCACTTAAACACATATCCTCTCTTATGAGCCTGGCGCCTAAGGCGCCAGGACTGGGGGCCCCTATGAGCCTGGCGCCTAAGGCGACAGGACTGAGTCCAAAGGGCCCCGACTTGGGCCCGCTGGGACTTCCCAGGGGAAAATGATGTCTGCCTCTGGGGTTGCTGGGCCCAGCATAGCTCCTTAGAGGCAGGCATCATGACAGGCTCTGACAGAGCGGGGCTGGTCATCTTTGTCCTGATCTTCTTGTGCGTCGTCCAACAGATCCGGATCAAGCTGAGTTGCATCAGGCACCACTATAGACTTGTCCACTGGGGACAATGGAGGCAAGGGAGGAAGAGTTGGGGGAGGTCCAGCCGGTAAAGGTGGCGCCGGCGGAACCACAGGTGCTGCAGCTGGTACCGTCGGCACAGGCGGGCATATCTCCCTAAACAAGCCTCGGAAATACACAAGTCTTTGAAACTTGCTGAAAAAGACATCCTCCGCCGATGATTTAGGCACGACTGGAGGAGGCCTCTCATGAGCGGAGTAATCCCAGGGACGCAAGGGAGAGTGTTGCCAAGAGAGCCCTTCCCCACTGGTGTCCACATAAATCAAGGGCGCCGATGCTGCATGAAGCGAGACATTGTGCGATAGGGGCATCCGAGCGTTCCGGTCATACACTGGACAAAAAGATGTGCACAAGGAAATGGATGTTCACCTGAAAACCCACTCCCCACACCTAAGGCCGATGGCGTAGTGGTAAGGGAGATATCGAAAATAGCCGCCGTAGTCTTGGCAGGAGCAGCCACCATTTTGTCAGCACCTGAGGAGAACTGCGACATGTGTTGAAGTGAGACAGGGGTCTCCACAGGTGGTTCAGGGGTCTTCATTTTAGCCTTAATATAAGTAACCTTGGCCGAGCCGGTACTGCATGGCCTAGAAGGTTTTTGAGACACCATCAGCCAGAAAAGCCTTCAACAGAAGGACCTCGGCACCGCCGGTAACGGAGGAATTCCGGTCCAAGACCTCACTCCGTGCCCCTCAACAGGTCTGGTGTCACTGCTTGAACAGGAGCGATGAGGAACACATCTCACTGACAAGACCTTAACAGGCCACTCAGAACTGTTGGTCACCCTAGCCTCCAAACGAGGGGCCTTGGACCTGAGCCCGGTATCTAAAGCCCCTTCTCAACAGGCCCTGAACTTTTGTTTAGTACCAACAGCCTCAACTGAGGCCTCAGTGCATACCCCAGTGTTTTTACGGGAAGCTCCAGCCAAGGAGACCTCGAAGCAAGCTCCAGTACCCGCCGCCACAGTAGAACTGGGCTCACAAATAGCCCCCACAGGAGGGGCCTCGGATAGTAATCCAGTGTGAATAGGCCCCTTATGGAAGCCCTCGGAGAAAACTCTGGTACACTTTTTAGGCCTAGAAGGCACCTCAGGGCAAGCCCCGGTAATAGAGCTTTTGCCGCTCCTCCCGGACCGGGAAGACCCCAGGAAGGAGTCCGCCGGCCGGGGTGCTCTAAAAAGTAAAGAACTCACCGGGCGTTTCTTCTTTTCGGCGATGCAGGTAAGAAAATGCAATGTGGGAGCGCGCTGAAACACCTCCTCCCACTGCTCCCAACAACGTTGAAGCGCCCGGACTGAAAGGGAGTCGCAGTAAAAGTATGAGTCCCACCGGTGGTCCGGACCCAAGCACTCTAAACAGAGGATGGGGATCCGCCCTAGCGAAGCGTCGCTGACAAGAAGAACAAGTAGGAAAATCTAACTGAAACAGCATAGACAGACTCGCGACCGCTATGCCGGAGTAGGAGAGGACGACACTGGAAGGAAAGAATCTTCCAAAGATGCAAGGCGTCCAGTCCCGATCGAGCAGATAAAAGGACTAATGGGCGATGGGCTGGGCGGAGCCAAGGAGGGTAGGGCTACGGCCGCGTGTGGTACCCTGCATAAAAAGAGAGGAAGGACACATTTTTGAAAAATTTGATGCTTTTTACAAAGTGCTCTGGTCCCGTCGCACAGGACGGAGGAATGTCCCACAAGTATGGAGGAAAGGGGATGGGACGTAGGAGTAAGTCAATTATTGGGGGCAACACCAGTCTATAAAGGATGTGTACAGAAATATACCAGTTAAATGAACCCACCTCATATAGAGAGGGGAAGTCTATACCTAGCAAACAAAGTGGGCGTGTTAAAGTGCTAGTACATTTATGGGCCCGGTCCCATGTAAATGACATCGAAATGCACTCGCATATACTCAAATACACTCAGGATAATTAAAAAGAGGAGAAAAATCAACAGCTAAAAATTTCGCTCATAAAAACCTGCACCAAAGCTAGTCACTAAGTCCATAAAAATTCATAAAGCTTCTTGAAAGAATCGTAATACATGCATGGAAACATTTGTAAAAAAATAAATAAAAAACACTTAAAATGTTTTTCACCACGATGCAGAACAAAGTGCATTAACTGTTCTTTCAACTCCAATTAGCGACAGCCTAAGAGGGTGGGTGTAGACATGTAAAGTTAAGTCCCTTTACCGTCATCAGTGAAAGTAGTGATAAGGAGCTCCTGATTGCAGTGCAAAATGTTGTGCCCCTTTAGGTTTCACAGCGGGTAGTATACAGACCGTTCACACAAACTATGCGCAGCGTAAAGCTTAACCTAAAGTACGGCACACCCGACTGACTTAGGGGGCTGCCATTGTCCATCTCCTCCCAATCTTCCCTCCCCCGGCCACGCTACAAGTCCTTAGAGCCAAATAACCAGATGCAGAGAAGCAGATGAAAGTGGGTATTCCTGAAGATATAGCTGTTGTAGATTTAGCAGATTTTTGGACAGCATGTTCTCGAATAGTTAAATCTTGACAGGAAATCTAAAGTCACTGGCGTGCCGGGTGTTGCCGCGCACTGTAGTCTTGTACAAAGTCAAATCTAGAATGTATACTGCAACAGAGTCAGGCATATCAATGATAGGAGAAGCCCAAGTGGTTCCAAGAAGGGTTGATCGTTTGCGGTAGCTTCCAGAAACAGCCTCCTAATCACGTGCGAGTTTAGCTGTGACCGCGTTGTGGGCTGCAGGTTTGTTTCCCCTATGGCTTGTGTATGTGGCAGGATGAGTAAACTGTTGCTTGATCACATTGCTCACCCTCTCAGTGAGATACATTTAAATAAACAAAAGGAGCGAAAGAAAGCCATTGGACTGCAGTCCTCCTTAGCGGTTTGGAGAATATATATACATATACACACACAAATATACATATACACACAAACACATACTCTTACGTCCCATCCCCTTTCCTCCATACTGCATGGGCGGCCCTTCCAAGGGACAGGAGACGGAACCTTTTTCACCAGAAAAAAACCTTCTTCCCTTTAAATTTAGTTGCATGTAGGGGTGCGGCCCTGGGAGCATGATGCGCTGCCCTGATTCCGCCCTCAGCATCACACCTCAGTCCCCTTTTCCGCGTCGAAGGGAACAGGTTTGCCTTCGGCCATGTAATTCCATGCACAGATAACTTCTTCTCATTCAGGTACTCAGTCCTCCAGCGTCATGCTCCTCTCCAGTGCACATCAACTTTTACAGGGATCAGCAGGTGTTCATCCTGCGACACGCTCTTCCTGACTAAAGACCCCCACACCGTCTGCCTACGGTGCCTTGGCCCCAACCACAGCTGGCATGCTTGTACCACGTGCAACGTGCATTCCTCAAGGTCTCTGAAGGACAGGCTGGCTAGGTGGAGGGCACTGTTCCACAGTTCGCCTCCAGAGGACCTAAAGAACTTGGTCTATCATCGATCCAAGGTAGGGCCGCTCTTTTCCAGTGCACCCCGCAAGGGAAACTCCTTCCCAAGGACTCACCCACACGGGAGGGACCACCTTGGTCCTTGTACCAGCACAAGTACCAAGGCTGTATCAGCTACTGGCTAACAGGCCAAGGGATCAGTAGATCCTCCCAGTGACAGTGTTGAGGGACCAGAAGGTTCGTTAACTGGGTCTTCACCCCTAGTACCGGCATCATGTGAGAGGGGACGCCCTTAGGCAGATCCACCGAGGGCGAAACGCCTACCGGGCCTCAGCCTGAGGAACAGGGTAGGCCACATGATCCACACTCAAGTCCTGGACGGGGCGGGGCCCAGCGAGCCAAGCAACATGACACAGGCACATAGAAGGCAGCTCGACAAAATGGCTGCCGCGCCAGAAAATCCAGACATCTGGCTGACGCCCCTCCAGGGAAGGCAGGTGGAGGACCGTGTGTCGAGGTGGGACTGGTGTCAACCAGGCATGTGGCCTACAGCTTACCCTGCCTTCGCGCAAGGCAGGTTCCTGCTGCGTCCATACGGGCAGGGAACAACGGCTCAAGCAGCCGCCCGCTACCCCATGCGTACCACCTACCGCCAATCCAGCCTGCAAGGACAGATTTTTTCCAGCATGGGGGCCATCCTCAGGGACTTGCTCCCTCCAATGGCTCCGGCGCTGCAGGCCCCAGTGCAGGCCCCTCGGGTCCCTGTTCAGCCTCAGCAGCCCACTCCGGCCCCCCAACCAATTGTGCAACTGGTTCCATACCAGCCTCTGACTCCGGTCCCCGCACCTCAGCCCGCAGGTCGTAGCACCCACCCCCCACCCTGCGGTGCCAGACCCTCCGGTGGACACAGATGAGGAGGAAGACCCTGACACGTCATCTTCAGCCAAGGCCTTCCACAAACATCTGGCAGAGTACTTGGTACTTCCTCAACTCAAGCAACCAGCAGAGGGGGTCCTCGTACAAGTCATTGTGCTCCGTCCCGTTGCCAGAACGGGGATCCTGGTGCAGAAGGACTTAGTTGCTTTGGCCAAGAAGGGTTGGCTCAAGCCCCACACTGCTCAGCCGGCAAACAAACCCCTGGACGCCAAGTACAGGCATATGGAGGGCAATACACTCTTGCTATCAGCCCATCCTCAGCCACACTATGTGATCGCTGCAGCATCACTGTACTCCAAGCCTCAGTCGTCCTCAGCCACCTCCTCTGCGGCGCTGCTAGGCAAGGAGAAGATCTTGAAGGCTACCAGAAGAAGCTGTATTCCAACGCGTCCTTGTACCTGTGTCAAGCCAACGCGGATGCTATGCTGGCAGCCATTAACCAGAGGCTCTGGCGGGAAATTGAGGATTTCCTCCGAGAGCTTCCGGCGCAGAGCCAATCACGATTTAAGGCGGGATCGCCAGAGGCCAAGATTGTGGTGCAGGACATCATGCAGTCCACCGTGGCTCACATTGACACCTCTGGCCGTGCCATCTGCATTGCCACGGACATGAGAACTACGGCCTGGCTCTGCGCTATGAAATTCAACCCAGATATCCAGGAACGCATTCTAGATTTTCCGTTCGAAGGGGGCAGTGACCTCTTCCACTCCACAACAGACTAGGAGCTGGACAAAGACCACACCCTAACAGTACACCCAGTCACAGCAGCACTCTGAGAAGGGGTGTACGTACAGAGGGTTCTGCGGCTTCTAAGAGCGGAGGTCCAGGCAGCCTGTCCTTTCGCCATCCGAGCATCGGCGCAAACAAAGGTGGGCAAGGGCTTTTTCCAGTCCCCCCTCCTCCTCCGCATCCTCAGAGGGGAAGAAGGCATGACACGGCGCTTCAGGTCCACTGTCTCCAGTGGGAGGGCGGGGGGGGGGGCGGGTAAGCTTGCTCTCCATGCACATTTCTGGCACCAGAATTTCGCAGACCCCCGAATCCTCTCTGTAATTGCCACAGGGTACCGCCTCCCTATCCCAGCCTCTCCTCCACTCCACTGGTTGGGACAGCAACTCTTTTGGTGGAGATCCTGTCACTTGTCTAGAGCCAGGTAGTGGAGGAAGTCCCAGCCTCCCAGAGGGGCTTGGCCTTTTACTCCAGGATTTTCAACATTCAGAAGAACCAGGTGGATTTAGAGTTGTGCTGGACCTTTCCACCCTCAACCTCTCCCTACCTCTACAAAAATTCAAGATGGTTACACCAGCTTTGATAGAAGAGACATTTGCAAGGGAGACTAGATCTGCTCACCGGATCTGAAGGACAGGTCCCAACCTGGCAGCCTCATCTCATCGTTCCCTTCTACAATTCAGGATCATGGGCTACCATATCCAATACAAGGTGCTTCATTTCGGCCTCAACTCGGCCCCCAGGATCTTTACCAGGCTGATTAACTCTGTGGCGGCCCTCCTTAGGGCGCAGGGCCACCACATGTACCCATACCTAGATGCCTGGCTCATCAGGGCTACATCTCCAGAGGCAGTGCACCATACTTCCCACGCTCTTATGAACACACTGCACAAGCTAGCTTTTTCGCTCAACCTCAAGAAGTCGCAACTGCTGCCCACGCAGATACTGACCACCTTGGTCCTCATTTGGGACACATGCTCCAAGAAAGTTTTGCCCCTCAGAGGACAACATCACAGCCATCAAGAGGGCCACAGCACACTTCCGCAGAAGAGATGTGACCTCAGCTTGCTGGTACCAACACTTACTGGGTCTCATGGCGGCAGTCTTCTTGGCTTTCCCCCACACAACACTCAGGATGATGACGATACAGCTGCACTTGCAGCATCTTGGAACCAAGAAAGGGGCCATGAGTCGGAGATGATCAACGTTCCTCTGTCACTTCACCCAGACTACAAATGGTGGTCCAGGGACTGCAACCTACGGACAGGCAAGCCTTTCCAGCAACCTACACCACAGGTCACCATCACCACGGACTCCTCTCTGGACAACCACTGCGACCATGGCACCTGGACGCGGAGTACCACATCAATTGGCTGGAATTGAAGGCCATCTGGCTGGCACTCAGGGCCTTCCTTCCGGTTATCGAGGGCAAGGTCGTCCTCATTCAGACAGACAACTCGACCAGCATGTTCCATGTCAACAAACAGGGAGGTACCTGATCTCTCCCCCCCCCCCCCCCCCCCTGTGCAGGCTGGCAGTCAGCATGTGGGAGTGGGCCCTGGAGAACATCTATCTCATGTCGGTCCACCTGCAGGGGGAGTCCAACCTGGAGGCAGACCGGTTCAGCAGACAGGAGCGGACAACTATGAGTGGCAGTTGAAAGGCCTAGTGCTGCAGGAGATCTTTCGCAAGTGGGGTAACCCTCAGGTGGACCTCTTTGCTCCCGGGACAAAAAGAAGTGCCAACTGTTTGCCTCCTGGCAGGGTCAGGGCCCGGGCTCCCTGGGCGATGCCTTTCAGATCAGGTGGGACGGGATGACAGCATACACCTTTCTGCCCACTCCCGATTGACAGGGTGATATGCAAGATCAAGTAGTCTCACCTCCTCAGCAGCATCCCAACAGCTCCATCGTGGCCAGCGCTGCTCAGCCTATCTGAGCGGCCTCCCATTCGCCTGCCGACGGGCCCAGCACATCATCTGGCGCAGCAGGGGGAGGAGAAAGGGGGAGGGGGGGAGGGGGGGCGGGAGGAGCAGGGTCATCCACACCACACCAGAGAAATTAGCCCTCACAGCGTGGTTCCTGAACAGGTCACGCCAGGACATCTAAGCCTCTCTCTCAGGCTAATCTAGAGATCATACAGGGCACCAGGAGCAAATCTACCAGGGCCCAGTATAAAAGCAAGTGGACCAAGTTCTGTCACTGGGCAGGCTCGAAGGGCTTCGACATGTTCCCTGGACGACGTGCACTCCTTTTCGGCACATCTCGCCCATTCAGGTGTGCAGGTGGACACTTGCAGCACCTACCTGGCAGCCATTGGGGCATACAGACACTGAGGAGTGTTTTTCCTCTTCCAACGCATTGTCAAGAGACATTTGACAGGTCTCTCTAGGCTCTACTCGCCCATCAAGAGGCCGCACCTAGTGTGGGACCTCAACATAGTCCTGGGCGCCTTGGCGCTCAAACCATTCAAGGCAATGGTGTCCGCGGACATCTGGCTGGTCACCATTAAGACAGCCATGTTAGTCGGCCTCACCCCGGCTTGCAGATTTGGCGAAATCCAGGCACTGGTTGCCTCAGAGCCATACACCGTTCCACAGGGACAAGGTGGTCCTATGGACACACCTAGCTTTCCTGACTAAGGTGCCATCTGGGTTCCACTTAAACGAGGAAATCGTGCAGCCTACATTCTTCTCTGATCCCAAGGACGAGGTACATAGAGTCATGCACTGCATTGATGTCAGGCGTGCACTGAAATTCTACTTGGACAGGAGTAAGGGCTACCGCAAGTCGGACCCTCTATCACCTTTGGATGTTGAAGATCCGTGTATCAGGCATCCAAGGCCTCCATAGCACGGTGGATGGTCTCTGCCATCCAAGAAGCCTCTGAGGGACAGCATAAGCCACTGCCGACCAGCATGCACGCCCATGCGGTCAGAGCCAAGGCAACTGCCATTGCCTTCCAGCGGCATGTCCCCTGGCAGGTCCCAAGCAGGGCCGCCACCTGGGCAACCGCTTCGGCTTTCTGCAAGTATTACTGTTTGGATGCCGGCTCTACATCAGATGCAGAGTTCAGACAGGCGGTTCTTAGAAACCGGTTTGCTTAAGGAGGGTCTCCTCTCCACCCTGAGGCTACATTCAGTTGTAATCGCCCATGCAGTATGGAGGAAAGGGGATGTACGAGTAATTATAAGTTACTCACCATAGTGACTAACATACTCTTAGTCCCCTTTCCTCCATACGCCCCACCATCCTCCCCCTAATAAAACTGGTGTCATTAGGCAAGGTTAATCCATTGTCGATGCGTCTATGGGGACTGAGGTGTGGCGCCGAAGGGCGGAGTCAGGGCAGCGCATGTTCCCAGGGCCACCCCCCTGCACGCCTCTAAATTTAAAGGGGAAGGTTTTTTCTGGTGAAAAAGGTTCTGTCTCCCGTCCCTTGGAAAGGACGCCCATGTAGTATGGAGGAAAGGTGACTAAGAGTATGTTAGTCACTACAGTGAGAGAATATAATGTTGGTGTTGGATTTGTGTCAACGCGTTGTTCCTTATACAATTCCACACTGTTTCACCAATCTGCACCACATTCTGCATAGTTACCCGTTAGGACCCTCCAGACATAACTTGCTACATGACATTTGGACACCCCACTCCTATCCTTGGATTTCAGCACCTTCACACATGAGGGTTTCTCGAAATCAGGGAAACATCAATGTGGTTGTAGAGGACTGGTCCCGACACGAGGAACAAAACTAGATGTCCCGGCCCTAGGATCAGATTCAGACATGCTTCCAGGCAAAGTTACTGAGTGCAACTCTATACAGTGAGGATGCCGGCTAAGCCATAAACTGAATGTCACCACATCACCTTCACCTGAAAATGAGGTTACCCATCATGTTGCTTTGCAATATCGACCCACCTAAGCTGTGTAATGGTACAAGGCTATGTGTTTAAAAAATTGTTGCACAACGTAATTGAAGAAACAGCGATCAGGAAGGGAAACATTTATATTTTTATATAAACAAGCCTTACAATGAACATGTACTTTAGTAAGGAACAAGTTACTTACCTTAACTGTTCATCATGGGTCTGGCATGGATTCACATGCTCATAAATATTCCCCGTCAGGCCGGCAATCCTCAGCAAAAGAAAAACAATCACTTACAAACCGCATTTCTCCTCTAAACCAATCACTGTCCTCTGGGTCATACTGCCTCCAGCCAATGACAGTCCTCTAGCTAAGCCCCTCCCTCTGGCAGCCATCTTCATATTTGGTAAGCACGTAAAGTGCCAGAATGACCAAGAAGAGCAGTAGAAGGGCACGAGGGACGGTTTGCATGTGAATCAATGCCAGGCCCATGCTTGTTCCTTCTCCAGCATGGGGTCTGCCATGGATTCACGCGATCATGAACCAAGGACAACAAGAAAGAATTTGCGGGCCCGAGACCATCAGAGGGGTGATACAATGCGACGGGCACCACGTAGTGAAGCGCTTCCACTTGTGACTGTAGCACTTCCAAATAGACGATGCTCTGTCCCTGCAGTCCACTACCAATTTGTAGCCTCCAAACTCTAGGGCTGCAGGACCCAAGCCCTCCGCTTCAGCAAACCTGGGTCGTGATGCAGGATTGAGCCGTCTCCTCTGGTGAGAAGATCCAGGACTATTGGCAGTTTGACCGGAGGAGACGCCGACAGGTAGAGAAGGTCCAGGTACCAAATATGCCTCAGCCATGCCGGGGCGATCAGAATCATCCTGCCTCGGCACAGTTCGAGTGTGTCGATGACTCATAGCAGAGAGGCAATGGCAGCAATGCATACAGTAACAGGCCTTCCCACAGGAAGGGGAATGTGTCCCCCAGGCTCCTCGGTTGGTGGAACCTGCTGGCAAACCTCTGGCATTTGGCGATCACCACCGTCGCAAACAGAGCGATCTGGGGCTTGCCCCACTGGATGAAAATGCGGTCCACCTGGTCCTGCCAAAGTTCCCACTCATGGCAGGAGCGCAATTCCCTGCTGAGGGAGCCAGTGATGGGTGTTCTTGACCCAGGTAAAAGGGGACGGGGAACATCCAGTGTCGACGGCCCAGTGTCACAAGTCCTGCACCTCTTTCGAGAGCGCTGGTGATAGATGAGAGCCCCCTGCTTCCTGGTGTAGAACATCATGGTGGTGGTGGTGAAGATCGTCACCACCACAGGAATGACTCCAGGGCCCAGAACACTACCAGCAGCTCCAGGATATTGAAGTGAAGATCCTTCTCCTGTCAGCCACAGGCCTCTAGCGTGCAGACGTCCAGTGTGGGCTCCCCAGCCTTCCAGCAAAGCATCTGTGGTGACAGTCTCCTGTTATGGGGGGTCTTTGAAACCCTGCACCCAGGGCGATGTTGGAGTGAATGCCCCACCACCATATCGCCCGACAGAATTCCTTGCTCGTCTAGCGCAATTTTGTCCATGTAGCTTCCGGACACATGAATCCAGCGAGCATCCATGTGTTGCATCCGTAACATGCAGAACTGGATAAGGTCAATACAAGACAACATCACACTGAGAAGAGACTTGGTGGCCAGCCCTGTGGTGGTCTTCAATGACAACAGCCGTTTCACTTTCCCCAGAATGGCTGCTACCCTCTCCGAGGGCAATGCAAGGCAGGTGTTAGGGAGACTTCTCAGAAGTGTGCCAATTCCCCCTCTACCTTAGAGACCCCCAGCAACTTTGCTGGATTTTTAGGACTTGAAATTTTACCTGGAGAGAGTGAGACCCTTTCTCCCCACTCATGTATTTTTAATGTGATTCGAACCGTGTTTCTTTTGGTTGTGGAGTCTGACAAACTCCATATGCATCATCTTTTACACTGCGTCACACAGCACCTTCAGTGCAGTATAGGGAAGACGCTCAGATTTCCCCATGGTTTAAATACCTTTTCTTGGATAAAGTGTTTCCAAGAGCAGTAAAGTGAAATTGACTACTTACATTGTAACTTTCTAGATCCAGTACACACCATCTTACAATAGGGTGCTGGAGGGTTAATTTAGTAGCCCCTTTGTCTAGTTTCTCATGTAACATTTTTATGTCACCCTTTCCTCGATGAATGGCTGGTGACAGTGGTTTACTTTTAACAACCGTGGTGTGCATTTACTGCGGGCTGCGTTTGCAGCTGCAGTAAAGCACCCAAGGGTTCCATTGTCAAAATGGTCCTGTCTTTTTTCACCATTTCTTTGTGGGAAGGCCCTTCTTGAGATTTACTCTGCACTCCAAACCAGGTTTGGTCCCTATGTTCGCTTTGCCTTTGGCAGGATTCACGAGTGAAGACCGCCTTTGGCTCCAGGGTGTCTGGCAGGAAGCGAGGTAGGTGCCCAAAACTCCCTGTGCTTTGTCTCCTAGAAGACAGGAATGCACTCCTAGGTGACTGGCCGGCTGGCTGACCTGCAAGGACAGCCACCCTGCTGGTTGACTGACAGCTAGGCTGGAATGAATGTGAGAAACCTGCATAAAAGGTGAAGCTTTTTGGCTTGGAAGGCAGAGTCCACCACTGGACAAAGGAATCCGAAGAACAACTTGAAGGACCCTACTGCAACTCCTGGACCGTTGGTTTGGCCGGTGAAGCCCTGCTGCTGTGCTGAAACTCCAAATTCGTTTCGACTAGAGAAGCCCTATAAGGACGACTTCTCCCCTTGAGTTGGTGGGACCAATCAACTCCAAAGTAAGCCACCTGGACATCCTCTCATAGCTGGTTGCTGGAACCGAATAACCAGGGAGAGGGACACCAGATCGTGTGCGTTGCTTTTAAGTTGGCCAAGAGCTCCAGATGCAAGGAAAGCCCATCTCAACAGACCAGAGTCCACAGTGGCGCCATTTGCTTAGACGCGAGGAGTTGAAACTGCGAAGTGCCACTGAATAGAAGTTGGTCCTTTTCTGTCGCTGACCGTCCTGTTGCAGTGCAGGACTCTTCCAGATGTCCTCTCTCTTGTCCCCACGACTGAGGCTCAGGAACACGGGATGCAGAGCTGCACAGGAACAGAAGCCAGCCAAATCTCTTCATCTGACCAAAGGTACTGTACAGTCTAAGAGACTAACTCTGGTCTTGTAACCTTACTTGTTCTCTGGTGAGACCCGTCTTGGTTGCCTCTGTAGAGTTGATAACAGCTTCTTTACTTCACAAGCCTAAACAGCTTGTGACCCTACTTTGATTTCCTCTTTTCTACAAAGACTTCTAAAACATTGTGCAAGACTTTACTTCCTCTGGTAAGTGCTTCAGTTCACCTAGACTTTTGCCCAATTGACTTTGGCCTAGCCTGGCTGCCTGAATGAATCTTCTTCCAGCTGACATTGCGTTTGGTCTTCCTCCCAGGAAGGGGTTAATTAACTTTGCATTGCAGGGTTTTCAAAAGTACTTACCCGTTTTCAGAATATTTGTGAGATCTTATTTTGTCCTAATAACCTCTCTGACAAATTCAGATTCTAATTGCAAACCGTGATATATTAATGGCCACAGTGTCCTAGCTACTAAAGTCACCTGAGGGTGTAGGAAGTGTCTGTGTGCCATCCCAAAAGGCTTACTGGTTTATAACTATTAAGAGCGTGTATTTTGGTGTGTGTTACTATTATATTGTCCCTTCTGAAGGCGGCTTAATCTTACTGACAAGTAAATTAATAATTGTTTCATCAAGAAATCTTGTGTGAAAGTTTATTTGAATACTTGTCACTGTGAATCTCTAACTCCGCTACAGCTCACATTGACCCCTCTTGAGATAAGCCTGGCTGCTCAACACGCTACCAATCTGTTTAGTACAGACTTACACCAAAGGTATGGGTTCCTATTGCCAGGAGGTCAGGGTTGTTGTAGTGCACCCAAAGGGTACTGCATACAATCTTGCTTAACAGCCAGAGACGGTAGTGAGTATGGCTCCTAGGAATAGCACGTTCTGTGATGGTGTCAAGCCACGTTCTGCGATGGTGTCAAGCAGGACTTTGGCTAATTGACGGCAAATTACAGATCTGTCAACAGCTGGACAGTCTCCATGTGTCCGACAGCTAACTCCTGCAAACTGACCCGAATGAGACAGTCGTCGAGGTACAGGTACACATGTATCCCCGTAGACACCAGGCACTTTGTAAACACCCTGGGGGCTGACTTCAGGCCGAAGGGGAGGACCTTGAGCGTAGGAACTTCCGGTGCTTCTAGTGAATAGGGACGTGTAAGTAGGCGTCCTCGTCAAAAAGTCTCCTTCCAGTTGGCCAAGCACATGTTGCAATGAAGCCATCCTGAATCTTTGGGACTTGACATACTTGAGACGCTGCAGGTCTAGAATGGGCCTCAAGCCCCGGGTTTTCTTTTTGACTAAAAAGTATCCGAGTAGACGCCAGAGATGTCGTGGAACCAGCTTGATCGCCCCTTTTCGCAGCATGGCCCGTGCCTCCTTCAAGAGTTGAGGGATGTGCTGCTCCTGTCATGCTACTGGAGGGATCCGCAGACACCTGTGCTGAAACTCCAAGGTAGGTCTGTGTGGGCGAGTGTGTCCAGCACCCATCTGTCAGTGATCTCCCACCAGCCGGCCGGCCTCCCCCCCCCCCCCCCCCCCCGACATGCTGGCTGATCCAGTCCTGCTTCAGCACCGGCGTCTTGCCTCGAGGGCGACGGCGGCGCTGACCACCTCCACCGTAGGCCATGGAACGGCATCTGTGGACCTGGAGGGCTGGCAGGACGAGGCAAACCCTTTTGTCGATCTGCTGGACTTCCCTCTAAAGGAGGGAAAAGGAAGAGCAGGGTTGCTGGAGCGTGCCCAGGGCACAGGCCGTCTGTTATCTGCCTTGATGACCGGCAGGGACTCAACGACCTTCCCAAAAAGGTTATCTCCATCAAAAGGCATGTCCAGTATCCTCGACTGGACTTCCTGGTGGAAATTCATGGCCTTCAGCCAGCCTCGATGGAGGCAGACACTGATCCACATCTGCCGGAACCCTGTGTCGGCGATGTCCAGCGCCACTGATGGCATGATCCGAAGGCACCTCTCCCTCCTGGAAGAAGGCGATCGCCTCCATCCTCATCGGGAAGGAATTCAAGAATCAGGCCAGGCTTATACCACAGCTGCCTGTCGTACCTGGCTAGGATCGCCAGTGCATTGGCTGCCTTGATGGTGGATGCCATGGTGTAAATACCCTTCCTTCCCATGGCATCCTTCATCCCCTCGCTGTCTGGAGGGACTAGGGCGAGGAGGAAGGGTTCTACCTTTTCCTCGAGGTCGCCGAAACCACAGAGTACAGCGATTGTTGCAACCATAGGCACCTGGGTGCAGACTCCGGCACCCAGTACTTTTTCTCCAGCCTATCCCACTTGGCAGGGGCCATGCAAGGGTTCTTCAAGAGGACCAGGCCCTCCTCCCACACGTCGTCAAGGGGTACCGCCATGATGGTCTTCCTTTTGGCCTTGCGCCTATGGTATAGGAAACCCCCCTTCTCAGGCGTAAGCTGGAAAAGCTCGGAAGCTTTGGCGACCATGGTATGGAAGAACCACACCTCATCCAGTGGTGACGCTCCCAGCTGCGGAAATCCACCCACCGTGATGATGTAGTCCGTCATCGACTTGGCCGTAGCCGTCCCATGGTCCACCGGGGGGAGGGTGTCCAACACAGACAGACTGAAATAGGGGGAGTCGGATGATGCCCGAGGCTGATTGGGGGCCACAGGAACCGGGCCATGCAGCGTCCTTTTCTGGATTTCCAACACCAAAGTGTAGGGTCAATCTGTTGTCCAGGGATACAACCCTCGGCTGAGCTGGCGGGATTGGAACACTCAGCCCCGCACAGTCGTCATCCCCCACATCCTCGTGCACCGTGTGTAGGGACTCCAGGTCCTCGTGTAGGTCCTCCCTGGCCGGGGGGCATGGTCTGGCCTGCTTCCCCACCCCCCCCTCCCTTTTTGCACTCTGAGGGGTCGGACTGGGTTCAGAGACAGCATCCTCTTATCCAGTGGATCAGTAGGCTTTAATACAGTCACTGTGGAGGCTTCTCGCCTCGGAGACAGACACCTTGGGCGCTATTGGGGTTACCTTCCCGGGGTCAGACCCTTGCGCCTTCATGAGAGCAGCCGCTACCAGCTCAACCGTCGATGAGGACTTTTCCTGAGCTGCCTGGGTCTTCTTAGGCAGGTTTGCCACCTTCTCCTGCAGCTTAGCCGGGTTGGACGATTTCCTTTTTGAGGAGCTTGATCACTGGCTGGCGATGGAGGCAGATGGCCATGTTGATCGTGCCCTGTCCATCGCGGGACAGGCTTGCGCAGCTACCGCGATGGAACCAGACTTGTGGTGCTTGGCCTTGCCATGTGCCCCCACGGATGGTGCGGCCTCAAAGGATTTAGAAGCCTGTGCCTCAGACCGGCCGGTCCTGGGTGAGGCATGCCTTGCTCGGGGCACAGGCCTTGGCATTTAGCCAAGTCGACAGTCTACTTTGTCGATCAGTCATCGTTTTCTTGGAGAAGTCAAGGCAGATCTCGCACTCTCCTTACTTGTGGTCCGGGAAGCATTGGGTGCATTTGTCCTCTAAAAACACATTCTGTATCCCACATCTGGTGCAGGGTCTGAAGAGTTATCTTCCTTCCTTCCTTCTCCTCCGTCATGGCCGGAGGTGCAGAGTAGGCCCGATAACCTTCTGGAAACTTCCAATAAACTTTGACAATTCTCGCCCTTGAGCTGTGCTGAAATACACTGACAAACGGATCCCCACTGTAGGCAGTTGGAGAAGCACACAGAGGCTCTTTTTGACAAAAATAGATACAAAAAATGAAAAAATATAGAAGTAGCTCACGGAGCAAACCTGGAGGACTCCCGACACTAAAATGTGGGGTAAAAATCTGAAGATGCTGCCAGAGGAGGGGCTTAAGGAGAGGATTGTCATTGACTGGGGGGTGGTGGAGTATGATCCAGAGGACAGTGATTGGTTTAGAGGAGGAATACAATTTTTAAGTGAAAGTGAAACCGTTTTTCTTTTACTGAAGAGTCCCGGCCTGACAGGGAATACTCATGAGCATGTGAATCCATGCAAGACCCCATGCTGGAGACTATTGAACTTTAGGTCCTTAGTTGTATACGTTTCAGAAGGACTTTAAGAATACATTGTGCTGTGTGGTTTTTATGAGAAAATCATTGTAGTGAATTTCTCTTTTCACCTTTCTTATGGAGCCTTCCCAAAAAGCGTAAAGCTACCTTAAGGAATTTCTAACAAATAGTACCTATAAGAAAATAAAATCCCAGGCAACGCCGGGTATACCAGCGTGTACATATAAATAAAATTCAAGGAAAACATAACGCAAAAAACCTGAACTTCTGCTAAAGCCACCTTAACTTCACACCCCCTGTTGCAGTCTTTGACGACAATTACATCACAGACTACATCACTAATTACATCATATAGGACACCACTGATTACCTTGTGATGGCAGACAGGACATCATGTACAACTTTTATTAAAGCAAACTAAATAATTTAGGCTGTGCCTGTACAATATACAGTGGCCATGTCTGAAGGATTTGTCACTGGCCATGGCTTAAGGCCATAGACCGTGTCCATTTAAGGTGTTAAAATATACAGTGTGCACATACGAAGGCTGTGACCACTGTCTATGGGTAAAGGCCATGGTTACTGCCCCGTTAGTGTTGTAAAAGATAGTTGGCACGACGCAGGCCAACATCCAGGACTACTGCCCCTTAATGTGTTAAAATAAACAGGCGGCATGGCCGAAGGCCGTGCCAATGGCTCCTTAATCTGTTAAAGCTGTGGCCGATGGTTAGTGCTGTAATGTAATTTGTGAGGTCATTGTGGTTAAAGGCTGCGCAACAGGGGGCGCAAATTTAAGTTGGTTTTGGCAGATTTTCAGGAGTTTTTTTGCATTAACTTCTCATGTTCAAGTCCCTACAGCTGAAGTTTTTTCCTTGAATTGCAAAGTTTTCTTTACAATGTATTGCTCACTTGATGTCCCTGCAACTCGCCCCCCCCATTGAATTTATTATTCCATTGATTTTTTTCTGTGCTACTGGCCTACCAGACCACGAGCCATGGCCAGTGGGCATGCCCTCCGCTGTGCCCACTATTTTATCACTACCTGATCACTGGCCATGGCTTTTGCCCATGTCCAGTGGGCACGGCCTGTCCATTTTAGAACACTGCAAGACCACTAGCCATGACCAAATATTTAAAACTAAGGAAACGCCCAGCCTCCAGGACTGTGGACCACCTCCCATCCATGCAGTAACCAGGACCGACCCTGCTTAAATTCAAAGCTACGAAGAGGTGGCTCCCTCAGGCCATGTTGCTTTAAGTGTTCTTGTAACTGGGGCCATTTATTAGACAACATGGCATAAATGAGCCAGCCCCTTCCTGGCTCTGAAGCCAAGCAGGGTCGGTCCTGGTTACTGCAAGGATTGTAGACCCACTGGCCAAAGGCAGCGATTTTCCATCCCCCTGACTTTACTGTAAACATACAGATACCCTTGTTATCTGTAGTCGTCCTACTCGCATTGGGGGAAACGGCAAGCCAAAAAAATGCTCCCTGCCGCCCCACCCCAACCCCATATCAAATGGGCCCCTCACCTGTGCCAGCTCCCCCCACTCCGCTGATGGCCTCCTGGGTGGAGACTGCTGCCCTATAATAAATATTTGAATAAAAACTAGGAACGTTCACTGTCCATTTGAAGACATGTCCGTGACAGAATGTTTCACACAAGAGTTCCATAGTTTGACAAAGAGGACCGTGAACGATTGTTCAAAAGCACTAGATCGTTTGAATCAGTAACAAGTGGGCTGCATCCGACAGCCGATCTTGGGGAATGCTAAAAGCAAAAGTTTTAACTCTCTGCTTGAGATGATCTGGAGCACACTCATGAATAGTGAAATGTGATTGTTAACGGTTTAAAAGATATCAGACTTAATTGACAGCCAGTGAATGTTTGTGCAGAATAGTTGCAATGCGAGTCTTTCGAGGAAATGACTATGCATGCTGCTAGATTCTGAAAAACCTGCAGACGCTGTCGTGTGTTCAGTGGTGCCTGCAAAGTGAGCATTACAATAATCAAGCCAGTGCAATCCAAGTTTCTCCAACAGTGTGAATGGAATCAGGTTAAGGCTGGATGGGGGTCTAGCAGATATCTTAATACACATCCCTGCATGTGCTCGCAAATGGAAGCAGGAGGTTGGCTTCATGATAGGGATTCAAGGGATAGGGAGTAAACCTTGGGCAAACAGAGCCATTCATCATAGCCTACCTTTAACTACTTTCAAGTAGCCGATTGCTGAAGAGTCCATACTTTGATGCTTTTCCCCGAGCCCAAGATCAAGCTCTGCTACACCCAAAGAAGAATACTGCTTTAAGCGCTCCCTCATCCAAACAGTTTGATCTGCCTACATTGGTGCCTGGTGTGCTGCCCTAGGAGCTCCAGGGCTGTGTTCCTCACTGGAAAAGAAGAATGATGGCACATGCAATTTACAAGTGGCTGCTTGGTCATTGGCCACTTTCTACTGATCTCCACAGCTGCCCTTCAAGGGGCCTACTTGCATCCTGTCCGGTGGTCCTTTGTTTGACAGGAGCATCCTTTCAACGGATCCAAAGGGGTCACCATTGTGGTTCCCTTGCTGCGGCCGACACGTTCACCAATTAGGTCTGTGAAAAGCTGCCAACCTAGTCAATAGTTTTACTAGCCCATCCATCCACAGCGGCACAGATTGCAGACAGCTTCAGAAACGTACACTACAACAAAAATGTAATTCCGACACCGGAACACCTCTGCATCCACGAACCCTGGTCTTGACTCCAAGAAGCATGGACTACATCCCAAGAGGTCTCACTTGTCCAGATCTTCTGTATGGGTAGTCCCTCCTCCAAGACACCAAACTGTGGCATATACTGCATCTAGAGCTGGACTCATTGCAATCCTCCAGTCATCAAGACCTTCTCTGGTGGGGTCTTGTCACCAGCCTGAAGGTTGCCACTTCTGCAGCTTGCTGTGGACTCCCGTAATGTGCATTTACCCGTCACTGATAACAGATCCGCTTATGGACGCCGTCTCATTAAAAGTTTACACATCCCATTAAAATTGTGGACTCTTTGTTTAGATTGCACTACACTTTTAGGGACACTTAAAAAGAGAAAACAAATAAAACAGACAGTACTTCTGCATTTGAAAATATGGATTGATTCACAACATTTGTAGTTATTTGCTGGTGTGTGTGCATGTACATAAGCTGTACATTTTTACAAGCCCTTCTAAAATCACAACAAGACTGCTCAGTCAGTCAAACTACCATTGCAAAGGCTAGGACTAGACAAGAGAATCCTGATCCAACACTACCGTTTTTTTAACGACTTGTTTCCAACAAAGGTTCTGCAAATCAACTGTAGACACAACCCCCCCCCCCCCCCAACTGTGATACAATGACTTTGAAGTATCAATGACAAACTAGAGTACATGTTTTGTCCAGATTGCATTACCTCCGTATTGGTCTAGTTTATGTTGTGTGATGGGGCTGATTATAGTGCGAGTGGGGAGTAGGACTGGGAACTCTAGTAGGTAGGGGAATCCACTAGTCACATGGTATAAGCCCTGAAATGAGGATACCTAAACCCCACGAGCCTCCCCATGGCACCTCAAGCGAGTCCCACGAGCCCCTCATGAGGGAAGCCGGTCCATTGTGACCCTTAAGGAGGTGTTGGGGAGAAGTAGCGTTTTTATGCTTCTCCTAGTGAGACCACCAGCACTTTTTGCTGGACTTCTGGGCCTTTTTCTTTAAATGCTGAATATGTGGAGCCTTCCTCCACTCATTCTTATGAGCTCTGTATTTTGGAACTCTGTTCTGTGTTGTACCTTTACTATGAAGTCTACTTTCCTCCATATTTCTTTTAAGGCATCTGTATTTTCTTTTACAACACACAGCTCCTTATGGGTTCCTTGCTGGGAACCCTTTCAGTTCTCCTTGAGATTTTCTTTATCCTTACTTTCTACTGTTCTTAACGATGCAGAGATACTTTGCATCTCTCCTTAAACTTGAGAGATTGGCACACCACTTTATGTGGAGTGCCAAGGGGATACCCGGTATCCCCTAACCCCCCCTCTCTGCTCCTGTGACATCAGTCACATAGGCAACTGTCTACTTATGGCTGTGGCAGTGGACTTGTTCTACCAACTATTGTGCTATTTCTTTACTGCAGACAGTATTCACAGTCCCCGGCTGTGCACAAGAGGTTCACCCAAGTACCAATTTGGTGGCTTCTTTTTTCATCATTCCTGGCATGGTTGTTTTTGGTTAGGCCCTCTACCATTTTGGGAGGCGGAGGTCTGTGTGCGTTTTGCCTTTGGCAGGAACCTTGGTGTCCCCACCTAGGCTACAGTGAGTCTGGGCAGGCAGGAAGTAGGGGAGGAGTTTTGCACTCCTCTGCTCTTTGTCTGCCTGAATGGAACCAGCTCCCACTGGGGGTATGTCTGTCCTGATTGGACACCCACCCCTTTCTCTAAACTGCTGAACGAGGCTGCAGAGTAGAGAGCTGAAACTGAATAAAAATCTGAGGTTCCCGAGGTGAAAGGCAATTCGACCACTGGAAGCTGAAGTAACTGGAAGAAGACTACCAGAAACACCTGCAGCCCCTTTGCAACACTGAAGCTACCACTGCTGTCCTCAGCCCATTTTCGATACCCCAGAGGAACTTCAAAGAGGACAACTCCTTCCCTTTGGCTGCTGGGACCACACTGTAGCGAGTTAAGCAGTGAACTACTACTCTGTGGTAAGCACAACCCACAGAGGTAAGAATTACGAAGCAAGAGACATGGTAAGCTTGTGGATGGACGTCACAATCATAACTGATGTGTCAGGTCCCCTTTTGCACATGTTGTTTAAGAGAACATATGGGGGACAAAAGGAAGCCTACCAGGCATGTCAGACCTGGAAGGTTGGGATGCTGCATAGGGCTTAGACCTAGATAGTGTTAAAAATCTAAACTTGAATCCCCCATTCTGGAGTCTTTCTTGAACCATCATCCTGCACTCAGCTCTTGGATTCAAACCTCTTACAATGCCTGCATGAAAATATAGAAGCTCAAGATGTGGTTAAAAAGGCCTCCCAGTGGCCATTTAAAAGTACCACTTTGTTACTACCCTTCATGGAAAGCTGGACAAACGGGTCACAGCTGTAGGTCTACTAAAACTAAGCCTTGCTCAGTTAACCATAAGACACATTTTTTTCGCCTGGTTCGGAAATCAGGGCACACTGAAGGGGAATACAGATTTGTTTACTGTATGATCGAGGTATTTTATTGGTCAAGAGATGCAAACTTTACCCATTTAGAAAATCATTTTGAATAGTTAAGCATATTAAAAGCAATTCATCTACATACTCCTTTAGAGCAAACGAGAATAGTCTATGTGAATTGGTTGATCCATCGGAAAGGAAAAACAGTCCCTAAAAGTCAAGGTCAAGGACATTATCCAACATTGGACTACCACTCATAATATTACATACCCCTTCTCCCCACAAGATCATTTGAAAAAGAAGTGTAGCAACTACAACATATTACTCAGAAAAAGTCACATTTTTATTACATTCACTATTAACGATCTATCAAGCACTCTAAAGTTACTTCTTATGCCTTTTCATAGCAAAAACTTTCTCCGAAATAGATTTCAAATGTCACCTACAATGATTTTGTCAACATGGGGCAGTATGTTTATTTATATAACAAAGATGGAAATTATATACATAAGAACTATTTTAATAGCATATTCTGGAATGGACAAATCCACAGATGTTTGACAGGATCACTCTGTATATCTCCCAAGAATATCAGAATCTCGAAATAGGAAGTACTCCTGTAAAAGAAGATTTGGACGTCAGTAGATCAGGGGCAAATAGAGCAATTTAGAAAAGGTATGAGAAAGTCATAATCACAAACCTGGTCTTCCAACACAACTTTGGTACCTCCATATTCAGGCAATAGAATCTTGTCACCAACTTTAACACTTACTGGTTGAATATCTCCACTCTAGAGAAAAAAACAATGCAACATAAGCCGAAAGGATAAACGCCTAAACAGTTCAGCATGCTTTTATTGGGGCACCAAATAAAACAACGAACAAAGAATAATCCTTGCAACACTAAATAGTAATGATGTTGGCACTAAAACCAATTGGCCTGCTTTTTCTTGTTAAATGGTTCCATTGTGTGCCATCATGGCGCTATTGTGATAGTACTGCACTATTGCAAGGGTAATTTGAAGTTGTAAGCTACTAGCTAAGCATATATCACTGCCCTCCCTACCATATGTTCACCACATGCACACAGTCTTACAGAGACCAATCTCACTCGCCAATGGCTAGCTGCAAATGCAAACTAAAACCTGCCAATTATACTTCTTTTGGCCTGGTGCCTTTTCTACCCTTTTCAGGGGTTGTTCGCTCAAGTCCAGCATAGCTACAGAGGATCCACGATGATCTAAAGTAAACAAAGCCGATTTGTTCTCATCAATGACTGTTTGAGTACATCATTAGCATAACAGTTAATACTCCAAAACCAAAGGGTGGCCCGACATTAAAGTGTGAGGCAGATTGACTTGGAAAGGACTAGTCTCATTTTACTGAGCCTTCTGCTAAGGAAAATAAGGCAACCTCCAAGAAGAAACCAGGGTAACTCCAATAAGTGTGAAACGCAAATTAAGGTTCATTCTCCATTTGGAGGAGTGGGAGCAGCAAAGGCTCAATGTTCACTTTGATCAGAAGACAGCCAATTCACATTTCAATGTTTGAAGCCTACAACACATGTATGGTTGAACAAAGCCAGTTGATGTTTTGAGAAGCAGACTTTTGCAACTCCTAGTAGCCATATCTTTGCTTCCCATTAACAGTTACGTTCCCAATTTCCAAAACTATAAACATTCCGCAGAAGATACCAGAACTTAAAGCTTCCTTGCATATATGCTGGCATACCCATTTTGGATGAAAGGCTGGGTCAGCTACAGAACACAAGAGAATAAAGGGACTTCGAAGTTATGACGGATTCACTAATAAGGGGGGGGAGGGGTGGAAGCAGGAGGACTACTTAGTAATGTGAAAATTCATCCACGTTACATGGAGTCTAGGAAATGCAAAATGAATATTTATTAAGACCAGACGGTAAACTTTAGTTATCAGAATGTAATTGCATCCTTTCATCTCCAAGTTGTTGTAAAATAATGTCGTTTTCCTTATTGCAAATGGCATTTATCATCATAAGTGGGGTTCTCGGACACCAATCGAGGATGGCTAAAGCATTACAAGTCTTCCGAGCAAATGGCAGAAGATTAACGTGATGTGGTCTTGTACCGCACACTGCTCCCACTTGCGTGGTCTCTTGGCGCCATGGCAGATCTGCAAAGGAAGGGAGGTGAGAGGGGTGGGATTGATAGGGGGCGAGCGAGGAGGAGTTAGTGGGATTGAGAGGGAGAAGAGCAAGAGAGCTTTGATGTGCTGTTGGAAGCTTCACTTCGGAGAAAAACTCACTGAGCGTTGGTGTGTTTTTGGTTGGTAGCCGTCATGTGGTGTTGAGGCATTATTGTGCATGGAAGCTTTGGGTGTGCTTGGGTTTTGATTTCATGTTGGGCGTCGTGAAGTGTGTGAGGTAGAGTTATGTTTAGATTAGAGTTTGAGATTTCAGAATGTGGAGTTTTTTGTATGTTTAGTTAAGTGCAACACATTTCCTACCTAGATTCAAATTTATAGCGGTGTGAATACACCTGGATTTAAACATGCGGCTGAGTGAAAATACACCTAGATTCAAACATGTGGCTGTGTGGTGTGTCCAACAATACAGAGTATACAGCCACCTGGAATACGTTAAATTGCCAGCCGCAATACAGTACCTACCCCACCAGTTCGCTGCTTAACAATTTTGTCACCCTACCAGGTTCTCTAGATGTGAAGTGGTAGCAGCGCAAGGGTATAAGAGCACAGTGAGACAGCACTGTTAAGCGCAGATAGTAGTGACTTAAGAGTGGCAGGGTTTCCCCAAGCACGGTAATGCTGTGCTACCCGCCCGTACCACCTTACCTGGTTGTCGCTGCAGGGAGTACCATCAGGTGTCCATTGGTGAACAAGGGCAAACCGGGAACAAAGATGTCCTTTGCCTCTGGTCCTTAGCAGGTTGCCCGTGCAAGGCTGCCCTGGGGTCCTACCGAAAGAGGGCTACTTCCTGGAAGGAGTTGCCAATCGCTGGCCTGGGTGTGCGGGAGTGGGGCAGGGAAAGAAAGGGGAGGTAGTGCCGGGAAGATCATGGGAGCAGGGAAATGAGGAAAGTCGGCCCACGGACAAGTGAATAGATAGTGCTGGCAGGTAAAGAAAATGGTACGGCTGCAAGCTGGAGGTAAATACTAAACAATATGGGCGGCGGGCGGGTAATAAAGAAGTAGATGCAGGCGGAGAAGGGAGAGCATGAGCCGCTGCCTAGGGGCCCGAGGTCAACACATGCACCACAACTTTCATACTTGAGGCAATGTGATGAAAAGAAGCCCACCTGTGGGTCCTATCCAAAGTATTGTGCACAGTTCTATCGACTATATCTTCAATCCAGAAACTGTAGCTTAAATCACAGGTTTCAGAGTGGAAAGCTAAGAATATAACTTGTATAAGTTGGAGGAAAGGTTTATGCCGCAATTCCTGAATGGAAGTCACAAGCAGATGAAGCTAGAACCTAAGCAAAATAATACTTGCAGAACGAGAGGGCACGATCGAAGAATTGAAGAGGCAGAGAATTGGGTGCGGCAAAGCACAATGTATGGACACTTCAAGGAGAAGAAATGACCAGCGACCTACCGTACAATATATATTTAAACACTGTGGTCAGTGTTCTCATTTCACAACAGTCGCCTTGAGGCCGACATTACCCTCAGCATTCCAGAAATGCATCCTGAATTATTGCTGCATGATACACAAGTATGGCTGGTATGTAACCTCTACCAGGTTATGCTCTCATCTCAGACCTTTATGTACACCAATCCTTGAAGGGCAGATTCAATTGGGTGGACAATAACCAGAGTAGCATACAATATGCAATACTGTGCAGTACCCTTTGGGAGACTACAGCAACCTTGGCCTCCTGGCAATAGGAACCTAACCTTTGGTACAAGTCTGTACTACACAGGTTGGTAGTGTGGCTGAGCAGCCAGGCTGATCTCAAAAGGGTTCAATGTGAGCAGTAGAGTGGTTACACAGGGATTCACAATGACAATTATTCAAATAAACTTACACTCAAATTAATTGTTTAATCAAGAAACCTTAACAGTCAGTTACATAAACCTTCAGAAGGGAGGAAAATATGTAACAATTATAATACACTTCAAAACACACTTGGTATCAACTGATAAGAGAAACTCATTGGGGATGGCACACAGGCACTCCCTACACCCTCAGGTGACTTAAATAGCTAGGACTCTGGACATTGATACATCACTGGTACATTTAGAGCAATACTGAGTTTGGTGTCAAGGTTAGATAGGGGAATAATACACAGGTTAACAAATACTTCATAAAACTGCTAAGTACTTTTTGAACCCTCCAATGCAAAGTAAATTAACCCCTTCCTGGAGGAAAGGTAAGGCACAAAGTCAAAAGGTAAGAAGAATCTCAGGGAGCCAGGACAGTCAATGTTAGTTGAACAATGTCTAGGGGAGCTGAAGATCTTTGTAGATCTTCAAAAAGTATTGCACATAGAATCACTTGGAAGTGCCACCAGCTGGGGGGCTTGTGAGGGGCAAAGATGTAACAACTCTGCAAGGTTAACCAAGACAAGTCTCAACTGAGAACAAGTAAGGCTACACCACAAGAGGCAACTCCTCTTAACTGTACAGTACCTTTGGTTAGAAGAAATGGTTCCAGCTGGCTTCTGTTCCTGTACAGCTCTGCAGATTCTGGTGTTCTTGGGCCTCAGTCGTGGGGACAAGTGGGAGGACTTCTGCACTGCTATGGGAAGGTCGGCGGTAGCAATGGACACTTCAATTCAGTGGCACCATTGTGGTCTCACGGATAACACTCTGGACTTTCCTTGCTTCTGGGGTCCGGCACTCTGTTGGGGTGGCTCAGGCTTGGTCAGTCCTGCTTCAATGGAGTCCGGTGAATCTTCCTGAAACACAGGTCTGCCTTAAAAGCGATGCACTCGTTGGTGTTCCTTTCCCTGGCACTTGGGTTCCAGCAGCAGAAGTACAGCCAGCTCTGAGAGGATGTCCAAACGAGTTCACTTTGTGGTTGATTGGTCCCACCAATCCAAGGAGAGAAGTCGTCCTTGCAGGGCTTCTCTAGCCAAAACATTTGGAGCTTCAGCACAGCAGCAGGGCTTCACCGGGTAAACCAACGGTCCAGGTGTTGCAGCAGGCGTCTCTCCCAAGTTCTTTTTCTGATTCCTTGTCCAGTGGTCGACTGCCTTCCAAGCTAAAAAGCCTTGGCTTTTATGCATGTTTCTCCATTAATTCCAACCTAGCTGTCAATCACACAGCAGGGTGGCTTGTCCTTGCCGGACAGCCAGCCGGCCAATCACCTTTGGGTGCATTCCTGTAACCAAGGGGATTAAGCACAAGGAGTTTCGGCACCTCCCTCACTTCCTGCCCCTGCCAGACATACTGGAGCCAGGAGGCAGGCTTCACTCAGGAATCCCACCAAAGACAAAATGAACAAAGCAACCAAACCTGGTTTAGCGCGCAGAGTAAATCTCAAGAAGGACCTTTCCAACAATAAACGGCAAAAAAAGACCAGGGCCATTTTGACAAAATGGGCACCCCGTGGGTGCCTTACTGCAGCTGCAAACACAGCCCACAGTAAATACACAATGGTAGTAAAACGTAAACCACTGCCACTAGCGATTAATTGTAGAAAGGGTAACAAAAATGTTACATGAGAAACTAGACAAAGGGGATACTAAGTAACCCCTTCAGTACCCTTTGGTAAGATATTGTGTGCTGGGTTTAGAAAGCTACCAAATGTAAGTAAAGTCAATTTCACTTCACTGCTTTTGGAAACCGTTACACCAAGAGAAGGTATTTAAACCTTTGGGAAATCTAAGAGACTTCCCTGTGTCACTGCACTGAAGGTGCAGTGCGTCACAATGCAAAGATGCCTATGGGAGTTTGTCAGATTCCAAAGTCAAAAGAACCATAGTCCAAATCACAGAAAATACACAAGAGTGGAAAAAAGTCTCACTCTCTCCAGGTAAGAAATTACAAAGTCCTAAAGTCTTGCACAAGTGCTGGGGGTCTGTAAGGTAGAAGAGAATTAGCACATTTCTGAGAATACTCCCTAACAACCAACTGTTAAGACGACACCGGCATTACTCCTATTCAAATAATTTTATGTAATAAAAGATAAACAAACAATGACAAATACTAGGAGTAACAGGAAAATACTGAAATCCCACGGGAAAGTCAACAAGAATATTTTAAACTGAGTGCAAGACGACGGGCAGAAAATTAGTCTGGGCACATCAAGTTGAAAGCAGTAGTTATAACATCTCTTTAAACAAAAATAGATGACAAGCTTGCATGAGTCGTTGACCAAGAACGGACAACTTATATGTAACAGTGGGTTTTCTTCAGTCTTGCATGCACATCAACATAGTCGGAACACAAATTAGTTGGACAAAACCTTATATAAAATAATGATGTGCAGTTTTGTTTTTCAATCCTATGCTTTGCAGATTTTAGTCACTAAAACATAAACAGAAGTGTAGTTAAAGGAGCAAATTATAAGGGGAAAGCACAAAAAGTAGTTCGGTTATATGGCATTTGTATAGCGCCTAGTGCCGTTGGTATGGTCTTGAAATGCGGTGGCCCCGGATGAATGCCCTCTGGAAGACGACAGATGTGAAGGATTTCTGAAATGGGTATGCATTTTTATCCAGCACAAAGGTAGGTAGGGAGATATCAGATGAGAGGATGGGTGCCTTCACAGATTGTCAAGAGGAGCAGGAGTGTCAAGGAGACGGATTATGTGAACAGCTGGACCACATTTTTCATGGGACTCTGCTGCATTCTATTGGAGGTGGTGATGTGTGTTTGGGTGGGTGAAGTCGAGCAACGTTTACTGCCGATGTATGGTGGAGGAGGGTGGACCGTGCCCCGGCCAGGCGGCCAGGTTACAGCCATGTTCCATTGTAATAGAGTGCTTGAAGTTAAGAAGAGAGGCTGACATGTAGTCATCTGTTGTCTTGAAGAGCTAATCAAAGCCTGGCTGAGATGCATTCCGTTGGGGGGGGGGGGGCTCGGGGGGCTCGGGGGGCTTTGGTGGTTTAGGCTATGTCCCACCATGCCAACTCCTCAGATGCCCAGGCATTCCTGTCAGGGGTGGGCAATAGTTCACGCAGGAACTGGACCTACGAGGATGCGGAAGCAAAGAGCCTGGTTTTGAGAGCCTTCCTGTAGGCGAGGTGATCTATGCTTCACATGGTACATGGGATAGAGTTCCAGATGGTGGGTGCTTGGACCGAGAAAGAGGAGCCTCCTATTCTGGTTGATTTTGCCACCAGAATGACCAGGAGAAGTGATGCGCCCGATCAGAGTTCTGAAATGCCTGTGGTGTGTACGTTTATGATGCAGATATGATGGTCCTATGTTGTGAAGCGCTCGTGGGAGATGCACAAAGTGGATCATCGCCTGATTGGAAGCCAGTAAAGGAGATGGAGGGTGGGAGCGATGTGTTCTCTAGGATCAGGAGAAGCCTTGCAGTTGTGTTTTGTACCCATTGTAGTTTTTTTAGTTGTGATGAGGGAGTCCTCAGGTATACAGTGTTGGCATAGTCGAACAATCGCAGAGACTGTGGGAATGTCAGGCCGGGAAAGATGCGGCAGAATGTGAAAGTGTAGTTCGCAGCATTTGGTCACGGAGTTGACGTGAAGTGACAGGGTCAAGTCAGCATCCATAATGCATCCAAGGTTCTTAACTGTTTGAGGTGGTGGGGGCTATACCTAGAGAGCAGACAAGGGTTGGGGGGGGGGGGGGGGGGGGAAGAGGGCGGCCTTCTCACAAAGCATGATCTCGGTTTTTCCTGGGTCGAGTACGTGGTGGTTGGTGGTCATCCAGGGTTTGATTTGAGGGACATGAGAGATCGGGGAGGTGGAGTCCTTTGGGATTTTGAAGACTATTTAGGTTATCTGCATAGTTGTAGCAAGAAAGGCTGTGAGACGAGTGAGTGTGGGAAGGGGGCTCAGGTACAGATTAAAGAGTAGAGGGAGGTGAGAGGCAACCTGCAGTACTCTGTAGGCATCTGGGCAGGGAGTCAGAGAAAGGAGACATGTGTATTGAAGAAAGATGATCTAGTCCTACCCCTCACAAAAGGCACATGGCCCGGAAGAAGAAACAAGGTATCATGATCGCCCATACCATTTCGGACCAATTCCCAGCACTCCCATGATTGACAAGTACGTTGAAAGGTACCCACTCAGCCAGCCATACAGCCCAGGGGTAGTACAATAGTTACCCAAGGTGGATGAAGAGCCTCAAGAGGCACCTAAGGAGACATCAATTGAGAGTGTTTATTAAAGCGCCCAGAAGCAGGAGCCACTGATGTCGTTCGACACCATGACATAGCAGCGTTAGACACGAAGCACACGTGCCATCCTCACATCAGGACACAACCACATACCCAAATACAAGAACACAAGCATACAGTTCTATAAGTTACTGCCTTTGCTTTATTATTTTGTCATTAGCCGGCATAACGACACAAAGCGCAAGAAGCAAGAGATCCTGAATGAATGCTTGCAGATGCTTATGTGCAATTAACTTCGTGGAGCTGAGGGAGCGCCTGTGGGACCCGACAGCCATGGAATATATAGTACAACCAAGTAGAAGCAATGACAGGGCTTATGGAAATTTGCAGTAGGCCACAGATCCTCTGCAGGAGCTGCGCCGAAGCAAGTTCAGGCCGCGCAGAGAAATAAACGTGTGGGACAAGAACCGATGCCAAGGCCACCAAGATACGAGTGCCGTTCCATTCCCTGAACGACAGTAACACCAGCAGCAGTAAATGCAAATAAATCCCATTAGTTAAGAGCTGCAGAAGCTCAAAACACTGTCTCTGAACACGTGACTGGCCCAGCTGATGATGAAGCCAAACTAGCTGGGAAAGGAGCATTATCACGCTGCCAGACAATGGCTTGCAACAATGGTTACATCAGGAGCCGAGAGTTGCATGGTGAGAACGGGCACTCACATAGTCTTTGGTGGTGCACACATGTTACAATGCAGACAGTGTGGTTCTTAGTACCTTTCAGAAGGTACACCACGACCTGAGAAGCACTTGGATCCCAGGCTTGGGGAACGTCGGCTCTAGCCAATCACAGTTTAGTACCCTATGGGAGGGTAGCAACGGGCAAGAACCAATGGTAAGACCCTCACACTAACATTGTAGAAGAGAATGCATTTCTTACCGTAAAAGCATTTCTGATGGTTGTATCTGCTTAGATTCACATGCTGTGCATAGGTCCGACATCCAGTGGTCACTGCGGAGTATTGCATTTTGTTTTTCGTAGTCGAAAAGGGGACGTCGACAAGGCGTGTCTGAAACACTATCCCTATAGTGACGTGCGTTGTACCCACAATCCCTCATGCATCGAGGTCCCTCTGTTTGTATTTTTCTGCCCTGAGGGAGCCTTCTAGACGTGAGTGAGTACAGAAAAGAGAGCGATATATAAAGGAAGTCTATGTTCCTTCCATCCGAGCGGGGAGGAAGGGTGGGCGCATGTGAATCTAAGCAGATACAACCATCAGAAATGCTTTTACGGTAAGTAATGCATTCTCTTCTGATGTTTGTTAATCTGCTTAGAATCACATGCTGTGCATAGACTAGCGAGCAGTACCCGGAGTTGGCGGTGGGTTATGAGAAGGAACAGTAGAGAAAAGGTGTCGTAATACTGCCTGTCCCACCTGGGAGTCAGAGTGTGTATCTAGACAGTAGTGTGTTGTAAAGGTGTGCACCGAACTCCAGGTAGCTTCTTTGCAGATGGACTCAAGGGGAACATTTGCAATGAATGCTATGGATGCCCCCGTGCCTCGAGTAGAGTGTGCTCTTGGCTTAAAGGGCAGTTCTCTCTTAGCAAGAGTATAGCAGAGAGTGATGCATTGAACAATCCATCTAGAAATAGTGGATTTTGAAACCGCATCTCCTTCTCTTCCTGCTGCCACCGAGACGAAGAACTGATTAGTCTTCCTCAGTGGTCTGGTTCTTTCCATGTAGAACATGACCGCTCTGCGTACATCTAGTGTGTGCAGAGTCCTTTCTCCCAAATTGGAAGGATTTTGAAAGAACTTTGGTAGTTCTATAGATTGGTTTACGTGGAATTTAGAAATACATTTCGGAGCAAACCTAGGGTGAGTGCGTAGAACCACTTTATCTTAGTGAACTGTAACGAAGGGGTCTAGAATAGAAAGAGCCTGAAGTTCACTTACTCTCCTGATGGAGGTGATAGCTATTAAAAAAGCAGTCTTAAGCGTGAGGTGTTTAAGAGATGCTTTGTGCATGGGTTCGAATGGAGAGCCCATGAGTCTGGTAAGTACCACATTAAGGTCCCATCCGGGAGCTGGGTCAGCTATTGGGGGGTGTATCCTCTTTACTCCCTCCATGAAGGCTTTTATAACAGGGATCCTCCACCACCACACTTTGAGTTGGGAAGTGGTGTATGCAGAAAGTGCAGCTAGGTGGACTTTAATGGAGTTAAACACTAGACCTGAATCCAATAGGTGGGTCAGGTATAGGACCACATGTGTGGGAGAGCAGTCAATAGGGTTGATGCTTTTACTCCTGCACCAGATGACAAATCTTTTCCACTTGCTAGAATAGCAGTGGCGAGTGTTCGGTTTTCTGGCTTCCCTGAGGATGTCCATGCATCTTTGCGGGAGTTGTAGATGTCCGAACTCTATGATCTCAGGAGCCAAGCTGCTAAGTTCATGTTCTGGGGGCATGGATGCAGAGTCCTGCCCTTGTCCTGAGACAGCATGTTGTACGGGCAGGGGAGTTTTACTGGGGGGGATAGAGACATCTCCATCAAGCGTAAACAAATTTCCCTGACCATTGCATCGACAGACCGTTCCCCTTGGATTGGTTCTGGGGGTACCTGGAGGCGTAACTTAGGCATTGTGAGTTTTCCAGGGATGCGAACAGGTCTATTTCTGGGAATCCCCATTGTGTGAAGACGTCGAAGACGATGTCTTCGTGAAGTCGCCATTCGTACTCTTTGGGCAGGGGGAAATCTCTGCTGAGTTTGTCTGCCAGCAGATTGAGTTCCCCGGGTACATGTAGTGATAGCAGGAACATGTCCTGTTTGAGTGCCCACTTCCATATATTCTGGGCCAGTTTGGACAGGCCAGGAGAGTGGGTGCCCCCTTGCTTGTTGATGTAGTACATGGCTGTAGTGCTGTCTGTAAGGACCATTACTGTTTTGCCTTGTAGGTGTTCCTGGAAGGCTCTTAGCGCCTTGAACACAGCTAGTAGCTCCAGTAGATTTATGTGTTTGGATGCTACGTTCGGAGTCCACACTCCGTGAGCAGTCTGATGGGATAGGTGCGCCCCCCATCCTGTGAGGGATGCGTCTGTGGTTAGAGTGGCTTCCGCCGCGGGTGTGGCAAAGGGTTTCCCTTTTTCCATGTTTTCCTTTGTCCACCACCGTAGCGAGAGAACCAAGGCTTGCGAGACCACAACTAGATCCTCCCATAGTCCGCTGGCCTGACACCACTGGCTGTTGAGCCACTCTTGCATTGGGCGCAGGCGCGCGTGAGGTACCAAATAAATACACGACGCCATCATTCCTAGCAAGCGCATTGCTTTGCGTACCGTCACCTCTTGACCGGTCACATATTGAGGGATTTGAAACAGCATGTTTTGGACCCTCTCTTTGGAGGGGAAGACGAGGCCGTCCTTTGTTTGAATTAGAGCCCCTAGGAATTGCTTGATTTGACTGGGGTCTAAACTGGACTTCTTTTCGTTGATGGAGAAGCCCAACTGGAACAAAAGGTCTACCGTCTTTTGGGTATTGGAGAAGCATGTTTCGTAAGAATCCCCTGTTATGAGCCAGTCAAGGTAAGGATAAACTGGGATGGACAACCTGCGCAGGTGGGCCGCTGCCACTGCCAGCACCTTCGTGAATACCCTTGGTGCTGATGCTATGCCGAAGGGTAGCACTTTAAACTGGTAGTGTTTGCCCTCTATCATGAACCTGAGGTATTTTCTGTGCGCTGGCAACATTAAAATATGAAAGTATGCATATTTCATGTCCAATGTTGTCATGTAATCTCCCTGAGAAAGCAGTGGGATCACTTCCTGTAAGGTTACCATACGAAACTTTTGGGGTTTGATAAACTTGTTCACTGGGCGCAGATCTAATACAGGGCGCATGGTTAGATCCTTTTTGGGTACAAGGAAGTACACTGAATAAATACCTTCCGTTACCTGAGATAGAGGCACGACCTCTATGGCTCCTTTTTCCAGCAGTTGTTGTACTTCTTGGAGAAGGATGGCAAGATGTTCCGGTGTCATGCGACGTCCCCTCGGGGGTCTGTAGGATGGGGAACTGTTGAATTCGATACAGTATCCGTGGGCTACGGTGGAAAGTACCCAACGGTCTGACGTTATCTCCTCCCATGCAGGAAGAAAGGATGTTATCCGGCCCCCGACCGGTGTTGCATGGGAGGGGACGCGAATCTTCGCGTCACTTGGAGTTGTTGGGGGCTTGGGAGCCTCTGGGGGTGGAACCCCGACCTCTCCCCTTACCCCGGCGTTGGCCTCTTTGGCTGTACTGCCCACTATTGGTCTGGTAATTGGTGGCCGGGTATTGTTGATGCTGACTTTGTTGTTGTTGTTGGCGTTGGCCACGAAAAAAGCGTTTGTTGCCATAGCCGCGTCTGGTAGTGGGCTTAGAGATTTGGTCAAGAGTCTTGATAGTATCGAACTCTTTTTTCGCCATCTCTAGAGCTTCATCCACCGCTTTTCTGAATAGGTTAGAGTCTTCCACAGGTTTATTAAAGACGCCTGCGTCTCCGGTTTAAACCCTGAGTTGCGCAGCCATACATGGCGTTTTAGGAGTATTCCCTGCACCAGGGAACGTCCCGCTGTTTCTGCCGCGTCCAGAGAGTTTTTTTACAATGCTCTGGTTGACCTGGGTTCCTTCGCCAATAGTTGAAAGTAGGCGTGTACGTAAAGGCTCCGGTGCTTCCTCGGCATCCTTGCGCAGTTTGGCCCACTGTGCGTCTGCATAGCTAGCAAGCAAAGAATTGTTGTTCGCAATTCTTGCTGAGAAGGCAGCCGAGGAAGTTACTCTTTTTGCAAGGGCATATAGCCTTTTGCCCTCCTTGTCAGGGGGTGCCTCACTGGTGGAAAGTGGTACCCCTGACCTCTTTCTAGTATTAGATACTACTAGGGAATCCGGAATGGAAGGTCCCCTAATGTAGAGCGGGTCTGAGGGAGAAGGAGTGAAAAGTTTTTCAATTCTTGGATTGACCCCTCTGATCAATGCGGGAGTGGCCAGCGAAGGGATGATTCTTCTCTTCACTGAAGCTAGGAGGGGAATGGTCTGGCTGACCGGGGGTTTCTCTTTAATTACTTTTTCCACAAAGTCTAATTCTGGAGAGAGCTCCCCAGTGTCCAGTTCGAAATGTGCTGCTGCTCTGCGCAACAGTGCATTGAAAGTGGGCTGATCGTCAATCGGAGACGTGTTCCTAACCGGTGAATTGTCAGGAGGATTTAGGTTTAGGACATCAGTGTCGGAATACACTGATGGGGATTGCCAGGGGTGCGAAGGTCCTTCTTCAGGGTCTTCTCGGAAGCCTTCTTCTATAATGTCTGGCGTGTCTTCCAGACATTCCTCCCGGTTCTGTCCTACTTGATGGTCTATGAAATCATCCTCCTCCTCCAAGTATTCTTCCTCCCCAGTGAGGTCGTATATGTTATGGAAGTCTGAGGCTGTGTCCACCTGGGGATCGACTAGCCTCGGATTTTTGGCCCTGGGGTCCTCCTGAGGCCCTTCGCTAGTCCTCTTGGGAGTTTGAGAGGTCTGGGTATTCATAAACCTTTCCATCCTCTCCATACAGAGGTGGAGTCTTTCCATGGTTTCATGGGGTACCCCAGAGCGGTCTGGCGGGGGAAAAATAGAGTCATCTAACTGGAAACGGCTCGACCTCTCCCAAAGCGTCGAGGAAAGTGTCCAGTCGCCCTCCGAAAAACCTTCAGGTGTGCTGGGTGACCCCCCGACTGAAGGGGGTCGTCCCTGCCTTTCTTCTGGCTTTTTCGGCGTCTTTCGACTTATGCGTAGCGCTCGACGTGTCTTTCGGCGTACGCTTCTGGGCGTCGGCTACAGCGATCCTCGCCAAGCTTTCGGCGACTCGTTTGTCGGCGGAAGCTTGCGTTTTCGACGCTATGGGTGTCGAACGCTCTACGGCGGTATGCGCCTTCTGTTGATGCGCGCCGGCTGATGGTTTGGGGGCGGCGCCCTTATTTGCCGAAAGACCAGTCGCTGGTCGCGGCTGCGGTTGCGAGAGGGGCTTCGAACCCGAACGGTCCGAGGAGGCCGCCGGTGGAATCTGCGTCTCCTTGGGCGCCGAAGCTCTTTTCGTCTTAGACGAAGAAGAGCCGTGGGTTGTGTGCTTATGCGAGTCTGTGTGCGTCAGTGTCGCCGGGGTGTTCATCCCCATAAGCAGGGCGTGAGCCGAGCCCGTCGGGGCCGGGGACAGACGACGAAGCGCGCAAGCGCTCCTTAGAGGGGGTTTCGACTTCCGTAGCAGAGGTCGTGTTATCGCGTTCCTCGTCACTGTCGGTGGTAGCAGCGGCGGGTGAACCTTCGGCCTTCGACATCGCGTAGGCCGCCCACCTTTTAACCCTACGGTCTTTTAGAGTTTTAGGCTTAAGAAGCCGACAAGCCGCGCAACCTTCCTCCTTGTGATCGAGGGGCAAGCAGCGGTTACACCGTGAATGCTTGTCCTTCCAAGTAAATTTGCCTTTGCAAAGCGGGCAAAACCTAAAGGGTGTCCTCTCCATAGCCGAGGCAATAAATCGCGATAAGCACCCCAAGGGAAAGGAAGGGGAAAGGGAAAGGCATTCTCAGAAAAGACCCAGAGATGTCCCACGACCCCACTCTCCCTACTGTATATGGCCTGCAAGGCCAGGCCACGTGTTCGGCAGCGCCGAAGGATTTCCTCCGCTCGACCCTCCGTCGAAGATTCTTTTCGGCGGAGAACAGCTTACAACTGCGTCGAGGGAGGGATTATTAATATAATGAGAAAAAACGACCAAAGGTCGAGGAGTTGCAATGTCTCTCGAGGAGCTCCGCGTGAAGGCGACCAGAAGCTGGGCGGAAAAAAACAATCTGAGGGACCTCGACGCGAGAGGGATTGTGGGTACAACGCACGTCACTATAGGGATAGTGTTTCAGACACGCCTTGTCGACGTCCCCTTTTCGACTACGAAAAACAAAATGCAATACTCCGCAGTGACCACTGGATGTCGGACCTATGCACAGCATGTGATTCTAAGCAGATTAACAAACATCAGAAATAACATTTTACGGGGATGATCCAGGCCAGACACCTGACATGGGAGAGCCAGTAGACTAACACGTATAGGGTCCACTACAGATGGACTATCGCTCTGAGCCCAATCACAGGCTGCGATAGGTTTGCTGGAGAAGGGCCCAGATTGTACAGTTATAGTGACATCATAGTACCATAAAACTGGCCTGCTAGCCAGCAACCGTTAAGATTGTCTTACATCCAGCTCATCCCTGAGCTGATCCCCGTTGGTTTTGGCTGCAATAAACGCAGTTTGAACTTGGTGCCGGTCTGGACCTCACGTTCCTTTTGGGGGACGAATGAGTTGGACCTTCCATGAGTTCCGAGTCCGCGAACTCCTAGTAGTGGTTTGCCCCAACAGTATTATTTGGGATTTGTTGAAGATGGAAGATATCCACTTCTGAGCTGATCATCCCCGATGAGACTAGGTACAATTCAGATCCTCATAAGGGTCTGAAGTCCGATTGGGCAGGGTAGAGGATCTGGCTGGATTCTGTGAAATGGCATAGTTGTGAGGAAACTGCGCAGTCGATTAGTTTTATACCATCAGTTTGATGCGTCCAATTGTTCGGGACAAGGCAGTACAGGGCTTTGTGAGCAGGGGCTGGATGTAGGTTTTGAATTCTGCTCGGAAAGGTGCTGGAAATGAGAGATGTGTTGACGATCAATTTTGCGAGGTCACTGGCAGAGGTGTAAATTAAGATCTTTTAGTAGGGTTGGGTGGGGGCAGGGTTGCTAGGGGATCCAGAAGCACAGTTGTTAGCTTTAGAAATTGCGGGTCGGAGAGTGGGGAGAAGGATGAGAAGAGCAGAAGGATGATTAGAGCAGGAGGATGAGAAGCGGTTCTGATGTCCAGTCAAGACCACAGGGGTGAGCAATGCCATTTTAGTGACAATGTAGAAATTTCTTTCGAGAGCTATGTGGTGGAAGTGGTCCGAGGGAGTCGCAGAGGGGTTGGGGGTGGATGCAGTACATGCTCAGGCACTGCTTTTGGCGATAAGCTTGTGGAGTTCACTTCAGGGGTTTGCAGTGTTGGCGATTCTATTCTAGTAATAGAAATTACTGGCCTTGCCCATTTCTGTCCGGTAAGCTTGGCAGGTTTGAGCTATTCTGTTCGATTGGCGATGGGTCTGCACATAATCTGCGCTCTAGGATGTGGTTCTATGATTTTAGAGTTTTGAGAGCTGAAGTGAACCCTCAGAGGGAGGCCTTGTCTGCTAGAGAACGATCTGCATGGGGTGAGAAGGCCATGTGCTTCCGAGAGCCAGACATCAAAGTGGCAGATAGTGATCTGGCCTGTATGCAGGCGAGTGGAGGTCAGGGATGGTAGGGAATTCGCCAGGTCAGGAGTTGCTTTGACTTTCTTCCAAAGGCGCGAGTTGGTGAGTGGCCCCAGGCCTGCTGGGTGGGGAGGCAGGGAGGGTCTAGAGTAGAACGCACCAAGAGGATGGCAGGGTGATCCATCCAGACGGGTAGGTAGCAATGTAGTGATGAGGTCTGGTGAGTTAAACATTGCTTCTAGTCTGTGGCCTGCAGAGTGGCTAGGACCTGAGACTAGTGAAGGGTTGGCCACTAGGGATCCCGTCATAGGGTTATGTGGGAAGTTGAACCAGATAATATTGCAAGGAGGGGAAGGGAGACAAAGATGGCTGCCAAGTTTCAACAGGATTCTGCAAAGCATCTATTGTGCCCCAGGGCTCTATATATGAGCAGGAAGCTTTGAGTTTGCAAGGGCGTGGGCAGATGTTTTACCAGGAGGGATTTGCAGTCCGAGTTGCAGGCGTGTTCCTCCGAGTGTGAAATGGCACGGAAGGATTTGTAGAGGATGGCAATGCCATCCCTACCCTGCTGGTCCTGTTGTGCACAATAAGATTGTAGCCAGACGGGAAGGCTTCTTGTGCAATGGGCCGGATGTTTTGAGAACCAGGTTTCAGGTGGTGGATGAGATTCCAGATGGAAGTGGTTGGGGTGATATAAGAGTGGGAGGGGTGAAGGCTGATGCAGGGATAGCTGCAGTGAAAGGGCAGGGTTCCATAAATTACTTGCGTATGCAGTGTGGTAGAATTTGAAGGAGCGATAGGGTACCAGATAGAGATATGTTTGAAGGTCAAGTGTCTCACGGGGGGGGGGGGGGGGGGGGGGAGGAGGGGGGGGTGGCGGGCGGAATCGGACAAGGGGATTCCGGTGGAGGGAGAGGAGCTGGTGGCCGAGAGAGAGAGAGAGAGAGAGAGAGAGGTGCTCGCAAAGTGGGAGTTCTCTAGGGGAAAAGGTGGGTGTAGTGGGTACTAGAAATGGAATTATGTGGGTGGTGAGGAGGAGTGCCTTGGGTGACAGGGGTTGAATGGTGGTGACCGTCTTCTAGGGTTGCTCAGGGAGCCTGGTGAGGATCCTCTAGAGGTGAGTGGAGTGGTGCTGGCGTGTGTGCTTGACGGGCAATTTACCAGGCTGAGGAGCGATTTCACTGGGTTAGGTGGCTTGGAGAGGTGGTGAGGGTGTAGGTATGGGGAATGTCTTGGGTTTGGGTGTGAGGTGGGGGTGGCATTCTGAGGGTAGATTGCATGGGAGGAGATGGCTGTCAGGGGAGAGTGGTGACGGCAGCAGGAAGGTGGCAGTATTCCCCTTTCTTACAAGGAAGATCCCTTAATTCCAGAGTTGTTGATGGCAGGTTGTCATTCAGAACCATTTCAATGTAAACATCTGACAACTTTTTTGTTCCAACAAAGTCCTATTCATTCTTCATGTGTACATAATAAGACTAGAATATTTCCAACATCTACTGTTTATGGTGATTGCTGTCTGCATAAACCTTTCCAACAATGTATCATTTCGAAATTCTTTGGACTCGAAGTCCCAAAAAGCCTCAAGTACTGAGATGAGAAAGGAACAAGGAGTCAATGTGGAGGGAATGTACAGTCTAGTTGTCATGATCCAAGTCATCTGCATGGGACATTTAAATATGGAGCTCACCTGCAGCTGACAGATTGAAGGACAGATAGAGAAGGGGAGACGAGAAAGGCTCCAGAGTGCACAGAGCAGGAAGCAAGTCCTAAGGCAGAGGCAAGCATACTTAGAAGAGCTGTGGGGAAAGCAGGAAATGTCTGCCGGTAACAGACTTGCAGCGTTCGGGACCAGTGAAGAGGAACTCCGGTGAAGTTGAGGTGAACTGTGCGCAGCGGGGCCAAGGGAGAAGCGGTCCTGCAGAGCGACACTGGTTCTGTGGGCGAACGATTCAGAAGCCGACGTGGGAATCAAACAAGACTCTGCCAAGAAGGGGAAGCTTGGCCAGTGAAAAAGACTTGCAGCAGCCGCACAGTGAACTGGTCAATCTAAACAAGTAGGGTGCCCCAGGACGTGCCAACAGGTTGAAGAATATTTGGGAATCAATTTTGAATACCGACCAAACAGTAGCTCAAACATTGCTCATTAGTTTCTTTTCATGGTGGCTCAGAGATAGCCTTGGCGCCTAAAACATACACATAAAAAAAAGGCAACCTGAAGGGGGCAAGTTGGCTGGAGTGAACCCAGATAAGACTAACAAATGTGGAATCTGAGAGGTTACGAATCAGTAAGTGTAGGCCTCAAGAATAGCACATAGAAAGCATTGGGGCGTTACTGGCTTTGCAAACAGTTAACTATTCTCACTTCACTGTGCACCACAGAAGTGTTTTTATAAAATAGAATGCTACAACCAATTAGGATAAGTAGAATGCTATGTTGGCCAAACAGTGCACATTTAAGAAAGAAGAAAGTTTCTTTCAGATACCTTTTCAGGCTATCTCCGTAGTTTTGTCTGCTAGCTTTCAAGACTACATGGATGATGAAGAGACATTGGGCCTCATTACGAGCATGGCAGTAAGGCAACAGCTCCGTATCGCTACTGGCAACATTACCATACTACAAGTTCTGCACACGGGTTCCCTAGCATCCACCTGGTCTAACCAGGTGTCTGTACCGGCACCCGCGAGTAGAACAGGATGGTAGCAACAGTACCATTCATAACGGTACCGCTGCTACCATCCTCCCCATTCCCATTGAGCCCTATGGGAATGGGGACCTACTGGCACCCGCACAAGGGAAATTACTGGGTCCGCTGAGGTAGGAATGGCCCGGTGATTCCCCTTTCGCCGATGGCGCATCTGAGTTTGAAGGCCATCCAAGAAAAACATGGAGTTGCATGATAAAAAGGCATAATCTCTGCACATTTAAGTTTTTTTTAAAACAAGCTGCACAATTAAATGTTCAATGTCTTTTACCTTTCCTTTAGCTCCTGATCCCACTGCCATCACTGTTGCTTGCAACACCTTTCCTTGAGATTTTTCTGGAAGCATGATGCCTCCCTTTGTCACAGTCTCGGCTGCAAACCTCTCAACCAGTACACGATCAAATAACGGCAAAAATTTCTTAAATGCCTGACCGGCCTGTGGATAAACCAAAACATAAATTGGACTTTAGAAATTCACAATCCCCAACTGCATTTACCAACAGGTTATATAATGTGTGCAAATATCAAATCAACATTAGACAGTAAAAGCAGACAATTGAGCAGTGGTTTTATTTCATCTTTAGAGCTTTTAGTCTGGAAACATTATTATTTATTTTTATACAGCGACGCTAATCGCCCCATCGCTGCTCATCTCTGATGTAATGCACACCTCCCCCCCTCAGGTGTCCCCAGGCTAGTGAGAGAAAAGGATATAATTTGTTTGCCCCTCAGCATCAGATGAGATCAGTGGTCGAAGCGTATGGAAAGTAGTGGAACTATGTTCCCCGTTAGCCTGTCCCCTGTTCTCACAAACCCTATCGCCACGCCCCATCCCACAAGCCATACAAACCCTGAAACAAATGCCTCCCCCCGTGCAGCAATGAGAAGGCCCCAAAGACCATCAGCGGAAGGCCCTCTATCCCCCAAGACGCTTAGCGGGAGACCCTTCCAAACCACGTCCCAGAACACAAACACTGGCCTCCTGAGCTGCCAGATTCAGTATGCAGCGAGCCTGTGAAGAGAAAATTGGCGAGGCTTAGCCTCCTCACCACACACACAGTTACCCACTTCAGTCAGACAAAGGGGAATTTAAGCAGAAGGAGAAGTGTGGGTTTTTCAAATACGGTGGAAGACAACCAAAAGAGACCACCATGATGACGAAAAGAGGAGTGGACTGTGGAAGCCATTTGTTGAACAGTTGAGAATTGGATAAGGAGTGGACATGGTTCTACATTGCGTGGGTGCATTATTATGAAGAGTGTGGGTAAGTGATTGTGACGCGAAAGTGCTCAAGTCAAAGGAGGGTGTTTAGAGTAGTGGTTTGTAGGGAGGAGTTGGTATACGAATGGTGGAAGGAGGATTAACATCAAAGGGGGAGGCAAGACCTAAGGGGAGTGAGAACATCAAAGGGTTGAAAAGCAGTGGGAGGAGTGATGTAGAGTTGACAGTAGAGGGAGTTTAGAGAGCCAGCATTCAGAACCTCTCTAGCACAAGACGGTGACCAGGCAATGTTCATGAGCACTAACAAGATGGGGGGGTGGGGGGGAGGAGACTGCGGGTGGCCCTACATTAAGAAAAAAATAAACAACCTCTCTCTGCAATTTGGAGTGATTGTTGTGCCATGGAGAGAGATTTATTTGGACTCATTTAAATTCCAGATTCCTATTCATGTGGCATGATCCCCTCACTCCGGATAAACAGTCCCAGACCAAAAATAAAAAACAAATGCATTTCTCAAAATTTCGAAATGTATTTAAAAGAATAACTATCTTCAACTAAGGTGGTCTCTCTACATTTAACGCCATAGAGATCTCGACAATGTTATAGGCTTGATTACAATTGTCATTCACATTTTAGCTGCCTATAAGAATCTTACTAATGGTTCTCACGCAAGCATTCAAAAGCAAATATAATTATATATACATTACTCACCATAATCGTATTTCTGATGCTTGTATCTGCTTAGATTCACATGCTGTGCCTAGGCCGACATCTAGTGGAAGCTGCGGAGTATTACAGTTTGTTTTTCGGAACTCGAAAAGGGGCGTCGTGCCAGTAATACTATCCTTAGTTTGACATCCCCTGTACCCATGATCCCTCACGCATGTAGGACCCTCAGATTGTATTTTTTCTGACATGAGGTAGCATGAGGAGTAGCGAGAGTACAGAGTATCCAAGCCGATAGGATAGATGAGACTACAATTATCCATGCGCCTTCTCTCAGAGGGGAGAAATGGCGGGCTCATGTGAATCTAAGCAAATACAAGCATTAGAACTACGATTACGGCGAGTAATGTATCCCTTCTGAGGCTTGTGGAATCTGCTTAGATCACATGCTGTGCATACATTAGCGAGTAGTGTTAGGAGGTGGGATGTGATAATGTTCATGAACGAACAAGTGGCTTAAAAGCGCCTGTCCCACTTGAGTATCTGTCTTGGAATGAGTGTCAATGCAGTAGTGCTGAGTAAAGGTGTGGATAGAGCTCCATGTAGCTACTTTGCAAATGCTGTAAAGGGGGACATTTGCAATGAAAGCCAGAGTGGCTCCAGTACCTCTAGTAGAGTGGGCCCTTGGTGTAAAAGGCAGTGTTTTATCCGAAAGGGAATTGCACAATTGACTATCCACTTAGAGATGGCATTCTTAGAGACGCGTTCTCCCTCTCTGCCTGGAGCTATGGAGTCGAACAGCTGATCTGTTTTTCGTAGCGGTCTAGTCTCGTCTACATAGTAGAGGACCGCCCTCCTCACATCTAGTGTGTAGAGTTCACCTCAGCAGAGCTTTTGGGTTCCTGGAAGAAGGCTGGTAGCTCAATAGACTGGTTAACCTGGAATTTGGAAATTAATTTAGGCGAGAACCTAGGGTGAGTGCGTAAAACCAGTTTATCCCTATGAATAGTAAAGAAAGGATCCTGCACTGACAGAGCTCGAATTTCTCTCTGACCCTTCTTATGGAGGCGATAGCTACTAAGAAGGCAGTCTTATAAGTCAGGTGTTTGAGACTAGATTTGTGCATGGGCTCTAAAAGGGGGGTCCCATGAGCTTCGCAAGTACAACATTAAGGTCCCAACCTGGTGGTGGGTTAGAAATTGGAGGGTGGAGTCTCTTTACCCCTTCCATAAATGCTTTGATCAATGGCACTTTCCACCACAACACCTTTATATGGGAAGTGGTGTAGGCTGATAAAGCTGCAAGGTGCACTTTGAGCGAGTTAAACACTAACCCTGCATCCAATAGGTGGAGCATATAGGTGACCACGCTAGAAGGAGTACAATCAACGGGGTTGATTTTCTTATTCTGGCACCAAATACCAGATCTTTTCCATTTGTCATAGTAACAGTGCCTTCGGTTAGGTTTTCTTGACTCTTTCAAGATATCCCTACATCTCTGGGGTAAATTGAGATGTACGAACTCAGACTTCGGGAGCCATGGTGCCAAGTTCATTGAGTTGGGCTGAGGATGCACCGTTAGCCCCTCGTGCTGGGAGAGTAGGTTGTACCGGCACAGGAGTTTGATGGGGTCTCACACCGCCAGTTTGTGTAGGTGTGGATACCATGGTTGTCTTGCCATGTGGTTGCACATAGGAGCAACCAGGATGAGCGTCGTCGGTTCCCTGTGGATCTTGTTGACCACCTATCTCAACAGAGGGGTTGGTGGAAAAGCGTAGGCAAACATCCCTGACCAATTCATCCATAGGGTGTTCCCCTTGGAGCCTGGCTGGGGTAACCTGGATGCGAAGTCTGGACATTGCCCATTTTCGCTTGTGGAGAATAGGTCTATAGTGGGGGGAAACCCCACTGAGAGAAGAGGTCTCCTACGACTTCTTCATGTAGTTTCCACTAGTGTTCTACTGGGAGGGGTTCCCTGCTCAGAGCATCCGCTAGTGAGTTGAGATCCCCTGAACATGTTGGGATGACAGGTAAATCTTCCGTGCGAGTGCCCATTTCCAAACTTTCTGGGCAAGCTTGGACAGATTTGGTGAACGAGTGCCCCCTTCTTTGTTTAGGTAAAACATTGCAGTCGTGCTGTCCGTTAGGATTTTTCGCTTATTGGTTGGATAGGAGGCGTTTGAAAGCCTGAAGCGCTCTGAAAACTGCCAGAAGTTCTAGCAGATTGATGTGGTTCCGAGCCACTGTGTGAGACCAGAGACCCTGAGCTGTATGGTGAAGGTAGTGGGCTCCCCACTCTGCTAGGGAGGCATCTGTTGCGACAACAGCTTGTATCTCAGGACTGTAGAAGGGTTTCCCCTTTGTAAGATTCTCACTTGTCCACCAGCGAAGACTCTAGTGGTAGTTTTGCCAACAATAGTACAGATTGTCCCACTGACCACCTGCTGGAGACCACTGTTTCGCCAACCATTCCTGCATGGGTCGCATGCGTGGGGAACCAGGTAAATGCAAGATGCCATCATGCCTAGCAAACGCATCCCTTTGCGCACCCTTATTTGGCGACCGGCCTGATAGAGGAATTTGCAGCAACAGATTTCAAATTCTTTCCTCTGATGGAAAGGCCAAACCCTCTTGGGCGTTGAGGATAGCTCCTAGGAGCTGTTTTGAGGTGCTTGGGACCAGGCTTGATTTTTTCTTGTTGATTGAGAAGCCCAATTGGAAGGGGAGGTCGATTGTTCTTTGGATGTTTCATCTGCAAATTAAGGGGATTCCCCTGTAATGAGCCAGTCGTCCAGGTAAGGGTACAATGGGATTGCCTCCCTGCATAGGTGCGCGGCCACCTTGGTGAATACCCTTGAAGCCGAGGCTATACGGAAGCGCAGCACCTTGAACTGGTAGTGCTGGTTGTCTATTTTGAAACGCAAGATTCTTCTGTGCGCTGGGAACATCCAATGTTGCCATGTAATCCCCTTTTTTAGTAGGGGGGGATTACCTCTTGTAGTGTAGTCCTGCAAAATTTGTGGCTTGTCATACTTGTTTGCAGGGCGCAAATCTAATACTGGGCGCAGTGTTAAATTTGTTTTTGCACAAGGAAGTAGGTTGAATAAATACCCCGGTTTACCTGGCTGCCCAGGACGAGTTCTATGGCGTCCCTTGCAAGCAGAATGGTGATCTCCTCGAGGAGGGTTTTCTGGTGTTCCAACGAGTGTACCTTTCATCTCGGCAAATGGTCGTGGGGGCACCGTAGTAGTTCTATACAGTATCCTGTGGACAGCACCCATTTGTCCGAAGTGATCCCCTCCCATGCGTGGGTGAAAGTGGAACTGAGACCCCCTACTGGGGATGCATGGGAGGGAATCCAAAGCAGAACGTCACTGTTTACCTAGTGGCATACCACCTCTGGCGGGGCTGCTCTACCCCTGCCTCTATCCCTAGTGCGGCCTCTGCGCTGCCCTCTAGAGAAGCCCTGTGATGATTGGAACTGATTGTTCTACCCCATGATGTTCCTGGATTTTGATAGTAATTTGAACCTCTTTGAAAATTAGTGTCCCCCCTCTGTCGTGAGGGTTTATTCGTAAGTTGTCGAAGAGATTTTAGGATCTCGTACTCGCCTTTGGCTGTTTACGGCTTCGTCCACGGCCTTGCCGAATAGTATGTTCGGCTCTACCGGCATGTCTATAAAAGAGTGGCTTGGGTTTCAGGTTTGAACCCCGACTGTCTTAACCAAACATGACGCTTTATTACAGTACCTTTTTTTTTGCGATTGATCTTCCAGCATTATCTGCTGCGTCAAAGTTTGTTTTAAGTATGCATCCCGATACAGACCTACCATCTGCTGCTAGCTGAGCCAACTGGCTCTTCAGTGGTTCAGGTGCGGAGGATACTAAAAGCAGCTACTTCTTCCCACTGATGGCAATAGTATCTTGCCAAAAGAGTGGCACTGTTAGCAATTCGTGGCTGATAGGCGGAAGTGGAAGCTACTTTCCTGCCCACATCATATATTCTCTTTTGTAGGTGCTTCTGAAGAAGCGAGTGGTGTACCTGCCCCCTTTCTGGTGGTTGTTACTACCAGGGAGTCAGGTTTTAACTGACCCCTATGTAGAGGGGAACCGAAGGGCGCGGCCCGGAATAATTTTTCAACTCGTGGATTAACTGGACGAGTAAGATTTGGAGTCATCAGCGAGGGATCAATTCTCTGCTGGATAGATTTCAGTATAGGCATAGCCTGGGTAATGGCTCTTGTCACCCAGGATTTCTTCTGCGAAATCTGGCCTCTTGTACAGTGTGTCAATATGAAAATGGGCTGCTGCCTTAGCCAGTACCTTGTTGAGGAGTGGTTGATTATCTACCAGTGAGACATTCACCAGGGGGTCTTTAGGAATTGGGGAGTCAAGATTATAGGCTTCAGCCTCATCATCCTCCTTCGCCTCCTGGTCCTCGCCATCCCCATAATAAGAGACCCCTGTTTGGTCTTCTAGCATCTGTGGTTCTGTTTCCTCACAGTATGACTTGGAATGGTAAGCTTCAATGACCAAAGTGTCTGTGACCAAGCCCTGCCCTGGGGCATGAGAGCGGAGTCTTTTAGCAGGGGGTTGAGAGGCCTTCGATCCCGAATGGGCCGTGGTAGCTGGTGTGTTGGCATAACTATGACATTCTTCTCATAACCCTATCTATATCGGCTGAATTCCATTCTCTGGAGCTAGGAATCACTGCAACATCTTCTGTTTCCTCCTCCATGCCTATATCTTGAGCAGTGGGAGGGATGATTTTAGGTTTAGTGAGAGGGTCAGGGACCTTAGACTTTCCTACTGATTTCGGGTCTTTTTGTTTTTCCTTATGAACATAGTGTTCTGAAGGCTTTTTCTGCTGTTTATCCCCCTTCCCATAACTAGAGGAATGTTTCCCAGAGCTTTTAGGGGTTTTTGAGGGATCCGACACCTTGCGTCGAGATTCGGAGGTGGTCTTGGAGGAAGGATGTCGAATCTCGGGAGTAGACGCAACGCGCCTTGCCTGAGGATAGAGGTCGGAGATCGGGCCTCTGGGACTATTGGGAGTGCGACACCTTTTTCAACCGCGGACGGTTGGTCTTTGTCATGAGGCGAACTGGAACGCCCAGAGGGCACAATCGTTGGACCGCTCCCTGCGTCTTCCGTTGCCGATCGCTCGACACGCGTGTCGCGGCACGGCCGGGCTGATGTGTTTAGTGGACGTGGTGTGTCGCGCTTATGCCGTCCGGGTGTTGTCCCCATAACTGGGCCGCCGGCCAGTCCTCCGGGGTTGGGGCTCCGCGTGGGTGTCGGAAGTCACCCCTCTGCCCGCGGCATTGCTGCCATTGCTAAATGACCCTTCGGCATCAATGGCCTCTTGTTGCCTGGCGTAGTGGGACCAGCGTTGTGGTGGAGCTGTCCTTAAGTGTTTTTGGCTTGAAGAGCTTGCAAGCTCGACAGGCAGCCTCGGGATGGTCTCGTGAGAGACACAGGTTACACGTATTGTGTTTATCTACCCAGGGAAGCTTCCTGTTACACTTGTGTTAAATTGGCAGCGGGCGGGTATATGTAGGAAATCAATGTGGGAAAAGCCTGTATGACCACCCCCACTCTCCCCACTTGTACAAGGCCGAGGCCAGAGGCCTTCCAAAGCCCAAAGTCGGTCATGGAGTCTTCAACGGCTGGTTTCCTCGATCATCTTCCCCGATGTCCATCTTCAGCGTAGGAAGAACGGGGAAGTTTGACAATCATTTTAGTATAATTGGCTAAAGCCAAGGGACCTCCGCAACATGCGTCCAACAAGTACGGCGGAAAAAAACAAATCTGAAGGTCCTACACGCGTGAGGGATCATGGGTACAGGGGACATCACACAGGGATAGTATTACTGGCACAACCTGGTTCGACGCCCCTTTGAGTTTCGAAAGCAAACAAATACTCCGCAGCTTCCACTAGATGTCGGCCTATGCACAGCATGTGATCTAAGCAGATTCCACAAGCATCAGAAATAAACACATGTTCTAAAAGATCCTAGGCATTCTAAATATTCTTATTGCTAAAACACAATACAGTTCAATAATAACATTGTTGCTTTTCAGCCAGTGTGTTCACATGTGTTAACCTCTTCAAACCACATTTTGGCAGTTTCAAAACCAGTATGGTATCAAAGAAAACATGTGAACATACAATATTTAACACATGTACATTCAACTTGGCTTCCCTGTAGAATTGTGAGGTAGTGAATGTATAGGCTATGTGCTTGTCATTTAAATGTAGACAACGACAGGCCTAAATAGCTTGCACAGGTTTGGACTCTTCAATTCTTGCACTCTTCTCTGTACACATGTGTGAGGCGGTCTTCTCAGAATATGTAGGTGGAGACCTCTATGAACCCGAGTGTGCAACTATCATCCATGTATGCATGCACAGCGTTTAACGTGCAATTCAGCGAAACAACCACTAGATCCTCCCACTGACCGCTTGCCTGAGACCACTTTGCTAACCATTCTTGCATTGGGCATGTGCACAACCGTGCGTGTGGGACCAGGTAAATGCATGAAGCCACAATCCCGAGCAAACGCATTGCTTTGTGTACGGTTACTTGGCGACCGGCTAGATACTGTGGTATTTGCAGCAGTATGCTTTTGACAGCTCCTAAGAACTGTTCCGTTTGGCTTGGAATGAGACGATTTTTTTCTCGTTGATTGAGAATCCCAATATTGGAACAGAAGATTGATTGTCTCTGGGTATTTTGCTTGCAAATTTGAGGGAGGTGGGGGGGTGGGGCGGGGGTTCCCCGTTATCAGCCAGTTGTCCAGGTAAGGGTATACTGGGATTGACACTCTGCATAGGTGCGCTGCCACTATCGCTAGTCCCTTGGTGAATACCCATGGAGCGCAGGCTATGCCGAAGGGTAGCACCTTGAATTGCTAGTGTTGGTTCACCATCTTATAGCGCACAAGTTTTCTGTGCGCTGGAACATTGAAGTATGAAAGTATGCATCTTTGATATACGATAGGATGTTTTATTTACATTGCGCCATTACACAAGTGTTTCAGGGCGCGATGAGGCAAGGGACGGGTACAAGGGTGGTACAAAAAGATCTTACTAGGCCCAGTGACATTGACAACGTGCAAGTGCAGTGGAGAAGGGGCAGAGGGGGATCTAGGCCCAAAATCAGGTAGCCAGGTGCCCGATGTCGAAACAGATCGAAATCAGCAGGAGGACAGGAAGAGAGAAGGCAGAAGCAAAGAGGACGGGCTTGAGGTGCTTTCGGAACCGAAGATGGTTCTCAAGTCACAGAGGCAGGGAGGCTGTTCCAGAGGGCAGCCCCAACCGAAGGAGATCTACACCCAACTCGTTGCTTGGAGAAGCGCCTGACCCTGAGGGACGGAGAGGAACCAAGAGCTCAAGAAGGAAGGTATTTCCGAAGGGAGAGTCGACGGTATTGCGGACCCATGCCCCAGAAGGCTGGTGGACAATGCAGAGGGTCTTGAACTTAATCCTTGCAGCCACAGTGAGCCAGTGAAGAGATTTCAGGGCTGGAGAGATACGATCCCTGGGCTCGACACCAAGGACAGTCTCGCAGTCCTGTTCTGAATGAATTGCACAGGCGGAGAGTAGTAGCAGGCAGATTTAGAAGAGGCAGTTGCAGAAGTCCAGCCTAGAGAGAACGAGAGCTCTAGAGACAGTGAGAGGTTCATATTGAAGGTTGCCATGTAGTCAGTCCCCCTGTTTTAGCAGTAGGATCACTTCCTGTAGCGTCGTCATGCAGAATGTTTGTGGCTTGACATAGGTGTTTGCAGGGTGCAGGTCTAGGACAGAGCGCATTGTTAGGTCTTTCGGCACAAGGAAAGACATTGAATAAACACCCTTGTTTACCTGGCTTGCCGGGACGATTTCTATGGCATCCTTCAGTAGCAGTGCTTGGACTTCTTCTTGGAGGGTGGATGTTGGTGCTTGAATTAGCTCCATGCAATAGCCCCCTGCCACAGTGGAAAAGTACCCACTTGTCCAAAGTGATCTCCTCCCATGTGTGGGTAAAGTGTGAACTATGTGGCATGGGAGGGGACCTGTAGCGGGCAGTCATTGCTTAGGAGGGGTTGAGCCCCCTCTCAAGGATGAACCTGGTGAAAATACAAGGGAGTAAAGGGGAATATGCATTCTCTTCGCGAGACTGGAATATGAACCTCCCTCTGCTCTCCCTACTGTGCAGGGTGAAAAGGCCAGTTGGGGCCTTGGAAGACAGTAGACAAAAAGGTTTGTCAAGACAGGAGTCGCCGTCGTCGACTGATGGTCTTGTACTTTAAGCCGTTGCTGGAGATCTTGCGGTAAACGGATGTCGGAGACAAATACTAAGTTAACTTTACTAAGTAATGGCATCAGCCAAGAAGGAACTCTGCGCTATGTTTTTTACGCCATCGTAGTCTGAAGCAATCTGAGGGACCTTGGGTACAGTAGATGTTACACTAGGGATACTATTACTGGCACACCCTGTCGACACCCCTTTTCGAATTTCGAAAACAAAAACAAGTAATACTCTGCAGCTACCACTAGATGTCAGCCTATACATAGCAGGTGATCCAAGCAGATCCACAAACCTCAGACATTTTATATAACACACACTTGTGTATCCAGCCAGGAAATCGGGTATGAACCCAGTTCCTGGTTATAGAAGCAGTACGCTCCAATATCCATCAAAATGAAACTGGTGGAGGTGTAAGGGGGGATGGGAATGACATACATATCAATGAAAACCAACACTGTTGGAACCTTAACTCACCCTTCGGTTTGTATATACCGTTGGAGAAGTAAATTACTCTGTGGCAATTTGCTTGAACACAAATCATTTTGTTGGGTATGTAAATGTTTGTTAAATATTTATATGCACATGGTTTCCAGCAAACTTTACACAGTTCCATACAAACAGTCCAAATAAATAAAATCTACCACCAACCCCTATTAAGTGCCAAGGACGAGAAAGCTTGTAGCCTAGCAGTTAAGGTTCAAGCATACTATGACAAATTCAATAGGTCTTCAATACAACTAGTAGCAGCAATCAGCGATAGTAGTTCCACAACATTTTATTACAAAAAAGCAAGTGGAATTATATGTCACGCAGATACGTATTAAAATATTTAAACAGAGACGGGGCATTTAGGGACAGATTGTCAAAAGATGCTCCAACGTCTATTGATACAAGAGCCTAACAAAACCTTCACATGCTACAGTTTCTGTTATCCACTTCCATAGCAGGCAGAACATTGTTGGAGCCTCAAATATCTTCCTCAGAGAGGAACAAGGGCACGTCACTAAATAAGGTTGACATTTTGACATCCATTTCTCCATTTTTGATGCATTTTCATAAAGTGAATACTATTTCATCTGTTCTAATTGAATCATTTTAGAAGAATGCCCTTTACCTTTTCCAGATCCAGATCGAACAGATCCACAGACATCTACAGCTCAGATAACGACACATTTCCTTGAACCCAACTGGATAAGTGCTTGCAATTATTCTTTCCTATGATTTCATTTAGTTTGTTCAATAGGGAATTTTCCACTGAGGGTCCAACCTTTCGGACAAACTAAAACGGATTTCCGCTTTAACCATGCAGATGTGGAAGTCAGCTTCAGCTCTCTTCGAAGCACTGAACTAGGTGCACATTTAGGGATACTCAAACATCTTGCCATATACGGCATTCTAGCCAATTACAACAGATTTCCTCCATGCCAGAGTAGAAGTCAGTATAAAGTATATTGCGCCCTGAAACACGCGTGTATGGGCGCAATTTTAATACATTATATCAAATCATTGCCAGCAATACCTTAATTAGATATGTTAATGCGGGTGTTGGTGAATATTTTCCATACCTAGTGAGGATCCTTTTTATTTGAGAAATGTATAGCTCACTTTTCCTTCCAAGAGTCTGCCAAGTGTTAACTCTCCACAAGAGGTGCACTTCTTTCTATTCGAATCACAGACCATAGCTTTAGTTTTTGTAGGTTTATGGTTAAATTGCGCATCTCTATGAAAGCACTCCAAAAGGCTGCTAAGACCCACAGGTGTTCGATCCAAAATAATCAAATTGTCTGTGTAAACAAGGTATTGGCATGCCATTGAGCCGAGTCTGGTGGAGTGCTGCAAATGCTGATCCTCCCAGAGTACCAGGTCTGCCAGATAGAGGTTGAACAGAGGGTGGGGTCAATCTAGAACCCTGCCAGACCACGATTTTTAAAGGACCAGCCCAGATAAGGTACCCTCCATCCAACCTCACTAACTCTTGATCAAACGTGCGGGGAAATAAGAATCTCTAGTAGGGTATTGGGGATCTTCCAATTTGTAAGCTTTTTCCAAAGTATATCCCTTCGGCTTCAACCAAACACTGAAGAGAGATCCACATGCACCATACACAAGATGGTGTTTTTTTTTTTCTTCTGAGGCCTCAGTCGTGATAATTATCACCAGTCTCTTGGAAAACCTGCTTGGTTTTCATCAAAACTCCCTTCCTTCCTATTCAGGGAATACAGCACAGCCGAGGCGAAGATTTTAGTACATGTATCTAGAAGGGCAATAGGTTCTCTCCGAAAAACTATAAATAGGGATTAGAGTAGCAGTCTTCCATGACTCTGGAATCACAGTGGTCACAATATTGCTGAAGAAACTATCAGGATTTCAGACCAAAGTGCAGGATCATCTTTCATCACCAAATTGGACACCCAATCATTCTCCAAATGCCAGGATGAAGACTCTAGGATCGCTACTTCATTCATTTCCGTAATTTAATACATATTGGCCAAGAAGTCAGTCCATTCTTGTCATATCTCGGGTTTAGTTGTCTCCTCGCCAGAGTACCAGGGTCAGCATCAAGTACCTTCCAAAAACCTCTTGTATCCTTAGCCTTAATAGTTGACATCATTTCCCCCTTCACGCTGGTATGTCTGCGCTTTATGAGCACTTAACGAGTTCTTAAAAGACTAATTTTTTCACCCAAGAAGATAGTAAATTATCAGGAAGTTTATAATTTTTCAATACACGCAGCTCTCCTGGGATTTTTCTTTCTTTGGATCACGCCCATCCCCACTAGAGAATAGCCTGCGTGGCTTGATTCAATCTGAAAAGCTCAATTTGTATAAGTGTGAAGAATTTGGCTCAAAAGGAAAATTCCTCATGTCAAACACGCAATAGAAAATATCAAATCATGGTTACATTTACGAACACTCCGTACCTCCACACCAGCCGATTACCAGCATTGTTTACACATTCATTTTTTGCAACTGTGTGAATGAACATCCCGTTACAAGGAGAAAAGCACTAACAGGTGAGCGTTAACAAAACATCTCAAACCCCCTGCAGACCTGGGCAAGGAAACCAAACTATAATCTAACTCATCTTGCCTGGCAGGATAAGCAACATTCAGACATGAGGGATTCCACAGTTCCATAAGCTGTATCCACTCATTTGCATCCCAACCAATTTACCATTTGTTTAACTCATATTTTTGGGCCATCACCATCCAGTTTGTTCCACAATAGCAGTTACGGTCCCCAACTATTAGAACATCTTCCCTTTTCTCAGCACCCAACAACTCTTGCAACAGCTCTCCTAGGTAGTCGAATAAATCAGTCTGAATATTTAAACCAGGATTCCAACAGGCACTCATAGGATTGCACTCATTAGGAGCCCATCTTCAGTTGTGCGCAATAATATGGTTTAGGAGACCTGGATGATTCAATTGAATAATGGTCTCAGTCCAGCCTATTCTTGATAGTCGCGATTGATAGCCCCTGCTTGGGGATCATTCCATCATCTCCTATTAGAGCTGGGGGGGTGGATGGGTTGGGGGAATTCTTCAATTTTTTTGTTTTTGCGAGCCTCCTTAAAGTTGGAACGAGCCATCACCGATAGCCAGCTGTGCTTTCAATTTCCAGAGGAACTTTCGGACTGTTATTTTGATGAGGAAGCAACTCGATATTATTTGATTTCTTCACAGATTCCTCTGGTTTCTCGCGACAGCCCATTATTGGCGGATGTTTGATGGGGGCAAGGATCTCAATTTCCTAGATTTCTTTTCTCTGCACATCCCCCTGTATGTGATTGCAAATCATTTGTAGTTGGGATACCAGACCTCTCCAAGATGAGAATTGAATCATTCACCTCCGCGATTGATATAGGAGCCAAGACTCTACTCTTTCTACTTGTGATAAGTCATGAAGAGGAGAGTCGAGACCGATTTCTCTCATATTCAAGCTCAGAGTCCCATAGGCTTTATCTATGGAATTCAGCACTCCATTTAAGGAAGAGAGAAATGGGGTCCACAACAGCTTGAGAATTAGAAACCGGTCTTTGATCATGCACATCCGGTGAGGACAAACATCATGGAATGGTATAAATCAGTGTTTGGGGCAGCAATCAGTTTGCAGAACGTGAAGGAACGCTAGGTTTGTTTGTGGCTGCTTGCTTTGTCATTTCATGTGTGTACCAAGCTATTAGGTTTTCAACCCAACCTCTAATTCTAAATCATGTTCTGACCGCATTGAGAGGGGGTTGAGTCATGCTCTTGAGGGATTGCAAATTAAGAAGATTATTGTGGTCTATTTTCTATTCACGTGTACTTGTCAGTCATCCATGGCTTCAAGTCATTCATGCTTTATGTGCTTATGTTTGTCACTTATTCAGTGAAGGTATATTAATGCAAAACACAGGAGTCTGTATCCTAACCAAGAAGGGTACTGATTATCTAGGAATAAAGGGTTGAGACAAGTGTTTGCCACATAGTCAGGTTACGTGTTTTCAGTGTTCCCCAGTCCTATCCTATTGCAAGTTTCCTAAACCTCTTCCCGGTTACCCTAACCACCTCTCCCAAACCCCCCCTGGCTGCCTCGAGGTGCCTTTTTTCTATCTAAATCAGGAGCGTGTGCCAACCAAGGTGGGAGGGGTCACCTGACTGCATTTGGCTTCCGTGGCTAGGAAAGAGTTGTGTGATATTCCTGGGGTGTGACGGAGAGGTCCAGAATTAAGTCAGTTCCAGAAGTGGAGATATGTCCCATAAACAAAACCGAAGTATTAACAAGATTTTCAATCAGTGCAGGTTCCACAATCTTAGTGAAATAGTCTGGATTTTGTTACACTCATTGGCATCATGCACTGCTGAGAGTGACTTACTACAAGGTGGATTTAAAACGGGCACAGCTTTTATTTTTTATTGAGCCACATCTGTAGCAAACCCTCTTACTCAAGCATCCTTTCTGGGGACAAACCTCGACCACCTCAACTGCCCTTCACACACTTTGTGCCAGAACGGGTTTAAGAGGATGCTCCCCCACCTCTTCCTCACCGGTGTTGATGTGGCAGTTGAAAGAAAGGACTTCCAGTAGTCTTATAAACACAACAGGAGTTCCTTGCCACAACGCTGTTGAAAATAAATACATCCTTGCAAAAGGTGTTCCACATAAAAGAACAAGAGTCCTGCAGCAACTGCCCTTCACGCCTGAAAATGTGCTTTTAAGGATTAGGGGCTACGGGTGGACCCTCCCCTCCCCAATTTAAAAATGAAACGGGTGGAACCTCCCCAATTTAAAAATGAAAAAAAAAAATTCAAGTGATTTTTGTCAAAGTAAAATACTAGAGTAATTTACTTCGGCAACAAAACAAAGAGCCCTTTGGTTAACAGCGCTAATGTTTTTTAATATTGATATGTGCTCTCTCATAAGCAAGCCATTACATCTAAATTGTATTTTGGAGGGTGAGCTAAAGTGCCTTAACAATAGCTTTCCTAAAAATCAAAATATATATATAATTCTCCACTTTTTTTGTTGGATTTATGTTGACAGATGTGTGTCTGGTGGGTGGTGCATGCTTCTCATTTTGTTGGCCCGGTGGTACAGAAAAGCCCCCCCTCCCCTTTTATTTATTCCCCATCTTCCCACCCATCTACCCCTTAGCCACGCCATATTTTTTCATGATTTTTTCTACCATTTTGTCAGCACAAAAAAATAAACGTCGTTCCACAGAAAATTATACTTTTTTGGCTTTTAAAAAGGGGTATGTATAGTTTGGATGATCCGATTTTTTTAAAGGGGGATAAGCACGCACAGCTTCAGGATCTGTGCTATATATGTGCCAAAAAAACAAGGCGAACTATTTCCAGATATGGCTGGCTAAAAAACGTTTTAGGCATGAAAACATTGATGAGCTTGACCTGGGCACAAAGACGCTTGGAAAGCACAGGGGTAAAGCAAAACACAGAGGGTTTTCCATCGATTGACAAAGCTGGAATATTTTACAGAGCCAAGCTCACTTTTGGCCAAACTTGATAAGAGTGAGAATCAAAGCGGGGAAACCTAGAGGGAGCACTGCTCAGGACAAGGCCAAGCCTGTAAAGCACATGAAAAGGACCGGACAGGTGGAACAACCTTTAATGACACGCTAGGTGTAATAATATTCCAGTTGTTGGGTGCTGAAGAAATAGTAGAGACGTATTTCTCGGCGAACTGGCTTTGCCCTGTACTTCACAGTTGAGAGCTCACAGGTAATAAATAAATCGGCTCTGTGGCTGAGGTAACTATTTAGGCCAGAGGGCTGCAACCTGCAAGCTCTTCAGATGTTTTGGACTAGGACTCCCATGACCCCGCATAGTGGACGACGACTAGGGCTGATGAGTTGTAGTCTAACAATTTGGAAAGACAAAGGTTGAAGACACCCTACTCATGACAACTTTAACAAGAATTCTGAAGTACCGGGACAGCAACCTAGAGACGAAATAAAACCTGTGAAAAGGCTGTATGGAGAGGTGACACCGACAAAAGTATCCCTACAACTAGGGTTCTCTGCAGGTACCCAGAATGCTAGATGAAGCTTCGCTGAAGCAAAATTATACTTTCAGATGGACATGTTTTAGGTTGTATATTTGATCAAGAGAAGCTTCAGGTACAACACAGCGAAAATGTTCACCTCACCGCAGAAGCAATCACCTTCATCAAATCCAACTCTGCTCGGCAGGCACGGGTTTACCACCAATATGCAGTCCTCTCTGGATCAGCATCCAACAGCAATAGCTTCAAGTGGAACCTGGCATCAGATAAGCTGCACTGGACGAGCCCACCAGCGGTAAGCAGGTTTTAAGCAGTACAAAAACAAAACCCATCATTGGGGGTAGGGTTAATTAGGATATTTTCAAGCTGTGAAAAGCTGCTCATAAAAGCCACAATCTTTGTTGCTGCTGCGATGCAAATATTGCTTGGTTGTGGCCAATGTCCTGCTTCACCTACATCTCAACACGCTACTCTCAGTCTTTGATGCCACCTCATACTTTACTCCATCTGCTTCTTTACTTGTCCTTTTCGAACAGGTCACCAATTCTGCAAAGTAAACCGGTTGGGGTCCATTTATTGAGAGAACAAAGGTGGAAATTGTGTTACAAGCCCCAATCAGGTTCAGAGCTAACCGTTGGTTCGGTTTTCCAGGGAAACTACGGTTGCCGTTTTCTCCACATGGAACGGGTGTTGCAATGGTTAGTATGCTGCAAGTTTAGGATGAGCAGTTACGGTGGTAGGGAGAGAAAAACGAGGTCAAAACCAAAAAAAAAAAAAAACCAGCATCAACATACCTGCAATGTTGCATCGCCTATGCACTCACTCATTCAGCTGAACACCAACAACCAATGTTTAAAGCGGGAAGCTGAAGGCTCCTGCCTCCAATGGAAGTACGCTCTCAGTTGTATGCACGCGTCTTGCTCAACAGAACAGGTTTTATACTAGTTTATTACCCATTTCCATTGTTCCATAAATTTTTGGTGTGAAGGGTCTTAAGCAGAAGCACTGGGAAGATAATTTGGCACGTGGACTTCTGACCCAACCCTGTTCAAAACATATGGCCTTAATAGATGATCCCACACATCATAGGAATAGCACATATGTATTTATGGGCAGGCAACATAACATGCACTCACCGGCAGTGATGAGCAAATCGGGTGTAAACATTTCTAGTTGCCAGCTACTTGCCAGCTATATGAAAAGTCACTCGCCACCTGATTTCTACATGCACACCATTTCCTAATCGCCAAGAAACAACATTTATCAGTAGCCAATGCTTAGTTTGCACCTTGGCAAGTAAGAAATGGTGTACTGTGCATGTGGAGAGCTGGAATCAGGTGACTTATGCATGGCTAAAAGCGTCTTGCAACTTTGTTTACACTGACAACAGATGGTTCTGGGTAGTTTGGGGAGAAGGCTCGTACAGTAGTAAAAAAAGATCAACCATGGGGCTGAGAGGCTTAACTTGAGCTGCACGTATGACAAACCAGATTTTTACTGATCAAGACTTGTGAACAAGATGAAGCGCGAGAAAGCGACCCAACCACCATGATTACACATGGTTCCATCAGAACGCCCATTTGTTATGTCAGATGAAAATGACTTCTGCACGTTTGTTTGTTGGGGATTCCACCCCTTGAATCACCACGCCTCTCCTGCTTCACACGAATCTTTTGCCACTGACCCTTTCCTGCTCCTTTATTATAGGCATCTGGCAGGCAATCAGAGAAACAATTAGTCAACTTGCCTTCTGCTTTTAATAGTAATGGGTTTGTGAAACTGACTTGCATGATTTTTAGATTATTGCTCAGTTTATGAAACCTCACACTCAAAAGACCTTTTATTGGTGTCCTTGGAGCATTGGGGGCAGGTTGTGGGTGTCTACAGCTTTCTATGCACCTTTTCTGATCTCTCCCTGGTGGTTCAGAGCACACTGTTGGCAGTGGATATGAGAGCCCATACTCAAAAGCAGTTCAAACCAGCTGTTTTACAGCAAGTATCAAAAGTTGAACTGGCCATTGCAAAAATTAGAATTCTTATTAACCAAAAAATTGAGTGACGTGCGCATGCAGAACGGAGGGAGAAAGTAGATTGTATGACCCTAGCGAGTAGTTTTCAACTTGAAATGTTTACCACTGGTTAAAGGACGTTTACTCATTCTTCATGACATCATGAAGTCATTATTATACCAACAGAGGCTCAGTGACCCCACTTTTCTGGGATAACACTTTATCCGAATCAAGGGATTTACCATACCCACTAATCTGGGGGTCTTCAAAACATTAAGAATGTTGGATGAGCTAGAAAAGGAATTGAGGTTTAGAAAACCATCGACTCCCCACCGCCCCCCAAAGATTGTTGTGATACAAGGGAGATGTGATGCCCAGAACGGGACAAAGACTTTCAGTCAATTCTGGCCTGACATTTATTAAAAAGGTCTGGGAAGTGGTTGTGGAGACAGAATCCCTTCCGAGCTCTGAGGGTAGCAATTATTAGTTCACCAATCTTTAAAGACAAGAAAAAACCCACTAGCTGTGGCTCATGTTGACCCAGATCCGTGATATACGTCAGGGTTGTATTTATTATTCACCAGGACCAATTCGGGGTCACAACCAGTGACGACTACTCTAAATCTGCATAGCCTTTGCACCATCATTTCCCTGATCAAGCATTCAATGTGGTTGTATGGGAGTTTCTATTCTCAGTCATGAAGGGGCTTGGTTTTGGTCGATACTTTCGTGCGTCAGTCTACTGCAATTCCAGACCCCTAGCTGGTGTATACAAAAATTGTCTCACAGCTGAAGGAAGAGGTACCAGATTGGGGCGTGACTCCCTTGTTTGCACTGGCAAGTGAGCCCGATATAAATCAGACAATGGTATCAGGCTTTGGAGTGAACCAGATAGCCTCTGCATATGGAGGAAAGGTGCTTTGTTCAAAGGTCAGAAAATAATATGGCCATTACATCCACTACTTTGGTCTACATGTGAATTGGCCCAAATATACATTATTTATCTCGACATTTGAATGGATCCAGGTGGGCTGGCGACAGCTTCACTATGCTAGAAGGATTTGATTTTCTATATTGTAGATGAAGGGTATAGGGAGATCAATGCACACCTTGGTTGCAGAGCCTTTTGGTAAATTGCTGGACTCACCAAGGGGTGTACGTGGCAGAGCAGTCAAAAGCTATACTCAAGAGAGGAGCACACTGGAGGAAGGGTTAGGTTAGTATACAAACACACAAGAAAAGGCAACATCCAAACAGTATAATGTGCAATAAAACGTATACTATTACAGCTTTAAAGAAATGGCCTGCAGTGTCTAGAGGGTAGAGACTTGGAAAAGTAAAGTGTGCACAAAACACACTTTAGGTGAAAGTTTCCAGTATTTTGGTAAGGCTTTTACAACCGGTCCACATTCCCAATGTTAGTGAACCGGTTAAAACGAAGACTTTGCGTATTTCTAGTGAGGCAGAGGTAAAGGTAGAATTGACAAGTCGAGGTTATGAAATGCTTACACCCAATGCTTTCCTATGGATGCAATGGTAATCTATGTGACAAAGCCAGACAGCAAGCATTAAAATAAATGTGTTAATGCTTCAAGGAAAAAGGAGCAGTGTAGGTGGCAACTCCCAATCATGGAAGATGGCACAAGAGCCGCATAGCTGGACCCTGCAGTCATTAACTGGCTGTCAGAGTATTAGTTGTCAAGAGTGCAGCTTCAATAAAAACAGAGGTTCATAAGAGGCCCAGTGGTCCAGAAGCAGCAGCGATGATGGGTGAGGCAATCAGAAGTCTTGGGCACTTGCTATTGCTGGTGTGTTGCCAGGCAGTCAGTCCCAGATATTATAGAGCTGGCTCAGCAGCTACAAGCGTTAGTGCAATGAGACTTTAGTCACACAGAGTACTTGGCAGTGCACACCAAGCCAAAGAGTACCATTGTGGTTTCCTCTAGTCATTGAAGTCCCATCTGCACTTTACCACTGGATTGTAGCGTGCAGGAGCAGCTACTTTGTCTTCTTTAGGAGAGTCCTTCCAGTTGCTCTGGGAAGAATTCAAGGTATAGAAAAGGTACCCCAAGTATTGCACAATGCTGGGTAGCGGGATGCAGATTCGGCTACTAATTCCGGTAGACTGCACCATTAAAATATTTGGCAGCAACCGAATTCTGAATGGTCACCACATTTAAACTTTCCCAGACATACACCCATATGCGGATTTGGGAGTCAATCTCAGACACCCATTCATATATCCAGCCAAGTCTGTTTAAGGAGGCACTGGGCTTCCACTGGGGTTGCCATTCCCATACACACATTTGTTTCCATGCTCATCTGATGTGGAGGCAGAGGACTTTAATCCAGGCCACCATTTAAAATGTCACATGCAAGGAGCAAGCCCTCTTCCCTGTGCTCAACACGGCTGAAGCGGCGTGTAGCCTTCTAAAACACAAGTGGGCCAAAACCAGCAAGTTTAGATAAATTACTTTTGGATTATTTTGGGGTAATCAAAAATAAGAGTGCACAAATTGCAAGAAAAAAAACTGCTTTTTATATGCAAATCTGGCCGGGAGAATCAGACAGCTCCGTAGAACTGAACTGTTGATCACCTTGACATGCCCACTCGGGGCAATAATATTTAAAGCAAGAAAGCACAAAATTAACGTTCTACAAAAGCAACATTAATTCCAATTCTTACATTTCCTTTGGCTAACCAAAGGCGGCAGGGAGTCAGAACAGTTAGGGCAAGAATTTTTTTTTTTTTTTTTTTCACACATTTCCCTCAGTTTCTATAGACTGCTATTTTTGCTGTTTTTTAACCTGATATTACTTTTTGAAAGGACGTAAAGCCTTGCACTTTCCTTCCATTGCCATCTCCTCATTGTGCTTGAGAAACTGATCAGACCTTCAGACTATCAGTACTGGGAAACTAGTTTTTCCCTTTGAAGTCCTGCATTTTTACATTGCACACAGCACCTTTCAGTGCAGCACAATGGGGATACTTTTGTATCAGTCTAGCTTTTTACACATTTTATATGTGCCTAAAGACAAGCTGGTGGCAATAGCAACATTTTTACCAGGTTTACATTACTCCATGTGACTACCAAATGTGGCATGTACGTTCTAGGCACTAAAGACTTTCACTTTTTCTTTGGCCATATTGTTGTTGGGCCTTCTTCCAGACTTGCCAAATTGGGGGGCGGGGTAGTGCTGTGTGTGTAACTAGTATTCATCCCCCATTGGGCAACTACTGGCGGTTTGAATGGTGCAGGTCCTTACCATTGGTGGCCTTGCACTTGCTCCTAGCTCAGATGGAGTATAAATGCAGACATTTCTTTATCATTGGAGCCAAGAATCCCTTTAAGGAGGCACAGTCTGCTGAAGATCCGAAGAGGACTCATGAAGTGGCCCAGCATCCCTTCCTGCATACGGTCAGTGAAGCCCTCTGATGACCCAGAGCAGTGCTTCAACCCTCGACTGGTGAGTGTCCCTCGACTGCCCGGTGGACTGACCAGCTCTCTTGGGCTTAGCCTAGGACTTGGTGGTCTCCAGCTCATACAAGTTGCATTTTCCCTGAATTTCAGCTTTCTAGCAGGAAGGGGTCCCATCTTGGAGTAGCTTCAATGACTACAACTGGAAGTAAACCTGTCGTCGCTTGTGTGAGGACAGCATTGCTGGAAATTGCCTTTCACCATCCTGTGAAGTGTCCCGAGGAGGTCTTTCTCTTGCATTTCATCATTACGAGAGTTTGCATCTTGCAGTTGAACTTGTGACAAATCTGGACTATTCATCACTTCTACCTAGACAGGAGCCACCCGCTTTGAGGTGAGCCTGCTCAGAAAGACCCTCCCAAGAGGTCTCTGCAAGTGGGACTTCACTGGGAGAGACTCCACTCAGGGAAAAGGACTCCCATTCTGATAAGGAACTCCCAGCCTAGAGTACACACACTGTATGCCTACATTGGAAATGGAGAAATTTACTCAGTTTTTAATCCGCCAATACTGACATTTCTTCAATTTCTTTGGCTTCAGTTAATGCTGCATCTCACGAGAGCTTGCAGTCAAAGAATGGCAATGCATCCCTTTTGTTTCTGATGACGTACAACACCAAGAGTAACCTTGAATCATGGAGGAAGCAGCCAATGCAGAGGCAAGTGACGAAGTCCTGGAGGGGTTGGAGGCATTCATTTATTTTTTCAGATTTGTATAGCGCACAACCGCTCGGAGCATCGTGGAGCTTGTTACAGTAGGGGGTGACAGTTACATAGGTAGCAGTAAAAGAGGTCACAACTTGGTTACATCGATAGCAAAGGCACAGCTCAGTTACATCGGTGGCAAACAGGCAACATAATGTACTCATTGAAGAACAGACAGTTGTAGCGCAGTTAGTAAAGGGTGGGAGAGGTGTCAGGATCCTCAAGAGTTTAATTAAAGAGAGCAGTTCTTTTTACGAAATGCATAGAGGGACATGTCTGCCCCAAGTGCAGTGGGGAGCGCATTCCATAGCTTAGGGGCTAGATATTGGAAGCCCATTCCTCCAGCTTTGGTTCTGTAGGTGCGTGGGATGTTGAGTTGGTTAGTGTAGAAGGATCTAGTGGGCCTCGTTGAGGTGGGTCTAGATAGCGTGTCTGAGAGGTAGGATGGTGCAGTGAGGTTGATGCATTTGTGTGCAGTGGTAAGAATTTTAAATGTGATGCAGTCTTTGACTGGGAGCCAGTGAGCAGATTGTCTTGCTTGAGAGATGTGATCTCTTTTAGGTATGCTTAGGGCTGCCCTTAGTACATTATTTTGAGTGGTTTGGAGTCTGTTTTTTGTGGATGAGCCGGCAAGTAAAGCATTTGCCCATATGGTAGCTCTAGCTATAGAGACAGTTGTCCTTTGTTAAGAAGGGTTTGATGGCGTTAATGAGTTTGGTGCTTAGGGTGGAGGCAGAAACAATAGGCTGACTTGCTTGTTCATAGACAGTGTGGCATCTAGATGGACCCCAAATGTCTTAACCGATGATAGCACTGGAATGATGCAGTGGTCGATATCGAAATTGGCGTAGAGACCGCCTAAGGTGGCTAGGGTGGATTTTTGGCCAAGGATAAGGATCTCAGTCTTATCCCCGTTAAGGCAAAGGCCATTGGTGGCCATCCACGCTTGTATGGTGGCGTAGATTTGTTGAAGGGTGGTGGCCTCTTGGGTGTATAAGCCGGTTAGAGGAAGGATCACTTGGGGTTGTCAGCATAGTTTGTGTATGCGATCCCAAGTGCATCCAGTCTGTCAAAGAGAGGCTTAGTGAAAAGATTGTAGAGAGTGGGGGCAGTACAAGATCCCCGAGGTACGCCACAGTGAATAATGGTGGGCGTTGCATTGGCTGTGTTGGAAAAGACTTCATCGCTCTCCCTTCTAGGAAGGAGGTGATCCAGGTAGCTGCATACTCAGAGAAGTGAGAGTCATGTGTGAGGCGTCTGGTGAGTTTTTTGTGATCCACGAGATCGAACGCCTCAGATAGGTCAAGAAGGAGGAGGAGGGCAGGCTTACCATTGTCTATTTTTGTGTTATTTGATTTTTTAGATCTAACAGTGCGGTTTCCGTTCCGTGCCATTTGCGGAAACCTGACTGCCTTTTACCTAGGATGGAATTGATTTCTAGATAAAGTTGGATCTGGGTGCGAGCTGCTTTGTCAAGTAGTTTTAGCAGAAATGGGGCGGTTGTTATGGGCCGGTAGTTGTTGGGAAGGGTCCAGTGAGGTCTTTTTTAAAGGGGGCGCACCCATGCCTCCTTAAGGCTGTTAGGGACAATGCCTGATTAAAAGAAGTTAATGAAAGCGGTAAGGAGAGGGGCATGTGGCTCGGCACAGTCCTCAATGTTGGGGAAGGGCATACATCGCCCTTACATAGCGATGGTTTGAGATGTTTAAGAATGTCAATGACTTCTGTTTCAGAGATGTTTTTAAATGCAAATGTGGGGAAGTTGATAGTTTTGCTGTCGGGCTGCGACAGGGCTGGCTGGTCTTTGTTCTGATTGAGAACGGTTTGGTAATGTTTTAGAATTTTGTTTTGTAACATGTCAATTTTATTTAGCATAGCAGTTTGTATGCTGTTCCACCATGCTTCATCTTAAATAATTTCGTCCGAGCAGATCGGCGGGTCTGTGAGTTCATTAAAGATGGATTGGGAGTTGGTTTGGGAAATTCGGATATTGTAGGCTCCAGATTTGGCTTCTTTGTATTTATTGGCACTATTTTTGAAACTTTCTTTAGATATGTTACAGGTTTTTGCCTGCCAGTTTTTTAGCACCTGGCATATGTCATTATGTAGGTTTTGGAGCTCATCCGTGAACCAGGAGTTTGAGTGTAAAGACCTTTTCCTTCTAATCTTCTAGTGGGGAAATGGTGTTGACTGCACGAGCGATAGTTTCCTTAAAAATATCAGCTGGGACATTTGGGTCTTGCGAGAAGGGAGGTGCAAGGCAGGGGATGTCAAGATAGGGCCGGAGGTTGTCTGCTGTGAGCTTTTTGGCACTTCTTGCTAGAGTAGCCAGAGCAGGAGTGGTGATTTTGGTGTTGGGAGCTGTGGGGATGGTGAATTGTATACAAGTGTGGTCTGTCCAGGAGTGAGCAGAGGTAATGGTGGATTCACAGTTGTGGTCAACCACCCAATCCAGGGCGTGGCCTTTGATGTGGGTTGGGGGGGGGTCGTGATTTTCTGGGTGAAACCTAGATCGGTCAGGGCTTTGGAGAGTGAGGTGGCGGCTTTATTAAGAAGGTCATTAAATCCTAGGTTGAGGTCGCCTAGGAGTAGGGTTTTGGTGGATTTTTTTAAATATTTTCACTAGTGTGCGATGTGTCCTTGGAAATCAGCCAAGCGGCCTGGTGGTCTATAGACTACGTGCATGTTTATGGTGTTTTTAGGAGATAGGGATAGTTTAGCTGATAGTATGTCTGCATTACCCTCCCGGTTGTGGGGTATAAGCCTAAAGGCCAGTGCCTCTGATAATCAATGCAACCTACCCCCCCCCCCCTATTTTAGTCAGTCTATCCTGTCTAATGATAGAATAACCAGGGGGTAAGGCTAGTGCTATAGTCGGGCCAGATGCCTCGTGTAGCCATGTTTCAGTAATAGCCAGTATGTCTAGGTCCTGGCTTAAGATGAGGTTGTTGACTTCAATGGCATGTGCGGTAAGAGAGCAGACATTAAGCAAGACATTTATAATGTGGGCCTGAGGCTCGTTTACCGATGCAGAAACTAGAGTGCAACGGCAAGCCCGGAACACAGAGCTCCACTCGAGAAGTACATTAGCTGCAGAGCTAAGCAACAGCAGGGAAGGGCACGTTCACAAAGAGCCAACGCTGTGGGGAGAGGTGAACAGACATTTGACGCTTGTAGAGCCACACAGGGTACGGAAGACAGATAAAACGGAACATAGATAAAACAAGCTCATCAGCGGGCCATAGGAATTGAAAGTTCTGAGAAAGTCTTGGAGCCTGTAAAAACAAAAAGGGAAATGCCCCACCAAGTCCATGCTAAGGCAAGCATGACAGAGGGCCAGAGGAGCGTGCAATACACCTGAAATATAACAGAAGTTGGCATACATAATCTACATAGGCTATGATACAATACAAAATTGTTGAACTTTGTGCGAGGGGTCAGAAATGAGAGATGGACACATGACTGTTGTATTCTTAAGAGACATTTTATTAAATAAAAATGGGTGGGGAAACGCCTCTCTAGCCTTAAGAGTTCCCCGTGCCTAAAACTAAGATTCTGTGTCAGGTTGTCAGTAATTGAAACCCCATCCATGTGTCCAAATCATCCTACCCAAACCCTCACACTTACAAATCACAAAAAGTTGCAAGGAAATGCCTTAAACTCGATGTTTAGGAAAAGTGTTCATAAAGCATAAGTGTAAGAATATCTCCAACACCAATGTTCTCCAGGGTAAAGACTTCTGACTACAGGAGGTGGTTCCCCTTCCCCTTGTCAAAATGTCTGAGAAAGTTTGTGAATCTTTGCAGATTGCCTGGTATACTCCCCAGCCAGGAATCTGTATACAACCTTACACTGTCTGGTGTAGTCGCATGCCAAGAATCACTGAACCAACTTCAACTGCCTGGTATACTCTCCTTACCTGGACTTCGTATGTGGATCACAGTTCTTAGATTTACCAAAATAACATACCATGCAGCGCTTGGTATATTTATCTGTGTTAATGCTCTATTCAAACGTACTTGCTCAAACTTCTTCCCCACATTGCCATCTCATGCTTCTATATTTCTTTGGGGTTCACCTTTATACTTTGTCTTGTCTGCATACAAACCTTACAGCACCTTGCTGTTGTACTTTGCCTTGGCTGCACTTTGCACTTGGGCTTGGTTGCATTCAAACAAACGCTGCCTTTGTATATTTTCAGCATTAGCACACTTGTACAATTCAATCACCTGTTGGCGCGGTTGTCGGAACGCCCCGGGGTCCCCAGCTACTTTGGGCAGACTAAACGGTCCTTTCCAGTGTCCCTGAGGTTGCTCGCACCTCTGCATTATGGCTTCGAGGTCGGATTGTGCAGACACTCCCACTGCATTCAGCGTGGCTCTGTGTTCACACGCCAGCTCTCCTTCTCGGCCCTTGGATGAGGTCTGCTGCCTGGCCAAGCAAAAGAAAATCCAGAAGTTCCTGCTCTGCTCCCAGCATCTCCACTGACCCTTCTTGCTCATCAGCAGCACTCTTCAGTTCCCAATGACCACCTCTGCTTTGCCGGTTTCCTCAGTGTGCTTTGCATTCAGGATGACATGGATGTGGATGGTAACTTCTCCTGCTGCACTGCACCTCTCCCTTCCATAGCGTGGTCACCATTTCTTAAACGACCCGCTCATTGCGGGCCTGGCAAAACTAGTCTGCATGTTACACTTTGAGCTCCCATCATTCCGCACAAACTTACTCGTCGTCCACCTCCTCTCAGTACCCCAGGGGTTATGGAAGTTGAAGTCCATAACTTTCTTTGGGTTTCTAACCCCAGGATGGTTTCTCACCGTTTTCACAAAAGGGCACATCAAAAACAAAAAGGTGCGTCAGAATTATGAGTGTTCGGGTCAAAGGTGGGGGCCTGAATAGAATGAAAATAGGCCATCAAGAACTCTGCCCCATGAGGAAGACCTTCTGATACCAACGGGGTTGGGGGAAGCAGAATCCTTCAGTGAAGCCATGACAGCTCCCCAGTAGTTTGCAGTTATGGGATCCTCCCTCAGAGCCACCACTAGGGCCAGGATCAGGTAGCGGCTGCTGTCCCCTGGCCACAGTGGAGGTGGGCCCCACCAGGAAAACAGTGACGGGTCCATCACATTTGACAGAAATGTGTTACATTTTTTTAAAACCCTGCTTCCTGAGAAAAATATTGGGACTGGCTGAGGCCGTTGTCCCAGCATCCTCCGTTTTGTTTTCTTAAAGTGGTAGGGCCAGTTAGTTGTTGGTTAGGATTCGGACTAAGTACAGTTTTCTTTTGAGACCTTTGACGAACAACATTAGTTTCAGTTTGGTAAGCAGGGAACATCCCTCCTATTGGTAAGGATAGATAGGATTTTTCTTTTTAATTGAAATAAAAAGAAACCTCCAAACCCGCAACTCCTGGGCACAAATGATAGGAACCAATGGCGGAAGATGAGCCCCCAGCAACCCCCGGGGAAGGAGGGAAAAAGAACAGGGTGTTGTAAACGCACACCCACCCAAACCCTCAAAGGATAACATTGGGAACAAGTCCCTTTGTCTCCCGCATTTCATTCCACTCACCTTTGGTCGTAGAATCTGGGATGAGTACCTGAAATCTAAGGAAACATTTACTTACCTTAGTAGATTTGTTGAATAAACTTCTTTGAACTAACACCATCTCATGTAAATTGCAATTTACCTGCAGACGCCCTTCAGGGGAGAGACATTGTGGCTCCTGTGACCTTTGGGCACAAGGTCCCATTCTTCTCAGGGTTTGGTCTGCTTGAGTTAAGGAATTAACTTGTGACTTCGTTCTATCATTTACTGCATTTAAACAACTTAGCTGCATGCTGAATAAGTGACAATGTATTACGTTTGTGTCAAGCCAACAAGACTTTTCTAGGCTATAACCAGGAGCTAAACAGTTCTCAGCAATTTCAAATATTGTATGATGCTCTAGATGTGCAAGGAAGCACGATTGGTTGGAAAAGATCTACTAAGCCCAGAAGGCTGCGACCACTATGCTCAAGACATAAGACATGCCCAGTGACACGTGGCATCACACGACGGTGAGGCACTTTTGGCTGGGATCTGGAATAGGAGTCAAGTGGGTGCTAGTCACAAGACTGAGGCTATTCATGTCTGCGTGACCCGCCACAGGCAGAGATTGTGTCACGTGGGCAGGCCAAGCAGAATTGTGCAGGGATAGGATGGCGCTGTTAAGCCATGCCCCTCACAGTAGTAGGATTTCCCACTAGGAAGCATATTGTTCAAATGGAACCATGAACTAAAGGCATCTTAGTGTTATGAAAGATATCCTTTTTTTGTAGCCCAATTCTCAGGAATGAGATACTTTACCAGTTTTGTTCTGTCCATATCTCTACAGCTGTAAAGACATAAAACTATACTATTGCAAGGGTAATCTATTGGATGGGTTTCCACAGTTCCATCTCTGGAAATATATACATCATGACAGAAATTTAGCTTCTGTATAAGATTACTTATTTTCATTAGATAACGCATTCTGCTTTAAACAGTGCAACTTTTAAAATGTACCAAAGTAATGGACTTGGCATGGCACCAGTAAGCATGAAGAGTCCAACAGAGGCTCAGATAAGAGTTTGTGTTAAGTTAACCAGAATCGCCTACACCACAACTAGGTAAATAACTCCCAGCAATTTGCACTGCCATTTTTATGAATACTTTAATATCAACGTTTCAGAATGAGCCATGTAAATTCTTTATGACCTTGTAGAACATGCAGTTCAAGGTCAACTCCAAGATGGCACATTGGAAAACATGCATCTTCATACTCAAAGGTAGATATAATATTTAACACAGTTACAATTGATCGCCTGGTGTATGTACTGGAGCATGCTCTGCACAGGGAGCATTAAGTTCAATAGCGATCCATTCCAATAGAAAGGCTGAATCTCGAGGTGTCCAACATAATGAGGAAAAGCACTGAACTCATGCTCCTGCATTTCGAGATATAGCTTAGAAGGCTCTATCAAGTACACACAGGGAAAGTATCCAGGTATTTTAGATTAAGTGGGCCCGAACCAAAGCCCCCGCATTCTCCACCAGAGTAGCTGCCCTAACGTTGGGAGTCTGATCATAAAAGCAAATGTGCGCTTTGCAGCACAAACAGGAAGCCTTGATGACACCTAAAGGGCATTACCCCCCCTCTTTTGTGGGATTAAGCAACATTATCACCTTCCTTTTTTTTTTTTTTTAATCACGTTTCCACTACATCAGCACCTTGCTGACAGAGCAATTAATTGCTTTTCAGTAAACCTTTAGCGTTCCAGCACCTCGCTGACTGCCTGTCCCGTGATGATTGCAGCCATTAACCACATTGCTGTATAATCAACACCCCATGGGTGCCTCAGACTGTACTTTCCAGATGCTGGCAAGCCCCTGCCCCCAAAAGCCTGACATGTTCAGCCAGGCCCGAGTACACAGGAACGGACAAACTTGTTTTGCCACTTCTCCCTCTTTCCAACCAACCATCTATATTTCAATCTGCAGACAACCTTTATGATTATGAAACATCAGGGTGAAAAGCAAACATCACAAGAATAGAACAGAAGCCCTAATGAGTACAAACACACAGTCTGGATACCCTGTACAGAGTACTGCCCTTCAAGGAGTAGCAAGTAGCTATGGGCACTAAAGGTGCCATTTGAAGAAGACTGCAATGATTATATGCCAAACACATTCAAGGGTTCCTCCACCAGGTCATGTTTGCCAATCCTGCCTACTTCCGCAGTGAATCAAAAATTGCGAACCAAAAGATAAGCAATTGGTGCAGAAAGGCAGTTATAGCAGCTGTGGTGTTCCTACGTGGACAGGCTTTGTACCAATCTCAACAGAAAGGAGGAAGAGACTTAAAAACCGATCCAAAGCGCATCAGCGCACAGAGGCAGTCCCAGCGAGCACAAATGATGAACCGTGCATAGATGACCTGGAAGAACTTGCCATACACAAAGTCACTCTTCTCGGGGGTCTTGGTATTCACCTCCATTTACATACTCACCTCCTGGTAAGAGCAAAGTTCTTCGTTTAAGAGTAGGTTTCCTTTCTCGGCATTACGCTCTTCCCAACGACAAACCCAACTGGCATTTTATAACCCTCACTGAGATGGGTTTGGACATTGGATTATGAACTCCTAACGTTCACCCCTTCACATTTTATGCCCTCTTGGTTTCCTTTAACCTATGCTGGTACTTTTTGCAGGTTTTGACAAAGAACAAAATCTTGAAATTGGCAGTCCACTGCAGGGCATACGCATGATATATTCCCCAGTTTTTTGTGGTCTGGTCTTTTATTCAGTATTTTTTTGTAAAAATAGGCTATTGGTGCAGTGACTGCCGATTAGTGGCAGCTTCTGCCTTGCCCTCAGCTATTTATGGCTTCAATTTTGGATTAATTTGCATCCTGATCTGCCATTTGCTGCTGTGACACTCCCGGTCAGATTTATCTGCTTCTAAGAGATTGTGTGGTTATTTGCATATTGTCGCTTTTATGCATCTAAACTAGATAATTTGTGACCTTGATAGCTTACTTTAACGGTCCCTGCTTTTATCAGTTTGCTATTTATTTTAGGTCATTTGATCAACTTATAGATGGTTGATAGGACATGACATACAAATAGATATACAAATCGCTCACTTTTGGAACACGTTGAAATGATGGCGTCTCAGTCTTACACAAGTCTTCTGAGGAAATAAATTCAAGAGTACAAAGAAAATACAATACTCCAAATAACCTAGGAAAACTACCTTTTTTCAAATAAAAATTAATAAATTGATACCAGGCACAATGTGAAGAAACCAATATGTTAAATGTTGATCTTTCAGTAAAAGAAACATTAGTAAGATGTATCGAATTAAGATTTTTTTTTTTTTTTATCATGCACTTGCTTTAGCCTAGAAGATAAGTTTGGGATTTAAAAATGGGACAAAACGGAAACTAGGAAGGATTGTTGCCAACCCAATCGAACAACCATAATTTCTCTTTTGACTTAAGACTCTAATGTTCCTTTGAAAGCTTTATATTTGTTTTTGAAGCCGTTAGCGAGAGTTTATGAACAATTGGCAGAGGAAGTCAAATATGAAGCAACAAGTCCAGAAACTATTTTGTTGAAACCCAACCAAACTGATTTAATGGAGACTGCTGCCTAAATAACAATCTGAAGTCTGGAAATGGGTTTGTGCATGACAAAGACTTTTCTGTAGAGGAATTATTTGGAGGAGAAAGAAATGAGAACACGGCCTCTGCCTTATGTGTAAGCATACAAAAGTAAAAAGAAAAGCAAAATTACAGCTAAGAGCAAGTTAATAATGAGTAACTCAAAACAAAAACAGACCAAGCTCCTCTTTTTTTTTTAAAAAAAAAAAAAAGAAGAACACAAAAAAACAGGAAGTCTCGGGAGTTAATGATGGCAGTACTTTGGATTTAAAGAAGAATCTAAAAAGAAGAAAATTAGGAGAAAGGGGAAATTGGATAAAAAGGTGTTGCGCCAAAAAGATCAGGATTTGAAACAAATGTAGGCCAGAGGGATTAAACATATCCAATGATGGATATATTAAACATGGCAGTAGTAACAACTTTGGATTAATTTAACGAAAATAATGTTTTGAATGACTATGGGAAAAGCAACGAACTGTAGAGAGCTAGGCTATTGTATGGATTAAACATCTTCAGTTTGTTTGGAAACTGGAGAGATCAGACTAAAGATATGAGAACGGAAAAATTAAAACATACTTTTTCCCTGATAAACTTTAAATTAGAAATAAAATTGGAGTTGACTCCCCCAATGAATACACAATATATCTTAATGAAAACATCATTAAGGAAAGGTACTGTTTCGTGGAATTCGAGGATCGAGGACCATGTGGTTTTAACAAAAGCAAAGATATTGTAAACAGGAATATATTTATATATATTTTTTTATTGGGATTTGATGTTACACCAGCGATGTCCTCTTAGAAAAATACACACGTTTATGATAAACTAGTGATTCTAAAGTTTAAGATCGATTTGGGAACCTTTCCAAAAGAACAGCCTGCTTAAAATACTTACTTGTACATGGGACAAGATTGTAATAGTCGAGAGGAGCAAAAGGAAGAAGACTCAACCTTATGTTGAGGGCTTTTATACTATTTAACATTTGAATGCCAGGACATACGGGTGGGTCTTGATTGCAGCTAAGATTTATTTCTCAATAAATGGCTATGAATCCCCAACACCTTACCACTACGATGTTCTAGCAGCTGGGCCTATTCTGCCGGAGAGCAAGAAACAAAATGACATTTTACTTATTAATGTTTATGATCAGATGTAATGAATGTTCTATTCTTGGTATTTTTAAGAAGGTACTACTGAAGTATTATTTGTAGGTGATGCTAAATGGCCACGTTCACCCAGATATGCTGGTGGAAGATGCTATAGATACTACAGATGCTCTTCTGAAACAGATAATTTAAGTGGGTAGGAAAAGTCTGAATTTTGGTAACCGGGATTTTAAAATGCTAACTGGTCGGGCCCAAGGTAACATTCCGGGGTACTATACTAGACAACACTTGAATTATGTATCAACCTTAAATAACATGTTTAAAAAGAACGATGAAAATCGGTTAAAAACGATACTTCGTCTTCTGCGCCAAGTGATCATATTAGGACTTACACAGTGTCACAGTATTAGTTTTATGACGGTACAATATCCTTCTTGCCAAATGACGGTATATCATGGTTATCGCGGTAAAAGCAGGTGGAGTTAACTGATCTTAAATATTTTCTAAAAAAGGTCATAAATTGTCAGATTTATCATCACAAACAAAACCAGGCACAGAATTGGGCTTTTCAACAAACTTTCCACTGAAAAGCACTGCTTGCATCCAAACAACGCAAACACAATTGTGGAGGAGGGCGGGGGGTAAGCCATGGTGCGACTGACCAAGCAGACTAAATAGCTTTTCTTAAGTGGTCATTTAGGTTTTTAGCTCCCCCACTGGCAACTGGTGGAGATGAACATGTTGCCATCTTGATAATCTGCATGCCACAGATCAATGGAGGCCGATGGTAGTATACGCTTGTGCGCACACGCATACACACTATGTTACAGCCTTTAGTTTACTTACGGGCCAAAAGGTGTTCAGTAATCACGGACATGTTACCCTTTGGTATGGCAGCAGGGAATACCCACAGAGATGAGTGAATTTCGCACTGCGATTTATTATATGTAAATTCAATGATAGAACCAGGGAAATCCTCCATTGTCATATGTTTAGCAAACATCCATTATTAATATATAAACCCCAAAGCCGCCAACCCAAAGTAAACCCTTTTCCTTCTTGGCGCTGTATTTATTCTTCCTATTGCTAACATTGATTTTGTGTCAGGCACGTGTGGTTTATGGAATGGCATTAAAAACTGCTCCAACTGAAACTACTTTGCAGACGGCACATCCAACAGTGCAAGGCCAAGACTGCGCAGCACTTGCTTACCGCAGCCTTTCCAAATCAGAGTGAAAAGCACACTTAACGATATAAACGGTATAAAAAATGTGCCGGTTATGTGGTTCACGGTATCTTTAACGGTATACCGTTACATCCCAAGTTGAAAATATGGAGCAGGGGTCGGGAGGAATATAAAAGAGCAAGACACATAGAAAGTGAGGAAAAATTATTATACCCACTACCTGCCACTCTCCACCCAAAATACATCCTCCTAGGGTCTTGTTTTCTCTATCAAAAGAGAAGCTCAAACTTCAAACCTCTCACTGATTTATGCCAAGTCTGCTCAGAGTTAATGGTTTAATCACCAATTGTTTAATCACCTCTTTCTTGCAAGGTGGGACCATGCAAGTGTTTTCGGACCTAGCCGCCACCTCACCCACCATCATGCTATGTGGAGTGTCTCGGGGCTCCTGTCTCTCTCCGACCCTCTACAATATTTTTACCCACACCCTCTTCCTCATCCTTGACGCTGTGGGTATCTCCTACACCAACTACTCGGATGATAGCCAGATCATCATCACTCTCACAGGGAACTATGACGCAGACACCACAACACAACATTTACAATATCATCCAAGCATGGATGGCAGCCAACGGACTATGCCTCAACTCTGACAATACAGAACTCCTCCTAGTAGGATACTCTGAGTCCGAGTATGGTAGGTGTTGGAGGAAGCCTGTAATGTTTTTGTGTCGTGGCCTCGGGGATAGTTTATATGTCGTGGGTTGGGCCCTTTGGGGTTGATGTTAATCGTTATGGCCCGTTTTTACAGTGCATGAGGTTTTGTTGTGTTCATGTTGTGGCCAACTTTGTTTAGGGTTTTTTTTGTTGTCATATTGGTTCTTGGGGTTCTCTTTCCTTGGACATGCGTGTGTGGGGCTGGCGTAGGCACTTTAGCGCCATGTCATGAGAACAGTATTGGACTCTTACATTTTATTTGTTCGTAGGGGCAATTCCCCCTAGTTTTCTCCTGAGAGGCCGGTGCGACTGGAGTGTTTGTGAGTTTGGGGTAGTGCTGTGATGATTGTCATTTTGGGGGTAGTAGGGTACTGTTAGTTGTTTAGGGAGCAGTTAGGTGCTGTTTGGTTGAATTGGGGCAGTGAGGTGGTGCCGTCTGTATTTTTGTGGTTAAGGTGGCAGTTAGGTTTGTCTAGGTTAGGGGGCCTTGGAGGTGCTCTGCAGGTTAAGGGGCCGTGTGTGCTCTCTAGGTTAAGGGGGGGCATTGACGTGCTGTCTGGGTTAAGGGGCAGTGAGGTGCTCTCTAGGTTAAGGGGCAGTTGGGTGCTGTCTGTATTTTGCAGTTAAGGTGGCAGTTATCTGCTGTCTAAGTTAAGGGGCAGTGTGGTGCTGTTCTGGTTCCCTTATTGAGAGAGGAGGTGGTAGTTCCCTCTTGTTTTGGTTGGTTATTTATAGTGTAGCTCTGGGGTTATATCTGTGGCGTGTTGGTTCATATTCTCATTCTCTCGAGCTGATGCGCTGTGGGTTTATTTTTTTGGGGTGGCCAAGGGTCACATTTGGAGGTGTTTAGGTTGCTGTGATTGGGTATTGAAGGCAGGGAGGGGTGTGTAGTAATTGGTTTTTAGGGTGTGTCCATTTGGTAGTGTTTAAGGTTGCTGTTAAGCTATTTAAGGGAGGTGAGTTATAATTGGACCTGTGTGTTTGGTGGGTGATGTCATTTAGAATGCGTACTGATGTCACTGTTGGTGGAGTGTTATGGTATGTGCTGTGAGTGGGATTCCATGGATGACAGTTGGGGCCTGATGAGCTGGGCGGGGTGGGTGTCCCAGTGCATTTCTCCTGTACAACTCAACTGGAGAATAAACCTACATGTAAACATACCTTCTGGTTCCTGTCATTTGTAGAAGGTGGCTTAGTTTAGAAAACGTCCCGTCACTGGAAATTCCCTCCTTTAACTGTTCGAACTGAAGAATAACTCTTAAAATTGTGAAATGCCATGAAAACCACGTTATTCACATAACTAACACCACACTTACCCTGATGAGTGTCTTCTGTAATTCATGTTAACCTGCTAAGTGTATTCTGAACCTATGACCAACCATGTATATTATGTACAAACTGTTATATGCTTAACCCACTTGAACCCCTCAATGTAACTAAGTTCCATTCGAGTAACACCGGCACAATGCCTATGGGCTGTTTGTGCGCTATACAAATGTAAAAAATAAATGTTAAAAAGGAAAGAGGTGGGAAGAAGTTCTTAACCAAGGGTGCTTTCAGCCTCGTCATTTATGGCTCATCCATGCTCAGTCCTGTTAAGAACAAGCTACGACAAAGCCAACAGTTTTAGCTTGAGGTATTAGATAGGCATGTATCAGGAACTGCCATTAAGTCAATCCGTAGCAAATGCCTATCCCATACCTACGCAAAAGCTCACACGGTTGGCTTTACCGATGTATGCCCTCCACATACTGATCATCGCAAGACCGACTTTTGCGATTTTAGAAGGCAGCTGGGATGTTCACGTAAACCTCAAGACAGCCCACGCGAGAGGAGATGCGATCGTGCGTGGAAACGTACATCTTGCACGCACCGAACACGAAAAACACCAATCGCAGTCAGGGAACGAGCCAGAATCCAATAGATCCCTGGGAGACATTTGAGCAACATAAGCGTTTTTTATTATTGAAACATTTTTTTTTTTTTTTTTATGTCAAAGTGATACAAAACGATCGTTAATAGAGGAAAGACTGAGAATGGGGGGGGGGGGGGAAGAAGTAGGTACATAAATAAGCTATGCACTCTATTCATAAACGCATCAGTGACCTACACAAGGTTAATGTCCGAGTATTTCGTTTTGAGCGCAAATGAGCCACACGAAGTTGCACCCCATTTTCACGTTAAAAAAAATATTAGTATACATGAACGACTAACGCGGCTACCTTTATCCAGGTAGGTAGAGTAAGAATTACAACAAACCCTGCCTAATTTGGGCATTGCCTTTCTTACAAATATGCAGCGATATGGCAACCAATGGACCCATCTTCAGTCCAACTCATAAATCCGAATCAGTCGCCGTTTGGAAGAGGCTATGGTAAGTGAAGTCCCAAACGGGGGGGAATACAACATTGGGCGGTCAATGTCAGGATGGTCACGCAAAATACTAGCGTAAACACGCAAAACTGGTGGAAAAAGCGAAACGCACTTAAAATTCAGACGTCGACTCAAGCGAAAAGAACGGAGTTCTGTCTAACAAGGGAACACTTACCATTGCGATGCTGCAGCGTTCCTACTTCTCGACAAAGTGACAGACGGCTCCTGCTAGCGCACATGTGAACCCCTACCGCGCATGCGTTGGCAAAGACGTGGGGTCAGAGGTCTCTATTAATGACTTCTTAGCCCCATTGAAAGCGTTATTTCTCTCTTCCACAAGTGTTATAACCAGTTAGGCTGCATGTGACTTTAATAATCCAAAAACAACCCGTGTGGGATTGTATTTTTTGTGCTTTTCTTGGAATTTCGTAATGCCGCCTTTGACCTTGGCACACGCGAGACTTCCAGAAGTTTCTCGAGAGAAGTGCCCCGAAACGAGCATGAAATAAAACTGCCAAAGCTTTGACAGCAGTGGATGTCGAGCACTAAGACACGCCCACGTTGTGGCGTAAGCATTCATGACCATTGACTAGTTTTAAAAAAAAATGAAACGTGCAGGCGGGATGATATGGGTGACGGCATGTTAGATATAAATAAACTGTTTTTTCATAAGTATGTATGAATGTTTGGGAGACCTCTTCTTCGCCTGCCGATATGACAACTTGATTTTTTCTACATGTAACATGGCGGCCGTCAGGAATTTGAGGACAAGGTTATGCGAAGCCGCCTGCGTCAAAATGGCAGCCATGTTGGTATGGAGTTTTGGAGGAAGCGGAATGAATAAAGCGCAACTTTTCTTTATTTTAAAAGAAAAATAGAATGACTTTAGTTTGCAGTACCTTTTAATATATATTTTAGGGACATATGAATGCTGCAAATGGGTAAGATTATGAACTTTGGTAATGCACAAGTAAAACGCTCAGGTTCTTGTGAATCGGGTTCCGTGGGACCTCAGTGCTCCAGCCTTTAAGAGATAAACTGAGATGTGGTCAATGAGTGTCCGACAAATGCTACTATGCAGTGAACTATGTTCTTAAGACATGGTTCTTTCGCTGGCGGAGGCGGGTCGCAGCATATCATTTGCAGTGGAAAGGCTGGTTCCGGGGCGCCACGACACATGTGCGCTGAGCCGGGCATAGAGATCTCGCGCACTGCACAGGTCTCTGCATTTCTATTCACAAGCTGACCCTGACAGTTCACTCTCCCAACGCTGGTAAGTGTGAGCGCGCTATGAATGCCTTAACCTGAATGCGCGTTGCATGAGCAATGCTTTTTTTTCACGTCTCTCCGCCTAGCTCACAACCGGTTTTACATGGAGCATGCAATTGCTGCGGACACGGGCCTAGAGGGCTACTCGGTTTTTAAGATTACTTGGCATATAAAAGTCGATGTTTTTAACGTTAACAATTTGAGAGCGCCCTGGATGGAGATCAGTGGTGCCTCGGGCTTGTATACATTTTTAGGAGTAGTTGGTGGCCTGAACCCTAATAAGCGCACAATGTTTCATTCCTACCGGTTAAAGCGTTTGCTATACCGGTGTTGCTGTTTCGCAGGCGTGGAGTGCAATTTGCTTCACCTGGAATCAAATCAGTTAACTACATACTGTTGACATATATGTTACCATTGTAGGTTTAAAGTAATATGGTATACATTAATTTACAGTGCTTAGCCCTACACCTTTGCTGAAAAGAGGCACGATACCCACAACGATTAAAACACTGCCGTGCACCTAAACCGCTCGTAAAAGAAGCACGTGAAATGTTCAAAATGTCTTCAGATGTTCGCACGGATTATGTTAATTCTGAAGGCTTCAAAAAGGGAACCTTCTGCTAATCCTTCATGAATATTTTACGATGGGCCAACGATCTGGATGTTTTAGAAGCACAGATTGCCTTACGCTCGGAGGTCAAAATGGAAGGGAACTAAAGGGTACGAAGTTCCCTTCTCAGGGAAATCAGTCCCAGTTTCCTTACTTTACGTGACCTGTAGTACCGTTCCAGGACGGTAGTAAAGGCCACTTTAACATCCAAAAAAATTAACAAAAGGAAGAACCCTTCCCCTGCTGGGGATTTCAATCTTGGTTCTTCGTTGACAGTCCTGTGTCAAACCACACTGTGCTGCTGGTTATGCTGTGTTTATACAATGTACTGCCTGCGAATGAAGCCTATTCCCAGGCAGTCACGGATCAATCTGGCAATTGCTGTAGGCGCGTGGGTTCTTGTGTAGGCACAGAGGTGCTTGCAGGTGATGGGAGGGGCGTATCCCTTCAGAGGTTGCAATGGTGGGTGACGGGGAAGCTGCATGCTGAGGGGGCAATGATGCATTAATGGTGGTCCTTTAAAGGTATATTATTTCACTGCGTTTTCTTTAGTCTGAAAATACAAGACTAGCACCGCATACTTTGGGACACCCTACTGTTCCTAGCAACTCGGACCAAATTCTGCGGATGGTGTCAGTTTGTACGCTAGATCAGGTCAGGCTGTCCTTGAACCGAATTGTGAAATAGTTGCGTCATGAAATCGGAATTGCTGATTAACAGAACGTCAGAGGCTCCCTTTGATCGGAGGTCGCTGTGAACACACTGGGCAAAGATGCGCCCCTCAGAGTCCTTACTATTTTCTCGAGGCTACCATAATCCTATTTGACCTTGTGGTAGGTCTTGATGGGCGTGACATCCACATGCGCGGGGTTTGTGAGGCATTCCGTGCGCTCTGTTAATCTAATACCGATGTCTATTCGCATCCCGAAGTTTCTCGCTATGCATAGCTATAATGATGTGGTTCCGAAGCGGTGTATTATTAAAACCGTAGTAAACTAAGTCCACGTGATGCGAGGTTTATCTGCCGTTAAGTCTATGGTGTAAATGCAAGTTTATTAAGGGGGGTGGACCGTTTGATACATGTTTACCTTTTTGTAAATCTTTTCCAGAAATGCTCCGTCTACCATCTGTACTGCGTCAGATGCGGCCGTTGTCCAGAGCGCTGGACCCTCGCCTCACTCGCACCTATGCTAAAGATGTAAAATTTGGTGTAGAGGCTAGGGCCTTAATGCTCCAAGGCGTGGATCTGTTGGCAGATGCAGTGGCCGTCACTATGGGACCCAAGGTAACCACGTTAACATCATGTGGTAGAAAACTAACACTTTCAAATGTCACTGGATATTCTGTTACACTGTTTTTTTAGTTTTTTTGTTACGTGGTTAAAAAAAAGTGCTGGATCAGTGGCGTCTGCTGTCAAATTTTCCCACAAATATGCAAGACTGACCAGGCATGGCTAGTGAATCTGATCCACATAAGGACGTTTCATGGGTGGTCTCAGATGATCAACCCCCAATGCCCCTCCTTCAGAAAGTAAAAAAGTTATTTGTCAAAGTGGTGCATTTTACTCCACGTTTTTCCCCCTTTTTTTTTATATATCTATTGTATAAACAGCCACACAGTCCGCACTCTTTCACCAAGCACGTACAGGAGCATTTTCCCACAATATATGCTGGTATAAAAAAAATTCTAGCTGGCTGTGTCCATATGCTCCCTGCTGGCTGCACCAATATCTGCCAGCTTTCCTATATCTGAGCATGTGTGCATAATGCCAGTAATGATGCCATTAGAAAAAGCTCCCTTGCTGGCCAGTAAAAATGCAATGCCACCGTAAGAAAACATGCTGAGACTGGCTGCACCAACTTAGGCCAGTCTAGCCACGTAATAGCATCTATTGTGTTTGCTGTTTTATTAGGGTCCAACAAAGCACCATATAATCTTTGTGCTTTAAGCACGTTTCACAGCAAAGGTCTGTTTTACAATCCTTGCATTCTATTGATCTGAGAATGAAAAGGATCAATTTACAAGTCGTGTACATAAATTATAGGTATTATTGTGCAGAAATGTTAGAAATTAAAAGATTTCAGAAAATAATTGCTCAAATCATTCTAGGGGAGGACCGTCATCATTGAACAAAGTTGGGGCAGTCCGAAGGTCACAAAAGATGGAGTCACAGTGGCAAAAGCAATAGATCTGAAAGATAAGTACAAAAACATTGGAGCTAAGCTAGTACAGGATGTTGCCAACAACACAAATGAAGAGGCAGGAGATGGAACCACCACTGCAACTGTACTAGCACGTGCCATTGCCAAAGAAGGCTTTGAAAAAATCAGCAAAGGCGCAAACCCAGTGGAGATCAGGAGAGGTAAGCAGTATATCCAGTTGAATGTTTTGCTTTACGTCCCACTCTCCCAACCTTTTCACAGCAGCAATGCTTTTTCTTGTAGAAGAGATATTGAATGAATCCACTTCTGTTCATGCATTTCACTCAGTGATCAGATAAAGATTTGGAGGTGGCAGTATTTTACCCCCTATTTTTTGTGTTGGGAGCAAAATGATTTTTTTTAGGGAGAACGCATGTAAGTCTGATTGCTAATGGGAGTATTTATAAGCGGGAGGAAATGCGTTTGTATTATTTCTTTGCACCTTCATACACTTTAGATACAGGTGTATTTCTTCCGAACAGACAGTAATATAATTAGTTTCTTCCTGTGGTACTACGTGCACCACTGGTCCAGACATATCCATGGAGCTGTGTGGTTGAAAGCAGGGTCCACTGTCAGTTTACTATTTGTGTTGTGAGTAGCTCTACTTTTATTTTCTGGGAGTATTTGCATATTTTTAGGCGGTGAAAGTGGCTGATACACCCCTTATCGGTAGGGCTGATTTCACTGTGCAATTGTGATATTATATTTTACCTTAAGCTAGAGCTGGCCCTTTACTGCAATTCATGTTGAACTTTAAATTGCATTGGACCAACAAAATGAAGGCACAGAGGAGATTGCAGCTTATAAAACGGACTGGTGAAAGCATTGTACTATCCCAGAATGGGGTTCCTCCTGAGCTTCAGAAGCTGCTCTGTTTGGTGCCAGTGTTATGAACACTGCTTTGTAGCTGTGCAATTCCAGTGTCCAATACCCATTTTGTCTTGGATGTTTGGATATGTGTAGGCAATTCTACAAGGACCCCGGTAGTAGATATTAGTGGAAATGCTGTGCAGAGTGTCTAGAATGTGGCAAGGGGAATCTTTGCAGTTTAGGTGATGGATAAGAAGTCCTTCTCCATGTGACTTTCATGATCCAGTTCAAAGTTAGGGCAACTACAACCAGGTTCCTGTGCGTTTTGCCGCATGTAATGTAACCGGATTGACGTTGGCACACTCAGAGTATGGGGGGTGAGCTACTTGCTCGATCGAAGATGGGGGCGGGGAGTCCAAAATATGACCCAGGGCTGCACATTGCGGTGGCAAGGGGGAGCTGTGTGATGGCAGGACCAGTTAGGGGACAATTGAATGGGCAGTTGGTGCATTGCTTAACAAACGGAGGACTTTTGGTAATTGACTGCCACAAATTAAGGGAACCATGGTAGTAGAATTAGTGCTTTTTGTTAAGCTGGATTTCTACGATCAACCCAGCTAGATTTGTAGATTGTAGGAGGCCTCCCTATTTATGGTGAACAGGGTGACTAGCCACTACCCAATCAAGGTAGTATGGGGAGCAGTCAAAGCTTAGTCTCAGTAGAGTGTGAGCGGGTCAGGGGCCCCAAGGAGTCCACACAGGCTAACGCACAATTCGGTTTAGTCATTTATACAAATGCAGCTTTTATGTCGGCCTTTAAGAACACATCAAGAAAAGCAATTGGCAGGTGGTAATATCAAGCACAACCATGTATACATTAATCAGTAGCTTCACTTACAATACATCACTAACCAGGTGAAACGGGCAAGTACTCGTATGTAGGTAAAATTATGACAATCGATCCCAAGTACATGATGCTTGGGGCCTGTTAGGACTGAAATATTTTGGCATGGGGCACAGATGTATATCGGGTGACGACAGGTCTAGGCTAAGTCTCAAGAGGTGGTGAGCTTGTAAAGGGTCCCCAATGAGTACACACAATGGGAGTCATACTGACACTTAGTATGTATAAAAATAGTTATTTATGGCCATACAACACTATGCAAAATGACTCACAGGTAGAAGTATCACGCAACACTTCTAGAATACATATATACAGTCACTAGAATAGGGCAGAATAAGGATCAAACCTCTGTAAAGGAAAGTATTTATTATTTTTATGCACTACAGGTTCACACAGAATTAGCCCTGGCTTCAAAAGTCCTTCCCATGGCTGTCTGGGGTCTTATGGCCAAAAGTTCTGACACAACCTTTAACGTTGGAAAACATGAAGGTAGGGTCTCTGGGGTCCAGTGAACGATTCCAAGGGTTGGAGGACAAGTTATTCTATCTAACATAATGTCCCCAACTTTCAGAAGGGTTGCGCGAGCAAGCAATGACAAAGCCAAAGTATTGTGAAAAGTTGGCAAAACCTTTTAAGGGTGTTTAGGGGCAGGTAAGAACCAGAGGACTTTACAGGTCAATAGAGGGTCCAAGGTCGCCTTTCCTGCCATCAGCCTCAGTCCTTGATTCGCAGGTTCGAGCAGATTGGCTGGTGCAAGGACTCTCGATGGCACAATGCATCCAAACCTGATGCAGGACCCCTCTTGGGACTGAACTTGACTCGGCTGAGCTGTTTCGGACGGTGTTCACAGCAGCTCGGTGACGCAAAGGCACTCTTCTCACGGTCAGACTTTCCCTCCTATCCCGGGTCCCCTTGATGCTAGGACCCTGAAAATCTCGCTGAGAAGTCTTGTAGGAAAAGCGGAGGATCCCCCATGTTCCAGGCCTCAACGTGATATGGTGACGTCAGCAGCACGATAGCTTCGCAGGCTACCAAGCAGACATCAGGAATGGATGTTCCCTCCAGTCCACAGGTCGCAACTCCCTCGTAGGACTGCTGAAGGTCGACCGCAAGATACGGCTCTTCCAGGACAGCAGCAGACGTTGGTTGCCAGGCCTCCTTTAGACTGGTCTCTAGTATCCTCACAGGTCTCAGAGCTGGACAGGAGTCTTGGCTCCTTCAGGTTTCTCCAGAATCTCTCTAGAGTGGGTGCAGGGGTCCTTTTTTTTTTTTAATCTATTTTTTTTTTAATCCAAAAAGCCAGGTAAGAGGATAAACTCCCAATAGCAGAACTAGCCCCACACACCCCAGCAGTGGTCCAATCTGGACCACTGGCGGGAACACTCATGCATAACACTCAAACTGAAACCAGTTTGTGGATTAGGACCAGACTGTCCCAGTGTATTGCTCTCCCCGGAAAAGTGCACGAAACGACCATAAATCATCAATGCAATTATAGAGCAAATACGTTGAACCATAAACAGACAGACACAATAACTCACAGCCACACACTCTTAGAAGATAGTCAGCTCTTTACGGCTATTTATTCAAAGCTTACAAGTACATAGAAATAACTCGTACAATGATATGAACATAGATCACAGAAGAAGTAAAGAAGTCAAAAAGAAATACATCACTGTGAGCGTAACATAATTCCTCATCTCGTCCAGAAGCGGCTGGAAGACCCCAGGAAAAGCCAGGCAGAGAGCACCACAGCTCACAGGAATGCCAGACGTAAGCATCCTTCTCCAGCTGAAGTCTCACCTGACCCCCCTCAGGGTTTCCGCCTATATACACACTCCACAAAGGGGAGTTAATTCTCGAACATTCTGGAAATTGCACTTGCGCAGTTGAGGAACAGCCGTCGGTTGCCAGCTGGGTCAATCGAGAGCTCCCCCCAAGGAACGCAGTGCCTCCCTTCTCTAAAAACATGCTCCACGGAGAACAATAGCAAGCCATAACAACGTTGGCTTTCCCAGCAGAAATGACCTTGACCGCATACCAGGTTTGGAAAAGCATGTTTGTCTCCGCACTGTGATTCTAACACTCAGCAAAATGTGTGCAGCCTTTCACTGCGGTATGTAGTAAATATCCAACATGGCTCCGAGCGCTCCCAGAATGCATTGCGCACCCGCGCCATTTTGGATCGAGCATAAATCAAGCATAACACCAGCCCACATCCTGCCAGAAAACACATAGCCCTCCAGTAGCCTGCCAAAAGCCTCTGCTTTCCCGGACACTGGAAGTCCATGTAAGTATTATCCTGACCTCACAGGCCAGGAAGAAGGCTAAAAGACAAGATGGCCAAAGGACAAGCGAAAAACCTTGTGGCATGTTCATGTTTGGTCACTAGCCAAATGCGGTAAGGCTAAAACAAAAAGCACCAAAACATTGTAAAAAGCCACTGCTGCCACCATTTAGCACACCTAGAGTAACCAAAAATCCTTGAGTGTTAGTCTAGGTCAAAAGTGTACCCCATTGCACTGGTAAGATGCTTCGTACAATGATAAAAAGTTACCACAAGTGATAACAAGTTACTAAATGTATTAACAAAGTAATTGGACTAAGGGAAACCTATTTCCCAGTACTGGCAGCCTGAAGGACATGTCCGTTTCCTCATAACAGATGATCAAAAGACAGTGTAGTAAAAATTAAAGCAAAAGTTTTGGGGGGAGGGGGTCTATTAAAATGGAAGGAAAGGTGCAGTGAAGAGAAATCTTTAGTGCCCAAAAGTCACAGGTTCCAGTAAAAGATTTCTCCAGGGAAGGCATTCTCTACAGGGATGCAATGGGATTGTAGTGGTGATTTAAAACCGTTCCAAACGATTTAAAAGTTCAATAACAATTTGTCTGATGGATACATTTGCAGCTCTCTTCCAGCCCGAAGCTAACCAAGGGCAATTTACTTGACCTAGGTTCGACGACCAAAGTTGTACGAGATGGGCGACAACCAGCCTTACACGCAATGTTTTTTCCTATGGACGAGGGGGGGTGGACCAACACAAGTATGCTAACTGACCCCTCCTCCCCTCGGACTTTTCCCAGAGGTCACAATGGATTGTCTGGGGGGTGGGGGTGTAGCTGGGAGCAAAGTCTTCCGTCCTTTTGGTACGAGCTGTCCAGCGGTTGCAGGTTCAAGTGTTTTAACAGTCGGATGCAACTGCAAGATGCAATTCCAGTTGATGAAAAAAAAATTGCATTGCAGAAATTTTCAGGACACTTCACGGGATGTGGTTGGGCGAGTTCAATCGATCAGTTTGCAGGTGATGCGTCCTTCAGGTCAAAAAAGCAGCTCCAGGACAGGCTCCTTTGATTCTATGAAGCTGAAAATTCAGGAGAAGGTGACTTTTTGCAAAGCTGGCTATCCCCAAAGTTCTAGACTTGCACGCGGAATGGCTACTATTCAGGCAAATAGCCATTGAGGGAGCTGGTCAGTCAAACGGGCAGTCCAGGTGCACTGCCGAAGGTTCTTGGGACATGCAACCTCTGATAGACCAGTTGGTTCCACTAGTCCAAGAGTCAGGCTGAGGCTCAGGGCTTCAGTTGGCTAGGATGCTGGTCCACTGCAGAAGTCGCCCTCTTTTCGTCAACAGGCTCTTCTTTGAAGTATTCCTGGCTCCAACGTAGATTTGAACAATGGCTGCAGGAGTCCTCCTCTTATCCAAAACTGGAGCTGGAAGCAAGTCCAACCCCACCAATGGAAAGTATCTGGACAAATCATCAAACGGCCAGTTGTCCAATCGGGGACAACTACTGGTTTCACTTCTCCCCAGAAGCAGACTTTCTGGCACCAAGGATGTGGACTCTGACTAGACGGTCCCAGCCCCCTTTCTCACAAGACACAAAAGACTCCGTAGCCAGGCAAGTGCATGATTTTCCTGACCTGAGCAGGCAAGAAGGCCAAATCTGGGCAAAGAGCGAACTAAAATGTTGTGGCGTGAGTATTTTATGGCACCAGCCACATTTAGTAGCCATACACGGTAAACTCGAAATGTGCACATATAAAAAAAATAAAGCAAAAATGGAACTGCTCCCACCAGCATGTCCTAGCATCCTGATTTGAAGAGTAACTTTGGTGAAAGTAAGGATGCACTGCTTAAAAATTCTGTTTCAGACCAATTATTTTTACTCCTAATGCCCACGTTGGGGGTGGGAGGGGTACACCAGACTTTGTTAAATAGGGAATTACATAATTCCACTTAAAACATCTTGGGACCTAGTGTAGGGAAGGGTCGGGTGCAAGAACAGGTAGTACTAGGCGAAAGGAGGCGCCACCACATGATGCCCCTATAGTACTTAGTGGCCTTGGTTCGGGGCAGCTAGAAGCTCCCTAGGGAGATGGGTAGCCATTGTTTTAGGGGAAAACCTCATTGGTTCCAGTCTGAAGACCACAGGTGGCACTGATCAATACTACAAATGCCTGTTAAGGAGTTGTGGGTTAGAGAGGAGGGTAAAGATCAAGGTAGGTGAGGTGGGGTGGGGGGGCTGCCCTAACGACCCGATCATAATTGTGAACTACCGAGAGCCCTTGGCCAAGGTGTTGAAGTCCCAAATAAACACCGTTGGACTTTATCCGAGTCAGCGTGGTAATTTATGGCTTGCCACCCCGTCACATCAGAATACCCAAAAAAGACTTTCCCAGATTGTATTTATCCTTTAAGTTTAATTGTAGTTAACTACTAGTCTACCCTAAAAGAGCCTCAGTCCTCAATTGACCTCATTGGTTTTTAAAGAACCTCCTTGCAGGACGGGCATATCTCTCTATTCCCATAATTATTTACTCATTGTGCCATGTTTGAAATTTTAGATGAGCCTGATATGGTTCTAGGTCAAAGGATCGAAAAAAAAGGGTTGAATAACAAAAAGGTCAAGAAATTCGCCCGAAAAAAAGGATGGAAAAGTGGTTTTTTATTTTTTGGGGTAAAAAAAACCTTTTTAAAGCTACACTAGAGCAAAACAAATATATATTTTAAAAATGTTTTCGATCCTTTGGTTTTCGGTCGAATGCACTCGACCCTTCTGCATTCGACCCTTTAACTGGAAACCGCCTGATATGATGTTGAATTTTTGTTGTAACTGGTTTGGGTTTGTCTTGTCCCCTAAAATCTCCAGCTTGTTAGTGGTGTTAATAAGCAGCTCCAGCCTCTCTACATGCCTGTGATGTGACCTGATTGTAGGACTTGTACTATGGCATTGCCTCATGCAGATATCCTACCCTGCTCACTAATCTGTAGTGAGCAGTTCGAAGTTGGATAGCTGCAGCCACAATCCTCAGTAGCTCTGTTTGATGAAGCCTCTGCTGAGCTCCAGTATGAGGAGGGTGGCAGGCTTGAACGTGTTCCTCAAGAAATGTTGAAGGTGTTGGGAGGCATTGGCAGACTATTTGAATTTGAGAACCCTGAAGGTGTGGCTGTCTGGATGCCAGTAGCCTGCGTTTGCATGTGAGCCCTGTTGCATTGGGGTTCCCACTAGTTTCAGCCCCCTCAGTTTTGCCCCCAGAGCGGATGTATTTACTCTGATAAGCAGTGAGTATGGGACACCTGGTTGTCCATTTGAAAGACTGGCCTGTGGTTTACTGACTAATGGATCCACTACAGAGATCTGCGTTGGGCTTTTTGGTTGCAGGTTTAAATCCCGGCTCATTCAACCCTTCATCCTTGCAAATGTCAGTAAAAGTACATTATTTTTAGTAATCTTTTCTTTTAGTTTTTTTTCTTTTTTATTGGTTCGGTAACAAACCTGTAACTTGTCTACAGAACCAAGATACCTTTTTGGGGATGAACGTGCACTCCACAGTAAACCTGTCATGTTCTTCACGGACTGAAATTGCAGATGGGCATGTTTTCACCTGAGCTCCCCAGTGAGCCCGAGGGCAGGCCAGAATATTATTCTGGTAACAGAACAAATGGGTTAGGAATGTGTGATGGTGGTATGATGTAATGATGAAAGGTGTACCCTGTAGCTGCCCCCCCCCGACACACACCCTCCCAGAGGGCCTGTCGCAGCTAATCGTAAAATGATTGTATACTAGGTTTAAGAACTATGAATGCACAAACTAGGCACGCAATCGTAGGCTACTGGTTACCTTACTGGATTTTAGGGGCTTGGGTCCCTGTGGTTTATTGTTGAATATTTAAAGGGCTGGACATAGAATGCTAAGAGCTCAAGAACGGGCTCCCACCTCCAACTTGTTGCAAGTGGAACACACCAAACTGGCTGAGAAGATAATCTTCAGGAGAGGGGAGTCTACTGTTGTGGAGGTAGTGATCAGGAGGTACACCCACAGAAAGCCACTGTCTAGATTCCTCTCCAGGACCTCTTCTCGGCCCAACTGTTTGTAGCGGTTCCTCCGCCAGCCCACTTGAGGTAGTTCCCTCAGACTGCCCTTTTGGTACCCTTCCAGGGATGTCATATTCTTTGTCCCTTAGCTACACCAGTGCTCTGGCAGGCGAGGAAGCCGTGAAGCTGATGGGATGGTGTTGCGTCCTAGAAGGAAAACTAACCAGTAGTAGCTCTACTGGATACAGATACCTTCCTCTTAGGTTGTCCTTTGTCTTTAAGGTCCACCCATTTATTGAAGGACAAGTGGGGCCGACCAGCCAGTGTTGCCCCATCTTTCGGGCCTTCTCTCTAATATCGCTCCCCAGGCTTGCACATCTTCCGTCTCTCAGTTTCTCCAAACCTCTGTACCACATACCTCTTTGTGCACTAACTGGGTCGACCCTTGTGCTGCTTTCACCTCCTCATCCTTATTGTATATCACCCTGTACACCTACTATAACTTGTGAGCTCACTTCCGTCGCCCGGGCCTCCGCGTACCAATTACCAGGCACACTCCATGCGTGTGCTGCTAGGTTCCGGTGCAGGATCTCTCTCGCTCTAGTGCCAGAATTGTCTCTTCACACTGCGCATATGAACCTCCAAATTCTCGATCGGAGCTTCCCAGGGGCTAAAGTTGCACCCCTGCTGGTTGTACATGGTAGATCCTAGGCCAGGTAGTCCTCACTAAACACATGAGCAAGGGGTAGGCAGGAAAAAATAGTTCAGAAAGCCAGCGCCAATAATCCAGTGATACGGCGCACCCAGCCCTTTTTACGGTATAGTATTCAGATAATATAAATGTGCATATTAAGAACAGGGCAAGATGGTGAACGGTTTCTACACAAACAGCTTTGGAAAAAAATTGGGGTACATTTTTAGCAACACTTAATACTGCATTTCGAATGGATTGTGTCCTCCCACGTATTCCCCATATATGATATTCGTATATCCAGCTCTGCTGCTTCAGAATGTTTTTTTTTTTTTTTTCGAGGGTGCTGTTCAAAGCCGCAGAGTCGTAGTCCCTCGAGAGCAGCTGTATAAAGGGCTCAAGCAGCGCCCGTTACCTCCAGTTCCGTTTTTCTGACGCAACTGCTTCGTGTTACGAACGGTGCATTAGATTTTTCCTCAACGATCTCGTCTTCTACTCCCTCCACAACCAAGACAGGGTTAAAAAAATGTCTGAAGTGTGGTAGGAAGATGTCTATAACCAACCCCCATCGGAATGACCTTTGGTGCCTCAGCCCAGATCATCGGGTTGACTAGTGCGGGTCCTGTCAGGCTATGTCCAGTAAGGCTCTTGGGGAACGTAGGGGTAAGGTGGCGGTAGGGAAAGAGAAATATAAATCTTCTAAGAGACAAAAGGATTCGGATGAATCCAGTCAAATCTCGTCAGGAGTCAAGAAGGTTGAGATTGAAGAGTCGCTCGGGCAAATCTTCCTAGTCTTCAACTAAAAAGTCAAAGCGACGTCACAGGTGGTCTTCCTCCTCTGAGAGGAGAGTAACTTATACATCAAAGCACGATTCGCCAGAAAAAGGAGTCCTTTAGGGCTTCGATGCTTAAAATATTTGAGAAAGCGGCCCAGACCCCCCTCTAAGTCACCGTGTAGTGATCATGCCTCTACCCACTCTAAAAGTGTCAGAGGAAAATCAAGATCTAAACACGCGAGAGTTGAAGAGGAGTAGTGTGTCTTCAAGGGAAAGTTCACCGACGCCTCGTACTAGGTCAAGCCTCTGGTGCATAAATCGGGGTTAGCGGAATCGACATCGAAGCCAAAACTCGACTCGACCGTTGATGACAATAGCGTCGAAACCTTTAGCTGTATTGAAGCCTTCCTCCACGGCATCGAAGCCTCCTTCGACACAGTCTTAGCCAGCGTCTTCTTTATCGAGGCCTTCTTTGATTAAAAGACTCAAGTTGACGCCATTGTCCATACCTAGGTCGTTGCCACCTTATTTACCTGAAGACTTTCCACCCTCAACAGGAATTTTTAGATCCATGTCATCTATATATATGAGGAACATTCCTCTTAAGAAGATGTCACTTCAGCTGGAGTTAGGTTTGGAGCCAGAGAGGTCCCTGAAGAGCTAGTGGACCCTCTGTCTAAAATAACAGACTTTTATGACTGTCGCCTTACCTGAAGTGAATTTTGAAAGACCAGACCTTACAGATCATGCTGATCCTAGTTATAGGAATCTTATGGCAAGGGTCATTGATTTTATGGGTTGGAAGGCAGCTTCCTCAGAATTCGACCAGGAAGACATGACATCCTGAGTGAAGGTCCCTTTAAAAGATCCTGTTCTTCCATTCCATAAAGCACTGCAAAAAAAGGGTCATGGTAAATTGGAATACTCCTGATTCTATTCCAGCAGTAAATAAGAAACTTGGACCAAAATATAGGCCATCTTTATCGGATCCAGAATATTTATCTAAACATCCCTCTCCTGAAAGTCTAGTGGGTCAAGCTGCAAGTTCCACTAGGCAATCGTCTTACCCATCAATACCACCAGACAGGGATGATTAAAAAAAGTTGATGCTTGGGCTCGGAAAGCTTTTACTTCGGGCAGCATGGCCCTTAAATCGACTAATGTCATTTGTACATTAGCAAGATTTACATATATACCCTGTGGGACTGCATGTCATCAGTGGCTGAACGCATCCCGGAAGGTGAGGCACGGGATGGTTTCCTGGCTATAGTAAAGGATGGTAAAGAGGCTATGGAGGAATGCCTTCAGTCAGGATTGGACACTGCGGGTAGTATAAGCAGGTCCATGGCATCTAGCACAGTCCTACGCAGGTTTGCATGGCTAAGGAAATCTGGCTTTGCATCTGATGTGCAATCTAGATTACTTAGTATGCCCTTTTACGGCTTGAGGTTGTTTGGCAGCAAAGCAGATGAAAGCTTGGAGACGCTGCAGACCCCAAAAGCAGCAGCAAAATCACTTAGCACCGCTATAAGGCAACCTCAAAAACACTTTTACGCAGGCTCATCTTCCTGGAAGTCGCCCCTTTGCTTCTATTCCTCTTTTGGAAAAGGGAGGGGGCATGCCAGTCAGAGAGGCCAACAGAAAACCCTTTCGTGGTGGAAAAGGGAGCGGTGCTAGATCAGCCACCGCAGCGGCTACTACCTCCTCAGCCACTGCAAAGCCACTTTGAGGTCTTCACCCATAAGACACCGGTGGGAGGCAGAATCACTCAGTATCTGGACGAATGGCGGGGCATTACGTCAGATGCCTGGGCACTAGAGATAGTGACCCATGGTTACTGCCTTCCTTTTCATCAAAGACCTCAAGATCATCCACAGGGAGTCATCTCTGTATAAATTCCAGACCCGCTCCTTGTGCAGGAGATTTTAATCCTGCTAGAGAAAGGTGCAATAGAACATATACCTGTAGCGGAGAGGAACAAGGGTTGGCACTCCCCTTAATTTCTCATCCCCAAAAAGGACTGAGGATTGAGACCCGTCTTGGACTTAAGAAACTTGAACAAGTTCCTCAGGAAGGACAAGTTCAAGATGGTGACCCTTTTTCAGATCCTTCAGGCTCTTCAGCTTCAGAACTGACTGGTTTAATTGGACCTTCAGGATGTTTACTTTCATGTGCCGATCCATCTCAAGCACAGAAAGTACCCGAGGTTCGCAATTGGTGGTACTCGTCTGTTTCGGGTTCTACCATTTGGGCTGATCTCCGCCCGAGGGTTTTCACCAAACTGATGGCGGTGGTGGCAGCGAGTATCAGAAGAAGGGGGATTCACGTCTACCCTTATCTGGACGATTGACTAATCAGGGCGAGTTCAACCGAACAAGCCCAGGGACATCTGGCCTTGACCTGCCACTTCTTACACAGACTGGGCTTCTCCTTCAATTACAAGAAGTCACAAATGCTTCCAAGCCGAAGACTCCAATTCATTGGAGCAGTCCTGGATACTTCTTCAGGGAAATACTCGCCTCCCGAGGAGAGAGCTCACCACATTCTGCAGATGGTAGTGAAATTTCAAAGTGCCCAACATCTACCGGCATTCGACTTTCTAAGGTTGCTAGGCCTCATGGCATCATGCATTTTTCTGGTGCCAGAGGCCAGATTGAGGATGAGATCCCTTCAATGGGCCCTCAGGACTCCATGGTTCCAATTATCGGGGGGAGATGTCGGATCTTCTGCAAGTATCGACTAAAGTGGCTGAAGATCTCCTATGGTGGGCTTGCAAGAAGAATATCCTCAAGGGGGAACCTTTTTGGCAACCATGGCCAGAGATAACGGTAGTGATGGACGCCTCACTTACGGGGTGGGGAGCCCACACAAACAATCTGACAATCAACGGATGTTGGTCTCCATCGGAGTCCAAACTACACATCAACCTTTTGGAGCTGAGGGCAATAAGACTAGCGCTAAAGGCCTTTCTACCCTCTGTACAGGGAAAGAATGTCCTGATAATGACGGACAACACAGTGGCCATGTACTACCTCAACAAAAGAGGAGGCGTACGATCACGCCCACTATGCAGAGGCAATGCAGGTCTGGTTCTGGGCAATGCAAGAAGGAATCTCTCTATCGGCAGTTCATCTAGCCGTAGATTGAACATAGCGGTGGACGCTCTGAGCAGGCAGAGCAGTCTCCCACGAATGGGAGCTAGCTCAGGAAGTCCTTCAAGAGATCTTTGCCCTTTGGGGAACCCCTCAAGTGGATCTGTTCGCGACCGGTGCCAACCAGAAGTGCGAACTGTACTGCTCAAGGGAATTTCCCACAAGAGAAGCTCTAAGGGACGCGTTTGTAGTGGACTGGGTATTTCCACTCCTTTTACGCGTTCCCTCCTGTCCCCCGTGATTCCTCGGGTGATCAGGAGGTTGAGAAAGTTCAGGACAACCATTATCCTAATTGCCCCGGATTGGACCAGGAGGATGTGGTATCTGGACTTTCTGAACATGTCCATCTACCCTCCAATACGTCTTCCAGAAAGAGGATCTTCTCTCGCAAGAGGAAGGTCGGGTTCTCCATCCAGCGGTCAAAACACTCAGCTTTCACACATGGTTTCTGAGAGGCTGAGATTTGGATTGGGACCTCTTGGATGACCTAATGGAGATTTTGCTTTCGGCCAGAAGGTGCCGTTGGAACAAGTTCAGTAACTGGTGCAGGCATAAGAATGTAGATCCATTCCTTTGTAATACTCCCAACAGTACTTTCTTTTCTCTTACACTTAGCCAATTTGGGGCTCCAAGTTGGTACTATAAAAGGATATTTGGCAGCGCTATCTATCTTTAAGCGTTCCTCGGAAGAGGTGTCCTAATTTAAAATGCCCTTCTTGAAAGGGCTAACAAATGTCTACCCCACCCCCGACACCTTTTCAGGTGCCGGTTTGGGATTTGAATTTAGTCTTTAAAATTTCTCGTGTGCCCCTTTCGAACCTTTACATTCTTGCCTGTAAGACTTCTTACTCTTAAAACAAATCTGTTGGTGGCTTTAACATCAGCCTGCAGGTTAAGTGAGTTGCAGGCACTGTCTTGTAAGCCTCCTCACACCATTTTCCATAGGGGCAAGGTAATTCTAAAAGTCAAACCATCTTTCTTGACTAACATAGTTTGATTTTCATCTGTCACAAAAAAAAACCTTATCATCTTTTTATCCTCCGCATCACGCTAGTAAGGAAGAGGAAAGGTTGCGTAGAATGGACCCAAAAAGGGCTCAGTTTCTACATTTCCAGATTGGCAAATCTTCGACAATGTGACCAACTATTTGGGTATACTGGACACAAATTAGGCCTTGCAGTGTCTAAACCAGGCTCGTCCAACCTTTTTGAATGTGGGGCAGAAGCATTAACTTTTTGTCACCCGGTGGGCCGGCGAGCCAAAAGTCAACGTCCTCACCCAAAGCAGTATATTCAAAATCAATGGTGTGACCTTTGACACAATAGCATCACAGGCAGTGATAGCCATGCAGACCCAAAGATAGCTTTTGGTGTCGGGGACAGTGATTAAAGGTTAGTTTCTTGTGATTTCTTCCAATGTGTGTTAATATTTTTCTGAAATAGTGGGGGGGAGGGGTGGCGACCAAGCGTAGCGAGGGAGCTATAACGATTTAGGGAGATTTTTTTTCAAATATGCGGCTAAAATGGTGCATTTTACAGCAGGAAAAGTGGGTTCTAAAGGGTGACATGTGAATTACATGTCACTAACAGCAGACAAGAACATTGTAGAACACAACACATTTTTGTCCAGTGTAAAACAACACTGTCGCCAATGTAACACATTGGCATGCTGGTTGTGCCCAAAATTTGCCTCTGTAGCAACATGTCTATGCTGGTTGTTCCCAATGCAGGCCAGCGTTGTCCTGTACAAAGCATGATTGATTGCTGCCTGAGCATGTGCAGTGTGCCCAGTACATATGCCAACTTATCTCTGTAACACACATTCATTACTTTGAACCCAGCCCCGAACCTAAGTTTGGAGGTAGCCATGCCCTTATGAAGGGCATGGCTACCTCCAAACACGTAATGAGGCCCACTGTGTATCTCAGGATGATTTCCGAGAAAGCACCTTTCCACATACTAGCCTGAAGAGGCATCGGCGTGTACCAAATATCTTGAAGGAGCACAAACAAACGGGGAACTGTTGACTGCCAACATAATTTTCAGTCTTTTAGGCAAAATTAGTAAGGAGTCATTTAGGAATACTTTCCCATACAAAAGAACTTTAAACTTAGGTGAGCAACAATACTGAGATAGCAAGGGTAATTCATGTGGATGCTTAGTTGGTGTGACCCTGTTGTGCAGGGAGACATGGGATCACTGGGTATAACAATGTAAAATATACTCTCAGATTGAATCCCTCGGGCCCATTGCAACTAATCGGGGGCATAGTGGAATTCCACAACATAGAGGTTGAATGTAATGCTGAAAGCACACACATCACAGCAGTGAGCGCTCAACCCACTGAGCTATCATATTGGCTATAGTAAAATGTGCAATAAAGTTCATCTGCAGGTCTGGTGCAAAGTTGGCCGCATGTCAAGCATGCATCTACTTTTCAGGCTTCAGAGGTTGGCAATATAGGGAAAGCAGCGCACTCACAGGACATCCACACCCATACAAATTAATAAATAAACCAGGCCATGGCCTGTAACTGCCTCTGGTGCCTCCTTTCAGGGGGCACCAGAGGCAGTAACAGTGCTCCGCCAGGTCAGTTATTTATTTGCTCAATGTTTGTCAGGGCTGTGGACCCGATTAATGTATTTATTTCCGCAATGCTGGTCGGACCCAGCACTGTAGAAATAGATAAATGAATCGGGTCCACAGACCCAACAAACATAAAACATGGCCTGTACTGTACATGGGGCACCACAGGCAGTAACAGTGCTCGCCACGGCCGGGTTTATTTTTTTATTTGCTTCAAGTTTGTCGGGTCAGTGGACCCGATTTTATTTATTTCTGCAATGCTCCACATTGCAGAAATAAATTAATCGGGTCCACGGACCCGACAAACTTAAAATAAATAAACCAGGCCATGGCCTAGCGGGCCACATTAAATGGCTCGGAGGGCCGCATTGTAGCCCACGGGCCGTAAGTTGAACAACCTTGGTCTAAACAAACTATATTCAGATGGATAATTCTAGCAATCTCTGAATGCTATAAATTAGCTCGGAAAGAGCTTCCAGATGGTTTAACCAGAGGCATGGCAACTTCCACGGCTCTTCAGAGGGGTGTCCCGCTGCAGGATATTTGTGCTGCAGCCACCTGGTCATCAATGCACACCTTCTGTAAAGCATTACTGCTTGGACTCTTCTTCATACCAAGGAGGACTATTTGCAAAAGCTGTCCTTCATTCAGTCCATGGTTAAAATTTCTAGTACTCCCACCTCCAAAATTACCACTGCTATCATAAGATGAGGAATACGTGGGAGGTCACAATCCATCCGAAGAACAAGTTACTTACCAACTGTAACGTTCTTTCGATTGGATGTTTCTCTTACGTATTCCTCATCGACCCTCCCAACTTACCCCTCCGTACAGTTTCCGCCAGTTGCACTCGAACTTCCTTAAGAGCCTGAGGACTTGAAGCCTGATCAGCCGATGTGACCATGAACACTGTAAAAATAGAACTGAGGTAACGGGCACTGCTCGAGCCCTTTATACAGCGGATGACGTTGACGCTCGACGGCAGCTCTCGAGGGACTACGACTCTGCGGCCTCGAACACAGCGCCCTCTGGTGAGAGAATTCTTCCGAAGCAGCAGAGCTGGATATACGAATATCATAAGATGAGGAATACATGGGAGGAGCATCCAATCGAAAGAACGTTACAGTTGGTAAGTAACTTGTTGTGCTCTTCCAGGAAGAACAGCCAGTTAATAAAATTAGTAGCAAGCATTCACTTTTACAGGAGAGCAGAGGAGGACTTTAAAAATCCATTAACAATCCCTGATAATGACTACAAATCCAGAATCTGGCCTACAATTACCTGAACTTGTGGCTACAGGGAAATGTGCAGGGGCAGCCAAGTAAACCTGCACCCACCCACCCTCCTTCCATCAAGTCACTTTAGGAGATTTCCGTGCACGTAGAAAGTTATGCAAGTCAGTGGGTGTAGGTTTTCTCTATTAGCAAATTTCCCCTCCATATTCTATGATCACCAAACCTTTTGCTTTTGAACCTGTCCTGACATTTCACAGGGACGTGAATCCTTCAGCTTTGCTCCCCTGGCCTTTTGCTCATTTTATTATGGGGAAACTGATCGATCAATCATTACTGGGAAGCAGTGTCCCTTTTTGGTCTTTTTACATTTTGGGGTAACTTTTTGACAACGTACAGTGCAGTGGGGATACTTTTGCATCACCCTGACACTTGGGAGTTTTGGTTCCTTTATGTGTCTGGTGGTTGCAATTAGATTTTTGCATTTACCGCGCATGGCTACTAAACGGCTGTGCCACAAGATTTTTGCTTGTTCTCTGGCCATATTGTTTGGCATTGCAGATCAGTAGAGGAGCCAATTATCCTATGCTGCTGTGAAGGGCAAAGGAAGACAAGTGGACGATCCCTGATGAGGCTGGCGACCAACTCTTGCTGAAGTCCTGTCAAGCTGCTGATCCCAGAAGACCCTTGTCAGTGTTTCGACCCTCTGGACCGGTGAGAAAAACTGTTCTTGACTTCTCCTGGTGCCCGAGCCATGCAGTGGGCTGACCAACTATGAAGTTGGACTACCGCGAGGGGAGCGTTGTGGTTCCATGTTTTGGCTCAGAAATTTGGGTACTGCCAGCTTGTCCTAGCGATGTCGTCTTTGCCAAATTTCAGTGCTCCTACCAGGGCTCGAGATATGAGGCTGACCTCAACCACGACAACTGTCCTCTGCAGTCCCGGTGACTGTGGCCAGAATCTGCTTTCCTGCATCCTGTCGTGTGCTGAGGAGGCCTGCACCCGAGTGATCTGCATTTTTCCAGTTTGTACACTGTGCACCAGCATCTGTGGCCAACCGCGGACTCGCTTAAACCTGCAACTCCTGGTCACTGACGGCATGTAACTTGACCTCTGACCTGCCAAGTCCCAAGAGAAACAGTTGTACTTACCTGAGCCCCCCCCCCCCCATGTCCCCTTTTTTAAAGTGTTTATTTTTTTTTTTGTTCCTAACATTTGAAACTTTGTATTAGTTTGGCTTGCCATTGCTTGTTAGCGCAAGCACTCCGAAGCTAGGGACAGTTTTATTCGCTAGAATACGATCTTATCTAATTTTTGGACCCCTCGTCTAACGTTTTTCCGGACTTAAAAAAATAAATAAATGTGGAACTTTGAACAAGGCCTCATAAGGTACGATTGTAATCCTGTGGAAGGTTGGTGTTATCCCCATTGTGGGCGTTATTGGATTGCTTTGCACCAACTCCAGTAGCTGAATGTTGTACAGTATTTTAGTATTGTATGATATTACTTGCTAGTGCAGGGTTTGAAATTGAGGGGAGCTTTGAACTATTTAGCTCCTGCTTGTAGCCTAGAAGAGCCTGGTTCGCTTGACAACTGCTACCAGGAGCTACTTTTGACCCCCCAGACAAACTGATGCTGAACAAACACACGTATGTGAATTTAACTGTGCGTTTGGTACAGTCTATAAATATTATGATAGAATTTAAATCATGAGGGGCCATACAAAATGGATCCAATATGTTTCCATCTTATGTGGAAGTTAGATTTGTGCAATGCTATGTACTATCTCTTTATTCCCCAGTGGTAGCTCCTGGTCACTGGATAATGCTGGATACCCAGGAGCTACATTTAGCTCCTGCTTAAGCCACCTTCATTTCGTGCCCTATAGTAGTACATTGTGTTTTCTGTGCCTATAATGAACTTATCTGTCTAAATGTAATCCTGGGTGTTTCGCTTTGTGGACTCCTGACCCCCGCTCTTGCCGCCTGAGAATTTAGCCTCGGCCTCTCTCCATGCTACCTTCATTGGTATGGCTAAACTCTCAGAAATTGCTCCCTGTTCACAATAATAGGATTGACGACCTAAATGCCTGTTCACCAGGCCAGAGTTTAGAAATCTATTCTAAAAATGGAGTCCTGCTTTCCTCCAGTTTTTAAAGACCTCTACAATTTACTGAAGCAGCACACACTTTCTGTGCAGTGCTGCTGTAGGCTCTTAGAGCTTCCCTGTGATTGTTTACTTGGCAAACTCGTTACCAAGACAGGGGGCTACTTTGTATCTTAACTGGATTCTATTTTGCACCCCAGCATATGTAAAGTGCTGAGGGGATCCAGTGTATCCCTTTTCTCGAAGTAACCTTTTGGTTACTGCGACGGGTCTATCTGTTTAGGCTGTTGGCAGTGTACAACTTGCTGCCTTCGCAGCTGTGATAGGGACACCATTTGGCCAAAATGGTGACTGTACTTTTGTAAGCCCTAAACAAGATGGCATGTTCTACCCTGCCAGGTGGGTGAGGGTCGTCTTGTTCCTTTGTCTTTGCTGCCTTTGCCTTGGGAATCCTGCAAGGACCCTTTAGTTCCTTCCAGGACAGGAAGTGGGGAGGTCCACCGACACTCCCCTGTCCTTTGTCCTGCAGTGTGCCTGAGAGAAACCAGTACAGACTAGGAGGCTGGCTGTCCCCATTGAATGGCCATCTCAAAGTTTGAATGATGTAATGGATATCATTTGGTGGGCTCAGCCAGCTTTCATGCATAAATCCTTGGAGCTGAAACCCAGAGTCGACCACTGGAACAGAAGAATCTGAAGAATGACTAAGGACGACACCAGCATTCTCCAGCGCCTGCTGAGTAACCGCTGCTGTCCCTCAACTTCTAAGCGACAGGGAAGATCCTAAGACAACCAACTTCCTGCTTTGGATTGGACTGAGGGGCCTAACCAGGCCCATGACGAACTGCATTTTGCACCATCCCTTGAAGAGCCGAGACCTCCACTGCCTGTAATTCGCCAATACCCATGGACCTTGGCTGCCTCGCTGTGCATAGTCTCCTGAAGCGCGGTTTCGTCTAACTTTGTGGTCATCCTTCTAAGACTGCAGTGACTTGATCCCACTCCCAAACGTCCTCTCACCCGAGACTAGGACCGAGAAGCAAAGATGGGTCACTCCTGACACCACCCCCGCTGCCCCCACATGTGACAACTGTCCTTCAACCAATCCTGAAAGGCACCAACAAGCCAAAACCGAGAAGATCCCTTTCTTGTGTCGCCAAGACCAAAAAACCAATGACTATCTGCTGCTGCCTCTCCGCAGGAACCATCCTGCAACAACTGTTTGTTCAGCTGAAGGTACTGTCCTACCCGTTACAACTTACATGTGGGTTGTTTGCTTGATTCTTTGATCCTGGGGGCTGCAGATAGCTTTATCTTGCACCCCTCGAGGTCTCCTATAGTTACCTTGGGGTGTATCCCATTTTACTCTAACCCTGCGTTGGGACACTGGTCCTTCGGGCAACTTTTCCTGCAATTCTGAAAGATAGTATGGCTTCTTTTTTCAATATAAAGCGCCACAAACCCTCAGGGCACTGACCGAACTAACGGACAGCTGTCAAGACCCATACCTCCCTGCTCTTTGGCTTTATGAAAGACAGTTTTTAGGCCTTTCTTAATGAACCTTTTACCCTGCTTTGCTGCCTTTCCTGCTCCACCCCTGGCCACTGGTGGCCAGTGACCAAGTGTTGGGAGTTTTCTTAAGTCCTGAGGTAAGACTCTAAACTATCCCCTGGTATACAGGTCCCACACTTAGTATAAGTCTGTAATACCCAAAGGATCTGGTAACATGGCAGAGCAGCAAGGCATATTTTAGGAGGATGTGAGCTGTAGGTAAGTACACTGAACCAGGTAAATGCAATGGCCCAAAGCAAAGAAACACACTTACACACTAAAGGTATATACAATATAGATGCATTATATGTACATAATGTAGATTAGTAAATGCACTTTAGATATATACACAGGAATTATTCACAATACTTTTTAAAGGTGACTGCTTAACTTGTAGTTGCTTGCAGTTACAATTGTTGGTGACATTGACGGTTCTACTGTATTGTAGGTACCAACACGCGCACTCATAGATTTACGGATAAACGGTAATCATATTCACTAAGCCACCCCTGACAAAGTCTGTAGGAAGGAAAAGTATGGTTATTCACACCAGAGCAATGTTGACATTTTAGCAACACTTGTCAAGGCTTCTAATGCTTTGTAAGACCAATCCCTAATGTTGGGGAGAATTTTCAGTTTCTGTGCTGATTCACTTTAACCTGAGACCCTGAGCACTTTGGCTGGACTCTGGAATTGTTTGATTTTAATCTCCTGAGTGAGTGGAACATTTTACCACTCGCCCATTATTTTTCTCTGACTGGGAATTTTGATTCTTACTGTTTAACGGAGTTTGGTACACTCCATAGGGATCTGCTTTTTGCCTAGTGACAAACAGCACTTTTTGTGCAGTGTCACTGAGGGGCCCTTGGACTTTTCTTAATGTTTAAATACACTTCCTTGTCAGAACTACATTTCCCAAGAATTGTAAGATGCATTTTACCTTACTTTTTATTTTTTATTTGTTTAGTTAATTTGTGGATCCAACACACACCACCTTGTGTGTTGCTGGGGTTTACATAGTAACTCCTTATCCCATTTCTCATGGCAGCTGTGGTTACTTTTGACTACCTTTTTTGTGTAGGTTACTAGCTGGCTGATTTCTCAGCTGCAGTACAGCACCCAGGGGTGACAATTTTTTCAAAATAGCCCCCCTTTTTTTTTTTTCGTTTGCCAGTTCCTCCTGGGCTTTACTCTATCCGTTTAGAATAGATGTTGAGTCCTTTGTGTGTTTTTCCTTTGGCGTGCTTCAGTCCTGAAGCCTGCCCGGCTCCAGTGTGGCTGGGAAGGCAGGAAGTGAGGGAGGAGCCCGAAACCTCACTGTACTTTGTAGGTATGCCTAGCTGAAACCAGTTGGGCGGCTGGCTGTCCTGAAAAACAGCCACTCCCAGGTGATTGACGCCTCCATTACTGAATGAATGGGATTCCGCATAAAAGGTGAGGATTTGGGGATTAGTCAGTCAACCACTGGAACAAGGAATCCAAAGCAGAAGACTAACAGAGAGCCAGCAGCATCATCCAGGACTGCAGAGGCACCGGCGAAGCCTTGCAGCTGTGCTGACCGAGTCTTCACATCGACAGGGAAGAGATCTGCCAAGGAAGACTTCCATTAGGCTGGTGGGACTAAATATCCTAAAGACCTTCATCATTTTGGGCCATCCCCCGACTTGCTGCGATCTTCCGGGGCTGCAGAAACCCAATGCGGGGCGTCCCTGGACATAGAGTGCATCATCTTCGAAAATCGAATCCGGCTGAAACTTTGCAGGCATCAGTGTGGACCTCTGGAAGCAGATTCTTCGCTGAGAATCCCCTCACCAGAGTTTAGCACCAAGAGAAAATCCAATCTGCGATACCCGTTTATTCTTGGCGCTAAGTGCCAAACCAGAACTGAATTCAGTGCTGCCACAGAAGCCCGCCAGAGGTCCCCGCTTTCGTCCCCATGACAAAGGAGCAGGAATCTGGGTCTGCATTGTTGCACCTAAAAGGAAGACAGCTACATTTCTTCTTCACTTTGAAGTTACTGTGGGTTGTAATTACCTTATGCCATTTTTGGTGCTTCCTGGCTTTGGAAGTGCTGTTTTCTTCAATTGTGAGTTGACCTCCACTCCTCTGTGCAGGTCTTGCAGCTTGTGCATTACCAGGTAGGCCCCTGTATATCTTCAAGACCCATTGGCTGGTTAACTAAGTTTTCCTCTGAATATCTTCATCAGAACTGGAGCTGCCCGTTTGACTTTGGCTGCCCTGGTTTACCCAAAGATCCATCTTCTTGATCCTATTGGCCGTGCTGGTCCCTCCATAGGTTTTAATTGTGAACCCTTTTGTTGCTAGAAAACAGACTGCCTATATCCCTCTGGGAGAGTATATACTTGTTGTTAACCGTTGCTAAAGTGTGTTCTGCTTAACTCTGAAACGTTCCCATCTCTATTTTGCTAAGGTCATATATAAGTGCTGAGACTGACCTTAATTGACGTCACTCTGTGCTGGATATGTAAAGCATGGAAAGGTACTCCCTGCATTGTTTCTTATATAACGTGATTGCATTTCACATTGAATGTTGTTGTTGCATTTTTGGTGTTGGGGAGGGGGGGGGGACTAAATATTTATTTTAATATAACTGTATGGACTTGGATCCCTGGGTTTACTGATTTCAGTGTACTGCTCTACAGCTCACATTACCTCTCCTAAATTAAGCCTGGCTGCTCAGCCACCCTACCGACTTGTGTAGTACAGGACCGTATCGAGAGATGTTTTATGAAGTCCCACACCAGTTGGACTTTAGAAAAATGTACCTAACTAGCCAAAGGTCCGTTTAGGAGTAGAACAAAGTCTGTCTTGTGTAGCAGCAGGAAAGGCAAAGTTCCTCTGGATACTTTAGTCACTAGAATAAAAATGCCTGGCAACATAAAACCAGTTATGGGGACCCTGCGAAGGTCTCCCAAATGGGGAAACTTGTCCTTCGGCGTAAGTTATACCTTTAGACCCACAGTACCTCAGGTGAGGAGAAGTAAATGCTGCTGGATTCTCTTGTGTAGCAGTGCCTGACCCGGTCTCCTGATTCCTCGGTCTGGTGACGAAAGGAAGGACTGTGATTGGAATTTCACAGTAGCAGTTGCAAGAAAGGACCCTCCGCTTGTATTTATTCAGTCCATCTTGCCGGTCTGCGGTTTTGGTGCATTTTTGTGTGCTCCCACAAGGCTGGTTATCGCCTGGTCTATCTTTCTTGGTTCATCAGTGCTGCGCTCTGGTGAGTGGAAATTTGTTGATTGGGATCTTGCCTCCGGATGTCCAACTGTAGCTCACCAAAGTTGTTGTAAGATTCGTCCATGCCAAGACGTTGCACTACAACTGGGTCGGAGTCTTTGCGGTTTGCAGCCCCTCGAAGGTCACCGCACCTCTGGAGATGGCACGATTTGTAGTTGGTCTTGGGTCTGGTTGGTACCACTAGCCAAAGGGAAGGAGTTGTCATCTTTGAAGCTCCTTCGTGGTTACTGGAAGGGTCTGCTGGCTTCTCTGGTTGTCTTCAGCATCAGATCTTCTGTTCCAGTGGTCGACTTACCGTCTACCTCAGGAAACTCACGGTCTATTCTAATTTCCCACTCCTCTCAGCATTTTACAGAAGTGGATGGGTGGCTGTTCAATCGGACAGCCTGCCCCCCAGTGTGAATTGGTTCTACACATAGACGCACCCCCCCCCCCCCCCCCCCACCTCCCAGAATGGTAGAAGGGCCAACAAGGGACAACTACACGAGAAATGGTGGAAAAAAGGAGGAGCCATCATGTTATAACATAGGTGGGGGGATAACTCAAGAACAACGTGTTTGTCTTGGAAGCAAGCTAACATGCCGCAACAAGGGTTTGAATCCCGATCCTATGCTTGCAAACCACTTGCTGGTATTAAGCGTGTTATAAATTTAACAATTAAATGAAAATAAATAACCAAGACTGTGAATATAGTCTGCAGTAAAACTAAATGCACAATAGTTGATAGAACATGTCCTCTGCCACTACTAGCCTTAACTGTGGGGTTGTCATTGTAGTCGCAGGAGTAGAGAGAAGGGGGATACTAGGTAGCCCCTTAGCACTCCACTTAAGGTGGTGTCTGCTAATCCCTCCTAGGATTAAGGTTTAGTGTTAGGTAAGAATTGGTGCAGTCTCACCGTGTGAGGCTACACAAGACTTATCTCCTTGGTATTGGGTAACCCACCTTTTGGTATAGATCTGTACGTCACAAGTTGTTGGTACTGTGACTGAGCGAGCAGCCAGGCCCATCTCAGAGGGGTAAATGTGAGCTGTACAGCTGTACAAATGAAATCCGTCAATGCGAGTAGCCAAGTAACACTTGCACTCAAGGTTTCAGTTATAAATGGTTATTTATTTAATGTCAGTTTTCAGTAAAGCATTATTTAAAAAGTCAATTGTAACAGTCAAACTTTGGAATTACTTTTCAAAATCAAGAAAGCTGGTGAATACTCTTTGGAGATGCGAATACCTTTCTCCTGCACCCTGAGGTGATTTCAATAACGAGGATAGTATTGTATTAATATAGAACATCAGTATACCTTTTTAGATTCAGAAAGGAAGGATTAAGGAAAAATAGAAAGGTAAGAACATTTACTTATGTGAGCAAAATTGGAATCCTACAATAAAATCTAGTTAAGCCTTTCCCAGCAGAAAGTGTTCAACAAATTTCAACCTATGAGGTTAGGGAGCCAGAACATCAAAATTCATTTGGACAAGCCAATAGTTCCGATGAATTTCTTGGACGAAGTCTTTCACAAAAGTCAGTTCAGAAATCACTGTAGTAACACATGCTATTAAGCTTCTGCAAAATGGAGTTGAAATCAGCTTGTAAAGTTAAGCAAGTGAGACAGCACGACTTAAGGCAAGAAGGTAAGTACCCCCAAGCCCAACAGTACCTGTGGTTGGAAGTGGTCCAGCTGCATGCAGTCTTGTTACAGCCATGCAGACCCTGGTTCCTGAGCCTCCGTCGTGGGGGACAAGAGGGAGGACGTCAGGAGGGCTCCTGCGGCAGTACTCGGGAAGGTCGTTGGCAGCTTCCTGGCTCTCTTCGATTCAGCGGCACTTCTGTTTCAGTGCTTCGCTAACAGCACTGATGCAGAACAAATCTCTGGTTGAACTGTCCTTGTTCCCTCTGTCCTGGACTCTGAGGGGCAACTGGATTTGGATTTCCTGTTTCTGGTGTGTCCTTGGGAGGCTCCTGGAGCTTTTAGCCGGATTCGCTCCACGGCAGACGTTGCACGCTGTTATCGACACTCGACCACTGGCACTGGTCTTCTGCAGCAACTGAGGGGCACAGCAAGTCGGGCATTGCGCCAAGTGGAGTTCGTCTCAATGTTAGTTGGTCTCACTAACCCAATGGAAGACTTTGTCCCTTCCTGAACTTCTGTGTCAATTTCGAATAAGGTCCGCACAGCAGCAGGGTTTCACCAGCACATTGAGGTCCAGGAGGTTGTAGCAGCCTTCTCTTTGCGATTTCTGCTTCGGATGTGGTCGTCTCTGCCTCTACTCCCCAAACCCTCGCCTTTTAAGCAAGTTTGCCATTAATTCACAGCCTAGGCTGTCCCTCACCCAGCAGGGTGGCTGTCCTTTCAGTACAGCCAGCCGGCCAATCAGGGCTGGTTTCGTTCAGGCACTCCTTGAGACAAAGGACAGGGATGTTTAGGAAACCTTCCTCACTTCCTGCCCTTCCAAACACTCTGGAGCCAGGGGCAGGCTTTAGGGCTGAGGCCCACCAAAGGCAAAACGCACAAAGGGCTCATCTGTCTCGACGCACAGAGTAAAAGCCAAGAAAGACCTCACAAACAGGAAATGGCAAAGGAGGGGGGCATTTTGACAAAATGAGGGTAACGATGTTACATGAGCAAGTAGGATAAGGGGCTACTAGGTAACAGCCCATCTCTTCCCCCCCCCCCCCTTCCCCCGCCCCAGCACTCCACATAAAATGGATGGTGTGTGCTGGACCTACAAAGAGAAAAGGTAAGTGAGATCAATTTCATGTTACTATTCTTGGGCACTTAAACCTTGAGAGAAATCCAAAGGACTTCTCAGTGACATTGCACTGAAGGTGCTGTGTCAATATAGAAATAGCAGATGCCTATAGAATTTGTCAGACTCTAGTGAAAACCTAAAATCCACATCAGGGAAAACGCATGAGTGGAAAAATGCCCCACTCGATCAGGAGTAAAAGTCCAGCAAAAGAGCTGGGGTCTCTAAGGTGGGAGGAATTTAGCACAGAAATGAAAATGCTCCCTTATGCGAACATACAAAACATACCTCCTTCAGAACAGTAGTTGTAAAGTGAATGAATCTCCAAGGAGAACCCAAGGGTTTCCAGCAACACTCCACATAAGGTGCTGTGTGCTGCAAAAATTAAATTAAACGCAGATGCCTTTAACGAGATATGGTGGTAAGCAGAGTTCCAAAAGTCAAAGCAAATGAGAATTAATGAGGGGGGTGGGTGGGTGTGGGGGGGGGGGTTGCTACCCTCATTCAGGATTCAAAGCAAAGGTCCCGAAGTCCAGCAGTAAGTGGTGGAGGTCTCACTAGGAGATGGGGGATTTAGCATAAAATGGATGCATTTCCCCAACAACCAGCTGAACACACTGATATGAAATAGGGTTGGTCTCTTTAAGACAGGCTAGATTAAAGTTATAAAGTTTAGAATAGTTTGCATATATCTTTCTGATAGTGATGTGTTACTACCAATTCTATTCTAAAGTTGTGGTTACTCCAGTGATCTTAGATTATCTTACTGTTGAAAGTACTTAATTTTTGTGAATTATCACCTCTGCCTTGGTGTATATAATAAATGCCTATTTTTAAAAATGTTTTAAATAATGCAACCCTTAAGTGCAGAGGCGTTGCTGGGGGTAGGGGATGGCTGGAGGGGCTATAACCCCGGGTCTTTTGATGTTGGCCCAGATAGAAACTCAGAGGCTACAACCCAAAGGCTAGCTAGTCCCAACAGTCCCCACATTAGTGTAGCCCCAGATCTTTTCCAGACTTGGCAACACCCCTGCTTAAGTATAGCAAGTGTTTTCTTCTTGAGTGTATACTCTGTTTTGTACCTCACTACAGCCCTCCTTAGAATAAGCCTGGCTACTTGCCATTCTAACAAACATTTGTGTGGTTGAGGCCTAAACTAAAGTGCCTAAACTAAGCAGTGCAAACCCTGTTCACCTAAGGTGGGCTTTTCCAAATTCTGTACAGACAGCAAATTGTGAGCTTGGGCCGGGAAGGGGATGGGGAGTGTCCGCATCTGTGGTGTCGGAGTCTTGGTGTGTTGCATGAGTGAAACCCACACGGGTCCCTGATTGGAACAGTGCTGGCTGTTTGAATGGCGCAGATCCTTACCATTTGTGGGCTCGGACTTACTTCCGGCCAGGATATAGGATTAAAAGAAGACTCCTGCAGCCATTTATTTTCAGATCTGCGTTGGAGCCAAGTATCCTGTGTAGAAAAGCAGCCGGCTAAATATCCATGGACTACTCCCGAAGAGCCCCAGCATCCCTTCCTGCGTTTGCCCGGGTGAAGCCTGGCTGTACTTCTGATCTGTGAAGTCAGTCTCGACGTGTTCTTGAGAATCCAGCAGTCCTGACGCCACCCACCCCCGTCCCCTCTCCCCCTTGCATTGACCCATCAAGTAAAATCTGATTCAGGGAGTAAGTAATCGCAACGTATTGGTCCACCCCCACCTTACCTGTTCACGTTCGGATAAACCTTAGAATGCTTTTTTGTTTGTTTTTGTTTTTTACATTTTCTTTTTTTTTTTAGAATTTCAGAGTCACAAGAGAAAACAACCTAGGTACGTTGTAGCATGATTCCACAGATTGACAAATACTATGAAAAAATAGGGTCTATAAGCTGCTATACCTTGATAAATAGAAGCATCATTTTTAACAGTAACCTTGTTGAATATCTCTCAGGAAAAGGGTCTGATGTAGCAAGAGTTCTTGTTGTGTTGAAATGTTCCAGAGAGGAAGCTTTATGAATGTTGGCAAAAGGCCCCACTCGTAGGGATTGGACATTTTGGGGTACATTTCTCATGACTTTGTTCTGTTTTACTGCAGCACTACTTCACCTCTTTTTTTGTTCAATAAGTTATTCAATGCATTTCTACCTAAAGGTGACTGTATGTTTTTGATAATTGAGTGTTGTAATAGTGTCACCTGCTTGTTTCACTTCCGTGTGTGTTTTGGGCCGAGAATAAATATAGTATTTGTACTCGCCGGTCTAAATTTAATTCTTGCATGGTCTCATTGTGGACCCCCTGACCCCACTTACTCGCCAAAAAAAAAAATAGCCTTGACTGCTCCCCTCTGGTACCTTGATTGGGGTTTGGCTAACCTCTCAAAGTTCCTCTGCTCACGATAACTAGGGTGGCCTCCTAAATTCTGTCTACCAGGCCAGATTCTAGAAACCCAGCTTAATGGTGGACCATCCACTTGAATGGGGAAACATTGAGTTAATTGGCGTTTCCTCTAGAGGGGCGGATTCTGTGGAAACCACCTTGGGGAGGACCGGAGAACACCCCAAATCAAGAGAATTAGGTCTGCTGAAGAACTGGAAGCCCCAGGAGAAGCTGCAGCAAAGCAATAGGGCTCCACCCACCCCTCCAATGTAAGGCAATGGGAAATATGGTTTAGACTCTCCTCCAAAGAATCTCAAACGTACCCACGTTTTTACCCAACCCCAGAAGCCAGATACAGCCGTTTCAGAGAAAACTGCTCCAGCGCAGTGAAATCACGGAGGAAAAAACAGGCTTCTATCCTTTTATGCCGTTTACAGATTCCAGTGCTTTGGAGCCAACAATGACCCCACGACAGACTAAACGGCTGTCCCATGAAAACCATCTTCAAGCCAGAACAGCAATGAAGACTCTGGAAAGATTAGGGAACCCATGCAGATGAATTCTGGCAGCTCAGTGTACAAAGCAGGGTGGTGGGCCAGCAGAATATGATCCCAGCACAGGGATAACAGCTAGGGACACCCTAGATCTCCCAAGGAGCAGCTGAGTAGTGTCCCAGCACCCTTACAAGTGGCAGCAGCTTCCAGCACCAAGGCATCAGACCCTAGCGGTCAACGGGCTAGAAAAAAACTGTTCCAGCATTATGGTATCAACCCAGCCCACAAGGTGAGTCAGCAGCCACCTTCCAAGTTGCAGAACAAAGCAGCACAAGATGGACAGGGGCCAGGCAGAGCCCCCATTAACCAATGCAAAAAGGTGCCGGCGAAAGGCAAACCTACCTATTGCTAGAAGGGACTTGGGGCAAAGTGTCTGACCAACCATGCTGGTTTCTCAGGGTTGGCACTCCGCCTAGAACGCCCCCTCATGTGAGTGGGAGAGTCCAGTTAACAACACTGGTCTAAACCAGTTGAAACAAATATGAAGGCTGCTATGTGGGCTCACAAAGACATTGTGGTTTGCTGAACAAAGGAAGCTCTAAAAACAAAATGGCTCAGAACAAAATTTAAACTAGCTTTGGCAATGCCAACAGTGTTGGCGTTTGTGTAGGCATGGGAAAGGCAGTTGCCAGGCTTTGCTGTAGGGGTATCAATTGCCCATCGACTGTAGCAGCTGAAAAATGGTGCAGATACTTGGGCATATAATGGCAGTTCCTGTTAAATGCCTAATACTTGTGCACAAAGCTAAAATTGTTGGCTTGGTCAATGTTTGCTTGTTTTTGCAGGACTTCAGTGAAGGACATGCATAGTGCTTTTGAGTAGTTATTGGATCATCCTAGGAGTTTTCCCTAAAGTCTACCTGTGGTAAGATGTATCCCTTGATACAAGTCTGTACTACTCAGGGTTTGGGTAGTATGGCAGGGCAGCCTCGCTTATCTTCAAAGAGAGATGTGAGCTGTAGGTAAGTACCATGAACTTAGTAAATCGGCCCAAAGAAACTTACACACTTGTAGTTATAGTAAAGTAGTTTTTTATTTTATGTACACTAGGTAAAATGTTCAGGTAAGTATTATTTCAAACTAATAAACACAATAGAAAACATGCAATACTTCAGGTGAGTAAACTAGAATTATACGGTTGAACAGTTCAATGTGAAGTAAAACCACTTCTTATAGCAACTCAGATAATGTTCTGTTGTAGGCATCAAAACGTTAATGCGGAGGCCTTAAGGCTTTAGCAATCCACCTTTCTAGGTAGGTCTTCAAATTCAGATTGGGGTTAAAGTGGACAAGGCACAGATGCAGAAATGGCAAAGTTCCAGAGGATTCTTCAATTACAAGTAAAAGGTTTTAGTTTGCCAAAGGTTTTTGGAACCCTGGGAAAGGCTCCCTATGGGCACACAAGTGTCAGTCCTGGGTGAATGGTATGGTTCAATACCCTACAATCGCACTCAACAGCAAAGGAGCAACAGAAGTACTTGAGGTATGTACTACCACTAGCCCCACAGTAAATGAGGATTTATGAAGATGCAGCAGCTATATTCTATCATGGTGCTGCAGCGGTGGACCCGGTCTCTTGTTCCTTGGTCTTGGGGACGAAAGACGGGACTCTGTAAAAGATGTTGCAGCAGTCGGTGGGGGTGGGGGGTAATCGGAGGACTCCCGGCAAAGCATTCTTTGTGCCCCGTTGGTCTGCAGTTTTGGTGCCTTTTTACCAACACCAAGAGTGAATGTTTGCCGCCTGGTCAATCCGCCTCGATTCTTCACTCCTGCACTCTAGTGAGGGGACTTTGAGGAGAGGGAATCTTGCCATTGGCGGCCCAGCAGTAGTCCACCAAAGTTCTGGGAGGATTTGTTCATGAGAAGACGGTGCACTGCAATAGGGTCTGAGGTTCCAGGGTCTTCGCGGTTTGCAGCCCAGAGGTTCCAGCACGTCGTGCTATGGCTAGTTCTGCAGGTAGTCTTATGTTTGTCCCACCCGCCAAAGGGAACGAGTCGTCCTCTTTGGAGCACTGTATCAATTAGGAAATTGGGTCAGGACAGCAGTAGTCTCTTTGCTGTTGCTGGAAAGTTCTGCAGCCATCTCTGGTCTTCGGTTCTTCTTTTCCAGTGGTCGACTTGCATTCTGCCTCAGGATCGTTGCCTTTCATCTGGTACCCACACTCCCTGCAGTTTATAGAAAGGTACAGATGGCTGTCTAATCGGGACTGTCAGCCCCCCAGTGGTAACTGGCTTCTCTCGGGCATACCAGAAGACTACTTCTGTCTTGGGCCTGCCATCTACAGCTCCAGTTTAACTGGGAGACAGGTTGCTTGCAATGTAAATGTGGGAAAAGTCTTTCTTCTGAAAGACAAGAAATTATGAAACAGAAAATGTGTAGTACAAAACTTGCAATACAAAATCTAGACCCGCCCACCCCAAAAGTTTTTCTTTTTTTCATGTTTAATAAAAATTATGGTTTGAAAAGCCTCCTGCCACTACCCCTCCCACCCACATTTACTTTTCGACCCATTTTAGGCTGCATGTAAGGTACATTCTGCCATCTGGTAAAATCATGTTTGCACCCCTGCTTTACTGATACCAGAGCATCCAAGCCCCAACTCTGGTCATTGGCTAAAACCTACACTTTTCACAAATGCCTAAATTCGAGAAAGTTCACAACTAATTATGATGATCTTTATATACAAGAAAAGGCGAGCGATAAATACTATCAGCTAAGTTAACTTAGTAAAATAAGTGCCGTAGTGCAACCAGTAACTAGAACAGTTTCTAAACTTCTCAGTTAATATGATATGATAGGTTATTTGTAATGCGCTTAATACCCAGAGGTTTCTAAGCGCGGACCCAGGGATCGAACCTGTGGTGCTCCGTATCGTCTTGTTTCCCAGACGAGCAGGTTGCCTACTGAGCAAAGGGCCTTTACTGGAAAGGAAAATGTAACGGGTGAGCGTAAGGAACACACTTTTCCTGTCTAGGCCAGAAAGTTTCAAGAGACCACGGAAGACCAGTTATTCGTATTTGGGGCCGTCTTTGGCAGGAAAGTGATAATTTGCGTAGTGTCGCAAGGGGCCGTGTCTGGAGTCTGAGCCACAGAAGAGCCTTGGGTGATGAGAAGTTGGTGCAGGGATAGGGAAAGGACCCGCCAGCAGTGCAGGAGAGTAATTCACTGGGTTTTAGTGTAGAAATTCTGGTGCAGGAGGGAGAGCAGTTATTGATGTAGTACCATGTCAAGGGCCCGAAGAGCTCAGAGGCGAAGTTGCTCTGGTCACAAGAATTGGATTTTGAGTATGAGGCTGACCTGTGTAGACCCCAAGGTAGAACAAATATTGAAGAAAAGCTTGCAAAGTCACAACATAGAGGCTATGGAATGGACGGGAGTACAGTTTGGTGGTGTGGTTTCAGGATTAAAGGCCGCACAGGCCTCTGGAGCATTCTAGGCAGGGCAGATGGAAACTGGGTGCATGCCTGATGTCCTGGCATTAACTGATCAGTTCGGCACAGTCTTCAGAGTGGTGGGAGTGTACTCGCACTTCTGATTTCGCCATTCATGGCACCAGTTGGTAGCCTCAGACTAAGCCTTACAACAAGAGCTATTATCCAGTTCTTTCCTCTGGACCATGGGGGGGATTTGTGGTGGAGGATGAGGGTGCCGCAGTTATTCAGTGGAGGGTTTTAGGAGGCTGGTGCAGAGCTTCTGTACTTCCTCGAGCAGAAGGGTTTCCAGGAATGTATGTGCAGAGTACCAGCAGTAGGCCAGGTGAGTGGGCAGAGGCTAGCTTGTATCCACCTGAGGAGGGAGGTAGTAAGTTAACACCAGCACCCATTCAAACACTGTGTCCAGTCAAGGATCTAAAACAAAAGGAGCGAATACAATGGGGTCGAGTCAAAAGGACCAGAAAAAAAAGGTTGAATGCCTCTTTCTAAATGTATATATTTTTGGGGGTTTCCGTATAGGAAAAAAGTGGTTTTTACACCAAAAGCAGGGGTTTGGGGAGTGAACACCCCCAAAAAAAGATTCGACTTTAAAAAAAAAAAAAAAAATTCTCAGTCCTTTTGACTCGACCCTATTGCATTTCAATCCTTTGTATTCAATCCTTTGACCTATAACCTTCAAACACCAAGCATAACTGAAAGGAGCTGTTCAATCAATGGCAGACCACCCCTCCCAACGCCACAATGCATTTAGGAAGGGCTCTAGCACAGAGGAATGAATCCACACTATCCCAGACCAGCATATGCATTTGCCAGTCAAAACTGGTTCCAGGTGGTCTACAGCCCCCAGTTCTGGGATGCAGCCCCCCTGTGGACAAAGATGGCCTGCTCCTCATCCATACAAGAGGGAAGGGCTAGTCATGTGACTACCCCCCCCCCCCCCAGGGTCTCCAAGGCATAAAAGGCAGCCTCAATTTTTTATGGAATGACCCAGAAGGGTAAAATGGATTCCACCTTATGGATGGAACCATATTGCACAAGGGGGGGGGGGGGGCTTGGGAGCAACCACCAGCCTAGCTACATCGCTAATTTTAAGGGGTACCTTCTCTGGCGCACTATGGGATCCTAAATGATTAGCACACAAAGCCAAGGGGGAGCTGCCTCATGTTAAAGTGGACTTCCTATCCAACTGGGTTCTCTAGATGGCCAACACCTTCGGAGTTCAGCTTTCAAATAATAGTTGTTAATGCCCCTGCATGGAAAAACCTGCAAATCCTTCTTAAATGGAAAGCCCAAAGGTAATGCAGCAAAACTAACCACTTCTCCTGAGATGTTCTTCCAGGGTCTACTAAGTATGGACATTTCCGGTCGTCCTTTACTGGCTCTTGTGAAGACCTCTACCAGTTTTCGGGTTTCTTTTTCTGGATCCTTCTGAGGCTTTCCCTCTGGCTCTGGCTTCTTCAATCGGTACTAGACATCCGTTAGTGGATCTATGTCCAAGCTCTGTATGGAAATAGTCATTTTGGTGTGCGAGGCCGACCCTATTATTCAGTCTGTGTGTGAGTGCAAGAAGTCCATCGAGGGAGCGCTGCAAGGATTGGGGCAAAGGCAAATAAATCTGACTGCACTGGTAATCTTTGATCGCAATGATACTACATTGGTTAAGTCATAAGGAGCAGAAAATAAGCATGGGAGAAAACTATGGGATCAACAGCGATCTATGGGAACTAGGCAGTTTATGGAAGCAGTAGCTCGGCAATTTGTATATGGAAGAAAAACATTTTTGTGGGGGAATTGGTTACAAGAAAGGGTGCGAAGTATCTTACCTTGCAAACCAACAGTTAACCTATTGTAGTATGTCAACAGTGCAAACATCAGCTTCAATGCAAATTAGCAAGTAACCACCCTAATAAATGTATTTTATTTTTGTGATGGCGTTGTGGAGAAGGCTCATACTTGGTTAGTGAGCAGATCACAGAAGTGTGGGCATGCAGGGTAAGGGCAATCGAGCAAACTGGTTTCACCTGGGCCACTGTACTTTGCCAGTTCCAAGGTGTAGTGAGGCTTTGATTACATAACCTGCCGCTAATGAGGGAGTGGAAAAGACCACCGGAGGTTGGGCGAGATGGTGGAAACAGAACTAAAGGGCAACCGCCCCGATCCCATTTCCTGGGGCACAGGATTGGTCCCTTCATGTTCTGTATGAATCTGAAACCACATTCCTCTTATTGGAGTTTTTGTTTTTTAAACTGCATGCAAGGCTTAACCTGGGAGTTCAAGGTGTTGGTTTTTCTACTTTGTATGATTATATGATTATGCAAGTTTTCCTTGTGGGTAGTAGAATGTGGATGCCGATCTGTTCATGTAGTTTTTTGTAACCGATGGATTTTCTTGGATTGCGTTAATTCTAAATGATTTTCGTTCCTTTCCAGGTGTAATGCTAGCAGTTGATGCCGTGACTGCTGAATTGAAAAAACAATCCAAACCTGTTACAACACCAGAAGAAATTGCACAGGTGATTTGAGTTTAAAAGTCGTTGATGCCCCTTTCCATGAAGAAAAATATCTTCAATGGCCCATGATGGTTAAGGATGTCTTGTGTAATGGGTTTATGATCTGGCTAGGATTTTCTATGTAGTCAGGCCCCTAATAACAGTCTTCTAGAAAACCTTACCCCACTAAACCTTTCATGGATCTCTGAACATTCCCGCCTTCTCCTTGTGGGGACAGGGGGGGTGAAATACCTACACAAGCCTGTATTTGGTGTTGCTATATATGAAGCTGAACCCTGGTCCATGGAATCGGTTTACATTTAAATCATGTCTGCAGCAGGCTTCAATTTTAACACTCCATTGGCAAGTGGTTGTTCACTGCTGGAGACCTAGGAGATTGAGTGCTGTGTTCATGACCTGTAAATTCCTACCATTTCTGGCTAGTAGCTTGAAATGTTAATGCCTGCAATCGGCAGACTCCCCAGAAGCCCTGGTAAGGCATTTTTATAGATCCGGTTTTGTCTGCAAGACGCCCAATTGAGATTTATTACTAAGCTCTGAGTATTGTATGACAAAGCAACATATTTACTGATGGCTAATGAATTGAATATGGTGCATGGTGGTTGTTCCCCAATCTATTACTCTGCAAAACATTGAAGTTAAACCATGGCGCAAAATGTGCACTCTCCGCTAGCCATTGGCTAACGATATTTGACTCTTGGCGAGTAAGAAATTATGTGCTGTGTATATGTATAGAATTGGGGTTGTGAGTGATTGTTTTTGGGTTTTTATGGCTTGCTAGGAGTTTGCGACTTGAATTTTTTTTGTCCCTGAAACTATAGATGATTTTCCAAAAGTCTTCTGGTGAAGTCTTGAAGATAAACCATTTTTCTGATGCGTGTGCCTCTGCTTAGGATCACATGCTGTGCTTATAGTCCGACATCTAGGGGTAATCGCAGAGTATTGCATTTCTTTTTTGAAGATGGGAACGTCGACATGGGCGTGACTGTAACACTATCCCTAACGTGACGTGTAGCATACCCAAAATCCCTCCTTCGTTGAGGTCCCATCAGATTTGTTTTTTCCTCCAACCCAGTTGATCGCTTATGCAGAGCTTGTCAGTTTATATTGCTATATCGATGCCTACGGTCGTTTAGTCCACTTAGACAACCTTTAGTCCACTTAGACAACCTTCTTGAAGGCTGTATTGTGGGTTTCCTGCCGCCGACAACTAAATCTACAACTGCTCGGTGACCGTTGACCACGTGGCCTCGGCCATCAGGCCTGGCCTTTAGAGTGGGGCTCTGTTTCTTTCTTCTGAGAATGCATTTCCCCTCACCCCTCTTTCTCTTCTCTATTTGGCTGCCACTAACCTCTTCTATGGAAAGGACTCCTTTTAAATTCTGCCGTCTTGTAACAGCGAACTTCTGTGGAAAGACACCATCGCCGATGCAATAAGTGTCTTCCCCGTGACCACGATGAACGCTCGTGTAAGGCCTGTAAACCTTTTTCCCCGCCGGTGCTTCGCAAGAGGAATCCGTTGGCAGCCATGGCTCCGATTTGGAAGCAATCGACCTTTCTGTGGAGCCTACATGCTCCCAAGTGCCCGTCCCTGGCTCTGATAGACAGGCAGTCGGCACCGTTCTGGGGAAGCCACACCCTGGCGACAAGGGCTACCACATGTACTTTAGCGCACACAACACCTAAGCCCTATTCGTCGTTTAAGAAGTCCTCGACGCCCATCGGGCCGCCAAAGATTTCGACGGTACCTTCCGAACCTCACAGTTCGGCATCCTCTGCAACTGCGGCAAGCAAATTGGCATAAAACTCCTTCTGTAACGGGCAGTATCGACCTACCGTCAAAAAGTGCTTTAATGCCGAAGGACTTGGTGGTGTCGCCGACCGCGGCAGCTCCTTAGGCACGCCGAAACACTTTTGCCCTCAATATAGCTTCCGAAGATTTGCAAAAAGTTTCCGGATACCATTTCGGCAGCTATGGACTACAAAGGCACCCCCTCTACCCAAGAGGACTATTCTGAGGCCCCTGAGCCTCTTTTTAAGGCCTTAGATAAGGGTCCATCCCCTCTAGGCAGCCCTTCCCTCCTCCGGTCCTTCCGGTTCCTCAGAATGGATTAGGGAGAGTTTTGAACAGTGTATGGCTGAGTTCGACTTACTATGACGGAGCCTTGAAGAGACCTAGGGAAGTGGACTCTTGCCCTATCCCCTCTAAATTTCAGAAACTTCCCTCCCCTGGTGCCCAGTGTTCCTCTTTGGAGGAACCACAGGGACACCACAATGATATCTTTGGGTACATCCACGATGACCCGAGCCAGGATGTTTTTTATGGAGGGTTTAGAATGGGTTCAGGGGAGAACCAGGGCTCGTGGTACACACCGCCGCATATCACTGACCCAGACACATGTCTGGATCCCCCTACTAATACTCCAGAGATTTGTCGCCAGTTGACAACCAAATGCTGTTAACGCTCTCTTAAAGAGAGTAGCCGACCATTTAAAAATTGCTACTCATGAAGCTGCCCCTGACTCGGACTTCGTGGAGGACATCCTCAAAGAATAGACTCCGGTTAGCCAAGCCATCCCCTTATTAAATTCTATTAAGACACCTGGCCCCTTCTTTGCTGCCCCCGTCTTATACAGGCAGTCAATCCCCCTGGTGGAAAAATTGTTTCACCCAACCCCCTGTAACCCACTCTAAATTAGGGGTCATGCCACATGTTCGGCAAGATTGTATGTAGTAACCCTGTGGTAGACTACACCAGCCTTGTCCTCTTGGTAATGGGTAACCCCCTATTGGTATAGGTCTGTACTATGCAAGTTGGTAGAGTGACTGAGCAGTCAGACTTCTCAAGGGGGAAGGGGGGGTAAATGTGAGCTGTAGGGATGTAACACTGAGATTCACTGTTACTAGTATTCAAATAAAACACATACTCGAGGTTTTCTAGTAAAATAATTATTTAACAGTCCGTTTTTAAATAAGCATTCTTTAGAAAGGGCAATATGCAACAATCTTCACAACACTTAATCAGATTTAAGATGAGAGAGTAGATGCCCTTTTGTGATCTCACACCCTACACCCTGAGGTGACTTCAATTACTAGGACACTGTGGACATTGATATATACACGTTTTACACTTGATGCAATACTGAGGTTGTGGAAAAGGTTAGGGAAGGAACAGGGTTAACCGGTTCTCAGGTGTGAATACTTTCCAATCTTGCCAGTGAAGTCTAGGTTAGACCTTTCCCAGCAATACAAGTTAAACATGTGCACCACCTATGAGGGGCAGTTAAAACCAAAGTCAATTGGTCAGAAGAGGCTGCAGGGAGCCAGGACAGCCAAAGTCACTTTGCACAATGTCTAGGGAGCTGAGGCACGTCTTCAGATAGCACAAGTCTTAGGAGTTTGTAGAAGAAGAATCGCGGTTGGGCCACAAGCTGTTCAGCTTGTGAAGAGCAGAGCTGCAAGCAACTCTGCAAAAAAAGCAGCTACTGCAAGTCTTCAGTGAGAAGAAGCAAGCTACAGACCAAATAGGTAAGTACCCCTATAGTCAAGACAGTACCTTGGGTTGGAAGAAGAGGATGCAGCTGCCTTCTGTTCAGGTTGCAGTCCTGCAGGTCCTGGGTTCCTGGGCTTCAGTCGTGGGGACACGTGGAGGACTCCTGCACTGCAATTCGAAGGTCGGCAGCGGCTACGGGCTTTCGACTTTACGGTTTCAGCTACCGGTCAATAGCACCACCGCAGTTATTGGACACTTGATGGGCTCCCCTTGCTTCTGGGGTCCAGCACTCTGTTTAAGTGGCTCAGGCTTGGGTCGTCCTGCTTCGGGAGGGTCCTCAGGATCTTCCTGGAGCTCGGGGTCCTGTGACTATGCACTCTGGGTTTCCTGGCACTCAGTTCCAGCAGCAGCAAGGAAGTACAGCCAGCAGGGAGAGGGGTTACAGCAAAGTTCGTCTTGGGGTCACTTGGTCCCACCAACCCAAGGGAAGTCGTCCGTTGCGAGCTTCTTTAGTCTATACGAAATTGGAGTTTCAGCAATGCAGCAGGGCTTCACTGGACAGTTCAACAGTCCAGGAGGGTACCGCAAGCTTCTGCTCCAGTTTCTTTCGTCAGATGTTTCTTCCAGTGGTGGAGTCTGTCTTCTGTTCAAGAGACCTCGCCTTTTATGCAGATCTTTCCCATTCATGCACAGCCTAGCTGTCACTCAGACAGCAGGGTGGCTGTCCTCCAAGGACAGCCAGCCAATCCACGCCGAGTGTGTTCGGGTAACTAAGGGGACTAAGGATGGGGAGTTTCGGGCACCTCCCTCGCTTCCTGCCCTGCCAAACGCACTGGAGCCAGAGGCGGGTTTCAGTACTGAAGCCCACCAAAGGCAAAACAATGGTCAAACCTGGTTTGGCGTGCAGAGTGAAACCCAAGAAAGGCCTCGCAAGCAAGAAATGGTGAAAGACCGGGGCCATTTTGACAAAATGGGCACTTATGGGTGCAATACTGCAGCTGAGGTAAAAACGCACAATGGTAGGAAACCTAAACCACTCTAACCAGACATTAATTGTAACGAGGGTAACCTAGTAACCCCCAGTACTTCAACATAGGATGGGGTGTACTGGACCTACATAGGAAAAACGGGTAAGGAAAGTCCATTTCACTTTGCTACTCTTGGGAATGGTAGTTTACTCAAGATAAGGTATTTAAACCTTGGGAGAGATCCAAAGGACTTCCCTGTGACGCTGCACTGAAGGGTGCTGTGTGTCACAATACAAAGGTGATGCAAATGGAGTTTGTCGGGCTACAAAATCACAAACGGAGTCCAAATCAGATCAAAAATACATCAGAGTGAGAAAAAGGTCTCACTCACTCCAGGATAAAAGCCCTAAAGTCCAGCAAAAGAGCTGGGGGTATTTTTAAGGTTGAAAGAAATTGGCACAGAAATGAGAATTCCCCCTAACACCACGCCAGACTCGTTGGTTGTTACAACCACTCGCAAAAGGGCAGAGGTACCACTGTCCTCGGCAGAATCCCCTCCGGACAAGGTCTGCAAAAAACGTTATGCCATTGATAAGCAGGTCACCACCTCTGCGTTCTACTCCACAAGAATCACCAATAACACCATGCTCCTTGCAAGCTACACTGATGTTAAGTGGGGGCCTAGAACAGGATGATCTTTAGGAGGTTCCAGAGCCTACCTGATCACGCCTGCTGGCGGTCATAGCAGAAGGCAGACCAGTGACCCAGGATATTGGACTCTGCTGAAACTGCTGGACGCACCCTCATTCAGGGAATCCTACTCGAGGCATGCCTGGTTAAAGAACTCCTGGTTCAAACCCGAGACACAAGCCTCCTTAATTAACAATTCAAAAAAGCAGGGGCGAGGCATGCACTCCAATTCCTGGCCAATATATTACCTGAACAAATGTCCAAAAACAATCGCAGGGTTAAATCCCAATCACAGGGTTGATTCCCTTTTTGCACTGTTGTGCTCCTCCAAGTGTCCAAAAAAAATTCACATGGTTAAATCTAAATTTGTTGCCCAATAGTTTACAGGGTTGATTCCCTCCTTGCACTGTCGTATTCCTCCAAGCGCTTTCAATACTCATCAGGGAGGCTGAGTTGCCATTAAATTCAGGTGAAACCAATATAAATGCAATTGCAGTCTCTATGAATTATGGTCAATGTAGTGAACCCATTTAAACAATTCAGGTGACCAGTGAAAGACTCCCCTGCAGCACCAGGGTTATTTTGCCCTACACTGGAGAGCGATATTCATGGCTTTTCCCCACTCCCCCTGCTAAGGGTATGATGTGTGTTGGAGGAGAGTCTTTCACTGGTCACCTGAATTGTTTAAATGGGGTCACTACATTGACCATAATTCCTAGAGACCAACTGCATTTATATTGGTTTCACCTGAATTAAATGGCAACTCGGCCTCCCTGATGAGTATTGCAGATACGAAAGCGCTTGGAGTCCAACAGTGCAAAAAGGAATTAACCCTGTGAATATTTTGGACACTTTGGGATTTAACCCTGTGATTGTTTTTGGATACTTGTTCAGGTATTATATTGGCCAGAAACTGGAGTGCACGCCTCGTCCCTGCTTTTTTTGAACAATTTCCTTAACAAGCCTTTGGAGGAATCGACCTATTTCGAAAGGCAGTTGACGACGCCCTGGAAACAGCGAAAAAGGAGCATGAGACTTTGAAGTCACTTAGCCCACGGGTATTGCATTGAGTTTCTCAGACCACCTCGCTACCACCCACCAAGAAGCAGACGCCTGTTGCCAGAACACCTGCGCATCCTGCTGGAACAAGTTCAGGTCCTGCTGGAAAAAGGCCGCCATCGAAGTCCTTCCCCCACCTTCTCCAGGTAAACAAGGGTATTTATTCAATGTACTTCTTTGTACCCAAAAAGGATCTCACCATGCACCCTGACACTTCAGGTAATCCCACAGCTGCAGCAGGGGATTACATGGCCACATTAGACATGAAAGCTTTGTTACCTGGTGTAATACCAAGGGCATCAATCCTATTGATTGCTCCCCTAAAGCTATTGTCCTGTACCTAACTAACCTTTTAGATTCAGGACTGGGTTACAATTCCTTAAGTCGATTTAGCCCCTCTTGGCGTACACCCCGTCCCAGAGCTGGGTTTCGTGGTGGAAGATTCCTGTGTTGAAGCCTTTATGGAAAGAGTAAAGAGGCTTTGAAAGGTTTGTTTTTACAGTTTTTTCTTCTTTTTTTATGCTCTTTTTATCGTGGTTTATTTATCACTTTTCAAGCAAGATCGTTTTTGTAGTAGTTGTACTCTTATTTTATATTGTGATCTGGGTAAAAAGTCTATTTTTTTTATTTTGTTTTTGGCTAATGCACAATAAAGACCTCACCAATCTGCCCCCACCGCTCCGGGATGGGACCTGAATGTTGATCTTACCAGACTAATGGGATCTCCCTTTGAACCATTGCACAAGGCTAGTCTTAAGGCACTCATCTACAAGACCGCCTTCCTAGTGGCGATCACCTCTATAAGGAGAGTTGGTGAACTGCAGGTCCTTTCAGTTCAGGGACCCTTCGTCAGATTCACAAAGACCAGGTGGTTTTGGGCACACCCCCACACTTTGCGCCCAAATCTATCTCAAAGTTCCATGTCAACCAATCCCTAGAACTACACTTTTTCCCATAACCCCACTAACGTGGCAGAAAGGAGCCTCCACACACTGGATGTGAGGAGAGCAGTAATTTACTATCTGGAAAAGACAAAGCTACTAAGAGAACTAGTTGTTCCTATCAGTGGCAGCTGGTAGAGAAGGGGACCCTGTCTCTCACACCATCTTATGTGGAGTGCTGGGGGGGGGTTACCTAGTAGCCCCTTATCCTACATTCTGATGTATTTATTTTTGTTTGTTACCCTCCCTACTTTAAATGACTGGTGGCAGTGGTTTAATTTTCATACCACTGGGCTTTTCTACCGCAGGCTGAATCCTTGGCTGCAATATAGCACCCATGGGTGACCATTTTGTCAAAATGGCCCCAGTCTTCTTTTTTTCTGTTTGTGAGGTCTTACTTGGGTTTTTAGCCCTTTGTTTGTTTTGCCTTTGACAGGCTTCAGTCCTGAAAGCCGCCTTTGGCTCTGGAAGGGCAGGAAGTGAGGGAGGTTCCCGAAACTCCCCTGTCCTTTGTCTCTAGAGTGCCTGAATGCACCCAGCCCTGATTGGCTGTCCTTTCAGGACAGCCACCCTGATGTTTGTGTGACAGCCTTGGCTGTGCATGAATGGGATAAAAGGTGAGGGTTTTGGGACTAGAGGCAGATCCGACCACTGGGAAGAACACACAATGAAAAAAGCATGAACAAAGCTTTCTGCACCCTCCGACCTTTTGAATTGCCTGGTGAAGTCCTGCTGCTGTGCTGAAACTCCTTTTTCTGATAGATGAGAGAAGCCCCGGAAAAGACAACTTCTTGCCTTGGGTTAGTGGGACCAACTAACCCTGAGACGAACTCCACTTGGCCATCTTCCCCGACTGGCTGTAGTTCTTTGCTGCTGCAGGAACTGAGTGACAGGGGTCGAGAAATCTGTAGTTGAGTGCAACGTCTACAATCCGGCCAGAAGCTCCAGGAGTCTCGGGACCCTCCAGAAGCAGGACGACCAGAGCTCAAGTACCCTCACCAGAGTGCAGGACTCGAGGAGTGAAGAAAGCCCAACTGGTATCCAAGATCTGCGGTGGTGCTGTTTACCGCACGCTGAAACCGCAAATTGTTAGGCAAGATTGTATGCAGTACTCTTAGGGTGCACTATAACCTTTTCCTTCTGGTAAAAGGAACCCAACCTTTGGAATAAGTCTGTACTACACAGGTTGGTAGTGTGGTTGAGCAGCCAGGCTTATCTCAAGAGGGGCCAATGTGAGCTGTAAGGGAGTTACAGAGATTCAGTGACAAGTATTCAAATAAACACTTGCATACAAGGTTCCTTGAATAAACAATTAATGGATTTGTTGGTTAGAATAAGCCGCCTTCAGAAGGGAGCAATATAAAAGCAACACTCAAATACATTCTAAAACTACACACTCAAATCAGTGAAGACCCTTTTGGGATGGCCCACAGTCACAACCTACACCCTCGGGTGACTTCAATAGCTAGGATGCTGGGGACATTAATATCTTACTGTTGCATTTAGGATACTTTGAGAAATCGGTTAAAGGAAAAGGTTATTGGAACAAACAAGAGACCACAAATATTCCTAAGCAGGCAAATGCTTTTGGATCCCCTAAGCAGAGTCAATCAGTATAACGGGCTAAGCCAAAGTCAATGGGCAAAAGTCTTAAATGAAGCACTTCTGGTAGGTAAGTAGAAAAGTCTCTGCATAATGTTTTAGAAGTCTTTGAAGAAAAGAAGCATCAAATGTAGAGCCACAAGCTGTTTAGACTTGAATAGTGAGTAGTAAAAGATGCAAGCAACTTTACAATGAGAGATGAGTTCTCTCGGACTTTACAGTACCTTTTTGTATTGAAGCAAAAGATGTAGCAGATGACTTCTGTTCCTGTGCAGATCTCACTGTTCCTGGGCCTCAGTCGTGGGGACAAGAGGGAGGACTTCTGGGGACTCCTACACTGTAATGCGAGGGTCACCGCTCGTAACCGGCAATCTTTCCAACAAGTGGCACTTCAGTGTTTCAGCTCCTCGTGACTATTACAAATAGCAATACCATGGTTTCTGGCTGTCGAGATGGATTTTCCTTGCTTCTGGGGTCCCGCACTCTGAGGGGGCTCAGGCTCGGTCAGTCTTGCTTCCTGGGAGTCTGGATGATCTTCCTGGAGCTCTTGGCCAACTTTAAAGCAAAGCACGCAATCTGGTGTTCCCCCTCCCTGGTGTTTCGGTTTCCAGCAACAACTCTGTCTCAATGCAACCAGCTCTGAGAGAATGTCCAGGTGGCTTACTTTGGAGTTGATTGGTCCCACCAACTCAAGGGGAGAAGTCGTCCTTGCAGGGGCTTCTCTGTCGATACGAATTTGGAGTTTCAGCACAGCAGCAGGGATTCACCAGGCTAACCAACGGTCCAGGAGTTGCAGCAGGCGTCCTCTTCAAGTTCTTCTGTTCCTTCGTCCAGTGGTTGGCTCCGCCTTCCAAGCCAAATGGGTGCTTTACTGCAGCTGCGAACGCAGCCCGCGGTAAATGCACACCAATGTAGTTAAGTAAACCACTGCCACCAGCCATTCATCAAGGAAAGGGTAACATAAAAATGTTACATGAGAAGCTAGGCAAAGGGGATACTAGGTAACCACTCCAGCACCCTATTGTAAGATAGTGTGTGCTGGGTTTAGAAAGTTACAAATGCAAGTGAAGTCAATTTCACTTTACTGCTCTGGGAAACAGTAGTTTATCCCAGAGAAGGTACTTAAACCTTTGGTAAATCTGTCCCAGTGTCGCTGCACTGAAGGTGCTCTGTGGCGCAATGTAAAAGATGCCTATGGAGTTTGTCAGACTCCACAACCAAAAGAAACCGAGTTCAAAATTACATTAAAATATGAATGTGGAAAAAAAGTCCTCAAAATCCAAAGAGTAGCTGAGGGGGGTCTCTAAGGTGGAGGGAATTAGCACATTTCTGAGAATTCTCCCTAACACAAAATGCAGCTGATCCCGAAAAGAGCCGTAGCTGCAAACGACCTCCAAATTGCTGCCGCAGCAGTCCTCCAAACATCCTCCCTCTTGGCCCCACGACTGAGGCTCAGGAACCCGGGATCTGCATCGCTGCAACAGGGCAGAATCCAGCTGGACCACTCTTATCCAAACCAGAGGTACTGTTGAGACTTGGGGTACTTACCTCAGTGTCTTTAGCTTTGCTCTTCTCAGTTGAGACTTGCAGTGGCTATTTATGTTAGAGTTGATTGCAATTCTGATTTCCACAAGTGTAACAGCGTGTGACCCTACAAGTGATTTCAACAAAACTCTCTAACTTTGCAAGACTTTATTAACTACGAAGTGCCTCGGCTCCATAGACTGTGCTCCAATTGACTCTGGCTGTCCTGGCTCCCTGCAGACTCTTATAGTCCATTGACTTTGATATTTTGTGTCCCTTAGATGTGATGACTTATTGCTGGGAAAGGTGATGTCTAGACAATTGGCAGATTTATACTCGCATGCCCCGAAAACGTTCCTTTCTGCAACCTCAGAAAAATGTACTAGTGATATATAAATGCTAATACTGTCCTTGTGAATGAAGTCCCCTCCGGTATAGAACGTGTATGTGTGTGTAAAATAAAAAAATAAAAAAATAAATAAAATAAGTAAATAAAAGAAAATCTCCATAGTATCCACTAAAACGTATGCCGATTCTGGAAAAGTATATTTGATGGTTGCATATATTGTCCTTTTTAAAGAATGCTTATTTAAAAATTGATGTTTAATAAATAACAAACTTCAGTGTGTGTTACTTGGCTACTTATTTGCAAATGCCATTGCTACAGCTCTGCAGCTCACATTTACCCCTCTTGAGATGAGCCTGACTGCTCAGTCACACTAACAACTTGTGTAGTACAGGCCTTTTGGCTATACCAAAAGGGGGGTTAACTTATACCAAGTAGACCAGTGTTGTGTAGTCTCACAGTTTTACTACATCATTTCTTGCCTAACGGTAGCCACGTAGCTGACTGAAGACCTGTGGACGACTCCTGAAGATGCCCGACGACCTTTCCTGCAACTGTCCTGGAAAAGTCTGGCTGGACTAGCTGATATCAGGAGACCTTCTGTGGTACTTTGACCCTTGGGCTAGTGGAACCAACCAGTCGACTTCTCGCGTTACTGCAGCCTTAAGCCCTCTGAATCGTCCCTCGACCACCCAGTGGACCGACAGGCTCTGAATTGGGCTAAGGTGCTAGAAGTATTGCTGTTCTATGTTTTTTGCCCAGGACTTGGGGAGCACCAGCTCATTTTACAAGTCTCCTTCCTGCGTGGTTTCTGCTTCCCATCATCCAAGACAACTGTCGCTGGAACCAGCTTTCCTCTGTATGGTAGTGTCCTGAAGGAGGCCTGCATCTGTGCCTGCTGCATTTTGTTCTACAGGGCATATTCTACTGGAGACAACTGCTGGAAAAAGCTACCTCCAACGACTCCCAGTCGACCTGCCTAGTCACTTGGGAAAATATGAGTCCGGGAGGTGAGTGATCGCAATAGTTACAGCCTGTAACCCCTATAATAAACCTTGGAATGAACTTCTGTTCCATTCTTTTGCTTTTTTCAAGTTTGTTTCAAAAACTCTTATAAGAGATAGGAAAATATCTTCTCCAGCATGGGGTCTGGCATGGATTCACATGATCATGAATATTCCCCGTCGTCTGGCTGGGAATCCTCGGTAAAGGGGAAAGTTTTACTTTTCACGTACAAACAGTATTTCTTCTCTAAACCAATTGCTGTACTCTGGGTCATTCTGCCCCAGCCAATGACTGCCCTTTCTCTAAGCCCTCTCTGGCAGCCATCTTCAGATTTACCACACGTTCGGTGTCCTCGAGTTTTGCTCTGTGAGCTGTTTTCGCTCTTTTTGATGGAAAAGGTCCTATTTGTGTCAGAAAGATCCTGTGTGCTCTTCTCTCCATCTGCAGACAAGCAGGGATTCGTTGTCAGAATTTCAGCACCCCTAAAAGGCAAGGAGCATCGAAGTTTCTAGAAGGCCATCGGACCTACTCCACGACTCCAATCATGACGGAGGAGAAGGAAGCTATGTGGACTGCAGAATGTGTTTGTGGCGGACAAACGCCATCAATGCCTTTACCTGGATCACAAAGGAGATTGCAAGATCTGCCTCTCCAAGAGAACGATCGACACAGTAGACTGGCGACGTTGCTAAGCGCCAAGGCCTCTGCCCCAAGCCCAAGCATGGTCATGCCTCACCTAGGACCAGCCAGTCTGAAATGTTTTCTTTTTTTTTTTTTTTTTTTTTTTTTTTGGGGCGCTCCATCTGTGGGGGGCCCCCAAGACAAGGTGTGGATGTTTCATCCACCTTGTCCACATTCGGACCTGGACAGTGACACAGCGACAACTGATGATGACACGACCGAGGGCGTCTCCACCGAATGAGTTGCGTCGTTTCATGCCATGGTCGCCAAAGCTTCCGAACACTTCCAGCTGACGACTGAGGAGACCAGAAGGAGGGCATCCTATGCCAGAGATGCAAGGTCATGAGGAAGACCATCATGGCAGTGCCCCTCCTGGACGACGTAGCCCTTATGAAGAATCATTGCTGTACCCCGGCCAAGTGAGATAGGCTGGAGAAAAAAGTACTGGGTGCCGGGAGTCTGCACACAAGCGCCTACGGTCGCAACCGTTGCTGGACTCTGGTGTCACCAGCTGCGAGGAAGAGCTTGTCTAACTCCTCATCGTCCTCAGTCCCTCCGGACAGGCGAGGGGACGAAGTTGGATTGTCAGGGGGAGGAAGGTCATTTACTCCGGCGTCCACCATCAAGACAACAACACATTGGCGATCCTGGCCAGGTACAACAGGGAACTGTGGTACAAGCTGGTCCTGCTTCTGGAGTTCCTACCCGACGACAAGCGGGTGGGGGTGATCGCACTCATCCAGGAAGGTGAAGTGGCATCGGACCATGCCATCACAGTGGCCCTGGACATTGCCGACAATGGTTTCCAGCAGATGGGGAACAGTGTGTGCCTCCATCGTCGAGGCTTGCTGAAGGTCACCAATTTCCGCCAGGAGGTCCAGACAAGGGTACTGGACATGCCCTTCGGGGATAACCTCTTCGGGAAGGCCGTCGACTAGTCCTTTCAGGCCATCAAGACTGACACAGCTTGTGCCCTGTGTACTCAAACAGCACTGCTGCTCCTTAAGCGCCGCCAACAGGCGGAAAGTCGGGCAGATCAGCCAAAGGTTTTGGTGGCTCAACCCAGTCCACGACCAGGAGGCTTTCGGTGGAGGCGGTCAGTACCGTTGTCGCCCCCAAGGCGGAACGCAGGCGCAGAAGCAGGACTGAACCGGCCAGGACGTCAGGCCCCCACCCATGCACCCCAGTGAGAGGCCGGCTGACGGGTTTCTAAAGCAAGTGGGAAAAGATCTCCACCGACCGATGGGTTCTGGACGCTCTCGCCCACGGACATACCCTGGAGTTTAGGCAAAATTTGCCTGCAGGTCCCTACGGTGAATCGGCAGGAGCAGCACATCCCTTAGCTCCTGCAGGAGGTATGGGACATGCTAGAAAAAGGGGTGATTAGTTCCAAGACTACTCCGGGGCTCCGGTGTCTCTTCCAGATACTTCTTAGTCAAAAAGACTGGGGGCTGAAGGCCCATCCTAGACCTACAGCGTCTCCAGTTCCTCAAGTCCCAAAAATTCAGGATGGTCACGTTGCAGCACTTGTTCAGCCAACTGGAGGAAGGAGACTTCTTGACATCGCTGGATCTGGAGGACGCCTACTTCCACGTCCCCATTCATAGGAAGGGTTGGGGAGAATTCTCATTTGTGTTAATTCCTTTCAATCTTAGAGACCCCCAGCTAGAGTGCTGAAGGGGTTACTTGGTATCCCCTTCGTCTCCCTTCTCATGTAACATTTTTGTTATCCTTTCTACAATTAATGGCTGGTGGCAGTGGTTTACTTTTTCCTACCTTTGTGCGTTTATTACCGCAGGCTGAATCCTCTGCTGCAGTATTGCACCCATGGGTTCCCATTTTACCCATTTTGTCAGAATGCCCCGGTTGTGTTTTTTTATTTTTTAATTTTTTTTTTTTTTAAGCCTTTTTTGGGTGTAAAGGTCCTTCTATTTACTCTGTGCGACAAACCAGGTTTGGTTCTTTTGTTCATTTTGTCTTTGGTGGGATTCACTGGTGAAGCCTGCCTCTGGCTCCAGCGTGTCTGGCAGGGCAGGAAGCAAGAGAGGTTCCAGAAACTCTGCTTAGTCTCCTCAGTTACAGGAATGCACCCAAAGGTGATTGGCTGTCCGTCCTTGGACAGCCACACTACACTGTGTGTGTGATGGCTAGGCTGCGAGTGAATGGGAGAGAATTGCCAAAAGGCTAGGTGTTTTGCAAGGAAGGCAATCAACCACTGGACGAAGGAACCGAAGAAGTTTGCTGCACCCTCCTGGACCGTTGGTTTGCCCGATGAAGCCCTGCTGCATTGCTGAAGCTCCGAATTTCTAATTGACTAGGGAAGCCCAGAAAAGACTACTTCTCCCCTTCGGTTGGTGGGACCAATCAGCCCAAGATGAACTCGACTGGAACCCCTCTATCTGCTGGCTGTACTGCTGCAGGAACTGAGTGCCGGGGGACAGGAACACCAGAATCGAGGGTGTCGCCTTTAAGCTGGACCCAAGCTCCAGGAAGATCCTCTGGACTCCCTCGAAGCAGGACTAACCAAGCCTGAGCCCCCTCAACAGTGCTGGACCCCAGAAGCAGCCCAAGAACCGCAGTGGTGCTATTTGCAAGTAGCTGAAACCGCGAAGTGCCGCTGATGAATTGTGCCCATTGCTGCCGCTGACCTTCAAATTGTAGTGCAGGAGTCCCCAGACGTCCTCCCTGTGCCCACGACTGAGGCCCAGGAACAGGATTTGCAGGACTACAACAGGTACAGAAGCCAGCTGGAACCTTTTCGTCAGACTCCAGGTACTGTAAAACTAGGGGTACTTGCCTCTTGTGTGTAGCTTGCTCTCACTGGAGACTTACATTGGCTGTCATTTGCAGAGTTGCTTGCAGCCTTGCCCTTCACGCATTCCAGCTTGTGGCCCAACATGATTTTCTTATTAAAACAAAACTCTCTTTAACATGGTGAAAGAATGTTGTGCTATCTACAAGAAGTGCCTCCGCTGCCCTAGACTTTGCTCAGCTGTCCTGGCTCCCTGAAGACATTTCTTACACTCCCGCATTGTGTTGAACTGTCCTCCAAAAAGTCATACATACCTTACTTGTATAGCTGGGAAAGGGGTACGTATATTTAATTGGGGGGATTGAAAAGTGCTTACCTGTTTGAGAAACTTACCTTTGTTTCCTTCCCTAACCTTTTTCCTTTTTGCCATAACTTCAGTGTGACCATTTATCTGTGAAAGTGATATATTAATGGCCACAGTGTCCTAACTATTGAAGTCACCTCATGGTGTAGGAAGTATCTGTGTGCCATCCCAAAAGGGTACCTACTTAAACTTTTGTATTTCTGAAGTGAAGTTAAGTGTTGCCTATTGCCCCCTTCTAAAGCAGGCTCTTTTTAAAACTGTTTGATAAAAAATAATTTTAATCAAGAAACCTTGAGTACAAGTAATACCTGTCACTGTGAATCTGTTACAACCCTACAGCTCACATTGACTCCTCTTGAGATAGGACTGGCTGCTCAGTCACTCTACCAACATGTGTAGTACAGGCATATACCAATGGTTGGGTTACCTATTGCCAAGAGGACAAGGCTGGTGTAGTCTCCCACAGGGTTACTGTATACAATCTTGCCTAACGGGAAGCATCGAAGGTTCCTATGCTTCGTGGTGCAGGGAAGGCACTACAAGTTCAAGTCCTTCCCTTTCAGCCTAAAGTCAGCTCACAGGGTGTTCACGAAGTGCCTTGCACCAGTGGCGGCCCATCTACGTATACGAGGCATACACGTGTACCCGTACCTCGACGACTGGTTCATCCAGGCCAATTCAGGGGGGGGGGGGAGGTGGGGTTGGAGTGGCCGTGCTGGGGAAGGTACAATGGCTGTTGTCACTGAAGACCGCCACGGTGTGGGCCATTAAGTTGCTGCTCGGCATGATGTTGTGCATCTACCGTATCCGGCTATGCAAGTTGCGGATGCAGCCTCAGTTCCTGGATGCTTGCTGGATACAAGTGTCCGGAAGCTTCGCAGACAAGATCCCTCTCGAGTTCCATCGGGCAGTGAGGTGGTGGGGTGTACACTCAACGGGCACACCAACATCGCACAGGGTTTCAAACCCCTTGCCCCATACAAGGAGACTTGTCACCATGGACGCTTCCCCGGAGGGTTGGGGAGCCTACACCGGATGTCCGCACGCCGGATGCATGTGGCTGCCAGAGGAGAAGGATCTCCACATCAGTGTCCTGGAGCTGCGGGCAGTGGTCTGGGTCATCAAGTCATTCAACCTCTGAAGGATGAGAGGCTGAGTTTGGCCCTGCCGGGATTGGAACCTGCAATGGCAGGCGCTGCACGGATGTCGGAGCGGTCTACTCGCTGTGCTATCTGACCGGGTCATATTTACTTTCCCTCTTCAACCCTCCAGGTCTGTAATGTTGGTGGAGGGTGGGTATAACCCTTCCTCCCACTCCCTTGAGTTGTTCAGTGGGTCCCTGTTTGAGGGCCCTCTTCTCCATCCTGGTGGTTTGGGTTCCGTTCCCCAGCTCTTCTCTATAGTGGCATTCTCTGGATTACTCTCTGCGTGGGTAGTGGGCTTGCTTGGGTCCATACCCATCCCAAGTAAGTCTCCCTCATATGGCATGTATCCAGTTGTGGTATTGGTGGTGCTGGTGGTGGATGATTGGTGTGGCCTTCTTCACTGTTCAGATGGATTTTCAAAATCTCCCCAGGAACAGGATTTTGGGATTTCACCCCATTATGGTGAAGAGGTAAGCCTCTGAACGGTTAGCCAAACCCAGTCAAGTTAAAGTAGCAGAGTGGCAAGGCTTGGTCTGAGAGGGGTCTACGGCTACAAAGAGTCGACACAGAGCAACAGCAAGAATTCTAGCTAGTCGGGTAGTTGCAAGGACTTTCGATTGAAGAAGGCAGCAAAATTCGATGCAGGACCCCTCTTGACTGGACTCGGGCCAGGTAAGCGATTTCGGGTGGTGATCACTGCAGCACGGCGACGCAAAGGGACTGCTGCGGTCGGACTTAACCCTCCTATCACAGGTCCCCTTGGTGCTAGGATGCCGATATTACACAGAGATTAGTTTCGTAGGGGCAGCTGAGGATGCCCCCAAGTTCAAGGTTGAAACTCGTAACGGTGACAACAGCAGCACGGTAGCCCAAATTCAGAGCTGGTCAGTCGCAGGACGATCCTGGGACACTGAAGGGTCTTCGTTGCAGGGTACTGAGCAGACGTTGGGAATGGATGGTCCTCCACTCAAAGGGTCACAGCTCTTCGCAGGAGTGCTAAAGATCTTTAGCAAGACAGGGCTCCACCAGGACAGCAGCAGCAGATGTTAATTTCAAAGCCTCCTTCAGTCGGGGGCTCCGTTTCTTCGCATGTCTCCCAACTGGATAGGATTCTTGGCTCCTTCAGGATCTCTGAAGAGTTGATGCAGGGGTTCTCTTATCCTAAAGGCCAGCTCAGAGAAGCTGGGGACACAGAGACACACACAGACCCTCCCAATCGGGACCACTGGTGGGAACACTTATACATATGACTCAGACACACTGAAACCAGTTTGTGGATTGGGACCAGACAGTCCCAGCCCACATCCTGCCAGCAAACGCAAAAAGCCTCCAGTAGCCCACCAAAAGCTTCTGCTTGCCTGGGCACTGGAAGTCTAAGGATTAGCACAAATCTAAGGAGGAAACGGTCACTTCAACCTTTTCCCCCAACCGCATCCAGCACTTCAAACCCAGAACCTGCTGTAATAGAAAAATTAACCCACAGAATGCTGGAGAAAAAGCAGAGAACCTCAGACTGCTAAAAAAAAATCTTGCTGGAAAAATGGGGCTTAGGGGGTGGTCTTGGGGGGTTTTTCCACTGTGTGACCAAGCCCCTTAAGTCAAGACGGGCAGATTGGCCATTGGAGTCAATTGAGTGCTGGAACCAATGGAGAGGACTGGGTGAGGTTACAAGCGGGAGAGCCATAGTATAAAGGTGAAGCGCAAATTGGGCTGCATCAGTGAAGTTGGGAGGTGTGGTGGTAGACCGTGAAGCCAGGGGAGTACAGATGGAGGATTGGGAGCTGAGGAGTTGCTGGCAGAATTGGAGCAGAGTGCAGGTGAAGTATTTGAGGGAGACTGGTTCCAGTTTGAAGCAGTAAATGAGTAGTTGAATGAGAGGGTATTGTGAGTAAAGTTAGTGGAGCGGGGTGTAGGACTAGGCTGTGAGAAGGGTTAAGGTGAGAAGTGGGAGGGATTATAGTTGGGCAGTGTATTGGGGAGTCCCGATGGCACCAAATCCCTGAGTCTGGTAGGAGAAGAGGGGTGGCAGTTAGAGGGTTAGTAGAGGGGCAGCAGGGAGGGTGACGAGAAGGGGGGGGGGGGGGAGTGTGACACATCGGAGGGACAGAAGAGGGGATGGAAGGTGAGGAGAGCAAGCAAGGGCATGTTGGAGTAGCACAACCTAAAGAAAAGTAATAAGATCATGGGAACAGAGAGCGAGCGAGGAGCGGGTGAGTGCGAGACCAGACCAGGGTGTCTGAAATTGGCACAAAGAAACAATTCCCTCTCTTAAGCACACTGGAGATGGGGTCACTTAACTCCGGAGGGAGATGGACCGATGAGACATTTGCCTTTAGGTCCTCCTCTAAGCTAGCCTTGGATAGGTGCTGGTGAATACTAGTGGGAAAACCTGAGATTAAGGGACTTTTGGGCTCGGGAGGGAAAACCCACAGCAGATGAGACAGACCCCTTTTTAGTGTAATAAACCCCCTTTTCCCTTGCCCATTGTATATGTTTAACAGTCCATATGTCGAACAATCTGCTCCTATTCAGACCGAACAATTTGCACATATCAACTGGTTTCAGAAAAATAACCCTTGAACAGTTTCCCAGCTCCCTTGAATTAAGGGCATCCGATTCACGACAATGAGTAAGGGCCACGATAATGCTTCTACTCGGAGAAATCTTGATGCTGCAGCAAGGTTTGCTGGCAGTGGTGAGGGAGGACAAAAGAATTCAACATGTGTAAAATCCCCTGTTACTGGTAGAGAGTAGCCAAGGCGTGACACAGATGTCCATCAACGAAGTTGTACAACACTGTGGCTGCACGATGTCGGGAGCATTATCCTAATCTGCCCTGGTGGAGGGGCTCTGAGGGGGTCAACCTAGTTGGTGAGCAAGGTTCTCCAGCATGGGGTCTGGCATGGATTCACATGCTCATAAATATTCCCTGTCAGGCCAGGAATCCTTGGTAAAAGAAAGTTTCACTTTCACTGACAAACTGTAGTTCTCCTCTAAACCAATCACTGCACTCTGGGTCATACTGAACCCTGCCAATGACTGCTCTCTCCACCTAAGCCCCTCCTCTGGCAGCTATCTTCACGACTTTTACCGCACGTTCCAAGTGTTGGAGCCCTCAAGTTTCGCTGCTTGAGCTTTTCTATGTTTTTGTGCTTTTTTTGTTGAGGAAAGTCCTAGTTTTGTCACAAAGCCTGTGCGCTCTTTCTCTCCATCGGCCGACAAGCGGGGATCCGTTTGTCAGTGAATTGCAACGCCCCTCATGGGCAAATCGTCAATTTCCAGAAGGCCATCAGGGCTACTCCAGACCATGTCGGAAGAGAAGAAAGCGGAAAGCTCCCTTTTCAAGCTCTGCTCCAGCTGCATACTGCGAACGTGGAGGACAACACCTTCGGTGCCTCTGTGTCCATCCGTACCACAGAGAATGGCATTGTGAGATCTGCCTTGGGTTCACCAAGAGAACCATGTAGGAATCGTCACGTAGACTGGCAGTGAAATGTGCCAACCCGGCTAAGCTGCGGAGAAGCCAGAGAAGCCTAGGGTGTAAGGAAAGGCAGCCGACCTTCCAAAGAAAAGAAGGCCCAGGCGGCACAAGACAAATCGTCAACGATCGAGGTGGTTGCTGCCGCTCTTGCGAAGGCCAAAGCGGCTGACCCTGTGAAGATGGCACTGACTGCGTCTGGAGTCTCCCTACCCCCCGAGGCTGGTGGTGGTAGAAGGGACACTGGAAAAGAGGATGCCGTCACTGAACCCAAATATGACCCTTCAGGATGCAATAAAGGGGGATGGTGGGGGGAGGTTGTGTGGTGGGGGGGGTGAGAAGGCCTTGGGGAAGGCCATACTCCAAGGCATGAATGTTCCTTCCTTCTTCAAACAAGGTAGACCAGGTGCCCATTCATTCACATGATCCATGAGGACGTGGGGGACGACAGCGGAAATGCTGATGACGCGGTGCCTGGAAGGCCTACCGCTCCAACTCCGCCGAGAGATGCATCGCTGGACACCCTTTCAACCCTGCACACGGTGTCGGAAATTTGGAAAAATTATGCCTCCGGTGACCCCGGATGAGCCTCCAGCGAAAGAGGAAGCGCTACCCAGCACCGCTGCATCATCCTCCACGTCCGCACCACGTGCCCTCTGTGAGGGACTGACACTGGGCCGGCCACAGCGACGACAGACTACATTGGCATGGCAGGCGGATCGCCTTAGCCAAGGGCATCTCCACCGGATGAAGTGGTGTTTCATGCCATGGTCACCAGAGCGTCTGAGCTCTTCCAGCTAACGCCTGACCAGACCAAAAAGGAAGGTTTCCTTTACTAGAGGTGCAAAGTCAAAAGGAAAACTATCATGGCAGTGCATCTCCTGGATGATGTTTGGGAGGAAGGCCTGGCCCTGTTCAAGAACCCGGCCCAGAGGGATAGGCTGGAGAAAAAGCACAGGGTGCCCCGCACCCAAGTGCCTACGGTCGCAACAGTCACCAGACTGTTGGCGGCTGCGTGGAAGAGGCTGTCTAATCCCTCGTCCTCTGTCCCTCCAGACAGCGATGCTAAGAAGTTGGATGCCATGGGAAGAAGGGCCATCTACTCCGTGGCATCAACCATCAAGGCGGCCAACGTGCTGGCGATCTTGGCCAGGTACGACTGGGAGCTGTGGTACAAGCTGGCCCCTATGCTGGAGTTCCTACCCGATAAGCAGATATGATATGGCATTTATAACGCACCTATACACAAGTGTTTCAAGGTGCGAAAGCAGGTGGAGGCAATCTCCCTCCTCCAGGACGGGAAAGTGGTGTCGGACCATGCCATCGCAGTGGCACTGGACATCGCCGACACAGGCTTCCGACAGATGGGAGGGTGAGGGGGGGGGCGGTATCTGCCTCCGTTGTAGAGGCTGGATGAATGCCACAAATTTCCACCAGGAGGTCCAAACTAGGGTGTTGGACATGCCCTTTGTGGACAACCTCTTCGGGAAGACCGTCGACGAGTCTTTACAAGCCATCAAAACTGATGGGCCCTGGGCTCTCTCCAACAACACTGCTCTTCCTTTCGTTCAGCCAGCAGAAATTCCAGCAGGTCTAATAAGTGTTTTGGTGGAGGTTCCTCATAGTAACGTCAGCGCTCCTGTTCCACAACCCAGGTGGCCTACAGGTGCCGTTCCAAGGCTTTCGGTGGAAGTGGCCAGCGCTGTCGTCTCCCCTGGCGGAACGCAGGTGCCGAAGCAGGACTGACCCGGCCAGGATGTCTGGGCCCTCACCCAGGCACCCCAGTGGGAGGCCGGCTGACTGGATTCATCAGTGAGTGGAAGAAGATCTCCTACAAATGGGTTCTGGACTCTCGCCCATGGACATACCCTAGAGTTTCAACAAGTGTCTGCAGATCCCTCCAGTGTCCCGGCAGGAGCAGCACATCCCTCAGCTCTTGCAGGATTATGGGCCATGGTAGGGAAAGGGGCAATGGAGCTGGTTCCAAGACAACTCTGGGGCTCTTGAGTCTACTCCAGATACTACTTCGTCAGAAAGACAGGGGGCTGGAGGCCCATTCTATACAGTAACTGAAATCTCTAATTCAGGATGGTCCCGTTGGAACACCTGCTCAGCCAACTGGAGGAAGGATATTTCTTGACGTCGCTGGATCTGCAAGACTCATACTTCCACGTTCCCATCCACAGGATGTTCTGATGCTTAGTGGTACAAGGAAAACGCTAACAGTTCACGGCCCTCCCTTTCGGCCTGAAGTCGGCACCCAGGGTGTTTACGAAGTGCCTGGCACCAGTGGCGGCCAATCTACGTCTACAGGGGATACACATCTACACATACCTCGACGACTGGCTCATCCGGGCCAAGTCAATGGAAGTCGCTGTCGCACACAGAGGATCGTCCCGCTGCTGACGGATCTAGGGTTCTCGGTGAATTATCCAAAGTCGTGCTCGATTCATCACAGAACGCACTGTCTGGCGTCGCCCTTGGGCGAGAGGGTAGTGGCCATACTGGGGATGGTGCAGCAGCTGTTACTGAAGGCTGCCACGGTGAGGACCATAAAGTCGCTGCACTGTCATGCATCTACCTTATCCGGCTCTGCAGGCTACAGATGCAAACCCTTCATGAGTTCTTTGACGCTCGCTGAATACAAGTGTCCGGAAGCTTCGCAGACAACTTCCCTCTAGACGAGGGGTTCTACATGGACAACACCACCACATTGTTTACATCAGGAAGCAAGGGGGTCACCCAATCCCCAGCGCTTTCCAGAGAGGCGCAGGACTTGTGGCATTGGGCCATCGACCAAGAGATGTTCCTCATCCCCTTTCACCTGGCAGGAGCCAAGAACACCATTGCCACAAGTGGGAACTTCAGCAGGATCAGGTGGACCGCATCTTCCTCGAGTGGGGCAGGCCCCAGATCGATCTGTTTGCGACGGCGGCAAACTCCAAATGCCAGATTCGCCAGCAAGTTCCACCAGCTGAGGAGCATGGGACAGACCCGTTCTCCTTCCCGTGGGAAGGCCTGTTCCTATATGCTTTCCCTCCATTACCTCTGTCATCAATCAACCCGATGCCGATACAGGATACTTGTCGCCCTGGCGTGGCTGAGGCAGATTTGGTACCCGGCCCTTCTCAGCCTTTCAACGTCTCCTCCGGTCAAGCTGCCGGTGGTCGCGGATCTGCTAACCAGAGAGAGAGGCGCAATCCTGCATCACGACCCAGGATTGCTGAACCGAAGGGCTTGGCTCCTGTGGCCCTAGAGTTCGGAGGATACGAGTTGCTGGGGGACTGCAGGGAGGTCCTTGCAAAGGCCAGGGAGTCGACTCTTCTCAGGCACCTCTCGTTCCTCTCATGGAAAACGGCTTTCCTCGTGCTCATCGCCTCTGCCAGGAGGGTGGGTGAGATCCAGGGCCTATCTTGCAAATCGCCATATCTGTCTTTTCGTGAATCGAGGGTGGTGCTACGGACGCACCCCTCCTTCATGCCAAAGGTTCAGTTGGAATTCCACTGCAACAAGCCTTCGTTGCCTGTGTTCTTTACAAAACCTTTGTCGCCGGATGAAAGGACTTTGCACTTGCTGCTTGTGCACTGAAGTTCTACGTGGCACGTACAAAATGTTTTCGGAAGATGTTTCCACTGTTAGTCAACATTGTCCCTGTGAACCATGGGGAAGCCTTGTCCAAGGCTTCCTTCTCAAGGTGGCTTTCCAGCTGCATCAGTCGGTTGGTGAACTGACCGGTGCCCGGCTGTCTAGAGCCCATTCCACCAGGGTGATCACTGCGACAACGGCGTTCCTGTCTGGTGTGCCCCTGCTGGACATCTGCAGGGCTGCTACGTGGAGATCCACGAGATTCTACTTTTATCGACAGAGTCCATAGAGGAGTCCAGAGTCAGCCAACCAGTGCTACACAACCAGTTTGCTTGAAGGGGAGCCTGTTCTGGAGGTAAGAGTGATTGCTTCTCGCATGGTTGTGTAATGTGGTACTGCTATGTATTCTTCATTCATATGTGAATCCATGCCAGACCACATGCTGGAGAAGTTCGTTACTTACCCTTAACTATTGTTCTTCAGCATGGATTCGCATGCAAACCCTCCCTCCTGCCCCTCTGCAACTCTTTTTGTTCATACTGCCACTTTATGTGCTTAGCAAATCTGAAGATGGCTGCCAGAGAGGCTTGGGGAGAGGGCAGCCATTGGCTGGGGGCAGTATGACCTAGAGCGCAGTGATTGGTATAGAGGAGAAATACAGTTTGAAAGTGAAACTGGTTTTCATTTTACTGAGGATTCCAGGCCTAACTAGGAATATTCATGAGCATGTGAATCCATGCCAGAACCATGCTGGAGAACAATAGTTGCAGGTAAGTAACTTGTTCTTTATAGATACTTGGTCTAGTCAAACACTTAAGGTAAACTAGGAAAAGCTGTATGACTGACTTCAGCAGAACAGGGACTGGCATATAAGTACAGTCAACATATAGCCGAGTGACGAAGCATTAAAGAGAAATCCCAAAATGTACTATTTTACTATGCTTTACACACACCAGTAACTTCTACACATTACAAAACAATCATACCTGCACATATATGTACTCTGTTGTCATGCCAAAACGAGACTACAGTACACTTTACCCTCCACATAATTAAAACTATTTCAACATGGCAATGCATCAACTGTAAAGGTAAAGTGGCAAGAGAAGGTATTGAAAAGAAAATATATTACACAATTCCTTATAGTTAACTTGAGCAGTTCTTCCCTAGCAGCAGGTAAACTTATTCAATAGCCCAGTAGTCTGGTAAGTACCTGGTTTGGTGGTTAGGAAGTCCAGTGTTTCTCTGCAAATTAGTTGGCTAAGAGTAGTGGTTAGGGAATAGACTTTGCGCCCATGCATGCTGTATGACATGGCCGTGGCCTCCGAAACCAGTAAGCACATTCTCTCCCACTACTCGAACTTCCTAGGTGGCCACCCCTGCGGCACATTGAATCCCGGAAACATTTAATTAAGGTGTTGGTTCTGTAGATTGGAGAGGGGTTCGGGGGGGGGGTCACAGATGCAGATGGAGGTGCAGGGGGGGGCGGCGGAGTGTGGTTTGGGCGGCTATGTGTCGGTTCCAATCTCCGATTCTAGGATGGTTCCGACAGACTTGCGCCTGGACAGGCCAGAAACCTCAGGCAGCAGCCATAGCGACTCTAATCTAGAATGGACCACTTGCATTCAGCAGTCTTTAATGCAAAAAATTGAACCCCCATTCGGAGGTCAGCAGGATTATCTCCTGTTGGTGGCAACAAACTGGTTCCAGGAAGACCCTGCTGCACTATTGATAGCAGCAGTTATTTTCCTGGGCCACAAGTTGAGCATCTGCAAAGTCTCAAACTCAGCTCAGAATGGAGGCCTTGGCAACTGAAAGGCATTGTCAGCAGATGGCCAGCCCACAGGCTTGTCTGTGACACTTGGACATGCTTCTGGTGCAGGACCACTTGTCTTTTCCACCCAACCCCCAGTTTATGTTGGGAGGGTCTTCCTTGGTCACCGGAGAAGCAGCAGCAGGCACCAGAGGTTGGCTTGGCCAGTGGCTGCCCCCTTCAGTAGCAATCCTCTGGGTCGTCTTTAGCATGCTTCTTTTCTGAACTGTTGGTTCCAGTGGGTGACTTCATAATGGTGGAAGTGTATCCAGAGTCCAGGCTGTCAAGTTACTCAAGCCCACCAGTGGCAAGGATCTGCACCATAGAGCGCTTGCCTCTTTGCTCCTTTTCAACCTCAACCTGAGCCTGCTACCAGCGATCATCCGCTCTCAAAGCCGCACCTGTTAATGCTGAAGACACCCAAATCTTCCTGAGAATCCACTAGACGAGCTATGATCACCCCCTGACCTAACAGCTTGCCTCAATGATATAGCCCTATGAATGTCTAAACTGCCTGCTTCTCAACCCAGGAAAAACTGAGATTGTGGTATATGGCAGCACAGCTCTACTCCGCAACCACTCCCATGGCCTCCCTCGGCAAAAACCTTGGCTGCCTATTGGACTCCGACCTACACCCTGTCCCACCAGATCTCTAATGTATCCAAATCCTGTCACTACCACCTAGGACTTCTAAGACTTATCTTCCCTTTTCTCTGCTTCCCCAAAAGATTGACTTCTATCATGTCAATGGTCATTTTGGACAATGCGATTTCCATGTTTCTGGGTGCTCCAGCATACCAAATTAACAAACTGCAAAGAGTCCAAATCACTACTGCTAAACTCCTTGCCCTACGACGAAGGGACCACATCTAGCCTGCTTTCTGCACCCTCCTCCGTCTACCAGTTGGATGGAGGGCCACTTTCAAAATTCTGGGCATCACCCTGCAAGCAGTACACAGGGCCGGCCCGTCATACCTCCAAGAGAAGTCTATGCACTACTGCCCAACACGCAGCCTAAGGTCAAGCAGTGCCCTCATATAATCCCAGCCTCCAATTCTATCAGACTTGGAGGGTCAGTTTACTCGACCCTGGCACCTACTCTATGGAATTCATACCTTCTCATATTCAGCACAACCAGGACTAAATGGCCTTCCGTAAAGCGGTAAAAGCATGGCTTTTCCCAAATTCACGAAAAGGTCCGCCCATGGCCATCTACCCTTCCCCTATGGCCTTTGTCCTATGAGAATCTGCACTAACCGGAAACCAAATCTCACTGGAAAATGATGCAATATGCCAGGAAGCCCCTCCCCCCCGCCCCCACCAGCAATCAAAATCCATACAAGGACCCTGAAAATGGGCACTCCATGTTCCACACATAGCGTCTCAAAGGACTGCCTAGTCTGAAATAAATCAACAGACCCTCACTGGCCAGGAACCACCGACCGATAACCACACTCATTCCTACCATTATGCTCACTCTCCTCTTTACATCAACAAACATTAGAACGCAGCTACACCCCTTGATCAATTCGGTCTAGCTGCACACATACCTATATCTCTCATAAAACACCTAAAAAACCTGGTAGAACGCAGCTATACCCCACAAAACAATCAGCCAAGTGGCACATATTCTCTTACCCATATCTCAAGGCAGTGAGAACGCAGACCTTGCTACGCACAATACACTGATCCCTCACATCCACTGCACCACACTTGGCATTAGAATGCAACCAACCCGGAAAAAAAACACTCAGACTGCTCACATACCAAGTGCTCCCTTGCACTATATGCTACACTACTCTTTCAAATGATGCAGACCACGGTCCCTGAGGGCGTTCAACCCACAGCGCGTTGAGATCATACCAATGGTACATAAAGCACTATAACGTAACCAAACCATTAAACCAGGTGTTCCCACCCACCCTAATGCATGCTGTCGGATGGAGTTTCCAGACATGGGAGTTCTGTAAGACCGGCAAGATGGCCAAGGACAGGACTTGGCGCACACAAGGCACAAGGAACTGCAGTTCTGAATGTGTTACTCCAAGGTGTAAAGTGCTAAAAAGGAAGTAACGGGTTTCAATGTCACTACCATGTCCTAGGCACATCAATGGCATAACTATTGTTGCCAGACACATGTGAAAAGGATCAAGTACTCCATTGTAAAGTGGTGTGTGCTACAGTAAAACAACACAAACCAATGAAAAATTTTCTCAGGGAAATGGTCCCTCCACACTGGTAGCTTGAAGGATTCACAATTGCTGAACAGATAACCAAAGCTCAAAACCAGCCTGCTTTGGCTTAAATGCAGCACTTGTGGTAAAAAAAAAGGCCAAACCTTGTTGCCCTGCACTGATATCGTTAAGGGAGGTTATTATGCTTCACAAAAACAATAAAAGGCATGGTCCATTGCCCCCATTTCAACCCTGCTGGTGTAGTGGTAGCCTAAGAGACCAAGCCAGTGCCCCAAAAGGAAATTAGTTGAGTGATCTCCTGCCTGGAGATTGGTGACAGTGTGGTTGGGACAAAATTATGCGTCGGTGGTGGATCTGGAATGTGTGCGTGCAAACATTTTGTTTGCGGGTGGAATGCCTGCAGTAACTGCTCGGTCCCCCGTTGACCGTACATTACAAACCAGGGACCAAGCAGCTTTTGTCCCCCACTGCCAATGTTCAGGATGCAGGGTACACCCCCCACCCCTCACCCTCCAAATACTGAACCTGGGAAGCAGGGGACACCCGTGCAGCCCCTGCTACTCATGCTCTGTATTTTTGTATTCAACCAAAAAGGCAACGCCCAATTAGATCAAAACGGCCATACGGTCCGTTTTATTTTCTATCTAATTGGGTGTTGCCCTCAATGGTAGCCTCCCAGAGCCAGTAAATAAGTCTGGGCAGAGGGGCTGGTATAAGGAGGGTCCACTAGTCGCCCTGCTCTGGTCCCTGTTGAATGCCCCCCACCAGCCTCCTTGCAAGAGCCTGAAACAATTGATAAGAAAAGGGTGTTGCTTTTGTAAATCATTTTGGCCAGTCAATTTCTTTTGCACGCGGCTAGCGACATCAGTTCTCGGACTGGTGTACCACACCCATTGTACACCACCTCAGAAAACCTTCACAGGCACAGACCTCCATCTGCAGACTCTTAACTCCCGCTCAGCCAACCCACATCTGCCTCCTTCTTGAAGACCTTGACCTTGACATTCTCGCTCTTAACTAGACCGGGTGCAATGCCGGCTCAGTCGCTCAGGCGGCTTCAAGGTAATCTCCAAGCCTCGACCTCACTGCACTGGCGGGGGGGGAGGGAGTTGCCTTAATCTTCCCAGAGTGGGTTCCTGCTTCCATCTTGCCCACCAAGCTCTACTCTTCCTTTGAAAGCCTGGTTTGCAAGTTGTCATCGCTCCCATCTCCACCCTGACCATTGCTACCATTTACCGGCCTCCAGGCGCCACCACCCTGTTACTCTCTGAATGGACTGATTTCTGCTCTTCCTTATTTTCATCCACCGCTAACCACCTCCTCCTGGGTGATTTCAACATCCAACTGGACTCTCCTGGCTCTGCATCCATCCTCTTCACTGACTTCTGTACTGCACCTCTTTTCTTCTCCCTTCTGTGCCAGCCCACTCACTCTTGATGCCCTCATACACTCTGTACCCTCCCCCACTAGTCACCGCTCTCTCCCGGTCAGACATTCTGGCACTGGATCTTCCCCTCCCTTAAACACTCCCTTGTGCGCCCTCTCCTGAAAAAAACCTTCAGACCCTACCTGCCCTGCCAACTACCGCCCTATTTCCATCACCCCCTTCCTGGGGAAGCTGCTGGAGAAGCTGACATTGCCCAACTCGACACTGAACTTGTTGGTGGTCTCCACAACCATCAATCTGGATTCTGAGCATCCAGAGGCACAAAAGGATCTTCTGAACACCTGTGAAGAACTGCTCCCATCTCTGGACTCCAACTCCCCACCTGTCCTCATCGATCTTGCCTATGCCTTCGACATAGTCCACCATTCCATCCTTATACAAAGGCTCGGTATCTCGGAACGGGCACTGGACTGGCTGACATCCTTACTGAGCGCTCTTCGCTAGTCATCCTGGACACCTTCTCTCCTACTTCCTTCTCCACCTGTGGTGTCCCCCATGGTTCTAGCATCTCCCCTTTTCTCTTTAACATTTACCTTGCTCTGCTTCAATGCCTCCTCTCCTTCTCCTCCAACTTCCAGTGTTACACAGAGACACAGCTCTTTATCAAACTTCCTGCTTACCCTCTTGCACCTACCATCATCCCGGACTGTATCTGCCATCCAGTCCTGGTGCACCGCCAACGATCTCTGCCTCGATGCCTGTAAAGCTGAGATCCTTCCCATTGGAATCCCTGCTCCCTCCTTCTTCCCTTCACTCTGACTTCCTCCTTGGGCTCTTACCCCTTCTTCTGAAGCCAAAAACCTTGGTCATCTTCGACTCCTCTCCTTCCTTCCTCCCACTCGAGACATTGCCAAGAAATCCCACTTTCAGCTCTTCCTTTTCAAGGGAATTCTCACTTTCGCCCAGATGCTCAATGTTACTGGAGCCCTGGTTCTATCTAGGCTTGACTATTGCAATAGCCACCTCCTGAATCTACCATCTTCCACTCTGCAACCTCTCCAGCTAATCCAGAATAGGGCAGCAAGACTTATCCTTCGCCTTAAGCTCAGGGACTGCATCTCTCCTGCCTTAAAGTCTTCACTGTGGCTCCGATCCTAACGGAGCTATTCAACACCTTCAAAAACAATGCGACTATCGCCCCATCCATGAACGAGGCGAAGATCCTAGTATTTCATAAACAAGAGAAGAACCCGGAATCCCCAAGCTCATACCGCCCCATAGCATTAATAAACTTGGATGCAAAGCTATACACCAAAATCTTGCCCAAGAGACTTACGAAAGTGCTGCCTAAATTGATTCATCAAGACCAAACGGGGTTCATCCCCAATAGAATGACCCATGATAACATCAGACGGATAACCCACCTGAGTGATAAGACAGGACACACAAGATCCGCGGCCATACTACTAGCGCTTGATGCAGAGAAAGCGTTCGAATGGTCGTTGCTATTCCACATCCTAGAGAAGATGGGCATGGGAGAAGAATATATAAGGATGATACGAGCCAACTATAATGCACATCAGCCCGGGTTGCGGTAAACGGCGAACTTTCAGACGCGATCAAAATAAGTAGAGGCACCAAACAGGGGTTCCCACTCTCCCCACTACTGTACGCAATCTTCCTGGAACCACTCCTGCAGAGGATCAGAGAAACTCCAGAAATACAGGAGATCGATATGGGGGGACAACACATAAGTCAATGGCGTCCTCAGACGACATGCTATTGGCGCTGTCGAATCCGAAGAAGTCCCTTCCCTCCCTTATGAGAGAAATGGAGACCTATGGCGCCATATCGGGATTGAAAATCAACAGGCAGAAATCCGAAATCCTAATCCTAGCAGGAAACGGCGAAGAAATCCATAGACAAACAGAGGAACTAGAGCTAAAAGTAGCAATGGGATCAAATACCTCGGTATAACTCTGGCGAACAAATTAGCAAACCTCTACACAGAGAACCTTCCGGACCTCCTAGAAAACACCAAAGGGGATTTGGAAAAATGGAACCCGCTCTCGATCTCCTGGTGGGGCAGGATGACAGTACTAAAAATGACGGTCTTGCCCAGACTACTATACACCTTCCAGGCGCTCCCCATCCAAATCCCGCCTTCTTTCTTTAAAGACCTTACCAAAGCAATAACCGCGTATATCTGGCAGAATAAAACTGAGACTATCGAACTAGACGCTTACAGCGCAGAGAGAAGTGGGGGAATGGCGCTCCACCTTTTCAAAAATACTATGAAGCGGCCCAACTGTGGGACCTTAAAGAATGGATCCCTGACAACTACCAAAAGATTTGGGAAGCACAAGACAGAGCGGTGGCAAGGAAACTACTTTGCGAACTCCTTTGGACTGGACCAGATCACAGACACCAGAATGTCCGCATCAGTGAGGTAATAAGAACACCACTAGAGATATGGAACAAATCAACTAGAAAATAAATCCTGACCATTGACCCAGCCCCCTTTATGCCAATACAAAGTACCCCGGAATTCCAATCGGGCATGGAGAAGGGCACATTCCAGAAATGGGAAGAAGCAGACTGCACAGAAGTTGGAGATCTGTTTAACAGCCAACAGATTAGATAATTCGCAGAATGGAGACAACTACTGGGTCTCACGGAAAAGGACAAATACAAATACGAACAACTATTCCACTGGCTATCCACCCCGAGGATAACACAGGCAGTAACCAGAACCCTGACTCCATTCGAAACGTTCATAATGACACACACCGGATCGAAAACGTTTGTAACTGATTTCTCAATACACCAACAGAAAACGTCAGGTGGCAATATATGAAGCGATGGTAAACAACGCTGGGGAAAGCAGTGACGAAAGAGCAATGGGAGTATGTGTGGCGCATCATTCCAAAATGGTCAAGAGCAATTCAGATAAGGGAAGCATGGATACAAATCTTGATCCAATGGCATTATACCCCCGAAAGGCTACATAAAATGCTCCACTCAGAACAAATGCTGGAGGGGCTGCAACACTGCACGGAACCGGAGACACATCCGGTGGGACTGCAATTCTGGTCAGACATAAAAACCCACATGCAAGCCATGTTCAAAGGTGCAGAAAACCTACAAGAGGTATGGATGTGTGGTATGTGGAATCCCAGAGATAGAACAATGACAAACCCCCAAAAAAGAACTTTATGGGATTCCTAACAGCGTCCTGGCTAGAAATAGCACAAAAATGGAAGCAGCAAACTCCACCGACCAACTTGGAATGGCTCAGAAGAATCTGGTCCCACATGGCAATGGAAAGAATCACGTACAGCATCCAGGGAGAAACCCATAGATTCATCAGACTGGGGAGCAACGCTGGAATACATGCAGAGCGACTATATGATACAATGGTGCCCCCACAAAATTCGCATTTTGGACATGTTTACGTAGACTAAAACTCTAGGGGTCTCGTTATAAGGAATGGGGACAATTATGCAATCCGCTGGGGGAATGAGGGAGGGAAAGAGTTAGGGACTGAGGGGCAGTCCCAATGTTGTTGGTTTTTTAAAAATTTCAATAAAATTTATTTGGAAAAAGTCTTCACTGGCTCCCGGTTGTTGCACGGATTAAATTCAAATCCCTCTGCATCATCCATAAGGCTGTCTGGGCCCAGGGACCACACTATCTTCAAATTTCTTACTAAAAATTCCCCTCTAGACCACTACGTTCCTCTGGCACCAACTTTGTGTGTAAAGTGTTTTGCTGAACTGAGGGTAGGTGGTCCTTTTCTTTCCTCAGCTGGCTCCCTCCTATGTGCCATGAGCAGGACTTTCTTAAAATCTGAAGCTCCTTAAGACTTTCATCTTTAACTCCTCATTCCCTTTTTCTCTCCTCTGCTAATCCCACAGTTGCTGTGATTGGTGTCTGGGCCCTTATGCATCATCAGGGGGTGGGGGGGAGAGGTGGCTCGCCTCCCACACCCAGTCAGCCCATCTCCTGTCTACTCTCAGCACTTGCCTTGACATACTCTGGCGAGTCGCACTTGCACCTAATGCGGCTCCAGGCCGTGTAGCACTCAACATTCCTAGCACTTAATCTGTGGCTCACACATGAGCTTGGACTCCCCATCACTTACCCCCCTCTGCCCTCTTCCTTGCTGCACTTGCACATTCTGAATACTTGCAAGGCATAGTATTTGCGTCCTTTTTTCCATTTTATTTTTTCCTCCCACTGCAGAAAATGTTTCACTTCCCTTGTTCCCTCCCTTCACCCTGCGGGTGCTTTGAAACAGTATTTTACTTGCTGTATAAGCGGCAAACGATAAATACTTGGTGGAAAATACGATTGCTTAAATGTTGCAATTTCACTATTTTCCTACTGTGGATTTCTGCATATGATGATTACAATTAATTGTATCTTGGCTTCATGTCCTTTCACAGAGGATGCAATTTTGCAGATTCACTGCAAGTCCTGCACTTACTGTATTCAGTGGAATTTCAAGGCTTGCCTAGAGTGCTTCCAGCCTGAAGATCAAATGCGGATTAAACCGGCGAGCTGGGCACTGTACTGGCAGCATTAGAGTGGAATCAAAGATGGCAGACCAGTATGATAAAAGCTTGGGCCGCCCCCACAGAGGGTTGACGAGGAGGAGAGTTTGAGGTGAGGGGGGAAGAAGTGATAGGTGGTGGTAACATCAGGAGATGGATGAGCTAATGGGCGGTGAGGGAAGAAGGGAGGGCAGTGCCCCAGTTAAACAGAACAGGAAGATTCCAGTGGCTCAGGTTGACCATGACCAATGGGTGGGGGTGGGGGGGAACAAGACCCTGGCAAGGAGACCAGAGAAAGAATAGTCGGGACTATGGAGTAAGGGAGACAGAGTTTGGAAGGAGGCAGATGAGCCCTAGAGATGAGCATGGCGAGCAGTGGCACCTGTCTGCCCCACTCCCCCACCACTGTATATTCTCACCCAAGTGGAGAAGCAGTTGGTTGAAGAAACTTCTGACCGACCCAGAGATTTTTGTGGAAACAGAACTGGTGACAGGATAGGGGAACTACTTCTGTGAAACTAACTCCACTAGGCAGCAGACTGACCAACTCTCCCATTGTTTTGCAGTGTTTTTGCCGAAAAAAAAATATATATATTTTTACTTTCTCCCACCAAATTTGACATTTGGGGTGGGAGGGTGAAAAAGACCTCACCAAAAATACGTCAGTCGTAAAACATTTTGAGCAGATAGTCCTATGAAAGGTGCGAGGCTTGAAAGGAAGCATTTTTCACTATTAGCTTTGTTCAAATTCCAGTGGTCTACTTGTTGCGTGTTCACGATTGTAGTCATGAGGCTGAACTGGATTAAAGTGCTCAGTGGGTGTTGAATATCCGACGTTGTGATTGGTATTGCCGAGAGTGGCTCAAAATGAGGACTTGGTTGCTTTGTTTTACATACATTTGCTTTAACAAAATGTCCATGAAACCATTGTTTTTATATGCCTTTTTTTTGTTTAGTGTTTTGATTAAAAGAAAGCTAATTGAAAATGAAGGCAGGCTCTGAACAATTTACTAATGGACTCTAGTCCAGTTCATGTCCGTAAATTACAGCTCTAGGCAAATTAATTTGTTCAATTATCTGAGCGCAATAGTTGTCCTGTTGTGACCGTTAAACTGTTATGTAGCGGACAACATGCAGCCTAGAACTGCTCTAGATCGTACATTATATGCAAGCACAATATACATGTACAATGAGCTAAATCATTGTTTTAGACCCTCCCGAGTGGGCACCTTCTCAGAGAACTGGATATGTGGGTGTGTTCGTTCTCGGTAGAGGGGCTCCTAGACTTTTTCTATTTCTTTTTTTTTTTCTCCACGTTCTACACTGCCCATGTGTTTGGTATGCTTATGGTTTATGTAGCAATCTGCATTTCGAGCAATTGGTGGCCAGGGAGCATGGTAGGCTGATGAACAATCATTAAATCTTCAACTTTTTGTTGCAGGTTGCTACAATATCAGCAAATGGAGATCCAGAAATTGGCAATCTGATATCTGATGCCATGAAGAAAGTTGGTCGCAAAGGTGTCATCACAGTAAAGGCATGTATATGGATTTTTATTATCCCAAATATGGGACCACAATTGGGAGTGTAATTGTTTTTGTACTTGAGTCGGTTGGTGACTGCTGCTGAGAGAGATCTCGGTGATGCAGGGGTCAAAATAAACAGTTCCTGAGTGCCAGACCTCAACCAGGAAGCAGGAGCCACAAATGGCAAATGAGGAGCTACTATATAGTGTGCCTCATTTAAATTCCATATGTGATACAAACATTTTGTGCATTTGTTAACTAATTATACTTTTTAAATATCTCTAAGGTAATTTACATACATTCCCAAACACATTAATATCACTTCTCCAGCATGGGGTCTGTCATGGATTCACTTGATCATGGATATTCCCTGTCAGGCCGGGAATCCTTGGTAAAAGAAAAACAGTTTCGGTTTCACTTACAAACTGTCCTCTGGGTCATACTGCCCCCAGCCAATGACTGCCCTCTCCCTAAGCCCCTCCTCTGGCAGCCATCTTCAGATTTTTACCGCACGTCTGCGTGTTTGGAGGCCTCCTGTTTCACGCTTGGAGCTTTTTGCGTTTTTGAACTTTTTTGCTAGGAAATTCCTATTTTTGTTCGATTGAGCCTGTGTGCTCTTTCGTTTCCTCATTTGGCAAACGGGGATCTGTTTGTCTGCGTCTTTCAATGCCCCTCAAGGGCAGGATCGTCAAGATTCCAGAAGGTTGTCGGGCCTACACTGCATGTCTGACCATATGGACGGGGGTTCCCTCTTCAAGCTCTGCTTCAGCTGCAGTTTGAGGAATGTGTTCGTGGAGGACAAGCATTCCCAGTACCTCTATTGTCTCCACCCGGTGCACAAGGAGGAAGATTGCGAGATTGGTCATGGCTTTACCAAGCGCACCATCAAGGATCAGCACAGCAGATTGGCGGCGTGGCTCAACGCCAAGGCCTCTACCCCATGTGGTTCACACGGGCATGCCTTACCCAGATCCAGCCAGTCAGAGCAGGCTTCGAAGTCCTTTGAGGGCGCTCCATCCCTACAGGCCCAAGGCAAGGATAAGCGCTGCAAGTCTGTTTCTGTCAGGGTCGTCACGCAAGCTGGGCCCGCAACGAGAAGGGCGTGCTCATCTTCTCCATTGGCCTCTATCTCCAGCCATCGCTCAAGTTCTTCATCGGCGAGGATGTCCGCTAACCCTGGGAAGCTGCGTGAGAAACCAGAGAAGGCCAAGTTGAGGGGTTAAGGTGTCAGACCTGCCTATAAAGGCCCAGGTGATCCAGGCTAAATCGTCCTAGACTATCTAGTTGGTGGCGGCTGCTGTTTCAAAAGCGAAAGGGGTTAACACGGTCGGTCCAGGGTGCCCTTTCTTCCCGGGCGGGAGGCTTCGGCCAAACAAGTGGAAAAGACCTTGGCGAAGAGGATGCCGCCCTAAGCCAGAGACCAACCCCTTGTGACACAAAAAGGAGGATTGGGGGGGGGGGGGGGGGGTGGAAGTGCTCCAGGGCACAGATTTCTTTTTCCGACGAAACGCTGACTGAGTCTGGCAAGGACAGCCACCCTACTGGGTGACTGACAGCTAGGCTGGAATGAATGGGAGAAACCTGCATAAAAGGTGAGGCTTTTTGGCTTGGAAGGCAGTCGACCACTGAATGAAGGAACCGAAGAAGAACTTGAAGAGGACTCCTGCTGCAACTCCTGGACCGTTGGTTTTTCTAGTGAAGCCCTACTGCTGTGCTGGAACTCCAAATTCGTATCGACGGAGAAGCCCCTGCAAGGATGACTTCTCCCCTTGAGTTGGTGGGACCAATCCACTCCAAAGTAAGTCATCTGGACATCCTCTCAAAGCTGGTTGAGTACCCACTGCAGTCGCTGCTGGAACCGGATAGCCAGGGAGAGGAACACCAGTTTGTGTGCATTGCTTTTAAGCTGACCCAGAGTTTAGGAAGATACTTCGGACTCCCAGGAAGCACGACTGACCGAGCCGGAGCCCCCTCGACGCGGGACCCCAGATGCAAGGAAAGCCCATCTTGACAGCTAGGAACTACAGTGTTGCTATTTGAGGTAGACTCAAGGAGCTGAAACACCGAACAGCCACTTGTTTGAAGATTGCTGGTTGTGAGCAGTGACTGTCCCATTGCAGTGCAAGAGTCCCCAGAAGTCCTTCCTCTTGTCCCCACGACTGAGACCAAAGAACAGCGAGATGTGCAGAGCTGCACTGGAACAGAAGCCATCTGCTCCATTTCATCTTCAACCTAAAGGTACTGTAAAGTCTAAGAGAACTTACCTCTTGTTGTGTAGCCTCTTGTCGTTGTTGGAGACTTGCTTGATTGCATGTGAAGAGTTGCTTGCAGCTTCTTTACTACGCACGCCTAAACAGCTTGTGACCCTACTTAGAAGAATTCAATCTACAAAGACTTTTAAAACATTGTGCAAGACTTTGTACCTAACTCTGAAAAGTGCTTCAGTTTCACCTAGACTTTTGCTCAATTGACTTTGGCTTAGCCTGGCTCCCTGAATGACTCTTCTTCCCTCTTAGAATGTTTTTGGTCTTCCTTCCAGGAAAGAGTTAACTAACTTTGCATTTTTTTTTCTTTGTTTTTTTTACAAAAGTACTTGCCTGCTTTTAAGAAATGTGCGAGATCTCTTGTGTCATAATAACCTTTCTCTTTGACAAACTCTTAAACCTGATTCTAAATGCAGCAGTGTCCCCAGCACCCTAACTATTGAAGTCACCTTAGGGTGTAGGTAGTGTCTGTGGGCCATCCCAAAAGGGTACTTCCTGATTTAGAAATATTAAGAGTGTATTTGAGTGTTACTGTTATATTGCCTCCTTCCGAAGAAGGCTTATTCTAAGTGACTGATAAATACATTTATAATTGTTTATTCAAGAAACCTTGTGTTTAAGTGTTTATTTGAATACTTGTCACTGTGAGTCTGTGTAACTCCCCTACAGCTCACATTGACCCCTCCTGAGATAAGCCTGGCTGCTCAACACAATAACAACCTGTGTAATACAGGCTTATACCAAAGGTTTGGTACTTATTGCCAGGAGGTCAGGGTTGTTGTAGTGCACCCAAAGGGTACTGCATACAAGCGTGCCTAACCATGACCAGGCGTTATGGTACAAGATGGCCCTGCTAATTGAATTCATCCCTGAAGAGAACTGGGTAGAGGCTCTGGAGATCCTCCAGGAGGGGCAAGGTGGTTCTGACCACGGCATCACTGTGGCCGTGGAACTTGCAGGCACAGGGTTCCAGCAAAGTGGGAATGGGGTCTGCCTCGGTCGCCGTGGCTATTTAAAGGCCACCCACTTTAGGCAGGAAGTTCAGGCGAGTGTCCTGGATATGCCGTTTGACAGGGACAATCTCTTTGGAAAGGCCGTCAATTAATCGCTGCAGGCCATCGAAACCGACAGACGGCCCGTGCCCTGGGCACACTACAACAGCTCCATCTTTTCATGCCTCAGGAGGGAAGTCCGGCATATCATCGAAAGGTTTCGGCAGAGGATCTTCCTCGTACCACCAATCCTCCCGTTCTACGACCCAGGAGGATTACTGGGGTTGTTCCTAGGCCTTAGGAAGTGGCCACCGTTGTCAAGGCTCCCAAGACGGCATGCAGGCCTCCAAGCAGGACTGAACTGGCCAAGGCGTCTGGCCCCCACCCCTGCATCCTGGTGGGAGGCCGGCTGGCAAACTTCTTCAGCGTGTGGTAAAACCTCTCCACCGATAGCTGGGTGCTGGATGCTCCCTCACACGAACACTCTTTGGCGTTTCAGCTAAAGTGTCCGCGGATAACTCATCCCCCAGCTGCGGCTGGAGGTTCCAGTCATGTTAAAATACAGGGTGATAGAGCTGGTCCCAAAGTGGCTCTGGAGTTTACCCCAGATACTTCTTAGTAAAAAAAGGCCGGGGGCTGGAGTCCCATTCTCGACCTACAATGACTCCAGTACATAAAGTCCCAAAAATTCAGGATGGACGCGTTGCAGCATGTGCTCGGCCAACTGGTAGAGGGAGACTTCTGTCGTCGCTGGATCTAGAGGATGTGTACTTCCACGTCCCCATTCACGAAAAACACAAGTTACTATGCTTAGTCATACAGGGGAAGCACTACCAGTTCAAGGCCCTTCCCTTCCGACTGAAGTCGGTGCCCAGAGTCTTTACAAAGCGCCTGGCACCAATGGCGGCCTATCTGCGCCTACAAGGGATGCATGTGTACCCGTACCTTTACGACTGGCTCATCCATGCCAAGTCCAGGGAGATGGCAGTCTATCACACAGAGGACCTACTGACGAATCTGGGATTATCCGTAAACTATACAAAGTCTTGCTTGATTCCATTGCAAGACACTCTGTTCCTGGGGTCCAGACTGAACACTGTCTCCTGCATGGTGGGTCTCTCGGAAGACAAGATGGCGTCCATTGTGGGCAACGTGCAATGACTGTTGGCACTGAAAATCGCCACAGTGAGGACCATCAAGTCGCTGCTCGGCATGATGTTGTGTATCTACCTGATCAGACTCTGCAGGTTGTGGTAGCGACCACTTCAGGAGTTCCTGGACGCTCGTTGGTCCAGATTGTCCTCGATGAGGAGTTCCGTTGAGTGGTAAGGTGGTGAGGCGTGCGCGCCAACAACGCTGGTAGGACGGATTTCCAAAGTCATCCTTACCAGGACACTGTCACCACGGACGCTTCCCTGGAGGGATGGGGAGCACACACCAGATATCTCCACGCCAGAGGCCTGTGGCTACCGGTGGAGAGGTATCTCAACATCAATGTCCTGTCGCTGCGGGCAGTGTTCTGGGCCCTGAAGTTGTTCTTTCCGTCCCTCAAGGGTAAGGTGGTGAGGGTCTTCATGGACAATACCACCACAATGTTCTACATCAGGAAGCATGGGGGCACCAGGTCCCAGCGCTCTCCAGAGAGGCGCAGGAATTGGGATGTTCCTCATTCATTGTCACCTGGCGGGTGAACACCATCGCTGACTCCCTCAGCAGGGAACTACGCTCTTGCCATGAGTGGGAGCTTCAGCCGGATCAAGTGGACAGTCTCTTCCTCAAGTGGGGCAAATAACACAAATGCTAGAGATTTGCCAGCTGGTTCCACCAGCCGAAGAGCATGGTGGACACGTTTTCCTTCCTGTGGTAAGGCCTGTTCCTGTACGCGTTTCCTCCGTTGCCCCTCCTGCTGCAAGTCATCAATCGGCTCGGTGCTGATGCAAGATGATCCTTATCAGCCCGGCGTGGCCAAGGCAGATTTGGTACCCGGACCATCTAAGCCTGTTAATGTCGCCACCAGTGGTCACGGATCTGCTCACCAGAGGAGGTGCAATCTTGGGTCACGACTCAGGATCGCTGAACCTGAAGGCTTAGCTCCTGCAGCCTTGAGTTTGGTGGGTACGCGCTTCCGGCATACTGCAGGGAGGTCCTTTCCAGGGCCAGATCGTCATTGACTCTTAAGTGCTACGGGCACAAGTGAAAGCGCTTTGTGACATGGTGCCGGACACAGAGGATCAACCCTAGGTCACGGCCCCACAGATCCTTCAATACTTATTGTCCTTGGCCAAGGCGGGGCTGGCGCACGCCTCCAAGGTGCATCTGGCGGCTATCTCCTGCTACACCAGGTCTCCGGGACGGTCTTCTCTTTGATCGCACCGTCTGGTCAAGGAGTTCCTTAAAGGACTCTTCTGATTGGTCCCGCCAGTGAAGGTGCCTGCCCCAGCGTGGGAACTCAACGTGGTTCTGAGGCGGCTCATGGGGGGAGGGGAGGCGTGGAGGGGGCCTTTCGAGCCTATGCATCGAGCCCCTCTCATACCTTTTGTGGAAGACTGCTTTCCTTGTGGCCATCATCTCTGCCCGGAGAGTAGATCCAGGCCCTGTCCTGAAAGCGGCCTTATCTGACTTTCCACGATACAAAGGTGGTGCTTCGGAAGCACCCCTCCTTCATGCTGAAGGTTCAGTCTAAATTCGATCTCAACAAACCTTTTGGTGTGGCCTGTTTTCTGACTCCTTCGTCGCCGGCTGAAAGGACTTTGTACTCACTGGATGGGGCGCGTGCGCTGAATGTGGCTCACATGAGTTTCCGGAAGACATCTCAACTTTTTGTGCGCTTTGGTCCTGTGAACCATGGGAAGGGCTTGTCCAAGGCTTGCATCTTCATGTGGCTTTCCGGCTGCATCACTCCTCGTCACCGGTTGGCAAACCGACTGCTGCCTGGCCGCCCGAGAGCCCATTCTACCAGAGCGATGGCTGCGACAATGGCATTCCTGTCTAGTGTGCCCCTGCTGGTCAACTACAGGGCTGCTACGTGGTGGTCTACGCACACCTTCACAATATTCTACTGCGTCGACATAGATTCCAGAGGAGTCCAAGCAGTGCTGCGCAACCTGTTCGCTTGAAGGTGAGCTTGGTGAGGAGGTAAGAGATGCTTAATGTTGAGCCTTGCCACCTCTGTGGTTGTGCATGTGTGTACTGCTATGTATTCTTTCTGAGCATGTGAATCCATGCCAGACCCCATGCTGGAGAAGGAACAAGTTACTTAACCTGTAACTGTTGTTCTCCAGCATGGGTCTGGCATGGATTCACATGCGAACCCTCCCGCCTATCCCTCTGCGGCTCTTCTCTTGGTCCTACTGCCACTTTACGTGCTACCAAATCTGAAGATGGCTGCCAGAGGAGGGGCTTAGGTAGAGGGCAGTCATTGGCTGCGGGCAGTATGACCCAGAGACCTGTGATTGGTTGTTAGGAGAAAGACAGTTCAGAAGTGAAACTGATTTTGTTATCTTTACCGAGGATTCCCAGCCTGACGATGGAGTAATCGTGAGCATGTGAATCCATGCCAGACCCGTGCTGGAGAACAGTTCCAGGTAAGTAACTGGTTCCTTGTTCGTTTTTGCCTCTGGCTCCAGTGTCTGGAAATGCAGGATGTGAAGGAGGTTCCTGAAACTCCCCTGTCCTTTGTCTCTAGGAATGCCTGAATACAACTAGTCCTGATTGGCTGGCTTTCCTTTCAGGACAGCCACCCTGCTGTGTGATTGACAGCCTAGGCTGTGCATGAATGAGAGAAACCTGCTTCAAAGGTGAGGGTTTTGGGGCTAGGAGCAGGGTGGACCACTGGGAGAAACACCCTAAGAAGAAACTGGACAAAGCTTGCTGCATCCTCCTGGATCTTTGAAATGCCCAGTGAAGTCCTGCTGCTGTGCTGAAACTCCTTTTTCAATTCGACAGAGAAGCTCTGGAAGGGACAACTTCAACTCCACTGGACCATCTTCCCTCACTGGCTGTACTTCTTGGTTGCTGCAAGAACTGAGTGCCAGGGATCAAATCGTCTGTAGTCTAGTGCAACTCTGAAATCCGGCTAGTCTCTGAAGGACCCTCCAGAAGCAGGATGACCAGAGCTAGAGTCCCCTCACCAGAGTGCAGGACTCGAGGAGTGAAGGGAGCCCAACCGGTATCCAAGATCTGCAACGGTTCTGATTGCTAAGTGCTGAACCGAAAAGAGCCCGTAGCTACCGATGGCCTCCCAAGTTCCACCGCTGGAGCCCTCCAGACGTCCTCCCTCTGGTGCCCACCACTGAGACTCGGGAACACAAGGTCTGCACCGCTGTAGCAAGACAGAATCCAACTGGACCACCCTTCAAACCAGAGGTACTGTTAAGACTTTCGGTACCTACCTCCTTGTCTTTTAGCTGTGCTTTTCTCAGTTGGAAATTGCAGTGGCTTACTTTAGAGTCGATTCCAACTCTTTGCACCGGCTTAACAGCTTGTGACACTAAAAGTGATTTTCTACCAACTCTAACTTTGTGAAAGACTGTTTCTAATCTAAGAAGTGCCTCAGTTTAATGGACTGTTTCAAATTGTCTTTGGCTGTGCTGGCTCCCTGAAGACTCTTCTAGCCCGTTCACTTTGATATTGTGTGTCCCTCATACTTGATAACATTTAGACTGTTATTGCTTGGGGAAGGCTTGTCTAGATTTCATTGGACGATTTAGTCGTCTTCACATATACCGACAACCTGTTTAACCTTTTCCTTACTTAACACTTTCCTTTCTGCAACCTCAGAATCTGCAAAGTAACTAGTGTGATTATATAAATGCCATTACTGTCCTTGTGAATGAAGTCCCCTCGGGGTGTAGGAAGCGTGTAAGGAGCATATCCAAAGAGTATCCATTAACTTGTTCTGATTCAGATAAGTATTTCTAAAGTGTATTTACATTGTTACATTAATTGCCTTTTTTTAAAGAATGCTTATTTTAAAATTGGTGTTAAATAAATATTTATAACCTTGAGTATAAGTGTTACTTGGCTACTTGTATTTAAGAATTGCATTGCTACCGCTCAAATTTACCCCTCTTGAGATGGGCCTGGCTGCTCAGGTACACTATCAACGTGTGTAGTACAGACCTATACCAAAAGGTGGTTTACCTAATACCAAGCAGATAAGGGTTGTGTAGTCTCACATTGTGACTGCATCAATTATTACCTAACACTATAACAAATGATTGTAATTACTCTGAACTGTGTTCATGAATTGTATTATTCTTTACTTGCGGTTTACTCACCTTAAGTATTGCATTTGTTTTCTATTGTGTTGATTAGTTTAAATAGTACTTACCTGAATAACGTTACCTTGTGTATATAAACCTATATCTATTTCACTATGTGTGTACGTTTCTTTTTGCCTATGTATTTGCTGAGTTCCTTGTACTTAACTACAGCTCACATCTCCCTCCTAAAATAGGCCTGGCTACTCTGCCATACGACCAAAACCTTTAGTACAGACTTCTACTAGAAGTTGGGGCTTGTATACCAAGGGTCAGATAGCACTGCAAGCTGAGCGCTCGTTCTGACATCAGTGCACAGCCTGCTAACGCAGGTTTGAATCCTGGCAGTGCCAACTCAGCCTTTCATCCTTCTGAGGTCGATAAATCGAGTACCACCCAGTGGGATAATTATATCAACTGTTTTATAAAGTCTTACCGCAGGTAGAGTTTAGGAAAACCTGCCCTAACAAGATGTACCTGCCGGGCTGTGCCTGTTTCACCTTTGTACTCACTACTGGTTTAGTAGTGGCATGGGGCAGAGTAGACTCTTTAGCAACTTCTCATCTTTGTATTCCTGTAGAGATGTAGTCCTTTGGTCACACTGGCACAATCCAATCACAAAGTATGTCCCATTTACCTTGAGCCAGTCGCTTCCCAGTTCGCAGAGCTATCAAGGGTGGAGCAAGGTGTGTGCCTTTGTCCTCAGTCTTGTGAAACAGCAAGGAGCACATCTGAATTTCATGAAATTGTAACTTATGTACTGCAAAGCCCACCCATTTCATAATTCTGCCATGCTTTGGGTGACTAACGTCCTACTGTTGTAACTAAGACCACTGGCCGAAAGCCCAGAGCACTTTAGATGCTATGTCTTTCTTTGATGGCCTGGAATTAATTCCAGATATTTTCAGCCTTTGTTTACTCAACAAGGCGTTGACCTCTCAAACTTCCATGTGTCTCACTAAAATCATGTACAAGGTGGCTGAAACTTTTTAGTGTTTTCACCCATTTTCTTCTAGAGCTCGCATTCTGCATATACTAGGAACCTTAGCAGAATCATGCATAATGTGCCCTGCCCCAAGGCTAGGCTATATAGTAGGAACGATTTTCTTTTCTTTAGACTTCTGCTTCACCTTCATGAAAAGCTTCCTCTGATCTACTGCAGCTTTAAGATGGGCAAATCAACATGTAATGAAATTGTGTAAGGTTATACATTGTATTTTGTTTTGTAGGATGGCAAAACTCTTCATGATGAGTTGGAAATTATTGAAGGCATGAAGTTTGACAGGGGTTACATCTCTCCATACTTCATCAACACAGCAAAAGGTAAGTAAACCAAGCAGCTGATGGCTTCTGCCCGCCAACCCGCACTGCTTCACCCCTCCGTTCATAGCTTATTAAGCAGTGCTGTACAGTAAGCAGAACTATTACTTCCACATCTTACTGTTTTTGGACTACTTCTGGGCATTACCCAGTTAATCTGATTGTCTAGGACACCCAATATGGATCAGTGCTCCCACTGGAAGACTTGCCTGTAATTCTTCTTTACAGCTCATCAGCTGATGGGGAATGTCTGTAGATGGAGAATAAACATTTATATATCGCTAGTAGTATAGACATGTAAAGAAAAGATGACAAGGAGGATTAGCACTTACCTGGGCCGAAGATGTGCCAAGGATACCACATAGAAACAAAGGAAATAAAGCCTCTATGATCTGCAAGTTAAAAAAAATAACAGGAGAGCTCATCCAGGAGGGCCCAACAAGCCAAGTAAATAGGCTGTGGAGCTCTCCATGGTCAAATTGCTAGGTAAAGGAGACCCTAAAAAATAGTCGCTGGTAAAAATAATTCACAATGTACCCAAAAAGAGACTGTATATTCCAAAAGATAGCAATGCTAAAATGTGTTTTCCAAAAAAGTAGAATTTCCATGAGTTATTTTAATTTGAAAGTGATTTTTCCTTACGAGTTTTTTTAATTGTGCAGTTCTTTTGTGTGCTTTTGGGTTGACTATCTGTATCTTGTGACAGCCCTCCTAAAAGTGAAGTCTGGTTGCTCTGTAACATTACCAAGGTAAGCCTGGTTTAACTTGCTGGTAAATGATAGATTGGTTGTTTCAACCAGATGACGCTTATAGGAATTATCCCCAAAAAGCATGAAAGGGGAAAACCCTCAAACTTCTGCAACGGTTTGACTTCATAATTTATGTCTGTGTTTCCACAATGTACTACAGATGAGAATAAAGGATGATCCTATAGGTTATTAAACCTATTGGTTTAATAACCTTGTCCTTAGTCTGGGGGAGATGCATGCATTAGGATGAAGTGATAAAGTGCTCCCAGCATTCCCACCATCACCACGCTTCCCTCAACTCCCCTTTAGTCTGTTTCCACGGCGAGCAGGTACCCTTTTGTTCATGGAGTACTCACTGGTATGGAGAACCTGTTTGAAATACTTAAAATGCTTAATGCTACTGTGATCCGGGATCAAAGACTTGAAGGCCAGTGAGATTACATAAGGCTGTTTTAACTTTAAGCAAGGAAACTAGTGTGTCCTGTGTATGGTCATGGACTCCAGGATGGAACTCTGGGCATCCATGGGTCACATCTAGCGGATGTGTGAAGGGGTGTCTCAGATTCTGGGTCTATATCCTGAGTGTTTGTCTTAGAAGATTTCACCAGTTGGGTGGCCGCGCAATGTGGCACAGTGTCTGATTGGAGGCTGGCTTTGAATGCAGACCACAGCATTTGTGTAAGAATAGTAGGTATTCTCCAAGACCTATAACTGCTCCAACATAATCTTACTTGCTGTTGAGCCGCTTGGCATCCACCTGTTCGGTTTCAATTGAGGCTGCAACTTCTAGATCATAAGTGGCTGCACTGTGTGCTCTGGCACTTCTTTGGTGGATCTAGCAACAGCGTCTGGGGGCCGCCGCGTGTACCCTGCTCCTTCACTGGCCTGTAACGTTTCTCTGACATTACTGGAGGCTTGCTATGCTGCATAGACTAGCATTGGACACATAGGAAGTCCCTGCCTATGTTCTCAAGACGCCTTTGACTGAAGTACTCCTCCCTTACCTGAGAATCATCAACAGCACCCTAACTCGAGGCACCTTCCCCTCAAGACTGCAGACAAATCCTCATGTTTTTCAAGAAACCAACAGTGAACCCCGACGTAATCAGTAACTACCCTCCTATCGCCTATCTTCCCTTCCTAGGTAAAATCCTTGAGCAAACCGTAGCCACGCAACTTCTCCAACACAATGAAGCCAACAGCCTCCTTCAGTTCTACCAATCTGGCTTCAGACCCAGATGTAGAACAAACGGCTACCATCAAGGTGATGGATACCTTTTCAAATCCTTGATTGCCATCCTTGTGTCCTGGTTCTCCTTGACCTTTCAGCATCATTTGACACTCACTGAAAAGCTACATCACCACATGAGGGATCAGCAAGATAATCCTTAGCTGATTTGAATCGTACCCTGCTAATCGACACTAGTTTGTACAAATGGATTTCTTGAGATCACCAACTCTACCCATCCCCTGTAGAGTCCCGCAAAGAACCATTCTCTCGCCTGTGATCTTTAATCTTTACAAGGAACTGCTTAGATTCTCCCTCCTCCCCCCCCCCCCCCCCCCCCCACAACCCCACAATCATCTCTCTCTCCACACAACTTCCACCAATATGCAGATGACACGCAGCTCTAACTCAAGATATATTCTGAAGACATCCAGACTAAAAAGGCTGCCTCTCATTGATCCAGTCGTGGATGGCCAGTGCTTACCTGAAGCTCAACCCCTCCAAGACTGAATTACTACTGCTGACCAAAAACACCAAACTCCCAGATCTGGCTCCGATATGCACCTTGAGGGTTTCACACACCAGTTGGCCAACTGTGCCGAGTCTCTTGCGTTTTGACGTCGACCGACACCTCTCCTTCAAGCAGCACATAGCAAGGAAGACGCAAAAGGCTTGGTACTGGCTTTCTGTCCTGTGGAAATCAAGCCCTTCATCCCAAAAAACTTCAGATCTGCTGTCCAAGCCTTGTTCCTCTTCCACCAGGATGGTGGCAGTGCCATCTTGGAAGGCCTTCTGGCGACTACCCTGGGTCCCCTAGGATGTGTGCTGCATGTTGCAGCACGACTCGTCAAAGGACTCTTCAAATTCGACCATCACCTGACCCTCGTCTAACTGCACTTGCTCCTGCTGCAAGCCTCCATCTTCAAATCCTGCTGCATCTAACAGGCTGTCACCCTGAAGTTCCCAAGCTACCTCACTCAAACTCAGCATTTCCGGAGACCTATGATACACCAGAAGTAAGGACTTGCGTAGACTTTTAGTCTGCTGGTGCAGGAAGGAACAAATGGAGACTGGCTTTCTGTCGCTGCCCCCAAGACTCTGGAATCTCCTCCCCATCAACACCTGACTCGCCCCCTTGCTTCTAGAGTTCAGAAGGAGGAGCTCCAGGCCCTCCTCTTCAAGGAATGGCTCCTCCAACACCTAGGTCCATCCACTCCTCACCATACCTGAGACTGGGTGACCGATTCCCACGGTTTCCTACCCTGGTTACTTGTAGACCCCATTGTTGAGAATTACCTTCCCTCCCTTGTTGGAGCCCCACTCCCTTGTTTGTCTGCTCACTAACCTTGATTTTCACCCTATGATTGTAAAACGCTCTATTGCTTCCAGACGCTAGGTCTGCGCTTAATAAATACTCTAATAATAGTGCAAACTGAGCACAACTCTGGCTTCTGGTTACTCTGCCAATAGTTTGACATCCCCTTTTCACCAGATCTACAGGTTTGATTGGGTTTAGTGCTTTGGCACTTAGATGAATTGTGACACCCTGATCGAACAGTACTGCCAACTGAGTCCTAAAGTACTTTAGTCACTATCCCGAGCGACTAATTTCTTTTTAAATTTTTTCTTTTGAGGTCAAAAATGTGAGTTCCAGGATGCCTACCTTTTATTGAGTGAAAAAAAGATTTCCAGTGTCCAGTCAATTGTTCCAGCCCTAGAAATAGCCAACGCCAATCGTAAGCCTCTGGTCATCATTGCTGAAGATGTTGATGGTGAGGCTCTCAGCACTCTTGTGTTGAACAGGTATGTGTTTTTGTGGTTGTTTTTAACCTTGCCCTTACGAATTGAAAGCATGATTGCTGCCAAATCAACTTAGTCTGTGCTAATTAAATAACATGGGGATTTTTTCTTTGCAGGCCAATAGTTCTGTTGCCTAACTTAATTGAGTGTACAAAACAAAATACATAGCATTAAAGTAAAATAAGCATGTTTTTTAACTTGGTATTCAAGGTCATAATTCTGATCTATGGAAGGTGGCTTGACTTTTTCATTGGACACCACAACTACTCAGTAACAAGTGTGCACACATAAAACACTTTACCTTGTCTCGCTTGATTGTGTATATAATAGTGAGAGTCAAAGGTCTGTTAGTACAATTTTGAGAGAGGGGTTCTCTCATTGTGCCTATTGCTTAATTTCTAAAGAACTGTCAGAAGCATTGTTGAAACCTGTGACTTTTGGACACAAGGCCATATTCATCGTAGGGTTTGAACTTCTAAAGAACTTGTGACTGGTCCCCATCATTTTACTGCATCTACATTGCTTACCTGCATTGCCTGTAAAGTTACTGGATGTCTAAGTTCATGGTGATTGTATATTTTTGTATTAGAGTATTATGTGATAGTATTTCAGTGTGTTCTAAAGGCCTGAATAAAAAACAGAATTTCATAACTGACTCTCTTAAGCTCAATTGTGCCATTCTGTGTGGACTCATTGAGGGCCCCTGATCAGGCACACACTCGTAAGACTAAGGTTTGACTGATCGCCACACTAACTTGATTGGGTTTTGGCTAAACTCCAGAACTCCCTGTTCACTAACTAGTGGGGTCTCCTAAAATCAGTCCACTGGGCCAGATTCTAGAAATCCATCTAAACAGGCAGCAAAGCCTGTTACATGTGAACTCTCCCTACTGCACACAAGGAGGACAGAGGAGATCTGTATGCAGGCATCTGACAAGCATCTATAGTGGATCAACCAAATGCTGGATGCATACACCAATAATCTCACCTCAGGGGAAGAAAGTAAATGGCCAGTGTACAATAGTTTTTCTTGTTGCATATACAATCATTCAACAGTCCTTGTTAACATCTCACTAAAAACAAAACCTCTCGTATTTCATATAATGCACAGGAGGGTCACAATTCCGCTAGTATGGTGGACTACTTTTAGTGTGTTTTGTGTTTTTTTTGCCTTTTTTCGTTTGCTTGTTGTTTATTGGGTCTTCTGCCATCGTAGGCAAGAAAGATCCTGGGTGAAGTTTTGTCTTTGGAGGGAACCCTTTGTTTCCCGCCGAGGCTACGGAGTGTCTGAAGGCAGGAAGGGAGGGAGGAGTCTAACTCTGCAGCCCTTTGTCTTCCACCTTGCCTGAAAGGAACCAGTTTCCCACTTGGGGTGGCTGGCTATCCTGATTTGACAGCCAGCCACCCCTTCCTGTAAACTGCAGGGAGAGTTTGCAGAAGTTATGCTGTAGTTCCTGATAAATATTTCGGTCCTGGAAGCTGCTGACCAGTCTACCACTGGACCCAAATCCCAAGAGGAAGATTAATGTTGGGTAAGATTTTCATATTGATGATGGATCTTCCTGACCTGTGTCAACCCCAGAACATTTTGCTTTGATTGGTTAACTATTTTACCTTGTCCCTAGGTGAAGGGGAATCTGCCCCTCCCCTGCACCCCTCTCTCACTTATTCTTTTACTATTTTTATGGGTGACCTTTTTATGTCTCCATAGTGTATGGTTGAAGTTATAGTTTACTACAACGTTTGGGCTTAGGCTGGGTTGCCCCTTTGGGCTCCCCTGTTCATTTCTCTTACATTTCCTTGGGTGAACTACTGTTCCAAGTAGTAAAGAGTGATTTTCAGTCCCTTTACATTTTGTAGAAGTGAGCCAGCACACCCCACCTTATGTGGAATGCTGGGGAGGGATGCAGTGTATGCCTTTTCTTACCTGGTAACATTTTGTTAACAATTGCAAGTTTCTTTGAATGGTTGGTGGGGAGTAATTACTCTTTATGACTTTAGTCTTCATTACTCGCTGGCTGTTAATTCAGCCTCATGATACACAGAAGGGCCACCATAAACTGGTGGGCTTCTTCTTTATTTGCCATTTCTTGTGCGCTTGCTGTTTCTGATGTCTTTGCCCTGCCATTCTAGTTGGGAACAACCCATTGGACGTTTTTATCTCCAGGAATCCTTTGGATTCCCTGCCCAGGCTCCAGTGTCTGGAAAGGCAGGAAGTGAGGGAGGATTCAAACTCTACAGTCCTTTGTCTTCCACCTTGCCTGAAAGGATACCACTCCCAGTGTGGGGTGGGGGGAGGAGGGGCTGGCTGTCCTCATTGGACAGCCAGACCACCCTGCAGAAGTTCTGCTGTAGTTCCTGATGATAAATACTCCGAACCTGGAACACTGCTGACAAGTAGACCACTGGAGCTGAATCCGAAGATGAAGAAAATACATCTGTAGTGATTTCCAGAGAGCCTGCTGTGTAACCAGAGCCTGATGCAACCCTTCCTTCCAATTGACCTGGGGTTCCGAATGTGACGACTCCTACCCAGGGGCTGGTGAGATCCACTAGTCTCAAGAAGACCTGCATTTTGGGCCATCCCACGATGTGCTGCAACCCACCAATACCCTGGGACCTTGAGTCCGAGTGCAGTGCATGGTCTTCCGAAACTTTGGACTCCTGCTCGACCTCCAGAGACACTAATCTAATCCCTGAAGCCCCCCCTCACCAATGTGCAGGACCAAGAGTGAAGAGAATCCGACCAGCGATAATCATTCTTCATCTGGCTGCTGTAAAAAAAAAAGGCGCCAAATCCAGAGCCGCAAAAAAGAAAACTTTTGCTGGAAGCCTCCTATGACTGCTGCTGCCAGTTCCCATCCAGTGCCCAGTTCTTTCGTCCACAGTCCAAGAATCCAGGGATCGGGTCCTGTGTTGCTGCATCCTGAAGGCATTCACTCCGAAGCTCTTTCCTCCTAAGGTACTGTGTGAGATTGTCCAATACTTAAGTCTGGTTTGCATCCTGTGAGGCTGAGCGGGTGAATAGTGTGGCTGGTAGTTTGCCCATACCGCTAGCCCAGGCCGACTGCTGCAATGCATATAGGGAGCCTTCTCTGAAGTCATGAACACTTTAACTAACTCTGAAGCTAATACCTTTTAATAAGATATCCTCTGGAACTTTGACTTATCTGCAACTAAAACCCTACAGCTGACGCCTAGAGAACTATGGTCCCTCTTCTGCCTCTGAGAGAACTGCAATAAACTAGGGAACGACTGGATAAAAAAGGATTCTGCCTTGAACATATAACACGTGTAAAAGTACTTACTTGCTAAAGAAGTTAGTGTGATAACTGCATCTATGCTGGTCAGATAGCACAGCGAGTAGAGCGCTCTCTTTGACATCGGTGCAGTGCCTGACGACGCAGGTTCGAATCCCGGCAGGGCCAAACTCAGCCTTTCATCCTTCCGAGGTCAATAAATGAGCACCATACACTGTGGGTAATAAGCAATGCTCAGATGGCTGACGGTTTGTAGCGCTAAGTAAATGAATATGATCTCCCCATGATGCCTTGATTGATAGGACTACAGCTCCCGGAGTTGTCCCTGTTCACTATAACTAGGTTGGCCTCCTAAACTCTCCACCAGGCCAGAATTTAGAAATCCAGTGCAACACTGTGCAGCCGACTGATGGCCCTTGGACCGACCAGCTCTAAATTGGGCTACGGCGTCTGAAACGTCAGTGCCGCATTTTATGCCCAGATGTGTGGTAGTCGTCAGCCCGTTCTACAAGTCACCTTCCTGCCAAGTTTCAGCTTTCCAGCATCAAGGGATCCTTCTCCTGCTGTCTCCTGTGTGCGGTGACTGTTGCTGCAACAAGCGTTGCTCTGTCTGGGAGAGCACCCTGAAGAATCCTGCATCAGTGCCTGCTGCATTTCTGCATCGGAAAGGCTTGCACCCACAGCTCCTGGGCCTCTTCTACTGGATGAAACAGTGGGAAAACCTACCTCCAGCGGCTCCCAATTTTTCCTAGAGTCCCACCTTGAGGCAAGTCTTTTGTAAACTATCCCAGTGGTTTGTAGAGCCCCGCCCCAACTCTTGGAATCAGTCTGTACTACTGCTGGAACTTTGGTAGAGTGGCGGAACAGTCAGGCTTATCTTAAGAGGGTGATGTAAGCTGTAGTGAAGTACACTGAACCCGGTTAGGCATGCACCTCAAAGAAGCACTTGCACTTACTTTATTATATTTACACCAGAACACTTTGGAATACTTTAGAATACACTTCAAAGCACACTTTCCTTGCATGGTAAAGGCCATAAATCTGCCAACACATACCAGAAAGTAACTTAAATAAGAAGCAGCAATCTAATGGACCTGGTTAAGGTCTAGATAAGGGGACCCAAGCAGCTGCTTGGGTCTGAGGTAAGGGAGGAGGTACCCTGGACACATCTGGGTGCCCTCTAATGATCTGGAGCGACTTCACGCATCAAGGTAAGCAATACCCTTTTCCCCACAGTTCCTTAGGATTGAAGATGTTGTGGCTGTGCTGGACCCGATCTCTGGATTCCTTGGTCTGATGACGAAAGCCATGACAACAGACGGGATCTCTCAGCAGCAGTCTTGAGGGAGGAGAATTCTCAAAAATGTGTGAATTTCCTGCTACATTAAAGACCCCCAGCTCTTTTTGCTGGACTTGAGGACTTTTTATCCCTCCTGCATTTTTAATGTGATTTATTCTGTGTTTCTTTTGACTTTGGAGTCTGACAAATTCCATAGGCATCATCTTTACCTTGTCACGCTGCACCTTCAGTGCAGTGGCACAGGGAAGTCTTTTAGATTTCCCAAAGGTTTAAAAATGCTTACATTTTGTAACTTTCTAGACCTAGCACACACTCTTACCATGGGGTGCTGCATGGGTTACTTGGTATCCCCTTTGTCTAGTTTCTCGTGTAACAATTTTGTTACCCTTGCTACAATTAATGTCTGGTGGCAGTGGTTTACTTTTTACTACCATTGTATGTTTTTACTGTGGGCTGCGTTCGCAGCTACAGTAAAGCACCCATGGGGTGCCCATTTCGTCAAAATGGCCAGTGTCTTCTTTTTTTTACCATTACTTGCTAGAAGGGTCCTACTTGAGATTTAATCTGCGCGCCAAACCAGGTTTGGTCCCTTTGTTAGTTTTGTCTTTGGCGGGATCGATGAGTGAAGCGCGCCTCTGGCTCCAGTATGTCTGGCAGGGGCAGGAAGTGAGGGAGGTGCCCGAAACTCCGTGCCTAATCCCCTTAGTTACAGGAATGCACCCAAAGGTGATTGGCCGGCTGGCTGTCCGGCAAGGACAGCCACCCTGCTGTGTGATTGACAGCTAGGCTGGAATGGATGGGAGAAACCTGCATAAAAGGTGAGGCCTTTTGGCTTGGAAGGCAGTCGACCACTGGAAGAAGGAATCCGAAGAAGAACTTGGAAGAGACGCCTGCTGCAACTCCTGGACCATTGGTTTGCCTGGTGAAGCCCTTCTGCTGAGATGAAGCTCTGAATTTGCCTCGACTAGAGAAGCCCTGCAAGGACGACTTCTCCCTTTTTGAGTTGGTGGGACCAATCAACTCAAGTAAACCCGTCTGGACATCCTCTCGGTGCTGGCTGTACTTCCACTGCGCTAAGTGCCAGGGAGAGAAATACCAGATTTGTGTGTTGCTTTTAAGTCGGACCCGAGGGCCAGGAAGATCTGCGGACTTCCCTGAAGCAGGACTGACCAAACCTGAGCCACCTCAACAGAGTGCTGCATCCCAGATGCGAGGAAAGTCTGAAGTGGTATCTGAAAACCACAGTGTTGCTATTTTCTGTCAGACGCGAGGAGCTGAAACACTGAATTGCAGTTTGCCCATTGCTGCCGCTGACCTTCCCATTGCAGCGCAGGATTCCCCAGACGTCCTCCCCTTGTCCCCACGACTGAGGCTCAGGAACAACAGTATCTACAGAGCTGTACGGGAACAGGAGCCAGCGGGAACCATTTTTCTGATGTTTGTTAATCTGCTTAGAATCACATGCTGTGCATAGTCCGACATCCAGTGGTCACTGCAGAGTATTGCATTTTGTTTTTCGTAGTCGAAAAGGGGACGTCGACAAGGTGTGTGACGTGCGGTGTACCCACAATCCCTCACGCGTCGAGGTGCCTCAGATTGTTTTTTTCCGCCCAGATATTGGTCGCCTTTACGCGGAGCTCCTCGAGAGACATTGCAAATTCATTTACTCGACCTTTGGTCATTCCTTATTAATATCCATTACATAGATCCCTCCCTCGACATAGCTGCAAAGCTGTTTCTCTGCCGAGCAAGAACTTCGACGGCGGGGACGAGACGGAGGAGATCCTTCGGCGCTGCTGAACACGTGTCCTGGCCTCGCCGGCCAAAAGACAGTAGGGTGAGTGGGGTCGTGGGACATTTCTTGTTTCTCTCTGAGAATGCCTTTCCCCCTCCCCTTCCCTCGGTTGTTATCACAGATAAATATTTCCTCAGCTATGGAGAGGACACCCTTTAGGTTTTGCAAGGGCTAGTTCACCTGGAAAGACGAGCATAAACGGTGTAACAGTTGCTTGCTCCTCGATCACAAGGAAGACGGCTGCGCGGCTTGTCAGCTTCTTAAGCCTAAGACTGTGGGCGGCCTACGCCATGTCGAGGTCCGATTCCTCACCCGCTGCCGCAGAAAGTGACGAGGAATGTGATAACCTGACATCCGTTTTGGAAGTCGTAGACCTCTCTAAGGAGCGCTCTTGTAGTTTGTCCCCGGCCCCGACAAGCTCGGCTCACGCCCTGCTTATGGGGATGAACACCCTGGCGACACTGACGCCCACAAAAAACACTCCCATAAACGCATAACCCACGGCTCTTCTTCGTCAAAGACGAAGAAACTATCAGCGCCAATGGAGACACAGGTTCCACCAGCGTCCTCCTCAGACCGTAAGAGTCTTAAACCCCCCCTCGCAAACGCGACCAGTGACTGGGCTTCCCCCAGATATGGGCGCTACCCCCAAACCACCAGACGAAGTGCTCCGTCAGAGAGCGCCCGTCGCCGTAGAACACGCGACGCCCGTAACGTCAAGACCAGAGCCCTCCACAGACCGATTAATCGTTGAGAGCCAGGACAGGATCGTTTCCACCGATAGCCAGAGGCGGACGGCGAAAGATACGTCGAATACCGCTCAGAAGGCTAGAGAAACGCCGAAAAGGCCAGAAGGAAGGCAGGAACTGCCCCCTTCATCTAGAGGGACTCCTAGCCTGCCAGGCTTTTCAGACTGCGACGGAAACCTTTCTTCGACGTTATGGGATAGATCAAAGCGTTTTCAGCCCGAATACCCTATTTCCCTCCCCCACCCTCCCAAAAAGTCCAGGGGTACCTCATGAGACCCTGGAGAGACTCCAGTTCTGTATGGAGAAGATGGAGAGGTTTATGGAGACTCAAAACCTACCAACACCCAAAAGGGCAAGAGGGACCTCAGGAAGACCCCAGGGCTAAATTCCCTAGGCTGTTTAATCCATCCCAAGAGGATGTAGATTTATGACCTCACTGGAGAGGACCCCCACTTTCAGGAGTCATTTTTAGGCAAGGAAGAGGAACAAAACGTAGAGGAGGAGGGTTTTGAAGATAATCCAGATATAGGTGGGGTAGGGGGCTTCGGAGAAGACCCAGAGGAAGGTGCTTCACAGCCCTGGCAGTCCCCATCAGCGTTTTCGGACCCTGATGCCCTAAACCTGTCCCCTCCCAAGGACTCGCCTAATAGGAACACGTCACCTATAGACGATCAACCTACATTAATGCACTACTACGCAAGGCAGCAGCGCATTTTGAAATAAACACTGGGGAGATTTCTCCTGACATTGACTTTGTGGAGAAGGTAATCAAGGAGAAACCCCCTGTCAGCCAAACCATTCCCCGCCTCGCCTCTCCTCAATAAGGAGACAAATTATCCCTTCACTATCTACCCCCGCGTTGGTCAGAAGAGTCAACCCGAGGATAGAAAAATTCAGTCCCTCTCCTTCAGACTCGTTGTACGTCAGGGGCCACTCTGTACCAGACTCCCTAGTGGTGACAAATACAAGGAAAAGAGCAGGGGTCCCGCTGTCAACCAGCGAGGCACCACCAGATAAAGAGGGTAAAAAATGGTATGCCCTAGGGAAGAGGATCACAGCCTCTGCTGCTTTTTTCAAACAACAACTCCTTGCTAGCAAGTTACGCAGATGCACAATGGAGCAAGCTATGTAAGGACATTGAGGAGGTGCCAGAACCCCTACGTACACGGCTTCTGGCCACGATTACTGAAGGGACCCTAGTCAACCAAAGCATCGTGAAAAACACTCTGGATGCTGCAGAAACGGCTGGCCATTCCCTAGTCCAAGGAATACTCAAACTCCATGTGTGGCTGCGTAATTCGGGGTTTAAACCTGAAACGCAAGCATCTCTAATCAACAAGCCTATAGAAGATGCCAACCTCTTTGGGAAGGCGTTTGATGAGGCACTAGAAACGGCAAAGAAAGAGTTTGACCCCATCAAAACCCTAGACCAGATTTCTAGGCCTTCTAACAAACGTGGCTATGGCAATAGGCGCTTTTTTCGAGGCCAACGCCAGCAGCAAAATCAGCAGCAGCAATATTCTGCAAACTGGTCCTCTAACCAAGTTACCAGTGGACAATACAACCAGAGAGGACAACACCGTGGCAAAGGGAGAGGTCGGGGTTCCACCCCTAGAGGTTCCCAAGCCACCAACACCAAATGACTCGAAGATTCGGGTCCCCTCCCATGCATCGCCGGTCGGGGGCCGATTAACATCCTTTCTTCCAGCATGGGAGGGAATAACATCAGACCGCTGGGTACTATCAACCATAGCCCGTGGCTACTGTATAGAATTCAACATTTCCCCAACGTACAGACCCCCAAGGGGACGATGCATGACACCAAACACCTCGCCATCCTTCTGCAAGAAGTGGACCAGCTACTGGAAAAAGGGGCCAGAGAGGTCGTGCCTCTATCTCAGGTAACAGAAGGTATTGATTCAGTGTACTTCCTTGTACCCAAAAAGGACTTGACCTCAAGTTTCGTATGGTGACCTTACAGAAAGTGAACCCCCTGCTATCACAAGGAGATTACATGACAACACTGGACATGAAAGATGCATACTTTCATATTTTAATGTTGCCAGCGCACAGGAAATACCTCAGGTTCATGATAGAGGGCAAACACTACCAGTTCAGAGTGCTACCCTTCGGCATAGCATCAGCACCGAGGGTATTCACGAAAGTAGTGGCAGCGGCCCACCTGCACAGGTTGTCCATCCCAGTATACCCTTACCTCGACGATTGGCTCATAACCTGGGATTCTTACGAAACGTGCTTCTCAAATACCCAAAAGACTGTAGACCTTTTGTTCCAACTGGGCTTCTCCATCAACGAGAAGTCCAGCTTAGACCCCAGCCAGATCAAACAATTCCTAGGGGCTCTAATTCGAACAAAGGACGGCCTCGTTTTCCCCTCCGAGAGGGTCAAAACATGCTGTTTTAGATCCCTCAATATGTGGCAGGTCGAGAGGTGACGGTACACAGAGCAATGCGCTTGCTAGGAATGATGGCGTCATGCATTTATTTGGTACCTCACGCGGGCCTGCGCCCAATGAAAGAGTGGCTCAACAGCCAGTGGTGTCAGGCCAGTAGACAATGGGAGTGCTACATGCTAGTGGTGGTCTCGCAGGCCTTAGTTCTCTCGGTACTGTGGTGGTCGAAGGAAAACCTGGTAATAGGGAAACTATTCGCCACCCCCGCAGTGGAAGCCACTCTAACCAGACTCATCCCTCACAGGATGGGGGGCCTCGCCTATCCCATCAGACTGCTCACGGAGTATGGACTCCGAGCGTAGCATCCAAGCACATAAACTTACTATAGCTACTGTCTGTGTTCAAGGCACTAAAAGCCTTCCAGGCACACCTACAAGGGAAGACAGTGATGGTCCTCACGGACAGTACCACAGCCAGTCCCCCTTTCGTCAACCCGATCAAGGACTAGGAGACTGGGTTTGCAGCAGTGCATCCAGAAGGCATCCAGCTGTGTTATCTGCAATCTCAAGGTTCTGTGGTGCTCTTGGTGAACTTACATGAAGCTTTTTGTGTTGCTCCTTTTGCTTTTGGAGCACTGTTTCTACTGTTTTGGGATTTCACCAATTTTCAGTCTCTCAGGCCTAACCACCTGTGCCCCTCCAGGAAGGCTTCTCCTAAGCTCCAGAACTTTCACAGAGACCAACTAATTTGTTACATACCTATGCTAAGATTTTCATCATAACTGCATTTTACTTTGGCTTTGCTGGTTCCCTTGCAGTAAATCTTCTAATCCCTTTGGCTTTGGTGTTGCTTGTTTCCATGCAAAACCTAAACTGAAGAACGTCTTTCTTGTTAGGGAGTTGCTATGCTTACCTGGGATTGTTGCTCTTTACATTCTTGAACTGACTTAAAACCTAATAATGCAGTCAATTTAAGTAGGCGCTTTTACTCGCCTGACTCAAGTCACTCTGTGTGTGGATAGGAAAATTACAAAACTATTTACTCCCCTACTTTATTTTCCCTTATTCTAAATGTACGTTTGATGTTGCTATTTGATATGTTCCTTTAGTAACTACCTTTTGTATATATAAAATAAATCACGATTTTCTTGTATAACTCAGTGTTTCTTTGCGTGTGTATGTTCTGTTTACTTATTTACAGCTCACATTCCTCCTCCTAAGGTGAGCCGGTCTGCTCTCCCACTCTACTGACCTTGGGTAGTACAGGCCTATATAAAAAGTTGGGGCCCTAAAACCAAGGGACACGTTTTGTAGAGCCAATCTCAATTGGACTTCAGAAAAACGTATTTAACTTGGATGCCTGTCACTGTCCGGATAGCAAGTTGGTATCCTAGGATGAAGCAGCACTCTCCGTCTTTGGTGTTCCTGGCTCTTGCACTCTCTTTTGCGGATGTGGGTGGGAACCTTCTGGAGTCCCTACAAACTAGGTTTGGTATGTGTGCTTTTCTTACCTCAAATCAAACCTAGTCACTCACTCAGGCGCTCCTATGTCTTGTCTTGCTCCCCACATTGTCTCACAGGGGTTATTTGGCAATCTAGGTTTTCTGGCATTGTTTAGCCACTTCTATGGCTTCTTGCATTACTTATTCAGGCCTTGGAAGTTGTATGTGACCCCCCACTTTTTAAATTGGTTCGATTAATTTTCCTCTTATCCCCCACCCCTCATTTTGACCCTCCTTTGTCTTCACATTTTTGCCTTTTCCTTTCCACACTTATTTTTTTTTTTCCTCACCCCTCTGTTTGTGCTGATTTGCCCGTCTTCCCCCCACCTCCATGATCCAGGTCAGCCCAGAGCACTGCCATGCCATTCCCTGTTGGTAAACAGGGGCTCGTGTATGTCTTGCTGGCTTTGGGGTCTCCAGCAACGATCTGTTCATGAGGCTCCAGGTTCCACAATGAGGGAGCACACCAAGAAAACTTTCTGGGGCATCCCCCACTTTTGTGTTTCCAGTCTTACAGGACACCCTTCCTGTCAGAGGTGTGTCTGCTGCTCTTTCCGGCATGCACTGCATCTCCCTCCCTCCCTTCTTTCGCAGGACTGTCTCACTGTCTGTTTCACGTCTGTCAGTGCGCCAGAGGGGGTCTACAGTTGTTTAAGGGTTAGCGCTTCTAGAATTCTGTTGCATGGGGTTGCAATCTCTGATCAGGGCTTTATCAGAGCTGCTCAGTCAGGCTGCAATGCTGCCTGCGGCCCTTGGTGGATTCGCCAACTCGCACTTTTTTGTTTACTTGGTTTGTCAAAGACTTGCGTGCCATGACCCCGAAGAAGAGTAGCTTTGTGCCAAAGACTGCTAGTGGAGACTACTCCCATTGCTTCCAGCTGAGTCCCTGGGAAGACCTGGGCTTCTGAAATGATCCCCAAAGCAATGTTGACGATTTGTCCTTTAGGCTGGTGGGGCCAACAGGTCTGGATCTCTGCATGAGAAGGCTACCGCCAGAATCTTTTGGAAGTGTCCTGGAACCATCCTGTGGGCTGACCAACTTAGTCCAGTTGCTGCCTGAACGTGCAACTTGAAACTCCACAGGCCATCGACTTGTGGCCTAAGACCAGTCGTACTGCAGCTCTCCTGCTGGGGCTGTCTTCGTCACCACAAGTGTTGCTGGCTGCCCCCTGATCGGAGTGGTCTTTGCTGCTGCCAGTCTTTTGCGTCCTGGGTGGCTCTTGCCTTTGTGGGACCTGCTGTACCGTGGTGCTGGGCCATCCTGCTTGACCATTTCAGGAGCGGTCTCAACCGAGCATGGAACCGCTGTCTAGCTGCGCCCAATAATGAAGCCGCAATCGGCCACTACACCCAAGGCTCCTGGCCCCCCCCCCTGAAACCAGACCGATGACTGATGTAGGAGTAGCGATTGAAGATCCTAGGGGTGGTCACCGGAAAATGAAAGTATCTGGTTGTGATCAGTGATGTTCTGGGCAAGGATACCTTTTGAGGTCCCAACTTTCTATTAGAGTGGGGGCAGGTTTGAGGATAGGTACTTATCTTTTTACTTTACATTGAGATTTAAAGGCCTAATAGTATTTTTGTACTCCTATTTAAATGCTTTATTTGTGCTACAACCACATCCCTATATCGCCTGATGGTTTGCCTTACAGATCACACTTTCCTTGATAGTTGTTTAGACTGCAGTGTTAATTATCCTGTTGCACAACTAGGATGGCTTATCTGAGCGCTCTTCAGTCTGTAAAGTAATCTACCCATTGAGTAAGGTTTTTACTTTACTAATCTTTTGCCTTCTCGTCGCATGAAGATCTACACTAGTAGTGTAATGATACATTGCTTGCACTGTCCTGCTCTTTCCATTCACTTGTACTGTTGAGTATTGTCCAGTCTAGTTGCATCATGCCAATCCAATGTTGCATGAGTAGCGCAATGCACTTTCCAAAACCGGTTTAACCCGATTACTGTGTGCCGATTATCTCAAGGTTAGTGACCTATGGAGAGGATATGATATTTTATTTGTATCGCGCTCGTACACAAGTGTTTCAGAGCACGAGATGTAAAGGAATCGATGATATACGTTTTTACATTCAATGAAAAGCATGGTTTGCTTAATGTTTCTTTTTTATTTAAAGATTGAAAGTTGGATTGCAAGTTGTTGCTGTAAAAGCACCCGGCTTTGGGGATAATCGAAAGAATCAGCTTAAAGATATGGCAGTTTCTTCAGGGGGTGCAGTAAGTACAAGCTGTAGTTACAGTATGTCTTTTTAAATATTACTCTTAGTTCTGTACTAGATTTTAATCTTGTTTGTCAAATTGTAGCTGACCGCTTTGTCGGATTATAAAATTACAAAGCTAGAAAATGTGTTGGTGTATCCTGCTTCACATCACACCCCTGCCCAGATTCGCATTGTAAATCATCTTTTAACTAGCAACACCCACTGCTATTCCAGGCCAATGGTCTGCACACAGCTCAGTTCCCGCCACCATCTGCTATCCGAAGGCAAACTTTTCAGAGCCTTTGTCCAAGGTACCCTGCTCCCACAGAACTTCAATTCACCTCAATCCTATTACAAATCCTACATTTCCACTGCTCTTTAGATGGGCCATCCTGTCCCTTCTGTGTCCCAACTGCTATTCTAACTTTGGAAAACCAGCAATCCTGTTTTTCAAGTCTTTTTCTAGACGTGGTGCTACTGTATTTTTAGCAGAAGTGTGTTTTTTTTTTTTTTTTTTTTTTTTTGGTAACTCCATTCAGCCTTTTTTTCTCATCTTTTCTTTGACATCCTTTCCGATTAGCACAAAAACCCTCGCCACTTTTCCTGTACTCTGGTGAACAAAACCCTAAATAACTTTAACATCAGAACTGTCGTTCAGGGTTGTAGTAGGTAGTTTATCACACTAGAATAGGTCGGTCTAAGGTCGGTCTACAACAGTTCTCGAGCATGGGGTCTGCCATGGATTCACATGCTCATGAATATTCCCCGTCAGGCCAGGAATCCTCTATATAAGAGTCACTTTCAAACTGTATTTCTCCTCTAAACCATTCACTGAGCTCTGGCTCATACTGCCCCCAGTCAATGACTGCCCTCTCCCTAATCCCCTCCTCTGGCAGCCATCTTCAGATTTTTACCACACGTTCAAGTGTTGAGAGTCCTCTTGGTTTGCTCTGTGAGCTGATGTGTTTTGCGTTTTTTTTTTTTATTTTTTGTTGTTTTTTACTTTTTCTTTTTGTCAAGTAGAGCCGTCTGCTCTTTCTCTACACCGGCCGATAAGTGGGGATCTGTTTGTTGGTGAATTTCAACACCCCTCAAGGGCAGAATCATCGCGTTTCATCAAAGATTCCAGAAGGTTATCGGGCCTACCCCGCACTCCAGCCATTTCAGAGGAGGAGGGAAGCTCCCTTTTCAAGTTCCGCTCCAACTGTAGTGGAGGACTGTTAGACAAGATTTTGAGCAATACCCTTTTGGGTCCACTAAAACAACCTTCTCCAGCATTGGATCTTTCATGGATTCACATGCTTAGAATATTCCCCGTCGTCAGACTGGGAACCCTCGGTACACATATATATAGTCATTTCCAATAGGAAAAACTTCTGCCCTATCCCCGTCTGCGTCCTCTACGGGGCCGCCCACGTACGCCCCGTTGGACGTGATGGTATATAAGCCCCGCCCCCGCGTGTCCCTTCAGATTTCAACCGTCTCCAAAGATAGTGGGATCTCCTCGTGTATTTTCTTCAAATACTTATCGATTGTTTCTAACTCCTGCGAGTTTGTCTGTTTGGTCCGCTTCTAACTCCTACGAGTTTTTGTTGGTTGGTCTGACAATAATGTCGGGTAAGCCTCTTTTCCGCCCGTGTGCCACGTGCGGTCTAAAGAAGGTTTATGAAGGGGATGGCCATCTTGACTGCATCTACTGCCTTCACCCCCACCACTCGGCGGACCAATGTGATATCTGCAAGGGGTTTTCCCAAAAAACCCTGAAGGACCGGAATCGGCGACTGGTCTCGTGGCTGAACGACGGCGCTGGAGCGTACCCTCAGTCGGAGGTAGGATCGGTGCGCAGTATCGCCTCAGCGAAAACATCAGAAGCCTCCCGACGCTCACATCCGTCGGAACCTCCGGCCAAAAAATCACGACCTACGGAGAAGGACGTGCCTCGAAGTCATTCCTCTAAGGCCTCATCGAAAGAATCGACGAAGAAATCATCTTCTTCTTCTTCGTCGAAGAAAGATAAGGACAGGCCAAAATCCTCCTCGAGCGATCAGAAAAGATCAGCTACGAGTAGAGAGGCGGATAAACGCAGGGAGAGCTCCGCGAAGGCGGGACCGCCTAAGCCACCTGCAGGCCGTCCGTCGACGACGGCGACGATCCAAGTGCCCACTCCGTCACAGTCCCCCGCCTTTCAAACGGGCTCATCGTCGACGACGATTCCCTCGTCGACGGAGTTCCAGGCCTGGAGGCCAGAAGCGTTCGACATGGGGCTACCCGACACACTGCTACAAGAACAGGCAGTTTCGATCCCCTCCAAAGAAGACGACGGCTTCAGAATAGTGAGCCCGGAAGACCTGGGGCTACGGCCCAGATTTCCTTCTGGTGCAACCTGCTCTCAAGTTTTCACCCAGCCTCCAAACGCCCAGGCTACTCTCTCCATGGAGGTACTTTCCTCCTTACACTCGCTCTTGAAGTCCCTGGACGAAAGGCTCCCACCGGTTCCGACGACTCCCCTCGTCGACGAGCCCGGACCTTCACACCGCCCGACTAGATCGGTCGTGGGCCCAACTGCTCCAACAGTCCAGGAAGAAGGTGAGCTCTCGGACTCCCTCTCTGAACAGGGGTCAGCTTCTGATATCTCCCTCTCGCCGTCGAGAGACCCGTCATGGGTTTCGGATGTGGAGGTGGATCCTCCGAAAAGTCCCATTCACCCATCTCCACCGGATGACATAGGGGCCTTCCATTCCATGATGGAAAAGGCCTGCAAGGAGTTCGGTTTGACCCAACAAGAAGAAAAGGACTGCTTCCTCTTTGACCACATGGGCAAGAATAGGCGTTCCGTTTTTTCGATACCGATACTGGACCACGTATGGAAAGAGGGCGTCCAAACCATGCGGCATCCATTCTCGGAACCTGCGGTCAAAGGCCGCGTAGAGAAAAAATTTAAAGTTCCAGATTCGACGCCAAAATGCCTCTCTGCGCAACCCACGCCTGACTCGGTGGTATCGGCGGCGGCAACGAGAAAGGCAAAGGCCCAGCATAAGTGCTCTACCCCGCCGGACACCGAAGCTAGACGCCAAGACGCTTTCGGTAAGAAGATCCTGTCAGTGGGAGCGTCAACAGTGAAAGCAGCGAACTCCCTGGCAATCATGGCCAGGTATGACAGGGAGATGTGGCACAGACTGGCACCCATTTTGGACCACCTCCCAGAAGAACACAGAAAATCAGCTATGTCCCTGGTTCGTGAAGGAGAAGAAGCCTCGAACCATGCTATCAATATAGCGGTGGACCTGGCAGACTCGGGGTTCAAACAAATTAACAACGGAGTGGTTCTACGACGCCAGGCCTGGCTCAAGTGCACCAACTTTAGACCCGAGGTGCAATATAAGGTCGTCGACATGCCTTTCGAAGGTGACCACCTGTTTGGCGAAAAGGTGGATGAGGCCTTGAAAGGAATGAAGGAGGACTCTGAGACGGCGCGCTCGCTGGGCTCTCTCCAAAGCGGTAAGCCCTTTCGTTCCTTTCGCCCCTTTAGAGGAGCTACGGGAAACGCACGATTTGCGGGATCCAGGGATAGAGCATTCGGGAGGTCTTCATATCCGTCCCAAGGCTATAGACGCGCCTCACAGTCCTCGACTCGACGCAGAAATTTCCAGGCCTCTAAGAGACGTCCCACTTACTCGTCGTCGACGGGAAAACAAAAAGATCAACAATGACGTTCTAGGAGGGAGAGTGTCAAGTTGCGTCGAGGAATGGGAGTCAATTACGACAGATCGGTGGGTTCTGGACACGGTGAGACTGGGACATTCCCTAAGATTCAAATCCAGACCTCCAAGACGTCCACCGATACGCCTGTCTCAACCACACCTAAGCGTCTTGCGTCGAGAGGTTGCGCTCATGCTAAAAAAAGGCGCCATCGAGTTAGTCCCTGCTTCACAGAGAGGCTTAGGGGTTTACTCACGCTGCTTCGTAGTAAAGAAACCAAACGGGAAGTGGCGCCCCATCCTCGACCTACGGGACCTCAACAAAACCCTGCTGAGTCAAAAGTTCAAGATGCTTACTCTACAGGAGGTAATCAGATCGGTCCAAAAGAACGATTTCCTGGCGTCTCTGGACCTCCAAGATGCGTATTTTCACATTCCGGTGCGCACTCACCACAGGAGGTTCCTGAGGTTCCTAGTCGGCCAAACACACTACCAATTTACTGTGCTCCCTTTCGGCCTGAAGTCCTCCCCAAGAACCTTTACAAAGTGCCTAGCACCCGTAGCAGCCTGGCTGCGGAAGGAAGGGCATCACGTTTACCCGTACCTCGACGACTGGCTCGTGAGGGGATCCTCCCCAGCGTCGACCAACGACAGCCTATTGACCACCTTGCGACTGCTACAGCGTCTGGGATTTGCAGTGAACTACGAAAAGTCTTCACTAAAGCCCTCGAAGAGCTTGAAGTTCCTAGGTGCTCAATTCGACACCCACACGGGACTAGTGAAACCATCCCTGGAAAGGTTGTTGAAGATCAAACACCTGACAAGCCAACTTCGTTTACAGAGAAGGTTGTCAGTAAGAAAATATGCGGCTCTCCTCGGCTCCATGGCATCGTGCATCCACCTAGTCGCGAACTGCCGGTTGTTCATGAGACCTCTACAGGAGTTCCTATCAGACAGATGGAAGCAGGCCACAGGCCGCTGGTCGGACAAGATAATAGTCGACGACGAACGAGTTATCAAAGCCATCCGATGGTGGAAAGTGGCGCGCAACCTGGACAGAGGGGTCCCCCTGCAGGAGCCGGAATTTCAGAACACCATCATTACAGACGCCTCTCTGTCGGGCTGGGGAGCACACATGTCACGTCACCAAACCCAAGGCAGGTGGTCGTCGACCGAATCTCGCCTACATATCAACGTCCTGGAGCTAAGGGCGGTGAGATGGGCCCTGAAATCTTTCCTCCCACACATCAAGGGGTCAAAAGTAAGAGTGCTCACGGACAATACGACAGCTATGTTCTACCTGATAAAACAGGGTGGCACCAGATCCAGGACCCTCTCGAAGGAAGCTCAAAAGATCTGGCATTGGGCTTTAAAACACCACATCTCCCTAGTGGCATACCACCTACCGGGAGCGAAGAACTTACAGGCGGATTCCCTGAGCAGGACTATGTCACAAATACACGAGTGGGAGCTGGACTCCACTCAACTCGGGGAAATCTTCGAAAGATGGGGGACCCCGTCGATCGATCTCTTCGCCACGGAAAGAAACCGAAAATGTGCTCAGTTCGCGAGCAGATGGCCCCAAACAGGCTCCCTGGGGGAAGCGTTCTCGTTTCCGTGGACAGGCAAGTTCCTCTACGCCTTCCCTCCATTTCCCCTCATACGGAGGACGATCCAGGGGATCCACAGGTACAATTGCCGGGTCATCCTAGTGGCCCCGCGCTGGCCGAGGCAACCATGGTTCTCAGACCTCCTTCAGCTGTCGCTGGATCAGCCGATACCATTCAGGAAAGTACCGAACCTCCTGTCCAGGGACGAGGGGACCGTGTGGCACCACAATCCGGACAGCCTGAACTTAACTGCATGGCTCCTGACTTCTCGGAGTTCGGGAACCTAAAAGTCTCGACTGATTGCCGAAGGATTCTGCAGGCGGCCAGAGCCCCGTCCACTAACAAATCATATGTAAGCAAATGGAAAAGGTTCTGTATATGGTGTCAAACACAACAAAATATACAACCTTTGGAAGTAACTCCGGAGCAAATCCTCCCGTATCTTCTTCATCTTGCGGAGAGCGGACTGTCATCATCGTCAATCAAAGTACACCTGGCGGCTGTTTCGAGATTTACCAGAAGAAGACAGTCCCCTCCACTATTCAGTGACAGGCTAGTGAAGCATTTCATGAAGGGTCTGTTTAGAACCTTCCGTCCGGAAAAACGGTTCCCACCGTCGTGGAGTCTGAACACGGTTCTAGCTGCCTTAATGAAGCCTCCCTTTGAGCCAATGTCCTCTTCATCTCTACAATTTCTATCTTGGAAACTCGCGTTCCTAGTTGCCATCACTTCGGCTAGAAGAATGTCGGAACTACAGGCACTGGTCATAGACCCTCCATATCTGAGGTTCTTTAAGGACAAAGTTATTTTATCAACTAACCCTTCATTCATCCCAAAAGTACCGTCGGTCTATCATAAGCACTCGACCCTGGTACTCCCTACTTTCTTTGCATCTCCTTCGTCGACGGCGGAGAAGGCTCTTCACACTCTGGACGTCAAAAGGGCGCTAAAATTTTACCTGCAAAAAACGCAAGATATCAGAACCACCAGACAGCTATTCGTCGCCTACGGCCCCTCGGCTAGGGGTAAGGCTATCTCCAAACAAGGTCTGGCTCGCTGGGTCTCCTCGGCGATTACCCTGTGTCATTCCAAGGCCGGGAGACCTCTACTACATCGTCCCAGAGCCCATTCCACGAGATCGACATCTTCCTCCGTGGCTCTATGGGCAGGAGTTCCGCTGACGGACATCTGCCAGGCGGCGGCATGGTCTGTTCCGCACACGTTTACGCGCCACTACTGCCTGGAAAAGCAGCACGCGGATGAGGTACAAATGGGAAGGGCAGTGCTTCGCCACCTTTTTCAATGAGGTAAGCCAAAGTTTCAAGAAGAATGCTGCCTATTATTATTATTATTTGGCCTCAGCTGGTTTTTCAGAGTGTATACATGAAAGTGCATAGTTTATTGACCTAAACATAAGTGGTTGGGTAGATATGTGCGCAAGGGGTGCATACTGAGTCATATGACATAGCATTGTATGGCGGAAATCCGTTTCGTATCAGTATAATAAGTTGTTGCTTACATACATGGTGTAAACGGTAGTGTTTGGGGGTGTCTCTACGAATGTAAGTTACATTGCACTCTCACCTCCTTCTTGATGTTACTGCTTTACAATCTATTCTAAGCATGTGAATCCATGAAAGATCCAATGCTGGAGAAGGGAGTAGTTTCTTACCTGTAACTCCATTTCTCCAGCGTTGGTATCTTTCATGGATTCACATGCGCCCTCCGGCCTCCCCGGACTGCAATGTGGAAGATTGGTATGTAAGCAAGTTTTCCCCCCGTTATCTTGGAGGGGTCGAAATCTGAAGGGACCCGCGGGGGCGGGGCTTATATGCCATCACGTCCAACGGGGCGTACGTGGGCGGCCCCGTAGAGGACGCAGACGGGGATAGGGCAGAAGTTTTTCCTATTGGAAATGACTATATATATGTGTACCGAGGGTTCCCAGTCTGACGACGGGGAATATTCTAAGCATGTGAATCCATGAAAGATACCAACGCTGGAGAAATGGAGTTACAGGTAAGAAACTACTCCCTTCTATTGGCAGTAGGAACCCAACCTTTGGTATAAGTCTACTACACATGTTGGTAGTGTGGCTGAGCAGCCAGGCTTATCTCAAGAGGGGTCAATGTCAGCAGTAGGGTGATTAGACCGAGATTCACAGTGGCAGGTATCCAAATAAACACTTATATTCAAGGTTTCTTGATTAAACAATTAATTTATTTAACAGACAGTTTGAATAAGCCTTCTTCAGAAGGGGCAATATATAAGTAACACACAAATACACTACAAAATACACATAGTTTCTCTAAATCGGCAAATACCCATTGGGGATGGCACACAGACCATTCCTACACCCTCGGGCGACTTAAATATTTCGTATACTGTGGACATTAATATATCGCTGGTGCATTTAGAGCAATACTGAGAAGTATGTCAAGGGTGGAAAAAGGGTTACAGAATAAAACAAGAGATCACACAATTATTCTGAACTAGGTAAGTACTTTTGAACCCACAATGAAAAGTTAACCCCTTCATGGAAGGAAAGGGAAAGATGTTATTCAGGGAGCCAGGACAGCCAATGTCGATTGGGAAAAAGTCTAGGTGAGCTGAAGCACTTCCTGCAGGTAAGTCAAAGTAGTGCACAATGCTTTAGAAGTCTTTGTAGAAAAATCAGAATCCGTGTAGGGCCACAAGCTGAGAGGCTTGTAAGTAGAAGATGCAAGCAACTCTACAGAATCAACCAAGACAAGTCTCAACTGAGATGAAGTAAGGCTACAACAAGAGGCAAGTCCTTGCTAACTTTACAGTACCATTTGGTTAGAAGAAATGGTTCCATCTGGCTTCTGTTCCTGTGCAGCTCTGCAGATCCTTTTGTTTCCTGGGCCTCCATTGTGGAGACAAGAGGGAGGGCGTCTGGGGACTCCTGCACTGCAATGGGACGGTCAGGAGCAGAAAAGGGCAAACTTCAATTCAGCCGCACTTTGCGGTTTCAGCTCCTCGTGTCTCAGCAAATGGCACTACTGCAGTCTCTCGGATACCACTCTGGACTTTCCTCGCATCTGGGGTCCAGCACTCTGAAGTGGCTCAGGCTTGGCCAGTCCTGCTTACTGGGAGTCCAGGGGATCTTCCACAAGCTTGGGTACGACAAAAGTGATGCACTCCCTTTGGTGTTCCTCTCCCTGGCACTTCGGTTCCAGCAGCAGTGGAAGTACAGCCAGCTCCGAGAAGATGTCCAAACGAGTTCAATTTGGAGTTGATTGGTCCCATCAACTCAAGGGGAGAAAAGTTGTCCTTGCAGGGCTTCTCTAGTCTAAATGAATTCAGCAGCAGGGCTTCACCGGGCAAACCATCGGTCCAGGAGTTGTAGCAGGCGTCTCTTCCAAGTTCGTATTCGGATTCCTTCGTCCAGTGGTCGACTTCGCCTTTCAAGCCAAAAAGCCTTGCCTTTCAGTAAATCTCAAGAAGGACCTTTCCAGCAAGTGATGGCGAAAAAGAAGACCTGGGCCATTTTGACTAAAGGGGCACCCATGGGTGCCTTACTGCAGCTGAGCACGCAGCCCGTGGTAAAAACGCACAATGGTAGTAAAAAATAAACCACTGCCACCAGCCATTCATTGTAGAAAGGGGTAAAATAAAATTGTTACATGAGAAACTAGACAATGGGGATACTAAGTAACCCCTCCAGCACCCTATGGTAAGATGGTGTGTGCTGGGTCTAGAAAGTTACACAGTGTAAGTAAAGTCAATTTCACTTAACTTCTCTTGGAAACAGTCGTTTTACCAAGAGAAGGTATTTAAACCTTTGTGAAATCTGGAAGACTCCCTGTGTTACTGCACTGAAGGTGCTGTGTGCCACAATGTAACGTTGATGCCTGTGGAGTTAGTCGGACTACAAATACCAAAAAAGGGAAAACGATTACATGAGGGAGTGGGGGAAAAAGGGTCTCGGTCTTGCTCGCTGCAGGTTAAAAATCAAGTCCTAGAGTCCAGCAAAAGTGCTGGGGGTCTGCTAGGCTAAGTTTGCATGCAATACCCTCTGGGACCATTACACACAACTATGACTACAGGTGTAAGCAAAACCAACCTTTGGTATAAATCTGTACCACAGTTTTTGGTAGCGAGCTGAGCATCCAGGAGGGAATGTGAGCTGTAAGGGTGTTGGAGGTCTCCAATCAAAGGTATTCAGATAGACACTTCTACTCAAGGTTTTTGGTAAAACCCCTCCTAATTTATTAGTCGGTTAGAAAACATTCACTAAAAGGAGGCAATCTATCGTACACAAATGTACTATTCTGTTCTGTGACATTTAAACTCAGGAAATTCAGAGCATTTGAAGTAGCAGCAAAACGGCATAAGATAATAAAACTAATAGTACAGTTACTCTTAAACGGGGCAAATAGTTTGAGTTCACCAGAGGAGTTGATTCAATGCAATAAGTAGACCAATGTCAATGGGCTGGGCTAGAGTCTTGTATAGGTAAAAACGGTTCTGGTAGTTGAACGGAAAAGTCTTTGCCACGGTTCTCAGAAGTAGTTCATAGAAGAGAGGTTCGTAGGTCGGGTGACGAGCTGACTAGGACTGCATGTTGCCTAAGTTTCACGCACTTTGGCAGTGAGAGGTAAGTTTGGGTTTTCACAGTACCTTATTTTGAAGAAAAGGATACAGCTGAAGACTTCTGTTCCTGGCAGTTCTTGCAGATCTCGCTGTTCCTGAGCCTCAGTCGTGGGGACAAAAGGGAGGACGTCGGGGGACTCCTTCACTGCACAGGGACTGGTCACAAAGCTGGCAAATCTTAGATTCCGGTAGCTGTTGTCAAGCACACAAGCTGGTGTCCTTCTCCCTGGTTATTCGGTTTCCTGCAGCATGCTGAGGAAAATGCAACCAGCTGGTGTCCAGGTGGCTTACGAGTTTATTGGTCCCACCAACTCAAAGGGAGAAGTCGTCCTTGAAGGGCTTCTCTGTCGATGAACTTGCCGATTCGGACCTGCAGCAGGGCTTCACCGGGCAAACCAACGATCCAGGAGTTGCAGCAGCCGTCCTCTTCCAGCTCGTCTTCGGTTCTTTCGTTCCATTGGTCGACTCTGCCTTCCAAGCCAAGAGACTCTCCTTTTAAACAGTTTTCCCATTCATTCCAGCCTAGCTGCCACTCACCCAGCAAGGGTGGCTGTCCTTGCCGGACAGTCAGCCAGCCAATGACGCCAGAGTGCATTTGGGTCTCCTAGGAAACCTAAGCACAGGGAGTTTTGGGCACCTCCCTCACTTCTTGCCCACCCCAGACACTCGGCCGCCAGAGGCAGTCTTCAGTCCTGAAGCCCACCAAAGGCGTTGGAACGAAAGGACCAAAGCTGGTTTGGCACCAGAGACAATCTCAAAGGACCTTTCCAAAAAGAAATGGCAATAAAAGACCAGGACCTGTTTAAACAAAGGGAGCTGACGTCATCTTGAACATGGCTCCCGTGATTTTTAGCTACCGGTGTTCGCGGTCGGGAAAAATTATGGTTTGTTGTAAAACCAGTGCCACCAGCCATTTTGATGGGGAAGGGTAGCTTTTGACTGCTACATGGGTTTCTCGACATAGGGGATACTAGGTAACCCCTCCAGTCCTCTATTGTATGATGGTGTGTGCTAGGTCTAGGAATTTGAAAAGACTAGTAAAGCCAATTTCACTTTACTTTCTCTGGGAAACCGTAGTTTATCCCAGACAAGGTATTTAAACCTTGGGAAAGCATGAAGGGCTTCCCTGTGCCACTGCACTGAGGGTGCTGTGTGACCCAAATAAAAAAGATGATGCCTATGGAGTTGTTTAAAACCCTATAACCAAAGAAAATAAACACAGAAAACAAACAATTAAAAAGTACAAGAGTCCCAAAGTTCAGCAAAAGAGCTGGAGGTCTCAAAGGTAGAGAGGAATTGGCACATTTCTGAGAATTCTCCCCAACAAGGACAAACCCTTTCAATGCCTCATTCTCTGTCCGAATCACAACAAAGCAGATAGTGAAATCTGCCTCGGGTTCTGCAAGCGAACCGTGAAAGATATTCACAGTAGGCTGGCAGTGTGGTTCAGCGCCAAGGCCTCTGCCCCATGCAGGAAGCAGGGGCATGCCTTACCTAGGACTGGCTGGGCCATAGTGGGCTTCTAGGCCCTTTGAGGGTGCTCCATCCGTAGGGGCCCAAGACAAGGCCAAGCACCGCAAGTCTGTTTCCATCGGGGGCGCCCGGCAAGCGGGACCCGCACCATGCAAGCGGGTCCCGCGCCGGGCAGGGCGCGCTCATCTTCACCATCAGCCTCCAGCTCCTCCTCGAAGAGGAAATCTGCTAACCTGGCGAAGTTGCAGGAAAAGCCTGAGAAGACAAAGGTGCACGAAAAGACGACCGACCTGCCCCAGAAGGCCCAGGTGAAGTTTGCCGATAGAGTTGGTGGCGGCTGCCCTCTCGGAGTCCAAGGGGACTGACCCAGACAAGGTAGCCCTGGCAGTGCCCAGAGTATCCCTGGTCCCTGGTCCCCCAGATGCGAGGACAATACCTTAAGGACAGATTCACCAGATCACACTCCACAAGACAAACCAGACTTGCCTACACCAATCGCCTCCAAGTACCTCGCTTTAAACTGACCACCATAGGCGGAGCTAGCTTCCCAGTCAAAGCTGCTCAATTGTGGAACGAATTACCCACTACCGCGAGGCTAGAACATTCTCCTTCCAAATTCAGGCAAATTGTAATTAACTGGCTGACGACAGCTATTGCTAATTGAAATTATGATAATGCTCACGCCTGTTTTGCTACACAGCATCTATACCATATGATTGTAAACTTGTATTGTAAACCTGCATCTGTAACTTGTAATTATCTGTAACATGTAACTGTAACCTGTAATTTATGCTCTAAGCTGTACATCTTCTTACTTCCTGCGCCCTTATACCCCAGGGTCCGGTGCGCATAATAAATACCAAACAAACAAACCAGAGAAGAGGATGCCATCCCTGAGCCTGACTCCGGGATGCAGTGGGGTGGGGTCAACCATACTCCAGGGCACAGATATTTCTTCCTCAGACGAGGAGGACCAGGCATCCGTCCACACAATCCAGGAGGATGTGGGAAGACTACAATCCTGATGGGGACGACCGACCTGCTGACGGCGTGGCGCCCAGTAGGCCTATTGGCCCGACCCCTCAGATGGGAGGCATCGCTGGACATACTTGCTGGACATCATTTCGACCCTTCACACCCTGGTGTCAGAGATTCAGAAATGGATGCAAACGAAACCAGTGGCCCCGGACCAACCTCCAGCGAAATAAAGCGGCACCATATGCCGCTGCATTAACCTGTTCACATGCACAAACCCCCACGAGACACGACGTGGTCGCCAGGGGGTCGGAACTCTTCCAACTGACACTGGAGGAGACCAGAAATGAAGGTTTCCTATATCAACGACGCAAGGCCAAGAGGAAGACCATCTTGGCAGTGCGTCTCCTGGACGACGTTTGGGAGGAAGGCCTGGCTTTGAGCCAAGAGTGATCAGCTGGAGAAGAAATACTGGGTTCCTGAGTCTGCTGCCAAAAGCCTACACTCGCAGCCTTCCCCGGACATCGTGGTCTTGGCGGCAGCTAGGAAGTAGTCTAACCCCCTAGTCATCATCCTTCGTCCATCTGGATAGCGAGGGGAAGAAGTTGGATGCCATAAGGAAATCTACTCGGCGGCGTCAGCAGTGAAGGCGGGCAACGCACTTGCTGTCAGGGCCAGATACAACAGGGAGAAGTGGTATAAGATGGCCCCACTGCTAGAGTTCCTACCACGACAAGCAGGTCGAAGCACTTCCCATCCTCCAAAAGGGGGAGGTGGCATCGGAACCAGGCCATCACGTGGCCTTGGACATCGCGGACACTGGGTTCAGACCGATGGGAACAATGTCTGCCTTCGTCGTGGCTGGCTTGAAGCCACTGACTTTCGTCAGGCAGTCCAGACAAGGGTTCTGGACATGCCCTTAGACTGGGACAACCTTTTTGGGGAAGGCCGTTGACGAGTCATTGCAGGCCATTAAGACTGACACGGCACATGCCTTGGGCACTCTTAAACACCACCCGTTCTTTCATGCCTCTGGCAGATCGTCGAAGGGTTTCGGCGGAGGGTCCTTTTCATACAGTCTGGCCTACAGAGGCCGTTCCAAGGCTTTCAGTGGAGGTGGCCGAATTCGCTCCCAAGGACGCCGCAGGCCCCAAAGCAAGATTGAACTGGCCAGGACGTCGGGCCCCCACCTATGCACCCAAGAGGAAGGCCGGCTGGCGGGCTTCGTAAGCGAGTGGGAGAAGACCTCCACTGACCGATGGGCGCTGGATGCTCGCCCACGGGCACTCCCTGCCGAAGTGTCTGATACCTGCGGTGGTGGCCCGGCAGGAGCAGCACATCCCTCCGCTCCTGCGGGAAGTATGGGCCATGATTAGAAAAGGTTTGAGAGCTGGTTTCAAAGCGACTCGGGGCTCGAGTCTACTCCAGCTACTTCTTGGTAAAGAAGACCGGGGTGCTGGGGGGCCCGTTCTAGACATGCAGCATCTCAACAAATACCTTAAGTTCCAAATATTCAGCCTGTGGCTGCCGGATGAGGGATCTCCACAACAATGTCCTGGAGCTGCGGGCTGTGTTCTGGGCCCTCAAGGCGTTCCTTCCGTCCCTCAAGGGCAAAGTGGGGAGGGTCTTCACAGACAATACCAGCAAGATGTTTTCCATTAGGAAACAGGAGGAGGGGGGGGCACCATATCCCCAATGCTCTCCAGAGAGGCGCAGGACTTCTGGCACTCGGCCGTTGCCCAAGAGATGTTCCTCATCCCTTTTTTTCACCTGGCGGGAGTCGAGAGCACCATTGCCGACTCCCTCAGCAGGGAGCTGCGCTCTTGCCACAAGTGGGAACTTCGACAAGATCAAGTGGACTGCCTCTTTCTCAAATGGGGCACACCCCAGATCGATCTGTTTGCAACAGTGACAAATCCCAAATGCCAGAGGTTCCACCAGCGGAGGAGCATGGGGGACGTGTTTTCTTTCCCATGGGAAGGCCTGTTCCTGTATGCGTTCCCTCTGTTGCCTCTCATGCTGCGAGTCATCAATCAACTGAAATGGTGCCGATGCCGGATGATCCTTGGTACCTGGACTTCTCAGCTTGTCAACGTCTCCCCCGGTCAAGCTGCCAGTGATCGCAGATCTGCTCACCAGAGAAGGAGGCGCAATCTTGCATCACGACCCAGGATCGCTGAACCTGAAGGCTTCGCTCCTGCAGCCTTATAGTTTAGAGGGTATTAACTAGCGGCGGAGTGCAGGGAGGTCCTTGCCAGAGCATCGTTGACTCTGAAGTTTGGCACAAGTGGAAATGTTGCACGACGTGGTGCCGGATGCAGAAGATCAATCCTGAGGATCATGGCCCTGCCGATTCTGCCATACTTGTTGTCCTTGGCCAAGGTGGGGCTGGTGCACACCTCTATCAAGGTGCATCAGGTGGCTATCTACCGCTGCACCAGGTCTCCAGGACGGTCGTCTTTGGTCCCACCGTCTCGTCGAGGAGTTCCTCAAAGGACTGTTTTCGATCATTCCGGCCAATGAAGGCCCCAGCGTGGGTACTCGACGTGGTGCTGACGAGGCTCTTGTGGGTGGGGGGGGGGCCTTCGAGCCTATGCATCAGGCCTCTAGTTGCTTTCATGGAAAACTGCTTTCCTCTTGGCCAGCACCTCTGATCCAGGACCTATCCTGCAAGCAGCCTTATTTGACTTTTCACCACACAAGGGTGGTGCTGCATACGCACCTGCTTTCATTCCAAAGGTTCCATCGGAAATTCCACATCAACATACCTTTTGGTGTTGCCTGTGTTCTTTCCGAAACCTTTGTCGCCGGCTGGGTGGGCCTTGCACTTGCTGGGTGTGGCTCGCGCTCTGAAGACGTCTCGACTATTTGTGAACTTTGATCCTGTGAACCATGGGAAGGCCTTGTCCAAGGCTTCCATCTCCTGGTAGCTGTCTGGCTGTATCACACTGTCACCAGTTGACAAACAGACTGCTGTCCGAGAGCCCATTCCACCAGGGCGATCGCTGCAACAAAGGCGTTCCTGTCTGGTTTGCATCTGCTGGACACCTGCAGGGCTGCTAAATGGAGGTCCACGCACACCTTCACAAGATTCTGCATCGACAGGGATGCCCGAGAATCCAGGGTTGGCCAAACTGTGCTACTCAACCGGTTTGCTTGAAGGTGAGCTTGTTCCGGAGGTATGAGTAATTGCATCTGTGGAGCCTTTCCACCTCTCGTGGATGTGTAATGTTGTACTGCTATGTTTTCTTTATTCATGAGCATGTGAATCCATGCCAGACCCATGCTGGAGAACAATCGCTAAAGGGAAGTAACTTTTTCCATCTTTATTGTTGCTCGAAGTGCACCTCGTGATTGTGATTCAACATTACAAACCATTTAGGGTCAATCGGAACCTAGATACGTAGCGCTATTTCCCTTGATTCCCACAACCACTTTTTCACTTTAATGTCACTACTAGTTGCACATGTTGGCTGCCTAGGTTTAGTGTATTCAAAAAACAAAAGAATGAAAAGCCTGAGGTGCAGATTTAGAAATTAACCTGTTTGGGGGAATACTCAACTGTGAATGCAGTTTTAATAACTGATTTGCAGATGATGTATGACCAAGGATACTTGCCATACATCGATACCACATGCCAGTAAAACCTGCATGGTTGGCCTGGTTTTGCAAACCATTCTCAAAAGCATGATTTACTTGCTGTCATCTTACATTTTTGGTAGTTTTAATCAACTAGATGGTGTCCATAAAGTGGACACCATCAGACGTGCCCATTCAAATGGTGTCCATACAATGACCGCGTCATTGACTGTTCTACTGCAGATAAGCTAAGTCGACCTGTTGGCTGAATCAAACAGTGTTGTGACTACTATGCTTTGGACCTCTGCTCTAGAGTCAACTTTCGTTTTGATCAGGCAATTAACACTTTCACTGCCCTTAAGATGTGAAAGATAATGGGATTAGGGATAGATCTATTTTTCACACGACAGTTCCCTGTGGATGGGACGCATATTGCTGTGTGGCCACACTGTGGTAAGGAACACTGATCTCTTGTAACTGCTTGTTCAGTAAATCCCTCTGTTTCACGAGAAAACCAAACGCTGGACTAGATGTGTAAAAGTACTTGATGTATTTTCTCTTGTGTTACTTGCCGCAACAGTCCCTTTCCTTTATGACTTGCCTGCAATCCATGATTCCGAGCGTTGGCAATATAGCTGAACAGGAAAAGGGCCTTCCCTTCAGCATGCACCCATGTATTAAACTAGCCATTTATGTCCTGGTGAGTATAGTGCTCAGGATCTGATTCGAGGGCCAGCTCCTGAATTAGCCATAAAAGTCAACACTGGGCAATCCACGCCTAGTCCTTTCAGCCATGTCACGCTTCCACCCATCCCTTCCCCCACGCCACCCTTTATCCATTACATCCCATTGGAGTAGAGTAATCCTTCTCAAGTGGATAATGAACCCATTTGGTTTATCAGCAGGTTGCCCTTTTGGTGTTTTTTTGAAGGCACATTTAATCTGTGAAGAGTACTGCCATAATTGCATTTCATATCTGTACTGTAGTACAGCACCATTTCTCCATGGTTATTCAATCTATACGACACTATCCATGCAGCCCAACAACATTAACACCAGATGGTAGGTCTGTTGATTAACCATAGGCAGTGGTTGTTTAACTTTAATTGTGGCTGAATAAACGAATTAAAAATCAGATGGTAATTTCTGGTAAATGAATTTCATGCTGCAGCTTTTCAAAACTTCACTATTGGCTAAGATGTTAAAAAATGATTTATTGCAGGTCTTTGGAGAAGAGGGACTGACCTTAAATCTTGAAGATATTCAGCCTCAGGACTTTGGCAAAGTGGGAGAAGTTATTGTGACTAAAGATGATACAATGCTCCTGAAAGGGAAGGGAGAAAAAGGGCAGATTGAGAAACGTATTCATGAAATCTTGGAACAGTTGGAAGCTACAAACAGCGACTATGAGAAAGAAAAATTGAACGAGCGACTTGCCAAACTCTCTGATGGTGTAGCTGTTTTAAAGGTAAGGCATTTAAATGAAATGCCAAAATAAAATGGTATTAAATGTACTTCAGGTAAACAAATGAGACATGAAATCAGCCTACATAATACCAGTGCTTCTTGAATCCTATTAGTCTCATGATTATGGATGTCTGTTTACCTCCCTGAGGAGGGGATTCTTTATATAAGGGAGAATGCCGTTAGCCCCTTTCCTGACAATTGTCTTTAATCCATAAATCTAATTGGTGCAATAAAGCTCATTCAGTCATGTGCCAAGTTTGTTTGGAACAGGTCAATAAATGGTGCGGAATATTTATGTAATTGATTGCTGCCTATTAGTTTGAGATGCTTTTTAGTTGGCGCTCCCCATTTATTCTCGTTTTTCTAGTCTTCCATCCTGGTGGGCTTTACACATACTCCTTTTTGTGACATGGATAAGCAACAGCTAGCATACTAACATTAACCCAAGCGGTTAATGAGCAGTACATTTCTTTCTACACGTCTGTAATGCTACAACATGATCTCTGAATCTTGTGTCTTGACCAATAAACAAAGGCACCTTTTGGTGCCCACGCTGCCTCACTCTTCTTCTTTGGTAAGAAGACTTAGGTTTCCCCTTATAAATCTGTGCTTCTGAGGGCTTTGTGATGTATGGGTAAATATGCCTGGGAGGTGGATTTTGTTCTGAAAAAGGTTGAATCACTTTTTTCATAAGAAAAAGGGGGGAGGAAATCGCAGGTGCATTACTTGCCCCAAAGGAAATGGATCACCAAATTCTTCTGAAACCTTGACTTTTCAGTACTCTAAAAGGGCCATGTTTTTGTTCCATAAGGCGATTGGGCTACAATCCAGTTTTGGTCTTTACTGCACATTTCCTTCCATTGTAATGGACCCCCAAACTTTTAGCTTTTATTTTTGATCCTGACCTGTACCTTTTACAGTGCAGTGAAGCCTTAAGCCTCACTACACTGCCTTTTGCCCATCTGTTATGGGGAAACTGACATTTCTCCAGCATGGGGTCTGGCATGGATTCACATGCTCATGAATATTCCCCGTCGTCAGGCTGGGAATCCTCGGTAAAGAAAAAACCAGTATCAGTTTCGTTTCTGATCTGTCTTTCGTAGTAATAACCAATCACTGGTCTCTGCGTCATACTGACCACAGCCAATGACTGCCCTCTACCTAAGCACCGCCTCTGGCAGCCATCTTCAGATTTTTACCGCACGTTCATGTGTTGGGATCCTCGTGCTATTGCTCTCGAGCGTTAGTGCTATTTTTCGCGCTTTTTCACAAAAAACTTCGATTCTTTCGGTCAAAAGAGCCTCAAGCTCCACCGATCCTACATCCGATCAACGGGGACCCGTGTCGGATTCATCTGTGCCCCTCAAGGGTGAAGTTTTCGTCGAGCTACACTTCGGAGGACTCCAGAAGCTTCTCAGGCCCGGTCTCGGAGATGGCCCAGGAGAAGGGAAGCTCGACGCCCGGAAAGCTGTTCAGGGTCTGCCCTGGATGCCAGCTGCAGAACGTCTTCAAGGAGGACAAACACTCTTTCTGCCTTTACTGCCTTCATGAGGACAAGACGCACGTGGAAAAGGACTGTGCGTTTTGCGGCAACATGTCGGAACGGACCATGAAGGACCGCCATCAACGTCTCGCCAACTGGCTGGAGGGTAAGAGCCCGTCTGGCGAGAAGAAGAAGAAATCCGAGCGGTCTTCTAAGACCTTTGAGGGCGCCCCGGCGACGGGGGCCCAACATAAGGCCAAGCACCGCGAGTCCGCTGGCACCGGGAGCGCCGAACGGTCGGGCTCTACGGGCGCCAGGCAGGGCGCACCCTCCCCGGCACCATCAACCACGAGCCAACGCTCTGGGTCGGGTAAGAGGAAGGCCGAGCACCCGGCGAAGCTCCTGGAGAGGCCCCGGTCGAGCTCTAAGGCAGAGGAGGAGCGTGGCAGTGCCCCCTCCCTCAAGGATAAGGCGGTGAGCGCACCTAAGGTGGTGAAGGCCTTGATCCATCCGACCAAGCCCTCTATCGAAACGGTCGCGGCGGCCCTGGCTCAGCCTGTGGTGGCTGCACTAGTGGCGGCGACCCCAGGGCCCAGAATCTCCCTGCCTCCTCGGAGGGAGTCTTCCTTTGTGCCCATCGATAGGACCCCCGTGAAACCCTCCGTGGGGAAGAAGAAGGGGGGGCAGGGCGTCGTCGGAGATTCGGCCTCAACCTCAGAAGAGGAGCTGATCGAGGTCTTAAGCCACGGCCTAGGCGTGGAAGAAGGCCAGCCCGTCGGAATGGACCCCGACGCAGGTGACGACGACGACATCGTCGAGGATACCGACGGGGCCCCTGCCCGCCCGTCGGATTCCCCTCTGCCAGCGCCGCAAGACAACTCGGCGGCCATTTTGTTGGCCATACAGTCCTTATGCTCCGAGATAAGGACGAGGCTACCGTTACCCACGGAGGAACCTCTCCCGTCGGGGGATCCAGAACCGGGACTTTCTGGTGTTCCCCCTACCAAGAAAAGAAGGATCCATCCACCACCTCCTTTTCAACCGTCGCGCCCCTTCCAGCCCTCCTCCCCGTCCACCCGAGGGGATGATACGGGGACTGACACGGCAGCGACGGGTACGGACGACGAGGCATACGACGAGGATTTTCCGTCGTCGCCTCCCACCAGGGCTTCTCCGCCCGACGAGATCGGATCTTTCCACTCCATGATCTCCAGGGCTTCCGAGCTTTTCCAACTCTGCCCTGAGGAGAAGAAAAAGGAAGGCTTCCTTTATCAGCGGCGCGAGGCCAAGAGGAAGACGGTCCTCTCAGTGCCTCTGTTGGACGACATTTGGGATGAGGGCCTTTCCCTCCTCAAGAACCCTTCCACGACGCCAGCTAGAAGAGACCGGTACGAGAAAAAGTACCGGGTCCCGGACACGGCCCCCCTGTGCCTCCGGGCGCAGCCTACCCCGGACTCCGTCGTCTCCGCGGCAGCCAGGAAGAAAGCGGGGGGGGGGTGCGGCCTCCACATCGACTTCCCCGCCGGACGGCGAGGGAAAGAAATTGGATGCTATGGGACGTAGAGTCATCTCGTCGGCAGCGACGACGATTAAAGCGGCCAACGCCTTGGCTATCGTGGCCCGCTATGACAGGGAGCTCTGGTACAAGATAGCTCCCCTGCTGGATTTTCTGCCGGACGACAAGAGGGCGGAGGCCCTTGAGATCCTGCAGGAAGGTGAGGTGGCCTCGGACCACGCCATCACCGTGGCGACGGACATCGCCGACACCGGGCTCCGCCAGCTGGGCAACGGCGTTTGCCTTCGACGTCGTGGATGGCTCAAAGCTACGGATTTCCGGCAGGACGTCCAGACCAGAGTCCTGGACATGCCCTTCGACGGGAACAACCTGTTTGGGAAGACAGTGGACGATTCCCTTCAGGCCATCAAGGCGGATACTGAGACGGCCCGGGCCCTTGGAGTCCTGCAACGACGGACGCCCTTTCGGAGCGGCGGAGGCAAGGGCGCCTCCAAAGGTTCCGGCGGCGGTTTCGCTTCCTACCGTCAAGCGGCCCGCTCGTCGTCGCAAGAGGCCTACAGAGGACGAGGCAAGTCTAGCGGACCCCGCCGTCGTCGCCAAGGAGGTCAAGGCGGCAAGGCCGCGCCCAAGCAGGATTGAACCGGCCGTGGGGTCGGGCCCCCACCGAAGCACCCCTGTGGGAGGCCGGCTGGCGGGCTTCGTCAGCGTGTGGGAGTCCATCTCCACCGACCGTTGGGTGCTGGACGCCCTGGCCCGGGGCCACGCGCTCGAGTTTCAAAGAAGGTGCCCGCGCGTCCCCCCCGTGGCCAGGAAAGAACTTAACGCCCCTCAACTTCTCCTGGAGGTAAAGGCGATGCTCAGAAAGGGCGCCATCGAACTCGTCCCAAAGAGGCTTCGGGGCTCCGGAGTCTACTCGAGATACTTCCTCGTGAAGAAGAAGACGGGAGGATGGCGCCCCATCCTGGACCTGCGACGTCTGAACAAGTTCATCAAGGCGCAGAAGTTCCGGATGGTCACCCTCCAGCACGTCCTGGGTCAGCTGGAGGAAGGAGACTACCTATCGTCGTTGGATTTGGAGGATGCCTACTTCCACATTCCCATCCTAAAGGGGCACCGCAAATTCCTCAGATTCGTGGTCCAAGGGCGTCATTACCAGTTCAAAGCCCTTCCCTTCGGACTACGGTCGGCACCCAGGGTATTCACCAAGTGCCTCGCACCGGTGGCGGCGCAGCTGCGCCGCGAGGGGATTCACGTCTACCCCTACCTGGACGACTGGCTCATCCGCGCCAAGACGAGGGAGCTCGCCGTGGTCCACACGGCAAGGACCGTCCAACTCCTCACGGACCTGGGATTCTCCGTGAACTACGCCAAATCCCACCTGGTGCCCGCGCAAGTCGCACTGTTTCTGGGAGCCAGGCTCGACACAGTGTCCCTTCTGGCCTCCCCGTCGGAGGAGAGGACCAGGACCATCTTGGGCAAGGTGCAACGGATGTTGGTGGCCGACGCGGCCAAAGTGAGGTCCATCAAGTCCCTCCTCGGGATGATGTCTTCCTGCATCTACCTCATTCCCATGTGCAGGCTCCGGATGCGCCCGTTGCAAGAATTCCTGGATGCGCGCTGGATCCAGACGACGGGCAGCTTCGAGGAAAGGATCAAGCTCGACGAGAGTTTCCGACGAGCGATACGGTGGTGGGGCACCCGCGCGCATCTGACGGCGGGCATGGACTTCCAGACCCCAGCCCACCAGGAGACCGTGACCACGGATGCCTCCCTGGAAGGGTGGGGAGCGCACACCGAAAATCTGCACGCAAGGGGACTCTGGCTCCCGACGGAGAAGTCCCTGCATATCAACGTCCTGGAGCTCCGTGCAGTGTTTTGGGCCCTCAGGTCCTTCCTTCCGTCCCTCAAGGGCAAGGTGGTGAGGATCTTCACCGACAACACCACCACCATGTTTTACATCAGGAAACAGGGCGGAACCAGGTCCCCAGCGCTGTCCAAGGAGGCGCAGGACCTGTGGCATTGGGCCGTCGCCCAAGGGATTTTTCTGGTGCCGTTTCATCTGGCAGGGATAAAAAACACCATCGCCGACTCACTCAGCAGGGAGCTGCGCTCGTGCCACGAGTGGGAACTACGGCAGGATCTGGTGGATCGCCTCTTCCGACGGTGGGGCACACCCCAGATCGACCTGTTCGCGACGGCGACGAACACCAAGTGCCGGAGGTTCGCCAGCAGGTTTCCCCAGACGAGGAGCATGGGCGATGCTTTCTCGTTCCCCTGGGAGGGCCTGTTCCTCTACGCGTTCCCTCCCTTGCCTCTGCTAATCCGGCTCGTCAACCAGCTCAAGAGGTCACGGTGCAGGATGATCCTCGTCGCACCTGCGTGGCCGAGGCAGATATGGTTCCCGGACCTTCTGGACTTGTCAGCGTCCCCGCCGATCAAGCTGCCGGCGGACGCGGATCTACTCTCCAGGGAAGGAGGCGCCATCCTCCACCACGACCCGAAGTCGCTGAACTTGCAGGCCTGGCTCCTGCAGCGCTAGAGTTTGGAGGATACGACATACCGGCCGATTGCAGAGAGGTTCTTGCAAAGGCCAGGGCGTCCTCGACTCTTAAATGCTACGGACACAAATGGAAGAGGTTCTCTGTCTGGTGCCACGCACAGAAGATTAACCCTCTACGGATTACGGCCCCCCAAGTACTGCCGTACCTGCTGACGCTGGCCAAAGCTGGTCTGGCACACGCGTCCATCAAGATTCATCTTGCTGCGATCTCCCGATACACCAGAACCACGGGGCGGACGTCCTTGTGGTCTCATCGTCTGGTGAAAGAGTTCATGAAGGGACTGTTCAGATCGTTCCCGCCGGTGAAGGCTCCGGCCCCGGCGTGGGAGCTCAACGTGGTGCTGACCAAGCTCATGGGACCTCCGTTCGAGCCTCTGCACTCGGCCCCGTTGAAGTTTCTATCGTGGAAAACAGCTTTTCTTGTGGCCATCACCTCCGCACGACGAGTGGGAGAGATCCAGGCCCTTTCCTGCAAGGCCCCGTACTTGACTTTCCACGACACGAGGGTAGTGCTCAGGACGCACCCCTCCTTCATGCCCAAGGTACCGTCGGACTTCCATCTCAACGAACCCTTGGTGTTACCTGTGTTCTTCCCGTCGCCTTCGTCGCCGGCTGAGAGGACTTTGCACTCGCTGGATGTAGCTAGAGCGCTGAAGTTCTACGTGGACCGCACGAAGTGTTTTCGGAAGACGTCACAACTCTTTGTGAACTTTGGACCTGTCAATCAGGGGAAGGCTCTCTCGAAGGCTTCCATCTCCAGATGGCTCTCCGGCTGTATCATGTGCTGTCACCGGTTGGCAAACCGACCGCTGCCTGGCCGTCCGAGAGCCCATTCCACCAGAGCGATCGCAGCTACCACGGCGTTCCTATCTGGTGTGCCCCTGCTGGACATATGCAGGGCTGCTACGTGGAGGTCGACGCACACCTTCACGAAATTCTACTGCGTCGACCGGGATTCCAGGGAGGAGTCCAGGGTCGGCCAAGCAGTGCTGCGCAACCTGTTCGCCTGAGGTGAGCCTGGTGAGGAGGTAAGATGCTTAATGTTGAGTTGATGTGATGCTTAATGTTGAGCCTTTGCCACCTCCCGTGGTTGTGCATGTGTGTACTGCTATGTATTCTTTATTCATGAGCATGTGAATCCATGCCAGACCCCATGCTGGAGAAGGAACAAGTTACTTACCTGTAACTGTTGTTCTCCAGCATGGGTCTGGCATGGATTCACATGCGAACCCTCCCGCCTACCCCTCTGCGGCTCTTCACTTGGTCATACTGCCACTTCACGTGCTTCCAAATCTGAAGATGGCTGCCAGAGGCGGTGCTTAGGTAGAGGGCAGTCATTGGCTGTGGTCAGTATGACGCAGAGACCAGTGATTGGTTATTACTACGAAAGACAGATCAGAAACGAAACTGATACTGGTTTTTTCTTTACCGAGGATTCCCAGCCTGACGACGGGGAATATTCATGAGCATGTGAATCCATGCCAGACCCATGCTGGAGAAAAACAGTTACAGGTAAGTAACTTGTTCCATCCTTCAGGCTGTCAGTCCTGGAAAACCTTGTTTCACTTAGTCTTACTAAGTTGCTACTTTTAGTAACTTGTTTTCACTTGTGGTAACTTATCATTGAACAATGCATCTTACAATGGGATACACTTTTGTTTTTGTGATAGACTAACACTCAGAGGATTTTTGGTTACTCTAGGTGTGCTAAATGGACAAGCTGGTGGCAGCAGTGACTTTTTACCATTTCTTGGTGCATTTGATTTTAGCCTTACTGCATTTGGCTAATTGTGGCTAGTGACCCAACATGGCCATGCCACAAGGTTTTTCGTTTGTCCTTTGGTCATCTTGTCATTTAGCCTTCTTCTTGGTCTGTGAGGCCAGGAAAATCCTTATATGGACTTCCAGTGCCCAGGAAAGTGGTGGCTTTTGGCAGGCTACGTGTTTTTGCTAGCAGAATGTGGTCTGGGACTGTCTGGTTTCAATCCACACACTGGTTTTGTTTTGCAGAGTTATGCAGGAGTGTTCCCACCAGAGGTCCTGATTGGACCACTGCTGGGGTGTGTGGGGCTAGTTCTGCCATTGGCTGGTGGGAGTTGTAGCTCTTACCTGGCTTTTGGGAGACGAGGACCCCCTGCACCCAATCAGGAGAGATCCTGAAGGAGCCAAGACTCCTGTCCAGCTATGAGACACGTGAGGAGACTGGTCTGAAGGAGGCCTGGCGACTAACTTCTCCTGCCGTCCTGGAAGAGCTCTCTTGCTATCGATCTTCAGCAGTCCTGCGCGGGAGCTGCAATCCGTGGAGTGGAGGAACATCCATTCCTGATGTCTGCTTGGTACCCTGCGAAGAAGAGCCTTCGGAAGTGCCCCATGACTGCCCTGTGGTTGACCAGCTCAGAGTTTGTGCTGCCTATGCCACCATTCTCCGTTGAGGCCTGGAACTTAGGGAATCCTCAGCTTGTCCTACAAGACTTACCTCAGCGAGATTCCTAGCGTCGAGGGGACCCAAGATGGGAGGTAAAGTCTGACCGTGACAAGTGAGTCCCTTTGCATCGGCGTGCTGCGATGACCACCGTCCGAAACGGCTTAGTCGAGTCCAGTCCTGAGAGGGGTCTTGCATCCTGTTTTGCTGCCTTCTGCCACTGAGGGTCCTTGCACCAGCCAAAGACACCTACAAGAGATCTGCTTAAACCTGCAACCCCTGCGAATCAAGGGCTGCGGCTGATGATGGGGGGGGGGGGGGAGCGACCTCTGACCTTCCATTGACAAGTCTTGTGAAGAATCGGAGTATGGGGGTGTGAGACAGTGATTCTGACCTACCCCTAAGCTCACTTTAAAAGTTTAGCTAACTTTTCTAAAATGTTTACAATACTTTGGCTTTGCCATTGCTTGCTCGCACAAGCCTTCCGAAAGTTGGACACTTTTGATAGAATAACTTGTCTGGGAATCGTTCACTGGACCCTCGAAACCCTATTTGATTCCAATGTTAAAAACTATGTTGGAACTTTTGGGCATAAGGCACCAGATAACTTGGGGAAGGACTTTTGATGCTAGGGCTAGTTCTCTGTGGACCTGTACTGCATAAATTAATTTATACTTTCCTTTGCAGGGATTTGATCCGTCTAATGCCCTACTCTAGTGACTGCATATATGAATTGGTGTTGTGATCCTTCTACCTGTTAGTAATTTTTCATAGTGTTTGGCCATAAATAAAGAACTGTATTTCTATACTTACTGTCAAAGTGTAATTTGTGACTCCCATTGTGTGCACTCATTGCGGACCCTTTACGGGCTCACCAACTCTTGAGACTCAGCCTAGACCTCTAGTCACTGCTACCTGAACTGGTTTGGCTACAGATCCCAGAGTTGTCCCTGTCAAAATTAGGTTGGCCTTCTATACATCTGTCCACCAGGTCAGAGTATAGAAAATCAGTCCTAACAATCAGTCCCACTTATTTTAATTCTGGAATTGTTCTGCTGCATTTACATTGAAAATGCTCTGCTGTATGTATCAATGCACAAAATAACACGAGAACGGAATAAGGTGAATTTACAAAATCAACCCAGGAAGTGAATTTTGGGAGGCCACCCTGTTATAGTGAACAGGGAGGCACAGCAAAAGTTAACCAAATTAATTTAAGATAGCCGAGCGGCAAGACTTTTGGTGGATGAGTGGTGTAGGGCTACAATGAGTCCCCACTGAACAGTGCCAATAATTCAAGTTGGGCAAGTACAAAATTATGCAATGGTTTATTAGGCCTTAGCAAATAAAACCTAGTCTAAAGTTGTCAAACACTCAATATAAAGCCGTTATATATTCTCCCTAAGGAGACGATAGAAGGCATTTGACTCAATAACCGTAACACAGGTAAGTTCTCATATGCATGAGTCAGTGAAGACACTATGAATAACCGCAGAATTTTTCCGCTAGCACTTTGGGTTGGGGCTTTGTGCCCTAAATATCAGTTTTCAAAGTTATACTTTTCAGATAATTTTTTGAAATTATTTTTTTAATTATTATTTTTATAAAGCGATTTCGACGATGCCAGTGGTTTATGATTCAAAAGTCAAAAAGGGTAAGTAAACTAACTCCATCCCAGTCACTAGGATGGGCCTAAGAAGGGATCATTGACCTGGGCTCCACCCCCCAAAGTCAGGAAAGAGTAGTTTTGGTCACTTGAGACCCCCAGCACTTTTTGCTGGATTTGCAGATTATTTTTCTATGTTCCTGAAAGAGTGGGAATCTTTCCAACCCCCCCACACTCACCCTTACTCTTTTAATGGGTGTAATGTATGAGTCCCCTCCCCCCCCCAATACTTTATTTTTGGATTTATACTTTCATAAAACAATTTTTTTCTGCATTTACCTATTGCAGCACACAGCACTTTCTGAGCAGTGTTGCTGGGGAGCCCCTTTGGCTCCCCTTTATATGTTTATTTGGGTTCCTACTGTTCCGAAGGGTAGAAGGATCTTTGTATCCTTTCTACAACCCCATTGTTGGATCAGCACACACACCACCTTATGTGGAGTGCTTAGGAGATGCATAGTATCCCCTTTCTCACTACTCCTGTAACATTTCTCTTGGTGACGAGCTTACTATTATGGGTGGTGGCAGTGGACGTGTTCTACTGACATGTTGTTTATTTTTTTACTTGCTGGCTGTCAAACCAGCCGCGGTAATGCACAGAAGGATCACCATTCATTTTTGTTTTGCCATTTGTGTGCATGTCCTTTCTTGGTCCTTCTGTTGTCCTGGTTTGATGTTTGTCTTCAGGGGAATCCTGCCGAGGCTCCTGGAAACGATGGAGTCTGTAACGCTGCAGTCTGTTCTTCTGGCATGCCTACCTGGAACCACCGCCCCTGCCCTCCCAAAGTTTGAATGTAGCATGAGTGCTGATTGGCTGGATTCCTGGATAAATGGCCTGGATCTAGAAGCTGAAGATAAGTCAACCACTGGAACCGAAGATCAAGACCACCAATGATGCCTACAACCCCTACCAGTAACTGGTGAAGCCTGCTGAAGTGACTGCTGCTGTACTGACCCTGTTTTCGAATTGACCGGTAAACTGAGGACGACTTCCTCCCATGAACTGGTGGGTATAATCAGTCCCAGGACGACCTGCAATTTGAGTCATCCCACGACATGCTGGACATTCCTGGGCTGAGAACCGCCAATACCCTGTGACCATCCTTCAGTGCATCGCCTTCCATGAACACAAACTCTCAAACTTAGGTGGACTCCTTTGGGACCTCCAGAAGCAAGATTTGACTACTCTGTCCCCTCACCAGAGTGCAGGGCTGAGCAAGCCATCGGATAGAACCGTTCTGAACTGGTCTCTCAAAAAAGGGGCAAACTGCAGATCTGGTTTGGAGCATGAAGAATACTTTGCTTGGAGTCACCTCTCTACTGCTGCTGTGAAATCCCATCCAGAGTCCCTCCTTTCGTCACCACGAGCAAGGAACAGGAGACCGGGTGGACAGCTGCTGCAGCGCGAAGGCGCCCAGCTTCATCTTCATCACTCATAAGGTACTGTGGGACTATAGGTAATACTTACCTAGAGTCATTCTGATGCTCTTGTGTGGGTACGGGGGAGGGGATAATTTGTATTTGGGAGTTCGCCCATCCACGTTAGCTCAGGCCTAATGGTGGAACCCATATAGGGAGCCTATCCCGAAGTCCCTGAACCCTTTTACCAACAAGAACTGTTACTTAACTACTACTGAAGATTTCCACAGGAACTCTGGATTTTTCTACAGCTGGCTTTTTGACCCTCCAGTCTTATCCTAGGCTTTAGTATTGCTTCTCTATCTAGTTCTGTGAAAAGATTGCAAAGTAGCTTACCTTGTGTTAGTGTGGTTTCGGTCACAAGGAGCTGAAACCAAGTTCTAACTTTACTTTTGAATTGTGGCCACTATTCGAAAAAGTATATACCCAAAGTAACATGTGCTGCAAAGTACTTGTTCAGGTTGATGGTGTAACTGTATGATTCCTGAAACGGAATAAGGGACAGTTCACTAAAAATTTGGTTTTACTTACCTTAAATCGCATACTGCAGCTCTGAAATAATTGCCAGGTTTTTACTTACCTTAGGATTGTGGCTACTATTACAGAAAGTATTACGTTTTTACTCGCCTTTTGAAAGTAGAAGCAGCTTTACTACAAAGTGGTTTTTACTTAACTTGACTGGCATACTGCCATTCTAGAAGTCTTTTACACTATGGTTTACTTAACAGAAGTATTGTGCATTCTGACATTCCAAAGTACTTTTATTGGAGAAGAACGTTCGTTTTTACTCACCTGACCTACCCTGCACTGCGAGCTGAGAAGGGGCTCTTGCAGGTACTTGAACGCTGTTTGGAGGAGATGGGGCTTGCGCTCGTCACGTGACCCATCACGTGACTCATCTCCGGGTTAAAGCGCACTGTCATCCACCCTTGCGGCACTAAGCCCGGAGGAGACAAGCCCGCTGGCTGTTGTGCGGCTGTTAGGCGCTGGTGGCGGCCCGCCCAATCGGGAGACTGCTGATGTATTCCCTCTTTGATCCCTTTAGAGCAGCTGGCCTTCATTAAGCGCCTCGAGTAATTGCGCAGCGCAGGATATTTGAACAGTCCTCTGGCTTTTTGTAACTATCATGGTAGCTCGCAAATTTACGCTGAAAACCAGCATGCCCGAAACCATGGTGGGTCATGTGAGCACGGTGGCCGGCTTATCATTAAAAGTCAATTCTACCATTTGCAACTTCCAATGGTTCCAAGAATTCTCAAAATCTCTCATCTGGGGCAGATTGTCATCGGCGGGATACGGCCCTCCCAGATGAGACTTTGATTGTTGCGTCTCAAAAAGCCCCAATTGTTCCTTCAGCCATGACCAATGGTGATGAACAAGATTTCCCACCTGTCCTGGCTGAAATCCTTTCTAAGGTCCCCGAATCTATTCAGCCAGTTCGACCACAAACTCTCCATCCGCCCCCAGGTGTCGAGACAAGTCACATCAATCTCGACAGATGCGTAAGTAATTACTCCATTGCGGAAGTTACTGACATAACTTTAGAAGCCGCCTGTCTTGCAGGCGAACTACAGGCTGATGCACACATGAAACTAACCAGCCCTGACCTGGTCAACTTAGCAACCGATATCATTATCAGCAGCAAACCACAAGGCACTCTAACCACAGAGCTCCCAATGAAACCTGTGCTGTGCTCAGTGGCTGCCCAAGTGCAACTACGCCAAGCTCATAAGCAACTCTGCATAACGGGTGAGGTCGATGATGATGCCTTAGAGTTTATGGATTCGTCTAACAATTCCTCTTGTCCTGCATCTGACGTACTATATATATATATACGTTCCAATACAGGGGATCTAATACAGTTGCAGGAGGCGCTCTCGCATAATATTACTATTATTCCTGCTAAAAACTTTCTTTCACCACAATCCACTCCACTCCCCAGTTACTTTGAACAAATCTCATATTGATGTTGTAAATGAATCGCCATCCTTCATAGCCCCTACTCCTTGTCGCACAAGATTCCGAGAAGACGGCAAGGTATCACAATCTTTTATAGATACAGCCCAGGACAAGCGCTTCTCCTTTCCGGAGGCCCCAGCCCCAAATAACACCTTGAGTGCAATGAACACTGCCTTACTGACCACTGCAAAATTGTATGAGGTCCTAGATAATAAGATTACTCGCCAATCAATGCTTATAGAGCAATATTTTAATAAGGATAATCAAGATAATTCTATCAATGTAATGGCCGTAGATCCTATCAATCTGATCCAGGCGAACAAGTGCCTTCAATCTGTGCAAACACTAGTGGTTGAGAAAGACAAGTCCGATATTTCAACAGACGCTACCAACGCCTGTCATTTACCACCTCCAGAAAAACTCTGCAAACATTTTTGAATTATTTGCACCAACTGTCACCAATCCCTTATCCAAATCCTCTACCTCTCGTCGGTCAAGAAAAGATTGGAAAAGAATGAAAAGAGCTGTGCAAAAAACAAGTTATTGTGTAAAAGTCAATGAGAACTCTCGAAAGTTCATCAGAATTCAATCTCGACTAGAAAAAGCTGTAATGCCACTTATCCCTGAAGTTCCAACCAATGTGACTTCAGTGATATTACCACATTAACCACTTGATGATCTGATGGCTTTAGCAAAGTAGGCAGTTATTCCCACTGTCATGCCTCTGTTTCAAACTAAATCTGATTCTGGGATGCTCATGCTGCCAAATTTAAGAGTCCAAACAGGCGTCATCCCATCCACGTCAGCAGCCACCGTATCAGATCACAGTGCACATGTTGAATCAGTCATCGCACAATGAAGAGCAGAAATAAGAGCTTCAATTGATGCTTATACTGCGCATTACTCCTTGCCTTCACAATTAACTCTTCCATCACACCTAGATCAATCACAAGGCATGTTGAAGTTAACCATGCAGTCACCCAGGAGCCACACTGAGCTACTTCCTATTCCAAAGCTTGCTACTGCATGCCTGCCCATTAGCACGCAGGTAGAACGCGTACAATCCATTGTGGTTGAGCTTGAAAAACCTGAACAAACGCAAGCAACCTCTGTAATAATGCCTATACCAACTGTAAAACAAGATCTAAGGGAATATATTAAATCTTCCATTGAATCTTGTTTTTTGGAATTGAAGGCCAGTAGCAAGGACCATAAATTAACATCTGCAGCTCTTTCTTTGGAAACAAATATAGCTCAACAAAATTGCAAAACATCAAAAAACAGCCGAATCAGGCCTTGATCCATTCCATGCCTTGTGAAACAAGTATGCAAGAGTTAATGGTGAGTCCTCCAAAATGTGTATTCCACTGGTAAACCGCAATTATATTCACTGAATATGAAATGTCGTGCAGCACCATTTCCAACGTATGTTCTTAATAGATCTAGTATATTGAATATCTGTGCCGATATTGTGACTCTTAAAGATCTATCTACCACTGACATTGAATACATAGTTTGTTAATCAAGATGACTTGGCGGAAGCTACAATGCATGTACGTTCAGGTCTGATGTTTAACATGTTGTGGCAGGCGCGAATGTCATTATTTGACCTGGGATTCATTTTTTCTCAAAATATTAAACCAGCTATTGACAAAATGGAGAGTCTAAGTCCCGACGTACCAATCAAAACAGTTTGCCACAACCCAAAATCTAATCCCCTATCATGCTTCCCTAGTCACGGGACCCCAAGTGTATGTGAATCATTCATAACTAACCCCCAAGCAAGATGCTGTTAGCTTGTTGTGTTGGAACACCAGAGGTTACACTCATTTTATAAATTCAGTCACAAGTGACTTGCATCGATTTGACATTGTAGCTTTGCAAGAAACATGGCTTATGACTACTCCAATGTGTGCTTCACATACAATAATTTCTTCATTTGCGGTCAAAAAATCCATGGGACGCCCCTCTGGTGGATTGCTGCTAGCAGTTACGCATGATGGTGGCTTTAAAGTGGACCAGTATCCTTCCTCATCCCCATACTTCCAAGCAGTTAAATTAACTCTGGGTATGGCGAGCTTAGCCATTGTTAACATTGGAGTAGACAGAACATAACGGATGAGATGTTTTTTTATGCACTTGACCCTCCATTTGGATACAATTGCTGATGCTAGCATCATGTGTTCTATTGTTCTCGGTGACCTGAACTTACATATTTTGCCAACGGTCGATAGCAGGTCCAAGCCCGCAGAACAAACGTGGTGCGCAATTATGAAAGAAAGAGGATATGTTATGGTAAATAACACTGTGGCTGGTGATGTACCTGCCCGTGTCCCTTGGTCATGCAATTCACGGCAGGCAATCTTAGATTATATCTATATAAACAAGAAATGTTTACCCCAGGTACAATCTATGGATGTGATTCCCTCATCTGTGAGCGATCACAACAAACTCGTTATGTACTTTGGGTTTCCAATGGGGCAACAATCATCAAACCAAAACAGCTATCCATACCCCTTTAAAGTGAACAACAGCGGCACCCGCTTATGCTGGAATCCAATGACATTGAATCAGCTTAAACGAGACCTGATTGATTCCCATAGATCTCGATCCTCTAGAGATCCGCAGTGCTACGTCACCATGATGCAAAACTGCAGGCAAATAAAAATGCCTGACGCTACCATCAGACATAAGCATACGCATAGCTATGATGCTGAGCTCCAGCGAAGGAAGGCGAAGCTAAGGCAAGCCATCCGCACCTTAAAGGACGAGCCAGCCATTAGTAGGCCAACATTGAAAAGGTCTTTAAAAGCTTGTTATAGACGGTGGTTGAAAGGCCATAAGTGTTTGCGATATCAAGAAGATGGAGAGAATATGTTGAGGCAGTTGCTCACTAAATCCACCAGTGGCATCTGGAATTGCCTAAATGCAGCCACTCGCAGACTACAATCTGCCTTGCTTACCTCTGCACTCCCAAGTAAAAAGTGGTCTGAACACTTTAACATCATATATCGTTCTCCGTTTCAAGACTTCACATGGGAGTTTCATAACATAAAATCACTTCACATTTTTAGAATAGATTAGGCAGCTATATTAAATTGCATCAAAAACCTCAGCCGATCCAGAGCGGTTGGCCCTGATGGCCTCTATAATGGCATGCTCAAAGATCATCCTTCTGAATGGGCATCTATTCTCCATGAGATGTTTCAGCATATTTTCTATGTCGGCGAAATCCCTAAATCATGGAAGCGTTCCATCATTTTGCCAATCTTTAAAAAGGGAGATGGGGCCGATCCTACAGCTTATCGTCCCATTGCCCTTCTTGATTGCCCGGGAAAAATCTTCGCCCGTTTAGTTTTAAAACAGTTCAATCTTTGGCTTGATTCGAGTCATTCTCAAGATCCATTTCAAACAGGGTTTTTACCTGGCCTAGGCACCGCCGTTAATGTCATCACCATAAATTCCGTCATCCAACAGGCACGTCAACGATGGCAGGTGTTGCACATGGCTTTCATTGACTTTCGCATGGCATTTGACGCAATTCCGCGTGAGCTATTATATAAAAAACTTATGGACAAAGGTTGTCCTTGGTTTATCCTGAAGTGGATTATCCAATTGCACACGGGCACCTCTATACAGGTTAGATTGAATGATGAAGGTTTATTGTCGGACCCAATAGAGACTGCTCGAGGCCTCAAACAAGGCTGTATCGTCAGCGATATTTAATTTCTTTATTTCTTATGTAACACAAGTCTTTGCCTCACTCACTACAGATTCACCAAAACTTAATGACATCCAAATTAGGCACTTGCTGTATGCCGATGATATGGTCTTACTGCGAACGGCCTCCGTGTCTTATTGAGTGCATTGGATCGCTATACTGTAGAGAACCGCATAACTGTTAACATAGCGAAAACCAAGGTTCTCCAATTCGGCACGAGGAAACGATGTGTTAATCATCAATGGCCCTTACAATGTACAACATTGGAAACTGTATCATTCTACATATATTTAGGCATATTTATTACAAACATGAATGCTCATGATTATCATGTAAAACAAAAGATCATAACAGCAGTATCCCAAGCCCGCCTGATCAAAGCCACATATTGCAAGTTCGCCTTGGTTCCGACAGTTGTTTATTATAAACAAAAGTTTGTTCCAGTAATAACTTATGGAATTGAGGCTTCATTGAAAAAAACCTATATTTACTGGACTGCCATAGAGGGACGTTATTGGAATCTAATCTTGCCATTACCACCTTCCTATCCTATGTGTATCGTAAGACACGAATTAGGCCTGGTGTCCCTGTATGCCATTTGTAAATGGAAAATTTGTTCGCTTTACAGGAAATGTGTCATGGCAAACAAGAAATCGGGTTTAATTAAAGTCATTGCAAAGTATCTTACATTCAATGGATGCATTTCCCCTCGGTTGGAGGCAAAAAGCACAAGCGAGCATTAGTGAAACCGGATTTACAACAACACTATTAATAGAGAATCCGAACCAAGCAAAAATAAGATTATGGGAGTATGATTGGATACAGACGCGAAGCGCGTGTACCCAATATCAGGTCTTTGTAGACACTCCATTTAATCTGAAATGCTACGGCACAGTTGAAAGTTACCTAGCCCTTTTTCCGAGTCCACGCCTGCTGGATGACTTTCTACGTTATCGATTGAATCTTTGGCCGACAAATGAATTACTCTATAAACGTAAATTAATATCTAAGAATGAGCGTATCTGTCGCTTTTGTAAGGTATCTTCAGAAACTTTGAAACATCTATGCTCAGTCTGTCCTGCATTAGTTATGCAAAGAATCAAGTATATAAAACCTTTGTTGATGGATCACGTGATACTTACTAGTGACAGATTATGGGACTTGTTGTTTCATACTAACAGCCAATCATTGAGATATGCTATATTGAATTTCTTGTACAGTCTAAAACTAACAGACCTATCGACCCAGAGCAAATTATGATTTTATGTCTCTTGTTAGTCGTCACCCTCTGAACAAGGCCAGATATCTCATTGCTTCTTCTTGTTGTTTTCTAAAAGTAGTTGCTGCTGTTTTATGCTGCTGGTTTGTCTTGATCAAATTGAATTGTCAAAAATACCTTATTGCTCGTCATTTTAGGATTGTATAAATCATATCAATGAATTTTTTTAACATGCCATGTAATTGTATTTGTTGAAAAATCAAGTTTACTTGATTAAAACAACTTTCTAATAAAAAAAAATATTCTATTGGTTTTATAGTGTTTGCTTATGATAGTACTTGCCTTTGTAAAAAAATTCTTTACCTCTGGATACATGGGTAAAAATATGGTTTCATAAAACTGTGTACACGTTTATTTGGACCATGTCTATGCTACAAGTTGTGTACCTTCCTGCAGCCCTCTCTCCCTCCTAAGATCGGCCTGGCTGCTCTATTGAGTGGTAGACTTATACTAGAAGTTGGAGCTCTGTATTGCCAATTGGAGGGTTTTATAGTACTCAAAACTCCCTTCTGGTAACTTGGCTTCAGTGTTTGATGCAACGAGAGGAATGGCTCCCTTCCCCTAGTAACTTTCCACTTGGTTGTACAGGTCAACAATACCGGGGAATGACCCCCTTCCCCCTGGTCTGTGTATCGCATAGTTTCAGACAGTTCTTGAATGTTTAGAAGGGTTCACAACCCCAGCGTCTCTTCTTTGATGGGACTCCACTTGGTATCCCTCTCTACAAAGTACTGCGACAAGGAAGATGACTTGTTTTATTTTCTGATTTCGGGTTCCAGACCGTGATCTCTTCGGTTTGGCCCACTTGGTTCACTCTCCTGCCAAGTACGACCGCAAGGAAGTTGCTGCGCTCCTTCATTTGGATCCCAGACCCCAGTTTATTTCACTCTTCGGTTTGGCCCATTTGGCTTACTCTCTCGCCAAGTACTGCCACAAGGAAGATGCCTCGTCTCTTTGGGTCCCAGACCATTCTCTGGTAGTCGGTGGTTTTCATTAGGCTACTAGACTGAGTAAGCGTTCCACAGATGCAGATCCCCTCGCCGCCTGCCTCGCATCCCTACTGGGCCTCCTGAACCTACCGTCCCTGGGATCGGGTAGCACTCTAGTTCTTCCTGGGATCAGGCATCTTGATGGCAGCAGCGGCGTGCCTTCTCCCTCAGTCCATCGGCTGCTTGGGTCTGATCTCAGCTTCGCGGTCTCGACGCCGTCACCAGACCGTCCTGTCCACCTGGTCAGTCGAGACACCGCCCGGTTTGTCAAGACTGTTCGGGAGGTTGTTTCTAGCTCCACCTCCTATGGACTTCTCGTCAGCCACTCCGGATAGTTATAGTTATTCCGTGGACACATTACAAACTACAGGCTTGTCGTGGGCTGAAGACCAATAGTAATTCTGTTTCCCCTTTTGTGGCAGAGGCTCCACTCTGACGCCACTGTCAACAGCTGTCATGTCAGTCCTTATTCCTCCCACAGGCCACCTTGTCCCAGTACTTGGGGTCAGGCAAACCCTAAGGGTTCTCAAAGATCTTGTTCTTCATAGTATATTTGGTTATTTCAATATCACATGTTACAGAAGTACATGGGCCTACTCTCACAAGTTTGTGATGGAAGCGGGGCTTAAGGTGTGGGGGGTGTATATATCTTGTTCTTCCAAGATGGTCCCCTTTCTCCCTTGAAGGGGGGGGGGTGTCTCTTCCCATGAGATCCTCCCACTGAGTACCACCCCCAGGAGGACTATTGGGTAGCGGCCTCATGGGAAGGGCTCACCCCTGGTGAGAGGTGACGACATCTCGGGATTAGTCAGTGGCGTGATTGTGCTCAAAGGGGTTGTTTTTAGGGAGTTTTACTAAAGTCCACCTATGGTAGCACTATAGAAGACTCCTCCTTTTGGTGTACAGGGCTCTGACACTTCGTATAGGCCTGAACTAACCAAAAGGTTTGGTAGATATGGCTGAGCAGCCAGTTTTGGTCTAGGAGGGAGAAGACCTTTGAGTAGTCAAGACACTGAACACTTGTAAATCTATCAATATTTATTATACATACAAGGCAATATAAAGTTCACTTCAAGAAAGTAAGAGAAACCTTTAAACATGCTGTTGGGGAGAATTCTCAGAAATGTTCCAATTCCCTCTACCTCAGAGACCCCCAGCAACTTTGCTGGATTTTGAGGACTTGTTTTTTTTAACCTGGAGATAGTGAGACCCTTCACACCCCCATACCCCCCTCCCCCTCGTATTTTAATGTGATTTCTAAACTTTCTTTTGATTGTACAGTCTGACAAACTCCATAGGCATCATCTTTTACATTGTGGCACACAGCACCTTTAGTGCAGTGACACAGGGAAGTCTTAGATTTACCCAAGGTTTAATTACCTTCTCTGGCATATACTGTTTTCCAGAGCAGTAAAGTGAAATTGACTTTACTTACATTTGTAACTTTCTAGACCCAGCACACACTATCTTACAGTAGGGTGCTGCAGGGTGTAAGGATCTGGCTTATCTGTGTGTTTTTCTGGCCGCCTGTGATGTCACCTGTGGAATGTTGACGGGCAGAAAGGCGACAGTTGGGTCAAGCATGTCACCGGGGCTGGTGGATGTAACTTACTATCTCGCACTTGAGCTTTAATAATATTGTTCTTAACAAATAAAATACTTAAGAACATAACAATTCTTCAATCCTACTTGAAGCATAGACATTCACATTGGCGACGGGGGAATCCTAAAAGAAGAAATCGGCTGTTGAAGGTGTCTGAGTAGACAGGGAGGAGCTGCAGCAAGGTGTGACAGCTGTGAAACGAGAAGTCGTCTCTAAACGGAGTGGTTTGGAGCAGCAGCCAAAAGAACGTCTGTATACAGTACAGCAGCAAGAGGAACACTGTGTTCCAGAGTCGCACGTATGGTCTTTGGAAGGGGGTGGTTGTAAATAACTGCAGGCAAGCGTGGATAAATGCAGCACAATTTTGTTTGTGGCTCTGAGTCAGTCATGGTAAAAAAATCTAAAAAAATCTGCGAAGTGGCAGAGTGACAATTTCTGCATTTTTGGGTATAGTCATCCGCTCACCAACAGTAAAGCCGGCTGCTGGCGAATGTGAAGACGTATGTTAGTAAACAGGCGAAAAGTGAATTCTGTGTCTGGTGTAACAGGGAAAGAGGGCACTCGGAGGATCAAGCAGTGAAATGCCTTTATATTTTATTTTGGCACACTTGCAAAGTTACCTCCTGTAGTGTTTGTGTGGAGGTGTCTTGGAGACTGTTGCATTGCCCGGAGCCTGGGAGCTGTGAAGTGAGGGGTGTGAGCTTGCCCACCAGAGGTTTTTTCACCCCAGAAGAACTTTGGGGAAATTCATGATGTCGGACATAGCTGTAACGGCCACTGTTCCAGTGACATATGGGTCACATGGGCTTGTGTTTTCTTTAAAGAAGCAGCAGTGTTTTTACAATGATGAACTCGCGTCAGAGACAGAAATAACAGTTTATGGAACCGACGCACCCGCAACATGTGATCAAGAGGTTCCTTTCTCGGAACTATGCCTAAACACGCAGCTCAGAAATAATAAAGCAAAGGGTGCATGCGAAGGCACAGGTGTTTCGGAGATGACTAAAGTTGAATTTTTGGCCCCTGCCAAGAAACAAACTTTTCTGAATGGTGATTTTCTTTTGGTGGCAACAGAAGAGCACTACGGCAAAATGTATAAGCTCGCAGAGGATTCTGTTGTAGTGGTAGGGGCTGTGACCAGATCAAACAGGTACTGTGTCGCCACATGGTTCTTATAGGGACATGGATTGTTCTCTGCTCACCGAGACAGCACAGGAATAAACTTTGAGTAATAGTACAATGAAGAGAAGTTTAAGGGTGTTATGAGAGCTGGATCTGGATTTATTGTGTTTCTAGTTTCAAGAACTGCAGTGCTATGACAGGGAACTTTAGCAGCTTGTCATGTGAGGCCGAGTGAGAGGTTAGGTGTGGGGTTGATTGATCTGTCGTGGCCTCCGTTTGTTTGTTAGCAACTTTGAACTTTGCATGTGGAATTTTGTGCTCATCCAGAGTGAGTGGATGTTCTTGGTAAATGGCTGCATGTAGGTGCACCCGTGCAAAGTAGATAAAATGTTTGTTTTTCACTGTTCTAAGTTTGTTACCTTGCACTTATATGTACCCTGACCCAGAGAGTCATGCGATGGGTGTAAGGTGCTGGAGGCAAACATGGAAAATGTTCTGGTGAGTAGCAGAGGGATGTGACTTAAGTGTGTGATGATATATATATTTAGAGACCAGTGCTGTTTCCTGTAGGTCCATTTTTGATTTGTTAGGGGCTCGCCTTTGGTGTTATGTGAGCTCACTATAGCGGGTGAGGTTATTGGAGTAAGTTGCCAAAGGGGTGTAAATTTGCATTTGCGCGCTTCGGGCTTCCCTGTTGTGTGTCAGCAGTTTTATTTTAGCAATTGGGAGAACAACTTATTTTGGTTAAGTACATAGCAGGACATTATGTGACTTATTAATTTTGTTGGTGTTCTAGTTTAGCATGGTGCTGAGGAGGTGACAAGGTGTCATTAGGGGCTTATGCCTACCTCAGAGTTATGCTATGAGGTAGGGACCTATCCAGAGAGTTATGCAATGGGTGGGTTGCTGGTTTAAACCATGGGTTCCCTACACTGTGGACAATTTATTTACAGTGGGTTTTCAGTTCAGCATGGTGCTGGGATGTAGGTTATGCGCAAGGGGATAGTGTGTTAGTCAGATCAGCATTGTTGCTCTCTGCTGTCTGATCTAAGGAACCGTGGTGTGCTTGAATATAGGTGATTGTCCTCTGGTTTGTTGGTAGGTTATGCTTGTTGGTTAGTAGGTAGGGGCTGGTTCCCTTAGATCAGAGTTAGCTGTTTGGCCGACAGTTGGAGTTTGGTTTTAGGTTGTGGTGTGTGTCATTTGGGCACTTTGTGGTTTTTGAAAGGTAATTTCGCTTTAGGTGGTTTTGATTGAGATTTAATTTCTATTAATGATTTTCTTCTTTTAGCTGATTGGTTTATTGTATTTGTCAGTTATAGGGGGGAACATATGTAAGGATCTGGCCTATCTGTGTGTGTTTCTGCCCGCCTGATGTCACCTGTGGAATGTTGATGGGCAGATTGATCTGAGTTATTTGAAAGGCGACAGTTGGGGCCAGCATGTCACCGGGGCTGGTGGATGTAACTTACTTTCGAGGGGATTGGGTCCTCCGACGTATTCCATATCTATGACAGGTAATGTCCACAGCTGTGCTGCTTCGGAAAGTCTTTGGCGTCTGCGTCCTGCGTCGATGCGCCGTCCCCGAGGACCTCCGCCGACGTCACCCGATGTGATAAGTAGGACGCACGACGCCCATAGCCTCAGTTCTGTTTTTTCCGCGAACGTGTTCGCTTCGTGAATCTCGGTACGCCTCAACTCGTTGGAGTTTGCTGTTTTCTATTCTCGGTTGTTGTGAAGACCTGCTCGTGGCGATGTCTTTCTCATCTTCGACCCCGCGTCCGGGCTTCAAGAACTGCGGGGGCTGTGGGTCCAAGATGTCGGTCACGGACTCGCACGACACCTGCCTCTGGTGCCTCGGGGAGGCCCGCGATACGGACGACTGTCTCGACTGCCAGTCGCTCACTGCAAAGGCCTTGCGGGAAAGCAAGAAGAAGCTGTCAGTAGGCCGGGTGTCTAAGCCCCGGAAGTCGAGGTCTGCGGGGCTTTCGACAGATGACTCGAGGGGCGGCTCTCCGCGTCATCGTTGGAAGTCCGGTGGGTCTCCTTCCAGGAGTCGGTCTCGCCACTCCTCTGCCTCTTCGAGGCATTCCAGGAAGCGCTGGCATCGGTCGCCTTCCCCGTCCTCTTCCGAGGACTCCGCCCGTTGGCGTGTCGCTTATCCCTCCATGCAAGCGACACCGGAGGAATGGGCTTCCTTCGGGAAGCAGATGCTAGCGATTCTGGAATCGCAGGGCACCGGTCTGTCCGCGCCTCCGAGTGGGGTCGGTCGGCACCAGTCGAGAGACACCACTCGTACGCCTTCGGGCTCGAGTGGTCGGAACGGCTCGCGGGAAAGGTCCCGCTCGGACAAGGGTAGCCGTTCTCGCCATGCCCGTGCCAGGTTCCGGTCCTCGACGCGCTCGAGACCGTGTGATCCTGTGCCGTCTTCGAAGAAGAATGGCACCGAGGTCGTCGACTATTTCTCTCGAGGCTCCGCCTCCGAGGGGGTCGTCGGCGCCTAGGTTGTCGAGACACGCTCGGAGCTCCGGCTTCGAGGACTGTCGCCGCCGCCGATGCTGGCGGCGCTGCAGCTGACGTCGATGCCTTTTCTGCCGGCGCCGATTCGTTCGACGCCTTTCGAGGCGGTGGTGTCGGAGGGGCCCCGTGGCACGGGGTTTGCCCCTAGGAAGACTATGGCTAAGGTCCGGCACTGCTTTGGTCCGCAGAGGTCTTCCTCTCATCGCCTGGAGTACATTTCAGAGGGTGATGAAGGCTCTGATGGCGGCCTGGTTCCGGTTACGGTTCCAGATGACCTTATCTCAGGCCATAGCCAGTTTGATGACCTGAGGCAGTCACTGCATGATGCCAGTGGACTGGACACCTCTCCGGAGGTGGAGTTTTGTCGGCCGCAGCCTGGCACTCATGCCGATTCGTCATATCAGCGCCTTATGTCTCGGGTTACCGAGTACTTGGGTTGGTCAGCTCCCCCAGGGGAGTTCGTTCAGGATGATCTCACGGACATCCTTGATCTCGGTCCACCCTCTGACCCGGTTTTGCCTTTTCATATGGCTCTGCAGAGAAGGGTGGCGGCTGCTTGGACTGCTCCGGAGAGTCTCCCGGCAGTGGGCAAGTCTTTGTCGCAAAAATACCGTCCAGCCAGTAGCGACCCCTGCTACTTGTCTAGGCACCCCACCCCGGAGAGTTTGGTGGTGCAGGCGGCTACGGCCCTGGCAAAGCAGGCGTCATATCCTACCATCCCTCCGGATCGGGACGACAAACGTTTTGACGGCTGGGCGAAGAAAGTGTTTTCTTCAGGGGGTATGGCGCTTCAGGCGGCCAACTCCATATGTGCCTTGTCTCGTTTCACACACACTCTGTGGAACTGTATTGCATTAGCGGCTGATCATATTCCCGAAGGGGACGAACGTGATGGTTTCCTTGCTATGGTTCAGGATGGCAAGGATGCTATGTGTGAGGCCGTTCAGTCGGGTTAGGACTTGGCGGATTGTGTCAGCCGGTTCATGGCGGTGAGCACCGTAATGCGCAGGTTTGCGTGGTTGCGGAAGTCTGGGTTTGCTCCTGATGTGCAGTCCCGGCTCCTCAACATGCCTTTTGACGGTGAACACCTTTTTGGCAGCAAGGCTGACGAGAGCCTTGAGAGGCTGCAGACCTCCAAAGCTGCAGCAAAGTCGTTGGGCGCTGCAGTTCGGCAACCTCCGCCTTTTCGTCCTAGGGGACAGCAATGGAGGGCAGGTTCCTTTCGCTATTACTCGTCCTTCAGTAAAGCGAGGGGAGCTAGCAGTCAAAGAGGCCATTGTAAGAGTGCCAGAGGTGGTAACAAAGGTACTCTAGGTGCCAAGGCCGCTCAGGCAGTTGCCTCTTTACCCTCAGGCAACGCCGCAGCCCCTACCACTCAGTCATGAGGCCAGGTCCCATGGTTCGCCGGTTGGGGGAAGGCTGGCGCAGCATCTTGTAGAGTGGCAAGCCATTACTTCGGATGTGTGGGTTCTGGAGATCATAACCCACGGCTACTGTCTTTTCGGCAGAGGCCTCACGACAATCCACCAGGGAACCTCTCTTTTGAAGTGTCCGGATCCGCTCCTTGCGCAGGAAATTCAAGCCCTGCTGGAGAAAGGCGCCATAGAATTGGTGCCTGTAGCGGAGAGGAACAAGGGATGGTATTCCCCTTCTTTTTTTATTTCAAAGAAAGACGGGGGATTGAGACCCATCATGGACTTGCGTGGTTTGAACAAACTCCTCAGGAAGGACGAGTTCAAGATGGTGACTTTCTCAAGTCCTCCAGGCCCTTCAACTTCAGGACTGGTTGGTGTCTCTCGACCTCAAGGATGCTTACTTCCATGTGCCGATCCATCCCAAGCATAACAAGTACCTGAGGTTGGCGACTCGCACTTTCAGTTTCGGGTCCTGCCGTTCGGATTGACCTCCGCCCCGAGGGTTTTCACCAAGCTCATGGTGGTGGTGGCAGCGCATCTCAGGAAAGGGGGGATTCACGTCTGCCCCTACCTGGACGATTGGTTGATCAGGGGGAGCTCTCCCAAGCAAGTCCTGGATCATCTGTCCGTCACCTGCCACTCCCTTCACGGGCTGGGCTTCTCTCTCAATTTAAAGAAGTCCCATTTGACACCAACGCAGCGGCTCCAGTACATCGGAGCAGTGCTCGACACGTCCCTGGGGCAGTGTTTTCCTCCTCAGGTGAGGGCTCTTCACATTCAGCAGATGGTGCACAAGTATCAGCTTGCCCAGAATCTCCCAGCGTCCGAATTCTTGAGACTGCTCGGCCTCATGGCATCCTGCATTCTTCTGGTGCCAGAGGCTCGTCTGCGGATGAGATCTTTGCAGTGGGCACTCAAGCTCCAGTGGTCTCAGTCCTCTGGCAGGCTGTCGGACCCTGTTCAGGTGCCGCCCTCGGTACCGGGACCTTCTGTGGTGGGCCGTCGAGGGCAATCTGATGAAGGGGGCCCCATTTTGGCTGCCCTGGCCGGAGGTGACGATCGTGACGGACGCATCCCTCACGGGATGGGGAGCTCATGCCAACGAGTTGACAGTCAGCGGTCGTTGGTCTCCGTCGGAGTCCAGACTCCATATCAATCTGTTGGAGCTGAGGGCCGTCAGGCTAGCCCTGAAGGCTTTTCTGCCGACTGTGCGCGGAAAGAGTGTCCTGGTTCTAACGGACAACACGGTGGCCATGCACTACCTCAACAAAAAGGGGGGTGGGGGCAGGGTCACTTCCGCTGTGCAGGGAGGCGATGCAGCTCGAGTTCTGGGCCATCCAGCAGGAAGTTTCGATCTCGGCGGTTCATCTGGCCGGAGACGACAACGAGACGGCGGACGCTCTGAGAAGGCAGAGCACGATCTCTCACGAGTGGGAGCTGGCTCAGGAGATTCTCCTGGAGATCTTTGCCCTTTGGGGGACCCCTCAAGTGGATCTCTTCGCCTCCAGTGTCAACCGGAAGTGCGAAAGGTTTTGCTTGCGGGAATTTCCTCCAAAAGGAGCCTTAGGAGACGCGTTTGTGGTGGAGTGGTCATTCCACTGCTGTACGCGTTTCCTCCAGTCCCTGTCATCCCGCAAGTGCTGCAGAGTTTACGGAGGTTAGGTTACCCGCTTGATCCTCATTGCTCCGGCGTGGGCCCGGAGGACGTGGTACCCGGACCTTCTAGACTTGTCCATCTGCCCTCCACGTCGTCTTCCCTACCGAGACAATCTGCTCTCACGGGAGGGGGGTCAGGTTCTCCATCCAGAGGTCGGATCCCTCAATCTTCACGCTTGGCTTATGAAAGTTTGAGGTGTAAGGATTGGGAACTCCCTGAAGACGTGATAGAGGTGTTGCTCTCGGCCAGGCGGCCGGCAACAAAGTCTCTGTACCGTTGCCGTTGGAGAAAGTTCTGCGACTGATGCAGAGTTCAGAATGTGGATCCTTTTGAATGCGACATTCCCATGGTTTTGTCTTTTTTGCTTTCTTTGGCCCACAGGGGCTTGCAAGTGGGTACCATTAAAGGTTACCTGGCGGCGCTGTCCATATTTAAGCACTCGTCTGAAGAGTTTTTCGCAGTTTTTGAAAGGGCTCACTAATGTGTTCCCTCGTCACCTTTTTTGGTGCCAGGTTGGGATTTGAAAATTGTTCTTAAGTTTCTTATGGGTACTCCGTTTGAGCCTTTACATTACATTCTTGCCCTTTGAGGCTGTTGACTCTGAAAATTGTGTTTTTGGTTGCGGTTACTTTCACTCGCAGAGTGAGTTACAGGCAGTTTCAGTTAAGCCACCCTTCACTGTTTCATAAGGACAGGGTTGTCCTTAGAGTTTAGAGTTCGTCCTTCTTTTCTTCCGAAGGTGGTTTCGGAATTTCATTTGAACCAGAAGGTTGTTCTTCCGGCGTTCTATCCTCCTCCACATCCTGGTAAGGAAGAGGAGAGGCTCCATAGGCTTGATCCTCGGAGAGCGTTGAGCTTTTATATTTTGCGCATGTCCCGGGTCAGAGTGGACGATCAACTTTTCATTGGTTACGCTGGAAAGCGTTTGGGACAAGCTGTGACGAAACAGAATTTGTCTCGTTGAATTATTTTAGCTATCTCCGAGTGTTACCGCTTGGCGGGTAAGGACCCTCCGGCTGGCTTGCGGGCCCATTCTACCAGAGGAGTGGCTGCGTCTACTGCCCTGCAGAGGAGTTCCTATTCGTCACATCTGTGATGCAGCCACCTGGGCTTCAGTACATACTTTTGTACATCCCTATTCCCTTAATTCCATCAGAGGGCAAGATCTGGCATTTGGCAAGGCAGTTCTCTATTCCGCAATTTGATTGGGCATGCTAAATTTGTATTCTAAATTCTTTCCCACCTCCTTGCTTGGTATTGCTTTGGGAGTCTGTCATAGATATGGGATACGTTGGAGGACCCAATCCCCTCGAAGAACAAGTTACTTTCTTACCTGGTAACGTTCTTTCGATGGGATGGTCCGACGACGTATTCCATATCGCTCCCTCCCTGCCTTCACCGCTGCAGAATTTCTTTTGCGATTGCAGCTTGTGTTCCGCAAGGCCTTGTGTGTCTGACTGGCAGAAAACTGGTGGCACACGTTCTGGGAAAAAACTATAACTGAGGCTATGGGCGTCGTGCGTCCTACTTATCACATCGGGTGACGTCGGCCATCGGAGGAGGTCCTCGGGGACGGCGCATCGTCGTCATCGACGCAGATGCCAAAGATTTTCCGAAGCAGCACAGCTGTGGACATTACATGTCTGTCATAGATATGGAATATGTCGTCGGACCATCCCATCGAAAGAACGTTACCAGGTAAGAAAATAACTTGTTCATCTCGCACTTGTTCTTTTAATAATATTCTTAACAAATAAAATACTTAAGAACATAACACGTCTCTGATCCTACTTGAAGCATAGAACTTCAGAGGGGCTACCTAGTATCCCCTTTTGTCTAACTTCTCATGTAAAATTTTTGTTACCCTTTCATCACTGAATGGCTGGTGGCAGTGGTTTCGTTTTCACTACTGTGGTGTGCATTTACCATGGGCTGCGTTCGCAGCTGCAGTAAGGCACCCGAGGGTACCATTTTTGTCAAAATGGCCCCGGTCGTCTTTTTTCACCATTTCTTTGTGGAAAGGCCTTTCTCGAGATGTACTCTGCGTGCCAAACCAGGTTTGGTCCCTTTGTTCGTTTTCTTTGGCGGGATTCACGAGTGAAGCCCGCCTCTGGGGTAGGTAGGGAGGGAGGTGCCGAAACTCCGTGTTTAGTATCCTAGGAGACCCAAATTCACTCTGTGATGGTTGGCCGGCTGACTGTCCGGCAAGGACAGCCACCCCGCTGGGTGAGTGACAGCTAGGCTGGAATAAAAGGAGAGAACTGTATAAAAGGCGAGTTTTGGCTTGGAAGGCAGTTGACCACTGGACGAAGGAACCGAAGAAGAACTTGAAGGGGACGCCTGCTGCAACTCCTGGACCGTTGGTTTGCCTGGTGAAGCCCTGCTGCTGTGCTGAACCACAAAGTTTGCATCGACAGAGAAGCCCCTGCAAGGATCACTTCTCCCCTTGAGTTGGTAGGACCAACCCACTCCAAAGTAAGCCACCTGGACATCCTTCTCGGAGCTGGTTGAATTTCCAGAGTTGCTGCTGGAAACCATAGAGCCAGGGAGAGGAACACCGGTTTGTGTGCGTTGCTTTTAAGTTGGCCAAGAGCTCCAGGAAACGGGACTAACCAAGTCTGAACCCCCTCAAAAGTGCGGGACCCCAGAAGCAAGGAAAGTCCATCTCGACAGCCAGGAACCTCAGTGTTGCTATTTGCGGTAGACGTGAGGAGCTGAAACACCGAACAGCCACTGAAAGTGGTTTGCCAGTTGCAGGTTTTGACAGTCCCAGTGCAGTGCAGGAGTCCCCCCCAACGTCCTCCCTCTTGTCCCCACGATTGAGGCCCATGAACAGTGAGATCTGCAGAGCTGCCCAGGAACAGGAGTCATCTGCTACATCTTTTCTTCATTTTTAAAGGTACTGTACAAAGTTTAAGAACTTACCTCTTACTGTAGAGTTGCTTGCATATTCTACTACTCGCAAGTTTGCTTGTGGCCCTACATTGATCCATCTTTTTCTTCAAAGACTTCTGAAACATTGTGGAAGGACTTTTCTACTTGCCTTCAAAGAAGTGCTTCAGCCCATATAGACCCTTGACTATTGACTTTGGCGTAGCCTGTTTTTAACTGAATGACTGTGGGGATCTAAAAGTATTTGCCTGCTTAAATATTTGTGGCATCTTGTTTGTTCTAATAATCTTTCCCTTTTGAGTGCTCTTAACTAATTCTGAATGCCAACAGTAGTACATTAATGTCAACGGCTCCCTAGCAATTGAAGTCACATGTGGGTGTAGGTCTCTGCTGTATGCCATCCCAAATGGGCATTTACTGGTTCTTAAGAGTGTATAATGTTGAAGTATATTTGTGTGGTGTTTAACAGTGCTCTCTTCTGAAGAAGGCTTACATTAACTGACTGGTAAATAAATTAATAATTGTTTTTATCAAGAAACCCTGTGTGTAAGTGTTTGCTTGAATACTTGTCACTGTGAACCTCTGTAACTCCCCTACAGCTCACATTGACCCCTCTTGAGATCAGCCTGGCTACTCGTCCACACTACCAATCTGTATAGTACAGACTTATACCAAAGGTTGGATTGCTATTGCCATGAGGTCCGGGTTGTTGTAGTGCACCCTAAGTGTACTGCGTACAATATTGCCTAACATGCACATAGTATGACTTTTGCAGTTGACATTCAATGGTAAACCTTAAATTGGAATTCTTCAGATTATCAAGTGTTCATCAACCAGCAATCGCAGAATGATACTGGTAAGCAAATTAACTTTGTATGCACTTATGGAATAGGTGGAAGCAATGCATGTTAAGTAAAGCACTTGGCAATCACTGTTTCAGGAAATAATGAATCCAAGCCAACACAGAGCATTAAATTCAGAGGCCTTAGGCTTCAGTAGTCCATCCTTGTCTCAGTGTCAGATTGGGGGGCAAAGCAGGTAAGGCACTACCTGTAGAAAGCCAGAGTTCCAGGAGAGTTATAGCAAGTAAGTACCCTTCTTTGTTGGGGAAGGAATTAATGGGCTTTGGAAAAAGGTGCCTTGTAGGCACACAGGAGTTAGGCCTGGGTGAATGTGTATGGGCAAACTCCCAAACACAAATCGGCACTCCAGCAACACAGCAATCTCGAGGTAAGTTCTAAGAGTCGCACAGTACATTAAAGGTAAAGGGAATGCAATACGACGCCCCCATGATGCAGTAGCAGACCCAGTCACCAGATTCTTGGTCAGGCAGACTGAAGAAGGGACACTGGATGGATCTTGCAGTAGTGGAGAGGCTCTCGGCAAAGGATTCTTTGTGGTTTTGGCACCCTTTTCAAAGCACCATTGAAGAACAGTTATGGCCCGGTCGATTCAGCTTGCTGTCTCGGCCCCGCCTTCTGGTGAGGGGACTTCAAGGAGCAGAATCTTGCATCTGGCTTGTCGTGGGATGCAGGTTGTCTTCAGACTGGTTGGACTCCTGCTCCCCTCCCCCCCTGCCCCCCCACCCAGTCTAAGGTAGGATGTCCTCTTAATCGGAGCTTACATATCTCTTAGAAGAGGGCTGGATCAGCAGGGGTCACTCTGGTAGCTCTGGCGGTCCCTGCAGATGTCCTCTTCGGAATGAATCTTCCAGTGGTCGACTCTGGCATCAATACACTCGCATTTTATGCAGGAACCCAGTCATTCAACAAGCATGCTTTCATTCAAACTTGGGGTGGGGACTGTCCCTTCAGGACAACCAGCATCCCAGTTAGAACTGGATCTAAGCAGGCAACACTGGTGGACAAAGACCTGGGGAGTTTCGGAGTCCTCCCAGTTCCAGTCATCCCAGACACACTGGAGCATTCGGGCAGGCTTCAAAGTGATCCCGGTGAAGATCAAAGACTAACCACGACCTCCCCAATCTGCATGGCAGAAGGACCAAGAAAGAACAAAGCATTGTGAGGTGGCGAAAAATTAAGAATGGAACCATTTTGGATCAATGGTGTGCAATGTGTCTCACCGCAGCTGCAAATGCATGCAGCCTGCATTTTAAGTTTCACAAAATTGATAGAAAAAGTATCCACTGCCACTAGTCACTCAGATGGATTTGTTACTGTAACTAGAAAGTTACAGAAGTGAGAAAAGGGATATAAAGTATCCCCTTAGCACTCAACGTTGGGTAGGCTGTGCTGATCTTAAAAGGAAAGGGTGAGTAAGAAAAAAAGTACGCAAGGAACTAAAATAAAACAAGAGGGGGAACTCTAAGAGCTTCCAGCAGCACAGCAGAAGGTGGTGTGTGCTACAAAAGGATATTACAGATGCCATAGAAAGATGGATGCAAGTAGACGCCATCAAAAGAAACCCAAAAATGGTTACCCAGAGTACAACACAACAATGAATGACTCACTTCTATGAGTAGTAAAATAAATAATCCAATAATGCAGGGGGATTCACCAGTTAAGTAGAATTTCCATCTTGTGTGATATTCTCCTCAACAGGTCGTGGTAGAGGGGTCCAGAGAGGGAATGGGTCTTGGAAGGTAGCCTGGGTAGGGCGCAGGGGGATATTTAAGTGGGTGGGGGTACCTAGTTTGGACGTGGTAGGTTGTGTCCTCTTATGGGTGTTAGGGTGAGGTGGCATGTAAGGGTGGGGCCTGCATGAAGGAGCAGAGGTGTTTCTGGTACGCCACAATACGCCCCTTAACTTTGGAGCTGCTAGGCATGGCAAAAGGCCTGCACCTTTGAACCTAAGGGAGGGTAATGTAAGTATGCTGGAGCAAAGCAATAACCAAAATAAAGTGAGACCCACGTACCACACCTTATGGGAGATTCACAAAAGCGATCAACGTTGTGAGCACCGCCCGCTCTGTGTGGTGGCATACTAGCAGTAGAAGACAAAGTTGAAACAAACCCACGAAACCCTGAGATGCAATGCGTTTGATCACCAGAGTAACTAGATTTCTGATGCTTGTGAATCTGCTTAGAATAGCATGCTATGCATATAGTCTGACATCTAGTGGAAATCGCAGAGTTTTGCATCTTTTTTTCAAAGTTCCAAAGGGGACGTCGACATGGGCGTGACTGTAACACTATCCCCAACGTGACATGTAGTGTACCCAAAATCCCTCACACGTCGCGGTCCCTCAGATTGTTTTTTTCTGCCAAACTAGTTGGTCGCCTTATGAGGAGCTCACGAGTTAATATTGCTCAATATTCTTACTTTGTCCCACGACCCACGGTCGTCTAGTCTCCCGACTACTTCTTTTCGATGACTGCCTCGTGGATTCATGCATTTCTTTTTCCCTTCTCTTTCCCTATTTGGTCTGGCTGCCGTCTCCCTCTGCTATGGAGAGGATGCCCTTTAAATGTCCATCGTGCAACGGCAAATTCCCTTGTAAGGACACCTATCGCCGTTGCAATGAGTGTCTACCTCGAGACCACAAGGAGCGTTCTTGTAAGTCCTGCAAGCTTTCGTCACCAAGACGTTAAGACAGGCGGACACAACAGTGGGTGGCCTATGCGATGCAGGCCGAAAGTCATTCCCCCGTTGGCGCCGTCGCTTCGGGTGACAAGGAATCAATCAGCAGCCGTGGCTCTGAACTGGAAGCCATGGACCTTTCGGCGGAACCCTTAGGTTCCCAGATGCCCGGCCCAACAGACAGGCCAACGGCTCTGTTATGGGGAGTTCACACCCAGACAAGGGCACACACCACCTAAACCCAAACACACAACCCCTAAACCATCGTTGACTGGCACGTCGAAGAAGTGCGTGACACCAACAGACCCGCCAAAAACTTTGGTGCCTTCCAAACCTCGTGGTTCAGCGCCCTCTTTCTTCTCGGCATGCAACTGGACTTTTTCTCACGGGCGTTTAGCCCCCCCCCCCCCCCCCCCCCACAACAAAAACGGTCGCCAACATGCTGTCCAAGGGCGTGCAAGCTCCTAAGGCTTCGATGGAGTAATCCACGGCGCCAGTAGGCGCTCCGAGACCTGGAATTCAGCTGCCAAAAATACGTGAGTCTCGCAGCTATTTTGGCAGCAGGAGAACACTGGGGCATCCGCTCTCGTCAAGAGTTTTCTGAAGTCCACCCCCAGCCTCTCTCAAAGGCTTTATCAGGAGAATCTCCCCCCTGCTTACCAGCCCTTTCCACCTCCCAACCCTTCTGCATCTTCCCTTTTGGACTAGGCAGAGATTTGGGAATTATATCTTGTCCCGGGAGGGTAGCTCAGCGGCAGCGTGCGCGTCTTGGAAGCAAGACGACACGAAGCAACAACAGGTTCGATCCCCGGGTCCGCGCTTAAACCTCTTGGTGTTTAAGCGCGTTATAAATACGTAACTAAGACAAAAAAAAACAAAAAAACGCAACTAAGAAAAACAAACTAATCCTGTAACAGCGCCTCGATGCCTGCGGGCTGTGTGAGCGCTTTATAAATGTAAAAAATAAAATAAAATAAGATGGCCCAATTTATAGTTTTCTCAGATACGTATATTGCTCCAAGAGACCTAGGGAAGAGGACTCCTGCCCCATTCCACAAAAATTGCAGAAGCTTCCCATTCGTACACAAGTCCACCAAGAGGAGGTCTTAGATTACTTGGAACAGGAGGATGCATATGAGGACAATCCTTTTGATCAGGATACAGCTGACCAGGACCCGGACTAGGATCAGCCATCTGATCAGGGGCGGTGGACAATATGGCTCTGGAAGTACCCCCTGTTCCTCCGGCCAAGGCTCATCCTGTATCTGCCAGTACCAGCAGAGAGGTCAGCGTAGAGGCAGAGACTCTGCAATGGAGGCTGGGGAGCCTCTTGGAGTAAAGTGACTCGCCGGTTCGGGTCCCCTACCTAGTCGGCAGTCGCTGCTTGTCATCCACGCCTGGGGGGTGGAGGGGGGGGGGGGTCGTCACATCAGACCAGTGGGTGTTAAAGACTGCTACCCACGGCTATTGCATAGAGTTCCACCGGCCACCTCGATATCTGCACCAAAGAGCCGATGCCTATCGCCAGCACACCTGCACATCCTGCTGGAAGAGGTGCAGGTCCTTCTGGGAAAGGGCGCCATAGAAATCGTCCCCATTTACCAGGTAAACAAGGGTATTTTTTCATTTATTCAGTGTACTTCCTTGTACCCAAAAAAGGCTCTCACCATGCGCCCTCTGTTAGACCTGCGCCCAGCGAACAAATGTCAAGCCGCAAAAATTCAGAATGACAACATTGGCCACATTGGACATGAAAGATGCATACTTTCATATTTCAATGTTGCCAGCGCACAGAAAGTACCTCCGGTTCCTGTTGGACACCCACTATCAGTTCAAGTTTCTTCTTTTTGGCATTGCCTCAGCTCCACGGGTGTTCACGAAGGTACTGGTGGTAGTAGCTGCTCACCTGCACAGGCAGTCCATCCCAGTCTATCCTTACCTCGACGACTGGCTCATAACTGGGGATTCGTACGGAACATGCTTAACAAATACCCAGAAGACGGTAGATCGTCTCTTCAGCCTAGGGTTCTCGATCAAGAAAGTCTAGTCTAGACTCCAGCCAAGTCAGTTTTTGGGGGCTCTAATTCAGACCAAAGACTGCCTTGTTGTTCCAGGTTCAAAATATGCGGTTTCAGATCCCCCTCACCCCCTCCCCGTTCCCCATACCCCCCATCATCCCCTCCCCCCCAGCCGCTATGTAGCAAGTCACGAGCAAAGCCATGCGACAGTTTGGGATGATGGCCTCCTGCATCTACCTATTTGCACACACTCGCCTGCGCCCCATGCAAGAGTGGCTCTCAAGCCAATGGTGTCAGGCCAGTGGACAATAGGACCATCTAGTTTGTTTCGGCAGCCTTGTTCAGTCTCTGCAGTGATGGTCAAGGGAAAACATTCACCACCCCGCAGTAGAAGCCACTCTCACCACAGACATCTCTGACTGGGGGGGGGGGGCACACCTTCATCAGACAGCGCACGGTGTGTGGTCCCCAGCAGTACCATCCAACCGCATACTTGTTGGAACTGCTAGCGGTGTTCAAGGCCCTGAAAGCTTTCCAAACTCGCCACCAGGGGAAGACCGTTCTAATCCTCATGGACAATACTACCGCTATCGATTACTTAAACAAAGGGGCGTTGTCCAAACTGTGCCAGAACATATGGAAATGGGCTCTCAAACACAAGATGTTTGTCTTGTCACAATACGTTCCACGTGAACTCCATTTTCTGGCGGACATACTCGGCAGAGACTCCTTCCCCCCCCCCCCCCCCCTCCCCACCTGTAGAGCACGAGTGGCGACTACACAAGGACATTGTACTCTGTCTTCTCAGTCTGGGGCTTACCAGAGACCGACTTGTTCGCAACTCCACACACAATGCCCAGATTACTCCTCCAGGTACCCTCAGAACCTCTCCAAGGGGAACGCTCTCTGGATAACAAGGTCAGGGAAATGCGTCTACGATTCCCCTGCTCAACAGAATAGTGCACAAGTTGCACCAAGAGCCAGTCCGGATTATTCTGGTGGCCCTGATGTGGGCCCGCCAGCATTGGGTCTCCCATCTCATGGCAATGTCAGTCTCCCCTCGCAGGAAGCTGCCATGCCCATACAACATGCTGTCTCAAGGCCAGGGGGGAAACATTACATCCATGCCCTCAAACTCTCAATTTAGCAGCCTGGCTTCTGAGGTCATAGAGTTCAGGCACCTCCAACTACCTCACAGATGTATGGACCTACTCGGGGAAGCACAGAAACCTAACAGCAGGCATTGCTACTCCAGCAAATGGAAACGCTTTGTCATCTGATGTAATGGCAAAGGCATCAATCCTATTGAATGCACACCTAAACATATATTGTCCTGTACCTAACCCAGCTGTTTGATTCAGGTCCACTTAGCTGTGCTTTCGGTGTATACCACGTCCCAGAATAAAGTTTTGTGGTGTAAAAGTCCAGTAATTAAAGCATTTATGGAGGGGATGACGCCTTTTTACGCCTTATTTCCAACCCAGCTCCCGGGTGGGATCTGAACGTTGTAATTACCAGACTAATGGGGCCTCCCTTTGAACCAATGCACAAGACTAGCCTTAAAGCACTCTCCTACAAGACCGCCTTCTTGGTGGCGATCACCTTGATGAGGAGAGTTCTCCAGCATGGGGTCTGGCATGGATTCACATGCTAATGAATATTCCCCGTCGGGCTGGGAATCCTCAGTAAAGAGAAAAATCAGTTTTGTTTCTGAACTGTCTTTCTACTACTAACCAATCACTGGTCTCTGGGTCATACTGCCCACAGCCAATGACTGCCCTCTACCTAAGCCCCTCCTCTGGCAGCCATATTCAGATTTTTACTGCACGTTCAAGTGTTGGGAATCCTTCTGCTATAGCTCTCGAGCTTTTACTGCGCTTTGCCATTTTCCTAAGTTTTCTCTTATTTTTCAGTAAATTCGAGCCTCAAGCTCCACCGAAACGAGGACCCGTATCGGAATTTTTCTCCGCCCCTCAAGGGCAAAGTTTCGTTGAGTTTCTCTTCTTGGGGGATTCCGGAAGATCTTTGAGGCCTACGCTGCGTGGACATGGCCCAGGACAAAGGAGACACAACGCCTACTGGATCCAAGCTGTTTAGGAACTGCCCTGGATATCGATTGCAGAATGTCTTTGAGGATGAGCACTCCTGGTGCCTCTACTGCCTTCACGCCGACAAGTCGCACGTGGAGGAGGGCTGTGCGTTCTGCAAGAACATATCCGTCCGGACCATGAAGGACTTGCAAACGACTCGCTGACTCACTGGAGGCGAAGAGCCCAGCAACAGGTGGGAAGGTCCGAGCGGTCTTTTAAGACCTTTTGAGGCCATCCGGCAACGGGGACCCAACAAAAGGCAAAGCGCTGCGAGTCTGATTGCACTGGGAGCGCCGTTGGTTCGGGCTCCTCGGCTGCCAGGCAAGGCGCAATGTCCCCAACGCCATCAACCACGAGCCAACGCTCTGGCTCGGGGGGGGGAAAGGAAGTCTGACAACCCGGAGAAGCCCCGGTCAATCCTGACGGAGAAAGCCAAGGGGAGGGGGGGGTGAGGCGGTGACCCTCCCCCCTAAGGTGAAGGCCCCAGACGCAGCCACGGTCGTGAAGGCCCTGATTCATCCGGCGAGGGCCTCGATTGAAGGTGTTGTGGAGGCCCTGCCAGAGCCTTTGGAGGCGACCCCAGTGGAATCGACTTCTGGGCCTAGAGTTTCCCTGCCACCCCAGAGGGAATCATCTTTTCAACCCATCGAGGACCCCCGTAAAACCCCGGGATGAGAAACTGGGGTGGGGGGGGGAGGGCACGGTAGCCATAACGGACGCATACCACCTCCGAAGATGAGCTGGCTGGCGTCAAAAAGATCCTGGTCAAGAGGTTCGAGGAAGTCCGGTCTTACGGGAGGGGTCCCGACAGGGCGGACGTAGAGAGCAACGGTGGAGCTGACGAGGAGCCATGTAGGAGACGGAGGATCCCACGCCCCAGCTGTCACTACTGTCGCAGCCTATGCCACAGGACAACCCAGGAGCGATCTTGATGGCTATCCAGACCCTGTGTACGCAGATAAGGACAAGGTTGCCCTTACCCCCAGCGGACGATCCAGTGGTGCCTGGACCGTCGGGGAGCCCACCGAACAAGTGGAGGCGAATCCATCCTCCCCCCCCCCCCCCCCCCCCCCCTCCTTTCCAGCCTTCACCTCCTTCCCCTCCACTGAGGGATGAGACTGGAACGGGGATGGACGACAGTGGTGACGGGACGAATCTCGGCGAAGCAAGATTGAACTGCCCGTGATGTCGGGCCCCCACCAAAGCAACCCAGTGGGAGACCGGCTGGCGAATTTCGTCAGCGTGTTGGAGCCCATCTCCACCGACTGTTTGGTGCTGGATGCTCTGGTCAACGGGTACACTCTGGAATTCCAAAGAAAGTGTCCCTGTCTACCACCCGTGGCCAGGAAGGAAAACCATGTGCCACAGCTACATCTGGAGGTACGAGCAATGCTAAAAAAAAGGCACAATAGAACTCGTCCTGAAGAGGCTACGGGGCTCAGAGTATACTCGCAGTACTTCCTCATCCGAAAGAACACCGGCGGACCCATCCTGGACCTTCGTCGCTTCAACAGATACATCAGGTCCCAGAAGTTGCGGATGGTCACCCTTCAACACATGCTGGGACAGCTGAAGAAGGGCGACTTCCTGTCGTCGCTGGACTTGGAGGATGCCTACTTCCACATCCTATACACAAAGGACACTGAAGTTCCTATGATTCGTAGTCCAAGGGCGACACTACCAGTTCAAGGCCCTACCCTTCGGTTTGAAGTTGGCACTGAGGGTCTTCACCAAGTGCCTGGCGGCGCGGCTGCGCCTGCAGGGGTTCCACGTATACCCGTACCTGGACGATTGGCTCATCCGAGCAAAGTCAAGGGAACACGCTGTCGAGCACACAGCGAAGACCGTCCGACTGCTCACGGATCTGAGATTCTCGATCAACTTCACGAAATCCCACTTGGTACCGTCGCAAGACGCCCTGTTCCTGGGAGCCATACTCGACACAGTGGCGCGATTGGCTTCACCGTCTGGGGAAAGGACGAAGGCCATCCTGGGCAAGGTACAACGGCTGTTGACCATGGACATGGCGAGGTCCATCAAGTCCCTACTCGGCATGATGTCATTGTGCATCTACCTCATGCTCCTATGTCTGGTGCCGTGCACAGAAGATCAACCCTCTGCGGATTAAGGCCCCTCAAGTGCTGCCGTACTTAGTGGGCGGGGCTGGCGCACGCCTCCATCAAAATCCATCTGGTGGCGATCTCCCGCTACACCAGATCTCCGGGGTGGTCATCTGTGGTCTCATCGCCTGGTGAAGGAGTTCATGAAAGGACTGTTCCGCTCGTTCCTGCTGGTGAAGGCTCCGGCGTGGGAGCTCAACGTGGTGCTGACCAGACTTGTGGGCCTGCCATTCGAGCACCTGCTTTCGGCACTGTTGAAGTTCCTGTCGTGGAAGGCAGCGTTTCTTGTGGCCATCACCTCTGCACGACGAGCGGGAGAGATCCAGGCCCTCTCCTGTAAACCTCCATACCTGACATTCCACGAGACAAGGGTAGTGCTGAGGACGCACCCCTCCTTGCCCAGCCGTCGACTTCCATCTCAACGAGCCCTTGGTGTTACCGGTTTTCTTCCCGTAGCCGGCTGAGAGGACTTTGCACTCGCTGGATGTGGCTAGAGCGCTGAAGTTCTACGTGGACGGCACAAAGAGTTTGCGGAAGACATTGCAGCTGTTTGAACTTTGGACCTGTGAACCAAGGGAAGGCCCTCTTGAAGGCTTCCATTTCCAGATGGTTCTCCGGCTGCATCATGCACTGTCACAGGTTGGCAAACCGACCGTTGCCCGGCCGTCCGAGCCCATTCAACCAGAGCGATCGCTGCTACTACGGCGTTCCTGTCTGCTGTGCCCCTGCTGGACATCTGCAGGGCTGCTACGTGGAGGTCGACGCACACCTTCACGAGATTCTACTGCGTCTACTGGGATTCCAGGGAGGAGTCCAGAGTCAGCCAAGCACTGCTGCGCAACCTGTTCGCTTGATGGTGAGCCTGGTGAGGAGGTAAAAGATGCTTAATGTTGAGTTGTGGAAATGCTTAATGTTGAGCCTTGCCACCTCCCGTGGTTGTGCATGTGTGTACTGCTATGTATTCTTGTATTTATGAGCATGTGAATCCATGCCAGAACCCATGATGGAGAAGGAACAAGTTACTTACCTGTAACTGTTGTTCTCTAGCATGGGTCTGGCATGGATTCACATGCTCATGAATATTCCCAGTCAGGCTGGGAATCCTCGGTAAAGAAAAAAAAATCAGTTTCTGAACTGTCTTTCTACTACTAACCGATCACTGGTCTCTGGGTCATAGTGCCCCCATCCAATGACTGCCCTCTACCTAAGCCCCTGCTCTGGCAGCCATCTTCAGGCCCTTTCAGTTCGGGATCCAATCGTGACGCCCAACAAAGCCACTAAGAAAAGCAAACCAGTTTTTTGTTTCAGTGGCAGCTGGTAGAGAAGGGGACCCTGTCTCTCAATCCGCTATTTCAAAGTGGATCGTAAACTGCATCACACTGTGCTACATTCTTGCCAAGAGAGATCTGCCCTTCACGCCTAGAGCACACTACTCAGGGCACAGGGGCTAACGTAGCATTCATTGCAAATGTTCCTCTTGAGTCCATTTGTAAAGCAGCAACCTGGAGTTCTGTACACACCCTTACACAACACTACTGCCTAGATATACACACTAGGTCTGATTCTCAGGTGGGACAAGCAGTGGCAAGACATCTTTGCTACTGTTCCTTCACACATCCCACCACCATCTCTGGGTACTGCTCACTAGTCTATGCACATCATGGGGATTCTAAGCAGATTCATATGCATTTGAAGACATGCGTTACTCACCGCAATAGCATTTCTGATTGTATCTGCTTAGATTCACATGTGCCCACCCTTCCTTCCCCTCGTGGAGTACAAGGTGTTAAGACAGTTTTTCTGAAGTCCAACTAAGGGCTTAATAAAAACCATTCAACTGAGGCAGTACAAGACTCCACTCTTAGTATAAGGCTGTACCACCTGAGTTCATGGTAGCGTAGACAGAGCAGCCAGGCTGATTTTAGGAGGCAGAGAGGGCTGTAGAATCAGTACAAGTGAAATTGTCATACAAATGATCCAAAGAAACACTGAAACACTATAGTATTGTACAAATAAAGGATTTATTTAAATACAGGTAGGCCCAGATAAATCTAAGGGTAAGTAGTATCACATTATATGAAATCACAATATAAAAACACAACACTATACTTGAAAGTACACAGACCCAAGTATAGACCTTATTTGAAGTACCTAACAGTAGTTCTGGGGAAGTCAAAACCTTTTCATACACATTCAGTATAGGTCAGGCCTATTCTTGGGGTAAAAACCAATGGTTACTTTTTACAATTACATTCAGTAATGCGAGGGCAGTAGACCCTTTCAGTTGTTTAATGATTCTTATCACAAATCACTTAATCGGTCAACTGGACAAAATACTTTTGGTGAATAGTGAAACACTTATTCTAGGTGCAGTAAAAACCTTTAACTTCTTTTGTCATAACAGTTATACTAGGTGAGTAAAACCTAAGGATGTAATGTACGATTACAGGTGCTTTTGAAATTGGGGAACCCCAGATTGAGGTAAGCAGTTATGATATGGCATTTGTAACGCGCCTATACACAAGTGTTTCAAGGCGTGACGAGGCAGGGAGGGGGAACAAAGGGAAGACGGACAACGATCCTGCTAGGCCAGGTGTCATTCAGATCGCGCGTGCATGGGTAGAGGGAAGGGAAAAGTGCAAGGGGAAAGGGAGGGGGGTGGGGGGGAGTGCAGTACAGAGTAAGTAGAATAATAATAATAATAAATAATATGGCCAGCTAGTGGCAAGTGCGGAACAAGTGCTGGGAAGGGGGCTGTAGGGATACAGAGACGGTCCCGCAGCCCAGGGGTTGTCAGTGCAAGTGGAGAGTGGCTGGGCCAAGGACCGAGATCGGTGAGTGGCCCAGTTTCAGTCAAGAATTAGCAGGGGAGAGGGGGAGAGAAAGCAGAAGCAAAGAGGAAGGTTTTGAGGTGCTTCCAGAACCGGAGATGGTTCTCAAGTTTAAGGGAGGCAGGGAGGCTGTTCCAGAGGGAGGCCCCTGCCGCGGAGAGATCTACCCCCAACTCGTTGCTTGGAGAAGCGGATGACCCTGAGGGAGTTGGAGGCGGATGAGCGAAGAGCTCAAAGGAAGATATTTAGGAAGAGAGTTGAAGGTATTTAGGCCCCAGGCCCCAGAAGTCCTTGTGGACAATGCAGAGTGTTTTAAACTTCATCCTCGCAGCCACTGGGAGCCAGTGTAGAGATTTCAGTCCTGGAGAGATACGGTCCATGGGCTTGAGGCCAAGGACAAGTCTCGCAGTCCTGTTCTGGATAAGTTGCAGAGGGCGGAGTGTAGAGGCAGGCAGATTTAGATGGAGGCTGTTACAGTAGTCCAGCTTCGAGAGAACCAGGGCTCAGGAGACAGTGAGCTTCTGGGGGAAGGAGAGGAAAGGAAGAATACCTCTTAGGTGGTGCAGCTGGTAGTGTGACTTAGAGACGTCCGATATGTGAGGAGAGAAGGAGAGTGTGGAGTCGAAGGTGACTGAGGTTTTTTGCCTTGCAGGTAGGAGCAGGAAGAGGGCCAAGAGAGGCCGGCCAGAGTTGCAGGGAAGGAGGGAGTGGGTGTGCCGATGAGTAGAATCTCAGTCTTACTGGCATTAAGGCAAAGGTCATTGGCGGCACACCATTCCTGGATAGCAGACCGTCGGAGATGACGGAAGGTGAGGAGGTGGCCGAGGGTAGCCTGAAAATGAGCTGGGTATCATCCGCATAGCACTGAAGTTGGGTCAGAGAGCGGCGATGCAGTGGGCAAGGAGTGCCAGATACTGGTTGAATAGCCAGGGAGAGAGGTTAGATCACTGGGGGACTCCACAGGTAGAGAAAAATGTCAGACAGGAAGGACCCAAGTTGGACCTGGGAGGGTCGATTGGAGAGGAAAGGTGTCAGCCACGCCAGAGCCTGACCAGTGATACCCAGGTTATCGCGGAGACGGTTGAGCAGGATGGCATGGTTGATGGTATCAAAGGCAGAAAAGGGATCGAGCAAAATGAGAACACACGGAGAGTTGGAGTCAAGGTTCGAGAGCAGGTCCTCACGGATGTTCAGGAGAGCAGTTTCCGTGCTTCTGGCCGCTCTGAAGCCAGACTGATGGTTACTCTGGACTTATTTGGGATGGCACACAGCTACCACAAGGTAAGTAAAACCCACATACTTTGTTTAACCTCACAATGGAGGGGGAAAGTAAAACACAATGTTCCACCATACTGAATAGTTATTCTAGGTAGGCAACAACCTAATGCAGACTTATTAAGGACAGGCTAGCAGCAAGTCGGGGGAAGCAAGACCCAGTTGGGGGGACACTCGTACAATTATCCTTAAGGCACTAATCTGGTGATACCAACACTTAACTTTTGGGAAGAGGCACAACCTAATCACAGGAGAGTAAAATACCTTCACATCTACTTTCTATTAGGCTGGCAGAACAGTGGCTAAGGAAGAAATTATGTTCACAATACTTTTAAGAATAGTGCGTCACACATTCAAGATCAGTAAAACATTTTTAACTGTTGACTTAGAATTACAGTTACCAACCAACTCAGTATTTTCTTTTCTAGGCAGAAGTCCCAATCCCTTTGACAGTCTTTCCCCTATTCTTGGAGCATGAGTTTTCTCAGTGGCAGAACAGGACGTCACTAGGACTAGTGACCAACAGGCAGTGTCAGTTTAGGTTCTTTAGAAGCAAGTCAGTTTCCTTAGGAAATCTGGGCAAAAGGGTAAGTACTGTACTTTAGAGTTAGAAGAGGATCCAGGGGCTTCGCAGAAGACACCCTAGCAGCATTCTAGCTGGGTGTACTAGACGAGGGACCTCCCAATGACCGATAACACCACATAGCTACATAGAAATCCTGACTGGCTTAAGGGAAGTACATAGCCAAGCCAACACGGTACCTCGGCATTGAAGATTTTGCAGCAGGAGTCTGCAGCCAAATACCCGGTCAGTGGATTCCTTGTTGTGGAGACTGAAAACAAGACCTCAGAAGGGACTTTGCAGCAGGGATCGATGAATGCTGTAGGCAAGGTTTCCCTTGCGGCTGAATGCGGTGCTGTGGATTTGGCACCTTTTCTAGGAGCACAGAAGACAGAATTGCGGTTGAATTCTCGTTACAAAGGTCCAGCACTCTGGTGAGGGGATTTTTCGGACTCTATTTGTGTCTCTGGAGATCCACCAGGATGCCCGTGAGATTCGGAAGACTGTGCACCGCACGATGGCTTGAGGTTCCAGGGTATTGCAACAATGCATGGTCGCAGCAATGCGTGGGATTGCTCAAAATGCAGGTCTTGAGTCTAGTGGGTCTCACCAGGCTCTGGGTCCGAGTTGTAGTTTTCGGAGATCCCAGGTCGATTGCAAGGAAGGGCTGCAGCAGGCTCCGGTTACACAGCAGGTTCTCCTGTCGCTGGAAATCGTCTCAGCCGCTTTTCCTTCATCTTCCTTTTCGGTTTAAGTTCCAGTGGTCGACATATCTTCAGCTTCCAGGTTTGCAGTTTTAATCCGGAATTGCAGCACAATCTCTGCATTCTCTGCCTGCGTTTTACAAGAAGGGGGCGGTCTGGTTGTCCAATCAGGACAGCCAGCCCCCCACTCAGATTTGTCCCCATTGAAGCAAGGTGTAAAACAAAGGGCTGGGGAATTTTGGACTCCTCCCTCATTTCCTGCTCTCACAGACTGGAGCCTAGGCGTGGAGTCCAGGGGACTCCCGCCGAAGATACAAAACGCAAAGGAATTTCCTGCCCTGGAGGTCAGGGGAAAGAAAAAGAAACGACAAACCCTCAAATGGTGAACAAAGAGGTTCGGAGACCATTTTAGCAAAGACAGCTCGACGCCATTTTGAAAAAGATGGCTCCTGCGCTTAGCATTACCGGAGCTGCAACAGCCGCGGTAGATGCAAACCATGGTAGTTCATTATGAAAACACTGCCACCAGCCATTGAAGGTACACTTGTCTCTGTAACAGATGTTACAGTTTTAATGTGAAAGGGGATACAGTGTATTCCCCAGCACTCCACAGAAGGTGGGGTGTGCGGGCTTCACAGTGTAAAATGGGGGAAAAAGGGATCCAAAGTTCCTTTCTACCCTTGGGAACTGTAGTTCACTCAAGGTTAGCAAGACAAAGTTAAAAGGGGAGCCCCTAGGGCACCCCAGCAACAACCGGCACTTATTGCCAATAAGTTGTTAAAGATGATAACTTTTAAAAAGACACTATGGAGAGTCTTAAAAATGACACCCATAAAGAGTTAAAGATTATGTGAGTGTGGAAAAAGGTTCCCACTCACTGAGGTATTAATGGAAAAATATCCCACTAATAAAGCAATAAGTTCTGGGGTTGAACCAGGAAAGTAAGATTTACCAGTTCTGTGCAAATCTTACCTAACTGAGTACAGAGCGAGAAGGTGTAAGATGTCTATGTTCCTTCTCTCACGCTGACTATAAGGCTCCCTCAAGGCAGAGAAAACACAACCAGGGGGACCTCGACGCGTGAGGGATTTTGGGTACACGACACGTTGGTGTCAACGTCCCCTTTTGATCTTCGAAAGAAAGATGCAATACTCTGGGATTGCCACTAGATGTCGGACTATATGCACAGCATGTGAATCCAAGTAGATACAATCAGACATGCCATTACGGTGAGTAATGCATGTCTTTGTTATGCCAGCCCGGGCTAGGATGCGTGGTCGGAGGTGAAAACTTGTGTGGTAAATCACGGCACTAGCAGGATTGAAACTGCAAACCGACCCCTTTTTAGTACTGTGGAAACCAAATGAATCGTGGTGGAATAAAACAGCAGGATTCTAAACTTCAACAGTAGAGCAATTACTTGGTCTCCTACTTGCACTGCACGGATCGTCGTCTGAGCAAACAAAATGGAGTCACTTCAGTTCAAGTAGCCGTTGCTTCAAGACACAAAACTGGTTTCCCTCTCCCTGGCTAAACCTTAACCAGCATTGAGAATGGTTCCAAGTGTCTTCTGAGCTGATTGGTCCCACCAACTCAAAGGAAGAGGCCGTCCTTGAAGGAGCTTCTCCGTCGAATGGTGATCTGGCAAATTCGGATTTGCAGCAGGGCTTCACTGGGCAAACCAACAGTCCAGTGGTTGCAGAAGCCGTCCTCTTCCAGCTCGTCTTCGGTTCTTTCGTTCCAGTGGTCGACTCTGCCTTCCAGTCCTGGAGACTCTCCTTTTAAACCGTTTTCTCCCATTCATTCCAGCCTAGCTGCCACTCACCCAGCAGGGTAGCTGTCCTTGCTGTGCAGTCAGCCAGCCAATCACGCCAGAGTGCATTTGGGTCTCATAGGAGACTAAGCACAGTGAGTTTCGGGCCCCTCCCTCACTTCCTGCCCACCCCAGAGTTGAATACCAGAAGGCCCAATTTTTAGCGACTGGTGTTCACGGTCGAACTATTGTGGTAGTTCATTATAAAACCACTGCCACCAGCAATTTCAATAGGAAATGGTAGCATTTGACAGCTACAAGAGTGTTTAGAAACGGGGGGATACTATGTAACCTCTCCCAGCACTTCATTGTAAGTTGGTGTGTCCTGGGTCTATGAATTTAAAAACGACTAGTAAAGTCAATTTCATTTTACATTCTCTGACAAACAGTAGTTTATCCCAGAGAAGGTTTTAAACCTTTGGGTCTAAAAAGACATCCCTGTGTCACTGCACTGAGGGTGCTGTGTAACACACATGAAAAGATGCCTATGGAGTTTTCTTAAAGCTTCAAAGTCAAAGAACACGAATGTAAAACGCACATCAAAATATATGAAAGTGTGTGGGGGGCGCTCTTTCTGGGTAAAAAAATCAAGTCCTCAAAATCCAGCAAAGTTGCTGGGGGTCTCTAAGGTGAAGGGAATTAGCGCTTTTTTGAGAATTCTCCCTAACACAATGCACCATGGACGTGGACACCCCCCTCTCTCCCTCTCCCTCCCAACACATCAACTCTGTATCCAGAATGTGCCACTTCCACTTAAGCATCCCAAAGCAAATCTTTCCCCATCGCTCCTACCCTCAGTTTCCACAATACTTGCCATCATCTCCCACCTAGACTATGTCAACTCTCTTATCTTGGCGTGGACAGGGATCCCAGGGTCGGCGAAGCAGTGCTATGCAACCTGAGGTGAGCCTGTTCCGGAGGTAAGAGTAATTGCTTCTGTTCAGTTTTGCCACCTCCCATGGATGTGTAATGATGTACTGAACGAACAGTTGGACAAACGCATCAGACCACCAACTAATCAAGAATAAGATGGGATTAGATTGGGGTTGGTTAGTTTAGTGGGGAGCAGTAATGGCTGCACCCCCCCCCCCTGCCCGAAGTGTACTTACCTTGTCAGTAGCTGCTGGTTGATGGCTGCAAGTCTCACAGGCCAACTCTGTCTGGAGCTGCTTCTGCAGGACCGGCCCTTTGCCTTGGGGGCCCTTTTCCGAAAGGGCTGGCAGGGGAGGGGTCTCAATCTGGGAGAAATAAAGCAGTGGTGGGTAAAGAGTACAAGAGCGAGAAAAATGCATGTGAAAAGTGAGGGGATAAAAGGCAAGAAACTGCAAGAGAGCTGGAAATGGGCCTCAGTGGAGGAAGGTACACGGGGCGAGAGAGCAAGAGAAATGCATGAAAAATGAATGTAAAAGGAGAGAAAAGCAAGAAAACCACAAAGAAGGAATTGGGCCTAAGTGGAGGAGGGGGGCACAGAGTGAGCCAGGCCAGGACACAGGATGTGAAGGAACGTCCTGTCCTTGGTCGGGAGAGGTGCTTTGGCTTCCCCTAATGTGATGGGAATATTTAGAAACCAATCAATTGGAGGTTTGATGGTGCCCACTCTCACTTGTACTTTTTAAATGTTCTTTTAAAGCGGTGTGCATTCTATTTAAGCACTCAATTTATGCAGACTATGTAACAAGAACAAATGTAGATTGCTGTGCCCCGGATCGTTCATTTTATTGAAGTGGGAAAGTTGGTTCCCTCAGTTGTACAGTCGACCATTTGAAAAAATAAATTGGGGTTGTAATCGTTGTCCTATATGTTAATTCGTTTTCAGATTGGTGGTACAAGTGATGTTGAAGTTAATGAGAAAAAAGACAGAGTTACAGATGCACTAAATGCTACGCGTGCTGCTGTGGAAGAAGGTATCGTTCTTGGAGGTGGTTGTGCATTACTACGGTGCATTCCAGCTTTAGATGCATTGATCCCAGTAAACGAAGACCAGAAAATTGGTAAATGAAGCTTTTTATCTTTTTAATTTTTTTATGAAGTGTGCAGACAGCTGTCAGAGTGGCTCTTCCCAGTGCTAAATGTTTGAAAAGTGATGTTCGATTTCTCCCGAAACTTAACACTAGTCTCCAACCTGTGTAAAATTGTGTCCTCACTGATGTGGGTGAAGACTTTTCATTGGGCAATTTTCCCTCTCTATTCTAAGGACTCCTAACCTTTTGCTTTTGAACCAGTCCTGAATTATTACACGGAAGTGAAGCCTTCAAATTCACTTCCCTATCCTTTTGCTTATTTTATGGGAATACTGATCAGTCGTTCATACTATCAGTACTGGGGAAACAGTTTCCCTTTTGAATTCTTCTACTTTTTAACATTGCTTACAGCAGCGTACAGTGCAGTGGGGACTTTTGTGCCACACTGATGGCAGCTGATATAGTTTTACAATATTTGCATTTCTTTTATACTATGAGACTAGCTGCCCTAAAATGGCCTGCCACGTGATGTTCACTTGCATCTTTGTCCATATTGTTTGGCCTTCTTCCTGCCATGAGTTCAGGCAATCCCTTATGTCATGCACTTGCCTGGGAAAGCTGCTGCTTTTGTGGGCTAGTGATGCCTGCCTGTGCATGTGTGTAGGGCCCAAGAAGCGCAGGTGGGACGATCTGGTCCCACTCCACATCCGTCCTGCCAGCCTACATGTGGGGCATTCATGGACAACGTGTTTCAAATCCGTCCCAGTAGCAGACCTGGCACTAATAATGTGAACTGGGACTAGATTCGCAAAGCCCCCTTCCTGGGATACACAAAGGCTCACTAGCATTTGAAGGCAGCAGCTTTCTCGGGCAAGTGCATGACCTTTATAAGGACTTTCCTGAAGAGCCAGGTAGAAGGCCAAACTACAAAATGGCCAAACAAGTGGCATGCCATTTTAGTGCACTAGCCACGTTGAGTAGCCATACACAATCAAGGCGAATGTGCACACTAAATATAATGCAAAAACAGTAATGTTACCACTGCCAACAGCTTGTCTTTAGGCTTATATAAAAGTAACCAGAAATCCCATGTGTAAAAAGCTAGGGTGATACAAAAGTATCCCCATTGTACTGCACTGTAAAGTGCTTTGTGCAATGTAAAAATACAATAATTACTGGGAAACTTGGTTTCCCTTTTTTATAGTCTGAAGGACTAGTCCATTTCACCATAACAAATTGGCAAAAGGGAAGTGAAGCTGAAAGTTTTACTTCGCTTTAAAAATTCAGGACCTGATCAAAAACCGCAAAAATAATCTGGTTCCCGTTATGGCGAATTATCTGAAATGTGCTAATTCCTCTCTACCTTAGGGACCCCCAGCGCTTTTGCTGGACTCTAGGACTTTTTAATTTTTAACCCATAGAGAGCGATACCTTTTTCCCCACTCATGTTATTTTCTGTGGTTTGGACTCTGTTTCTTGTGGTTGTGGAGTCTGACACACTCCATAGGCATCTTTACATTGTGACACACAGCACCTTCAGTGCAGTGGCACAGGGAAGTCTCTTAGATTTCCCAAAGGTTTAAATACCTCCTCTTGGTGACTGTTTCCAAGAGCAGTAAAGTGAAATTGACTTTACTTACATTTTGTAACATTCTAGACCCAGTGCACACTCTTACAATAGGGTGCTGGAGGGGTTACTTAGTATCTCCTTTTGTCTATTTTCTCATGTAACATTTTTGTTACCCTTTCTACAATTAATGGCTGGTGGCAGTGGTTTACTTTTGACTACCATTCTGTTTCTACCGCGGGCTGCAATTGCAGCCTTGGTAAAGCACCCATTAGTGCCGATTTTGTCAAAATGGCCTGGTCTTCTATTTTTCACCATAAGGTCCTTGAGATTTACTCTGTGCCAAACAAGGTTTGTTCCCTTCGTTAGTTTTGTCTTTGGTGGATTCAAGAGTGAAGCCCGCCTCTGGCTCCAGTATGTCTGGCAGGGGCAGGAAGTGAGGGAGGTGCCCGACACTCCCTGTGCTTAATCCCCCTTGCTTACAGGAATGCACCCAGAGGTGATTGGCCGTCTGGCTGTCCGGTAAAGACAGCCACCCTGTTGTGCGATTGACAGCTAGGCTGGAATGAATGGGAGAAACCTACATAAAAGGCGAGGCTTTTTGGCTTGGAATGCAGAGTCGACCACTGGATGAAGGAATCTGAAGAACTACTTGGAAGAGACGCCTGCAGCAACTCCTGGACTGTTGGTTTGCCCGGTGAAGCCAAACTGCTGTTGTGCTGAAACTCTGAATTAGTTTAGACTATTGAAGCCATGCAAGGACAACTTCTTCCCTTGAGTTGATGGGACCAATCCACGCCAACGTTAACTCGTTTGACCATCCTCTCGGAGCTGGCTGTACGTCTGCTGCTGGAACCGAAGTGCCAGGTAGCAGAACACCAAACGGAGTGTATCACTTTTAAGACGGACCCGTGCTGAAGGAAGATTCCCCCAGACTCCTTTGAAGCAGGACTGAACAAACCTGAGCCACCTCAAGAGTGCTGGACCCCAGATGCAAGGAAAGTCCAGAGTGCTATCTGTGAGACCGCAGTGGTGCTATTTGCTGAGACGTGAGGAGCTGAAACCGCGATGTGCTGCTGAATAGAAGGTTGTCTTTTTCTGCCGCTGATCATCCCTTTGCAGTGCAGGAGTCCCCAGACGTGCTGCCTCTTGTGCCCACGACTGAGGCCCAGGAAAAAAAAAGGTTCTGCAGAGCTGCACAGGAACAGAAGCCAGCTGAACCCTTTCTTCTAACCCAAGGTACTGTAAAGTTTGAGAGGACTTTCCTCTTGTCTTGTAGCCTTACTTGATCTCAGTTGAGACAGGTAGTTTCTGTAGAGTTGCTTCATCTTCTACATCACACAAGCCTCACAGCTTGTGGCCCTACATTGATTCTACTTTTTCTACAAAGACTTCTAAAACATTGTGCAAGACTTTTATTCACCTAAAAGAAGTGCTTCAGTTCACCTACACTTTTGCCCAATTGACATTGGCTGGCCTGGCTCCCTGAATAACCCTTCTTTCCTCTGACATTGTGTTTTACCTTTCCTTCCAGGACGGGGGTTAACTTAATTTGCATTGGGGGTTCAAAAGTACTTGCCTGCTTCAGAATACTTGTGATTTCTTCTATAACCCCTTTGTCATCCTTTTCAGTATCGCTCTGACCTAGAGAAACTACAAGTGTGTATTTGTGTTACTTGATATATTGCCCCTTCTGTAGAAGGCTTATTCAAACTGACTTAAATTAATAATTGTTTAATCAAACTTTGATTATAAGTGTTTATTTAGATACTTATGCTTGTCACTGTGAATCTGTGTAACCACCCTACTGCTCATATTGACCCTCCTTGAGATAAGCCTGGCTGCTCAGGCACACTACCAACCTGTGTAGTACAGATTTATACCAAAGGTTGGGTTCCTATTGTTCTATTGCCACAAGGACAGGGTTGTTGTAGTGCACCCAAAGGGTACTGCTCCAAATCTTGCCTAACAATTCCATAGAAAACTATGGAGGGAAAGTTGCAACTTTATTTATGGAAAACAATGTGCAATACATTGCTACATACTTGCTTCCTGATTTTGTAAAGGTTGCTATGCAATTCAAACAAATAAAAAAGAAAGAAATGTGTTTTTAGCAAAAAGAAACCCATGCAAAATGTAACCTTGGCATGAGAGTGGAGGACATGGGTCCTTGACGACAACAGGGTGGGAGAGACTTGAAGACCAGATGTTGCAGGGCAAGGCGGAAACCAAAGCCAGGGTGAAGGCCAGGACAGAATACCATAGGAATGGGATGGTGGAGGGAGTGCTAAATTAAGGATGGAGAGGGAGACTGAAAAATGCTAAGAGTTGTCTTTGAGGGTAGGGAGAAATGGAGTTGCAGGTAAGAAACTACTCCCCTACATAGTGTGCTAGGAAGCAGTTTTTTCTGGAAGGAGGACTTTGACATTTGATTAAAATAGTGATTGAGTTTCAGTAGTATGGAGAGGAAGAGCATTCGAGTAGGGGAGTGGGTGAACACGAGAGGACGCAGGGGGCTCGAGTAGTGGCAATGGGGTGAGCCGAGAATGTTTGTAATGAGTGAGGGGTGGGCGGGAGCAGCGAGTGAGATGAGCAGATGGGTAGAATGGGGCAAGTGCAGGAATACTTTTTGAAGATGAGAGGTTTATACTTAGCCCTTTGTTTCATAGATAGCCAACCAATCGGGGACAGGCAGGGGAGGTTGAGGTGAAGGTAGAAAGGTTGATTAGTGTGCAGAGCGCGAAGTTGAGGACTTTTTCGAGAGGTGACTAAGGAGATTGGCCATTTGGCAGTATTGAAAGGAAAATGACAATTTTCCGATATTGAGGAGGTGGAGTATGGTGTAGTGGCAGGTTTGAGGATTAAGACGAAGTTGAGATGGGTCGAAGATGACACCAAGGTTACGAACAGAAGCAGAGTAGGGAAGGTAGTTCAGAGAGAAGGGGGGTGGGGGGAAAGAGGAAGAGATGGTCAGTCTGGGAAATGGAGCACTTCAGTCTTGGTGGAATTGAGCATGAGCGAGTGAGACTCCATCCAATATTTTATGGCAGAGACGGTTTGACATTAGCTTGTCGGAAGAGTTGATGGGAGAAGCCATAAGAAATCACGGTGCCAAGAGCTGATCTATAGAGGGTGACGAGAAACCATATTTTCTAGCTGACAACTCATCTAGTTCATGGTACCCTTTCCACCATACAGCCCACCTGTTCTCTGTTCACAAGCACTAATTACTGAAATTCAAGGTGAGCTGGACTGGTGGTTTTGGAGAGAGCTAGGAGGGGCAGCAGAGTAGCTTTCTTTTGACGGTGCGGCCATGCATGAGCCCAGGATAGGTCCATCAAGTAAGCTGCTTGGAATACTCTTCCCATTCCGATCCAGGGTATGACATCCTGCTAGTAAAGAGTGAAAGGTGAAGGTGTACTAAGAGTACAAAAGTCACTATGGGTGAGTACTGAACTGGTGATAGCACAACATGACTGGACATAAAGGGTTATTTTGTTTTGCGATTGCCTGCTGCCTGTCTGGATTCTATGTAAATCAACATAGGTCACAAGTAAGGGGAGTTCTTGTCTAAATGCAATATTTTGCAAGCCACAATTGTTAAAGTTGTAATTGGCCTCTGCATGGATAAGCAGTTTGTATCACAACCTAGAATCAATACATTAGATGTTAAGTGGATGCTTGTGATGCTATGCCATAGTTATTGAGAATCTTAATTTTCTTTCCCTACAGGAATTGAGATCATCAAAAAAGCATTAAAGATCCCAGCAATGACAATTGCAATAAATGCAGGAGTAGAAGGGTCATTGATAGTTGAAAAGATCATGCAGAGCCCAGTAGAAGTTGGTTATGATGCCATGCTCGGAGAGATGGTGAATATGGTGGAGAAAGGAATCATTGACCCCACAAAGGTAATTGGATTCTGAATTGTATACCTACTGAATCTGAAGTGGTCGGTTTGATAAATGTAGTGAAACATTTTCTTGTGTTTTTTTGTTCAGGTTGTAAGAACTGCCCTGGTGGATGCTGCAGGAGTTGCTTCCCTTTTAACCACCGCAGAAGCAGTTGTGACGGAAATTCCTAAAGAGGAAAAAGATCCTGGCATGGGTGGAATGGGTGGAATGGGCGGTATGGGTGGAGGGATGGGAGGAGGCATGTTCTAATTCCAGGCATGCATTGTGCGTAGTTGAGAACTGTGACAGTTGAGACACGCAAGTGTTGCAACGGGAAATAATTCTTCAGAGAAGACAATTTGGGGTGGCCTGAGGGGGAATGACCATTAAGTGAGGCAGTAATGCGTTACTCGGAGCCAGATATTAGGAACTGTTTACCACTGCCTTTGCCCATGCTTACAGGTAATTTATTTTGTATTTTAACGTCCTTTGTACATTCCAGATATAACTGGCTGTAAGACTTATCCATGTCATGTATTCGATGTAACTAAAGTTTACTGAATTCAAAATCTTTTTGGTGCCCGACATCCCAAAAAGAGTTGAACTGTGGGAGATGCCTTCTTTTTTTGGGGGGTAAAATTGTGTCCTAATCTGTTATAATAGAATTATGTACAAACTTGGGTAATAAAACAAATTGTGTAACGTTGTGGAATCTTTTTGCTCCTGCAACTGTTACTTGCCATGCAGTAGTACCAGTGAACATTAACATTTAATTAAAAGTTTGAATTGTGTAATCATTTGTGTGATGTGCTAATGCAGGCTGTAGATCCCTAGTGTTTTTGAGGTGAACCACGCAGATTCCTGGGTCACTTAAAGCTTTAGGTGGTTTTTGAACATTTGTGCATTCAAAGTACATATTATCAAACCAACCTTCTATGAAGGCATTTGGTATTTTGTAGAAGTACAGTATTAAAATGTTCATTAAAAAAAATAAACTCAACTGGTGCATTTTTCTAGAAAAGTTTTCAAGTACAAGCGAAAGCTCGTATTTGAACATTGATATCAGAAAAATGCATGGTTTCACCGTCATAGCAGGACACTTATTGAATTACTTTCTCAACTAAGTTAGTTTGCTAGCTTCTTTCAAATAAACTGCTATGTATTTGAGGATTTACTAGAGAAATTGCCTATACTGAGCAGTAGAATAAGCTGCAGAGGCATTACCTTGAAATCCACTGAAGTTGTCAAAATTCTGACACAGAGGTGGTTCTGGGTTGTCTTTGTCACTTGGGGTATACGCACTTGCTTTACGTTTTATGTGCTTAATTAAATGTAGTAAGACTTATCATATCCATACTCCATTCCCATTTCCTCCATACTGTTGTGCTGCCATCCCAGGAAGGGGATGGGACTTACAGCCTGATGCAGAGCAGCATAACATTGAAAAAGGAAAGCAGCGGGTTGCATGCATAATTTTTAATATTCAGATCCTCCTTCACTCTTAAGCCCTGCAATTGTGTTGGCACTGTGCATACTGCTCCTTGTGATCCTCCCAACACAAACCCCACACATGCTCGAATGATGCTATGCACCTCATACAATTCCTTTTCTGGCAAGGCATTTAGAAAATGCCTCAGTGGGGTAACGCATCATGGTGTTTATCAACAAAACTCTTAGTTGGGCACCCTGGCCTGGGGACAATTTTCATGCAATCTTAGACCACTAGGGGTTCTAGTGACGACCTGAGCTATAAGGCTTTCGACACAAATCTTCAGAGTTTTCCTCGGGGACTAACTACAAAGACCTTCCCTGAGATTGCTTTCGGGACTAAGCAGGCACTCTGTGCCGTTGCTTCTTTGTAGGTCCTATTTACCTGTGCCATAAACCTTAATTTGCCAGTACTTGTCTCAATCCGAGGAGTTCTCAGTTTACTGGTACCAAGACAACAGCCTTATTTGGGTACTAACAATTTCCATGACACTTGTGGTCGTGCTGAGAGAAATCTCGCCCCTCATTCTTCTGGCTTCTGAGCAGGGTCCAGTGCATGTCACACAATTACTCCCACAATCGGTTTAGAGTGCGTGTGTGTGTGGGTGTGACACTTGCTTCACTTCAGCACCGCAGTTTATGGACCATGGGGACATCCCTCCACATAAATGTCCTCTTCCTAGCACTGAATGCCTTTCCTGTTCCTTTGAGGCGACACATAGTTCTTATCTACATGGACAACACAAGCTTGTTTTTCCTGAACAAGCCAAGCAGAATGGCACTCAATTTCTCCCACTGTACGTACTAGCTATGGAGATTTGGCATTGGAGCAAAGATATTGGGGTCTTCCCAATCACTTTCAACTAACTAGGGGGAATCGAAGAACCAGATAGAAACCCTGATCAGGAGGTCCTGGGCCGCTCTTGTGAGCTTCCCTCAGAGCTGCTGAACCTGATATTTGCTCAGTGGGTTTACCATTTTGTGGATCCCTTTGTTTACCAGGATAGGGAATGTCTTCTCTATCCTAATGGATGGTTTGGGCAGTTTACTCCATGGACTCTTCTTCCTTCGCATGAAAAGATCTCTGCTTCGCCTAACTTAAATGGCCCAGTAAGTACGCATGGTGAAGGTCTCCTCAATTTGGATTTTCTTTCCCTATAGTTATTCACTGTCCCAACGCGTCTGGTAGATTTCTTCCCCAGTGGTTTCTTCTGCAAAGGGCAGACCTTCTGTCTCGGCAAGAGATGAGCACAAGTGCTTTTCCCCCTCAATGGATTTCCTTTGGTGCTTGTTCCTTGAGGACTTGATTTGTGTGAGCTGGGGTTGTCTTGAGACAATAACAGCAAATTGTGCCCGCCCCTTGCCATTGGAGTCTAGAGGTAGCCATCTACCAATTTAATGGCTTCCTAGATCAATTTGTTGTTCTTGTCACATTTGCCAGAGTCCAGCCTTTCCCTTTACTCCTGTTGGGTCTGCCTATTGGTGGTTGGTGTCTTCCCCAATGTGGATGGTTGGCTGTTTTAATGAGTTACTCGGGTTGTACCGGTCCTTTCAAATTCCCTATTCTGTACGAGTCCTCAACATAGTCCTCTGTATTGACTCAAACCCTTTGAGTCTATGGCTTCAGCTTAGTTCTCGCTTGGTGGCAGTCACTTTGGCATAAAAGAGCGTGTAAGGGTAGCTAAACTTACATGGGTATCCGTAATTATAAGGGTACCCCTAATCATGCTCACATCAGAGTTAAGTATGCCCCTCTAGGGAAGCAAGGCTAAGGGTCTGTCTTGCAAAGATAACAAATGTATTCTTTACAGAAATGGGGATAGGAGCAAAGAATTCTGCTCCCTGAACGGCCTCTTCTGTCCCTCAACCGGTCCATTCTCCTGCAAACTGGTGCCAGGCAGAAGCTTTTATACTCCAAACTTGGTGTAGTGGCATCTCGGGAAATGGGAACGGCTCCATCCCACACCGTCCTGCTTCTATACAAGGGATGCTCCAGTCTTCCTTTCTTCATGGTCAGCGATTTCTGTTTAGGACATGCCTCTTTACATATTGCTAGCCTATGCAAAAAAAAAACTAGCTTCATTTAGCTACCTATGAATATTAAATGTACAAAAAACATTTTCCAGTCTTTCTCTCCATACCTCGCTCTACGCACATTTCTATGTGGTCATGTAATTTCTTTTAAACATATTTTTCATAATTCTGTATGTTGTGCACAAGTATGTTAAAATCTCCTTTTAGCATGCATGGGCTTTTGACAAACGGCAGACAGCTGCTGAGTTACTTTGTGCTGCTCTGCCAGAGCTAGCCACAGTGACGCAACACCGCATGAGCCCTGCGATCCATTTTTTAGCACAGGCCACATTCCTTTTGCCAGAGAGCCTGCTTCTATCATGCTTTGAGATTTTAGAACTAAATAGGATTTAACATTTACAAATGTATTCAGCAAATCGTTATTTGCACCTTTATATTTAAATAATTCTTCTTTTAGTGTGTGTGTGAGGGAGAGATTAGATCTGGCCAATCTTTCAGGAGATGGTCACTCTTGGTTGTTGTCCTGAACAAGGTCGAAGACTACAGGCCACTGTAGTGGGCCAAAAATCGACCGAAACATGTGTAGACAGTCAATAAGAAAAAACTGTTGGACTTACATACACACTATGGAGTAATAAGGGTGCAATCGGAAGAATATAACATAGGAGACAAAGTGAAAGGAAGGACCTCATTGGGTGTAGATTTTTTTTTTTCTGTTCACTTGAAACGTCATTAGTGACTGTATATGTGCGAGTACGAATGGTGGAAATCAGATGTTTGAGAAGATTGTTTATCGGACGGTATTCATGGGGTGTTTTTTTTTTAATGATCAATTTGTAAAGTTGTATTTTTGTAAAATAAATGTGTACAAAATAATTTCGAAAAATAGTGGTTGAATCCAGCCTCAATACCAAGATCCATTGTTTTTGAATAGATTTTGACATTTTACAACAAACCCAGAGCTGGAAGATAAGGGTGGTGGATTGGAGCTAGCTGTTAAATGAACTGCACTTCTGGGTAGACCTGAAACCTCCCTGAATGCTGGAGGTGTTGTTGAAAGGGTACTGGAAGGGAAGGGCAGAGGAGGAAGGGATGATGGGTAGTTTTGGTATAGTTAGGAGGGTCAGTGATCTGACATGTTAGATGTATACTATTATTGCTTTACTGAAGTTTCCTATCCTTGATCTCATGGAAATGTTTTGTAAATGTCAACACTGATTTCTATGCATAAAAAAAGGAAAATGGATGTGGAAAAAAAGAAACAAGAGGCTCCTCCTGCAACCGGCTTCATCGAATCACGTCACTCTTTAGAGCACTTCTAAACTAGACCAGCGCATGGCTCCAAGTCAAAAGAAACCTTTTGCTGTGCATGAAATCTCGACTTTTCCTGTTTCCGTGCCATCAGAACTTTTTCATTCCAAACGAGGAGGGGAAAACGCAAACCCCACAGCAACTCCCTACACACATGTTGGGGCTACTGGGTCTCTTAAAACAGTCTGTCACTACACCAGTAACTTCTCCAGGGTATACTAAAACGATGTCTCAGTCCCTATATAACGAGAGGAAAACTGTTGACCCAGAAAGAATTGTGTCCCCACCCCTCCCCGGATACCCCTTAGAAATGGGTACATGACTAGAGAGAGGTTTGAGCAAACCATGGACAGTTTCTGAATTTGTCCCATTCATGCATACATTTCCAATTGACCGTAAAACACATCTTTTAGACGAGGATGACCCACTTCCAAAATCACCTAGACTTCAGTTATCTCCTACACATTCAGTTGTTAATACGGATCGGCCATCCAATATTTTTCGGGATGAGCGGTCCTATGACCAATTACAACAGGACCAGGGGGGTGATTATCAGGGTATGTGGCCAGCTACTCATGAGAATGCAGATGAGCCAGATCTAATCTTAGGGCACCATGATCCTTTATAGATCAGTCCTGTGACACAGCTCCTATAGATGACCAGCTTCTTTTTACCGACTTGCTAAACATTTTCAAATTCAAATGGTCCCGGCTCTGGCTGATTTTGTGGATGACATCCTAAAGGGGGAAAAAGGTCAATCTGTTCCTTTGCTAAATTCCATTAAACAGAGGATGGCACATTCCCTGCTTACGCCATCCCTTACATGAGTGGGTAGTTCTCAGCTACAAACATTTTTCCAACCGCACTTAAAGATCCTCTTTACATCAGGGGCCATGGTAAACCCGATTAACTTGTGGCTACAACTACTAGAAAACGTGCAGGTGCCCCTTTATCAAATGCAGAAGCACCTCCAGGTAAAGAATGTAAAAGGTTTTTGCGTTGGGAAAGAGTACCCGCTGCTTACTCTAAATGTGTTGCTAATAATACCACTCTTTAAGCAAGAAATGAGGTACAGTGGGGGCTCGTTCAGGACAATTTAGACAATGTCCCTGAGCCAACAGGATCTATATTTGCAAAAGATTGTTGAAGGTAAGCCGGTCACACACAACATTTTGAAGAACACTCTTGTTTCGGCAGAAACAGCAGGCAGTATTCTTTCAGAGGGAACGTGATTAAAACTGCATTCATGGCTTTGTAACTCATGCCACCCTTATTAATATGCAGGTATAGGAATCCGTCCTGTTCGGGGGAAAGCTGTAGACAATGCCTTAGAAACAGCGTAAAAATAACACAATGCGTTGAAGACTTTAAACCAGATCCCCAACAAACCATGTGTTAAACGTGGGGTATTCAATACCTGCCACTCCTTTTTGTTATCAAAGCTTCTCAAGATCCATGCAGTTGGGGGTTCTCTTCTGCATGGTACTCCTCGCAGATGACATAGGTAGAATTGCAGCCACTAGAGGATCCTCTACCCCTGCCAACAAATGACTCACCTGTAGAGTCCCCTCCATGCATTCCCAGTAGGAGGCTGGATTACTCTCTTCACCCACACATGGGAGGAGAAAACATCCAATCAGTGGGTGCTAATGACAGTAACCAATGTATATTCCTTACAATTCCTTCAAAAACCCGAACGCCCTCTGCCGAGAGCCAGAAGGATGTCGCAAGAACACAAGCGGCAATCGAGACTTATCTCTTGAACAGAGATTGATTTATATTGCTCACTTTTGTAGTATTTATATTGCTCACTTTTGTAGTAAAGAAGGGTATCTATTTAGTGTACTTCCTTGTACCCAAAAAGGACTTAACTGTGTGACCTGTATTAGATCTGCGTAAGTATGTCGAGCCATAAAAATGCAGGATGACTACGCTACAGAAAGTACTGTACTCACACTTCTAAAACAAGGGGATTACATGGCAACATTGAAGGATGCATCTTTCATATCTAATGTTTCCATTGCACACACTACCCAGGGTTCAAACTAGGAACACACTACAAATTGAAGGTGCTACCATTCGGCACAACCTCAGCGCCAAGGGCATTCACCAAAGTGGTAGCAGCACACCAGCGCAGACAATCCCAGTGTACCCTTAATTCGACTAGTTGAAAACAAGAGACACGACGCAAGTGTTTACAAAACACCCAAAAGACTATCGATCTGCTTTGCAAACTAGGCTTCTCAACGGGAAAAAAAATCAAGTCTCGTTCCAAGGCAAGTGAAACAATTTCTCGTATTAATTCAGACAAAAGACACTTTAGTCTTCCCTCCAAAGAGAGGGTACAAAACCTCCTCTTCAAATACCCAATAGCCAGTTGTTGGTTAACTGTACGAAAGGCAGTGCGCCTTATCTGGATGATGGCATCATGCATTTACCTAGAGCCACCTGCTCGATTGCACATGCAACCTATGCAAGAGTGGCTGTTGTAACAATGGTCACAAGCAAGCCATCATTGGAACTATCTAGTGATATTTTTACGGTCCCTCGGTCATTCTGCAAAAATGGCCAAGAGAAAACCACCTCAAGGCAAAAGTGTTCCCCAGGTACAAGCCACTCTATCCACAGGCGCACCTCTCACAGGGTGGGGGCGTCCACTATCTCAGCGCACTGGGTGTGGACACAGACGATGACAAAAAAGCACATCCATCTTCTGGCAGTGTTGAAGGCCCTAAAAGCATTTCAACACCAGCTTCAAAATAAGACTGTTCTAGTCCTGACACACCGCCACAGCGATGTAGTTCATCAACAAGCGGGGGTGGGGTAACCGTCTCAGTCTGTTCAAACTAGCCCAGACATAGGACTTCGGGCACTTCCTCACAACATATAGCTACTTTCTCAACATGTTCCAGGGGAACACAACTGTCTAGCCGATGTGCTAAGCAGGAATTTACAACTTCCTTCAGAGCACGAATGACAGCTCAATGAGAACATTCTTCCCGTTTTTACAAACTGGGGTCCGCCAAAAAATGATTTCTTTGCAACACAAGAGAACGCGCAATGCCCAGACTGTCCTGGTATCCTCAGACATGGTCCAAGGGGGATTGCTCTGTGGATAATCTGGTCAGGGAAATTTGTATTGTAGTTGACATTTATATATAGCTCCTTTTACCAATGTTGGTCTTAATGCGCTAGTGGTGGGAGCGTACTTGGGGGACTGATCCGAAAGGTGGTAATCACTGAGTTGGATTAGAATGTGTGCACCCTTGTCCATGAGGCTTAGCTGGGCTGGCTTGGCTCCAGTAAAAAGCAATGTGGTCTGGAATGTGAATGGGTCAGGAGAAAGTGTAAAAGCGACTGTCCAGCTGGCCTGAATTTGTCCTAGGTTTTCGCTACATATTGATAGCAGAGCTGTTGAAATGTAGTCTGGTGTAAGTGGGGAAACTGAAGGAAGAATTGTAGTTGCACTCCCCTAGGGTTGGATAGCTGAGTATTTTACAAAATTCAGAATGAGTATGCAGTTTTTGAGGTGCCCGGGAGGAAAAACAGCCCTGGAACAGAGCCACCAATACAAACAAGCACAAAGAAAAGAGGATCCAAACCGCAACCCTCCCATCCCCTGCACACCTTCAGATCCCATCACTAGACGGTTAAATAGTTATTCAAATGAATTTCAAAACATTTACATGGAAGAATTAGTTAAAGAAAAAACACGGTTTCATAAAAAATGCACAAAGATTTAATCACAGATTTGTTCAGAGAAAATGCAGTTCAGTTTGAGTGACTGATGTTTCAAGAATGTTCTCTCTTCTTCATGAGCCAAAGAAGTAAATGAACTGTAGACAGATAATATAGGGGAGAAAAGAGGACATGTTATGAGAATTCTTAGTGCTTCACTGTTGTCAAATATTACACAGTAAATACTAGTTTTAGGAAACCAGTATCAATGTATTCATGTTGTATGAGTGAATATTTAAAACAACTACGGTGTTCGGATTTGATCTCAGTAACTAGTCATACGGATATGCTGCTTACATACCCGGCTCACACTGAACTACCACATAAAGCTCTATAGATCAGAAATTGGAATCAATGTGTATCTCACTGTCTTAAAACGGTATTCCACTTCGATGTGAGCAGAATCATATTCGGCAAGTGTCACATAGAACAAAAGAAATACGGTTTGGGTGTATGCATTCTTTAAATATGAACTGTGATGCAACGTGTATCTGGAAAAAACCCTTATGAAGTAGACATTTCTAAATGGCTGGAGCCCATGTGTCTACAAAGGAGGAGGGGTAGAGCAACAAAGAAAAGTGCAAAAGAGTAAAAAATGGGAGATGTACCCTTAAGGGTTGAATTAGGAAAAAGCCTATGTCTTGGCACACTCACCGTGGCTACGGTGCTCCTGATCACATGTGGTCTGTTTAAGCTGTATTGCTTCAATTTATAAAGGATAAACCCTTGTTCTGTTGGTTGCAGAGTAGAAAAATCGTGTATACTCATTCTGAATTTTGTAAAATACTCAGCTATCCAACCATAGGAGTGCACCTACAATTCTTTCTTCACGTTTGTTGTTCACTGGCTAGATACCAGTGGCACAGCTTGTCGGTAGCACCCACACATTAAAATCCCAAATATGTCTTTCTCGCGTATTAATGAATTGACAAACGTGCCAGAACATTAGCATTTGGCGCGGATGAAGCGACGCATATTATCCTTAATAAAGGACACAGAGAAATCTTTACAAAGTAAAGTTGACCCAGACAGAATGATATTCCAGCTCGAAAAAACTTATTAGAGAAATTGCGCAAAAGCTGCATCCCACCACACTGGTGGAAAATTACAAATCCCAGAAGATCCTGAGGGGTTTAAGGGTCTATCCGAGACCCACCCTATGTAGTGAAAATAAACAGTTTGTGGAAAAATGGGACAAAATTTTGCATAAATGCTCCCTAGATTTAATATTACTGACAATAGAGCTCTCTAAATCCCTAACATCAATAAACACAGAAATAATCGCCCTTAAGACACAACTGAGTTTAAAACATCTGAAGAACTCTCAGAACTTCTAGTAGACAACTCCAAATTAACAGTATACAAGACAGAAATTGAACAAAGAAGGCTCAGGAAATTTAAAAGGGATACCTTTTGATTATCTAAACAAGGTTTTGTACACCTGGCAAGAGTACTACCATCATCGCAATCAGAACAAGGGCAAGTCTAACCATCCAAACACATCAAATTCTGGCAGTGGCAACAGCAGCATTGGTGACCCCATCCAACCGGAGGAGAGACAACCTACGGACAAAAATATGGGACGTACTGAGTCGGAGGATCCCAGACCGAATAGCCCAACGAGACCCCCAACAACACCTAGCCCTGGCACAACGGGTGGTTTTTTAAAAATTTTATTTTATAGGCTTACAAGACAAACCACGAGAATAATGAGGAGAGGGAAAAGGTGTACAGAAAAGAAAAAGCAAGTGAAAATCTGGTTGTCAGCATCTCTTGCAAGAAACTCACAAGTGGTCAACTGGATCATCTTTTGCACCAAGCAGCAATACGTCACTATTTGAAGAGAAGGTCTGTCTACATAGACTGTTAAGGAAACTAAGACTCAAAATCTTCTTTGAAACAGAAGTGGACATGGAAACTATAGACTCAGGAAATTAGATATTGGAATTCCGCCCCAAAAACAATTTTGACCCTCACATACAGAATTCTATCCCTAATTTATTTGAAAATGGTCATATGAGTTAGAAATGATAAACTTTCAGAAAACACCACTGAATTTGAAGAATTGTCAATTAGATCATATTGAAACACTAGCTAAGTAGGAGGATTTTACCATTAAGCCCGCAGACAAGGGGGGAGCGATTGTAGTCATGGACACGAAGGACTACACAAAGAAGTGTCTTGAACTGTTGAATGAGGAAACTACCTATATTAAATTGGACAGTGACCCCATCTACAAAATTAAAGTGCTCTTTCAGCGGACTGTTGAAGAAGCCTTAGACCAGAAATGGATTAACGAGAAAACAAGCCAATTCTTGACCAAGCAACATCCCATTACTCCAGTTTTCTATGGTCTTCCTAAGATCCACCAGAATCACACCAACCCTCCTCTTAACACTGAGAGTGGACGGGTCAGATGATATATTTGACCCTCTAGCAATGTATGTTGATGGATCACTACAAGCATTGGTCCAGAAGATCCCAACATATCTTAGAGACACAACAGACTTCCTGAACTGCATCAAAGACATCACAGCCTTGAGCACAGAGTGCATTCTATTCTGCATGGATGTGTGCAGTTTTTACACGTCCATACCACACGATGAAGGCATTGGAGCAGTAGAATGGCTGCTTCTCAACTCATCAGCCACAAGGGGCAACTCCAATCTAATTTTAAAACTCCTTGACATGATACTGTACAATAGTTATTTCAGGTTCCGAGGTAAATACTATCTACATGCCACAGGTACATCTATGGACTCAACAATGGTCCCGGCCTATGCGAACACATTCATGTAGATTTGAACATCAGTACGTATTGGACCACCCAGAATGGTCCTGCAGGATTCTAATGTGGAAATGCTACATAGATAACATATTCAGCCTTTGGTGTGGCACCCAAGAAGAACTGGATTCCTTTTTTAATTAAACTCAGTACATCAAAGCATTAAATTCACGATGGATGTTGGAACACTATCTCTAAATTTTCTAGATGTGAGTCTTGAAATCCAAGAGGGTCAGATTGTCACTACCATAAACCAACGGATGTGAATAACTAGTTACATTTTACAAGCTTCCACCCTAAATCTGTCTTTCATTCAGGCAAATTCTAAGATTGAAACACATCATCTCGGACCCAGCGGAACTAAACACGGAATGCTCCAGACTGATGGAAAATTATTAAACCAGCGGTTACACTGCATCAGTTCTCAAAGAAGCTAAACAAAGATGAGATCTGATCACCAAGGAGCATCTCCTAACCACAAGGAAGAAGGATAAGGATACATCGCTACTGTATATTTCCAAGTACTCGAGACAGTTTTCAGGTGGGGAAAACCATTCGAAAACACTGGGGCATCTTACAGAATGATGCTGTTCTTCTACACGGTCTATTTCCAAAAGCACCAATGATGGCTTTCAGACGTGGCTGCAACCTTAGACATACACTTGGAAGAGCGGAGAAACCCCGAAAAGATAAACAACTTCTACTGAAAAATAAAGACTGGCACATTCCCTTGTTTATGCTGTACCCATTGCAACAATGTGATGAAAGGAGACACGGTCTCACACCCCCGTACAGGGAAGAAAACCAAACTTGGAGACTACGCAACTTGTTTATCCACGGGAGTCCTCTACGCCATCGAATGGCCCTGCGGTAAACATGATGTGGGGCAAACTACAAGACCTGTAAAGGAACATAAATCAAACCTCAGATGTAAGAACACTAAGTCGCCACTTACAAGGCACTTTTTTGAAAATAACCACACTGTTGACCGATTTAAATTTCAGGTCCTAGAGGTTGTCAAAAAGCCACACAGGGGTGGTGATTACCAGGCAATCCTATCCCGGAGAGAAAAATACTGGGTACACTATTTGGATACACTACTTCCAAGGGGGTTGAACGAGGAATTCTCAATCAAATGTTTTATTTGAGGTATATAATCCGATCGCTTATTTACTCTAGACAGACTATGTAACGCCCTGTTGCCATAATCAATGGCACACATTAATAATGACTCAGTGTTTAGGATTCACTAGACGTGTAGATTATAACAAGTTGCTCCCCACACATAGGTAATCACCATTGTTCAAATGTCATTACCAAATATATGGATCTCATTCCAAGTTCCGAGTGTTCTGTTAAAGTGCCATATAGGTGCGTGTATTGAATTATGCATTTCTTGTGTATGCTAAAGAGTTACCATATATGTTTTGATTCTGCCCATAACTGTATCAACCATGGGTTTGATTATGAACACGAGAGCTAAGCCTAGGGACCAGTGAATCTGTACATTTTAAACCTCTACAATCACGGAATGATTGTGTCCCTCAGTAATTGGTCTAGACTAATTTATTAACATTTTTCTGTTTAAATTCCACCCTCTTTCGTTTCTCTTTTTATCTAACCAATTTTTGGATTTTTCTCTAGACTAACCTTGTACAACCTAAATAGGATTGTTTCCTTATTGTTCGCATGGAGATGGGCTACACAGCCTGCCTGATCATACTCAGGTTTTTAAGCATAATCTCAGGGGACTGTCTCGCAATCATTCAAACTCCCTTCCAAGATGGAGGCTAAAGCACACTTTCTTGACTGAGCGCAGTAAACTAAGTAGCAGATCGCCACTTAATATAGTCTGTTGTCGATCTCACTTGACTACACGATTTTCAATTGTATCATGAAAGGGGTTTGCGTTGCTTACTCAGTGTCTTCCCCCTAGCAACTGTTGCTAGTAGTAACTTACACCTCAGGGGCTTCGCCAGCCCACCTGGCTCTGATGGCCGCTTCTTTATAATAGAGCATGCAGCCTTAACCGTTTGACTACGTTAGCGGTCTGCCATGTATTAGCGTCCGAGACGGGAACACGCGCACAAACATAGGTAAGCCTCATTAAGCTTCCAAGCTATTTCTATTCACCGCAACGATCTCCGTCAGCCTGAGAGGCACCCCGCCTCATTTCTATATTTTATTTACAGCTTGGCTCATATGCTATGAGACAATCACCAACGCTTATACTGAAATATTCTCGAATTTTACTTCTCGCATGCATTTAACATTGGAGGACAACAAATCTTGACTCCATTGATCTAACTAGGGTGAGTCCCTATATCACGCCTAACATAGTATTTAGTGATTCGCGTAACAATAGCCATGATACATTTCTGACCTCTTATTATAGGAACTTAAAGATCCCAGTAGAGGAGTTGTATCGGCACAATCTACTCTGCAGCCAGGAGAACGAGGGTTTATCTTTTTGTAAATTAAAGCGATATGGCTTAAACACACCGCATGCGATCAGGAGCACTGTAGCTGCGGTGAGTGTGCCAAGACCTAGGCTTTTTTCTAATTCAACCCTTTAGGGTACATCTCCCGTTTTTTACTCTTATGCACTTTTCTTTGCTGCTCTACCCCTCCTTCTTTGTAGACACATGGGCTCCAGCCATTTAGAAATGTCTACTTCATAAGGGTTTTTTCCAGATGCACGTTGCATCACAGTTCATATTTAAAGAATGCATACACCCAAACCGTATTTCTTTTGTTCTATGTGACACTTGCCGAATATGATTCTGCTCACATTGAAGTGGAATACCGTTTTAAGACAGTGAGATACACATTGATTCCAATTTCTGATCTATAGAGCTTTATGTGGTAGCTCAGTCTCATCCAGTGCGAGCCGGGTATGTAAGCAGCATATCCATATGACTAGTTACTGAGAACATCAAATCCGAACACCGTAGTTTTAAATATTCACTCATACAACATGAATACATTGATACTGGTTTCCTAAAACTAGTATTTACGGTGTAATATTTGACATCAGTGAAACACTAAGAATTCTCATAACATGTCCTCTTTTCTCCCCTATATTATCTGTCTACAGTTCATTTACTTCTAGTGCTCATGAAGAAGGGAGAAAATTCTCGATACGAGTCAGCCACTCAAACTGAACTGCATTTTCTGTGAACAAATCTGTTTTCTGATTAAATCTTTGTGCATTTTTTTATGAAAGTGTTTTTGCTTTAACTAATTCTTCTATGTAAATATTTTGAAATTCATTTGAATAACTGTCTAGTGACGAGATCTTTAAGTGGGAATCTGGGCACGATGGTGATTTCATGAGATTCTGTGGAAGTACGAAAGGTCTTCTCTGCTTCTAACGGGACGTGGCTGTGATTCAGCAGAACATGCAGCAGCACACTGAGCAACGTGGAATCTACCTCAGCCGAAGGCAGCAGATAAGTGCCTCTTAGTTTGGCTAATGTTCGTGTGAAGTAACACAAGTATTGGAGAACAATTTTGTTTTCAGTGTTTGTAGCGTGTCCATGAATTCCCAGAGAACAGACCAGAGTTGACACGAGTGAAGGTTCTCCAATGAACATTAAGTGAAGTTCAGTCAAATGTGAAGCGCAACGAGCATGGAGTAGGTGTATTACAGTTCTGTCATGGATTAATGGTCATATTAAGACAAATTGGCTCAGACCAGGCAAATTTAAGCAAGAGACTACAAGTGTGAGGAGAGTATTAAACACACGTTCACTTCTAATACAGGTGTCGTTTTCAAGGAGCAGGCATCGACACATGCTCTAAAGGGCAGAAGCTCCATTGACCACACACTGAAGTGTAGTCAGCAAAGAGTAAGTGCATAATCTGTCCCTTGGCTCTAAACAAATACGATGAACACGGTTTGATCATTTCTTCTTTCTAACCACAGGATAGCAGCTTCTTGTCTTCAACGGCTAGGTTTTGCACCTGGCACATCAGATAAGAGGCCAAAGGCAGGGAACACCATACCAAAATAGAAGTACACGGGTGCACATAAGCCAACCACAAGTGACAGCTTCCTGTTGTAGAGGAGCTCGTAGCAGGGTCAAGAGATGCTTCTGCACTGATGAGCACCTTTGAACAAGAAGCATGATATGCGGCTAGTGTCCAAAGCAATTGTCGCGCCTAAACCACTTCAGAAAATGCATCCAATATAATGGCATTTGACATAGGCCAGAAAAGAACACCGCGCCTTGCATGGTCGTCAAGCGGAAGCCCATGCATTCTAATGGAAATAATCAAGAAGCAAAGACCGTGCCCGTCACTTGAGTTTTCACGTAGGTAAATCATGTGTACAATGCAAAGCTAAACTCAAGAGCAGGTCCAGACTGTAGACGTTCTGTTCAGGCCAAGGAAATTATGCACATAGTACATGTAGACTAAGTCACGCGTGTTAATATAAAAAGCACAACAGACTAAGGCTAAAAAAAAATACCGCAGCAGGCAGCCACGAGCAGACCACAAGATTGTGGGGGCCTGGAAGTGCAGCAAGCCCCCCGTGGTCACGTTGCATACAGAACAGCAAGGCCTGGAAATCGTGAGTTTCAAGTGTGTTGGTTGAACTTTATTTTGCATATGTTAGACAGATGGCGTGCTTTATTATGTCACTGCACTCCTGATCATACCATAGCATAGCTCAGACAACATAACATGAACCCCCATGATTGCTCAAGCGGGTGTGTTAAAACTGATGAATTGTACTTAATGTTTGTTAGACGCCAATTATGTGTTTAGTTTATGCAATAACGCTTTCCATATATAAGATGGTATGCTATGTTATTACGGCTATCATTATAGCAGGCATAATGATGATCAAAGCTGGTAGAGAACAGAATTGATAATAAGTATATTTACTTGCTACCTTCAAGTGTCAGCTTTATATTTTTGAGTAATGCGTCATGATAAGGTCTCTGAGTCACAACAAATTACACAATATTTTCTGGCTGTATTTCTGTCAAGTAGGAGAAGGGGTGCAGAACTCAGGGGGGAACTGTCAAAAGCGCTAAGCTGAACCCCTGAGGCGCCTCATCATAACTCAAGACTTGTGATTCTGTGCCCACCCCACACAGCCCTTGCTCTCCCTTATCTCTCTTCCCTTCTCTTTCTACACTCCCTCTCTCTCCCTTCATTCCGCTGACCACTTCCTCCTCACTGTTCCTCCCTCCCTTTGTTCCTCCTCCCGTTTCCGCTCCTTCCAACTCCTAGCCCCCCTCCACTGGAACTCCTTACGTATTTCTATCCGCTCTATTCCTACCTTTTCCTCATTCTGCACGTCCCTTAAATCTCTTTCTCCATTCCCTGCCATGATACCCCCCCCTTCTCGCTCCCCCTCTCCCACCCTTTCCCTCTTCCCCTTAATCCTCTCCCTCCAATTCCCCCCACCCCATCCTCACCCCTTCCGTTTCCCTCCTCCTACCCATCCTCCCTCTTCCTCCTAGCTCTACTCCACTTCTCTCCCCCTTACCTTCTGTCCAATTGCTCTAAGTAATGTTTTGTTGGCCTGATTCAAAATTGTAATTTGCTTCTTCTGTTACTTTGCTATTGTTAAATGTATCCTGTTAAAATGTACAGCGCCTTGGTGTAAAGCGCTATATAAACTTAATAAATACAATACCTAGGGTTCGAGGGGGGGCGGGCAGGGAATCTCGCCCGAAGGGGCAATCAAGTCAGTTCTGCTTAGTTCATGACTCTGCAACGCTCTGCAAGGCATGTTATTGAGTGAACCAGAACGAGTGGATGTCGATGTCAAGAAATGCACTGTACTATAGTGATTACATGATAATAGAAATGTGAGTGAATTCATGAATATGCACATGTTTGTAAGTATTCAAGAGTAGGTTGTTTTATGGAGACTCACAAGTGTGCAGTGTAGAAGGAGCATTCCCTAACCTCCCCATCCTATCTGGAACCTCTTCCTAACCCTTATTATGATATTCCTAACTCCCCATGCCTATGCATAACTTCTTCCTAACCCTCTTTACTCCCTCTCCCCCACCACTGCCCTCCCCAGCACATTGGTTGCCTCAAGGTGGCCGGTGTAACTAAGGTGGACACTTCATGCCAATCAAAGTGGGAGTGTCCTGCACATGCAGCTTCTGTGGTTGGCTTGAGAGTGTGGATCGCACACGTGACACAAGACATGGCCATGGCGCACAAATCCTCCCAGGCAATACGTTGCCAGACAGCCAAGGTCTAAGTGCAGCAGGGCTTTAGTTCTATCACTGCATCGTTGATTGCCATTTGCTTGGTTTCCTTATACGTCATAGGTGCAGTGACTAATCAATCTTTAAAAAATATATATTTTATTGCATTTTTTATAACAACCAACAATCCACACAATATTATACAGCATATTATCATATCTGTTCCAGAACTCCATCTAACACTACCTTCTCCCCCCCCCCAACTCAGCCTATGCATAACGTATCAAGATATACATTCTTAATCCTACTTCATCTACCTCTGCCCATGTGGCCTGCATGGCCTCCTCCCTGCCGTTGCATGTGAACCGTCAAGCTTAGCGCTATCCATCGTATAATGTCTATTCCCAAGTCAGATTTATGATCTCCCAGTGCCTTTTCCCACACTCCAGTTTCTGCTGTGACCCACTTTTCCAACTCCCTCCACCATCTAGTTATACTCTGTTCCTTAGCATTTTTCCACCTCCATAGCTATACTGCGTTTAGCCATTATGTACATCAAGTCTTTGATTTTATTCAACGGTTTATCTTTTATACTCCTCTTATATCGGCCCAGCATGCAAGCCTCCGGTGTCTGGATATCCAGCTCTATGCCTCCTTGGGTTGCCTTTTGTGCCACCCCCCCCCTCCAGAACCCCTGCACTATCCGGCATCCCCAGAACATGTGTATAAGTCCAGCATCTCCTACCCAGCATCTGGGACATTCTTGTCTATTCGCACCTCTAAATGTCCTGATGGCAGCAGGTGAGAGGTATGCTCTTTGTGTAATATACAATTGCATTAGCTGTAGTCTGGCATTTCTAGAGACCTTATGGTACAATGTCACCTCTTTCCATTCTCTATCCTCAAACGTCTTCCACCAACTCATTTTCCTTTCACTTGCATTCTGTTCTCGAGTTTCGTTCCATTAATACCTCGTAGATTCTAGAGATGGCATGTCCACCCTCTGCCACAGTAAGCAGCGTTTCAATTTGTTCACACCCTTTGGCTTCGTCATTGCTATTTGGCCATCATTCTCGCAATACTTTCACCACTGTGTTATGCAGCAGAAACTGGCCTTTGTGTATGCCCGTGGTCTCTTGCAACTCAACGTCATCAGCCCCCTTTCCTTCCACAGGTCCCCCACCGTTATATACCATATAACAATGGACTAGCTAAACTAGGCTGCCCCAGACACCACCCCATCCCCTGTCCCACACCCTTCCTCCCATCCCTCCAACCTTTCCCACACTTCACTCTCCAACACTCTACTCCCATAATTAATGCCACACTAGCTAATATCCTACCCAACACCTCTAACATAATTAAAGTTGGCCACATTGCCTTCAACCCTCACCATCCCAATCCATTGGCTCACCGCCCCACAAGCAAGCCTACCCTCCAGGACCGCAATAACAGACTCAGCGCCAGACTCCCTACCACATTTGGCAAGTTGCCTACCGCACCTGCGACCAAGACCACAACTAAGGACAGCGTTAAGGCCACTAACACGACACCTCTAAAAGGGGCACTACTGAACGTTAGATCCCTAGTCGCCCACCCCACCGAAATTGCCGACATCCTTTCAGGAGACCTTGACTTCCTTGCTACTACAGAAACATGGCTACATGAAGCAGCAGGACCCTGCCTCACTCTTGCTATTCCCGATAACTACTCCATCCTCAGAGCGGACAGACCCAATGCTCGCGGAGGAGGTGTAGCAATCATATTCAAGTCCTCTCTTGACTTCAGACTCACCACCTCCCCGCCGCTAAAGTCCTGCGAGCACCTCACCATCAAAGTTCAAACTACCCCTAAGAGCACCATTACCCTGCAACTTATATACAGGCCCCATAAGCTCCTTCGAGGAAGACATTACCTCTCTCATAGCAGACAATTCCAAGCCCCACTCCCAAAATATCATCCTAGGAGACTTTAACCTAGGGCTTAATGACCCTAACGACTCTCCTGCTGCCTCCCTGGCTAACGCCTTATCCGAGCATGACTTCACCCAAGTTGTTACACTACCTACCCACCAGAAAGGTAGAACTATTGACTGGGTCGCAGCCCACAACTGCAATATCACCTGCAAAGCCCCACAACCTCTTGTATGGACTGACCACGCCCTCATATTATTCGACATCTACCTAAACAATCCTAACCCTAAACAGCGCCCTTACGCACCAGCCTGCCCGATTAGAAACAAGCGCAACATCACCGCAGAGACCCTCACACCACTGATCCTCCCCCTTCTAAACACAATCCCAGCTACAGCCGACCTTAACCTTCTAGTCGACACCTACAATGATGCCCCAACTAGCACCATTGATGCCGTTGCCCCACTAAAGCAATGCAAATGTAAGCTCATAGCAGCTCACTTGAACCCTTGGTACACACCGGAACTCAGAATTCTTAGAAAAAAGAAAGCCAAGATGGAAATCCTATGGAAAACTAACCCCTCTGCAGAAAACAAAGCTAATCTTACGAACATTTCCTCCCACTACAAGAAAGAGATAATCCGGACAAAAAAAGAAGCCTATAATGTCAGAATAAACAATGCCCAATCTTCTGCTAAAGAACTCTTCACCATCCTGAAGGAATTAGAAAATCCGAATCCTCCAACTGATACCTGCATGAAGGACAAGTCGTGGTGCACCAACATCCAAAATGCCCTAGCTAACAAAATCACTGGTCTTCAAAACAAAATCGAATCCAAAAGATTACAACTTTCAAACAGTAACGCCTTCATACTTAGCACACCCACCCCTACCAGCAATACTTCCGGCTTTCCATTCAAACCGGTTACTATACCCGAAATTCAAAAAATCATAGCATCCCTTAAACCATCTAATTGTAAAGGGGACAGCTGCCCCGCACAGATTATCAAAGACGCGGTGCGAGACCTCGCCCACTTCATCTCCAAACTAGTAAACCTATCCTTCTCAACCAATTCTGTACCTAACAACCTAAAACAGTCTTGGGTTCTCCCTCTCCTAAAAAAACAATCTCTCGACCCGGCCATTCCCACCATTTACATGCCCATCGCCACGGTCCCCTTCCTGCTAAAAATCCTCGATAGAGTTGCCGATCTGCAAATCCAGGATTACTTGGAGTCCAAACAACTGCTAGGCCTGCGTCAATCTAGCTTTCACCCTCAACATGGAACGGAAACTGCCCTTGTTAACCTTAAAAGCCAGATTGATGACCTCAAGGACAAAAACAAAGCAGCTATCCTACTCCTCCTAGACCTCTCAGCAGCCTTCGACTTGGTTGACCACAAAATACTCTGCAACCACCTCTCTTCTGCTGCCCACTTCTCCCCCTCTGCTGTCATGTGGATACAATCCTTCCTAGCCAACAGAACCATGAGGGTTTTTTCATCCGTGGCTGCAGCAGACCCCATCACCTGTGGTGTCCCACAAGGGTCCTGCATCTCCCCTACCCTCTATAACATCTTTACGAAACCCCTCTTTGATAAACTGGACCATCTGGGTGTCACCTACACCAACTATGCAGATGAGACCCAGATACTCCTCACCATCTCTGGCAACTACAACACTGACGCCACCAGGATTAACTAAATCTTCGCCATCATTCAGGCATGGATGGCCACACACGGCCTCTGCCTGAATGATGAGAAGACTGAGCTCCTCCTAGTCGGGTCCCCTAATAATCTACAGAAACTCAGCCCCGATTATTCAAACTTCACCATAGATGGCAACATCATCCCAGTTGTGAAAAATGTGAAAACGTTAGGCTTCTACCTTGACGCCAATACCAAACTCGCCAAACAAGTTAATATGACTGCCTTAGCCACCACATACGCAGGAAAGCTAATCAGGGCCTGTAGACCTTTTCTATCTACAAACAGCTGCCTCATTCTGGCGAGGGGCCTCATACAATCAAAGCTTGACTACTGTAATAGCCTTTACCTTGGTGCCAACCAAGCTATAATCAAGAAACTTCAGATCCTCCAAAATAATGCGCTGAAAGCAGCACTAAATATTCCCAAGAGAGAGCACATCTCCCACACAAGAATATCTTGGAAATGGTTATCCATTCAGCAGAAAATTGACCTAAAAACCCTCTGCCTCACCTACAAAGCCTTAAACCACCAAGCCCCCCCAGTACCTGACCAACAATCTCGCTCTTAAACCCAACACAAGAGTCACCAGATCATCCAATACTCTCAACCTCATCGTGCCCAGATTCACCGCCAAAAGAGCGGGAGGCTCCAGCTTCACTGTCCTCGCCCCTCGACTTTGGAACACCCTGCCACTGAATATTAAACGGGCCAAATCCTTCCAATTGTTCAGAAAACTAGCCATCAGCTGGCTTCTGGAGAGGGTAATCCTCAGACTAAGCTCATTACTAATTGTATATATTGTACATACTCTGAAATGTTTCCTACTACCTGCCTGTACATACCATATATGGCATCTCTCCGCCACAATTGTATAACTGTTTGTATTCTGCAACCTTGTAACTCGTCCTTAAGCGCCCATTTACCCCTGGGTCTGGAGCGCTATACTAAATAAAATAAACAAACAAACCGTGGCTATAAAACATGCTTCCCATGTTGATCGCACCGTTGCCCTACTGCCTAGTTTACCCTCCAGAATCGCCACTATCTTGGTCTGTGACGAGACCGGTTTCACTAGCCCCATGACTCTACAAGTCCTTTTTCAAACTCTGATGCTCAATTCTATCAAGTAAGGATAACCAGTTTATTCCCTGGTGGTTATCATCGGACATCCATTGTACAACGTATTGTAACTGCCTTGCAATATTATATGGCACATTCCCGAAACAATGCATGAGTCTCGGCAGCGCCACCATTTTTAGCAGCGCTGCTCAGCCCATCACAGACAGGGGTAACTTTCGCCAGAACTCCATAGATTTTACCAGCCCATTTTTGGCCTGTACTGTGTTGAATTCCTGTTCCCGTTTAGGGTCATGATAAATTACGACTCCCAAGTACCTAAAGGAGTTCTTGCTCCAAGGCAGAGGAAGGACTGTCTTGAACACCTGTATAGTTGCCATTTTTTTTTTCGGAGTACATGCTCCCCGTCTGAGCTCTGGCCATCGGTTTGGTATATGTCAGCTGTACCCATTTCATGTACTGCAGCCCAATCCCTATCTTTATCATTGTGGCATATAACCAATTACAGTGTACCGAGTTGAATGCCTTGGTCGTATCCAGTGAGGCTACTGCACATTCTTCAGTGTGATCTGCTGTTAATCACTTTGTGCAATCTCCTGAGGTTCTCAGTAATATTTATCCCTGGTACATACATACCCAGTCTGATATTTGCCAAGATTGCTGTAAGAATCTTGCTGTCTTGATTCAACAGTGACAGTGGTCTATAGGATCCGCAGTCTGTGCTTATTTTATTCGGTTTGAGTAGTGGAACTTTCTGGGCCTTCGTCAAGCGCTCAGGGAGTATATTTTCTGTGTACGCTTTGGCCATCAACGGTGCCAGCATATCGACGTAGGCCTTGTAGAATTCACTAGGGAGCTCATCCGTGCCTGGAGCGTTCCCCATAGGCAGTGTTCTAATGGTAGCTACAACCTCCTCCGGAGTTATGGGTGCTTCTAGTGACTCCACCTGAAGTACATCTAATCAGGGTAGGGTGATAAGGTCAAGGACTTCCTGTAGGTCCCTCTCCGTGCCTACTGTGGGTCCACATAAAGTGCTTTGAAAAAACCTAATTTATGCCTGCCTGTTTACCTCTTCTTGGTCTCTATTCCGGATAGAGCATATAGGGGATCTGGTGTTACATCTGTATAACCAGGCTAACATTTTCCCGGGCTTATCCCCCTGGGCATGGCTCCTTTCCAGGTATTTCGCATAGTTAAACTTCTCCAGCATGGGGTCTGGCACGGATTCACATGCTCATGAATATTCCCCGTCGTCAGGCTGGGAATCCTTGGTAAAGAAAAAATCAGTTTAGTTTCTGATCTGTCTTTCTTAGTAGTAACCAATCACAGATCTCTGGGTCATACTGCCCCCAGCCAATGACTGCCCTCTCCCTAAGCCCCGCCTCTGGCAGCCATCCTCAGATTTTGTACCGCACGCTCAAGTGTTGGGAGTCCTCGTGCTTTAGCTCTCTAGTTTTTGCCGCGTTTTCGCACTTTTTCAGTAGATTTTCTAATTTTTTTGGTTTAATCGGGCCTCAAGCTCCACCGTTTCGGAATTCTTCTACGCCCCTCAAGGGTGAAGTTTTCGTTGAGTTTACACTTCTTGGAGGATTCCGGAAGGTCTGCGGCCTACGTCAACAGACATGGCCCAGGACAAGGGAAGCTCGACGCCCGGATCCAAGCTCTTCAGGTGCTGCCCTGGATGCGGATTGCAGAACGTTTTCAAGGAGGACGAGCACTCGCGTTGTCTCTACTGTCTTCATGAGGACAAGACGCACGTGGAGAAGGACTGTGCGTTCTACAAGAACCTTTCGGAACGGACCAAACAAGATCGTCGTTCCCGCCTCGCCGCCTGGCTGGAGAAGGACACAGCAGGTGCGAAGGCAAAGAAAAAGTCTGAGCGGGCTTTTAAGTCCTGTGCGTCCCCGGCGACGGGGGCCCAACAGAAGGCCAAGCACCGCGAGTCCGCGGGCACCGGGAACGCCGAAAGGTCGGGCTCTTCGGCTGCCAGGCAGGGCGCTACTTCCCCGGCACATTCGACCACGAGCCAGCGCTCTGGTTCAGGGAAGAGGAAGTCCGAGAACCCGGGTAAGCCGCTGGAGCGGACCCGGTCGATCTCGAAGGGGGAGCGAGGTGCTGACCCTCCCCCCAAGGCGAAGGCCCAGGACGCACACCTGAGGAGGTGAGAGCTCTGATCCATCCGGCAAAGGCCTCTGTCGAAGTGGTTGCTGCGACCCTGGCAAAGCCGGCTGAGACTACGCCAGTGGAAACGGCCTCGGGGCACAGAGTATCCCTGCCACCACGGAGGGAGTCCTCTTTCCAGCCCATCATTAAGACCCCCTTGAAGCCCCCGGCGGAAAAAGAGGCGGGGGGGCCCTTGGCCATTACAGACTCGGAATCCGCCTCAGAGGAGGAGCTGGTGGAAGCCGAGAAGGGCCTCAACGAGAGGTCCATAGGCCTCAACGAGAGGTTCGAGAAGGTTCGATCCCAGGGGACTTTCCCCGCTGACGTGATCGAAGATAGTGACAATGGCGATGTAGAGGGCCCAGTGGAACGGCCATCCCGTCCGTCGCAGCCATTACCAGAGCCCCAGGATAGCTCGGTGGCCATTTTGTTGGCAATCCAATCCTTATGTACCGAGATAAGGACGAGATTACCACGGACACCGACGGAAGGTCCAGAACCGGCCCCGTCGGGAAGCCCTCCGAACAAGCGGAGGAGAGTCCACCCGCTCCGCCCTTCGTGCCTGCGAGACCTGTGGACCCCTCGTCCTCGCCGGACCCTAGAGAGGATACGGCGACGGACACAGCCCGGGCTTCCCCAGCCGAAGAAATTGGCTCTTTCCACGCCATGATAACCAGGGCATCCGAGCTCTTCCAGCTCTGCCCTGAAGAACAAAAGAAGAAAGGGTTTCTGTACCAACGACAAGAGGCCAAGAGGAAGACGGCCCTCGCGGTGCCTTTGCAAGACGACATCTGGAACAAGGGGCTTGCTGTCCTCAAGAACCCTTCCACGGCACCCGCCTAGAGGGACAAGTGCGAGAAGAAGTACTGAGTCCCCGATGCTGCCCCCTTGTACCTCAGGACCCAGCCCACACCGGACTCTGTCGTCTCGGCAGCGGCTAAGAAGAAGGCAGCGGGTGCGGCGGCTTCAAGTTCCAATTCCCCGCCGGACAGCGAGGGCAAGAAGTTGGACTCCATGGGACGACGAGTCATCTCGTCGGCGGCGACGACGATTAAGGTGGCCAATGCCTTAGCGATCGTGCCCCGCTACGACAGGGAGCTCTGGTTCAAGATAGCTCCCCTGCTAGACTTCCTACCTGATGACAAGAGGGCAGAGGCCCTAGAAATTCTGCAGGAAGGCGAGGTGGCGTCGGATCACGCCATAACTGTGGCAACGGACCTTGCCGATACCGGATTTCGCCAACTGGGCAACAGAGTTTGCCTCCGACGACGAGGATGGCTCAAGGCGACAGACTTTTGCCAGGACGTCCAGACCAGAGTGTTGGACATGCCGTTCGACGGCAACAACCTCTTTGGTAAGGCGGTGGACGAGTCTCTACAGGCCATCAAGACCGACTCGGAGACGGCCCGGGCCTTAGGGGTGCTTCAACAGCGACGGCCCTTTCGGAGCTCCGGAGGCAGACTGGGTGCCTCCAAAGGTTCCAGCGGTGGCTCCTTCACTTACCCCCAGGCGGCCCGCTCCTCTTCCCAGGAGGCCTACAGAGGTCGCAGCAAGCAAGGGGGATCCCGCCATCATCGCCAAGGAGGCCAAGGCGGCAAGGCCGCCTCCAAGCAAGACTGACCCGGCCGTGTCGTCAGGCCCCCACCGAAGCACCCCGGTGGGAGGCCGGCTGACGAAGTTCGTCAGCGTGTGGGAGTCCATCTCCACCGACCGTTGGGTGTTGGACACCCTGGCCAACGGGCACTCGCTGGAATTCCAAAAGAAGTGCCCTTGCATTCCTCCCGTGACCAGGAGGGAAAATCATGTCCCTCAACTGCTGTTGGAGGTAAGGGAGATTCTCAAGAAAGGTGCCATCGAGCTCGTCCCCAGAAGGCTCCGGGGCTCCGGAGTGTAATCAAGGTACTTCCTCGTCAGGAAGAAGACAGGCGGTTGGCGCCCCATCATGGACCTGCGTCGCTTAAACAAGTACATCAAGGCGCAGAAATTCAGGATGGTCACCCTCCAGCCCGTGCTGGGACAGCTGGAGGAAGGCGACTTTCTATCGTCTTTGAACCTGGAGGATGCTTACTTCCACATCCCTATTTTAAAAAGAACAGGAAGTTCCTCAGGTTCGTGGTTCAGGGACGCCACTACCAATTCAGAGCCCTACCGTTCGGATTAAAGTCGGCACCCAGGGTTTTCACCAAGTGCCTGGCACCAGTGGCGGCGCGGATGCACCTGCAGGGGATCCACGTTTACCCCTACCTGGACGACTGGCTAATCCGGGCAAGGACAAGGGAACTCGCCGTCGAACACACGGCGAGGACCGTCCGGTTGCTCACGGAGCTGGGGTTCGCCATCAACTACCCCAAATCCCACCTAGTTCCATCGCAGATAGCACTGTTTCTGGGAGCAAAGCTCGATACAGTGGGGCAATTGGGCTCCCCTTCAGAGGAGAGGACTAAGACCATCCTGGGCAAGGTGCGGCGCCTGCTAGCCACGGACGTGGCCAGGGTGAGGTCCATCAAGTCCCTCCTCGGGATGATGTCCTCATGCATCTATCTTGTACCCCTTTGCAGACTTTGGATGCGTCCGCTACAGGAGTTCCTCGACGCCCGCTGGTTTCAGGTCGACGGGCTGTTTCGAGGACAGGATCCCTCTCGACGAGGAGTTCCGTCGGGCGATCTTATGGTGGGGCATCCGTGCTCACCTCACGACAGGCACGGAATTTCAAATCCCGGCGTTTCAGGAGATGGTGACGACGGACGCCTCTCTGGAGGGTTGGGGGGCCCACACCGGAGACCTCCACGCAAGAGGCCTTTGGCTCCCGGAGGAGAGGTCTCTCCACATCAACCTTTTGGAGCTCCGAGCAGTGTTCTGGGCTCTCAAGTCGCTCCTTCCGTCCCTCAAGGGCAAAGTGGTGAGGATCTTCACCGACAACACCACCACGATGTTCTATATACGGAAGCAAGGAGGCACCAGATCCCCAGCCTTATCCAAGGAGGCCTAGGATCTGTGGCACTGGGCCGTCGTCCCCAGGGGATGTTTCTGGTTCCCTTCCACCTGGCAGGAATAAAAAACACCATCGCCGTTGCTGCTCCGCCTCATCAACCAGCTCAAGAAGTCCAGGTGCAGGATGATCCTTCGTCGCACCGGCGTGGCCAAGGCAGATCTGGTTCCCGGACCTTCTGGACTTGTCAACATCCCCGCCAGTCAGGCTGCTGGCGGACGCGGATCTTCTCTCCAGAGAAGGAGGCGCCATTCTCCATCACGAACCACAGTCGCTGAACTTGCAGGCCTGGCTCCTGCAGCACTAGAGTTTGGAGGGTACGATATCCCGACTGATTGCAGAGAGGTTCTTGCAAAGGCCAGGGCGTCCTCAACTCTCAAGTGTTATGGTCATAAATGGAAGAGGTTCTCTGTCTGGTGCCGTGCACAGAAGATTAACCCTCCGCAGATTACGGCCCCTCAAGTGCTGCCGTACCTACTGTCGCTGGCCAAAGCTGGACTGGCTCACGCCTCCATAAAAATACATCTGGCTGCCATCTCCCGATATACCAGGACTACGGGACGGGCGTCCTTGTGGTCTCATCGCCTGGTGAAGGAATTTATGAAGGGACTATTGCGATCATTCCCGCCGGTGAAGGCTCCTGCCCCGGCGTGGGAGCTTAATGTGGTGCTGACCAGGCTCATGGGAGCCCCATTCGAGCCTATGCATTCGGCGCCTTTGAAGTTCCTGTCATGGAAGACAGCGTTCCTCGTGGCCATCACCTCTGCACGACGAGTGGGAGAGATTCAGGCCTTATCTTGCAAAGCTCCATACTTGACTTTTCATGACACGAGGGTGGTGCTGAGGACGCACCCCTCCTTCATGCCCAAGGTGCCGTCGGACTTCCACCTCAACGAGCCCTTGGTGTTACCAGTTTTCTTCCCGTCGCCTTCGACGCCGGCCGAGAGGACTTTGCACTCGCTGGATGTAGCTAGAGCGCTAAAGTTCTACGTGGACCGCACAAAGAGTTTTCGGAAGACGTCACAACTGTTTGTAAACTTTGGGTCTGTGAATCAAGGGGAAGGCTCTCTCGAAGACTTCCATTTCCAGATGGCTCTCCGGCTGCATCATGCATTGTCACCGGTTGGCAAACCGACTGCTGCCCGGCCGTCCGAGAGCCCATTCGACCAGAGCGATCGCTGCTACCATGGCGTTCCTGTCTGGTGTGCCCCTGCTGGACATCTGCAGGGCTGCTACGTGGAGGTCGACGCACACCTTCACAAGATTCTACTGAGTCGATCGAGTCTCCAGGGAGGAGTCCAGGGTCGGCCAAGCAGTGCTGCGTAACCTGTTCGCTTAAGGTGAGCCTGGTGAGGAGGTAAGAGATGCTTAATGTTGAGTTGTTGTATTGCTTAATGTTGAGCCTGTTTCCACCTCCCGTAGTTGTGCATGTGTATACTGTTATGTATTCTTTTATTCATGAGCATGTGAATCCGTGCCAGACCCCATGCTGGAGAAGGAACAAGTTACACATGCGAACCCTCCCACCTACCCCTCTGCGGCTCTTCACTTGGTCATACTGCCACTTGGCGTGCTACCAAATCTGGGGCTTAGGGAGAGGGCAGTCATTGGCTGGGGGCAGTATGACCCAGAGATCAGTGATTGGTTACTACTAAGAAAGACAGATCAGAAACTAAACTGATACTGATTTTTTTCTTTACCGAGGATTCCCAGCCTGACGACGGGGAATATTCATGAGCATGTGAATCCGTGCCAGACCCATGCTGGAGAACAACAGTTACAGGTAAGTAACTTGTTCCTTCCCCAATCTGTCCCATTGTACTAGACATGCCTGCTTCAGTTCGATTACTTCCTCCGTTTGCCTTAGCCTCCCTCTCTAGTACCATCAATTTCTCTTCCATGCTCTTTAGTTCATTGACAATTACTTTTTGTACACCCCCTGATTCTGCTATCATTTCCCCACTGATGACCACTTTGTATGTCTCCCAGACCATGCTCACCTTCTGCACACTCCCCTCCTTTACTGCAATTAATACACTTCTGAATGTGCTCAGCGAATGCTTGATCTAACAGTGATTTGCTCCTCAACCTCCATGTAGGTATGGGTGGTCTCGGAGCAGACACCTGCCATCTCACCACGAGTTGGGAGTGGTCCCACAGGACCCTGCCAAATATTCCACCTCAGAGAATTTGGTTTTGTGTTCCTCACTAGCGAACACATCTATTCTTGTGTATGCCTTATGTGGGGCTGTATAACGAGTATTCTCTACCTTCTCTGTGTTTACCATCCATAGATCTCGTAATTGAAAGTGCTTCAGTAGTGAGTTTAACACCTTGGCCGGAGAATGCTGTTTATGCTTCTCATCCGATCTGTCTATGGTTGGGTCCAATGTACAATTATATTCCGTCTCTGTAGGGTCCCAACCTCGCATACAATGATCTGAAAAAACAGTGATGTCATGATTTGGGGCATAAGTGTTCACAATACATATCTTCCGGTTTTCCAATATACTGTGTAACTGCCATTCTGCCTTCATTGTCTGTTTTCATGGTGAACACTTTGAATGGTATAGCGGGGTCCACCCAAATGTGGAACCCTCTTGCATGTGCCGAGTAAGGGGAGCACACCATCACTCTCTTCCCCCGAACCCCCATGCACCTGCCAGGTTCTTTTGTTTTTATGCATCCAAGTGTGTTTCCTGTAACACTGCTATCCCTACTTTATTCCTCTTGATATACATGCTCACTCTTATACAATTCACGTAATTAAGCCCCCTGGTATTCCATGTCATGATTTTAACAATGTCAGCTATTATAGTGCCATGTCTAGGGTATCAATGAGGCCACCAGTCTATTGCCAGCTTCAGTAAGAGTTTGATGCAGCGTTTGATCATATATGCCAGGTTCCCCTCTTCCATCCCTCCCCCAACCTCACTCCAAACTCAAACTTAACTTGTCCAGCTATGCTAAGCATGCTAGGACTCCCCCCCCCCCCCCCTGTTTCGGCTCCATTCAACCTGGTTGCTAGACTAGTCTCCTGTTGCCCTACGCCGTAGCCCTCAAACTACTTCTTGGGGGGGGGGGGGGTTAGTGGGTCTGCACTTAGCTTTCCCTCTACTGGGTTTCTGTGACCCACTATATTGCTCCCGTTACCTCTGTAGCGTAGCTTATTGCTTCCGTACTACTTATTTCCTATTGCTATGTAGCATAAACATATCTTTGCCCTGTTACACACATCTATTCATTGTCAGTTCTGTTAGCAGTCTTCTCCCTCTTGACTCTGTTCTACTGGTTCCGTTATGTGAGCACTGTCCATCCACTCCTGTGCTTTGCTATTGTATATCACCTTTAGCTTCACTGGATATATTAAATGTACTTTAGGCCCGCCTTTCTGAGCCTGGCCTTCATCGTGATGTATTGGCCTCTCCTCTTCAGGACCTGAAAGGTGTAGTCTGGGTATACTGAGATCTTCGCTGATGCCTGTAGCGGCTCCCGAACACCGCTATCTGCCATAGCACATTTCTTTGCCTCTGTCAGAGCTTCTGGGCGGCCGCTGCATTCACTTTGCTGGTGACACAGCTTCTCACCCTTAGCAGCGTTCTCCAGTTTCTCTGCGTCCCTCAGTCTTCCGCCGCTATCTTTTCCTTTCATTCGCCGCTGGTGCTACTGCAGCATGGTGTAACTTGCTTTAGGATGTTTTTCAGGGCTTCTCTCCCGATTCACAGCCTCCCTGGTGTTTACTGCTGCTGCATGCTTATTTTCAGTTGATCCAGGCTTAATAAAGTTGTGTTACGAAGCTTCTTGATGTCGGATCTACAGGAGCCCCAAGTGAGCATGTCTGCCTCACATGGCTGCTAGCCACGTCCTCTGACTAATCAATCTTCTGAGATTTCATGGTGTGGAACTGGTGGTGTGCTGGAGCCAGCTGTCTTATTGATGCAGTTCGGGTGTTAGAGGCTGTCATAAGACTTAGTTGGTGTGGACTAAGGCTTGGGAGGCAAATAGTTTGGATTCCCTGGCCACTGTAAACCCCTTTGAGGGAGGGGTGTTTGGGAGGGGTTATATTGCCCAGGTAGGGGTACATGATGCAGACATGGAGTTAATATTTCCGTAATGCTCAGGGATGTATATTGTGGTATGTTGCTAGATGCTGTGTCTTGTGTGTTTAGTGGTTTGTGGGTGTTTCTAGGTGGCGCACTGCAATGATGGCCTGTGTCTAGCTAGTGGTGATCAAACAAAGATCATGGATGGTGTTTGAAAATGTGTGAGGTTGGGGCTGCTGCTAGAACTGCTGGCACCGCCTGGTGCTGTGAGATTGGCCCGCCGTGATAATGGCTTGTGCTGCCTGGTGGTGACTGTCGGTGTTCGCGGATTGGGAATTGGAAGGTTAGGGACGGTTTTCAGGATATTGTGGGAAATAGCCAGGTTTTGAGGACTTTCTTGAAGGAAAGGTAGTCCTCAATGTGGTGGATGTGAAGAGGAAGAGTATTGCAGATGGTGCGAGCTAGAATAGAGAAGGCCGAGCCGCCAACTCTAGTGGAGTGATGGGGGCAATAGCCAGGAGGCAAGCTGAGCCTGATCTAAGGTTTCTGGAAGGGGGGGGGGGTTGGTTTTGGACTATCTTTTCCTGTAGGAACTCTGGTCCCGTATTGCGGAGGGCTTGGTGTGTGATGCACATGGCTTTGAAGGTTGCTCGTAGGCTGATGGGGAGCAAGTGTAGTACTCTGTGGTTGGGGCAGTCCGTTCTTTGGGCAAGGCGGAGTCTAGCTGATGAGTTTTGGATTTGTTGGCGTTTCTTGAGCTGGTGCTCTAGCACCCCAAGATAGATGGAGTTGACATAATCTAGGTGGGAGATGATGGCAAGTATTGTGGAAACTCTGAGGGTAGGAGAGATGAAGAAAGATTTGCTTTGGGATGCTTAAGTGGAAGTGGCACATTCGAGAGATATATATATATATATATATATATATATTTTTATATATATATATCCCCACATCTCTCTCTCCACCCACCCACGTCCATGGTGCATTGAAGATTTTTTACGGATGTGGGTGCAGCGTGTGGGGCTCGAAGGAATTGTGGCCATGGCATAGGTTGGAGAATGAGTGTGGATTTGCAGCATATTTGGATTTCTGATTTACCCGGATAAGGCGATTGGCCATCTTCCATAGGTTAATAGCCGAGAGGTGAGGCTGGAGTCTAAGGAATTTTAAAAAAATATCTAGGTGTCTGCATAATTGTAGCAGGTATGGTTGTGAGCGGATGAGTGCCGACAGTGGGCTAATGTTGAGGTGGGGTGATAGGGAGGTTCCGTGTGGGACCCGTTTTGGGATGGGGCGAGGGTTGGAGGGAGAATGATTTGCGAGCAATTAGAGAGGAATGAGATCTAATTGAGGGCAGAATCTTTGAGGGTGAAGAGCCTGTTCCTGAGTATTGTGTGGTAAATGGTGTCAAAGGATGCGGATAGATCGAGGAGGATGAGTGCAATTGGCTGATCTTTTTAGGTCATCCCAGATCGAGACAAGGGTGGATTCCATTTCACCAAGGGGTCTGACCCCTGATTGGGCTGGGTTGAAACCTATTGGCTTCTGTGAAGAGGTTAAGTTGCTTGTAGGCTGTGCGGTCTATTAATTTGGCAATGAACTGGGTGTTGGAGATTGGATGGTAGCTCGATTGGGGGAAGGGGGGGGTCGGGTGTTTTTTTTTTTGTAGTGGTTTGACATGAGCTGTTTTGTAGACCTTTTGAGAAGATGCCAGATCAGTGGTCACCAGTCTATCGTGAGCGACCAGTAGCTCGCTTGAGCCTTTGAAGTCGCTCGGCTCGACTTTCAGGGAAATAAAAGGGAAAAAAATTATGCCAGAAAGTGCTCTGACCAATAACAGGCCTGCAAATCTCTATAGCATATAGATTGCACCCTGTGATTGGCCATACCAAGTTCCTTGCTGGGAGCTGTGCTTACATTGGCCACAGTGGTTTCCCTTTGTGCTTGGAGGCTGGGGCTTGGGTTGTAGAAGGGTGCTGACGAGCTGCATGCCAGCTAAACCTCAGCTGCTGAGGTAAGTGAGGTCAGGTGAGTGGGGGGTACAGTTGCATTTTTTTTTTGTCTACCAAGCCACTGCTGCCCCTGTGCACACAGCTGTTGTGTGTGCTGTCGGAGCAGCCTGTGGTGGAACTGAGGCATGCAGCTATCATGCTTAATATCTCCGCTTCACCTTGTGCTAATTTGCAATCGTGTAAGTAACTTTAAGATGACAGGGCTCCGGCGAGCAAGCCCTCTCAGGACTTTCTCGCCAGAGCCCTGCCGTTTCTAAGAATAGCTTATATGACTGAACATGAGCATAGGGCGATGCAGAGACATTCAGCATGATGGCTGCATGCCTCCGTTTCGCCCTGCGCTCATTATCTGCCTCATGAGCTACATTTGCAAACGGCAGGGCTCTGGGAGCAGGCCCTGCTCCGTTCGCAAGTGTGAAAAGCTGAAACGATATCCGTGTGAAAGAGTGTCATAGAGACACCGTTTCAGCTTGTCACATCACACTTAAGAAATAAGCAGGGCTTGCTCCCAGAGCCCTGCAGTTTCCAAATTGAGCTCTTGTAACTAATTTTCAGTTACAGAGGCTAAATTTAGAAGCAGCAGGGCTCTGGAAGCAAGCCCTGCTGCCAGGGTCGGGCTGGGCCATACAATTGTCTCTGAGCATCAATGAACAAGGGACCCACAGTTGCAAATGACTATTCATTGCTTTTGTGACACCGGGAGCAAAGGGGAGTGTTTTGATAAAGTGTAATGCAAACTGTGCATTTTAAAGAATATTTATTCAGCAACACTGGTAAAAACTACGAGCCAAGGAGGTAATCAAACTGGCCGAAAATTGCCCAAAAAAGTGTCCCACTTTGACCCCAAAAAAACTGGCCACACCAGCATTTTGTGTTTTTGGTATTGCCTTATAGGCCAGTCCGAGCATCCCTGCTCCTTTCCCAAATGGGCTCATTATCTTCCCTATCTAATCTGCCATTATCTGTAGGGTGGCCAACTTTACTAAATGGTTTAGCAGGACACTTTGGAAGTGGTAGCCATTGAAAGCGGCCTGCAGTGCACGCGGTTCCATAGTGTCATTCCACCACTGCCCAACCACTTTTGGGGTAAATTAGTGGCAGATGGCCTTTTAACACACACAGCACAAAAACACTGTGGGTCCATTATAGATGCAGGACCCTCATCTGTTATAGCTTTGTCCAGGACTTGTGGGCCAAAATATAAAACATACCAACTTGCATATGTGTTGACACCAACATAAGTGACGTCAGAGAAATGGTACTGCAAGAAGCAGCATCAGTCTTTGATACTTCGAGGCACCATGGGAAGTGGATTTAGAATAAGTTGGAATGATTACGTTAACTGGCAAATAACTTTGGAGTGTGAAAAACATGAATTACACTATTCCTAGATGTGAAGCAATTCTGTACTCATTAAATAGTGAGTGGGGATTTTTTTTTATAATGGCTTATTACAATAACATAAACTATGCACTGAATCTGTGAGATAAAATGATTTGCCCAGGATCAGGTACTTTGGTTAGGCTAGGGATCTTTCCCATAGGTGGGGAGGGAATGCATGCTCAAAATAGGTGAGATGGACGCCATCACAGGAAGTGCCAGGTGCCAGGTTGCAAACGGCAAACCGACATGCTTCTGCCAGAAATCATGTGTGTTGTACGCATCAGGGTGTTGTCAGTAATAGGAAGCTTAGTGTGCCAACTTGTCGATGTGCTGCTTAAACACACTATGGCTCATTGCAATATGCCAGGGCACATCTCTGTACTCCTGATTTTCATTTTAAACGATGCCATTCCATGTTACACTTTGCCAAGCCAGTTTAAAACTACCAATGTTCATCAGTGTCATCCTGGTACTGCCACTGATCGGCACTTGTCATGCTAGGCCCCCCTAAAAGAAATGATTTGCCTCATCCATACCACCCACAGAAAACGTGCATACCACTTTGACATTTCTCATCAAAAATGGCCATTCCATCGTCAACACTGACACCCCAACTTTGACCCAGGTCATCTGAGTGACTCCATTCGGGTTGCTGTATCAAGTTATACACCAGACTACAGAGCACTGGTGGATGGCATACAGTGTAAACCTTCACACTGAATGTCCCGACCAGTTTCCTACATTGTGAAATTCTTTTGTGAGACAGATTCTAATAGAAAAGAATGCAATAAAAGGTTTTTGAATTTAACATTGTGAAGAGATATGTTATTCCCTATATTTATAATAGGAAAATTACAGCTAAAACAAATGAGTACAAGTGGCAATGTTTATGAACATCACCGACCCCTGATATCGCCCGCAAGTAGCTCTCGCTGTTGGCCCTCCACTGAAAGTAGCTCACGCCAACATAAAGGCTGGAGACCCCTGTGCTAGATGATAATTGATGATGGAGTGGGCAGTGGTAGTAAGTATCTTTATATATATATGTACACAGAAGAGCTAGTGGGCAAGTTACTGGGGAGGCCGAGCGTCGACTAAGTGCTATTAGATAGTGGGAAATGGGTGTGAATGAAGAGCGGGCTGGTATGGTGGGTGGGGGATGGTTCGGGTTTGAGAGAGGGCATGAGGTAGAGGGGGCGATCAGAGCTAGTTTGGCCACGATGGTGCAGTGTCTTTCAAGTGCAATGTTCTGAAAATTGTTGGATAGTTAGACAGCTAGGGGATTTAACTTCCCCAAGGATTTTGTTGAGTTCCCTGCATGGATTGTTAGAGTTGGAGATTGTGTTTCCATATTGTTTTCTTTGGCTTGGTTTTGGGCAGGTAGGCCCTCAGTCTTGCAAAGGCAGTTTTGTTTTGTGGACTGGGGTTGGTCCTCCAAGTTAGCTCTAGGTGATGCTTGAGGGTTTTGAGATATTTGAGGGAAGGGGGTGTACCAGTTGGGGTGTAGGCTTGATCGTTGTGAAGGGGGGTGGGTCAGCTTTGGAGAACCATTGATTGAAGAGGTCAATGGAGGGGGTGTCCTTCCTTGCGAGGGAGATCTGGAAGTGTAAATTGTAGGGAATTGGCCATGTCTGGGTTGATGATGATTTTTATTCCAGAAAGGGAGGGTAGTGGGGTTGTTGAGATGTTTGCTGGAAGTGGGGGGGCCGAAGCAAGATGAGTATAGTGTGGTGATCAGTTGTGTTCGGTAGAGGGCTTCCAAATTGTTTGTGAGGAGTGGGTCATAGTGTTGGCAGGAACATCAAACCATATGTTAAAATCTATGAGCTAAGGGTGCTGGAACAGCATGTCTAAGAGGGAGTCAGCGAAGTTCCGGTCACAGCTGGGTGGCTTATACAGGAGAAGGAAGCTCTGAGAGAAAGAAGGGCTGAAGTGGAACTTTGTAATAAGTGATTCGCATTCTGTGCTTTCAAGTTAGTTTCTCAGTGGATGTTAATGAAAGGTGGTGTTTGTGGAGGATGGTTAGTCCCCCGCTCTGCTGGACCTGTTATGTACAAATAGGGAGTAGCTGGGTGGAAAGGCCTTGTGTGCAATGGGGTTGAAGTCTTCAGTGAACTAGGTTTTAGTGATTGATAGGATATCTGGGTTTTTAGTGGACATGAGGTCATATATGTTTTTATTTTTGGAGACTGATCTGGCGTTAATGAGTAAGCAAGATAGCTTGAGATAATTCTGCTTTATGGTGGGATTTTGGGTGGGGTGGTAATGGTGAGCTGTTGAGAGGTTGATATTGGTCTTGGAGCGAAGGGAAAAGGGCTAGGACAGGGTTTGGAGTGGGTGGGAAGGCTAGGAAGAATGGGGAGAGGAATGTTTTGGTCTACGGTGAGCAAGGCCTGTGCCATTTGTGGGGTGCTTGAGCAGCAAAGGAGTGTGGGAGAGCCTAGGTGGTTGGGGGCGGGAGGGTTTATTGACTGGGCTGTGTTGGCCAAGGCGGCTCATGCTGCGCTGAGCGAGGGGAAGTGTACGTTTAGTTTAGTGTACTAGGGGGTGGGGTGGAGGGCAGAGAGGTGGAAGGAGGGGAGATGTGCGACAGCACATGGGGAAGGGTGGGGGTGAGTTATGGTGCGAGATGTAGGCTGGTGTGTAATGATTGGGTTCTGGAGGGAGGCGTGCCAACAAACTGCCCAAACCTCCTTATTCCTGTTGAGGAGCAGGCAGGAAGGGCAGAAGGTGAGTTTGGAAGGGCTGGGTGAGTTGTGCGTGCTGGGGCCTACTGATGGAGTTCTGGAGGGTGGTGTCAGTGAGCTGCCTTATTTTTGGTGAATTGTGGAATGCTGGGGGGGTGCTGAGAGTGCGTAAAAAGTAGGGGTGGAGGTGTAATGTGTGGTGTTCTTCCGGGGCCTGGCATGGTAGGTTGAGGAGTGAGTCACTAAACAGTGTGAGAAAACTATGCCCTGCCAATCTGAGTGGGCGAGAAATCTAACATAAAGGAGATGCTTGCACACATTCCTATTTATTATTGCAGCTGGGAGAAATTAGCACAATAAAAATGCTAGCACAATGCCTCTCTGTGGGTGCAGGTGGGAGCGAAATTCAAACAATGCAAATGCTTACACTATACCTATCTCCGAGTGCAGTGATTGACTAATTAGAATTCAACTTTAGCAGAGCAATGTGAACCAATTAGATTCAACTTTGGAAGAAACTGGTTATATTCAACTTTGTCAGAGCAATGAAAATCCAGGAAGATTCCACTTTGTCAGAGCAATGAATACCAGTTACTCAGTTAGGCTAGAACTTGGCAGCCTGGCTCCTGAGGTCATGGAGGTTGAACATTTACAAAGATGCATGGATATCTTCAAGGAAGCATGCATGCAAAACCAACCCAAGATGGTATCAAGTATTAATATCGCCACATATATGGCCGCCTTGAATAATATCGCCGGGAAAATGTTGTGGCGATATTATTTGGGTGACCATATATGTGGCGATAGGGGCAAAAAAAAATGTGGGTGTTGCGGGGGTGTCCCCCGCATGTTCCATGCAATAATGTCGCCACAAAAAACGACCATTTTTCGGCGATATTTTTGTATGGCGATATTTTTGTGGCGACATTATTACATGGAACCCCCAAGATGTTGCTACTTCAACAAGTGGAAGTGCTTTGTCGTTTTGGTGCAAAACACGCAACATCAATCCTATTGATTGCTCACCATGTCACACAGTTCTTTACCTGCTAGATTCTGAGTTAGTCTTTAACTCCTTTAGAGTTCATCTAGCAGCACTTTCTGCATTTACCACTTCTCAAAGTAAAGTGCCTTGATGAAATGTTCCAGTAATTAAAGCCTTTATGGAAGGGGTTAAAGGATTGCACTCCCCCAATTGCAAATTCATCTCCCGACTATGACTTGAATATTGTCCTTACCAAAGTCATGGGTCACCATTTTGAGCCAATGCACAAAACCAGTCTTGAATATCTCACTTACAAGACTGTTTCTCGTGGCTATTACCTCTATAAGAAGAGTTGGTGAACTGCAAGCCCTCTACGTTCAAGACCCATTTGTAGCTCTACACAAGGACAATCTGGTTCTGCAAACACATCCATGTTTCTCACCAAAAGTTTCATGTTAAACAATCCATAGAACTACCAGCTTTCTTTCAAATACCTACTAGTTCAGCTGAGAAAAGCCTTCATACGCTAGATGTCAGAAGGGTTGTCCTGTATTATCTAAACAAAACCACAAAGAAAAATGGACACGTTTTTATGGCCATAGAGACAGACCGGGTCACCTTCTTTTCAAGTAGCTAAGTCAGCTATTTCTAAATGGATTGTGCAATGCATTGTTATGTTATTCTCTAGCCAAGAAACCTTTACCGTTCAAGCCTAGAGCACACTCAAGGCACAGGGACTACTCTAGCAAGTGTAACTTTTAGATGACATTTGTAATGCGGCTACTTGGAGTGCAATTCACACTTTTACGCAACACTACTGCTTAAATACAACAAACAAGAGCCACAGGTAGGACAAGCGGTGTTATGACATATTTTTTGCTGCTGTACTTTCAAACAACCCACCACCTTCTCCAGGTACTATTTGCTAGTCTAGGAAAAACATTTGGTTCTAAGCAGATCGCCCCCCAAGCGTCAGAAGTCATACCTTACTTAACGTATTTGTATTTCTGATGCTTGTATCTGCTTAGATTCACATGCGCCTGCACTTCCTCCCCTCTAGGAGTTGAAGATACATAGAAGTTTTGCACCTTTCTTTTCTTTGATCTCACGCATACACTTTATGCTCATGCATGTCAGTACACGTCACAGGGACAGTATTGCCAACATGCCCAGTTGACGTCCCTTTTCCAACTTTGAAAACAAGTCATGCAATACTCTGCACCTACCACTAGATGTCAGCCTATGCAAAGCATGTGAATAGAAGCAGCTACAAGCATCAGAAATATGATTACATTGTGCCATACACATTCATCCTTAGGAGAAACCGAATTGCATATGCTTCATTTACCAGTGCAATACAGGCGAGTAGTCTGATGCATATAAATTGAACTCTTCAAACTCTTCAGAATCATAAAGTCCAACCCTAAGATTGTTTGGGGGCCTTGTGCCCAAAATCACCAGTTCCAAAGCTTATACTTCTTTGTGTAAATGTATATAGAGCTATGCATTGCCAGTGATAATGATTTTATAAAGAATCCGAAAGTTGGATGGAAGTTCAGGTGAGTACTCCACTCAATCCAACACAATGGGATAGGTCTAGGGAAGGATCCATGGTCCTGGTTCCACCACCAAATGTCAGGTCGGAGTGAGTTAGGGTCAGGACTTTACTCCCTAGATACCCTAAGGTAGGATGGGGAGGGGGAGGTAAGCAACAGCTCATTGTTCTCTGGATACCGTGGTTAGAAGTTCCATGCTTGCTCTTCTTTCTTTGGTAGATGCCCAGACAGAAGAGCTCCTTTGTTTTGGTCGGTCGCAGTGCACAGGAATCTATTCCATGCAGCTTGCAGTTGAAGACCCAAACCAAGACAAGTGAAGACTTCTGTGGGAGGGATACCTATGGGACACCTTGGGGACATGAGGACCAGATTCAATGAAGGATACTACAGCCAGGTGGCGACAAGTGGTCGTACAGTGGTGAACACAGGAGCAGCTCCAGCGGAGCTTCCCTTGCAGAGAGACGGCTGAAAATGCAAGAACAGGTGACTTGTGGCATAAGCTGAAGATCTAGTTGATGCAGGCAGCTGCCGGAGTTTTCTTCATGTTGTCACTGGGCTGCTCGTATTCGTACAAGTCTTTTATTCCAATTATGTTCTGAAGATTCGTCTGGGAGCAAGCCCACTAAGTATCTGCACCATTCAAAAAGCCAGTGGCAATCCAGTCATGGATAGCCACTGGTCATCACATCTGCCTAGCACTGTGTGCAGAAAACTGATGCATTGCATAGGAATCTTCCCTATGGACTCACAATCGCCTAAGGTTTGTGTGTACAGCACTCAACGCAACATTTCTTGCTGTTCGAGCCGACGCGAGTGACACAGATGCTGCACTTTTGAGGTGAGATTGAAACCCAGTGACATACGAGAGTGATTACCATTATTCACATCCACATATGAGGAACAAGAAAATGGATGTGTTTAGTATTAATGCCCTGTTTTGAGAAAGGCTCAGTCAGAGCCAAAACACATGTCAATAAAAAGGGCTCTCCTACGGGAGATACATGGATTCAAAACCTTCATTTGAGTTGTTACATCATTTCAATAATTAACAAATATGGCGCAGTCACTGTGTGAAAACCTGGTACAATTATTTGACTTTGGTTTGTCAGGGGAAAACCAGGTTTTCTGTATGCATTTGCCTAGGTCGCTGCTGGGACACTTGTGCAGCTTAAAAAGCGAAATGCTATCCGTCACTAAACAGGCCGGTTCAGAGGTAAGAGGAAATCTTCTGTGCTAGTCCACCAGAACATCTGCAGTGGTTTGTGTCATGGAAGTGCGAGGGGGAATGGTGAGCAGCCCTTTCTTCTGTGGCACCCTGGCACATTGACTCCTTATTGGGGGATTCAATGTGTGGAAAGGATCATAGCAATGCCTTTGGAGCTATCCACCAACAGACCTTGGCCATCAACCTGGGTAAAGCGGGGCCTAAGATCCCAGAGACTTTCCTTGGGACACCTTATGAAAGCTATGCTTTTACCAGAGTACACCCTGAGTTCTCATCAAACTGGTGCACCAAAAGTCCCCTGGTGCTCTAACTGCATCATAGCCCTGTAGGTCAAAATGGCAGATCTCTGCTTCAGCCATGTCATCACGGGATTCATGATTCTTCCCCCCACCCAACCCCCAAGGACAGCCAGCCAGCCAATCAGCACTGGGTGCATTCAGGTAATCAAGGAGACTAAGGACAGGGGGTTTCGGGCACCTTACTCACTTCCTGCCCTACCAGACACACTGGTGCCAGAAGCCCGCCAAAGGCAAAATGAACAAAAGGGTCAAACTTGGTTTTGCGTGCAGAGTAAAAGCCAAGAAAGACCTTGTCATGAAAAAATAGTTAAAAAAGAAGACTGGGCCATTTGGATGAAATGGGCACCCATGGGTGCAATACTGCAGCTGAGGATTCAGCCTGCGGTAAAAACGCACATTGGTTAGAAAATTAAACCACTGCCACCAGCCATTAACTGTAGTGAGGGTAACATAAAAAATGTTACATGAGTAAGTAAAAAAATGGACTACTAAGTAACCCCTCACCCCCTGTACTTCCACACAGGATGGGGTGTACTGGACCTACATAGGAAAAAAAGGTAAGTAAAGTCAATTTCACTTTACGATGTGGCATTTATAACGTGCCTATACACAAGTGTTTCAAGGCGCAACGAGGTAAAGGAGGGGGAACAGAGGGAATACAGACAACGATCTTACTAGGCCAGGTGACCTTGAGTTTGCCCAAGTGCAGGGGAGGGTGGAGGGGGCAGTGCAGTACATGGGATCAACAGTAGAAATAAATAAAACAAATACATAAAATAAAAGAGCAGTCAGCTGGTGGCAAGTGCAAGGGTAAGTGCAGACATCAAGTGCTGGTAGGGGACTGTAGGGATACAAAAACAGCCCCCGAGTGCAAGGGTTGCCAGGGGAGGCAGTGCAGGTGTGCAACTGGCAGGGAGGAGACCTGGGCCTGAGATCAGAGGGTAGCCAGGTGACCAGTGCAGTATCAGTTAGAAAATGATTAAGGTATTCCCCTCTTCCACGCTGCACTCCTCTAAAGAATGATGCATAAAGTATTCTCAGAGTGTGATTTATCAAGAAGCAGTGAAAAAGAAAAATATTGATTCACAAATAAATCAGATACTATGAATTCGGGAACACCTGTCTAATTTGAACAACCAAGATCCGAAAATCCCACTGGCAAAGATACCATCAACAGGACAACATCAAAGACATTTGCTTTGTCGGCCTACAGCAAGTCAAAAAATATGCCAGAGGAGGAGACAGACAACTACATCTATGGGCGCTAGAAGGGTGGACCATCTGTAAACTCAGATGTCTCAAGCTAGGTCTCAACAAGGAACACGAGTTAAATGTCTTTTTATAATGAGTTCATGACATTTTGGCCATACCAGGACACTCGCATAGTATCAAATATTAGTCTAATTTATCAATGTTAAGGAGTCTAGTATCGAATCATGGGCTGGTCTGAGAGAAAAAGCAAGTTTATGTATCATTGGAGCAAAAATTACAATGTCACTGATCTATAAGTCAATATGAAGAATCAATAATTACCCTTATTCTACATTAGTGGAAAGTGCAACGAGGCTACCTACGAGGACCACCAAGTTGTTACAACAGTATATATGCAATAATGACCAGAACACCTTATTGCTAGTAAGATTCGGGTTTAAGTCGGCAGTATAGTCAGACAAACGTATAGATCTCATTCAAATATAGCATCATACACAGGCATTACAGCATTTAAGTAAAACACAGGTTTGGCAGAAAAAGTCACAAAACCACAGCGCTTGTATGAATAAATATTAAGAGTGCACATAGGCTGCAGGTGCCTGAGAGGTGTGGGAGTACTGCCAAGTACAACCCACTGTTGTGGAAACAATTAGAGCACGGGCAATTCTCAGTCGCACTGCGCCCAAGAGTGCAATATAGGCATGGGTTTCAAGTAATTGAAGAGAGATGTGGTTATAAGTCTGATGGATCTATTTGCAAAGTAGCCTGACACGTGTTTCGAGTCTAAACCGAATCTTCATCCGAGGCTAAACATAATACACAACAAAATCATAGGCAATTATGCACCAATAAACAAATAATGTTGGTATAAAAACCATGCATTGTGTAAATTCAAAAACAAGGCAAGATCCATAAAACACAGAGGCAAACAAAAGGTATATGCAGATCATTTTGTCATATGGCATATTAAAAAAAAAGGGGGTCACAACATAAAAGAAAAGAAGGATTGAAGGGTCACTTTATATCAAAGGTCATGATAAAAATAAGGGAAACCACAGCATCAGTGGTAGGTAATAAAAAAGACACAGTACCACATATTGGATGATGTTGAAATGAATGGAGAATCCATGGTGCCGGGATGCAAGAAATACACAGGAAGCAAGGCAAACAAAAAGGTACAAAAAATTAACATGGATCCACGGGAGTCATTGTAACAGCGCATCCAAAGAGGAAAGGTTGACCAAAAAGCCCAATAATGGGTACTTCTTATGTAAGTTAAATTACAAGCAGAGATATATACCAGAATTATTTCCAAAAAGGTGCCAATTACAACAGTACCTGTAAATGGGAGATGGGACCTAAGATAAATAGAATGAAGGACAGTGCCAGAAAACTCTCTGAAATCGTAAAGAAAATAGAGATTATGAAAGGATGTAACCAAATTGAGTGAAAAGATGTGATGTAGACTAAAAAGCAATTTAAAAAGGAAAATTGTACCTCACGGCTTTGCAATTGCGGTAATTTCTGTAGGAAACACAACATTTCTAAGCGTCAGGAATTGCAAAAGCAATTGTAACGTAGCAACTAAGTTATGTAATGACAATGTGATTAGGAAGCAAACACACCAAGCATTACGCGATCTAAATCCAAAGAGTAATTGACTGGTACTAGAGAGAATCAAGTATTGCTGAATTAAGACATGCAAGTGCACTAATTGCAAGTGTCAGTGGGGCCATGAAAAAACGTCTTACCAGCACAGTAGGAAAAGCCAAAGTGACGTGAAAGGAAGCAGCCTGGGCTGCGAAGATAGAAACAGGACTAAAATAGAAAGCTGCAGCCAAGCAGGGAAAGGCTGAGGGATTCAAACATGGCCATGTTGCATTGAAAATAAATCCGCCATATTAGACTTTCTGAATTCAATGGAAACAATACTAGGAAAACTAACCCCGACTTCATAAACAGATTGATTGCGTGTCAAGGAGGCAATTAAAACATATTGGATTTCCAATTAGAAAAAATAAGTATATCCGGTGGAAAAAAGAAAAAAATTTAAAAAACCAACCATGTTACAAAAACGAAATTGAAAGGGAGCCATATCGCGTTAAGCTGTGTGCACCTGGTGCTGTTGTGTGAATCATACCCACAAGTGAACTGAATGCAATTAGGTGCGGTCGCTAACCGATTGCAAGCGGTAGTAAGAACCCTGAATTTGAGTAATATATTTACAATTGCTGTCTGTGAGTGCGCTGCTGGTGAGTCATAAACAATAGGAGAACCTGATACAATCAGTTGTGGAGAAACAAATTAACACACTCATGATTACAAATAAACAACAAAATAAACATAAATAAGAAAACTTGTGTCACTATGTCACAAAGCCTGTAAGAAGAACAGGAAATGAATTAGGTACACACATGTCCACAGAAAAATGGGAATTATGAAACCTAAATAAAAGCATGAACAATAGACAAATTAATGTTCACAAGAAGGTTGCAAATTCATGATCAGAGTTTAACCCATTAAACACAGTGCGATATTTGCAGATAAGTCTCGCTTCCAATTGACGTAACTTCAGCGTTAAATTGCCCCCTCTGGGCGACAATGACATTTTACATAGACCCACAAATCGGATGTCATCCTTACTATCTAATTGGTGCAATTTTTGCCAATGATTGGCTAGTGGATATTTGGATTCCTGACTGCCAACTGTGGCGAGATGTTCTCTGATACAAATCTTTAAGGGTCGGATGGTGCTACCAATATATTTCAATCCACAAATACAGATTATACAATAGAAAACAAATTTGGAATTGCAGTTCAGAAATGAATGAAGGATGTGGTCTCATCTAGCCCCAAAGGAGACCTGTGAAGTTTCCAAGGTATACTTGCACATGCTGCAGAATCCACATTTGTGGAAACCCACAGCACCGGCAGAGTCTAACCACGTAGTTTTGGGAGTGGATGAGCTCATAAATGAAGGGCAAAGTTTGTTTTTAAGCGATTTGCCTTTGCTAAATGTAATGCTTGCAAATGGATCAAGCCAGTTGGCAATGTCGGAACCAAGATGTAGAAGGTGCCAATGTTTCTCCAAAATTAGGTGGATCTTGTGACTGTCTGAGTTGAATCTAGTGATAAACCTGATTTATTTTTTGAGTCATGGATGACTTCTCTCGGGTTTTAGGGACTAACAAATCTGCTCTCTTCAGCTGTCGTACTGAGGCAAGCGCTTTGTCGAGACAGCTATGGTGATAGCCTCTCTCAAGAAACCGTGATTTAATGGCAATGCTTTCATGGTCAAAATCCTTAGGATCAGAGCAGTTCCTCTTGGCGCGAATATACTCTCCTTTAGGGATATTGAATTTGACATGATTTTTGTGACAGCTGGGGGTGAGATCAATTGAAAGATCCAAGAAATCAATGTGAGTTTGACTTATAGTGGACGTAAATTGTATACCCCAATCATTGTGATTAAGCTAAGCCACAAATTCTAGCAGTAATTCTTGTTTACCAAACCAAATTAGTAGAACATCATCTATATATCTTTTCCACCATTTCAAATAGGGAAGGTAGGCAGCATTGACAAATACAAATTTTTGTTCAAACGGATGCATGAATGCATTGGCCAGTGCTGGTGCAAAGCTGGCACCCATAGCCACCCCAATGAATTGCTTAAAACATACATTGTTGAAAACAAAAACATTGTTCTGTAAAGTAAATAACAAAAACGTCTTCACCATTGCTATATGATTGAAAAAGGATGCAGAAAATTCACGGAAAAGAAAATCAACACTTTATAATGCTTTCTGATGATCTATGGAAGTGTATAATGCTTTGACATCTAGTGTAACTAGCCAGCAATTGTTTTGGTCAAATGAGGTCAAATCAAGAAAATTCTCACGTGATGATCGTGACTATGGAGACAATGGAATCTATACGTACCATGCAAAATATGATGAGGTCTCTAGATCTCGTTCTAGCAGCCTTACTTCTACTCCAGCAAGTTCAGAAGTAGATAGTGACTCAGAGCCTCAGACTCCGTCGACATCTAACCTTGAGAATGCTACTCCCTGCGATTCCATTTCACATGACCTTGATCAAGATGAATTAATAGACTCTGAATCTATCTCCTCCGCTCCTGCAGGCCCTCAGGCGCTTCAAAAAAGGGAATCGTATTGCAGCAGCGAAAAAAGTGCGTTTTCAAACACCAGTCACCACAAATATATCAATCCCAGGCATACAACCAGGGGCACAAGGTGTTGTAGGCCAAGGCAGCAGAAACGCACCACCAAACCGAAGACTGACCAGAGCAATGTCTCAGTCCCAGCAACAATTACCCAGTCTGTACCCATCAACCTAATCACTAATCTAAGTTCATATCCGCTCTCCTCGGCTGAAACAACTGTTTTCAATAAGGGCCTTTCCTTTGTTCCATCAGCTACAAACAATTTTGTGGACATCCACATTGACCTTTTCAAGTTCACACGCAAACTCAAACTCAAAAAATTCTTTGCAACTCAAGTTCGTAATTATAAACCTCCACCTCCCACTCCTATTCTGTCCCAGATCTCCATGCAAACACTCCTTACTACCCATGTCCTAATGACACTTGATGACGTAGCACCTCTTACACAAACCAGTATTTCAGAAGTACTAAAGGAACTAGATATTGTTCAGCAAAATGTTAGCATCAAGGAATTAACCAAGAAATCTAAGTTTTCTACCACTTTTCCTTCTGACAATGTTATTCATACTTTTTATCAGGCAGTTATCAAGGACATGCACTTATTGGAAGACTTTGTTTCAACACACAAACCCACTCATAAGCAGAATCTTAATAAAGATGAGTTTCAAGCAATGAAACATCTGTCTGCTAATCCTGATTTGATCATCAAAGAGGCCGACAAGGGTGGGAATGTTGTTGTCATGAATCGTGTTGATTGTATAACTATGGGCATGCAACGTTGGAACTCAGTTGGTTGTTATTCTATTCTTCCTAACAACCCCCTTAAGACAATTCATGCGACAGCTAATGATCTTATTTCCAAATGGCACAAAACAGGCCTTCTCACGGATGTAGAAAGGCAATTTCTCAACGTAGATGTCCCTATTTTGCCCACCATCTATTTCCTCCCAAAAATTCACAAACAATTCACAAACATACCAGAAGGGAGACCAATAGTCAGTGGTGGTGGTGGTGGTATATTGGAACCAATCTCTATCTATATAAATGAATTCTTGTTACCAGTGGTGCTCAACACTCCTACATACATTAGAGATACCATGCATACACTTGAAATTCTTGACAATCTGGATTTCCAAAACAATTGCTGGCTAGTTACAGTAGCTCTCAAAGCATTATACACTTCCATAGATCATCAGAAAGCATTAGAAAGTGTTGATTTTCTTTTCCGTGAATTTTCTGCATCCTTTTTCGATCATATCGCAATGGTGAAGGAGTTTTTGTTATTTACTTTACAGAACAATGTTTTTGTTTTCAACAATGTATATTTTAAGCAATTAATTGGGGTGGGTACGGGTGCCAGCTTTGCACCAGCACTGGCCAATGCATTCATGCATTCGTTTGAACAAAAATTTGTATTTGTCAATGCTGCCTACCTTCCCTATTTGAAATTGTGGAAAAGATATATAGATGATGTTCTACTAATTTGGTCTGGTAAACAAGAATTACTGCTAGTATTTGTGGCTTATCTTAATCACAATGATTGGGGTATACAATTTACGTCCACTATAAGTCAAACTCACATTGATTTCTTGGATCTTTCAATTGATCTCACCCCTAAAGGGTTGGTGACAAAAACTTTCCGTAAGTCTACTTCTGTTAATTCAATATTGCATGCGGACAGCTGTCACAAAAATCATGTCAAATTCAATATCCCTAAAGGAGAGTATATTCGCGCCAAGAGGAACTGCTCTGATCCTAAGGATTTTGACCATGAAAGCATCGCCATTAAATCACGGTTTCTTGAGAGAGGCTATCACCAGAGATGTCTCGACAAAGCGCTTGCCTCAGTACGACAGCTGAAGAGAGCAGATTTATTAGTCCCTAAAACCCGAGAGAAGTCATCCATGACTCAAAAAATAAATCAGGTTTATCACTAGATTCAACTCAGACAGTCACAAAATCCACTGAATTTTGGAGAAACATTGGCGCCTGCTACATCTTGATTCCGACATTGCCAACTGGCTTGATCCCTTTGCAAGCATCATATTTAGCAAAGGCAAATCACTTAAAAACAAGCTCTGCCCTTCATTTATGAGCTCACCCACTCCCAAAACTACGTGGTTGGACTCTGCCCCTGCTGCGGGTTTCCACAAATGTGGATTCTGCAGCATGTGCAAGTATACCTTGGAAACTTCACAGGTCTCCTTTGGGGCTAGAGGAGACCACATCATTCATTCATTTCTGAACTGCAATTCCAAATTTGTTGTCTATTGTATAATCTGTATTTGTGGATTGAAATATATTGGTAGCACCATCCAACCCTTAAAGATTTGTATCAGAGAACATCTCGCCACAATTGTCAGTCAGGAATCCAAGTATCCACTAGCCAATCATTGGCAAAAATTGCACCAATTAGATAGTAAGGATGACATCCGATTTGTGGGTCTATGTAAAGTGTCATTGTCGCCCAGAGGGGGCAATTTAACGCTGAAGTTACGTCAATTGGAAGCGAGACTTATCTACAAATATCGCACTGTGTTTAATGGGTTAAACTCTGATCATGAATTTGCAACCTTCTTGTGAACATTAATTTGTCTATTGTTCATGCTTTTATTTAGGTTTCATAATTCCCATTTTTCTGTGGACATGTGTGTACCTAATTCATTTCCTGTTCTTCTTACAGGCTTTGTGACATAGTGACACAGGTTTTCTTATATATGTTTATTTTGTTGTTTATATGTAATCATGAGTGTGTTAATTCGTTTCTCCACAACTGATTGTATCAGGTTCTCCTATTGTTTATGACTCACCAGCAGCGCACTCACAGACAGCAATTGTAAATATATTACTCAAATTCAGGGTTCTTACTACCGCTTGCAATCGGCTAGCGACTGCACCTAATTGCATTCAGTTCACTCGTGGGAATGATTCACACAATAGCACCAGGCGCACGCGGCTTAGCGCGATATGGCTCCCTTTCAATTTCATTTTTGTAACATGGTTTTTTTAAAAAAATAAAAATTCCACCGGATGTACTTATTTTTTCTAATTGGAAATCCAGTATGTTTTAATTGCCTCCTTGACACGCAATCAATCTGTTTATGAAGTTGGGGTTAGTTTTCCTAGTATTGTTTCCATTGAATTCAGCAAGTCCAATATGGCAGATTTATTTTCAATGCAACATGGCCATGTTTGAATCCCTCAGCCTTTCCCTGCTTAGCTGCAGCTTTCTATTTTAGTCCTGTTTCTATCTTCGCAGCCCGGGCTGCTTCCTTTCACATCACTTTGGCTTTTCCTGCTGTGCTGGTAAAACGGTTTTTCATGGCCCCACTGACACTTGCAATTAGTGCACTTGCATGTCTCAATTCAGCAATACTTGATTCTCTCTAGTACCATTCAATTACTCTCTGGATTTAGATGGCATAATGCTTGGTGTGTTTGCTTCCTAATCACATGGTGATTACATAACTTAGTTGCTATGTTACATTTGCTTTTGCAATTCCTGACGCTTAGAAATGTTGTGTTTCCTACAGAAATTACCGCAATTGCGAAGCTGTGAGGTACAATTTTCCTTTTTAAATTGCTTTTTAGTCTACATCACATCTTTTCACTCAATTTGGTTACATCCTTTCATAATCTCTCTTTTCTTTACGATTTCAGAGAGTTTTCTGGCACTGTCCTTCATTCAATTTATCTTAGGTCCCATCTCCCATTTATAGGTACTGTTGTAATTGGCACCTTTTTGGAAATAATTCTGGTATATATCTCTGCTTGTAATTTAACTTAAATAAGAAGTACCCATTATTGGGCTTTTTGGTCAACCTTTCCTCTTTGGATGCGCTGTTACAATGACTCCCGTGGATTCATGTTAATTTTTTGTACCTTTTTGTTTGCCTTGTTTCCTGTGTATTTCTTGCATCCCGGCACCATGGATTCTCCATTCATTTCAACATCATCCAATATGTGGTACTGTGTCTTTTTTTATTACCTACCATTGATGCTGTGGTTCCCTTATTTTTATCATGACCTTTGATATAAAGTGACCCTTCAATCCTTCTTTTCATTTATGTTGTGACCCCCTTTTTTTAAATTTTAATATGCCATATGACAAAATTATCTACCTATACATTTTGTTTGCCTCTGTGTTTTATGCCTCTTGCCTTGTTTTTGAATTTACACAATGCATGGTTTTTATACCAACATTATTTGTTTATTGGTGCATAATTGTCTATGATTTTGTTGTGTATTATGTTTAGCATCGGATGAAGAGCCGGTTTAGACTCAAAACACGTGTCAGGCTACTTTGCAAATAAATCCATTGGATTTATAACCACATCTCTCTTCAATTACTTGCAACACATGCCTATATTGCACTCTTGGGCGCAGTGCGACTGAGAATTGCCCGTGCTCTATTCATTACAGCATTTATACTGATCAATAATAGAGCTTTCCAGAACGCTAGGTAAAATAGTAATATTATAGGTCAATGGCACTTAGCACTACGCATGCAATAATAGCTCGTTAATAATTATGTGTACAAACAGGAGCGTATGCTTTTACTAAAACAATATGTCCTAGTAATCAGCAAAAACAGCAAACGTACAAACTTTGCCAATTCACTAATAATGTCATGTGAAAAGTCACGTGACTTTTCTGTACGTGTGCAATCTTTGCCAATCAGTGGAAACAACTGCGCATTTATGTGATGACATCTCGGTACATTAAAATCAGGTGAGCGTTGACAGTAACTGTTATAGGAAGCAAAACTGCAGGCATTTTTAGTAATGTCCCACTTAAAATGAAACGACAGGGCACTGAGAATGTCTCACACTTTATTCTTTGCAGCATTCTACTTATCGAGTGACAATAAAGCAGTCCCTAATCAATCAGTATCTCTGTTGAGGGCAACACGTACGTGCGAATTGAGGAAGTACCGTTAGCATTTTTCTCTTTAAACCGAGTACATGACTCGTCTTGAGACCATTTTTCAATTACTTGCAGCCTTAAATTTGGTCACAAAAGAACATCTGTGCTTCTGAGCAGCTATTGCTTTATTACGACGCTGCGAACAAGTGGCTTCAACCATAAACAAATGGTATCACGCAAACGCATTGGCCCTCATTAGGACCCTTGCGTTAAGGGGTTAACGGCGCTGTAAAAGGCTGCGGCGCCGTTAACCCCTTAACGCCTTACTACGAGGTCCCTTTGCGGCTCCCGACCTTAACGGCTGGTCTGGACCAGCCGTTAAAGTAGGGACCCGCAAAGGGACCTTGATGGCAATTACCGTACCGCAATTTGCAGTACCGTAATTGCCGCCTTCCCCATTCCCATTGAGCCCTATGGGGCAAAAATGGGAATGGGGAAGGGCCATGGAGAAAGGGGGAATTACCGCCCCCCCAACCTTGGAATGAGGTGGTAATTCCCCGTTTCTCCATGGTGGACTCCGGCATGGACCATGCTGCTAATAGCACCATGGTTTAGCGCCGAAGTCCGAATGAGGGCCATTGAATAGGTAAGCAGGCAAAGTATTCTCATACCATGTTAGAATCTCTTTAGCTATGAATAGATACAATCAACATGCAGCACCAGATAGTTTTATTTAATCAGCTGGCACTTAATGCCAAAAGATCTAGTGCTTTCTTGATAAATAATGAGGATAATGCACATTTTCCTGTTTTGTCTTTGGAGAGGATCAGGGAATGATGAGTTTAGATAGAAGCAAGAGTTACAATTTATCAATCGTGTTGATCAAATCCCAATGCATTGATTGCTTTGAACAGCCCAAACTGATAAGGGCTCGTGATGAGGCAATAGTACCGGGGTGGATTCTCCTTGCACACTCCACTAATAGTACCTAATTATTTGTCGAGTAAACTAGCAATCACCTTTGGATATTTTTAATGCATTACGTAAATTCAAATGTATCTGCAGAGCCTACCAAACATTTTACATTCCATATGCATTATGAGAATATAAAATGTTCATGTGTACTGATTCACAGCCTATTTGAAGACCTTGCTAACGCACTAAACTGCTGTCTTCTCCTGTTTTATCTCCCTCTTATCCTCCAATAGAGTCCAATTTGACAAAATCAAGTTAGTTGTATCAATTAACTGTCTGATGAACAGATGTGCAATTTTGTCTAAGTGACAACATGTTCAGCTGATTCATTTATTTGAAGAGTGCAATTGCTAAAGTATGCCATGAAGAGGACCCTATTGGTTGAAACACGTGTTGGCTCACTTGTATCGATACATTTGTATTTGAGCTTTGAAATTGACCAAAGAATTCATACATTTCTGGAGCATTTTTTGGAACATTTATGTTAGCCAATTTGTTATTTTTGAATCTTCCACCTTTGTTAGAGTTTTTGAAAATATGGTGTTGAGAATGAATTGAGTATATGGGCTCACGTGTATTGACACATTTGTATTTGAATTAATTGAGAATTCATAGTACCTGATTTATTTGTGAATCAATATTTTTTTTTGGCCAATAAATCTTTTCACTGCTTCTTGATAAATCACACTCTGAGAATACTTTATGCATCATTCTTTAGAGGAGTGCATCGCGGAAGAGGGGGAATACCTTAATAATTTTGTTACTGGTGGGTTGGGGTTACCCATCCTTCCCTCCTGCACCGCAGCTACACCCATCTTTCTCTAATAACATTTCTTGCATTATATAGCGATCATAATACAGTGAAGTCCTTAGCGCATTATTGACTAGTAACCCCACTCCAGTGTCAGTTTCAGCCAGGAGTTCAGCAGGGGAGAGGAAGAGAGAAAGCAGAAGCAAAGAGGAAGGTCTTGAGGTGCTTCTGGAGATGGTTCTCCTCAAGTTTCTGAGAGGCAGGGAGGCTGTTCCAGAGGGAGGCCCCAGCTGAAGAAAGGGATCTACTACCAACTCGTTGCTTGGAGAAGCGACTGACACTGAGGGAGTTGGAGGTGGAGGAGCAAAGAGAACGCGAAGGAAGATATTTTACGAAGAGAGAGTTGAAGGTATTGAGGCCACAGAAGACCTTGTGGACAATGCAGAGGGGTTTGAACTTATTCCTTCCCAGCCAGTGGGAGCCAGTGCAGAAATGTCAGTTCTGGAGTGATACGATCCCTGGGCTTGAGGCCAAGGACAAGTCTTGCAGTCCTGTTTTGGATGAGTTGCAGAGAGCGTAGAGACAGGCAGATTTAGAATGAGGCTGTTGCAGCAGTCCAGCCTAGAGAGAACCAGAGCTCTGGAGACGGTGAGCTTCTGGGGGAAGGAGAGGAAAAGAATAATACCTCTGAGGAGGTGCAGTTGGTAGTATGACTTCTTAGAGACGTCAGAGATGTGAGGAGAGACAGAGAGTGTGGAGTTGAAGATGACCCTGATGATTTTAGCCTCACAGGTGGGAGCAGGAAGAGGGCCAAGAGAGGCCGGCCAGAGAGTCTCAGGAAAGTAGGGAGCAGGTGTGCTGATGAGGAGAATCTCAGTGTTACTGGCACTAAGGCAGAGATCATTGGCGGCACACCACTCCTGGATAGCAGACAGTTGGTCAGAAATGAGAGAAGGAGAAGACGAGGCAGAAGGGAGCCTGAAAATGAGCTGAGTGTCATCCGCATAGCACTGAAAGTTGGGACATAGTGCAGAAATGCGGTGGGCAAGAAGTGCCAGGTATTGGTTGAACAGCCAGGGAGACATGGAGAGAGGTTAGACCCCTGGGGAACACCACAGGTAGAGACGGAGCGAGAGAGAGAGAGATAGGAAGGAGGGGAAGGACCCAATTTGGACCTGGGAGAGTCGATCAGAGAGGAAAGAGTTCAGCCAAGCCGGGGCCTGATCAGTGATGGCCATGTTATCACAGAGACTTTTGAGCAGGATGGCATGGTTGACTGTGTCAAAGGCAGAAGAGATCAAGTAAGATGAGGACACAGGGGGTATTGGAATCAAGGTTGGAGAGCAGGTCTTCACGGATGTTCAGGAGAGCAGTTTCTGTGCTTCTGGCAGCTCTGAAGTCAGACTGATAGTCATGGAGACAACCAACAGATTCAGTGTGAAGATTAAGCTGGGAGATGGCCAGCTTTTCCAGTAGTTTTCCCAGGAAAGAAGTGATGGAGATTGGGCGATAGTTAGCCGGGCAGGAGGGGTCGGCTGGGGGTTTCTTAAGAAGAGGGTGCACAAGGGAGTGCTGAAGGGGGGGAAGACTCCAGTGGTGAAGGAGTGGGTGCAGAAGTCAGCCAGAGCAGGAGCCAGGGTGTCAATGTGGTCATTGATGGTTTTGAAGTAACAGGGGAGAACCTGTTTTGACAATAGATTGTCTAGAAACCTTGTCTGGGGAGAACAGAGAAAAGGCAGAGAAGGAGGGAAGAGAGGTGGCCAAAGAGGGGCCAGAGGAAGAGCAAGGAGTTGAGGGAGGAGGGGGAGAGGAAGAGAGAGGGGACAGAATGTCCTGAGTTTTATAGATGAAATGAGAAGCCTGGGATGGGACAGGAAAGAGAAACTACAGCATCCAACAACTTGGCCGAACTCTTTAAAATCTGCAAGAAGCTGGCCAATCCTGCTGCAGAGACACGGGCTTGGATGTGGGCTCTCTTCGTGGTGCGGACAAAGAGCCGGTATTGCCTATTGAGCAGGTGGCAGTCCAGTTTGTCAGAGGATGTACCGGAAGCACGCCATTTCCTCTCAGCCACCCTGTACTTGCGTTTAAGGGTGATGAGGTCTGAGTTGTACCAGGTGTTGCACTTGGCTTTGGGCTTCAAGCGGATCCTCATGACAGGGGCAAGAACATCAAGAGTATCAGATATAGCAGAGTGGAGCATGGAAAGGGCTGTGTCAGGGCGTAGCTCAGCTGAAAGGGGATGGGGGTGGTAAGAAAGTGGCAGCGAAAGCCTCAACTGACACACGCTTCATGGGTCGGATAACCGAGAAGGTAGGTGGCAGTGCTGGAGTTGGCTTGGCCTGAGGGGTAGAGAGGGTGAGATGGGAGGAAAGAAGAAAGTGATCACTCCAGGAGAGAGGAGAGGAGTGGTGAGAGGGCTAGAAAGGGGAAGGTCTGAAGAGATCAGAGCATTGTTAAGCGGCTTCACTTCAACACTACAGCTAAGTCAATGCCTAGTCTGGGATGCTGAGGGAAACCCTTATTGATATATTTTTAGGTCCAGTTCATGTACTCTGGATGACAACCCTTATATAACACCCCTCTCTTAGAATCCCTGTGACCCCACTGAGCCAGGAATTATGTCTGTTTTGCAAATTTAAAAGGTTTATTTGAGAAATATAACAATATATATCTATCACACTTTTATAATAAATTAATATTGGATATCACACTTAAAATATGACAGTGATCAACAATGGATAACGTTCTACTGGTAAACTGATTTGGGTTACTTAGATGATGAGGTAGCTGAAATGCTTTATGGTTTCAATGAAATGCAAGGTGGAGTAAATGCAGTACAGAAAATAAACTGATATGGTTTCACAAGAGATAATATGTTCACTTTTCCCCTGGTGGCAATTCACCCCCCCCCCCTCCCTATATGCAATGCAAGGAGATGGAAGTAACACACACAGTCTTCAGGAATACAATCAAATACAATACTGAATTCAGTTCCCCCCCCAGCAAGCTTAGAGGAAACAGGTAGAAGTTTGAAACACAGGCCCAAAATGCTTTTAAATGTGATGGCAATGGATGGGAAAATGTGCTAACTGATTTTAACTCCCTCTAGAGATTCAGGGTGAGTGAGAGATGCTTGTTGGTATTAGTTCAGGCTCACTTTAGCAATGCTCTAAATGTTATTACCAGGTTGCAAACGGATTTTAACAAAGGAAAGAATGGAGCGGCTATTTTGACAAGTAGAGAAATTGAGCCAAATCGCAAATCGGTAAATTTCGCGAGTGCGTAAATCGCGATTGCGGAAAAAGTATAGGGAGTAGGAAGTCGGTTCTAGGTTCGTTGGAAAGCCTAGAATCACAACTAAACGGTTCCAGAGATACGGACGATTTAATAAAGGTAGATTTTCGGATTTAAAGTAAAACTCAAAATGACAGGTGACAGCTTGCAGCTGCAGAATTGACAGGTGACAGTTGTGCAGCTTTAAAAATGACAGATGACACGATTTCTAGGAGGCAGTTCTACTTAGGTTAAAATAGCTTGAATTAGATTATTTTAACTAAGAGATTGGTTCTGCACAGTTCTGCTAGGTACTCACAATATAAATTTGAACTAGGCCTCGTCACGGATCTGGTCAACACGTCCGGCGGCGGTTCTGTCTGCTTGGCGGGTCAATCAGGCACCGGTTCTGCTCACAGCGATCTGGGTCAGCTCTGCTCTGCTGGTCTAGCCTCTGTGGATACAGCGGCCTCTGGTTCTGGATACTGCTCTGCTTTCCGGTCCGGATCAAGTGGATTCTGGATGTAACACTGCTTTCTGGGTACTGGCTAAAGTTCTTGGCAAAAGAATTCAGCCAGCTCGCCCGGCTGTGGAATAGTTTGCAAATGATTTTAAGGATGCTGAGGCCTGCTGAGAAGAGTTCTCAGTTTGTGGGTTTAGGCCTTTGCTTTAAGTTCTGAAGTAAATTTCTGGTCTCTGAAGATTGATGGATGTGAAGTCTGGAGTCTCCCGGCAGAGCGTCCTGCAGAAAATGGAATTGAATGCCCCTACCTGTCCCAGCAGTCTCTTTTTATGTGTTTTGGAAATGGGGGTGTGTGTGGCATAACTGAGCCTGTCCCTCTCTACTTGTCATTGGCCCAATTCTCCCCTCTCCCATGATTGGGGGAAGGAAATGGATTGTCATCATGATGAGGTCTGTTTATGGGTCAGAGGATCCTCCCCTGGTCAATTTGCCTACAAATCTATATTTGATTCAAATACATATTTCCCAGATACACAATTTGTTGAAATTACATGTACACATTATATATTCCTTATGGTCCATGCTTGTCCGCCTCTGATCTTCCTGGGGGCTTGCATTAAAAAATGACAACATTTTGCGCTTTTTGACTGGTTTACCAATATCGGACATTTACCAAAAATTACACACATGTGCGCAAGGATTATGGACATTAATTGATGAAGTGTCAGATTTTTAACACGCAGACATTTGGAGTGAGACCCTATTTTCCGCTAGCAACCCCCCCAGAATACACCACAGGGTCCTAACGCCTCTTAAAACGTGCACAGAAAAATCACAAGAATAATGATATTACTTATATAATTTTGACCAGTCCGCACTATGAGTTATCTATCTTTTTAACTTATGCCCTGGTCAAAAAGGGGTGTGGCTTCCCACATCACATGGTGGAAGAACTGGTTTATCCACTTCCCCCAAGCTCAGCTGGCTCTCACAGGCACTTCTCCTCCCACTTCTCCCAAGAGGAAGCCACTTTACGGCCCCCCCCAATATAACATTTGCCTGAGTCCATTGTTCAGTTTCCTGCAGTTGCCCCTCCCCTAATCTAATCAGAGAGGTGTCAACTCCTTTTGGTAGGGAAGCAGGATGCAGCTAGGCCTGGGAAGAGTGGCTGAGCAGGTTTCTCCTGTCAGGGGTAGTTGTCAGGCAGAATTCAGCTAAATGTCACTTTAGTTTCCAGTTTAAATCAAACTTACAATATTTACATATACATTAAATAATTACTTCCTTCAAGTTATTTAAGAATATAGTTTTACATTGTATCCACCTCTTAGCAAGTCTTTCCTTGTTCTGGGTTGGGTTCCTCTGTTCAGTTTTACACAAAAGTCTGGTGGTTTTAAAACGCTGGCTTTCTGATTGTGGTGAGTACCGGTATTGCAACCATTTTTGGGATTAAGAAAATGAATTCCCCACAGTTCTGAGTTGCTTTTTGGCAATCAGCATTGCCATTCCCAATGGTTTCAGGCTACTGCGTGTGTAGCCCAATGGTGGTTTTAGGCAGTGCCCTCCTGTGCTCACAACATAGGCAAAAATGGGTGGCAGCCTATTCTTCATGTTTTCCCTGTGCACTCTCTGGGGAGTTCTGGCCATCATGATGTTTTCCATGCCAGTACTGCACAGTTTTATGGTAGGGCTTGGATGCATGGGTAAAAACATCCCACAAGCATCCAGAGTGTGCCCTGCAGAGTGGGCCAGAGGGGAGGATAGATAGTGAGAGAAAGTTGCAGAGGTCGCAAAAGAGTCCAGCGGTAGGACAGGAAGCATCAAGATGGATGTTGAAATCTCCAAGAAGGAGGAGTTGAGTGGTTGAGACCAGGAGGGAGGAGGAGAGGTCCGCCCACTCAGAGAGGAAGGAGGAGATCTGACCAGGTGGGCGATAGATGGTAGCCACAGTAAGGGAATGGCCAGGAGAGAGAGAGAGCCTGCAGACAAGGCATTCGAAAGAGGAGTAGGCATGTGAAGGAATGACAGAGGCAGGAATCCACTCTGGGAAAATCAGGCTACACCTACTCCGGAATGGTTGGATCTGGGTGTGGAGAGGATCTTGTAGCCATCAGGGAGGAGAGTGTCAAAGCTTGTGACAGAGCTGGCTGTGAACCATGTTTCGGTGAGACCAAGGACATAGAGGTCGAGTTCTTCCAGGAGGCGGCATATGTCAGAGGAGTGTTTGACAGCTGAGCGAGAGTTGGGAGTGGCAATATGGAGAAGGTTGCCATCCTTGAAAGACTTCCGGGGAGGGGTACAAATCAGAGGTACGCCCTGCAGAGGTTTAGAAGGAGCCCGAGGGGGGCAGAAGAGGAAGGAGGAGAGGGCAAGTTAGCCAAGGAGGGGACAGTGGGGGGAGGCAAGGAAGCTGTGGAGGGAAGAGAGGGGACAGCAGGAGAAGAAAGGAAATTGGTGAGGTGCGGGAAGCTAGCAACACAACGAGAGGTTGAGGGAGTGGGAGACCCACTTTTAACCGACCCTCATTAAGGTACAGCACCTTTAGAACAATACATTAGGGTTAGATGGGCACCAGTTTCAATTAATACCAGGTAAATACCACAGAGAAACCAATGTGCCACGAAGAGCAACTGCCTCTATTACATTAAATTATAAGGCAGGGCAATAATCTCAAAAAAATATACAATTTTATTAAGGTACAGAATAGAACTGTATAATAGTCAACAATTGTAATAAATTTATAAAACAATGATTGAGGTAGATTAGTAATAAACAGGAGGAGTATGACGAGATCACACTATAAAGTCTGCCTCCTGCGGTTTCTGCTCACAACAATAAATCAGTGCAATGATATAAACAGACAGTAGTTTAGTTGGTGTACTGGGCTCACAATTAAACCGCCCTCTAATGTCCGTGTTGTCAGTAAAGTGTCATATGCTTGTGCAAATACACAATTTAAACTACATTCAACACTCCAATCACTCTCACCATTACCAATTCATACACATACCCTCAACACAACTCATCCAACATGTTTCTTTCCAAAACCAAAGTGCTAAATAGTGCAGGGAAGTTCGTCAGGGACTGTCCAGGGTAATTTTAAAAATTCACTGTAAGGAGCAGTTTACACACAATACTATATTTTGTGCGGCGAAAGCCCATCTAGTGGCCAATCAACATTGAGACTTGCACTTAACAAGGTGCAAAAGACAAACACTTCAACCAAAGGGACTACAAATGTGAGGTTGAGGGCGCGTCCACGACGGGGCACTTGGTTACTCCACGTTTTACCTGAAAAACGAGGGAGAGAAGACGACGAGGATCAATGTCCATCTGTCTTGCAAGCCACTGTCTATGAATCAACAGTTCCCGGATTTCTAAATCATTCCGGATTGGGCTGAATTTAGTGCAACTTAATTGTTACTGGGGCAAGCCTGAGAGAACACGTGAATCGGGGAGAAAAACAGAGAAAATCAGGTGGAGTCTAAACGAGGGTGTGGCCTCCTGGATCAACAGTAGTTTCTTTCAGGGTATAGTTGCTTGTAGCTTGTTATATTCCTCCTTTGAAAATTCGATATTAGGTTATGGATGTAAACTCCATGACCACAAGGGAAATAACACTGAAGACATCGAGGCTGAGTGGTAAGGCTTACCGTAAGTCTTGCTATGCATGAAGCTTGCCTCGCGGGCATGGGTTGGCTGATTGGAGGGCAGAGCAAACAAGGCTTCTGTCTACCAGTGACGTAGAGGGGAAGGTGATGAACCAGTGACTCGAGAAAGGCATATAATCTGAAAAGGAGCACAGTGAAGGACTGATCAGAAAGTTGACTCCAAAGATTGGAGCTATTACGGGCACATTAATGGGCACATTATTGAAATGGGTATGTACACTGTCCTGGCCATGGGTATGTACACTGTCCTGGCCAGCCCTTGTACAGCGGTATAATACCATAGTTACCTTGGATGCTCAGAGAGAGCGGGGTCTCATGCGGACAAGTAGGTAACAGTTGTTTTCTGCAATTGTCCAGGGAAATGGAGGCGACCGTCAATATGCACATATTAGCATTTCTGTATGCTGGCGAGCAGTCAGTACTGGTATTATGGTCGCTGATCTCGTAAGTCGAGAAGTATGGGAGCATCGCGCAAATGGTGGTGTGCTGTGGAAGAGTGAAAGGAAAGCATGTCAGGGCAACATTGAGGAAAGGATACATGATTCAATACCTACTGGATATGTCCTCGCCTTGCGTGGAACGCTAGAGAGGCGTAAATTACCCGGGAACCATAACCCAGTTTACCCCGTACAGCGGCTGTGATCCTCACGTGCAGCACCGTCTGAAGCGATCACCTTGTGAAGTGTTTGGTCATGTGATAATGTGGCTTCCTTAAATGCGGAAGTGCGTGCCTCTAGCGTGGTTCGCGATAGGCCATTGTTCTCAAGCCACGTTTACGTCGGCAAGCTCAGTATCCTAGAGTCCTCCTACATATTACAAAGGTAAGGATCGTCCCTGCATCGAGGAGGCAGACACGTGTGGTAAGTGCTGGCCCGTGCTATCACGTTGTCGGGAGGTCAATGTTGCGGGGCCCAAGCCTATGTACAACTGTCAGGCCGACGGTGGCATGTGTCACAGAAGTACCAATTAAGCTCTGGTGCCCACAAAGAATAGACGTGCCTGTGTTCAGGCTAGCAGTGGGAAATAATGCTTAAAATGTAGAACAGCGCAGCATTGATCATGCATCCGTTGTGGTCCCGGGGAATCATAGGTGTGCTCAACTCATTAGGCCATACAGTTAGCTGAAGGATAGTCAATGCTGCTCTGGCATTATATGTTAAGCCAATCAATGTTTTCGTTTAAGCCTAAAATGGCGCTTTTGGTCAGGAAGATTATTTGTTGTTCTTTCCGCAAGAGTAGACATTTGTCTCTGTTGGTGTCTGCACTAGGCAGTAGTTTGTAGAGGACGGTCCATTTGATATCTTCAGGTGTGTGCATGTGTTCCACCCAATGGTCCACTAATGGGGCATTAGCAGTTCTATTCTTTAGGCAGCTTTTATCTTCCCCAATTCTTAATTTCACCTTTCTGTCGGTTTTACCAATATAGAGTTTTTTACACGGACACCATATATCATTGATTACCATAGTGGAGTTGCAGTTTGTGTGTTTGTTCTGCTTCCACGGAGAACGCAAACCGAGGTCGATTTCTGTGCTTCTGCTGGTGGAGTGGCAATAGATGCAATGTCCACATGGGAAGTGACCTGTCACAGGAGGCAGATTCCATGTCGCTGTTATTTTCTTCTGACTTTGGTTTTTTAAGGGTGATGTCATTCCGGGTTATGAGGTCTTTGATATGTTTACTTCGTTTGAACGCCACTTTTCGTCTAGGTACTGGTGTCTCGCTTTTGTCTAGCACAGACCCATTTTTTTAAGATGATTTTTTTGATGCCATTCGACATGTTGCTGTATGTGTTGACAAACACCAATTTTGCATCTTGTTCCTTTAGAGAGCTGTGTTCCTTATATTCCAGGAGGGATTCTCGGTGGTTGTTTTTGGCTCTTTTCAGTGCTTGGTTTGTTACTTGTTTTGGGTAGCCTCTTAGTTCTAAGTTTTCTTGCATTTTCTTGGTTATCCCCAGGAAGTCATCTTTATTGGAGCTATTGCATTTGAGCCTTAAAAATTGGCTCAAATGGAGGTTGTCCCGTACGTGTTTTGGGTGAAAGCTCTCGTAGTGCAACATGGAGTTTCTGTCTGTGGGTTTGTTGTAGGGTTTCACAAATAGGCTATTTGATGACTTGTCTGCCGTAATCGTGATGTCTAGAAAGTTCAAGTTCTCCCTGCTCGAGTTTGAAGTAAATTCCAAGAACCTATTTTGGGTATTAATCCAGGCAAGGAATTCCAATAATTCTGTTGTGGAGCCATGCCAGATGATGAAAATATCATCTATATACCTCCTCCATTTTTTGATGTTCTTGAAGAAAGGATTTTCGGTGTTCATAATTTGGGTTTGCTCAAAGAGTTCCATATAGAGGTTTGCGATACACGGTGCCAGTGTTGCACCCATCGCGGTACCTTGGATCTGCTGGTAAAAGTCTCCATCAAAATCGAAATAGCTTTCTTGTAAACTCATTTCGGTACACCAAAGAATAAATGAAATTGGTGTTTTGCCTACCTTGTGGTCTATGAGAAGTTTTTCTTCCAGCATTTCAATTGACTCTCTCTGGGGAATACTGGTGTATAGTGCCACCACATCAAGACCTACAAGGATTTCTATGTTGGGGTCAAATGAGGCACCTTCTACTTCTTTAATCATCTGTGTTGTATCTTGGACAAAAGATGCCGTTTTGCGGACCATCAGTTGAAGGAATGCGTCAGCAAATCTTGAAAGTGGTTCCAACACTGACTCTACTCCTGACACAATTGGTCTGCCAGGTGGATTTGACAGGGATTTATGTATTTTTGGTTGGTAGGTGCGGGAAGCATCTTTCAAAGAGGAGAAGGTTGGCCTGAAGGCCTTGGACCAAGACGGTACCATTCAAGTAAACATTAATGATGACCTTAGAGGAGTGGAAGGGGGCCAAGAGGGCCTCCCACCGGGTGCCACCATTAATGGGAGAAGAAGAGAAAGGAGAAAGTACAGAGACCATGTGAAGAGTCCATAGGTCTGGCGAGGGAACAACAAAAAGGATGTCAGTGAGGGTTTGCCTGGAGGAAGCACTGGTATAGGTGTCAGCGAAAGGGAGCCTTGGTCGGAGACCACTATGGCCTTTTTAAACTTCTTCCTACCAGATTTAGTGAGGAGAGCAGGATAGTCAATAGAGAAGCAGTTAGAAAAGATAGGAGAAACAGAGAGCACCATAGAGTAGGTGAGGAGAGAAGAAGAAAGGGGGTGGGGCAGTGGGTATAGAATACCTTCTGGAACAGTTTACCCAAGAGAAGGTATTTACACCTTAGGAGAAATCCAAAGGACTTCTCTGTGACACTACACTGAAGGTGCTGCGTGTCACAATACAAAGGTGATGGCTATGGAGTTTGTCAGGCTCCAAAATCACAGAAACATATAATCCAAATCAGATCAAAACACATGAGAGAGTGAGAAAAAGGTCTCACTCCAGGACAAATATTAAAGTCATAAAGACCAGCAAAAAAGCTGGGGGTCTCTAAGGTTGAAGGAATTAGCACAGAAATGATAATTCTCCCTAAAACTCATCCCCTCAGACTAAGGGACAGGAGAATTTTATCCATTCCTGGATGAATATCCTAATCCAGTCGGTCATACTTTCTGGAGAGACCATCAGCATTTTGGTGAGTACACCCTGACCGGTTTTATATGGTAAAATCAAACTCTTGGAGACTGATTGAACACCTTAACAATTTAGCATACTCTTACATCCCATCCCCTTTCCTCCATACTCTATGGGGCGTCCCTTCCAAGGAACGGGAGACGGAACCTTTTTCACCAGAAAAAACCTTCTTCCCCTTTAAATTTAGAGACGCGCGGGGTGCGGCCCAGGGAGCATACGCTGCCCTGACTCGACCCTCAGGCGCCACACCTCAGTCCCCTTTTCCGTGTCGACGGGAATGTGCCAAATTTACCAGTGCTCCTGGGTTTGGCTTCGGCCATGTAATTCCATGCACGGATACTTCTTCTCATTGTCTTTTTGTCTTATCTATCATTCAGGTACTCGGTCCTAAGCCATCACGCTCCTTCCCGGCGCATGTCGACTTCTACAGGGTTCAGCAGGTGTCCATCCTGCAACAAGCTCTTCCCAACTTCAGACCCCCATGCCCTCTGCCTACTTGCCTTGGCCCAGACCACGGTTGGCAATCATGTTCGGCATGTGACTAGCTGCCCTCGAAGGCGCTGAAGAACAGACAAGCCAGGTGGAGGGAGCTCTTCCAGAAGTCGCCTCCAGAGGACCTCAAGAACTTTGTGAAGCATCAAACCAAGCCCAACGTAGGGCCGATATTTTCCAGCACACCCCGCAAGGGAGACTCCTTCCCAGGGACTCTCCCGTGTGGGAGGGACCGGCCAGGTCCTTCTACCGGCACGTGCACCGAGGCTGCTTCAGCTACCGGCTTTCTGGTCGAAGGGATCCTCGGATCCTCCCGGGCACAGTGTTGAGGGACCAGAGGGTTCTTTTACCGGGTCTACACCTGAGAGGCTCCGCCCTTTTACTGGCACCATGGCCGAGGGATACGTCCTATTATCGGCAATATGTCAGAGGGGCTATGCCCTATTACTGGCAACACGTCCGAGGGGGTGCCTAAACGCAGCTCTACCGACCCCCTGGTCGGGGGTGTCACACCTACCGGGTAGGCCTCGTGATCCACACGCAAGAGTCTTGGACGAGGCCCGGCCCAGCGGGCTGAGCACCACGTTGCAGGCACGTGGCAGGCAGCTTGACAAAATGGCTGTCGTGCCAGAAAGAGGCACCCGTCAGACGACATTCCAGGAATTCGGATAAGAACGAGTGTCAAGGTGGGACTGGCCTCAACCAGGTACGTGGCCTACAGTCTACCCCTCAGTTATGCAGGGCAGCTTTCTGTGGCATTCATATGGACAGGGGATGCAGCAGCTCCCCGCTACCCTGTCGTCACCCCCTGCCACTGCTTTGGCCAGTGAGGAGGTGCTCTTCGAGACGTTCCTTGGCCTCATGAAGTCACCTCAGATGGGGCTATCATCAAGGGCGCCATCAGGGAAGTCATTCTCGCCATGCTAGTGGCACCACAAACACCTCCATCGGGCCCCCAGTCCCTTGTGCAGCCACCTCCTCTGGCTCCAGAGCCAGTTCCACAACCTCCGCCGCCTCTGCAGCCTCTGGCTGCAGTCTCTGTACCCCAGCCTCCGGCGCCAACTACTCCACCTCCACAAGATCCTCCAGATATGCAGGATACTGATGAGGAGGACGATACGAACACACCATCCTCAGCCAGGGCCTTCCACAAACGTCTTGCTGGTTTGGCGGAGTACCTGGGCCTTCCCCAACCCAAGGTCAAGCAGCCAGCAGAGGGGTTCTGGCTGAAGTCCTCACGCGACGCCCCTCTGCCAAATCGGGGATTCCTATGCAGACCAATGTAGTCTCCCTGTCCAAGAATGGCTGGCTCAAACCCCACTCGGCCCAGCCGGTCAATCGACGCCTGGACGCCAAGTACAGGCAGGTGGAGGGGCATACACTCTTGATTTCGGCCCATCCTCAGCCACACTCTTCGGTGATTGCTGCGGCATCACTATACTGCAGCAAGCCCCAGTCGTCCTCGGCCTCTTCCTCTGCGGCGCTGCTAGGCAAGGAGGAGAAGATCTTGGAGGCATATGGCAAGAAACTCTATTCCAACGCCTCTTTACATCTACATCAAGGCAACGCCGATGCCATGCTGGCTGCCGCCAACCAGAGATTATGGCGGGAAATTGCAGACTTCCTCCCGGAACTCCCTTCCCAGAGCCAATCACGCTTTAAGGCGGGGCTAGTTGAGGCCAAGCTGGTGCTGCATGACCTCATGGAATCCACAGTGACTCATATCGATACCTCAGGCCATGCCATCTGTATTGCCACAGACATGAGAAGGACGGCCTGGCTCCGGGCAACAAAATTCAACCCGGATGTCCAGTAGCGCATTCTAGATCTACCGTTCGAGGGGGTGGGAGGGACCTCTTCCACTCCTCTACGGACGAGGAGCTGTACAAAAAGAAAAACAGCTCACAAACGGCAAAGTCTTTATCCATTCTTACAAAGACCACTCCCAAACCGTATACAGAATCTCAGCAGCGCTCGGAAAGGGGTCGTACATATGGAGGATTCGGCGGCTTCCAGGAATGCAGATCCAGGCAGCCAGGTCATTCGCCGTCTCAGAACTGGCACAAACAACAAAAGGGGGGGAATAAGGGCTTTCACCAGTCCCCCCCCTCAGCGTCAGCCTTCGAGGGAAAGAAAGCATGACACGCCCCTTCGGATCCACATGTCTCCGGTGGGTGGCAGGCTTGCTCTCCATGCACATTTCTGGTGCCAGAATTTCGCGGACCCCTGGATACTCTTTGTAGTTTCCACGGGGTACCGCCTTCCTATCCCAGCCTCTTCTACCTCCTCCCCTCCCACAGGTTGGGACAGCAACTTTTTTGGCAGAGATCCTGTTGCTCGTAGAGAGCCAGGCAGTGGAGGAAGTCCCAGCCTCCCAGCGAGGCTTTGGCTTTTATTACAGGATTTTCACCAATCAGAAGAAGAACCAGGCAGGCCTGAGAGTTGTGCTGGACCTTTCCACCCTCAACCTCTCCCTACCCCTGCAAAAATCCAAGATGGTTACACCAGCTTTTATAGCAGAGACATTGGACCAAGGAGACAGGATGTGCTCCCTGGACCTGAAGGACGCATGCCTGCACGTCCCGATTTGGCAGCCCCATCGTTCTTTCCTATGGTTCAGGATCATGGGCTTCCATTTTCAATACAAGGTCCTTCCTTTTGGCCTCAACTCGGCCCCCAGGGTCTTTACCAGACTCATGAATGCCGTGGCGGCCCTCCTCCGAGAGCAGGGCCTCCACATCTACCCATACCTCGATGACTGGCTCGTTAGGGGTACATCTCCGGAAGCGGTTCACCACTCATCCCATGCCCTTATGAACACACTGTACGATCTGGGCTTCTCGCTCAATCTCAAGACGTCACAGCTGCAGCCTACGCAGACTCTGACATTCCTGGGCCTCATCTGGGACACATTCTCCGAGAAGGTATTTCCGTCACATTCAAGGGTGAAGCTATGGTCCCATAGTTCTCAATAATGTTCCAGTAGTACCCAGTGCGAACTAGAAAGGCTCTCACTTGGGTTTGAGTAGTAGGGGTGGCCCAGTCTTGCACAGCTTGTAGTTTGCTAGGCAATGCCTTTATTTCACCTCACCTTTTCCTACCTCATGTCCAAGGTACAACACTTTACATTTACTAGCTTTTATGGTTGGATGGGCCTGTTAAAGAGCCTGCAAAACATATCAAAGGTGGTAAAGATGGGATTCCAAAATGGCCGCCGGCACTAGGTAGACGTGCCGACGGTGCTCTCCGGACCCACTAGACGAAAGTGCCCACCACCCCGTCTGCGGACCGATCAGTGGCTCTACGAGCCCCCCAAGACAACAGCGGCGACGAAGGGAAGCCGGGCGAGCCAGCCAGGGGAGTGGAGAGCTGGCAGTCCCTGACCCTGTCCTGCTGAGGTGAAATCGGGAGGTGCGGCCCCGAGAGTTGTCCGCCCCCGCCAGAGTGCCCGGGCTGGAGACACGCAAGGAGGCTTCTGCGGTCGTGGCCTTGGTGGGGAGAGGAGGCCAGCAGAGGCGTACGAAAGGCGGCAAGGCAGGAGAGCAGCCCCAACTTGTCAGTGGACCCCGAAGAACCAGCGAGGGGGTTGAAGAGGAGACCCCTTGAGAGCGGCGGGGCGAGGAACCGATATCTTGTGGGCCCCCCCGACCAGTGAGTGAAGTGGTGCTGCGCAGCTCCGGTGGGGCTAGAGGGAGAGCGGCGGTGCGTCAAGGAGTGGAATGATGCGCTAGCTGCTTCGTGTACATCAAGGAGGCCCGGAGCGGGTAAGAACTGTGTGGCTGTGACTCAGACGATCAGGAGCTGAGCCGGATAGCCGCCCGCATCCCTGGGGAGAGGAGGGACCGGCGAGGAGCGGGGCAGGCTGACATCTTGGCTGCGGTCTATGCGGAGGCCTTACAAGCACATAAGGGCCCCTATGGGGGAGTAGGAAGTACCCCCGGAGCCCGCATCGGACAGCGGACGCTCTTCCTTTGGTCTGAGCGGGAGCAGTGGAGGGCTGGAGTGGAGCGGCGTCTGCAAGAACACACGCCCGAGGAGGAGGAGAGCCCCCCGGGAGCCAGCGAGGAAGTGAGGAGGAGGAGGGCCCTTCGGATGTCTGTTCTGGGAGAGGCAGTGTCAGGAGATTGTACCCTGTGGGCCCCCCCCGACCGGCGAGTGAAGTGAGCAGCCCCGGAGCTAGAGAGGGGGAGCAGAGGCCCGAGAGGACGCAGAGTGCTGCTGCGGTTGTTTTGGACATAGCGTGGGGGCCCTGAGCGGGTCGGGCTGGGTTGCCGCTCTTCGGACAATTGGGGGGTGGGCGGGACCACTGTCCCAGCCCATTAGCATCTTTATTGAGCTTTCTCTTCAGACTGTCTAAGAGTTACGGAGGACTGGTGTGGGGCGGCGGTGGCGGAGCACTCCCGTGGAGAGAGGGGGAGCGCCATGGCTTCGAAACCCAAAGGAAAGGGGGGAAGAGGTATGCAGGCTCCGGGGGAGGCCCCGGGCACTCTTCAGGCGCTATGGCCAGCCCAGTCCACGCGAGATGGTCCTGGGGCGTCACGGGGGCGAACAGGAGAAGATCCCACGCAAAATGAACCAGGTGAGGCGGCACTCATACCCTGGCAGGAACTCCTGGGGGAACTACATGCGCTGCAGGCAAATTTGGCAAAGGCCTTCCAGGATCAATTCCAACTGATGCGCAATGACCTGAACGAAGCAATTGGGGAAATGAAACATGAACTGCATCAACTGGGAGAAAGAACGGATACCCTGGAGAAAGGGCTACAGGAGGTGGACGCAGACACCTCAGCTAATAGCGAGGCAATAGAAAGGCTGGATAATGCCACCAGAAACCTTGAAATTCAGATGGAGGACTTAGAAAATAGGTCCCGCAGGATTAATATAAGAGTGAAAATGCTGCCGGAATCAGTGCCGGATAAGAATCTGAAAGCGGTGGTCCAGGGCATCTTTGCGAATATCCTGGAGGTGGGTGGTCCGGAGAGCATGGAACTTGATGGAGTGCACAGGACCGGGCGGCTTTCCAGAGGTCAGGCAGCTAGGCCGAGGGATGTGCTCGCAGCTTTTACGAGGTACGCCCAGAAGGAGGCGGCACTCAGGGCAGCTCGGCAAAAGGTACCAATTATGCACCAGATCGCTCTATTTCAGGACCTGGCGAATAGCACACTCCTGACCTCGACCATGGGAATGGTCGACAGTTGGGGACAAAAGACGGAGAGAGGCCGGGAAGGGCGACTCGCGGTCCAAAGGGGAACCCAGCGAAGCGCGGGGCGAGGAGGTGGCTGAGTCCTGATGGAGATGGGTAATAACAGGGGTGGTGGGCCTCTAGAAGGGAGATGTGGCTGAAGGGTTGCAGGTGGAGCAGCCAGGTTGGAACTATAAAGGCGATGTCGCCTGAGGTGGGAGCGGGGAGATCACGGGAGGGTTTGTGCCTTCGGGGGAGGGTTGGGGGGGTCAGGGGGGGTAAAAAAGGGGATTGGCGACTAGCGCGGGATAGGGGGCAAGCAAAGGGGCACTCCAGTGTAGCAATAACCCTCTTATGGGTAACTCCTTAAGTGGCTGACACATAACATGAGAGGGCTAAACACCCCTCTTAAAAGGAAGAAGTTGGAGCACTTCGCCCAGAAGGAAAAACCAGATTTCATGGGGCTCCAGGAAACGCACTTGTTGCGGAAAGATCAGGGCAGGTTGCGATTGAGAGGTTTTGATCAAATTCTCCATGCCTCTGGCCAAAGCAAATCAAAGGGAGTGGCACTGGCCATCCGCAACACGGTGGGCTTCGCAGTATGTGAGGTGACCAGGGATAAGGAAGGGAGGTATATAGTGGTTAGGGGGAAGTTTTTAGAGGCTCCCTATACAATAGCCGTGGTGTATGCTCCCAACACCGGGAGCAGTTCCTGCTATGGATCTTGGAGGTGCTAGAGGAGCGGAGCTGGGGTCCGATTGTTCTACTGGGGGATTTGAATATCGCATGGGACAGGGATAAGGACAGGGCCGGGAGACGAGGGGGAGGGGGAGGAGGAGGGGCAACAATGTCTGGGGAGTTGAAGGAGAGGATCGGCAGGATGGGGCTACGGGATGTTTGGAGGGAAATGAAAGGAGACGAGGAGGGATATACCTTTGTGTCAGGAGTCCATGGCTCACAATCTAGAATCGATTATATATGGGTGTCAGCTGGCCTCATGGGAAATGTTTGAGAAGTCTGCACTGGTCCAATAGGGATAGCAGATCATAAGACGGTCTCTATGGCTTTGGAGCTGGGTCGGAGGGTAAAGGGGATTTGGAGCTGGAAACCACCCGGGGCATTACTGAGGGACCCGGACATCCGGGGCGGATTGAGGAGAGAATCAGGGACTTCTTTGAGATTAATGGGAAGGGTGACACGGGGGAGGGGATAAGGTGGGATGTATTTAAGGCCACCTTGCGGGGGGAATTTATTGCGGCATCGGCCCATCGAGCGAAACAACTACGGGCACTGGAGGCCCAGTTAGAAGCAGAAGTGGAAGTGGCTAGGCAGGCAGCGGGGGCTACCCCTTCCAGGAATGCAATGCGAGCCTATAGGAAGGCGTTGGGGCAACTGGAGCTTTTACACACGAAAAAGGCTGAGGGAGCTCTGCTGGCCGTGCGACAGAAATATTATGCCAGGGCAAATAAATCTGATGCACTCTTGGCGCGTCTGTTGGGAGGTAGGAGGGCGAGGAACGCGATCACGGCACTGAAGGTAGATGCGGGGGTCCGGGTTACGAGGCAGGAGGACTTACAGGAGGCTCTAGCGGAATATTATGATGCCCTATATACCTCGCAGCATCCCTGCAGTAATGTGCAGGAACAATTCTTGCAACGAGTGCAACTGGGGGTAATTAGTAGGGAGATGAGGGACAGACTTAATCAAGAAATTACTGAGGAGGAGGTAAGAGGGGTGTTTAGAGATCTCCCGGTACATAAAGCTCCTGGCCCGGATGGCTACACTGCAGCCTTCTATAAGCTGTTTATCTCGCAACTGGCCCCACATCTGACGTCATTATATAATTCCTTCCGTCGATCAGGTAGAATCTCCCCATCTATGGAAGAAGCTAAAGTTACCCTCATTCTTAAACCCAATAAAAACCCGGAGTAGAGGTCGTCCTACCGCCCAATAGCTTTGATTAATATCGACGCTAAGATTTATACTAAGATCTTGGCGAAGAGGCTTGACTCCGGGTACACCTGCAGAGAGGGACGAAGCAGGGCTGCCCGCTCTCCCCCTTACTTTTTGTGTTGTACCTTGAACCGCTTTTACAGGCCATCAGGGAGTCCGGGGAGATCCGGGGCGTTCCTTTTGGAGGGGTGCAGCACAAGGTGGCGGCTTTTGCCGATGACATGCTGCTTATGCTGACGGCTCCAAGTGCTTCCCTGGGCGCTAGTGTAGCCTTGCTGGAGACGTATGGAGAAGCCTCAGGATTAAAAATTAATGTGAGCAAGTCGGAGGTCCTGAATCTGTCGTTAGGCTCGACGGAGCGGGATAGTCTGGGCAGAGGCACTCTCTTTCGGTGGAGCCCGGGGGGAATTCGATACCTGGGGGTGAGGATCACGCCCACTTTAGATGGTTGGTATGCAGCGAACTTTCCCCCGCTGCTCAGGGCAATCAAGAGGGACTTTCAGAGGTGGAAAGACCTGAAGGTATCATGGCTGGGGAGGTTAGCAGCTGTAAAGATGGTCATACTCCCGCGGCTTCTGTATTTCTTTCAGGCGATTCCACAGCCGGTCCCGGGGAGCTTTTTCAAAGAGCTGGACACACTAACTAGGCATTTTATCTGGGAAGGGAAAAGGGCCAGGGTGGGGTCCAAGCTTCTGAAGGCGCCAAAGGGTGAGGGAGGTCTAGCGCTACCGGACTTTCAGCGGTATTATGAGGCAACTCAACTCTGCGTCATCAGGGAGTGGTTGCAGGATGGGGAAGACATGCAGGACAAGTTATGGGTGCGGATGGATAGGGCGGTGGCACATCATAGCTTAGCTGAAGTGTTGTGGCTTCCAAAGGTGCACAGACCCAGTCATTTGTATCAGAGTACCATCACTAAACTTATGGCAGACACCTGGGACAGGCTGGCAGGCCTTGTAGGGATTACAACATTCCCATCCCCCTTTACCCCCATTTTCAACAGTGGGGACTTTACCCCGGGGCTGGAGAAGGGAGCCTTCACAGAGTGGCGGGAAGGAGGGTGTAAGAAACTGTGTGATATGTTCCGGGAGGGGGAGGTGTTATCCTTTAATGAATGCAAGAGGGATTTTTCTATACTGGAGGTCGGAAGGCTCCGGTATGCACAGATACGCCATTGGGTACTTCAGCCGGAGGTTAGAGCAGCTGCCACAAGAGTCCCAACTCAGTTTGAGAAATTCTTACTTACCAATGACGGATCGAAAGGCCTCATCTCTAATATATATAAAATTCTAGTCGCCGCACAGGCAAGACCGCAATGGGCTTACATGCGGGAATGGGAACGGGTCTTGGGACGGGAGATGGGTAGAGATGAGTGGGAAAGGCTGTGGAGGAGGATACCCAAACTAGCTAGGGCGTCCCATTTACAAGAATCATGGTACAAGATACTGATGAGGTGGCATTACACCCCGGCCCGGCTCCGCAGATTTTACCCTATAAGGTCCGGGGCATGCTGGAGAGGCTGTGGTCTTTTGGGTACTGCGGAACATGTTTGGTGGGACTGTCCAGAGATCAAACCCTTTTGGGCAGACATACGTGAAGCACAGGAACAGGCGTTTGGCCGGGGTGATGACAGAACTCCAATGCAGATCCTTCTGGGAATCAGGGCGGTCTCGGGGGCGGTGGAAGCAAGGGGAAGGGAAAAAGCCAAAACAATTTTGACTCTGGCAGCTATGCAATTAATAGCGCAAAGATGGAAAAGCCCTGAGGTGCCTAAGTGTCAAGATTGGCTGCGGAAGGTTTGGGAAATTGTGGCCTTGGAATGGGCGACCTACGCCATGAATGAAAAGGTGCAGTCTTTCGCGGCGGACTGGGGGGAAGTCCTATCTGTGTTAAGAGATGACTTTAGGGTGATGTGGTGCCCGCAACGCTTGAGACTCTTGGAGCTACAAAGAACATGGAGACTCAGACTGGAGGAAAGGACAGCTATACGTTTTTAGGCTAGTCGCCGAGGTGGGGGGGGGGGGCTGAGGGGTTGTTTTTCATGCTGTTTGTCCTGTTGTAAATGTCAATAAAAAGAGTTAACAAAAAAATAAAAAAATAAAAAGGTGGTAAAGATGCTCTTCTCAAGTGGGGCTGAACGCTGCAATGTCATCCAAGTATGCCATGCAGATGTCCTCCATCCAATTCAGAACTTGATTCACCATCCTCTGGAATGTAGCAGATGCATGTTTTTAGTCCAAAGGGCATAACCTTAAACTGGTAGAGGCCTCCTGGGGTAGCAAAAGGCAGTGGAGAAGGTAGGGGCCCTGAGGGACAGCAAGTACCTAAAGTTCTGGGCAATCTGGGACCCCTTCCTCGACTATGTCAGAGACAGAGAAGCACCCTTTTTTAGGCCGAACTTGTTGAGAGCTATTCAAAACTGAGCACTGATAAACTAAGTACAGGAGCCTTGATCCAATGCAGAAGTTAACAATCTCATCGGAAGGCAGAAGGACTGGTCCATGCCCCTGGGGAACCGGGAGGGGCATGGGGACCGGGGAAGGGTGGTTGAACGGTTGTAGTTAAAGTTAATTCAATGCTCAAAGCTTGCAACCAATAATTGTAAAACCGAATGTTAATATGTGGCCTTAACAAATGACATGTGTTAAAATTATTTAAATCCCTGGCCAATACAGTATCTGAACATGACTGCATTTGAATACATAAAAATGGTTAAAAAAACATCTATAGACAATGTAGAATATGATATTGAATAAGCAGAGAACTGGCATTGACCAATGTAATGAGATGTTTTTTGTGCCACTGAAATGTGCAGTTAAACAGTTATATCCCCTACTTCAAGTCATTGTCAACAGTGACGATGTATACTGATAGTTGTTAAATGTGCTAAAAATAGCGGCACTAATGTAACATGCAAAAATTAGGAATTAACTACTCCTGGATACCAGAGAATTGGAAATCTGGCTATACCGTAACCATATAACTGTTTCACTTAAGATTCTGTAAATATTTGTTCATGGCTAGGATTGTTATGTATGGGATTGCTGTTCCCATGTATACTTGGCTGACTAATTATGATAGAAATGACAAATGTACACACAGAGGTCAATGATGGATAAAACCTCCATGTTCAATTGTACATTCCCATGATACTACAACAACCAAAATTGTTTAAGTTCTATTTTAAAATTCAGAACTGAGAATCTCATGACCCTTCCATGTCCATAATCTAGCACGGGCAAAGGCTAGATAGATACTGTAATCAGAGACAAAGGCACTAGACTCTGATAATTGCACTCACACCAATCCACATTGACGCAGAATTATAGCAACTGTAGCAAGATTTGTGGAGATTGTCATCATTATTGGCTGCGCGATGATGTCATCACTTGATGACGCATAGATGTTGCGCTGACGTTCCCAACGAATAACGGCCATTTTGGTTTCTACCGCAAGGTTTATCCTACCTGCGAGTTGGAAATGTGAAGGCATATACACGGCAAAAACACTGCTAAGGTAAGATGAGGAGGTGAAACACTGTGAGAAACTTGCAATAAGGTGGGCCAACCATGGGGATCCACCTTGTGGTCTCAAAATTGATTATCTTCATACTTCTGAGTAAATATCGGTTCACCTCCTTACAGAAGAAGTAGAGGACATTCCTGTTACCCAAGCAGGAGGAATCCAGCACACCACTCTGGGGAATATGCCATTACATTCTTGAATGGGTAGTTCTATCATTTCACTAATATCAATGATGGATTATTTAAAAAATAGATGGATCTTTTGCTGATCCAACCCTCATACTGTATATTGTATATCCACATTTTTTAGATGCTGATGTTTGAAACAAATCTTTGCATCGGTTTTATGAACTACAACTATAGAAAACTGAAAATAGAGATCTAATTAAGATTCTAATTCTTATCTCATCTAAGGTAAGCAACAGTCAGCACTACAGAAACAATGTGATTTAAATTAGCTTTTCTGACAAGATATAACTAGTGAGTCTCTGTCAAATTATTATACAGATTGAGGTGGACTCTGAATAGTGGATCAGGGGAGCACTATGAAATTGAGGCAGACCATTCTACTAAAGATACACTGAGCACGAGTCAGCCAGGTAAATGAGAACAGAAATCTTAACAACTACAGAAAAATGCTGAGTCCCACTAGAAACTCACTCTACGTAGATTTACATGAAATGATTAATTTGGAAACAATACCTGTTCTGTGTAAATTTGTAAGGAAAATGGAGGCAATCTTGGAAGAGTCAAATATTTCAAAAGAAGACTTAATTTTGTGTCTACCATGTAATAAGCGAAAATTCCAGCGATTGAACTGGTGTTTGCAATCTGATCGCATTGGAAGATATAGAGCATTTAAGGAATATGCTATGTTTAGAAGAAAAATGGGAGATATGCCTAGATACCTTTTACAATTTCCTTGTCAGACTGCAAGGAAACTTTACATGCGCTTTCGATTAAACCAGTTCCCGACATTGGATCGAATAGGTAGATGGGGTTGGAATTCAGAAAAGTTTGGGAACATGAGCTTTGAATGTAGATTCTGTAAGGAAGACGGATCGGTGGAGTCCCTCAAACACTTAGTTCAGAATTGTGTTTATTTTGATAACATCAGAACGGTCCATTTGGGAAGATATTGGAAACCTGGGATGGAATGTTCAAGCCTCCTTTTTTTTTGGTCCAAGTGTATGTGGGGGAATAGCATTAATCTTCTAATTGGTTTAACTAATTTTCTTGAAGTTGTAATGCAAAAGATTACCAGGTTAAATGAACTAGATTGACACCCCAATGAGTTTATAAGAATGTCTTATTCGGAATTGAATTTTAGTGATGAATGCTGTATAAATTGTGATTATTGTGGAATGAAATGAAATGTTTTAACAAAGATGAATTTTTAAAATTTTGTAATATTGTAAAGGTTCTTAATGAATCAAACACAATAAAAAATAAATAAAAAAATCCATAAAGATCAAATGTTTAATGAAGTGTATAATGGAAACAGTAATATTGATTCAAAAATACTGATGACTCCTTTGTAATTGTTATCAAGATTGTTGAAACAAAAGAAGAGTTTAAAGTATTAAATATTGAAATTTGCTCCTGGCGAAGGGAAATCCCGAAACGCGTTGAGCTTGTTTATTTATTTTGATTGCTGAATTAAACATATTATTATATGTGTGCAAAATTCTGTTTTTTAACAGGATTTCCAAATTACAAATACTTAAACTCAGAAAAAAAAGAAAATGCAGTTTTCTCCTTGGCCTGGTCTGTCAGAGCTATTTGCCAATAGCCTGAGATCAGGTCAAATGTACTGAGGAACTTGGCTGAACCAAGTTTGTTCACCAGCTCATCTGTCCTGGCTAAAGGATGGGCATCAGTCCTGGTGACTGCATTAAGAGCTCCATAGTCCACACAGAATCTCAACTCTTTGGATCCTGCCTTTGGCACTAGTACAACTGGACTAGCCCATGGACTTGTAGATGGCGCTATTACCCCAATATCAAGCATTTTCTTGGCCTCTTCCTTTATGTGGGATCTTTCATGGTCTGACATTCTGTAACCCCTGCTTTTTACAGGAAGACTATCACCAGTGAAAATATCATGCTGGCCCCAAGGTGTCAAGCCTGCTGTTAGTGAAAACAGGGAGGCAAACTGATTTAACAGAGCCTTGCACTCCTCCTGTTGCAGAGTCAGATCTGAAGATAGTTTTACTCCTTCAATTATCTCATCTGAAGATTGTCCCCTGAGGAGATCAGGGAGAGGCTCATCCTCCTCCTTTTGATCAGAGGATAGAAGCAAAGCTCCTAGTTCTGGTCTGGAAACATAAGCAATCAGGCGGTTAGTGTGACAGACCCTAGGAGCCTCCTTGGGATTGCCCAAGTCCACTAAATAATTGACCTCTCCAAGTTTGCCCACAACCTTGAAGGGTCCAATCCATTTGTCCTGTAAGGCCCTCTGCCTTGTAGGTATCATAAATAGAACAAGCTGGTCTGGAGTAAACTCCACACTGTTGGCCTTCTGGTCATGCCAGTGTTTGACCAGCGCCTGACCTGCTTTCAAGTTATCTGAAGCTTCTGTCATCATGAGTGCCATTCTCCTCTGGAGACCTAGCACATAGTCAGTGACTCTCACTGGCTTGAGGGAAGGAGCACTCGCCAACCCTTCCTTGATTAGGGCCAAACTAACCAGATGACCTTAGAGCAGTTCAAAGGGGCTGAAACCAACCCCTGCCGGCTTGAGGGACTTCTCTATAAGCAAAGCAAAGGCATGGCTGTAGAAGGTCCCACTTTCTTCTAAGGGGTTCCTCGAAAGCACCTATCATGCTCTTCATAGTTCTGTTAAACCTCTCCACCAACCCATTGGTTCGGGGATGGTAGGCTGTTGAGAACTTGTAGGTCACTCCACAGTTTTTCCACATGGTTTGCATGTAGTGGGACATAAATGTGTCCCCCTGTCAGAGATGACCTCCTTAGGAAAACCAACCTTGGTAAAGATACCAAGGAGGGCCTTAGCCACTGCCTGAGCAGTAACAGTCCTCATAGGTATGGCTTCAGGATACCTGGCAGCATGGTCTACCACAACCAATATACATTGGTTGCCTGAAGAAGTTGGAGGGTCTAGGGGACCAACAATGTCAATCTCCACCCTCTCAAAAGGAACTCCCACCACTGGGGTGGGGCATCAAAGGTGCCACATTCTTAGCTCCACTCTTGCCAGAAGTCTGACAAGTATGACAGCTCTTACAAAATCTTTCTACATCAGACCCCATCTTGGGCCAGTAGAAATATAGAGATAGCCTCTCTTTGGTCCTCTTGAAACTCAAGTGGCCAGCCAGAGGGATCTCATGGTCCAACTGTAATAACTGGGGTCTCACCTCCTGGGGCACTACAAGTCTTCTGTAGTCTCCTGGGGGTAGACTCAATATGTTCACTGCCGAGGAGGCCATCCTCCCAGTAAAGCCTACGCTTCCCTATCTCTTGCCCTTCCAGCTGGGAAGCTGTCTGTTGGTGAAGGCCTTCTATGCTTCCCTGGTTCTTGCCCTTCCAGCTGGGAAGCTGTCTGTTGACAAAGACCTTCTAGAGTAGGACACTCTCTTTGACCTCTGCTGAGGTCTGCCATAGAGGATCCCCCTTCTGCAAGTAAAGTTTGCAGTTCAGGGTGGTCTTTAAGATCCAGATCTCCAACATAGGGAAGGTTTTCTACCAGCTCTGTTTCACCAGTAGCTGATTCTTCTGGGTTTGGTTGATCCTCCCACTCAGCCTAATCTGGGGAAGGGGTCACTGGGGTGACCTTGGACTGTCCTCTTGGGGATGTTCTTGTCCTTTCAACAGGTTTAGGTTTGATACCTTTCTTCCTCCCAGATATCTTGGGTTTCCCCTTTGTCTCTTTCTTTGGCTTGGGAATAGAAGGGTGGCCTTCCTGTGGACTGGGGGTAAGAGGAATCTCCTCAACCTCCCACTAAGAGTCATCCAAAGTTGCCTCTCTGGCCAATCTTGTATGCTCCTGCTTCCTTTTACTGGGAGGCTTTGGGGTACTAGATACAACTCCAAGAGTTTTCAAATCATTCCCAAACAGGACTCTCCCATGCACCTCATCTGTACACTGACACGTATTCTAACAGTCATATTATTGCACTGGATGAGAGCTGACAGTATTGGAACCATTTGGATTGGGCCTCCTGCAAGTTTAGTGGGACCTTTGGGTGTCTTAGCCACATCCTCCCGTTTGTACAAAAGTTCATCAACCACTGTAATGTTTTCCCCAGTCTCTCTAAGGGAAGGGGTTGCCTGACCATTTACAAGTACACTGTCCTTGTAATATTATTTGGTGTTATCTGGTATGGAGTTGTACACATCTACATTCTGTTGTTCCCACAGACCCAGGGACACTAAAGAAACACTGGTTGAGACTCCAATGGGGTCTTCAACCAATAATTGAAAGTTACCACTGCCATATGAACTTCTACCTCTGGGATGAAGGCAAAGGAGGCAGTGTGGACGCCTGAAGGTTTACCGTTACATCTGGGATCCCCTTTCATATGGTCAGTAGACCCTCATACATAGCATTTCCCAAATGCTCTCTGGAATGGGGGTTTCTGCAGACCCCCCTTGGTTTAGCACCAAAGGTTTCACTAGACTTACAAGGTGTCCCATGGAATGCACCCTTATTCTGTTTGTGGCCCTCTTTTGGATGGTTGGAATTAGAATTCTCTTTTCCCTATTCTTGTGCTGCTTCACCTCATCCTTTTTGAGAGTGCCCTAGAGTCCTTGTGAGTGGCCCTGTTGGCTACCCACAAGTCAGCAGCCTATGCTAACTTTTTGGGATCCATCTCTTTTGAGTCAGCCAAGTGCTGTCTCCGCTCAGGAGAGCAGGCATCAAAAATAGATTCTAACAAAAACAGATTTCTTATTCCTTCAAAGGTGTTCACTCTGTAACCCTTAACCCAACCATCTAAGTTCTTTAAACACTCACATACCCAGGTAGCCCAAGGGGTACCGTCAGTCTTTTTGACGGCCCTAAACCACTTAAGGTACTACTGGGAAGGAGTTTTCCCAGATTTGGCTTTTAATGCTAGCTTCACGGATTCATAATCCTGTCTCTCAATGGCACCCAACTCCATTACAGCATCACAGCCATTCAGGGGGAGCCTAGACATGAGCCAAGGAGTTCAATCATTCCCACTGATTTCTTGAAGACCATAGATGTATTCAAATGTACTCAACCAATCCAATACATCAAGTTTTGCATCATACATACTGCTTCTATGGGCAAGTGAGGCCTTTTGGGACTGGAAGACCTAGAGGATCCTGGGAGGGAAACCGTTTCAAGAGACAGTCTTTTCATATCCTTTTCATGCTGCATTTCTGTCACGGATGGCACTCTGTCAAGAGTGGCACAGGGCACCCAGGTAGGGTTTGGGTAGTTGTGCTTATGTAAGGTGGACAGATAAGTACACACTCAGCGGGAAGTTCAAACAGAACAAAGGGTAGGCAAGTGTAGCAGGAAAATAAAAGGTACAAACAAACTGGATTCCCTCTTGGGGTGTATGCAGAAATGGGAAAGAGTGTTCCACAGACCTTAGGAAACTCCAGCCTTCTGCACAGATTGCTATAACAGAGGCCCACGCTGTATGCTCATGGCTAGGAACAACAGCTGTGGGTGTCTGTAACACCGAAACATGACAAGGGAAGGGGCAGAGGTTGCCTGCCGGAAACCAACAGTCAAGCTCTGTACAAAGGGATCTACATACAATACAAGAGAAGACAAGAACAGAAATATCCAGGGAAAAGGAAGTCGATGAGAAAACTAGCAGAAGGAAATGAAGGAAAAGCAGTATAACTGAAATGGACAGGGATCAGAAAAACAGAGGGTTGAAAACAAGGAAGAAAGCAAGGGAGCAGCAGCCAGGAAACAGGGGGGCTGCAATAACCAATGGCACAATGGGCAGGTAAACTGTTGTGGACTGTAGAGGACTGCAGTAGGCTGCAAGGCAGAGAGCCCAGAGGAGCAGGACAGCAAGGAGCGAGCCCAAAGGAGCAGGGCTGCAAGGCAGGGAGCCCAGAGGATAAGGGCTGTAGGCATGGAGCCCAAAGGACAAGGGCAAAAGGCATAGCAGTATAGCAAGCAGCAAGGCAGGGGTACCAGAGGACAAGGGCTGTAAGCAGCGGAGTGAAGCAGACTGCAAGGCAGGGAGCCCAGAGGACAAGGGATGTAGGCAAGGAGCCCAAAGGACAAGGGCTGTAGGCAAGGAGCCCAAAGGATAAGGGCTGAAGGCAGAGGAGTGTAGCAAGCTGCAAGGCAGGGGTTCCAGAGGACAAGGGCTGTAAGCAGCGGAGTGAAGCAGGCTGCAAGGCAGGAAGCCCAGAGGAGCAGGGCTGTGAGGCAGGGAGCCCAAAAGGCTAGGGCTGTAGGCAGCAGGGTGTAGCAGGCTGCAAGGCAGGAAGCCCAGAGGAGCAGGGCTGTGAGGCAGGGAGCCCAAAAGGCTAGGGCTGTAGGCAGCAGGGTGTAGCAGGCTGCAAGGCAGGAAGCCCAGCGGACAAGGGCTGTAGGTAGAAGGCAGCAGAGCGTTATCGGCTGCAATGCAGAGAGCCCGGAAGGGCACTGGATCAAAAGCAGGAAAAGCATACAAAATTCGTGGCTCAAAGCAAAAAGGTGCTGGAAGGACTCCTAATGCAAGAGACTGAGCTCCTGCAGGCAGCTGCTTAAATACTGCCCTGCCCTGTACTGAGGCAGGCTAATTGGCAGCACCTGGAGCAGCGCACCTGAATACAATCTGCCTCCTCCCTCTCTGGTCCTGAGATGGTGGAAGCAGCACTGCTCCCTAGGGCTTCTGGGAATTGTGGTTCCGATGCTGACGAATGGGAATGGCCAGGAATAGATAGTTGTAGCAAAGTGCATTGTGGTACGTGTAGTTAGTTGAACAAAATAAAAAAGCACCAAAGTCACGCCAATGGGAATTAAGGACCAAAATGTGAATAGGGGTTGTTCCAAGAGTATTCTGTAGGTAAATGAATGACAATTAGTCCATGATGGTCGCCAATGTGTGCGCCCATGGCGCAGGCATGACAGTATGCCCCTCTCCAGGCCCCTCTCCAGGCTCCCTGAAGACTGACCAACAAGAAGAGCACGTTCAAAGTCTGTCACACCGTGAAAGAGTCTTATACCAAAAAGGCACATCATGAAGCACCAAAAACTGTTTAAGGCTGAAAGGTGAGAGTCTTGAAGGGAGGAGACATTACCAATGTTCTGAACCTTTGAGGTAGAAGTCAGAAAGGACAAAGTCTTTGGAGCACAAAACCCAACAGTGCGTTCATGAACTGAGGAACTGTGAAGATCTGCTGCAGGCTCCATGGCAAATATTGCTTTGAAAGTAGTGGTCTTCCTTAGGGCCGGCAACAGTATATTGCTGAAAGATGGAACCAGAGATACAGCTGAATTGGTTGCTCTAGGAAGGTTTTCCAAGGCATCAGAAGCAGCAATGGCAAAGTCAAGATTTGCCGCAGAGACTTCAGGAGTCCCAGAGGCGGGTTCTCCATGAGTTGCAGGAAGTTCAGAAGCCACAGCAGCAGGGAGATCATGAATGGCAGTAGGTAGTTCCGGTGCTGTAGCAACTGGGAGAGTAGGTGCCATAGGAGAACCAGCGGGCAGGGACGCACCTGAGACTGATAGAATAGAGTCTGGTAGAGGCACCAGCAGGAACAACCGGAGCTGTAGTCTTAAAAGAAGAGCTGTTAACTGGCTTAGCAACAGGTACTGTCCTTGCAGGGAGAGAAGAAGGGGGTGCTTCTACTGCAGAAAGAGTGATGAGAGATGCTGCATCAGTAGCAGATTTAGAAGTACTAGCAGGAGAAGCAGCAGAGATTGGGCTAGCAGATACTATAACAGGTAGCATGACAGATGTGGGGTCAAGATAGGGTAGGCCTTCTGATGGCTGGCCTTCAAAGTCTGGTGTGCTCAGGTTGCTAGGTGGGTCTGGGGTATTGATTGTTGGCAAAGCTGGATTCCATAGTTCAGGATCTGACACATGGTCTGGTGCACAAAAGTCCATAGAAGCAGAGTACCTCTCTGACTTGGTCACCTCTTTAGAGGCTGTAAGTGTGAGTAAAGGACCGCCATCAAGGGTGAGAACGGGACAATCCTTTGACTCAGCAGGATCTCCAGCCAGATGATTACACTTGATTTGTGGTGTAAAGGCAGTGTGAGTGATTTGGCCCACCGAAGGAGTTAATTCTTCACTATCTGAACAACAGCCTGAGTTACTGTGGCTAGTAAGTGAATGAGCTAAGTCAAACTTTAGAAGGTATGCATACGCCAAGTTCAGGTCTTCCATCTGCTCTGTATAAGTCTGTATCCTTTTCTGTATTACCCTTCCAGGCCTTATCATGCCAATCGCTAAAGACAGAATGTCAGGTGTTGGGCATAGTGCCAGATGGTCTGGTAAATTGTGTCCCTTTGCTAGATTCCTACTATGCAAATAGAAAAATTCATCATAGAGGTCTTCGGTTTGTCTTTCAAGGCGTAAGAGTTGTTCTTGTAACAGGTATGTTCCATTTGCCTGTTCTACAGCTTCAGAATCTGGTGTAGCAGAAAATTCGGGTGTTGCAATAGGAAGACTGACCTTAGAGTTATCATGGTTAGTAGTTACTGGGGAAGCATTAAGACAACCGATGGTCAGTATTGGTCTTTTGTACCCAGGACCAGCTGTACTAACCTCAGGATACTGATTGCCTTGTCCTGTTAAATGAGTGTTTCCAGCAGTCTGGGGAGGTTGTGTAGCTTGCCAAGCTGATCTTGAGCATATCACTTTGGCAATAGCGTACTCTGGTTGAGAGTCTCCCACAATGAGTGCAATATCTTTGGCTGTAGCAGTTTTACGACATTGGTCCTGAGACAGGGTAGCCTGGGATAAAGGAATACAAGGTTCGTGTACCGGCTGAATGCCGAATGCAGTGTCAGAAGAAATGCCAGAAAATGCATGAGTGTTTTCCACTGGTTGGGCTAACAAAATCTGCAGGAATTCATTTTCTTGCTGTAGATCTTCTACAGATAGAGACTGCGGATCATAGTTGCAAATGTCATAGTAGTTACATATAGAAGGGTCAGTGAGCCAGTGAGTGTAGTATTGTGCTTGTAAACCTTAGTTTACTAGGGCGAGTCTGTCTTTTAAACTAGGGTTTTTGTTTGCAGTCCTTAAGAAAGCTTTAGATTTTTGCAGAGGTTTCTTGAATCGAAAGGAAAGCATCCTTGGTCTGTGTGTGCCTTTTCTGCCTATGGAACAAGACATTTTTTGCTCTTGCATTCTGTCACGGATGGCACTCTGTCAAGAGTGGCACAGGGCACCCAGGTAGGGTTTGGGTAGTTGTGCTTATGTAAGGTGGACAGATAAGTACACACTCAGCGGGAAGTTCAAACAGAACAAAGAGTAGGCAAGTGTAGAAGGAAAATAAAAGGTACAAACAAACTGGATTCCCTCTTGGGGTGTATGCAGAAATGGGAAAGAGTGTTCCACAGACCTTAGGAAACTCCAGCCTTCTGCACAGATTGCTATAACAGAGGCCCACGCTGTATGCTCATGGCTAGGAACAACAGCTGTGGGTGTCTGTAACACTGAAACGCGACAAGGGAAGGGGCAGAGGTTGCCTGCCGGAAACCAACAGTCAAGCTCTGTACAAAGGGATCTACATACAATACAAGAGAAGACAAGAACAGAAATATCCAGGGAAAAGGAAGTCGGTGAGCAAACTAGCAGAAGGAAATTAAGGAAAAGCAGTATAACTGAAATGGACAGGGATCAGAAAAACAGAGGGTTGAAAACAAGGAAGAAAGCAAGGGAGCAGCAGCCAGGAAACAGGGGGGCTGCAATAACCGATGGCACAACGTGCAGGTAAACTGTTGTGGACTGTAGAGGACTGCAGTAGGCTGCAAGGCAGAGAGCCCAGAGGAGCAGGACAGCAAGGAGCGAACCCAAAGGAGCAGGGCTGCAAGGCGGGGAGCCCAGAGGATAAGGGCTGTAGGCAAGGAGCCCAAAGGACAAGGGCTGTAGTCAAGGAGCCCAAAGGACAAGGGCTGTAGGCAGAGGAGTGTAGCAAGCTGCAAGGCAGGGGTTCCAGAGGACAAGAGCTGTAAGCAGCGGAGGTAGGCAGACTGCAAGGCAGGGAGCCCAGAGGAGCAGGGCTGTGAGGCAGGGAGCCCAAAAGGCTAGGGCTGTAGGCAGCAGAGTGTAGCAGGCTGCAAGGCAGGAAGCCCAGAGGAGCAGGGCTGTGAGGCAGGGAGCCCAAAAGGCTAGGGCTGTAGGCAGCAGGGTGTAGCAGGCTGCAAGGCAGGAAGCCCAGAGGAGCAGGGCTGTGAGGCAGGGAGCCCAAAAGGCTAGGGCTGTAGGCAGCAGGGTGTAGCAGGCTGCAAGGCAGGAAGCCCAGCTGACAAGGGCTGTAGGTAGAAGGCAGCAGAGCGTTATCGGCTGCAATGCAGAGAGCCCGGAAGGGCACTGGATCAAAAGCAGGAGAAAGCAGGAAAAGCATACAAAATTCGTGGCTCAAAGCAAAAAGGTGCTGGAAGGACTCTTAATGCAAGAGACTGAGCTCCTGCAGGCAGCTGCTTAAATACTGCCCTGCCCTGTACTGAGGCAGGCTAATTGGCAGCACCTGGAGCAGCACACCTGAATACAATCTGCCTCCTCCCTCTCTGGTCCTGAGATGGTGGAAGCAGCACTGCTCCCTAGGGCTTCTGGGGATTGTGGTTCCAATGCTGACGAATGGGAATGGCCAGGAATAGATAGTTGTAGCAAAGTGCATTGTGGTACGTGTAGTTAGTTGAGCAAAATAGAAAAGCACCAAAGTCACGCAAATGGGAATTAAGGAACAAAATGTGAATAGGGGTTGTTCCAAGAGTATTCTGTAGGTAAATGAATGACAATCAGTCCATGATGGTCGCCAATGTGTGCGCCCATGGCGCAGGCATGACAATTTCCAACTCACAGAGTCTGATGTCCTGATGTCTGGCTTCACTTTGAGCATTTAACCTTTTGAATTCCCGCTCTAATCTTTTGTTTTCAAGAGAAACATATTCTGGGCTTAATGTTGGACCTTGTGGGGTCCCAATGGAAATAGGCTGAGGCAGAAGGACAGACTGTGGCAGAGAGGGGCCTCTTCCTGTGACTCCTCACTTCTTCTGACCCTATACTGTCATCTTCATCATTTTTCACATTAGTTGGGATAGTAGGGGTTACAGGCCTACTACACAAACTTTGGTGATTCAACAACCTTCCAATCAAGCCTGTAAGTGATTTCATTCCGGCACACACCCAAGCTAACGCCTAGCGTGTAGTGCACAACTGGAATCCTTATTTATTTTTGTGTCTAAAAGTTCTTTATTCTGAACGATATACCACTCATATCACACCCCTCTCCTGGAACCCCCTGGTCACACTGAACCAGGAATTGGGCTGGTTTGCAAAGTTAAAATATTTATTTATGTAGTTACAATTTAATCACACTATGTTTTAATGGGTACACAATGATCACCAATGGGGTGATGCAACAATGGATAATCTCTTTAATACACATGGAGTAATAGTGGGCAAAACAATTCAGCACAGAAATAATACTTTTGTGTGTGTGTTCAAATCAGATAGCACTGTGGTTAAAGGTTCCCCCTGCACACTTCTCAACCCCCAATAGGCAATGTAAAGAGATAGGAGGAGATAGGAGGAGAGAGCAGGTATTCAGGAATGGCAGAATTCAAACAAGATATCAATCCCACTTTCCCCCAGCAAACACAAGAGAAAAATGGAATTGACTGTCAAGCTGTCAGAATGGTTTTTAAAGTTATTTTAGACTGGACTGGGCAAAAACACTAAATATGATCTAAATTGCTGAAATAGTATAAATTCTTATGGTAGCCGCTTTGGATAGTTGCACACAAACACTAGCAATGATTTAATACCAAGAAACAATTTAAAATCTGAAAATTGAAGTTGGAAGCACTCAAAAGCTGTTTTACACGTGTCCGAATTTCCCTAAACGAAAATTTGTGGCAAACTTTTCACTGCGCGATAATCGCGACAACTGGAGAATCTTATGGCGCAAGAATGGAAAACGGGAATGCACTTTTAAAATGACAATGGGATTTCTTACACTAGAGGATGACTATGAATAAACGAATATCACACAGGAACACAGCCACTTGATCAGAATGACTGCCTGCAGAGGCGCTCGCCTTCTTCAGATGAAAAATTATCAGCGCTGTGTGGGAGCGAGGGGCCAATGGGCCCCTCTCTACCATCACTTCTCAGTACAAAACTTGGACCAAGTGCCTCTAGTGGTGGGTACGCCCCTCGCCCTTATGCAATACTAACTTTTGGTTATATTCGCGTAGATGGGACCACCGAGCAGGACACAGGGCATCCATTTTCTGTACCCCCTTTCGACTCCATCTTGGTGACTAGGCCTCATTGCGATAGTACAAAATGCATCTCTCCCTTTTGCCTGCCGCTGTAGCTCGGAGCACATGGCCCCCACCCTCGTCCCCACTCCAACTGGAAAACTCTGCGGCTCCATTCTCACGCTGAGGCCAGAGCTGCTTGCAACAAATAATAAATGTAACACATCCCTTTTCCTCTGAGATCACTGTCCTGCATGTGAACCAACATGAGCCAAGCACATAGCTCGTCCATCTCCACAAAAGTGTCCTTGCCCTCTTACCCTCGCCAGTTTAAACTTATTGCCATTCTAACCCTGTGTCCTTGCAAGGCATCCCTTTCATGTGCCAGACTGCCAGCCTCGCTATGAAGCCCACCCAACAGACCCCCCAACTAACATTAGACCCCTGTGCAGTATATCATGCCAAATACTAACAAGTGCCACATACCTGAGATTCTTGTGAGACTAACCCTATAGTTCAATGACAGTATTATAGTGGTCAAGGCCCTTAAACCTGTGACCTGTGTAACCCAAATGTGTAGATGGTATAAACCCTTGAGTGATTTGTATAACGACATGATACACTACTGAGAGTCTTTTGATCAACTGTTATTTAGTGCATGCATTATTCAGAATGTATTTTCTTAGTTTAGATAGTGACCACCGTGTTTCACATCGACCTGACCTTCACCCATCCGGAGCACAAATGTCTGACGTCAATCCTCCCGCCAACCAAGCAACCAACCCGTAGGAAGAGATGATGCCCACGCCTAAGTCACCACCACGGCTGACCAATCCTGGTCCAACGTAGCATCATATGTTAAAAATGTAGATGTACTATATAAATGTGTTGTAACCTTGATGTGGTCAGAGCGCTCTCAGAGATCTAGATAAACTTTCCTTAAACTCTCGCAGCCTGCGCTTTTGTGCCTTATTCCGTGCCCAGGGAGTGTCTGTTTTATTCATTTTTTACACGTGTTAGTCAGGGTGGGCACAAACAGCGCCACGATAGTTTTAACAATACTAGTACAGGAGGAAGATAGGAGGCTTGGATGGAGAGTTCAGGCAATTCCAAAATATTTCTAACAATAGAGATTCTGAATACAAGATGGGATGGGTTTAAGAGAGGGATTAACTAAGCAAGGTACATATGCTAGTGACACAGTTCTATCTATAGATACTCACTAGATATGTTTTTTAATGGAACCGTCAGGATTCTGGTCTGTCAAAATTCTGGTCAGGGAATTGGATCTGGTTCGAGGACAGACAGCTGGGCACATCGCACTGGATCTGCAATGAGCAAGGCGCTCTGGTCACAGCACGGCACAGGACTGGACTAGATATGCAATGCACTCTGGTCACAGCACGGCACAGGATTGGGTTGGATCTGCCCTTCTTGGTTATGATAAATTATTTTCAGCAGGCAAGCAGTACAGCGCAGCCCGGCTGTCTTTTGGTTCCCCTTAGGTTTCTGGGGTTCTGGTTCTGGAATTTGAGGCCTAGCTGAAAATGGCTCAGCTATGCAATGGGCCTTTCTGCTTTGTCAAGTTTTTTTCTGCCCTCTGCTGTCTCTATTTATGCTATGATAAAGGGTGTGTGTGCTGGTTTATCCTAAGCTCGCCCCTTTGGCAGGCGATTGGCCAGAGTCTCCTCTCTGCCTTGATAGGAGGAGAGAAACAGTGTGTCACCTTTATGGTGTGGGTTTATGAGGCTAAGAATCCACCCCTAGCCTCTTGAACACAAAATCTACTTTTGGCACAATCCATATTTACACATTTGCAACCTCTATAACAACCACATATACAGATTACATATTTTGGGTAGCAGCTACTCCTCAAAACCCCGTAGCTGTGGTATCTTTTGTCTGTTTTCACAGAATGTTGCTCTTTTCATCAGGAACACAATGTCCAATTTACAAGCACATTTCTATAAGTGTGCGCGTTTAACATGGACATAAGTGTATAAAGTTTCAGACTTCTAGCAGAAATACATTTTGTGTAAAATCACATTTTCTGCCATTTCCTTCCAGAACATGTCCCACGATTTTGCCGCCTCTTGAAATATGCAGCCAACATTTTGATTTACAATTCTGTTACTTTTTTTGACAATTTTAAGTGGCAAGTTATACACCTTTAAACAAAATGTTCTTTGTGAATGTTCAGCAACAAATGGTTGTTCAGCTCCACCCCTTGGTCTCTCCTTGGAGTCCAGGAACAGCCCCTCCTTGGGAATGTACCTGCCAACAGCCTTTTACGACTGTCCTCACACTTCGCATTTCCTGCTTTGCAGCTGTTCATTGTTCCCTCTGGGCTCTGGAGACCAGGTTCTTTCCAACCCCTATAATTATCGCTTTGGTGTGAGGAAAGCTGTTATTCCAGTTTGGTAGCTTTCGCCAAGCTTGCTTTTAATTGTTATTTCTGTTGCATTTTTCCTTAGCTTAAGACAAACTTGTAATTTCAAATCACAGCTAGCATGCTTTTTTTAAAACTTTGATTTTATTCAATAAATTTTAATATAACAAACGGGCTCTCTGTGGATACAGATTTAACACCTTCATCAGACCCTAGAACCCAACCCCTTCCTCCTCCCACCCCAACTCCGTCCCTCCCCCCAATTGGATTGTCCAAACAGAACTTTAACCGCAAGAGCTTCCATATGTCCACTTCTTCACAGTGCCTGGTAGCTGAAATATTTGTTGACATCTGCGCCGGCTTTGTAGAGTCTGCTGTCGCCCGGGCCGTAGGTCGCCCAATACACTTTGGCTACCTCACATTCTCCTTCCCGCCATTTACATACCAGAGCATCCGCCTGGTGTCAATGAGCCTCACAACTCCGTGCCTGTTGCACACCATACCAGTTCTCTTGGAATGTGCCGGAATCATTGTTAACCATAGCAGTCAGTTTGTCCATGAGGAACATGTTCTTTCATTTTTTCAACCAATCCTCTTTGGAAGGGGTCACCGGGCTCTTCCATTTCTGTGCCAGGGCCACCCTAACCGCTCTCAACATTGTTTCCCACATTCTTGGGTACCTGTATATTTCCATTTCCTACGGGGGAGGCCCAACAGCATCGTCAGCGGATTTTGTGGGAGTAATTCTTCGGTGACCTCCACGATCCATCCCCTTACGCTCTCCCAGAATTTCTGAGCCTGCGGGCAGTACCACCACATGTGGCCCCTCGTTCCCACCTGGCCACATGCCCTCGGACATCTAGGTGACACCCCTGGGAACACATACTTATTCAAGATTTTAAACCATGGGATCAAAACAATTACACGATTGGTTACTCTCAATAACAGGCCTATTAGGTTGCAAACACTTGATGTCAGTTTATACATGTTTAAAGTTTAATCAAGCAGGCCCCTGACAGCTGTCATTCAGGCAGCCCAGGGTACTGTGCCCAGATTTTGACAGATCCACAGACAGGCCACTTTTGCTGTGGAAATCCCTTTATGCTTTCCGCTTTTCAGGACTTTGCAAGTTCAAAATGATTTCGTATACTAAGTAAGTTGTAGCACCCAGCAAGAATTTTGGATGTTTGAGGATGTTTTGTACCTGCATTCTGCAGTTTCAGCAACAAAGAAAAAAGGATTTAAAGCAAGAATTTGGAGTTTCCTTTAGCAAAGCAATGCTTTTTCCTTCTGTACTCCATTTTCACTTGTTGTGGAGCCCAGTGACAGGTTTCAGGAGTGAAATCTTTGTTCCACCACTGACAACATGCATTGCAGATTGGGCAGCCTACTTTTTGTGCTTTGCCAAGTTCGAATTTCAGAGGTTTTGGCACGCACAATGTGGCCATTTTACTCTTTTTGGCACCATCAGAAAACAGTGATGCTGCATAGCAGAGCATAAGTGGGTTAAAACATCACACAAGCCACCTTTCTTTCCTTTAACAGGCAGACCCCTAGCTTTGCACATATCTTTCAGTTGATCTACTGTCAGAATAACTAGGGCTGCCTCTTTGAAGTTATCCATATTTGGCATGTTACAATTGCTTTACTTTTCTGATGGAGCTTAGCCTTGTGGAGGTTTAGTTGAACACAAGCACAGCAAAATACTCAATGTAACAACTCTACACAAATCCTCACCGCCTGCCACCAGTGTTAGGCAAGATTGTATGTAGTAACCCTGTGGGAGACTACACCAGCCTTGTCCTCTCGGTAATAGGTAACACACCTATTGGTATAGGTCTTTACTACACAAGTTGGTAGAGTGACTGAGCAGCCAGACCTATCTCAAGATGGGTAAATGTGAGCTGTAAAGATGTAACACTGAGATTCACAGTTACACATATTCAAATAACACTTATACTCAAGGTTTTCTAGTAAATAATAATGTATTTATTTAACGGTCAATTTTAAATAAGCCTTCATTAGAAAGGTGAATATGCAACAATAAAAATACACTTCACAACACTTTCTCTCTCTCTCTCTCTCTCTCTCTCTCTCTCTCTCTCTCTCTCTCTCTCTCTCTCTCTCTCTCTCTTTTTTTTTTTTTCTCTCTCCCTCTCTCCCTCTCTTTCTCTCTCTCTCTCTCTCTCTCTCTCACTCTCTCCCTCCTTCCCAATGAACTCATGGTTAGACCTTTCCCATAATATAAGTTACACGTATGCACCACCTATGAGGGAAAGTTAAAACCAAAGTCAATGGGTCAGAAAATTCTTCAGGGAGCTAGGACAGCCAAAGTCACTTTGCACAATGTCTAGGGAGCTGAGGCACTTCTGCAGATAGCAAAACAGTCTTGCATAATGTTTTAAGAGAGTTTGTAGAAAAAGAATCACTCTTGGTTCCACAAGCTGTTAGGCTTGTGAAGAGCAGAGCTGCAAGCAACTCTGCAGGAAAAGCAGCTACTGCAAATCTCCAGTGAGAACAAGCAAGCTACAGACCAAAGAGGTAAGTACCCCTATAGTTAGGACAGTACCTTAGGTTGGAAGAAGAGGATCCAGCTGGCTTCTGTTCAGGTTGCAGTCCTGCAGGTCCTAGGTTCCTGGGCCTCAGTCATGGGGAGAAGAGGAAAGATGTCTGGAGGACTCCTGGATTGCAGTTTGAAGGTCGGCGGCAGCTACAGGCTCTTTCCAATTCAGCGGCACTTCACGGATTCAGGTAACGGTCAATAGCACCACCACAGTTCTTGGACACCTTGTGGGCTCCCCTTGCTTCTGGGGTCCAGCATTCTGTTGAGGTGGCTCAGGCTTGGGGCGTCCTGCTTCAGGGGGGTTCTCAGGATCTTCCTGGAGCTCGGGTCATGCTTAAAGACGATGCACTCATTTCTGGGTTTCCTGACCCCTGGCACTGGGTTTCAGCAGCAGCAAGGAAGTACAGCCAGCAAGGAGAGGGGTTCCAGCAAAGTTTGTCTTGGGGTCAGTTGGTCCCACCAACCCAAGGGAAGAAATCTTCTATTCCAGGCTTTTCTAGTCGATATGAAATTGGAGCTTCAGCACTGCAGCAGGGCTTCACCGGGAAGTTCAACAGTCCAAGAGGGTACAGCAAGCTTCTCTTCCAGTTTCTTTCGCCTGATGTTTCTTCCAGTGGTCGACTCTGCCTTCTGTTCAAGAGACCTTGCCTTTTATGCAGATTTCTCCCATTCATGCACAGCCTAGCTGTCACTCAGACAGCAGGGAGGCTGTCCTCCAAGGACAGCCAGCCAGCCGGCCAATCAGCACTGGGTGCATTCAGGTAACCAAGGAGACTAAGGACAGGGAGTTTCGGGCACCTCCCTGACTTCCTGCCCTGCCAGACACACTGGAACCAGAGGCGGGTTTCAGTACTGAAGCCTACAGCCTGGTTTGGTGCAGAGTAAAACCCAAGAAAGACCTCAAAAGCAAGAAATGGTGAAAAAAGAAGACCAGGGCCAACTCGACAAAATGGGCACCCATGGGTGCAATCCTGCAGCTGAGGATTCAGCCTCCGATAAACCAGAAAATGGAGGAAGAACAAAGAGATCGAGAGGGAATATAGAAAGATACAAGTGCAGCAAGATAGTCCGGGGCTAGACCATAGAGAGATTTAAAGACTAGACAGAGGAAAGGAAATTTAAGTAGAGAATGAAAGGGTAGCCAGACAAGTGAAACAAGATATGCTGTAATAGAATTACGATAGGGGAGAAGACAGAATACACAATCTGTAGAGTGATAGATGGATTTTAGAGGAGCAAGGCAAGAGGATGGGAGGCCAAAAAGCATAACAGAACACTAAAAAAGCAGAGAAAAGATAAGAGAAGAAATTAGCCGCTTAGTAGCATGAAAAGTAACCCATAATCCAAATCAGATCAAAACACATGACAGAGTGAGAAAAAGGGCTCACTCCAGGGTTAAAATTTAAAAGTCCTAAAGACCAGCAAAAGAGCTGGGGGTCTCTAAGGTTGAAGGGAATTAGCACATGAATGAGAATTCTCCCTAACAATGACTGACAACCTTCACACCTCTGCTAAGGCTTTCCTTGATTGGGTGTATGGTGGTGCAGACTTTCTGGTAGTCCTACTCCCGCCGGACCAAGGTTGGGGGTTCTGTTAGGTGTGTTGCATCTTTGGTGCAAAGAAGACCACGACGGAACAAGCATTTCTCAAGCATGGGGTCTGGCATGGATTCACATGCTCATGAATATTCCCCTTCAGGCTGGGAATCCTCGGTAAAAGAAAAAACAGTTTCACTTTCACTTACAAACTGTATTTCTCATCTAAACCAATCACTGGCCTCTGGGTCATACTGCCTCCATCCAATGCCAGTCCTCTCCCTAAGCCCCTCTGGCAGCCATCTTCAGAGTTTTACCGCAAGCTTCAGTGTGGGTAGTCCTAGAGTTTTGGTCTGTGAGCTACTTCTAAATTTTTTTGTTTTTCAAAAAAGTTCTGTTTTTGTTCTAAAAGAGCATGTGTGCTCTTATCTCCAACTGCCGACAGCGGGGACCCGTTGTCTGTGAATTTCAGCACACCTCAAGGTCGAAGATCTTCAAAGTTTCCACAAGGCCATCGGGCCTACTTCATGCCTTCCGGCAATGACGGAGGAGAAGGAAAGAAGATCCCTCTTGAGGCCCTGCACCAGGTGCGGACTACGGAACGTGTTTGTTGAGGACAAAAACCTCCAATGCCTCTACTGTCTTCACCCGGACCACAAGGAAGGAGAGTGCAATATCTGCCTTGGCTTCTCCCAGAAGATGATGAAGGATCGAAACAGTAGACTGGTGGCATGGCTGAATGCCAAGGTCCTGTTGCCGTGCAAGCGGGTCCCGCGATGGACAGGGCGCGATTGACATCACCATCCACCTCCATCGCCAGCCAGCGATCGAACTCCTCCTCGAAAAGGAAATTGTCCAACCTGGCTAAGCTGCGGGAGAAGCCAGGGACGGAGGTGAAGACGGCCGACCTGCCCAAGAAGGCTCAGGCGGCTTAGAAGAAGTCTTTGTCCACGATAGAGCTGGTGTTAGCTGCTATCATGAAGTCGAAAGGGGCTGACCCTGTAAAGGTAACCCCCACTGCACCAAAGGTGTCCCTGCCTTCGAGACAAGAAGCCACTGGAGTGACTTTGGCGAAACCTGCCGGCACGATGAAGAAGAGGATGCCGTCTCTGAGCCCGGGTCCGACCCCTCAGGGTAAAAAAAGGGGGGCAAGGAAGTCCCAGACTAGCCAGAGTCCATGGAAGTTTTGTCCACAGACGACTAGGACCTGGAGTCCTTACACACAGTCCAGGAGCAGGAGGAGGAGGATGAGGACGAGGACGACGGTGGTGGTGGCGCAGTGCCTAGTGTTGTGATCATGCCAGCTTAGCCGATGGATACATCTCTGGACATCCTGTTGACCCTACACACTTTGATGTTGGAGATCCAGAAGAGGATGCTGCAGGGCCCGGTTCCTGTGGGCCTCTCGCCCCAAATCAGCCTCTGACAAAGCAGTGGAAGTGCCATCCAACGTCCCTGTTTCAGCATTCCCGCCGGGTGCCTCCCCCCACCCCCAATGGGCCCAGACACGGGTACGGATACGGGCACGACGACAGACATGACGACGATATCATCACGGCAGGCGGTGGATCTCCGCAGCCAAGGGCGTCCCTATCGGATGAGGTGGGGTTGTTCCATTCCATGGTCGCTAAAGCCTCCGAGCTCTTCAGCTTGTGCCAGAGGAAACCAAGAAGGAGAGTTTCCTGTACCAGAGGCGTGAGGCCAAGAGGAAGACCATCATGGCGGTGCCCCTTCTGAACGACGTGGATGATGAAAAACCCTTGCATGGCTCCAGCCAAACAGGGTATGCTGGAGAAGAAGTACTGGGTGCTGGAATCCGTGCCCAAGTGAATGAAGTCGCAACCATCGCCGGATTTGGTGGTTTCGGTGGCCGTGAGGAAGAGGTCGGCTAACCCGTCCTCGTCATTCTCGGTCCCTCCGGTCAGCGAGGGGAAGAAGATGGACACCATGGGAAGGAAGATAATTTACACCGTTGCGTCCACCAACAAGGCAGCCAACACTCTGGCGATCCTGGCCAGGTACCACAGGTAGCTCTGGCACAAGCTGGGCACGATTCTGCAGTTCCTCCCAGACGACAAGAGGATGGAGGTGATCGCACTCTTCCAGGAGGGAGAGGTTGCGTCGGATCATGCCAACGGTGGCATTGGACATTGCAAACACAGGGTTCTGGCCTGCCTTCGTTGTCAAGGCTGGTTGAAGGCCACGAATTTCCACCAGGAGGTCCAGACGAGGGTGCTGGACATGTTGTGCGACTGACATAACCTTTTTGGGAATGTCATCGACAAGTCCCTGCAGGCCATCAAGGAGGTTACAGAGTCGACAGGTTCACTGGGCACACTCCAGAAGCACCGCTCTTCCTTTCGCTCCTCCAGAAGAAAGTCGAGCAGGTAGTCAAAAGGTTGTCATTGTCGTACCGCTAACCCTCAAGATCCATGACTCAGGATGCCGACCAAGGCCGTTCCCATGCCTACATTGGAGGAGGCCAGCGCTGCCGTCGCCGGCAAGGCAGTGCACCAGTGCCAAAGCAGGCCTGAATCGGCCAGGACATCGGGCCCCCACCTGAGCACTCCGGTGGGAGGCTGGCTGACGACATTCGTCAGCGAGTGGGAAAAGATCACCACTGACAGATGGGCACTGGATGCTGCGATGTCTGAACAAGTACCTCAATTCCCAAAAATTCAGGATGGTCACGTTGCAGCACATGCTCGACCAACTGGAAGAAGGAGACTTCTTGATGTCGCTAGACCTGGAGGACACCTACCTCCACGTCCACATTCACAAGAAGCACCAAAGGTTTCTATACTTTGCAGTGCAGGGACACCATCGCAGAACTCTCTGTTCCTAGTAGCCAGACTCAGTACAGTCTCCTGCCTAGCGTTGCCCTCGGAGGAGAGAGTAGCGGCCATGCAGTGGAAGGTGCAACGACTATTGTCAATGAAGACCGCCACAATGCAAGTCATCAAGTCGCTGCTCGGCATGATGTCTTGCATCTACCTTATCCAGCTCTGCAGGTTGCGGATGCAACCCCTTCTGGAGTTCCTGGATGCTGGAAACCGGTGTCTGGAAGTTTTGTGCCCAAGATCCCGCTCAACGAGGAGTTCCATCGGGCGATAAGGTGGTGGGGCGTCCACTCCAACATCACCCTGGGCACAGTTTTCAACACCTTCCATACCAGGGGACTCCAAGATAGCGGCCGCGGCAATGAGACGTGCGTGAATGTCTCTCCCGCCGGGCAGCAACTATAAAGAAGAATAATAAAGCCTTGGAACCAGAAGCAGCGTAAGCACACTCCAGGAGAAAGAAAGCAGGGGGTGCTGGCCCAGAGCCGCGGCCAGAGTGGGTCCAGGTGAGTCGAGCTTGGGCAAAGAAGGAAATGAGGAGCCCGGCGGGTGGGCACCCGAAACCGCAGACAGGTACTGGGCTCCGAAACACACTCAAGGCGGCCAGGTGCGGAAGCGTCGGGGAGAAACCCCCTCCGGGCTCTGACCCTCGGGCTAAGTGACACTCACCGGAGCAGCAGTGGCTGGGACCATGGGAAGCCCAACGGCACGAAAGAAGCAGTAGTGGAAGGCAAATACACTCGACAAGCGCATATGATAGGAAAGGGCACCTGAACCAATCCCTGAGAGCCGGATCCAGAGGACGGCGTACAGAGAGCAACGAAGTAGACCGCATCGTCCCACCCCATTACGCCTGGACGTGGAGGGGAGTTGACGTCTGCGTGCAGCAGGGGACTGAAATACCAGCCCACTCCCAAACCCCCATAACTCAGACCAGACCACCGCAACGAGGACCCGCTGCATAGGGGGTGCAACCTCCCTCCGCCCACATTGTAATCAGGGGTGAAGAGTTAACGAGGAGGATAAGTCCCCAGACATACACTGCGGGCGTGCTCGGTACATAGGAGCCGCGCAGGCAGGCAGAGGACTTCAACCCAGACAACAGTAAAGGGACACACGTTTCCCCAGACCAGGCGGAGGGACTAGCAACAGGACAAGCACGGACACCCTCAGGCAGGAGCCATTTCGCCCATAAGAAGCCCTAATCATCAGCTCATATCAACGGTGAGTGTGGGCAAGGGTGCAATTGGCAGAAGGGGAAGTGCAGATTCATATACAAAGTGGACACACAGACATACCTAGATATTTACCACCCAAGGGCGAGAATATGCCCAGAACAGGCCCAGAACACTAAACTATTCTAAACAAAGGACAACTGAGAAAGGAGCCAAAAAGGGAACAATAAAGTGACCCTCATTTACCCCACCGCCTGGAAAGAGATAAACCCCACCTAAATGGGAAGGCAGTGGGGGACAGCTAGTACACCGGCTCAGGGCCAGGGAGTGCAACGCTACCACAAGGGACTGGAAAGTGGTTCCCAAGAAGGGGGAAGTTGAGGGGGGAAGACGCCAGAGGAGCGGATCCGGACCGACGAAGCCCCAAACCCACGGCATACTCCCAAGAAACAGGGGGGAGGGACCGAAAAGTCAGCAAGGGAATCGAGGAATTGATCTCGACACCGCAGCGGCAGATACTCCGACCCAGACTACTAGTAAGGGAAGGGGCAATAAATGATCACCTCTCCCAAGGACCCATAAAGAAGCAACTAGCAGTTCCCACAAACATCACATACAAGACTTGTGCTTCCCCATCAAAAACAAAACGCAATATCTATAGAACCAGCATAGCCCTGCACACGCCACAACTAAGGGGCAGTCCACAGAACAGAGTAGACCTCCCCAAACTTTCTAGAACAGTGAAACACAAAAGAAGGGGAATACCCTGAGGGCAATACACGGCAGGGATCAGGCGGGTAGAGTAAACTGGAGGCTATAGAAGGTGCGCACAGGGAACAAGACAGTCGCCCCACCAAAAGAAGACGACCAGATATAAAGAGAAGTGCAAAGCCCCCACATCAAGAGGACAGATGTCCAAATCAAGAGGGAAAGGTGGTCAGGCCACTCCTCAACACCAGGCATCCAGACAGGACACAAGTCTGATCCAGATGTGGACCAATGACAATTCTGCCGCCAACAAGGGGAGGACTCAAGAGGAGGCACAGACGGACCAGGAACGGCCCTTCACGCAACCAACGGCAGCCACAAAAGAGGGTATGCAAGCCTGGTTCAAGGATCTCCAGGAGAAATGTATGACCACGGTACAGGATCAATTTACTTCAATTAAAAAAATACATGAAACAAGCTGTCCAGGAACTGAGGTCAGATGTAGCCAAAATTGAAGAACGCAGACACCTTGGAAAGAGTAGTCCAAAACATGGAGGACGAAGCACAATAAAACAGTGAGACTCAAGAACACCTAGTGCGACTTACACACAACCTAGAACAACAGTTTGAGGATTTGGAAAACTGCTCACGCAGGTACAATATCCGAATTGAGCACATGGTGGAATCGGTGGAAGGCCTGGACCTAAAGGGAGCAGTGCAACAAGTGTTTAAAGACATCTTGGCGGATGTGTACGAAGTGGAAATCCTGCTTGATAGAATTCACAGGGTGGGCCCACGCAGAATGAGAGAACTGGGCGCACGCCCCCGAGACATGTTGGTAGCCCTCGCTTCCTACCCGCAGAAGGAAAGTATATTAAGGAAAGCTCGAAGTATGGATCACACTAGAATGAATGGGTGGAAATAGTTATTCCAGGAATGGCTCAAGTAACGCTCCAAAATAGAAGGGAGATGGCCCCAGTGGTGAAGGAACTAGCAGCCAAACAGATTAGATATAAATGGACCTTCCCATTCGGCCTCCTCTTTGTATGTGAAGGCAAACAACATAGAGTGACCACGTGCGAGGAAGAGCTACATATCATACACCCGCGAGAGCAGGAGAGAGAGAGGAGGACAGGCACACAACAAGGGAAGGTACGCAAAGAAGACCATGGGAATGGAAGACGATATACCCCAAAAAGAAACATAACGGTCACAAATGAGGAAGGAGCCGGCTCAACGACCAGCATCCCCAGCGGACAGAGGAACGAATTCCTGATAAGAGATGGAACACAGTGCGAAGCAATGGCAGAAGAAATGACTACTCCAAGGAACAATCTGCTCCTGCAGCATGGGACTCCCATCGGAACCCGGGTGAGATCATAAGGAGAATGTGGGGTTTAGGACTCCCTGCGCAGTTATACCTGAGTTTGCAGAGGGCCAGGAGTGGAGAGCAATTCGCCCATGCAGCCTTAGGTACCAGGGCCCTCCTTGGGACAGTTTTGGGGGAGTTATTTAGTTCAAAAGTTGGGATGGGGGCAGAGCGATGGGCATGGGGCGAGGGCCGGGAGAGGGGAAGGGATACAGAGTCAGGATAACAGGGAAGAACACCATCAAGAGAGAACAACGATGGGAGGGCTGAAAATTCTAACATATAATGTGAGGGGCCTGAATACCCCCGTAAAAAGGAAAAAGGTGGAAATGTCCTCCGAAGAGATATGTATGACATTATAATGCTACAAGAAACACATATTAAGTCGGAAGATAAGTTAAAACTATACCTAAAGGGATATAGACACATATTACAATCTAACACTTCGGAGAAAAAAGCTGGGGTCCTCACATACAGGTACATGGCACAACCACAGACAATCTTCGCAAATGTCACACTTAAGGGACGCCCACTAACACTAACAAGCATATATGCACCAAACACGGGACAAGACAACTTTTTGAGGGACACTCTGGGGAAACTGAAAGAATTTGCCAAAGGGGAGATAATTCTGGGAGAGGATCTAAATCTAGCACGGAAACCCAACTTAGACAGGGGTGGCGGGACCCATCAGACCCAGCGGGCACCCTCAAACAAACTCTGCCAGAAGGTGGGAAATCCAGCGCTTACTGATATTTGGGGGGAACGTAGGGGCCAGCAAAAGGGATTCACACATTTTTTCCTCATATCTATAACACGATGTCCAGAATAGACACATTTGGGTGTCGGTGGGGCTACTGGGAAAAAACAAAGAAATAGACATAGGACCCATTTTGATATGAGATCATGCCCTGATGTGGATAGAGATCGCTCTACCAGGCAGAAGTAGGGAACTGTGGAGGTGAAGACTTCTGCCAGATCTACTTCAAGACAGAACATGTCTGAATCGAATAGAGTTATGTTTAAACAGTAACTCAAAATCCCAAATTAATACAAAGTAGTATCTACAGCATTCTATAATACCTATAATAGGTGAGTGTTGAGAAAAGGGATCAATCCCCAGATCAATATCAGACGTGTGCTGTCTATTGTGACTATATGATTTCAACCTGATCTCAGATGAGGTAGACATTGACCATGTGGTACTTGCAACCCGATTTGCACTAAATTGCTCAATACAATATTCATACATTTAGGACTGGTCGGTCCTTCCAGGTGAATTAATCACATGCTTCGTCAATAGGCCTTGCGAACGACCAGGTGGTCGAAACACGTGTTGGCTGTACATCACATGGAATAAACCCTATACTACTATAGAATTACCTGTTATCTATATACTTATTTGCAGCACTATGTAATTATTAGAAACCACAATACTCTGAGCGCAAGTCACCTTCCCGGATCGTCAATTCTTTGTCTACAATTTTCCAAACCCTAGAGGGTGGGTTGTGGGAACAGTGTGTTTGCTGCCGGTCAAGAATTTTGATGGTTCTCAAATCTAGAGTGGTCACTAGCACACAGTAATCATATCGAACCCACTGAGTCTAATCAATTCTCTTTAGTAGTACTCCTCTGTTCTTGCCCTCCCTCTACTGGAACCCCATTAGCATATCAGAAAAGCTAGCACTTGACAATACTTCGAAATGGCATTAGGAGTTAACCTTAACCTTAAGTACCCTCCACATACTCCCACATCACCCCCACCCCTCCCTGTAAATATTCAGTCACATCAGTTCACTCAGGTTGGTATTGCCCACGATCTCTGTCCCATTTGCTCTCCATGATCTGCTGGTCAATTGCCTGCCACCTATGTACGATGCGTGACTCTGGACTGCTCAGTTCCTGTTCATGCTTTTGTGATACCTGCTTACTCCACTCCTGCAGCTGCACCTTCCAGCCCCACACCAGATTAGAATATGCACATGCCTCTGCAGCCTCAGATTCAACAGGGTGCACTCTTGAGATCAAACCCCTGAAGTACCCTGCTATCTGAAGATACCCCTATGTTGGACACCTTCCTATCATTGTTTCGAAATGCCCTGTAACCTTGTACCATACACAAATAAAAATACATGGTATGGGAGGGAGATGTTGCCTTGTGCTGGGCTTTTCACTGCCCAATACCAATCAGGCTGACTTACTTCATCCCAGAGAAAAATTCAAATTGTCCTTGCCTGCTGAGATTGTTGGCCTTTGGGGATTTGTTTTGTCAGTAGATGTGGAGGCTTCTCTACAAAATCGAATTCCTCTGCCTTTCCCTGGCAGTAAGGTACTATCAATACAGATTTGTACTTTGTCCTCAGTGCAGCTCCAGGGTGATAACCAAATTGATGACTGTTGTGGCAACCCATCTACTCCTAAGGGGCATCCACATTTCTGGGGAGTGAGCGCGAGGCCCACAGCGGCAACTGGTGGGCGCAGCCCTTAGTGGGGGGCTCCCTTCCAGCCGACCCACGGAATCGCCAAAGGCCAGCTTAGATCCAGATTTGGGGGTTGGGGCTTGGGAGGGGGGGAAAGCACGTCACTGGACGGCGACAACAGGGGGAGTAGGGGGTGGGACCAAGAGGGAGGTGGGCTGTATAACGCCCAGTCCCTTGGGTTTGCACCCTCTTGGTCTTCCTGCTTTGCCACCCAGAAGTTTGGAAATCGTCGTCATTCCTGGAGCAAGTGATTACCAAGCCAGGCGAGCTGGGCAACGGGACGTCCAAGGCCGACCGTTTAAGTGCTAAAGGTAACTATGTTTCAACAAGGGAGGCCAGGAAGCCCAGGAATGGAGATCGTCGAGGTCGTACTACTAGAGGAAGGGCTAGCGGAGGAGGAAGTCGGGGGAACGTCTACGACAGGCCATTTCATGGATACCCAATCGTGGGTGGAATATGCAGCCCTAGCAAAAGTAATTGGCTGGGAAGCAGCGATGGTTAGGATGGGGGGGCCCCACGATGGCGAACAATGAAGATAGTACGAAAGTGGGGATGTCAGGTCCCATGGGGGATAGCGTTGCGAACAGCACAAGGGTGCTTATATCTCACTTGCCCATCATTAGCGGGGAGTCGCAGGTGACAGCGGGGGGGCCATGAACAGAACATTTGACGCAAAAGACTGTCAAAATCGAGCCGTGGCTCCCGTCAAAAGAAAACTAAGAAAGATTTGTAGGACGAATGGGCGGCATTAAACGCTTGCATGGGGGTGCCTTTGATGGCGTCTTCTGGGTTGGCATTGTTGTCAACGATCAGGCCCCCTTAGCAGGTCAAACCCCCAACTCGCCAATAGTTGAAGACACAACTTTGAGCAGAAAGTGGGGGGGGGGGGCACTGTCAAGACAACAAATGTGGATGGTGAGTTTGAATTAATGCAAAGTGTGGCCAAAATTATGTTGGTACTGCAGGGTGAAAATGCAAAGCAAGCGCCTCAGGTGGTGGAGAATGTGGGTGTGGCAGCGGAAGGGGCAAGCAGGGTATGGTTGGAAAAAGGGCTTGGAGGAGGCAAAAGGATCATTTGGGAAGTGTGGCAGATCACCTCGGCGCTGAACACAAGTAAATGGAAAATCCCCAGCAGACTCCCGGCTATCACTGGGTATAATTATTTGAGCTGGCTTATCCCAGAGCAAGTAAAGAACGAAATTTGGTTGAAAAAATGTATAAATATTTTTTTCATTACTCGAGCATAAGACAAAGGGCAATGATACTTTGCAGGCGAATGGGGGAAGGCAGGCGGTGAAGGCCTGGAAATGGGTGAGGGGCCGAAGAAAATTTAGAGAGCTGGCTGGCGGGCGGGCTTCAAGGTAATGGGGCAGATTATTTTACAAAAGGAACCTGACCAAGGGCCGGCACTTCTGAATTATTGCAGATGCGTGATTGAGGAGCACAAGAGGTTGGGGGTACGGAGTGGTTCTTGAGGGATAAGCGTTTCCACTTAAGGGTGTAGCATGATCCTGATATGAAATGGGACAACAAATGAGTTGAGGAGTGGCTCGAATAAACGAAAGGGTCCATTGAGAAACCAGACGGGAAAATTATCTTAGTAGGAGGGCTCAAAACGGTGCAGCTCAGTTTAGGGGGGGGAGGTTCCTGCAAGACCATACCAGGAACAGAAACAAGGTGGTTGGGGAGAAGGCAGGGGGTCGGGAGCTAATTGGGGGAGGGGGGCAAGCAGAACCCAGCAAACTGGAGGAGGGAACGGGGGCTCGTTGGCAGCAGCACTCGGCACCAGGCCACCACAAGGACCACATCAAGGGGGCTTAAGGTGCAGGGGGGCCTGCCAATTACGCCCATATGGACGACCCCTGTTCACATGCAGATTCTATAAGGAGGGCGAATGCAGTTGGGGGAAAAATTGCAGATACCGACACAGTTGTGCCACGTGCGGGACATTCGGCCATCCAGCAAGGAACTGCAGGAGCGGGGGTGGTGGAGAGGGAAACAAAGAGCGGAAATAACAGAGTTTTTCAGGCGGGAGCAACGGAAACGTGATGTGGGAGGGACTGTATATGTTTTAAAAAATTGTTTTATTACCTAAATAAATTATTTTAATTCTTCAAGGTGGTTTCTGGGGCGAATATAGAACAGAACCACAAAAGGTTCACCCAGCCTTCAATACAGCCGTGTTAAGACAAAATGGTAATGGTTCGACACCAGAGGGTGGTGGGAAGGTCGGGGGGGGGGGTCTAAGGGAACTTTTCAACAAGGGCCTATCACCAATTGGAGTGGACAAATTACTCCCGTGGCTATCCCGGTACCCCTTAGTGCAAGAGAGGCACCTCCTGGTGGGGGGCTTCACGATGGGTTTCCACATACTGTGTAAAGGACCGAGGGGAGCAAGGACTGCAGAGAACCTAAGGTCGGCAAAGGAGTTGCCCGAAGTAGTAAGGGCGAAAATTAACAAAGAAATAACCCTAAGAAGAGAGGCGGGACCTTATCAGACAGCACCATTGAGGGATTTAATACTCTCACTGTTTGGGGTAGTGCCCAAATGGAAAAGGGGAAATTTTGCCTCATTCACAATTTATCTCACCCCAAAGGAGAGTCAGTGAATGACTGGTTGGAGGAGGTGGACTGTTCAGTTTCCTACGCATCATTCAATCAGGCAATCAGCTTGGCCAGGAGGGCTGGAAAAGGGGCATTATTGGCAAAAGTGGACGTCGAGGCGGCTTTCAGGCTACTCCCTGTGCACCCGGGGAGCTACCACTTATTGGGTTTTCAGTGCGGGGGGGGATTTATGTCGACAGATGCATGCCGATGGGCTGCAGTATATCATGCGCATATTTTGAGGCATTTAGCTCCTTTTTGGAATGGGCCTTGAATGAGATGGAGGGTAAAGGGGGGGCAAAAAACACTACTTGAATGACTTCCTACTTGTCGGAATGCAAGGGACGGATGAGTGCAGCACGCTGCTTAAAAAATTCATAAAATTGACAAATGAATTAGGCGTGCCTCTGGCAGGGGAAAAAACTCAAGTTGCAGTGCACAAGGTTGACGTACCTGGGCATTGCGATCGACACAATATTAGGGATCTGCCGCCTTCCCAAGAAAAGATTACAGAATGTATTGCAGATATCAACACAGCACTATTAGGCAGCAGGGCAGCGGTGAGGACTATTCAGTCACTAGTGGGTAGGCTGAATTTTGCGGGTAGGTTCATCCTGGCTGGGAGGGTATTTGCTAGGCGCTTGGCAGCATCAACATGGGGAGCAACGAAAGGGTGGCACAAGGTGCGGCTAAGCGCAGGCATGAGGGAGGACATGCGGGTATGGCTTGAATTCTTGAACAATTTCAATGGGGTCGGCTTATGGCAGTCTCCCTGGGTCTCGTGCTCTCAACTACAGCCCTTTACGATGCTGCAGGGTGGGGGTTTGGGGCAATCCTGGGGAAGGAATGGTGCAAGGGAGATTGGGCAAATGCTTGGATCAGGAAAGGGCTGAACAAGAGCATCAATGTCTTAGAGTTGTTCCCTATAGTACTGGCATTACACGTATAGTCCAAGCGCCTGGTAGTATTGTCCGACAACATGGCGGTTGTACAACTGGTCAACACTCATTCAGCCCGGTGCCCCGCAACGCTAAGTTTACTACGCCACTTGGTGACAAAATGCCTAAAAATAAACACTGCCATAAAAGCCCGCCCCATTCCTGGGAGTCATAATGCTGCAGCTGATGCACTTTCTCGTTCGCAAATGGCACGCTTTCGGAAGGTTCACCCAGAGGCCCAGGCAACAATGACACCGTTCAGCAAGCACCTATGGAGCTTAGTGAGTTGGGAAAAGGAATGAGGCAGTTAGCAGCAAGGGCTTTGGCCGGACGCACAAGAGACAGATACAACAAAAATGTCAGCACCTTTTTGAAGGTCACCAAAGACACTGGGTTGGACGGCTGGGAACACAGAGTGCAACGTTTTCTGTAATGGGCCAAGGAGACAGGGAAGGCGGAATCTTGGGTGGCAGCACATCTCAGCGCAATAGCATTTCACAGCCAGCTGGTGGGGAGAGAGGACCCAACCAAGGGCTTTCTGGTAAAGGCTACCTTGAAAGGGTGGGAGAGGGGGGCTCCTTCTAGCAAAGATGAGAGGAGGCCCATTCACTTTCACCTCCTAAAAAAGATCATGTTAGCATTAGGAGCCGTGTGTTATTCTGGGTACGAACACATATTGTTTAAAGCTTACTTTGCGCGGGCTTTCTTTGGGGTGAAGCGGATCAGCAAGTTGGTGGCCAGGGCAGGGCCAAGACGGATCGTGACCAAAGGGCTTTACAGGCAGAGGACGTGGTCATAACAGGGGGTACATTGCATATCATTATCAGGTTATCCAAAACAAATCAGTTAGCAAAAGGAAAGGCAGTGGTGTTGGGGAAACTAGGCCAAGGCGCCTTTTGCCCGGTAATGGCCATGTCTGAATGTTTGGGTGCAAGGGTAGGGAGGTCGGCTTAACTGTTCACGCATGAATATGGATCACCCCTTACGCAGTTCCAATTTAGGAAGGTTTTAGCTGCAACACTAGAGAAGGTAGGTTCAGATCCAGCCTTGTATTCTCCACACTCATTTCAAATAGGGGCAGCCACAATGGCACACAGGGAAGGACTGGGTAACGATTTGTTAAAAAAGGATTGGCAGATGGGACTCGGACAGACCAGCGGATGCGCCATCAGGAGCAAGGGTTTGAAGGGGCGATTGGAGGGGAGGGGGGAAGAGAAAGGGGGCGGTGCAAAAGTTGGGGGGCCAACTAAGGAGCCGTTCAAAGGGTAATTTGCATTCATTTCTCCACAGATGGTACCTCTGTATGGGTCGTTGGCCATTCGTTTGTGGGCAGAGCAGCAGAGAGAGCGAAGAAGCCAAGTGGGGATGGCAACATGGGTTTGCAGCACACTCAGATTCGGTGAATCGCAAAAGGAGGTTTGAGTTGGGACCAATTATGGGGAGCACCGGAGTGGGCTTCAAGGCAACACAGCCCACCAGACATGCTAGTGCTGCACCTGGGTGGCAACAATCTCATGGCAAGGGAGAGAAAGGATATATCGACCGCTATGCGAAGCACCTTCATGCAGGTGGGGAGGGAGTTTCAGGGCACAGAGGTGATTTGGTACGAAATAATCACCAGGCAAGAATGGTGTGGGGCACATTGTCATGGGGCGATAGAAACTGCTAGAAGGAAGCTGAACTCCAGCATGGGGCATTATTAAAATGTAAGGGTATGGGATGGATCAGACATCCACTGAATGTCTGAATCGCACTGAAGGTACCAGGGTATTTTGGGAAGGATAAGACTCACTTATCAGAGGTAGGAACGGCACTAATGACCATGGAATGGAAGGAAGCTCTGACAGGTTCCGGGTGCAGTTGAAAGCACAATGAAAACAGGGTCTTTTGGGGACTGGGGGGGTGGCCTGGAGGGAAGGACAAACAAACGCAGGTGGATGCAGATTAGCGGCTGCGGGGGTGGGACGGGGCGGTGGAACCCCCCACCACCCATTGCACCTTAATCAGGGGCTATCAACATGGGTACCACCCACCCAGTCACAGCAGAAGGGGGACAGTCTACAGAGGGGGCCCTACTTTTGCATTCTGGAGGACTTCTACAAAGCGAGTAATATCGGAATGAGTGAGAATGCATACACGCCACCGGTTGTCTGGAAGGCCTCTCGAATGTCATTAAAATCCTGGTTGGTTTGGATGCGTGCGAATGTGAGTGGTTAAGCAGAAAGAATGGGGAAGTCCCTTGCCCTTGGGCGAGCAACGACCTGTCATCTGGGGGGAACTCTCTGCCACCTGCAACCAGCAGAGAGTTGTGGCAGTATTACAGGTCGATCCACTAGAAAGCACTGGCAGATCCCATAGGGGGCTGTGCAGCCAATAGCTTAGAGTTAACAGCGCCAGGAGTACTAGACTCACGGGAGGCCCCGGGAAAAGGGGGAGGGGTTAGGAGACTTGGAAGTCATTCCAACCCCATATGTGGGTGGGGGGAGTGAGAAAGGTAAACGGAAAAAAAAGGGAAGTCGTGAGAAATGAGACACAGTAAGGTGGGGAAAGGAAGTAGTGGGGGGAATTGATAAAGAAATAAAATAAGAAAGGGAAAGTATCTAGAGGGAAGAGTTGGGACTGCAAGGGCTCTGGGGGCAGGAGGGTTCAAGGTGGGTAAGGCAAGGAAAGGAGTAAGCGGCTTGGGAAATTAACTTGCCAGGGGGTGGGTGATGGCCAGAACAGAACAGTGGCGGGGGTAGGGGAAGGGGCAGGGAACTTGTGGAATAAGTAGAACAGAATAAGGAGGCAAGGGGCGGGGAAGGAAAGGGTTAAAACTAAAGAGGGAGGAATGACTCGGAAATGCCAGGATGGGGGGCAATAGATGGGGAAGAGGCCTGGGTGGCGGGAAAAAGGACAAGTTTGCAATAGGAACAGAAAAGATCAATGAAGACATGTACGATGAAAAATCAGAACTGGGAAGTGAATTAGAATAGTTGCATACTGGACAGAAGGAAGGAATAGTATACGGTAGTCGGGAACACCTAGCGTTAGCATTAGAAGGCAGATGGGCAGAACAAGGGTAATAGCCTTTAGATTGAAAGAAGGCACGGGATAATTGGGGTTAGGAATGAAGCATGAAGAGTAAGGGTACTGAGAAAAAATGAGTACTGTGATTAAAGGAACCGAAAAAAGTGTCTGGGAAATGTGTACTGTGAATATCGAAAAATGTGTCTAGGAAATGTGTACTGTGAATAAAGGCACCGAAAAAAGTGTTGGGGGTACGTGGACTGTGAAACACAACTAAATAATGGCCATGGGTAGAGAGGGAATGTTTATGGAGGGACGGGCTTAACCGGTAGAGTCCACAGGACACTGGCGGTGGGGGAGGTGGGAGGTCCTTATGAAGCCACACCCGGCATAGAAAATCCTGTGGTGTGGTGGAGAAACGGATCACCTGTAAAATAACTCCTTCCATTTATGCAAATAAAGCTTGCTGCAGCATTGTGACTTCCACCTTGAAAACTGCTCTTGACTCTTTATTCCAGGGAACATCCTGGAGGTTTGGGGAGGGGCGGAGAAGGGGGGGGTGAGTGGTTTGAATGAGGTAAGAGTGCCAGTGTTTGGGGAGGTGCAGTTGTGGGATGACTCTGCTAAGTATTTTGACCACTGACTTATCCAAGCGCCTTTGGCCAAAGTGACCTAATTGCCTGCGTCCCTGCTGGATTGCCTCTTTGATCTGAGTCTTTCTGCAACCACAATTCAGAGCTTACTCCAAGCAGAGCATTCAGTGTATAGGCTTTCTCTCAGATTCTCCTAGCTCCAGGATCTTACCTTTGCAAGAGATAAACAAGGAGATGGTCTTTTGCTTCTTGCCAAGGTCTCAGACATTGGCTTGGTGGTTCCAAAGACAACCTGGCTCTTCTAGCATCCTGTGTCCTGGGGGTACTTGTTGGCAGACTCTAGAAAAACTCTGCTAGTTGTGGCCCGTTCATGGGGATCTGCTTTGTTGACAGAAAGAGGTCCCATTCCACCTCAAGCTATGCATGGCCTCTGCTGGTGGCGGCAGGACTACAATCTTCAGGGGTGGGGTTGCTCTTTGCACAGTTCTGAAGATGTATTCCTTACTCATTGGGTGTGGTGTGACCCTGCCGTAACTCCTCCAGCACAATTAATGGATCATATCCATCTTCTGGCACTCCAGGCTTGGCTCTCCTTCTGATCTTGGAAGGTTGCTGTTATTCAGACTGACATTGCAACTTGTATCTCAACCTCAGAAACTATTATGGTATTTGGGGATTAGCCCAGCAGATATGAGGAGACTTCAGAGCGCCTGAACTGAATCTCCTGAGGGAAAAAAAAACACTGGATATGCCTAAACCACTGTACCTAGCCAGTATGGTGAGGAAAGTGTTAAAACTGGTGGGAATCACTGCAGAAATATGCAGCATGTCCGCAGATATGATATGATATGATATTTTATTTGTATCGCGCTCGTACACAAGTGTTTCAGAGCGCGACTAGGCAAGGGAGGGGAACAGGGGAGAACACAAAACAACAACAATCTTACTAGGCCCAGCGACATTGAGAACGCGCAAGTGCATGGGAAAGGGAAAAAGGGGAAAAGTGCATGGAAGGGGGAGAGTGGAAAGTGCGGAGCAGAGGAGAGCAGAATAAATAATAATAAATAAAAATAAATAGAACATTGAGGCAATAATCAGTATTAGTGCAGCCAACAAGTGGCAAGTGCTGTGTTTAAGGCAGCAGACTGGGTAGTCTGATAAGTGCAGAAAAAGAAAAAAAAAATGGGGGGGAGCTGTATGGATACAGTACAGATACAGTCCACAGTGCAAGGGGTTGCCGGGAGGCAGTGCAGGAGGGTGGCAGGGTGAGCAGGTTCCTTGGCCCAGGGGACAGAGGGTGGCCAGGTGCACAGTGCCAAGAGAGAGCAGATCAACAGGGGAGAGGGGGAGCGAAGGCAGAAGCAAAGAAGAAGGTCTTGAGGTGCTTCCGGAACTAGAGATGATTCTCCTCAAGTTTTAGAGTGGCAGGGAGGCTGTTCCAGAGGGAGGCCCCAGCCGAAGATAGAGATCTACCCCCAGCACATTTCTTTGAAAAACGATTGACTCGGAGGGAGTTAGAGGTAGAGGAGCAAAGAGCTCGAGAGGGGAGGTATTTGCGGAGGGATAGCTGAAGGTATTTTGGACCCAGACGCCAGAAAGCCTTGTGGACGATGCAGAGAGTTTTGAATTTAATCCTTGCATCCACTGGGAGCCAATGGAGTGATTGCAGAGATGGAGAGATACGATCCCAGGGCTTGAGGCCAAGGACAAGTCTTGCAGTCCTGTTCTGGATAAGTTGTAGAGGGCGGAGAGTAGAGGCCGGTAAATTTAGAAAGAGGCTGTTACAACAGTCCAACTTAGAGAGAACCAGAGCTTGTCAGGCAGTGAGCTTCTGAGGGAAGGAGAGGAAAGGCAGAGTACCTCTGAGGAGGTGCAGTAGGAAGTTTGACCTGCTTCCTTCTCATTGCAGAACAGGAAATCAAGAAAGTGCAACTGATCTTACTTCCTGAGTCGCAAGCGGCCTCGTTCTAATCTAGCAGAGGTGCGTCTTGACACAGCTGTGATCGATGTGTACACGTGCTGAGGTTCTTTCCTCTACAGTTCTAACTCGCCTTGTCTCGCTGCCCTGATGCAGCACGTTTGCAGAGAAGGAGACGGCATGCTGGAGCACAATATGGGAGCAGGAAGCAGCGAGCAACGAGAAGCAAAGATGCTGTAGCAGGGCTGCAGGAGCAGGTATTGGGTGAGCCCTAGGGGTGGCACTGTCCTGCTTATAAGGTGCACCTCCAGAAGCCTATTGACAGTTAACTTTAATCAATTTAGTTTGACTATACTTTTCTCTTAACTTTCAACTGTCAATCCTAACTTAACTATTTAACAACTGTGTAGCTTTGGGATGGCCCAGATGGCACTGCTAAACCCAAAATAAAAAAACACAAATGCTATGCTACCAGCAGGACAGAAGAGGCAACCTGCACAAGTAGCCGCAGATATCGGACAACCGTCCATTAAATGGGCCCTCCGTATCCAGAAAGCTTGCACCATGGGTAGCATGGATACAGGTTGTATTATGCCAGAATTAAGCCGTTCTGCCTGAGTGAACCATTCGATTCATGCAGAGCAAGCTCATGGAAGGAGGGAGGAGGCCACTTCTGTCGGTGCGACTGGAAACCTTTTTGGCCAGATTTGTAATTTCCATCTGTTGGCGTCCTTGCACTGCACACATGACGGCCCGCGTGTGCCACTAAAAGAGCATGGGTCATCACCTCGGGGCCAGTTTATCACCTTGAACCAGGGGAAGATTGATCTCCTTGGCCTAACTGTTATGTTCTGGGCAGATAATCGGATTGTCAAAGTCCAGGGTCAAAACAGGAGTGGGCCAAGTGGGCTGAGTAATCGGGCCCAACCTCATACTCCTACACAGACCACTCATCACATTTCGGATAGATCAATTCTGGAAGCTCTTGAGAGGTCAATAGATCGAATGTACGCAGAGATCTGCCTTTGCACTAAGAAGCACGCTGACCAAAGTGGCAAGGATGAAGATACTGCTGAAGACGGGTCAGGTACTTTGATATCAGAGTATCCCCCGATACTGTTCCGGGAAGATATAATTGTAGACCCGATGAGCATCAAGGGCCCAAAACGTTTAATGGGAGCAACAGATGCTGGAACTCGCACACCTTGCAAGATGGACCTAGCAAGAAGTGGGGAGGTACAACATGTGGGATACATGCTGAGGCAGAGCCGGATGCTGAGTTGGAAGGCGAGTCAGCCTTCCATTCAATCTGGGGGAGGCACTTGGCCCAATATTGATAGCGAAACCACACCATCATGGCTCTTTGCCAATTGGGAGCAGATAGCCCAAGATGAAATCTGGCAGGCTATGCTGTGATTGGAGACTGTCATGGACGAGTTAAACCGGACATTGGCTGGTTTATAAGAGGAGTCTAGGTTAGACAGGCAAAGCCTCCTCAAGGCGCTCCAGTTGTTCACCTGCTTTACTCCACCCCAACCAAGTAAGATGAATGACAACCCACAGTGTGCGCATGTTAGCTTGCACTCATTCAAGGCCCCAAATATTATAACGAGGGTATACTCGCCTAAGCACTTCGATAGCCAAATCAGTGCAGCCAAACAAGCAGAATGCACGGATATCAATAATGGCATTGATCGGATGGAGATGGGGGGGGGGTGCGACCTGACCCCCAATAAGCCCATAGAAGAGGTGCAGCAACCGGTAATTAATCGAGGAGTGGAGAAAGAAGGTCCACCTCAAAAAACCAGCAAAGGAGGTGCAACTGCCAGATCAACAACCATCAAGGGACCCCCAGGAAAGCAACATAGCAGCTAATAACAAACAATTGTGAGAACTATTCTGACAGGGAAACAAATTATTCAATTAAAGAAATCTCAAAAATGATGGAGACTGTTGACACTCTCTGGAACTGGAGGGAGTCCAATTTGATCGTGACCTTTAAAGGTCAATCACACAGGAATAAGAACGTCTATAAATATGCTGGGTTTTAGTGAAGTTTCTTTCAAGAACTTAGGTGCGATGCAAATCTTGTCAGACTGTATGTTTTGTGGGGGGAGGGTGGTGTAATGTTAGTTTCTGTTTCAGCAAGGCCCACTTTCGTTCCCGTTTATTACAATGCAGAGATGCTTTGGCTGGGAAAGGGATTGGGGAATTCTTGGATGTGAAGGCCAGGCAGTGTCGTATCCATGATTCATGGTTTGATCGAATCATGCCGGCTGAGGCCAGGGCAACAGATGTGTCAAGGGACACGATGGACCCTAAGCCTTCAGTTGATGCTTTCCCCACCCGCACTGCCCCGCGGATAATAGATCTCACCAAGGGGAACTGGATAAAACATTGCAGGTGGTGACAAATCTGAATTGGGCACCTTCAGCCCAAGACACTGATGGGCCGTACAACTGCTTCACTTTCCAAAAACCAGCTCGCTTTTAGCCACACTTACAGAAAATAGCGTGGGGTGCGGGGGGGGGGTGAAGGGGGCATGATGTCAGCCAGAATTATCTCCTGGAACAGCTGGGGGAGGCAGCTAAATGGCTGGATGCTGACTGGATCGACTACTTGGCCAAATTCAATATTATCTGTCTGCAAGAGACCTGGTTAACTGATGACTTCTGTATACAAGGCTTTCGTGCATCCATTTGTTACTCCCTGTATGCCTTTTGTTTTGTATATGTTTTTTAAAAAACCTTTACAAAAATATACATATTTCAAATATTTACATCAATCTTCAACAAATATCAACTCATTCAACTCATTCATAAACAGTGTTAAAATACATTAAAGATAAAAAAAACAATACATAAAAAGAGAGCAATCCTTACTTATTTCTAAAAAGAGGACCTTCAAAGGAGGGCTAACCACCATGATACGTGTGCAGGACAGGTGGAATGCGACCAGATTGCGTCCTGACCTTAAGTCAACCATCATTGTGTGTTTGACATTGTTAGAGAGTGACCACCAGAATACGATACATATTATCAATGTATATTCACCACCTAAAAAGAAAAGGACAATTTTGGAGGGGACTGATGGATTGTCTTTACGAGATTACGGCAGCTGGAGTCCCAGGCAATCTGTTTGTATTGGAAGATTGGAATGTCAAGCTGGGCCAGCTTTTTGAAGCTAGCAATGAGAGCAGATTTTTGGAAGAGGCCTGTGGAATCCCCAAGCAGATCGCAGCCCTATGTAAGTCAGATCAAGGTGGTAGAGAGGTGGCTAATCTTCTCTCTGAATTCACCATGGTCGAACTAAATTTGAGAAGGCTACTGAGTTGACATTCCACCTAGGCACACGTTTGCTAGTGGATCTTTTACATCCCTACTCCTATGTCCCGTCCCCTTTCCTCCATACTGTATGGGCATCTCTCGCTAGGGACGGGAGACAGAACCTATTTCACCAGAAAAATTGACTTCCCCTTTAAATTTAGATGCGCACGGGTGCGCAGCCCTTGAGCATGCTCTCCCCTGACTCTGCCCACTGGCGCCACTCCCCAGTCCTCTTTTCCATGTCGACGGGAATGGGACACTTTCAGCCGCGCTCCTGGCTTAGGCCTCTGGCCTAGTAATTCCACACACTCTTCCCTGTAGAAGTACTTTTGTCTTCTTTTTTCTTGTCTTTAATTCAGGTTCCTCTGTCCTCTGGCGCTACGCTCCTCCCCGGCACATGTTGACGTCAGCGGCTTCAGCAGGTGTCCAGCATGCAAAGGGCTCTTCCCTAAGTCTGACCCCCATGCTCTTTGCCTCTGCTACCTTGGCCCCGACCATAGCTGGGAGGGTTGTATCACGTTTGACGTGCTCACACCACGTGCTCTGAAGAACAGGCTAGCTCGGTGGAGGGAGTTCTTCGGAAGGTCACCTCCAGAGGACTTGATGGAACTAGTCAAGCACAAGTCCAGGCCCAAGGTAGGGGCACTGTTTTCATCCACACCCCACAAATTTGACTCCTTGCCCAGGAAGCGCCTGAGAGGGAGGGACCTATCAGGTTCTAGTACCAGCGCGGGTACTGAGGATGCTTCAGCTACCGACCGCCAGGCCGAGGGTCGAGAGATCCTACCGGTGATGTCGCTGAGGGACCGCAATGTTCTATTACTGGGTTTCTGTCCAAGGGGCTACGCCCTCGAACTGGACAGCTGTCTGAGGGGGAGCCTGTATGCAGCACTACCGGCGACACAGCACTACCGGCGACACAGCAGAGTGCACTCCGCCTACCAGGCCCGGTCCTGAGGTGCAGGGTAGGCCTCAACCTCCACCGCCAAGAGTCCAGGAAGAGGCCGGTCCCAGCGCAGCAAGCGGCACCACACAGGCACGTGGCATGTAGCCCGACAAAATGGTGGCTCGCCCCGACACCATACCCCTTTGGGGAGGAGGTATGGGAACAAGTTTCCAGGTGGGACTGGTCTTCGCCGGGCACGTGGCCTACGGCATACCCTATGTGGGGTGTATCTGACCCGCAGGTCAGATACACCCCACATACAGTAAGGCATAGTGTGTCCAGGTCCCAGCACCCTCAGGGTCCTTTGCCCATGCATGTGCCACCAAGCCCTCCACTGGCCTGTGAGGACAGGTTTTTTTGAAAAGTTCCTGACGCTTATGAGGTCTCCACAGATGGGCATCATCCTCAAGGAAGTGATCAGGGACATACTCCCCCCAGTCTTGCCGCTAGCACCCATGGCCACTCCGCCCTTGGTTCCAGTGCCTCTGGCTCCTATGCAGCCCCAGCTGCCCACACCAGCTCCCACTACACCGACCATGCCTCCAGTAGTCCCGGCAGCTCCCTATCAGACGCTGCAGCTGCCGCCGACTCCTGTCAGTACACCACAGCCCCCGGCTCCCAGCACTCCTCCCGCTGCACCTGACCAGAAGGACACATTGGTGGATACCGATGAGGAGGAGGACCGTGACACACCTTTGTCCGCCAAGGCATTTCATGAGCGACTCCCACGCCTGTCAGAATACCTGGGGCTTCCACAGCCCGAGGTGGAACAACCAGAGGCGGGGGTCTTGGCAGAGGTCCTCACTCTAGGCCCCATGGCTAGAACCGGGATTCCAATGCTAAAGAGGCAGCCTACCAACAAGCACCTTGACGCAAAGTATAGGCAGATGGAGGGGCATCCACTCTGGCTGTCACCACATCCTTAGCCACACTCCTCTGTCATCACTGCAGCCTCAATCTACTCCAAGCCACAATCGTCCTCGGCCACATCAGCCTTGGCACTCCTGGGTAAGGAGGAGAAGATCCTGGAAGCATATGGAAAGAAGATATATTCCAACGCTACGCTTAATTTTTCATCAGTGCAAGCAGACGCTATGCTCGCTGCTGTCAACCAAAGGCTCTGGCAGGAAATAGCTGACTTCCTTCTGGAACTTCCGGTCGAGAGTCAGGCACACTTCAAGGCGGGGCTGGTGGAAGCCAAGGTTGTAGTGTAGGACATAATGGATTTCACAGTGGCTCACATAGACACCTCAGGCCGTGCTATCTGCATCGCTACGTACATGAGAAGAACGGCCTGGCTATAGGTGACCAAGTTCAACCCAGATGTTCAGGCGCTTTTACTGGACCTTCCATTTGAGAGTGATGATCTGTTCCATTCCACTACGGACGAGGAACTGGATAAGAAGAACAGTTCCCAGACTGCCAAATCATTATCCATCCTCACAAAGTCCACCCCTAAGGTCTACAACCAGACGCACCAGCGTTCCGACAAGAGTCAATCCTTCAGAGGGTTCCGGGGCTTCTAGGAAAGACGGTCCTGGTGGCTGGACCGATCTCCGAGCCAGCAACGCCACAAGCAGCCCGAGGCGGCACATAAGGGCTTTTTCCAGTCCCCCTCCTCAGCCCCAGCCTCAGATGGAAAAAAGTCATGACATGCTCATCCGGATCAACTAGTCTCCGGTGGGGGGCAGGCTTGCCCTTCACTCCCAATGCTGGCGTGCAAGATTACGGATAGGATCCAGGGGTCTGATAGTGTCCACGGGCTTCCCGCCTACCTCTACCTCCTTCTCCTCTCTCCTCCCCTCCGCTCCCACAGATTGGGACAGCAACTCTGTTGGCAGAAATTTGCTCGCTTATAGAGAGTCAGACAGTGGATGAAGTCCCAGTCTCCCAGCAGGGTCTGGGCTTCTATTCACAGATTTTCACCATACACAAGAAGAACCAGGCGGGCATAAGAGTTGTGTTGGACCTTTACACCCTGAACCTTTCCCTTCCTCTTCAAAAGTTCAAGATGGTTACTCCAGCGCTTATTGCAGAGTCATTGTGCAGGGAAGACTGGATGTGCTCCCTGGATGTGAAGGATGCGTACTTTCATGTCCCGATCTGGCAACCCCATTGGTCCTTCCTGAGGTTCAGGATCATGGGGTTCCATTTCCAATACAAGGTTCTACCTTTTGGCTTCAATTCAGCCCCCATGGTCTTTACAAGACTGATGAATGGGGTGGCAGCCGTTTTCAGGGCCCAAGGTCACCACATCTATCCATACTTAGATGACAGGCTTGTCAGAGCAAGGTCTCCAGAGGCAGTCCACCACATCGCCTCCGCTGTCATGATTACTCTACACGAGTTGGGATTTTCCATCAATCTCAAGAAGTCACAGCTGGAGCCTACGTAGAATCTAACGTTCCTGGGCCTCATCTGGGATACGAGCTCTGAGAGAGTTTTTCCCTCGGAGGACAAGATCACAGCCATCAAGAGGGCCACGAGGCATTTTCTCAGCAGAGCAGTGACCTCAGCATGGTGGTACCAACACCTCCTGGGCATCATGGCGGCATGTCTCCTGGCAGTGCCATACGCGAGGCTCAATTGTGATTGCAATTGCACTTCGCAGCCTCCTGGAGTCAGTAGAAGGGTTCCCAAGCGGAGCTGGTCAACATCCCACTTCATCTCCACTCCACCAGGACCTAGTCTGGTGGAGCAAGCATGGACTACAACTTGCGGATAGGCAGGCCCTGGGGGCAACCATCACCGAAGGTTACCATCACCACAGACTCATCCCTAGTGGGCTGGGGAGCTACCTTGGATAGCCACAGTGCCCATGGGGTTTGGTCCCTTCAGGAGCAGGAGGCACACATCAACTGGCTCGAGTTGATGGCCATATGGCTCGCTCTCAAAGCCTTCCTACCGATGATCAGTAGCAAGACGATCCTCATTCCAACGGATAGCTCCACCAGCATGTATTATATCAACAAACAGGGTGGCACCAGGTCCCCTCCCCTCTGCACTCTAACAGTCAGCATTTGGGAGTGGGCTCTGGTGAACAACATGCACCTGACAGCAATTCACCTCCCGGAGGAGTCCAACCTGGAGGCAGACAGGCTCAGCAGACTGGATGCGGACAACTATGAATGGCAGTTGAACAAACAGGTCCTTCAGGGAATCTTCGACAGATGGGGTCATTCTCAGGTGGACCTCTTTGCCACCTGGTCCAACAGGAGGTGCCCCCAGTTTGTGTCCTGGCAGGGACAGGACTGGGGCTCTCTGGGTGACGCGTTGCAGATCAAATGGAACAACATGAACGCGTATGCCTTCCCTCCCACTCCCTTGGCCCACAGGGTAATCTGCAAGATCCAGGAGGCCGGCACCTCTTTATCATCCTGATAACCATCAAGGCCATGGTTCTTGGAACTTCTCAACCTGTCAGATCAGGCCCCAGTGTGCCTTCAGCTGGGTCCAGCTCACCTACTCTCACAGCAGGGAGGCACGCCCCCCAGAAGTTAGCCCTCGTAGTGTGGTTCCTGAGCAGGTCACACTAAGGCATCTGCATCTGTCACAGGCTAACCTAGACATTATACAGGGCGCTAGGAGCGATGCTACCAGGAGCCAGTACAAAAGCAAATGGACTAGGTTTTGCCACTGGGTAGAATCAAAGGAGGTCGATCCATTGACCTGCACGTTGGACGACCTGCTATCCTTCTCTGCGCACCTTGCACAGTCCGGGGTGCAGGTGGACACAAGTCGCACCTATCTGTCGGCAATCGGAGCATAATGGAACTCGGAGGAGGTATTCTTATCCTCCAAACAGGTGGTTAAAAGACACCTGGCGGGCCTCACCAGGATTAACACACCTATCAAGAAGCCACACCTGGTGTGGGACCACAACATGGTCTTGGGTGCCCTGGCGCATAAACCATTCGAACCTATGGCGTCTGTGGACATCAGGCTAGTCACCATTAAGATAGCCCTCCTGGTGGGCCTTACATCTGCACGCAGGGTCAGCAAAATCCAGGCACTGATGGCTTCAGAGCCCTATACTACTTTTCATGAGGACAGCTTAGAACTCACTCTGCATTCTTACCTAAGGTGGTCTCCTCGTTTGACTTGAATGAGGAGATAGTGTTGGCTTCTTTCTTTGCGGACCCTAAGGACGATGCTCAGAGGCTTCTGCACTGTCTAGATGCTAAGCAAGCTCTAAAAGTCTACCTGGACAGAAACAGGAGTTTCCACAAATCAGATGCTCTTTGTCACCTTCAGGGGTTCTAAGCACGGTTATCAGGCATCAATGGCCTCCATAGCAAGGTGGATGGTTACGGCAATCAAGGAGGCTTACGAGGGGCAGCCCAGCAAATATGCATGTCCACGCTATCAGAGCTAAGGCCACAGCGGTTACTTTCAAGAGACACGTTCCGTGGCAAGTCATCAGCAAGGCGGCTACATGGGCTACACCCTCTGCCAGCACTACTGCTTGGATGCCAGTTCCAGGTCGGACGCGGCATTTGGTCAGGCAGTGTTAAGGAACTTGTTTTCTTAGGAGGGGTGCCTCTCCACCCTGGGGCTACATTCAGTTGTAATCGCCCATACAGTATGGAGGAAAGGGGACGGGAGGTAAGAGTAATTATAAGTTACTCACCGCAGTGACTAACTTACTCCTAGTCCATAGTCAGCTTTCCTCCATACGTCCCACCCACCCCATAAAACTATTGTCAATAGGCAATGGTAATATTGTCGACGCAATAAAGTGGACTGAGGAGTGGTGCCGGTGGGCGGAGTTAGGGGGGCGCATGCTCCTAGGGCTGTACCCCCAATGCTCATCTAAATTTAAAGGGAAAGTTGATTTTTCTGGTGAACAAGGTTCCTTCTCCCGTCCCTAGCGAGGGACGCCCATACAATATGGCGGAAAGGGGACTATGGACTAGGAGTACGTTGGTCACTATGGTGAGTAACTTATGTTTGTTTGTTTCTTTCTTTCTTTATAGCGCGCGCCAGACCCAAAGGTATCAGGGAGCGAGGACAAGGATACTTTAAGCTTACAGGTTACAAAATTACATATTTGCATAAATACAGGTAATACATATAAAACACTAGGTACATATGCATATATGCATTACAGGTGTGAATTCACATTAGCCGAGCAGAGTACAGTTGAGTTATACAGGCAGTAAGCGAGTAAAGCTAGTGTTACTGGTCGTTTCCTTTAAGCCAGTTGATTATATTTAATCTAAAGTATGGTTAGGATTGGTCAGTTCTTAAAGTCGCGGGAGGGAGTTCCACAGTTGTGCCGCTTTAACAGGGAAGCTGTTCCCTCCTGTTGTAGACATTCTAAAGTAAGGTACTAGAAGGCAATTGGCGTAGGCTGTTCTAATAGGTCTGGTTGAGACTCTTCTTTTGAATCTCTCTGTCAAGTATTTCGGTGCAAGGTTGTTGAGATATTTAAACGTTAGATATGCTGTTTTAAGTTTAATTTTGTCCACAGTGAATAACCAGTTGGATTGTCTTTTAGTTGTTGATATATGTTCTCTTTTGGAAATTCCTAATGCTGCTCTAAGGGCATTATTTTGCAATATTTGCATCTTCTGAGTGATGTATTTGTTAGATCCTAGGTAAAGAGCATTGCAATAATCCAGCTTTGATAGTACAAGTGCTCTTGCCAAAGTGGTGCAGCTGGTTGTGGAGAGGTATGGTTTGGCTGATCTGATCAGCTTCCACGTGTAGGCTGTGGACGATGCCATAGCATTCACCTGTTTGGCCATGGTAAGGCAAGAATCAAGGTAAAAACCTAGTGTTTTTACCTCTTTGGCAACTTTAATAGAGTGGCCCTCTATGACGAAGGCTGTGTAGTCCTGGCTACGTTTCATAATGTTTGGTGTAGTCCACAGTATGATGAGTTCCGTTTTGTCATCATTCAGGCATAGACCGTGAAGTGCCATCCATGCCTGGATGATGAGGTATATCCTGTCCACCAAGGCCAAATCCTGTTTGTAATCTCCAGAAAGTGGGATGAGAATCTGGGTGTCGTCTGCATAATTAGTGTAGGTGACACCTAGAAGGTCCAGATCATCAAACAGGGGCTTAGTAAAAATGTTATACATCGTAGGGGAAACGCATGAACCCTGAGGTACACCGCACGTGATGGGAACAGGGTCTGCAGCTGCTGAGGTAGAGAAGACCCTCATGGTTCTTTCACTTAGAAATGATGGTCTTGAGATCAAAAAGTGCTGTTTCAGTCCCGTGCTGTGGTCTGAAACCTGATTGCCGGGTACCTAGGAGAAGATGTAACTCCAAGAATCTTTGAATCTGTACGTATACAACTCTGTCTAATATCTTTATTAGGAATGGCACTGTAGTGATAGGCCTGTAGTTTGTGGGTATGGCTGGGTTAAGTGATTGCTTCTTGAGGAGTGGGAGGACCCACGATTCATTGAGATTGCTGGGTATGATTCCTGAGGAGAACGAAGCATTGATGAGTTTCGAGAGAAATGGTGACAGGTCTCTTGCGGCATCTTTTATTATTTGTGCTGGGCAATTATCACCTCAGCAGTTTGACGGTTTAAGAGATAATATTATTTTTTCCACCTCAAGTATGGACACTTTCGAGAAGTTAAATCTAAGTTCAGGTTTAGGTATGGCAGTAATATGTGAGTTATCAGGTTGGGTGGTAGTGGGGGTATATTTATTTATTTCTTATCAATTTTAACTTGGAGGGTGGCAATTTTGTCACAAAGGGCGTTCTGAATGTTAGAGCACCATGTTTTGTTTTTGATACAGTTGACAGGTACCGGGATGTGGTTCTCCAGTTCTTTAAGAATAGTGAAAAGCTCCTTGGTACCTGATTTAGCTTGCATTATTCTGTTGTCAAAGCTTTCTTTTTTCGCTCGTCAAATTTCATTTTTATATTTTGTAGCAATGTTAATGAGGGTAGCCTTGTTCGTCTCAGATGGTGTTAGTCTCCACGAAGATTCACACTTACGTTTTTCTTTCCTTAGTAATTTTAGATAAAGGAGTAAACCAGGCATTTAAGTGTACTCTAGGTTTACTATTTCGCATTTTTAATGGGGCAATTGTGTCCAAGGCATTGTGGCAGTGTAGTGTGTCAGGCAGCGAGTTTAAGGTAGGGAGAAGTAACCTGTCTGTTGTTATTCTTTTTTTCTTGTTAACGTAGGGGGTGCTAGAGGATTATTTTGTTTTGAGAGGATTTTAGCATCGATAGCAAAGGTTATGAGAGCGTGGTCTGTCCAAGCTGGATGGCTAATGGAAGTGATGGTTGTGTTACAGTTATGTTCGGCTACCCAATCAAGTGTTCGGCCTTTCTCGTGGGTAGGCTGTGTCACTCTTTGGGTAAACCCAAGCTTTGAAAGGACATTAGCTATGTTTGTGGCTTGTGTGTCTTTGTGATCATTGAAGCCCAAGTTCAAATCTCCTAGTAGAAGGGCTTGTGATTAATTGTTTAGGTTATCTGAGAGTGTATTAGAAATATCCTCTTCAAAAGAGCCAATGGGACCTGGTGGCCTGTAGATAAGGTGTATAGTAATGGTTTGTGAGTTTGAGGTTAGGAGCTTGACGGATAATGACTCACAGGATTTAGTATGCAGGGGTGTATCTATTCTTATTGAAAGATTCGTTTTGGTGATGAACGCTAGGCCTTCTCCACTGGAGTTTGTTCTGTCTTCTCTGATGATGGTATAGATAGTTGGGACGCAAGCATCAGTGCAGGGCCAGCCGCTTGGTGTAGCCAAGTTTCCGTGATGGCTAGGAAGTCGTAATTGCCTGTTTCTAAGATGTTGGCAATTTCTGTTGCATGGGGTATTAATAATCTAGCGTTAATAAGTGCTCCTTTAAGGATGGGGCTTGAGATGGATGACTTAGTTAAGGCAGATCTAGTGCGTTTGGTGAGACTAGCTCGTGGTTTGAAATATTTGTCTGTTTTGTGGTTATGGTTAGTGGTAACTCTTGTTGGGGGGATATAACTACATGATGGTGGAGTAACATTTCTTTGATCAAGTGGTTGACTTCCGGATTGTGGAAAGTGTAGAGCGTGACCATTCTCCTAGGGGCATGATGGTGCATTACATCTGGATCCGGCGCCTACATGAGCCTCATATTGATTGATGCATCCTGTGATGAATCTAGCAATGTTGCCACTGGTTTTATGGAGGGAAGCTTCTCGTGTGTGGCCAGGGAGAGGCAGAAGCTACCCGATACTGACCCTGGGGGGGTGGTTATCTGTGGGAGGACCACATAGGGGAAGACCAACTCCAGGAAGGCAAGAGAATATTAGATTTAAACAGCCTTTCAGTGGTAACTCCTAGTAACACCCAAGGAATTATACCACACTCCCGTATGACTTATTGTAATGTGGACACTGAATTCCCAGGCTTTCTTAGCCAACAACAGTATCACCTCTTCCCCTCTGGATTACCGAGATATAAACAAATCTGAAATGTTCGAAGGAGAAAAAAATTAAAGTTATGTTACCGAAAATAACTGTTGGTTTTCTCTCCCCTGTACATTTTGTACTATCCCCTTGAACCCCACCCCTTACTTACCTGTGGGCGGCACACCTCCTTGTGTGCCACCGTCTCCCGCATCCCTCTGCGACACCCGACACCGGTTACCTTCACTTGCGTGTGTGGGAAATGGCGCTGCAAGGTCCTCTTCTTTTTTTCTTTTTTTTATTTAAATGAACTTCATTAAGACGGGAGCAGGAGACACCCTGCAACCCCTGCTCATGTTACAGTGAACAAGGGTGCAGGGGACACTCCGCTAACTCTGCTGCACTTGTTCATTGTAATGCAAAGAAATGGGAGACTTGGTCGAACTTTTTCGGCCGTTTGTAATTTTAGTACGACTGAAATTCGATCAAATCTCCCATTAGTTTGTTTTCCGATTATATGTACAGATACCCTCCCCCTTTCTAGTACTGCAACGAGGAAGAGAGTGATGAGGATGACCGTACACGGAAAACCAACGCTGCCGCGTTCTAGTTGTTGGAAACTACTGAGTAACACCGGGACATTTAAAATGCACACAGCTGAGCGACCAGAGAGAGAGAGAGAGAAGGGGGGCTGAGATGGGGGAGGAGGTGGGAGAGAGAGTGGGAGAGAGAGTGGGAGAGAGTGAGAGAGAGATAGAGAGAGAGAGAGAGAGAGAGAGAGAGAGAGAGAGAGAGAGAGAAAGAGAGATATGATATGATATGATATGATATGGCATTTGTAACGCGCCTATACACAAATATTTCAAGGCGCGACGAGGCAGGGAGGGGGGAACAAGGGGAGACAGACACCGATCCTACTAAGCCAGGTGTCATTCAGATCGCGCAAGTGCTTGGGTAGGGGGGACGAGAAAAGTGCAAGGGGGAAAGGGAGAGGGGAAAGTGCAGTACAGGGTTAGTAATGAACAAGATAAATAATAAGAGCCAGCTGGTGGCAAGTGCAAGATAAGTGCAGACAAGTGCTAGGAAGGGGGGCTGTAGGGATACAGAGACAGTCCCGCAGTGCAGGAGTTGCCAGGAAGGCAGTGCAGGGGAGAGTGGCTGGGCCAAGGACCGAGATTGGTGAGTGGCCCAGTTGCTGATTCAGTACAGTTTCAGTGATTTAGCAGGGGAGAGGGAGTCAGAAAGCAGAAGCAAAGAGGAAGGTTTTGAGGTGCTTCCGGAACCGGAGATGGTTCTCCTCAAGTTGCAGGGAGGCAGGAAGGCTGTTCCAGAGGGAGGCCCCTGCTGCGGAGAGAGATCTCCCCCCAACTCGTTGCTTGGAGAAGCGGCTGACCCTGAGGGAGTTGGAGGCGTAAGGGCAAAGTGCTCGAGAAGGAAGATATTTAGGAAGGGAGAGTTGAAGGTAATTTGGCCCCAGGACCCAGAAGGCCTTGTGGACAATGCAGAGGGTTTTGAACTTAATCCTCGCAGCCACTGGGAGCCAGTGTAGCGATTTCAGTCCTGGAGAGATACGGTCCCTGGGCTTGAAGCCAAGGACAAGTCTCGCAGTCCTGTTCTGGATGAGTTGCAGAGGGCGGAGAGTAGAGGCAGGCAGATTTAGATAGAGGCTGTTACAGTAGTCCAGCTTCGGGAGAACCAGGGCTCTGGAGACAGTGAGCTTCTGGGGGAAGGAGAGGAAAGGAAGGATACCTCTGAGGAGGTGCAGCTGGTAGTGTGACTTCTTAGAAACGTCAGAAATGTGAGGAGAGAAGGAGAGTGTGGAGTCGAAGATGACCCCAAGGTTTTTTGCCTTGCAGGTAGGAGCAGGAAGAGGACCAGTAGAGGCCGGCCAGAGAGCTGCAGGGAAGGAGGGAGTGGGTGTGCCGATGAGTAGAATCTCGGTCTTACTGGCATTAAAGCAGAGGTCGTTGGCGGCACACCATTCCTGGATAGCAGAAAGACAGTCAGAGATGAGGGACGGAGAAGAGGAGGCCGAGGGTAACCTGAAAATGAGCTGGGTATCATCCGCATAGCACTGAAAGTTGGGGCAGAGAGCAGCGATGCGGTGGGCGAGAAGTGCCAGATACTGGTTGAACAGCCAGGGAGAGAGGTTAGAACCCTGGGGGACACCACAGGTAGAGAAAAAGATGTCAGACAGGAAAGACCCCAGTTGGACCTGGGAGGGTCGATTTGAGAGGAAAGAGGTCAGCCAAGCCAGAGCCTGACCAGTGATACCCAGGTTATCACAGAGACGGTTGAGCAGGATGGTATGGTTGACAGTATCAAAGGCAGAAGAGAGATGAAGCAAAATGAGAACACATGGAATGTTAGAGTCAAGGTTCGAGAGCAGGTCCTCACGGATGTTCAGGAGAGCAGTTTCCATGCTTCTGGCAGCTCTGAAGCCAGAATGATGGTCATGAAGGCTACCAACAGATTCAGCATGGAGATTAAGCTGGGAGATGGCAAGTTTCTCCAGGAGCTTGCCCAGGAAAGGAGTGATAGAGATAGGGCGATGGTTGGCTGGGCAGGACGGGTCGGAAGAGGGTTTCTTAAGAAGGGGATGCACAAGGGAGTGCTTGAGAGGGGATGGGAAGACTCCAGAGGCGAAGGAGTGATTGCAGAAGTCAGCAAGGGCAGGAGCCAAGGAGTCGATGTGGTCCTTAATAGTTTTGGAGGAGCAGGGGTGGACCTGTGTTGACGAGACTTTCATAGATCGGACTTGTCTCGAAACCTCATCAGCAGAAAAAAGGGGAAAGGCAGAGAAGGAGAGAGGAGGGGTGGCTGCAGAAGGGCCAAAGGATAGGCAGGGAATAGAGGGGAGGAGGTGATGGGAGGAAAGTGAGGACAGGATGTCCTGAGTTTTTGAAATGAAGTGAGAGGCCAGTGCCATACAGAGGGCCTGGGAGGGGACAGGAGAGGTAGAGATTGCAGCAGGGTTGGCCAGCTCCTTGTAGATTTTAAAGAGTTCAGCTGAATTGTTAGATGCCACAGTGATGCGGGCTTGGATAAGGGCTCTCTTCTTGGTGAGAACGGAGAGCCGGTATTGCCTTTGGAGCAGGCGACAGGCCAGTTTGTCAGAGGATGAACATGAAGCATGACATTTCCTCTCTGCCACCCTGCACAAGCGTTTAAGGGTGACGAGATCCGAGTCATACCAGGAGTTACATTTGGCTTTGGGCTTCAGGCGGATTCTCATAACAGGGGTAAGGATATCAAGAGTATCAGATATAGCAGAGTAGAGAGTGGAGAGGGCTGTGTCAGGGTAGGAGTCAGCCGAGGGGGGAAGAGGGGGCGAGAAGGTGGCAGCGAAAGCCTCAACTGACACACGCTTCATGGGTCGAATGACCGAGAAGGAAGATGGCAGTGATGAGGGTGGCTTTGCCTGTGGGGTAGGGAGGGTGAGGTGGGAGGAGAGGAGAAAGTGATCACTCCAGGAGAGAGGAGTGGAGAGAGGGACAGAGAGGGGAAGGTCAGAAGAGATCAGGGCATCAAGAGTGTGCCCAGCAGAATGGGTTGGCCCAGACGGGAGAATAGAGAGTGAGAGAGAGTCGCAGAGGTCGCGAAAGAGTCCAGAGGGGGGACAGGAGGCATCCAGGTGGATGTTGAAGTCTCCAAGAAAGAGGAGCTGAGTGGTTGAGGACAGGAGTGAGGAGGAGAGGTCCACCCACTCGGAGAGGAAGGAGGAAATTTGACCAGGTGGCCGATAGATAGTAGCCACGGTAAGGGAATGGCTAGGAGAGAGAGAGAGTCGGCAGACAAGACATTCAAAAGAGGAGTAGGTCTGCGTGGGAATAGCAGTGGCAGGAATCCAATCAGGGAAGATAAGGGCCACACCCCCCCAGCACAGTTGGGCCTGGGCATGGAGAGGAACTTGTAGCCGTCAGGTAGGAGTGTGTCAAAGCTGGTGACAGAGCTGGCCGTGAACCATGTCTCAGTGAGACCGAGTACGTCAAGGTCCAGTTCCTCAAGAAGGCGGCAGATATCAGAGGAATGTTTGACAGCAGAGCGAGAGTTAAGAGTGGCAATGTGGAGAAGGTTGCCATCTTAGAAGGACTTCCGGGGAGGGGTACAGATCAGAGGTACGCCCTGCGGAGGAGAAGAAGGAGCACGGGAGGGGGCAGGGAGGGAGGGTAGAGGCAAGGTAGCCGAGGACAGAGGAGGTGGGACAGCAGGAGAGGAAAGGAAGTTGATGAGGCGCGGGAAGCGTCTATCAAAGAGGTGAAGGTTTGCCTGAGGGCCTTGGACAAGACGGTCCCATTAGCGTAGACATTAATGATGGCCTTAGAGGAGTGGAAGGAGGCCAAGAGGACGTTCCAGCGGGTGCCACCATTAATGGGAGAAGAGGAGAAAGGAGAGAGCACAGAACCCATATGAAGGGTCCATAGGTCAGGTGAAGGCACGAAAAAGAGGATGTCAGTGAGAGTTTCCTTAGAGGAGGCACTGGTGTAGGTGTCAGCGATAGGGAGGACTGGGTTGGAGACCAGGATGTCCTTTTTAAACTTTTTCCTACCAGATTTAGTGAGGAGAGCAGGATAGTCAATGGAGAAGCAGTTAGAAAAGATAGGTGAGATGGAGAGCACCATGGGATAGGAGGGAGGGGGGAGGTAGGACAAGCACGAGCGGGCAGGAAGAGAGCAGCAAGCCCTAGTTTACCACAAATTCAGAACACAGTGAACACAGTAATGCATATCAGGCACCTGTGGACACCTGCAGACACACAGGGAGCCGCAACTGTAGGAGTCGCCCTTGGCCTTGGGGCCCTTAGCCGCAGGGGGCTGCCCAGGAGGGGGTGGTTATAGGCAGAGGGAGGAGAGGAAGGGGAGGGGGGTGAGGGCGGGCAGGGAGGCGGGAAGGGAGGGGAGGACCAGGAAATGGGAGGGGGGAGCAGGCACAACAACGCGCTCAGAGCGCGAAGCAAATGTTCAATTTAAAACACAAATCCACTCACGAGAGAGAGAGAGAGAGAGAGAGAGAGAGAGAGAGAGAGATATTTCTCACTGCATCTGACTGGCGTTGTTTGAGTTGACAATCTAATAGTAAAATCAGATTGTGTTAAAACATCTAGAGATCCATCAAGATCAAAATATTTCAATTACGGATGTATAGCAAAGGTTAAAAATTGAAAACTTAAATGCTTGTATTTACACATGCGTCTATCGTTTTAGAATAATTGTGTTTGAAACTTTTATGTCATAGTCAATTTTGTGTATATTTTAGAGTGCCTGTAAATTAATTTTATATGTACCATGTCTTCCCTACTAACAAGGTTTTTTTTTACCAAATTACCCATAATAAAGTTTATATTTTTGAATGTAATTCTGGGGTGAATGAGTAGCTGTTGACAATCCATTCTCCTACCTTCTTTATACTTTACAAGTTGTTTGGGACACCTCAGTTTAGAAGCTGACAGAGACAGTGTGCAGTAAAGACAAGCCAGGAGACGCTTGCTATGTCCCTGTCATGGGCAGCTGGAGCTGCCAGACAGGGAAGTCAAGCAGGAACAAAGCGGCTCACAGAAAGCATTGCCGTTTAATGGGCGAGAAGCGTGATGAACGCCTAAGATGCCGAGTAACACCGGTAAGCCCAGGGAGAGCACATGGGTTACCGGGGCGCATCAGGGCCAATACCGCATGCCGGCCCTAACACGAGAGAGCCCAAACAGAGAAGGACATATATTTAACACAGAGACAAACTTTGCAAAAAGCTTAAGCGAAGGCAATATAAGTGATACAGGCATGAACATTGCAAAATGCCTAAGTGAAGACAGTACAATTGGTACAGAACCAAACCATGATGCAAACCCAAGTAAAGACAGTACAATTGATGCAAAACTTGCGAAGGGTTATTGACCCAATATTGGAGATGTGTTGTTTCTTGGATACAAGAAAGAGGGAAAATAAAGCAAGGAAGCCGTGGCAGGAGAGCGAACCAAGCAAACAGTGAGCCTGGGACTCACACCCAAATCAGAAAGTTGTGACACCCTTGCAGGATAGTAAACCAGGGGTGAAAGAAGAAATGAGCAAAGGGGGTCAGGAACCCCACCTTGAAAGTATGTAACATTGATCAAAGGGAGGGCCCATACCCCTTTGAAAGGATAAGCTACAATACCCTGGCAGGAGCAGGGAGAGAAGAACTAAAGTAAGAAACCTTAACGGTCGATGCAGAAAGGGAAGAGCCTTACCCCATTGAGTGATAAAAGAAACAAGAGAAGTAACAAAACAGCAATGCTCTGGCTGCCGAGTAAACCAGGGGTAAGAAGATAATGGAAACAAACCTGAAGTTGTGGGGTAGTGACAAAAGGGGACACCAATCCCCTTGACAGAGGAACAAAATCAAGAAAGAGAAAGTAAATATCTGAAAGAACTGTGACATTCAAATAAAACAGAGGGAGACAAAGGAATTCCCTGTTTCTTCTGAGTAACAATACGACCATCGAATCAGTGAAGACTGAAGCATTCAAGGGTGGATTTGATCCCCACGTCCCCCTTTAAACTGTGAGATAACAAAATTGATAAGAAGGAATATTCAGGGATAGAGTCATCTCCTTTTGAATCATTGGAACATATTGACTTTACCGGAAGTGCTGGACAAATTGTAAGAAACTAGAGTAAATTTAGGGGAAGAGAGAACCCCTTGCCTGGTGGGACATTATTCATTTTAATTTCTGCACTTTAGAACTTTGTTTTAAATTTCGAGAAGAAGCTATACATTTATAGCTCAAGGAAATCCCCTTTATCACCTTGTATTTAGTGTAGCACGTAAGGATCAGTTTAGGGTTTTGGACACAGGACAGAGGACGCTTTATTTGTTTAACATCCTGACATAGACGTTCATTAGCTCTGTTGAGGCAGGGAAACCCCTCATAGACTTAGGACAAGTAGGTATTTCCTTAACCCCTCTTATTATTTTGACAATAAAAGTACTATTTCAAACCCGAAACCTAATACTGAGTTTGACTCTTACTCTTGATTCCATACACTTCTATCCGAAGGTATTAACATCCAGTGCCAATTATTTCTGGATATTGGGCCCACTGCAGAAGATATAGCAGCAGCTGTTGAGCCCTTTAGAGACACTATGACAAATTGCATAGGAGAATGGACACGAACACCAGGAGGGCTTCTAATACAAACTTGCAAGCACCCTGGAAGACATTTTTACACGAGGCACTGAGGAAAGGCACTTTAAAGCCGGGCAGAGATACAAACTGAAAAGGTAATATAAAGCACTTCTGAAAAGAAAGAAACACGAGGCAACAGAAAAACAGTTGGATATTCTAGCCCAAATGGTGACCCCCAATAGCTATAGGTTATTTGGAGGCTAGTATCTAAAGGCTGGGAAAAGACGGACTATCAACAAGTGGGAAACAGAAAAAAACAGGTGGGTGATGCACTGCAGAAAATCTTCTTTGTGGACCTGGGCAAGAAGGACTGGCCCCAGCTGCTTGGTACTGGTGATATCAGGTTCATGAGTCAGAGATTTCGATGGCTATTGACCAACTGGTGAGGGGGAAAGCTTGCATCCCGGACGGATTAACCTCAGATGTTTTTGTTGGGTATGCTAATTGGTGGGTGCTAATATTGGCAAAACTATTTGTTGCAATTGCCGAAGCCTCAAAGGTTCCGACTCGGAGGTGTGGGATCATAGTACCTATATTCAAGAAAGGTGAGCTTGGTGATCCCCACTGTTATTGGATAGTTCATCCAAAATCTATGCTAAATGTATTCTTGTAAGATTGGGTGACGGAGCACACCATTTTACAGCCATCACAGGCAGGCTTCCGGCATAGTTTCTTGATGCTAGATCACTGCTTCATTGTATCTACAATTACAAATATTGTGGACTTTGGGGCGGATCTGTGTATGTTGCCTTTTTAGACTTAGAAAAGGTTTTCGACGCAATCGACAGGGGTGCATGGTGGAGGAAACTAGACGCATTGAGGATTCTGCACAGTCTTCTATGATTGGTCCAATTATGTTACAACCAGACACTGACAGCAGTGAGGTATGGTGGAGTAGGAGCAAATACAACCTACTTTAAGACTAACAGGGGGTAAAACGGGGTTGCCAGTTTGCCTCTGTTATTTATCCTTTTTATGTCTGATTTTGAATCAGGTAGAGCTAATAATATGGTATGCCCTTCTAGACTGGGGAATAAGGAATATAGCTCATTACTTTATGCTGATGACATTGTTATGTTGGTGGTAACCCTAGCTGGCCTTAATCAAGGGCTCTGCTACGCCATGGACTTACTTCAAACCCACAAAATAAAGTTAAACAAATTTCTTGATTTTTGGGAAAAAGTGGAAACCCCTCAGGTGGGAAATCAAGGGGGAACCGATTGCAGTGGTGGACTCATTGTCAGGTTTTGTGCTCACCTGAGATTTCCTGCGGGTGGAGGCTGATGGAGAGGGCATCCTTTTGGTGAGTTCTGCTGGTCTAGGTCTTTCGAAGATGAGGGCAAGAGTCTCCTGAAGCCAGTCTGCCAGTTAACTAAGAAAAAACAGGCAGAATAACCCCCAGTTGCTTGTTTAGAAGGCAGGAAAAACCCTTGATAAGGGAAAAAACCTGCAGGTGCTCTTTTGGTACTAGGAGATGCTCTGACACAATGAAGAGCACTTAGATGTTCAGAGGCTGAACAATCCTAATAATGCCTTTAAGTAACCAGCCAAGGAGGGCACGGATCCCACAAAGAAAAGGTAGCGGCAAGGATTTGTGGTAAACAAGTCAAAAGCAAGGCAAAGGTAATGGCAGCAAATGGTTAAGGCCAGGAGAACAGAAGCAAAAGGAAAGCACTGCGGCAATGCAGAACGCGGTAAGAAGAACCCGGAAAACTGTAATTATTAAGAAGGAGGGAACAAGGAGAAAAGGGATGCTGATCTAGGTAATCACATACCTAGTGTTGAGACGCGATGTGATCACCAGCAGCACTGCTTGATGTATGTGGTATCTGGGAGTACGGAGAGATCTAAGATGGCTGCTTCCAAAGACTAGACTGGCAAGTAGAGGCTAGAAATGCTGCTGTGGGAAACATGTTGGAAGGCATAGCGGGATTCAACAAACGACGTGGCATATGCCAAGAAAACCATAGTGACCAAGGACTGTGGCGCATGACAGTATGCCCCCCTCCATAAGCCAACACCTCCAGGCTTTCCAGGGTCCAGACAGTGAAAGCTACATAACAGTCTCAGGGCATGAATATTACAATGAGGTTCCCACAACCTTTCACTCGGCGGATAGCCTTTCCACTTGACCAAGTAGTGAAGACGACCCCGATTGTACTTGGAGTGGCAAATACAAGATACTTCGTATTCCAATTGTTGATCTGCCAAAAAAAATTGGAGGTGGAGTAGAAACTTGTCTTGCAGAAGGGGTAAAAAATGGTTTAAGAAGGGAAATATGAAACACTGGATGCATTCTCCTCCAGGAAGAAGGCAACGCTAAGCGAAAAACTACGGGATTGATGATTTGTTGAATGGTAAAAGGTCCAAAATACCTGGGAGAAAGTTTGGATGGTTTAATATGTTTTGGAAGATATTTTGCTGAGAGCCATACTTTATCCCCCAATTTGTACTCAGGACCGGGTGAACACTTTTTGTCAAGAAATCGCTTTGTGGTATCTTGAGCCATTTTTAGATTTTCCAAAGTATTCCAATGTACAGAGGACAGATCTGAAATACACTGATCAACTAATGGTACATCAGAATGAGGGATATCCAGTGAAGGAAGAACAGTGGAATGGAATCCATAGGTACAGTGGAAAGGACTGGTTTTCAAAGAGTTATGCGTTAGGTTGTATGCAAATTCCCCCACTGGTAGCAGCATTACCCAGTCATTGTGATCCTGAGTAGAAAAACAGTGTAGCTATTGCTTCAGTGTTTGACTCACTCGTTCCGTGACTCCATTACACTGGGGTTGATAACCAGATGATGCCACTCTTTGAATTCCCAAAAGCTTGCAAAGCTGAGCCCAGAATATGGATACATATTGGCGGCCTCTGCCCAATATAATAGGGGTAGGGAGCCCAAGTAGATGGAAAAGATCAGTGAGAAAAACAAGAGCCATTTCCGCCGCAGAGGGTAGTTTGGAAAGATGAGTAAAATGTGCCAATCTGGAAAACAGGTCAAAAGAGACCATTATTGCAGCGCATCCTTTAAAAAGGAGGACGTTCAACTATGAAGTCGTTTGTAATGACTTGTCAAGGTCTGGTAGGTAAGAGAGGTTGTTGTAGCAACCCTACTGGTTTCTTCGAGGAATATTTGTATTGGGCATACATAGCACAGGTCCGAACATGGTTCTTTACATCTGTATTCATGATTGGCCACTAGAAATGCTGTTGTACATTCTTTAGAAATGTTAAGTTTCCTCAATGTCCAGCTGTTAACAAATTGTGACAAAGATGCAATGCTAAATCTTGAATTTGTTTTGAAAGTAGGTATAATTGTTTTTCCTTAGAGAGAAGATCATCTTTTTTAAGCAATTTCCAGGGATTGGTTTGTAGAAACAATTGCCATCCTTGAGAAGGTGCAGTTTTGTTTTTTACTCTCCGACAGACTTTTTCCGCATGACCTAGGAATGCCTTCTCATGAAAGACCTTTCAGTAGTTATTTTCCTGCTGCTGCTGCATGAAATTAGGCCTTCTAGACCACGTGTCTGCAATGATGTTCTTGTTTCCAGGTGCATAGGTAAGGTGGAATGGATACTGCACAAAAAATAGGCCCATCTGACCTGTCTGCTGTTTCTACATTCCAAGGATTGAAGTACCTGGAGATTTCTATGATCTGTCCTTATTAGTACCGGGTGACATGCCCCTAATGACAAGTAGCACCATTAGAGGAAAGATTGATGTATGGCTAGCAATTCTTTCTCCAAGACTGAATAATTTCTTTCACTTTCAGTTAGGGTTTTTGAAAGATACGCCAATGGCTATTCTTCTCCGTCTTCAGGGCATTGCTTTAGGCCTGCGTCTGAGGCATCAGTATCCACATTGAAGGGTTTGGCGGTATCGGGTTGTAGTAGAACAGGAGCCTCGGTGAACAAAGTCTTCAAATGCTGAAAGGCCTTTTCTTGTTCTACTTTCCACTGGAATTGTACATCTTTCTTTAATAAATGGGTGATAGGTAATGTTATTTTGGAAAATCCTGGGATGAATTTCCGATAAAGGTTGGCTAGACCTAAAAAGGACTGGATTTGTTTCACTGAACGTGGTTGTGGCCATTCAGTTATGCCGGTGATGTTTTGTGAATCTATAGCAATACCTGGGTTGCTGATAACGTAGCCTAGATAATGACCGACTGGACTGTTGGACTGTTAAAAAGAAATGTTTCTGGTTTAGCCACCAAATGATGTTCCTGTAGGTGAGAACACTTTTTTTTTAAATCTTGATCTGTTTGCTCCTGCAGTGACCTGGAAAATGTGAGTATATAGTCAAGATAGACAATGACGTTTTGCAACAATATATCACAAAAAACCTGATCCATGAAAGCATTGGAAAACGGCTGGGCTGTTCATAAGGCTGAAGGCCATTACTAAGTAATCGTAATGCCCATAAGTTGTTCAGAAAGCCATTGTCCATTCATCACCTTCTCTTATCCGTAGGTGGTGATAGGCACCTTTGAGGTCAGGTTTAGAGAAAACAACAGCACCCCTTAAAACTTCCAGTATATCCGAGATTAATGCAAAGGATACTTGTCCTTGAGGGTTACCTGATTCAGGCCGCGATAGTCCAAACAGGGGCATAATTCTGTAGTGTCTTTCTTCAGAACGAAGAACAATGAGGTGCCTGCGGACGATTTAGATGGTCTAATGAGCTTATGTTTTAGATTAAGATCCAGGTATTCAAGCAAGGCCAATTTTTCAGAAGGTGATAAAATGAACATCCTTCCAAACAGTATTATTGCTTTGGGTATTGTTTCGATTGTGCAATCTTCTGGACAGTGAGGAGGTAAGTCTTTTTCTTTTGAGTACGAGAAGACATCAAGGTATTCATGGTATTCCCTAGTTACCAGATGTACATGGGCAAGTGATTGTGGTTTGGATGGTTCTATTTCAATGGATTTGGTAACAAGGATGTCCATGTGTTCGTTGAGTCTTTGGCATAAACAAAATTCTGAGCCTAGAAACAGGGTGCCAGAGGTCCAGTTTATATATGGATTATGTTGTTGTAACCATGGTCTACCCAAGACCAGAGGGTAGTGTGCCGCCCTATTCAAATCAAAGTGTAGCAACTCGACATGATGGTCTATTCTCAAGCCAACCATCTTGGTTTGTTCAATGCTAGGGCCACATGACCAGGGATGACCATACATGCCTTCCACGGTTTGTGCCGTCGTTTTTTTCATGAATGGGTATCAAGTACTTGTTTGCCCAGTCTTCATCCATGAATAAACCCATTGCTCCGCAGTCCACTAATGCTAATTCTTCAACAGGATCTTGATCTTTTAAAAAGACTGAGATTTTCAAGACCACTAATGGGGTATGCAAGACTTGATTTGAAGGATTCAGGGTGTAGTCTGTGGCGTTCTCCCGCTTCTTTGCTCCATTCAGAAACAGGAGTTGGCATTTCCCGACTTTCTTGGGGGTGTTATGCGACAATTGCATACAAGGTGAGAGAGGAGGAGGCACAATACAAACATAAGCCTTTTTCAATCCTACAGTTCCATTCTTCTCGGTTAAGGGTTCCTCTGACTGAAACCAATTGCATGGGTTCTGGCTCGCCTGATGAAGCAGTTCTGGATGGTGGAATCTGAGGTTGATTCGGAACTGGAAACGATTGTCTGGACATACTATATTGAAATTTCCTTTTTTCAGACTTTCTCTCTTGGACGCGGTAGCCATTCTGTAAAGATGTGTCCACCAAAGCCTGGAAATTGCGAGGTCTGGATATTCTTGCTAGCACATCTTTGATCTCTTCATTGATACCGCGACGGACCGATATCAAACAGGCACCTGTCTGCTTCCTTTGCTAATTGTTTAAATCGGGTCACATATGTGTTCACGTTCTGGGATCCTTGTTGGTAATCCAGAAACCTTTCTTGTGCGGAAAATGCCACTTCGGGTTGGTCAAACATTGCCTTAAAGGTTGTGAGGAAACTAAGATAGCTGTCCAATAAGGGATCTCCAGCTGACACTATTGGGGTTACCCAAGTTAATGCATTCCCAGTAAGGTGGGAAACCAAAAATCCAACCTAAGTTCGATCTGTGGCATGTAAGTGCGGTTTAAATGTAAATTGAATCATACAAGTGTCAGGAAAGGTCTTTATTTTCTTAGGTGAGCCTCATACTTCTCTATGATCGATCCGGTTAAAGGAGACTCCTGAACAAAAACCTCTCTATTAAGGACTAATTGTCTTAGGGCAGCATTCTCTGCCTTGAGATTTTGTACCTCAGTACTTATAATCCATAACACTTGCATACCTTGCAGCAACTCATGCATTGGTTCCATTAAATGAATAACGTCTGGGCACCTCAATCTGTCGAACAGGCAGAATAACCCCCAGAGTAGTTGCCTGTTTGGAAGGCAGGAAAAACAGTTGATAAGGGATAAAACCTGCAGGTGTTCTTTTGGTAGTAGGAGATGCTCTAACAAAATGAAGAGCACATAGATGTTCAGAGGCTGAACAATCCTAATATTGCCTTTAAGTAACCATTCAAGGATGGCAAGGTTTCCACAAAGAAAAGGTAGCAGCAAGGATTTGTGGTAAACAAACAAGTAGAAAGCAAAGTTACGGTAATGGCAGCAAATGGTTAAGGCCAGGAGAACGGAATCAAAAGGAAAGCACTGTGGCAATTTGGAACGCGGAGAGAAGAACCAGGTAAAATCTAACTAGTAAGAAGGCAGGAACAAGGAGAAAAGGGGTGTTGATCTAGGTAATCACATACCTAGTGTTGAAATGCAATGTGATCGCCAGCAGCACCGCTTGATGTATGCGGTACCCGGAAATGCAGAGAGATCCAAGATGGCCGCTTGCAAAGACTAGACCGGCAAGTAGAGGTTAGATGTGCCGCTGCGGGAAACATGTTGGGAGGTACAGCGTGATTCAACAAACGATGTGACCTGCGCCAGGAAGACCATAGCGACCAAGGTCTGCAGCGCATGACACTCATATGTTTACCTAGGGAAGGTCTCTTGACAGGACACATTAACCAACAAGCAGATGGTGCAAAGTTCAGACTTAAATGGCTACAGAGATTTTATTTTAAATATGGAGCTGGATAAGTGCATGGAAGTTTTCAAACTTAAGGTATCATCACAGATATTGTATGGCAGTGATATCTGGGGATACAGTAACTTTAAGCCCCTGCAAACAGTCCAAACACACTGGACCTTGGGCTTACCACCAGAGTGCCCGAGAAGTGCATTAAGAATCGAGTTAGGCATACAGAGTATCACTTCGATAGCACAGAGCAGGCGCCTAATGTACTTCTCCAAATTAAAATTGGGGTATTCAAACAATTCAAATGCCTTGTCTCGCTTTGCAGCAATGGCGACTATCCCAGGCTCTGACAAATTTGCATTGTTCAAGAAAGGGAGCTGTGTTTGGGATAGATTCTCAGCTGAAAAAGGGGTTGATTACTGTCAAACTGATTTAGCTCAATTGAAATCAGAAATCAAATGTTGTTCTACAGAAAGTGTGTTGGCAGTGGATGCGGATAGTGTCAAATCTTTGCCCTCAATCGCTTTGTATGTTGAGGCCAAACATAGAGCTCCCAGATCCATTGCTGGCCTCAGGCTACTGTTTATCAGGCTACTGATTATGACCAGGCTCAACTTGTTTACGCTTGCTAAAAGAACCAGTTGGTGCAAGGCCTCATCAAAATGTCTGTGCAGCCTGGGGTTGGACGAAGCACTTTCTTTTGGTTTGCCCATTTTAAAAAGCCGAGAGGATGGCCTGGCTAAGACCACACTTCCCGGATCATAACATCAGATCTTGCAGAGAATCAATGGTTTTAATGTTTAACTGTGCTGACCCACAAGTGTCTTTTGATTCAACTAAGTTCCTGGATATGGCTTTAAATATAAGATTACTTAAAACACAAATTATGTCAAAGGGAATAGCGTCTAATCTACCATAAATCGGTTGTTGCTTGTGAGTGAAACTCGAAGAACCATGTGTTTATAGGGGTTTATATTTTACTTTGTTTTTAATTGAATGGTTTTAAACAAGTTGTTAATTTGGTATGTAAAAAATTTGAGTTTAATGTGAATTATTTTATTATGTGTGTATTGTTAATGGAGTAACTGAGTAAAACTTTAACCTGAACTGAACAAAGTGCAACAGGGGCAGGACAAAGCCTAGATACCATTGCACAAAGGAGCTTGTTAAGACCAACCATACGGGGGGCGTGGCTAGGTGCTGATGTGAGCGGAAGCCTGACCCATGCAATCCTGCTGTAGTGATCATTTATAACATTATAAAGCCTGATGAAGCTTTATTTGTGCATTACTAACCTCTTTGTGTGTTCCTGGTGGTCCGTGGCGTTTCCGTGAGGTGTCGAGTGGACTTGTCCTTCAAGATTGGAGACTTCCGTGGGCGAGGCCTGTGACAGCGGAGTCCCATAAGAAATGTATCCAATGTCTCCTGTCAGCTGGTCGGGAGAGGTACTGCGTGAAGAGCGCTAACTCCCTGGTAACACATTTCTTTAACAACAAGTTCTCTTTTACAAGAAATGTTAGTTTAAACACATGTGTATGGATTTTCTTGCTTTGTTTGACAGCTTAAAAGATTATTTTTGATCATTTTGTGTGCTGTAGCCCAATTATATGTAATCTTGCTCCTCATACATCAGAACACTCTTATTTATTGAATAGTTACAGAAACGTAGGAACTTTTTCACAGATTATCTTGGAATAATCATTCAATAATCATTATTATTGTTGGATATATTGCTACACATCCTGTGCTAGGAGCAGACTGGTGCAACCTAAATTCAACGTCATCTGTTTCTTTTGTGGCCGGTACGCCCCACTCAGTGGGTGTTTATCATCACTACGCACCTAATTATAATGGCATCTAAAAAGAACCAACAGAAAGACATTGCTGGATCTCCGTCCAATACTCTTAAGAGGCAGAAGAGTGATTCACCACCACCTAAAGATGATCCCTTAGACCCAGGGATGCAAGCTATTCTTAGTGAAATTAGGGCGCTGAAACCTTTCATGGAGGACACAAATATTAGGTTACAGCAACTTAATGATAAATGGTCCGCCTTTGATTTAAGAATCACAGAGGTTGAGAGACGGGTTGGTGACGCAGAAGATGTTGTTGGTAAAGTTCAAATGTTGGAAAGCTCTGTCAAACTCCTGCAAAAACAGACAGAAAATCTTGAAAACCGCAATAGGAGGAACAATCTTCACATTATTGGCCTTTTGGAAGGTACCAAAGAAGACAACACAAGTGTATTCCTAAATGCAATGCTCAGAAAACTCCTCGATCTACCAGCATCAACACAACTTAATATACAAAGAGATCATCGCATTGGTCCTATTAAAAATATACAGCCTTCCAACAATCCCCCCAGAACTCTAATTTTTGTTCTTCTAGATTACACACATGTAATGCTTATAATGGAGAAAGTTAAGCTTGTAAAGCAGCTCTTCTGGAATGGCAGGAAAATATTCATCTCTCAAGATGTTTCAAATGCTACAGCCTCAAGGAGGAAACAGTTACTTACCTTGAGACCTGCGTTAAAACAACTAAACGCCACAAATGGAATTATACATCCAGCTACTCTTAAAGTCACCCTCAATGGCTGTACATCCAACTTTCAAGATCCAGCTGAATTAAGGCACTTTATTCAAAACTATAAAAAGGATGAAATAGACACATCAACAGCGCCCACTTGATTACTTTAACCGATAAGATCACTATGATTGCAAGATATAACTTTTTCACTTCACCTGAATGTGGGGTGTCACCTCTGTAGCCCTCTAGCCCCCACATCTTTTTCCATTTTTCTTCAACATGGTTTGCTGTGGCTGTTTTTGTTTTGCCACATACTTCTTCAAGGTTTCCCTGTTATATTCTATATATATCCATGTTGATTCTGTTTGTCTCCCCACATCCCTCTTGTATCTTCCCCTTCATGTTCCTACCCTATGCATAGATCTATCAATTTCCATCTATGGATGGTCCACAAATAATCTTTCCAGTTGTTATTACATTGACGGTTGTCACCATATTGATCATTTGTACTATGCTATAATATCACTATACGGAAATCATCCTGCTCTAAATCATGACTCTTAATATAACAACTTGGCATGTCAAAGGATTACATAATCCTATTAAGAGACAGAAAATACTTTCACACCTCAATAGAACTAAACCGTCAATAGCATGTATCCAAGTAACTCATTTATCACAAGCAGAAGCTGCCAAACTTAAACGGTACTGGGTCGGGCAGATTTTCTCTAGTGCAACTGATGGTAAGAAAAATTGGGTGGCGATTCTTGTGAATAAGAGTTTTAAGTGCAGGATTGTTGATCCATTCCTCGATAGAAAATCCAATTGTTTCAAAAAGACCAAATCCCACACACAATTTGTTAATTTAATACTTGAATTAGGAATCATGGACACCTGGTGCATTACTCACCCCTCAGATTTAAACTACACCTTTTTCTCTAATCCTCAAAAAACTTTTTCTAGACTTGGTTACATATATATATATCAAAATCCATGTCCAGCTCCCTAATGCAAGCCAATATTGAGTGCATTACGCTTTCTGATCATGCACCAGTAAACATCCGACTCACTTGACCGCAAACTCCATTTGTCCCTTTTAATGGATGACTCGTTCACTTCTTATATAACCCAACAACATCATCTATTTTTTGCAGAAAATAGAACTCGGGACAGTATCATAACCAACCATTGGGATTGCTATAAAGCAGTTCTTCGTGGCTCTATTATATCATTTGCTGCAAGAAAGAAAAAGTTACTTAAACAAGAGTCGGACAACATTCTTAAACAACTCAAAACTCAAGAATCCCTATATGCACGTGCTAACTCAGAAGCTATTCTAAACAATATTATTAAACTGAGAGTACAATAAAATAAACTTGCCACAGAGTATTCTTGTGAAAACCTCCTAAAATGTTCTAACAGATCTAGTAAGTCCCTTGCATCATACCTCAAATTTAAAAGGGAAAAGGCCAGAATCGCGGTTGTTAAAGATCTAACCAGCAATAGGGTCTTCTCGTACAAAGATATTATTAAAGTCTTTACTGCATTCTATCAAAAGCTATATACATCAGAAGCACCTCCCAATAACACTCATATAGAGGAATTCCTTCAGCGCATACCTCACTCCACCTACCCAAAGATCGACATGCAGATGCTTAGTAACCCTATACCCCTGGAGGAGATTAATAAAGGCAGCTGCCTCAAAGCTACAGGCCTACATCTCTCATCAATACTGATTGCAAGATTTTTGCTAAAATGTTAGTGAATAGACTTCTCCCCTTATTAAATAAGCAAGTTAAACATGATCAAGTGGGTTATATTTAGGGTAGGCTCTCTTCCTCAAATATAAGACTTTTCCTTAATCCATTAGACCATATTCATAAATCCAATGACCCATTTGCTGCAATATCTCTTGATGCAGATCAAGCATTTGATCGAGTGGAGTGGAGTTATATGTTTGAAGCCCGTAAGTGGCATGGTTTTGATTCTAGTTTTATTTCCCTTATAAGAATATTCTATTCTAATCCCAGAACTACCATATTCATTAATGGACAAATGTCCCCTTACATTCCCCTTTTTAAAGGTACACATCAGGACTGTCCACTTTCCCCACTTCTATTCATTTTAGCTGTGGAACCATTCCTAGAAAGTATTAGGCTAAATGAAAACATAATGGGAATACCATGTGGCGATGTACACATTAAAACTGCAGCTTATGCTGATGATATCTTGTTATTATTAAAAAACCTCCATACCATTTCTTTTGAATAACATCTCTGTATTCTCCCTAGCATCAGGATATAAATTGAATGTGGACAAATCAGAAATTCTATTCCTAAAAGTACACTGTACAAAGCATCACATCCTTGCATCAGGAATGAAATGGTCCCCAAATGGTTTATAATATCTAGGAATCCACATTTCTAACTCCATCAAAGAAATCATAAAACTTAATACCACATCTGTATTGTCAAAAATTAAAGAGCTCACAAATTCCTGGTCTCCCTTATTTCTGTCCTGGTGGGGTAGATTGGAATCTATTAAAATGATGGTATCTCCTATTATTATGTATCTGCTATACATGCTACGGTTTATAGTCATAGCATTGAATGCCAAAGCATCGAAATCCTTACCATCTTTTTTTTTTTTATGGGGGAGTCCCCCTCAACCCCCTTTTTTAACCTCTAAAAACCCAATACAATTCAAATAAACCCTTTACCTTAAAAAAAACAGCATTAGATGCTTTTTTTAGATGGTAAGGCATTTGATGCTTTGGCATTCGATGCTATGACTGTATACCCATGCTACCACTACCCTTCCATCTTCATTTTTCAAATCCGTAGACTCATGTCTGACAACATTTCTCTGGGGAACCAAGAGGCATAGAATTTATGTATGTAAGCTCAAGCATCCACGAACATCTGGTGGAGTCAGTTTTCCAGATTTTAGGAAATACCATGTGGCCTTTGTCCTGAAGCAAACTCATTTGTGGTTTACACATGACCAATCTACTGATGTACCTCAGTGGCTATGTCTGGAGAGAGCTATGGCATCCGCTCTTTCTTTAGCAGATTGCTATCTTATTAAAAAAAAGAATACATTTATTAAATGTACAGGTACTATTTTGTCATCTTGTTACCTTCAAATGTATTTGTACCCTCATACTTCAAACCCCACTAAATTTATCTCATCATATCTCTGGTTTAATCCGTTGATTACATTTAAAAAACATTCCCTCTTCTGGGGGCAATGGCTCTCTCGAGGCATCAAATATCTTAATCAATTTTGTGCATGTGGAGCTCCAGTTACTTTTAATGAACTTGTTACTAAATTTCATATCCCGATCTCATTTATTTGACAATACGTATTAATAATTGATGCAGTCATGGAAAACTATGAATCTCTCATATGTAATAATATAACTGCAGATGTTTATTTGTTTGTTTGTTTGTTTGTTTATTTGGTAATGCGCACCAAACCCTTGGGTAGCCGGGCGCAGCAGTGTACAAGAAATCTTAAGCTTATTACAATGTTTGGCATGATTATAAAGAACACGTAGGCAAAATAATATATACAAGAATATATACAAACAAATGTACAAGTACAAGGCATATCTTGGGATATTCGTGGCACTCTAGCAAGACTATCTAAGCAGATGGATATATACGCAAACACCGGCTGTGGGCCTGAACCCATTGAGACAATCCACACAGAAAGACTGGGGATAACAAAGCAGCCATAATACAGCAAACCACGCGGACGCCTGGAACTGCTCGAACCTCCAGCCCTCTGTCGGGACACCTCCTAAACCCCTGCGAAAAGCTACTGGCACTGCGAGAGTGCGGTGTCCACCACACACGTACCCCAGGACATATATCAGATCTGTGGTAAAGTTACCAGCTCGCCCACTCACTGGACACAGTGTGAGCACTACATATCCGACCCACTAGTCTCCATGATGGGGGGGACAAAGAACAAAAACAAGGGCCCAATGGATGCGTATGCCACCGCCCCAGTATGGAACATGATGCAGACCAGATATGCCCTTCTGAGACCTCCTCGATTGATCCACCTGAAGGCTGCATGGCTGCCTACATGGCGGCGATGGAGAAGGGATTTGCCGCCATCAATAATAAGCTTGACAACATTGGTGAAAACATAGCATCTATACGCTCGGACATTCGGAAAGTAAATGCCAGGGTTTCCGAGGAGGAAGACAGGGTGAGCACGCTGGAGGACACCTCCAACTCACAGGGAAAAGCCATAGAAGACATTCACAAAGACATGAAAACACTCAAGGCAAAATGCGAAGACCTAGAATCCCGATCATGGCACAACAATATACGCGTGGTCGTAATTGCAGAATCCAAACTCAATGTACCCATGGAACACTTCCTTGAAGACCTTCTATGCACACTATTCCCTGATAACCAATTCTTAAGCCAATTCCTGGTCGAGAGGGCACACAGAGTGCTGCCCCCCCAAAGCCAGGCCCCCCCCCCCCCAGAACAATTATAGCACGCTTGCTCAACTACCAAGACCGGGACCTAATACTGAAACTTGCAAGGGAAAAGACTCCACTATCATATGACTCCAACCGCATCCACATATATCCGGACTTCCCGACTGGAGTACAGATGGTCAGGCGCTCATTTGACAATGTCAAGAAAATACTACGGGACAGGAAAGTTGTCTACGCCATGATGTTTCCAGCAAAACTCCATATTCAACACGCTGGCAGAACCCATTTTTTTGAAACACCGGAAGAAGCTATGGCATATGTTGAATCAAACATTCCTACTGCGACTGGAAACACTTGATCGCTAACCCGCAGGATCAGTACACCATTGAAGGCTATGACTCTGGGCACGGCGATGGAAAGCGCCACCTCCAATATTGCAAAACTGCACTATGTTAGAAGGGATACACTGCCTGATTGGGGGGATGGTGAGTGTGGGGGGAGATGGGAGGGACAGTTTGGTTACCCAAGTTTGGAGGGAGTTTTGTTGTGTGTTAACCAAAGTAGAAAATCTGGCATGGGATCAACGAGAAGGGCAGTACAGTACAGGACCAAAGACGCGTTGTTACGACTAACAGAGACAATAAATGGTGTCGCACCCAGTAACTAAAAGCACTATACTCCTCATTTGGAACTTCAGGGGGTTGCTCAACCCAATCGAAGCCAGGAAAGTTCTGGCCTACGCCAACAGGCATAGAATCGACATTCTTCTGCTACAGGAGACGCACACCACACACATATTTTAACTTGTTTGGTCGCTCCTGGGGTTCACAAATGTTTGCTACGAACTACTCGACACGGTCAAGGGGAGTACTGACACTGGTCCACCGTAGACTTGGGCTCCAGGTGACTAGAACTGAGGTGGGCGCAGACGGCAGATACGTAATACTATGGGGGTCACTACAAGGACAGGATATAATCATTGTCAATACATACGGACCCAACATAGACGCACCAGAATTCTACCAACAGGTCATCACATTACTAATGCCAATTGGTGAAGCAAGAGAATATGGGGGGGAGATTTCAACACCATCCTAGATTCCACACTTGATAGGACAGCCACAACTCAGCGAACGGACTCAAAGACAGCACTCACATAAAACAGGCCATGTCCTTACTACCGCTCTCCGACGCATGGAGGGAACTACACCTCTGCATCAAAGACTACACATAATAATAATAATAATAATAATAATAATAATAATAATAATTTGGCATTTATATAGCGCTACGAACCCTCAGGTATCTGAGCGCTGCTTATTATTACCCACGGTGTGTGGTGCTCATTTATCAACCTTGGAAGGATGAAAGGCTGATTTTGCTCTGCACGAATGTCAAAGTGAGCGCTCTACTCACTGTGCCACTTGACCATTCATATGTTCATGGGTCGAGCTCCCGAATGAACTACTGGCTATGCTCCACTGAATGTGTTCCAAACCTGAAACAATGCATTATACTAGCCCGTACCCTCTCAGATCATTCCCCAGTGGTGTTAGATATACACTTAGGGACACCCGCACCGGATCACCGTCTATGGAGAATGCCGCCAGACCTCCTGAGTGACGACTCACTTCTTGAACCACTCCGGATTGAGGTGGAGGAGTTCTTTGAGCGGAACCAAGGCTCGATGAGCTCCCACAGTATGGTTTGGGAAACCTTCAAGGTGTGACTAAGGGGACATTTATATCCAACGTCCACAGCACAGTGCAAGAAATGTGTACCCAATTGGCCCGGACTGAGGCTCATATCAAGGAAGCGGAGGGAGCATACACGGAGTCACCAGGGCCAGGAACTCTGGCGCCGCTACACAACACCCTGGCCAAATTCAAGACACTGGCAGAAAGGGAGGTCTGGTATATGGCACAACTGATCAAGGCCAGAAAATACGGAGAAGGGAATAAATCCGGTAAGATGCTGGCTAATCTCATTAAGTCTGAACAGGGCCTCCGACAAATCTCCAGTATCACGGATGAGATGTACACAACACACGTAGACCCCCTGAAAGTGAACGAGGTATTCCTGAGGTTCTATACCAAACTATACACAAACACAGATCAGGCGACAACGGAGGAGTTACAAGGACATCTGGGCTCCTTTCCGCTCCCTACATTGACCCCGGAAGATAGAGCTGCCGTTGACCTACTTCTGAGCCTTGAAGACTTAACACAAGCAATCAAAGACCTCAAGGCGGGCAAGGCACCAGGTTCGACGCTCTGACGGCAGATCTTTACAAAGTCCTCATCGAAGTTCTTGCCCCACGGCTAGTGGAAGTGTGGGAGGAGTCCCTGGAGAGGGGAACGCTACCGCCATCAATGAGAGAAGCAATTATCACGGTCTTACTGAAACCACACAAACCTCCTCACGAACCCTCCTCGTATAGACTGCTATCTCTTATCAATGTCGATACCAAAATGTACGCTAAAGCCATCGCCAACAAGCTGAACCCATTCATGTCCAAACTTGTGCACCCCGACTAATTCGGCTTTATACCAGGCCATTCCACTGCCCTTAATTTGCGAAGATTCTTCGCCATAGCCTCCCAGACGGACCATGAGGCGAAAACGGTGGCAGTTACATTTGACGCTGAGAAAGCGTTTGATTCCATCTCGTGGAGGTACATGTATGCAATACTTAAAAAAATGGGGTTTAGCCCAGGATTCCTTCAACTCATAAAGCTACTGTACTGCAACCCTGTAGCCAGAGTAGGGACCAATAGGACGCTATCACCCGGCTTCCACCTACAGAGAATCACCAGGCAAGGCTGCCCACTGTCCCCTCTAATTTTTGCACTAGCGATAGAAGGAATGGCAGCATACCTGTGCAGCAGACATGCCTGGAGAGGCATCCGCATCATGGGGTCCCCGCAGTTCATCTCTCTCTCTATGCGGACGACACAATGTTGTACATCAGAGACCCGGATACCCACCTACCTGTGATGCGAGACATTTTGGAATTCACAAAACACTAAGGATACAAGATCAATCAGGCTAAGTCCGAAATAATACCTCTGTCCAGTTCCACAGTCCAAACTGCAGCCATGCACGACTTTCGTTGGTCCCCCACCACAGCTAGATACCTAGGCATCATACTGGCACCAGATAGGAATACTCTGTACGCCAATAACTACGCTCCATTATTGCTACAGCTGGAATGCAAGCTTAACTTATGGGTTAAATTACCACTATCCCTGTATGGCCGTATCTCTCTGTTGAAAATGGTGGTGGTACCGAAGTTGCTATATTTATTCAACGGCATCCCGATCTGGCCGGGTAGGAAGTTCTTCGACACATTACAGAAACTGACCTCTCGATTTGTCTGGGGGGGACGCACGCCCAGAATCAGCTGGGCTAAGCTATGCGAAAGTTATGACACTGGTGGACTAGCGGCCCCTGACTTTCTTCTATACTACTACTCGCCACAGGCACACTTTGCGAGGTACTGGAATGATGCTACTGAACAATTCGCACATATACGAGCAGAAGAGTTTGCGTCATCTCCCATGAACCTTAAGAGCATGATATTCGCCAAGGTAGCAGAAGAGAGAACATTGGCGGACCCGATGTCATGGACGGTACGTGCATGGACACAGATTCTCAAGTGAGTGGGATGCGACACGCCGTACTGGCCACATCTACCTTTATGGCACTACCCCGGACTGGAACCCACTGGGGACCGAACGATACAGATGAGGTGGGACCCAGAAAAGCAAGCTATGGTGGGGGACCTTTTCCCAGAGGGACGGTTTCTTACAGCTGCAGAGATCCAGAACAGGGCGGGGGCCAGATTATTCACAATTCTGCAACACCAGCGACTAAAAACAGCGTGCAAGAAGAAATGGCCTTCTTTCCCGGTGGCGCCACATGTACACAAATTCTTATCTGACATTCTGACACAGGAGGGCTTTATCAGCAGCGTCTCCACGTTATACAGAATAGTACAAGACAACACCCCATCCAAGAATGGGATGAAAAGCAAATGGGAAGCAGACTTAAACATTGAGATCGATGAGCAACACTGGAGAAACTATTGCAAATACACCAAATCTATCTCCCAATGTGCTAACTTCAGACTCATACAGTTCAAAATCCTAAATCACCTGCATGTCACTCCTAGTAGGATTTCCACGATTGACCCCTCTAAGCAAACGGCATGCACCAAGTGCGGCGCAAGAGCTGCAAACTCGATACATATGTACTGGGAATGCCCGCCAGTCAGGCGATTCTGGGAGGAAGTAGCAGAAACTATGAATGACATATTGAACACACATATCCCGGCCACGCCGCTGAAATACCTACTGGGGGATATTGGGAAAAGAACCATGAGGGGCCGCAGACTATTTGCAGTAGGAGGAGCCGTAGCCAAGCGATGCATCCTCATGAAATGGAAATCCACAACCCCTCCCACGCACAAAGCCTGGCTCCGGGACCTGATAAATGTTCAGGAATGCGAAGAGACTTATAAACGAGGTATCCAAACCACCTCAAGACCCAAAGACATATGGGCCCCCCTCAGATCATACCTACAGAATGCGGAAGCCTCACAGGGAGATATGAACTGATGTGCCAACGATAAATCAACCCGCTATGCTGTTCCCCATCTCCCCCTTCCCACCTATTTCTTCATCCTGTGAATGTTAAGCCCTAATCTAAACCATACCCGCTCCATACATATGTGCTCTACTGTGCTCTACTGTCTTAGTGTAATTGTAATGATTTCTGCGATATGTTTTGCCAGTAATTAACAAAGTTAAAAAAAATAAAAAAACATCTCTTAAACAAAGAAAAGACCAACCATCTGCTAAAAGGGGCTGAGGGTCAGATGACCAACCATGCTGCTTGGTCAATGGAACTGCCATTCGCCCTTTGCAACCCCCACAGGAAGTGCGAGGGATAGTCTAGGGACCTATACTGGCCTAGACCAGTTAAGACCAATGTGGCTGGCGGGGCGCTGTTGAGCAGCCCGAAAATAGCTGCCTAGCCACAGAGCTCTGTGAGGTACAGACACAAATCCGGCCACATCAGCGGTCCGCGTCGGAACCATCGTCTCAAACTGGCCCGGATTACTAATAACACCCTGCTGGATGCCCCTGATTGTTTCTGGGCTGCGGGGGACCCGTGGCGACTGGCAGCTGATCGCGGCCTGGCTGCGTGGGTTGTCCCTGGTGCTGCCTCATAGTCGGCCTCGGTCCGCCCTCTATTGCCACGGCGGGAACTGCGCCCGCCTTCGGCAGCGCGCCGGAACTTTGCCCGCTTGTTCCCCGCGGCATATTTTTAAGTGCGGCCCGGCCATCTGTCCGTGCTGTGACCTGGGGGTGGCGGCTGCAACCGGACTGGCGGCCGCATCATCTGCACAAATGGCGGCGCGGCAGGCTGGCCCCGCTGCCTTGAGGACTGCGTGTCTCTTCTGGACAGGGGACCGCCACCTCGGGCCGCGCGCCCGGCGTTCCTGGCTGGTGTCGGGCCCCTCGCCTCCTGGAGCCATCTGTGATTGCCGCTGTCGGGTGCTCCCGAACTCGGGAGGTTGTACCCCGCAAGCTGGGAAGTGTGTGCTCGCGGGGCAGGTGAGGAGATGGGGAGGGACTAACTCTGGTTCACCACTGCACTGTTCTGGTCCTCCATTCATCATCACTCCGTCCCTGGCTTACGCCCAGCGCTGCAACTGCCCGTGCCATTGGGGGGGTGTGAGGGCTGAGTGGGACCTGCCTGCCTCATCAATTTCTGCCCCTGCTGACTGAACTGGGCCATGGGGGGTGTTGCCATACCTGGCTCCCCTGGCCCCAATATCTACTGAGGCCTGGCTGGGCTGGCAGGGCCATGGACCCCATCTGCTTCTGTGTTTGACTTCCTGAGGGCCCACAACTGTGTTCTCTCAATAACCGAGAGCTGCTGGACTAGTAGATACTAAATCTTTGCCACTATCACTCATCATTACTCCGGTGGTGGGACAGCACAATGCATTACTACACTTGTATATCCAATGATGGATGGCTGAGGCTGCTACTGGCCCCATTGAATCTTCACTACAGCCCTATTAATATTTTAACCTGGAACTCTGCTGCTGTCGACCCCTGGTCCCCCTATTTGGCACCCTACTGCCCTGCCCTGCACTTGCTAGGCGTTGTTACGCCGAATTGCATCCCTGCTTTCCGCACCGCTGGAGGCTTCGCTTACTGGGACACCCCGGCACCTCATACAGCATCGGAAATGTCTAACAGATCCTGACCCCAGATCTCACTATGTTGATGGAATCAATGGCCAAGAACTTTGCCTCCTTCCATGAAAAACTGGACGATATCAACACCAACGCTGCATCACTTAAATCACGGGTCGACCAAGCTGGAAACAGGATCACTGAGGCTGAGAACAGAATTGGCACGAATGAGGATGGGCTGCACACCCTTCAGGGCACAGTTGCCACCCTAACCCGAGACATGAAGATCGTGAAGGCGAAGTGTGACGACTTGGAGTCCCGCTCACGTAGGAATAACCTATGCATCATTGGAGTCCCAGAGAATGCCCTTAAGGGTTGCATGGAGGTGGTAGTCGATAACTTACTTAACGACTTACTGGGTAACCCTGCCTTGTCCCCATACTTCACAGTCGAACGAGCCCACCAGGCCCTATCACTGCGTCCTAAACCAGGAGACTTCCCCAGGCCTATCATCGCTAGAATTCTCAATTATAGGGATAGGGACCTTATCCTCCACCTGTCACGCGAGAAGGGTGACTTGCGCCTTGACTCACACACCATCCAGATACTCCCCGACTTCTCTGTTGGTGTGCAACAGGAGAGGCGCCAGTTCCTCTGCGTCAAAAAACTGTTAAGAGAGCGCAACGTCCCCTACGCATTATTTTTCCCGGCCCGGCTCAAGATTACCTATAAGGAAAAACTGTACTTCTTCACCATCCCGGAGGAAGCTGTGAAGTTCATAGAGTCTCAGATACTACTTCACAAACCAACGGGAGACTCGACTGAGCTCTGGCTAGCTAGATGACATGTAATCTGGTCACTAATGTTTGCTTCCTAATGTGATGATGGCAATAATGACTCACTGGTTCAACTACCCATATGCAGTTGTCTCCTGCGGCAGTCGCACCTAGTTGGCTCCCTCATGGAGGCCATTATTTGCCCTTCACCCTATACTGCTCAATTTAACTCTGGTTTATACTTGATTTGGAGGTTCAACCAATTGGTCTCATATCACCGGGGCCCGACTGCCTATGTTTATGTTGCTCAACTCTTCGATCAAGCCCTGTTTTACTACGCTCAAGGGTGTTGTGAAGAATGCGATTGCTATGCATACCGCTGACTCACGTACCGCCTGGTACTTAATATTTCCCGCATTGTTTATGTGTCAACCACACAGCAACAGCGCGCCCCGCTGTGGTTGCAATGCTCACTCTTGTAGGGTTGTTGTTGAGTGTTAGCCCCTGTTGGGCCAGTAGCGTGGTGGATCCATGTTGGGATTCGCCCACTAACCCCTGTTTTATGGGAAGATTTAGTTCAATTGGGGGGGGGACACTACCTGCCAGGAACGGGTAGTGGGGGAGGGGGTGGAAAGGGGCGGGGAAGTTATAGTGGAAATGGTGGAGGCAGACTGGCATATCACGCCGCTTCAGGGTGCCCTCAGAGTGGCAATACCGTAATGTCCTGGAATGTCTGGGGTTTGAGTAATCACACTAAGGCCCGAAAATCATGGCCTATGCTCACCGACACGGTTGCAAAATATTATTTCTATAACAAACGCACTCTAAAGGCCCCCTGGCAATGAGTATGGACCCGTCATGGGGTCCCAAAAGATATTCTACTTCCTATTCTACTCAGGCCAGAGGTGTGCTGACAATGATTCATAAATCCGTTAAATTTGTACTACATAAGAGCTACATTGACCCAGAGGGTAGATACGTTATACTACACTGCACAATTACCAACAGAGAATACCTTTTAGTGAACACATATGGTCCCAATGTGGACTCCCCAACTTCATGGACTCAGTGGCATCTATACTGCTTGGCTATGTGGGGGTCCAGATCATCTGGGGGGCAGATATGAATTTTATACTAGACACTATGCTGGACAGAACAGGACTGCTCCCAGACCACTGTCGGTGCAGCACATAGGCTGCTGGCCTATGGCGCAACACTTGACCTCCGAGACGTCTGGAGGATATTGCACCAACAACTACGGGAATACACCCATTACTCCTCCGTCCATGATAGTTCCTCCAGAATTGATCTGTTTCTGGTGTCAAGCGGGATGATGGGAAGGGTGGGGAGAGCGCAGATACTTACCCGTTCCCTTTCAGACCATGCCCCAATCACTCTATCGCTGGAATTGGGAGTACTTGCCCCTACATTTACCACATGGCGATTTAAGTCCACCGCCCTGCGAGACATTGTGTTTAAGGCTGACATCCTGGTGGACATTGAGTCCTATTTTGAACACAACACACCTCAGACCACTACCATTGGTGTCCGTTGGGACGCCTTCAAAGCCTACATCAGAGGAATGTCCATATCTAGGGAGGCGGGAGTACTAAAGACAATAAGAGCAGCCCTCAGTCGCTCCAAGTCCAGACTACGAGAGCTGGAGCGGGAACATCCAACATTGGTCGACCCTGCCACCCTTGCCCTAATCAGCGAGGAACTTCAATCATTTAACGAACACGCCACTAGGGCAGTCCAATACTTTAGCCATCCACAGGCTGCACGGAGGTATGGAGAGGGTGATAGACCCGGCAAAACATTGGCTACCTTGAACAGGGGAGAGTGGGGTCAGACCCAGATTACTTGTGTCAAGGATGGTCGCGGCGTTGCGCAGTGGTCAGAACAGCAGATACTGGACATCTTCACTGACTTTTATACAGAGCTTTATTCCCAACCCCCCATAGCATAGCATATGAGGGATCTCCTTGAACAGATACCCACGACATGTATCTCCCCCGCAACCAGGGACCAACTAGACTCCCCGATCCTACTAGACGAAATAGTCGATGCCATATCAGATCTTCCTAAAGGCAAGGCGCCGGGCCCTGATGGGTTTAGGGCCGAATTCTATCAGGAATACATTGCCATACTTACCCCTAAGCTACTGGAGGTGTGGGATGAGTCACTCCGGGTTTCTGCCCTCCCCCCAACGTTGTGTGAGGCCATCTTCTTAACGGTGCTACTTAAACCTGGTAAACCTAGCGATGAGTGCGGCTCTTACAGGCCCCTCTCGCTCATGAATCTGGACACTAAGATTCTCGCCAAAGTAATAGCAAACCGCTTCCTCCCAGTTATGACATACATGGTCCACGAGGATCAGGCAGGCTTTGTACCGGGGAAATCCACTTCCCACAATATTAGGAGGCTGCTCAACGTAATGGCACAAATCGATCAGGGCTCGAATGCGGTTGCGGTCACACTTGACGCTCAAAAAGCATTTGATATGGTATCCTGGAAGTACATGTGGTTGGTGCTGGAGACGATGGGTATTGGCCCCAACATGATTAGATACATTAAATTATTATATACCTCTCCAGTGGCCAGGGTCCGAGTCAACTCCCTGATGTCCACTCCGATCCCGCTCTTCAGGGGCACCCGACAGGGCTGCCCATTCTCCCCGATTCTCTTCGTCCTGGCTATTGAGCCAATGGCAGATCACATTAGAGCATGCGACTCTCGCACTGGGATACGACTGAAAGACACCCCCGAGATTATATCCCTCTATGCAGATGATGTATTATTGTTTATCAGGGACCCCGCTACCCACCTCGATCCAATTCTGCGTGACATCACTCACATAGGCACCCACTCCGGATTCACTATCAATTACTCCAAATCTGAGGTCTTTCCTCTCACTAGCTCCACTCAACAACCTGTCACTGAATACCCACTCCGCTAGTCACACAGCGGGATTAAGTACCTGGGGGTCCAGGTGTCTCTAACCAAAGACACATTGCTAGCGGACAATTACCTGGCCGTGGGAACAGCTTGCAGAGGCCAAGGTGGCACGTTGGCGCTCCCTCCCATTGTCACTCGCTGGGAAGCTTTCACTCATCAAGATGGTACTGCTTCCCAAGCCATTGTACATATTTAGTAACGTGCCCATCTGGCCAGGGGGGGAATATTTTAGAAGATTGCACAAACTAGGCATACAGTTCCTGTGGCACTCTGGCGCTGTGCGCAAAAAATGGTTAGATATGACGCTCCCATACGAAAGAGGGGGATTTACCGCCCCTGACCTGACGCAGTACAGGTTGGCTGCATAGGCTCAATATGCCGCCTACTGGTACTCTGGGTCCCCTTCCCGTCCCCATGTCAAACTGGAGATCCTGGCAGCAGCAGACATAAATGTAATGACACTAATATTACACCAGCAGTATGTACCGGACTCGCCCATCGATCCAGTCGGAACCACCGTGCATGCCTGGGCCGATTGTTCAGTGCCACGTCTGAACAGCACCCCTACTACAAGTGGCTCCCTGTTTGGAGGTTCGCCGGGCTTGAGCCCACACATGACACAGCCCTGGCGCGACACTCTCGAGCCCTGGGCTATCACGCACTAACAGACTTCTATCCCGATGGGCAGTTCATAAATCCACAGACATGGAAGCCAGGCCATTCAGGGTCGGCACTAGAATTTCTGCAGTTCTACAAGCTCCGTGCTGCCTTCCGGGCCGCATGACCGGGTTTCCCCAACGAGCCCCCGGACTCCCCAGGGATTGCATACATTGCTAATTCAGGTGGAGTCCGTGGTGTTGTCTCTTCATTATACAAACTGTTACTGACGAGTGCCCCGGCCCGACCCTCCAGGGCGCGCAATGGGTGGGCAAATGAACTGGGCCTGGAGGTTTCTAATCACCTATGAGGGAAAATGTGTTCGTATACTAATAAAGTCTCCCTCAATTTTCACTACCGAGCCATACAATACAAACTGTTGAATAGGCTGTACTACACCCCTCTCTGGATCTCTAAATTTGCTCGTACCATTCCGCAATCCTGCCCCCACTGCAAAGCAGAGAACGCGGACCACCTACATATGTTCTGGGAATGCCCAATGCTGGCGGAATTCTGGGAAAAAATCCTTTGGACATTATCTGAAATCAGTGACTCTATTATTGACCCTGACCCGATGGGAGTCCTGTTTGAGGTTTGGCAGGCTGAAGGGGCTAAATGTATGGCCAAATTTCTAAATATAAGTTGTATAGTGGCCAAGAAATGCGTTCTTCAAAGCTGGAAGAGTTCCTCTCCCCCTACATTTCAGAAGTGGTTAAATCTGCTTACCTGGTCTCGAAACTGTGAAGAAGAGTACCTTAACATGCTTCCTACTCGCTCTCGCCCTAAGAACATTTGGACTGCTTTCAATAGCTATCTTCACAGCCAAGAGGAGAGCTCTTCCGTGAGTGGCTCTTCTCTGATCTCGCAATGACATGTTTACACCTTGTGGTGCATCACGATTTACTGCTCCCCCACCTGTTGTAAAACCGATTCTTCAATTACTGTATTTCTTCATGTATGCGCTAATGTGTTGCTCGCTCTGATGTATGTGTTTGCTGTATGCCTCTGCCTACAAAAAAAACTAAAAAAATAAATAAAAAAAGACCAATGTGGATGCTGCCATGATTGGCTCACAAAGAGACCATATTTTCTAAATAGCCATTTAGAGCCTACCTCGTGGACATCTAGACAAAGGAAAGCCCTAAAACCTCTCCTTAAGAAACCCATTAGTACTACTAGTGTGGTAAAATGGCTTGCACCCTTGGTGAAGCCAAAGCGATAGTATAGCTGATCCACCAACCTACTCATTAAATCCTGTTGAGGATGATAGTCACCCTAGGGCAGAAATGGGGAACCTGAGACCCCCGCCCCCTCCCTCTCACAGGACTGGAAGTCCTCCTGGCCACCAAAAATAAGTTGGCGTCCCAAAAGGCATAGGGCGCGGGGACAGAATGTTAAGGATCCCTAGAATCCCCCAAAATAGACAGACCTTAGGCAACCTATTTGTGAACAGGGAATTCCTTACAATCCAACAGGTGAAAGAGTGTGGAGCGGACATATGACATATACATATGACATCTTTCTGTATTTCTGATTACACCAAACATTTAAGTCCTTCTTTCCTTCATTTCCAATGCAACCGCCAGTTTGGCAGCTGGTACACGGGGTGATACAGACGCAAGGGGAGGGTCGGCTGATCTCACGAATGTGCAACGACCTGATGGCAGATGGGCGGGGGGAGATGGAAAACCCTAGGAAACAGTGGGAAACAAGACTGGGAATTAGCATTGCTGAAGAGGACTGGGCCTACATGCTACGGCAGACTGAGAAGGTCTCCCTTAATTCCCGGTACAAACGGATTCATTTTAATTATGTACACCAGACGTACCACACTCCGGCCAGACTCCACAGACACTTTCATTCCATGCCCGAAACATGCTTTAGATGTGGGGACACTACAGGCAACTTCCTTCACTTGCATGGAAGTGCCCGAGAGTCCATCAGTTTTGGAAGCAGGTGTTGCCCAAGATATCACAAATGGTTGGAGAACCGCTCGAGGCAAGTCCACTGGTTGCACTTCTGGGTTGTACGAAGCCCTTACAGTCCACCATGAGACGACTCTCAGGACTACTTTTGGTGCTGGCACACAGAAGGATAGCCATGACATGGGGAAGGGGCTACCCACCCAGCGCACAATTCTGGCTTCAAGATGTTGCTTATTGTCACGATATGGAAACAGCGTTTATTAGAACTTTGCCACTGCACACGCATCCGCCAGAAATCTGGGGCCCCTACATCAATTATCTGATAACTGTTGCAGACTGACAAAACGCTGCAAGCAGAGACTGTCATCCATGCCTCATATGCCAAAGACTATAATTCTATGCATCGATTGGAATTGTGTGCTTCTCAGGGGAACAGGGGGTGGGGGGTGAACCTGAGTTCATGTTTTCCCTTGCTGTTTGTTGATGTTATTAAATGCAAAAATAAAGTATTAAAAAGTATGGTTCAGCGACTCAGCAGAGGCTGAGGATGCATCTGTGTGCTCATGCACTCTCTCTCCCAGTGTGCCCATGGCACCGGTGGCATGGCCGAATGACCGGGCAATCCTGCAGTACACCCCTGCAAGCAATCCCTCATGGCCTGCATTTCATGCAGCTGCCTGCCCGCAAGTGTATGTATGGCTGCCTGCTGCCTCTCACTGCCATTGTGCCTTGCACCTATTGCAGACATGTTGGTCACGGGCAGTGCTGGTGAGCTGTGTGGGCACTGTGGTGGCTCCAGGCTGAAGCATGATGTGGTATCGGCCATGTCATGGTCATACTCCTCCTCCCCTTCTTCCTCATCGGTGGTGGGGACATGGGCCCTGCAGCGATGTGCCAGTGACTGCACTCCATGCGATAGTTATGAGTGCGTGCTGGACACCTGAGGTCTGTGACTGACTGCTGGGACTGCATCAGTGTGTGCCACTACAGGTGGTGGCTGTGGTATGGCACTGGAAGCTGCAGTGATAACTGTGTCACCTGCATGGCCGGTGGAGGGGCCACTGAGCACTGCCATGGGGATTGTGCCACCCTCAGGTCTTGGTGGTGTGTCTCTGGTGGTGGTGGTGGAGGAGGACGAGGCATCAGTGCTACAGCCCTGCCCTGCTGTATGCTCTTGCTGGCGAGCGGTCTGACACGTGCAGTGGTGGGGGTAGATGATGTGCCTGCGGTTGAGGGTCTGGCTTCTTCAATGTCTGTAGACTGTGTACCTGTTGGGAATAAAATGACATTCTATTAGTCATCTAGCAGACATATCTGTGGGCTTGCCTTAAACTCATGTGACTTTATGGGTGTCCCAGAGATGCACCTTTCTTGCCAATGGCTTAGGTGGTATTGCTCAATAAGTGCTCCTACTTGTAGGTGGTGGTAGTGCCTGCTGAGGGTGTACATGGTGCATGCATGTGCACATTTCCTGTTGGCCTCCCAAGGTGGGATGTTATCATGGGTGTGGTGGGGCATCACTTTCTGACATGAACTATCTTGGCACACATGGGTGCTTCTCACGTGTACATGTGTCAGCATGCACATTTCAGCTAAAGTGCATGTGCATTGGTACGTTCATCCGCATCCCCTCGCACGTGTGTGTGCTCACTGGCCATTTGCTGTGTTGGCCATGTGTTGAACCGTTTCCCGTGCCCATTTTGCACATCTTTGTTGGGGGTCGCATGCATTTGGTAACTACATGCACATGTACATAGTGTCAGTTGTTCTCACCACCATGGCCTTGGGTCCCTGCCCCAGCCTCCCAAGGCATGAGGCCAAGGGGCTACATCATGCCTCCTCCTGTGCCGGCGCTCTCCCTCCTGTATTTAGAGATGAGGCTTCGGACCCTTGTCTTCAGGTCATAGCACTTCCCGCAATCCCTGACAGTGCAGGGTACAGTTCCCACTGCCGTCACCCTTTCCATAATTTTTGCCCATATGGCAGTCTTTTGTTGGCCACTGGTTTTCCTGGGCCTGCTGCCAAATAGTGCATTGGCATGCTCCACCACAGCATCTGCCAATGCAATTAGCTCTGCCTCACTGAATTTGGGCTTGCGAAGCATGAGATCTTACAGACAGTCCTTCTTCTGCTGTGCCATGTTGTGGCCACGACTTTGGGAACTGGATGCCGGCTGGAAATCGGTGTTTCGTGGTGGATTGAGTTTTTCAAGATGGCCACCAGTGGGCTTCTCATTCTGGCAGTAATGCTATTTCCAGCACATTTGTTGGCGGAAGCAGTATTACCAGGGAAAATTGGCGCAAATACCGGACGATTGCCGTTGATACCAGTAATACCGGTCGGATGGTATTACTGTTTCCGGCGGGGGCAGGGTGGGCATGCGCACACCTGATGACTCATAATACAGTAATATTTCCATCAGTAACCCTGCCGGTAATGGTAACTCTGCCAGACCGGTATTACCACCATTTTACCGTTGTACTCATAATGAGCCCCAATGTCCTAAAAATTAGAAAGAGGAACCCATGGAAATAGGTTGGATGGCTGGAGAAGAGTGGGGAGAACTAGAGCCGAAAGCGATCGAGACCATTAGTAACTTCCTCTGTCTCTTAGCCCCATTTAACACATGTGTCCGTATATGTCAACGGAATACAAGTGTCTGTATTAGTTGACTCAGGGAGTAAACAGACAGCAGTAAGGCCGACCTTATATACTCTGATAACTAATTGTAGGGAAAACTATGCAAATCACATATGTCCATGGAGATCAGGATGTCTGTTCTCAAACCCAAGTCACTATTAATATCAGGGGCAGGGAAACAATTATGAATTAAATGGTAGCCCCAGGACTCCCTGAGGAAACTATTATCGGTACCGACTTTCCTCGATTTGGTAGTCTGTCAGAAGAAATAAATCAGATACTTTAGCAATACTCTCTTTGTGATACCTAGGAGGAGGAAGGGTTTAGACCTGATACCCCGGGCTAGACATGGGATGAAAGCCCCAGAGACAGTTCAAAGCAGGAACAGCAGAGTCATGATCTTGAAGCAGTCTTGGATTAGGAAGCCAGCAGCATTAGGTGAAAGGGTATATGATGATTCACAAGGTGTTGTCACTTCTACCCAAGGGGGAGCCCTTTCCCATGAGGCTAGGGAGGTGCTGCCACTGCCCAGTAGTCCCACTAGGGGTGGTTTAATGTGGGAGTACATCATGGGGGGGGCACCTCCTCTGGGGACAAGGACGATCACCTGGGGTACAGCCCATTGAGTATTGTCACTCCCCAACATTCCATAGCCCATCCCACTGTTCAAAAACATTCTATCGAAAGTAAACCTATGTATTGTTGTACCGCAGGGGATAAAGACAAAGCCAAAAGTACTAGGACGAAGAAGAGCACAGACGACATAAGGGTCATTGACTGTGCTAGTACTGGTACGAGGTAGCCCAGAGGAGGCATGAGGATCAAGTTACCAACAGAAACAAAGGACTTTTACAATCCGCCAGGGCAGGACTTGCAACATTGTATGACTATAGATGATGGATAACAAACCTGTCAAACCCAGCTGGGAGAGGCAACAGGTGCAAAAACCAGCAGGAGTTTCAAACGCTGTGGGCAGACAAGAGTCGGAGAAGAGCAGAGGACGCCGGCAAAGTGCAGAAGGAGTTCTCCGAGGGTCCAGCTGAAGCAGTCCCAAACACAAAGCAGGAGAGAAGAGCGAGCAGCTTAGAAGAGCAAGAGCTGCTGTGCTGTTGTAGAAACCGGAGAGAGAAGCCAGGTGCATCGGAGAGAAGAACCCCAGTCCCAGGAAGTTGTGATATCATGCCAAAATCCCTCAGAACACTTGTAAACTCAGCATCCGAGGAGAGGTTCCTCGTTGCATTGGTGACAATAAGCCCACTGACCACAAGAGTAGGGTATGGGACCCCATCAAAAGGGAACTGAGCAAGCAAGGAGAATGTCCTCGTTGCAGTGGCAACACTATGTCCAGTGACCAGAAATGAAAGATTTGGGACTTTGCTAACAGCAAAACCGAGTGGCAAAAGTGTACATCAAGCTGAAGATTGCGAGAGAGTACTTTTTAGTGACCAGGAAAAGGGAATAATTCTCCTGGAGAGGCTAATGCTCTTGGGACATACGCTAAAGACACCAGAGGCAGGGAGTCATTCCCGCTGGCCTTGTTGTGAACTGTGCCAAGCAATACCAGGAGAAGGGAGTCATTTACCTGGTCCCGAACCTCGAGTTGTGCTAGAGATGCCACGGGAATGGAGTCATCCTCCCCTGGTTTTATTGGAAACTGAATAGATCTACACCAGGAGAAGGGAGCCATTCACCTGGATGTGTAATTTTATTAAGGTTGTTTGAAAGCCGCAAGCCAGGGGAAGGGAGTCATTCCCGTTGACATTTTTGTTGCAACAGAACATTCTTTTGAATACTATCCGAGCATCGGGAGAAAGGAGACATTCTCCAGGAGAAGGAACTTTCTGGAGATTATCCTTTATTTGTATTGTGAGGGATAGGAGTAGGTTGTGACACAGGACGTGGAGTTCGTTTTGATGGACATTCTGACTGACCCTTGTAATATTAGTTTTGAGACAGGGAAACCCCTCTTAGAAGGTAGGGATAGTGAGGGCCTTTTTATGCACAAATAAATGTCTATAACCACCACCATGCCACCGTCAGCTTCCTTCTTCGACACCTTACAGAAGGTTGTTGGGGAAAGCTGATGAGAAGCAAGAGGAAATTGGGGTAGCTAAGTAGGAGGTTGTGGAATGTCAGGAGGTTGAAGGAGGTGAAGTCAAGCATGGAGGCAGAGCCAAGGAGTAGGTGGTTAGATAAGATCAAGAGGTGGAAGGAGGTGAGTTCAAAGTGGTGGTTTTGAAAAGGGAGTGGTTGGAGAGTTGAAGTAGGAGGCAGCACAGCATCCGGCAGTGTACATCAAGCCAGCCAGAAAGAAAGCACAGTTGAGAAGGAGGAGGTTGAAGAATTCAAGGAGTAAGTGGTAAAGCAAGGCCAGGAGGTGACAAGAAGGTTCAGAAGGAGGTGACATCTCTCAGGTTTGGTTATGGGTGAGAATATTTTGAACCCACAGTCGAGGAGTTATGAGCTTGTGGGATGGTGATGAGGCGCACAGTACTATAGTAGTGACTAGGGACCAGTTAGGTAGGGACGTAAACTTGAGTCCTGGTAGCCATCCCCCTCGTTGCACTCTGCTGAACCAGAGAACTCTCCTGCTGAGACCCACAACAGCTATTTTGCCTAAGGAGAGACCATCAGAGCACAGAGTGGTGGCTAACCCAGGATGACCTAGGCAGCGAGGAGAGAGAGAGAGAGAGAGAGAGAGAGAGAGAGAGAGAGAGAGAGACAGAGAGAGAGACAGAGAGAGAGATAGAGAGAGAGAGATTTTCTTGAATTTACCTTGAAGAAGCTGGAGTTAAGGGGCCTTTGAGGAGGAGCTGGCTGTGCTCTGGGTCTTCCTGACAAGCCCTCTCCTTGTTTTCCAACCTCCTCCTCCTTGCTAGTGTCCTGTGCTGCACCCTCCATGCCTGCAGCATCTGATGCTCTCCTGGAGTTGACATTCCCTACTGGTCCCTGCTATACTTGAAATCAGGGCCCTTTGCTGCTTAGCTAAGCCTGAATGGCTTGCTGCTACTCCACCAAATCCTATGCTCTCCCGTGGGGGACCGAGCATCGCACTTATGCAGCTGTTCTTTATCTAGGGGAAAGTTCCTGCTGCCCTTTGCTGAGCCTTTGTCCTCAATTGAGCCGCTACTGATCTGCCTTTGTGGGTTATCCTGGTGCTCTCAGTCATTGCTGTTGCCATGCCCTCCTCATTGTGGGTCACCGGAAGAGGTGTCCTTTTGCCCTGGATCCTTTCACTCTGGCACCCTCTGAGATATTAGAAACACTAACCTGGAGCAATGAACCAATGTCTAGCAGAGCCCAATCCCAACATCCTAGTAGACGCCTGCACCCATAGTACCTAGACCTTCTCCCTAGCATGGATCACTGCATTTGGTCTTCTCAACCCAATCCTGTCAGGGCCCTGCTCTTCAGGGTCCCTGAGCACCATGGGCTGGCCTCGCTCTTTCTCGCCCTGACCACAATCGTCTTCTGCAGCGGAACTGTGCTTCCACACTGCAGAAATTCCTTAGCAGGTCTCTGCTGAAGCAACCTGGTCCTGCTTGCTTCTGGTGGCGTCCTCAAGTTACCTCAGATGGTCACCACCTATCTCTTGCTTTGAATTACATGTAAGAAATTCTTACCTTTTCACAATAACTGCAAGAGAACTATTGGATGTGTGCTTTTAAAAGCGATAGACAAACTTTCTTACATTTCTTAAAGTCTCTAAAACTACCAGAGACAGTGCGCATCCTGTGCCAGCTGTGCAACTTCTGTGCATCTATGTCTCCCATGTAGTCATGGCATTTGAGAAGCTACAACTGTATTTTGTTTGCTGTATTTCACTACATTATCAAATTGATTAACAAATCATTACCACTCACTCTGTTTAAGCCCTACAAATTAGATGGTTTGCATACCTGTCTTTTTCTACTTGAATTAACTGTCAATAGGGTCCTTTCTGGACCTCTTTAGTATTTTCAGGTTTAGCTTAAAGTTGGTGTTGGCCACAATATTCCTATCTTCTGTGTGCTTTGGGATTAGGTGCCTAGCAGGCATTGTTATGCACATAAATATTGTGAATATGAAACTTTTCATTGTTCCATGTGGATTATTTATGCAGGGTATGCATGGCATTGCCCACATAAATCAGCGAGTCAACTGCTGACAGCCTGAGCAGCAGAAGCTTGCAAACCACCTTTGTTTTAGCTATCTACTCAGTTCCTTGTGTGAAAGGGTAAGGGGCTTCACCCTGCCAAGGGGAGCCCAGGATCCCTCCCCGCCTGGGACACAGGAGGTACCAAGGCATAAGCCAAGGGTACCCCAGTCTCATATTCAGTGCGGGGAACTTGGGGCTTGGGGCGGGGAGGCATTCCTTGGCTCACACTCATGTGCCTTTTTGCATGCACCAGGCACCGCTATCTGTAACCCACTGCATTATGTACCCCATTCTGGCCATAGTTCGGGGACAGGTCGTTCTGTAGAGGCACACACAAGGGACTTGCTGCACGCTATAGAAAACAACCACCGGCTCTACTGGAAAAAGAAGGTCCTCTAGACTGGTCTTGTGAAGCATGTTTACCATTAATCACAGCCTCGCTTCACCTCTGAGTTGGCAGCAAACATCCGGAAGCCTACATCAAAAAGACTGCAAGCGTTAAAAGGGGGCCAGGCTACTAAGGGTTTTTTAAACCTTCCTGCTGTTGTGGCACAGCCCCAGAGAAATGAGAGATTGTACCCAGGAAACATGTGATCAAGGGAACCAATGGGGAGGGAAAGACAAAGGAGACTAGAAAAGGGAGGGGTATAAATACCTCTCAAAAATCAAACATGGCATGGGGAGTTAATTGAGTCCAGGGGAGCAGAGGTGGACTGAGAGGCCAAGTGGAGGAAGGACAGCAGAGCAATTTGAAGATTGTTGTACAGCATGTTTCAGGCGAGGTGTTGGTTGTGAGAAAGAGTGGTACCTAATTGAAAGACTGTGGCTGTGAATGAGTTTATGGATGTGGGAATGTGTGAAGGGTGGTAGGTTAGTGAGATTAGTGTAGTTAAGTGAGAGTGGGCGATTGAAAGAGTGAAGTAAGTGTATAAACAAGTAATGGCGATGGGAGAGTAGAGTGGTGGGAGGAGAGTAGTGTGAAGGCATGACAGTAGAGTGGAGGGAGAAGTGGATAGTGAAGAGTAGAGTGGAGAGAGGAGACTAGAGAGGAGAGGGAATGGCGAAGAGTAGAGTGAAGAGAGCGAAGGATTAGAGCAGAGATGCGAGAGGCAAGTAAAGGGGAGAAGAGCAAGTAAAGTGGAGAAGGAAGAGCAGAGAGAGAGTGGACATCGGAGGGACAGAGAAGAGAGTGGGAAGATGATCAAAGTGAATGAAAGAGAATGGGAAAGGGAGAAGTAGAGTGACAGTAGAACATAGAGGATAGTAAGATCATGGAAAGGAGAGAGGGAGAGATTGAGGGAGAGGCTTAACCAGGCTGTTTGATATTTGGCACTTACAACCATCCATTCCTATTTAGGGAATCCTGGGGGGAGAGCTGTAGGTCAGAGAGCCCCTAGGAAATCCTTGGAGGGAGTCCGACAGATGTGGCTTTGCCTGTAGGCTCTCGTCATAGCTAGAACCTCAGACAGTAGGGGATATCTACCATTAGCACCCATCCGGGGCTACCGAGATGATTGGGCTAGAGAGGCGGGCCTCCCACAGGAGACGAGAGAGGGACACCCATTAGTGAGCCACAGTTCAGCCTTCTGTTGCCATATCTTCGTATTATTGGCCGAATTGAAAATAAACACCCTTGAACTTATCCTTGGCATTTGGGCATTTTTCAGATCGTTTATGACAATTGATAGAAGCAACTAGGAAAGGTCATGGCCGGTTTATTTTTGTAACACTCTCCTCTATTAATAATTCGATCCAAATAATACTTTTCAGTAACATGAAGTGCGGGAGATTCTGTGTTTCACTTTGAAGTGAATTTGTTTTTTCACTTTGCTCAATGGCTTGTATTTTCTGGGTTGCAGTGTTGTTCAAGCATTTTAAATCATGGACATTGCTTTACAATACTTGTTTAAAATTGTGTCTGAATCAAGGGCTGCGTTTGTGTTCTGTTTCCACCTGCTTTAATAGCAGACGCTCAGTTGCAGCAGCAAGGGCATTTAAAACGGGCATTTTAATGGCTTGAGGACTGGAAGTTTTATAAGAGCCTCCCAGCATGCAGGTATGTTTGGCATTTGTGATTAGGAAAAGCTTTTGGTCTTAAATATGAAGATGTGTTTTGTGTAGTTTTAAAAGACTGCAAGCGTGTGTGTGTGCATGTTTGAAAGGGCACTGCCCATTGTTGTCTGAGCAGAGAGCAAGGAATAGCTGGCATGTGGTCTGAACTTTACCCCTCTTTCCCCACCGCAAGCGTAAACCACCCCAAGCAGATCTAATGCATACATATGGGCAGTGTGAAAATCCACCAGCACTTCCTTGGTAGGTTTTCATACTTTTAATGGAACAGTAGAAGCCCTTCGCAGCGAGGCTAGCTCATATCCTTGAAATGGGACACTTCTCAGCAGTGCTCTATATATTTTCAGTGGCACATATTGTCCCAGTACTTCTCAACAGGTCTGCTATATATTTATGGCTGAGCTACCATAGCCGTTTCATGGCCCAATGTCAACCATTGACCGCAGGCAATTTGTTAGCAGGGCTGCTATGTTTTAGGAGAGTACCTGAATTGCTCAACAGTGCTGCTGTAATTACAGCACCAACATGTGTTGGCAGTTTCTGCAGAGAGCTAAAGTACTGAAAGAGAACAGTGTCTGAGCTCTTCTCTCTATTCTCCTGAGCTGGTGGTGCGATGCACACCGGCTAGCAGTAGGAGCAGGTGGCGTTGCTGTGGCCACCCTGCTCTTAGTTTTGCACATTTAATAACTTCTGCTTTTCCCATGTCTGACTTGTGAGTGGCCCTGCCGGAAACATTGCAACTTTATATCTCATCGTTCAAGTGGTAGGCTATTCCAAACAGGCTTAGAACCTTTGACAAGCTGCTCATGTCAGGCAAGCCTTACATGGCACTGCCAGTGCCCCAACCCTATGGGCCTTTCAGAGTCTCTGTCCTGTTAGGAAACGTAGCTCAGTCAACCCATAAACCTGCTGCAGACATCAGTGTGCAACCGGCTAGCGCCAACCCTGTTGATAGGCGAGTAAATGTGTCTGCATCAGAGTTGTGTGTTTATGATGCCGATAACAGGTTTGAATGATAGGAGGATAAGAGTTATGTGTTTATGATGCCGATAACAGGTTTGAACGGCATGAATGATAGGGAGAGCTGATTTGGCGTTCCAGTTATCGAAAGGACTGCTAAACGTTCAGCGATTCAGAACATGCACGTCTCGTTTGGCCTCTATACTTGTAATGACATACACTGCTGGCAACGCATCAGCGTTAAAGCAAGAGCTGCATCTGCTGAAGCAAAACTCTAATTCTATCATTCCCAGCCAAACTCCCAGAAGAAGGTTTGCACACATTTAAAAGGACCACCCTATTTCCAAGCTGAACTGGATTTGTAGATGGAAAATGCATTTTCATTTTTTCTTTTTTTTAAAAAATAGTTATTATTGGTATGTCAAATGGCAGATCGAAGAACAGGAGAGGAAGAGCAACTCTACACTTAAGCAATAAGAGAACCTAATAGACTAACCAAACCAGGAATTACAGCAAGACCAAGAAGCGAGACACCCGTGAGGTACAGGGGATAGAGCAACAAAGAAGTGAGTAAGGTAACAGAGGTACCTAATAGGAAAGAAAGAGGCACCCTCGCCAGCAATGGTAGAGCAATAAAGAAGTGAGTAAGGTAACAGAGGTACCTAATAGGAAAGAAAGAGGCACCCTCGCCAGCAATGGTAGAGCAATAAAGAAGTGAGTAAGGTAACAGAGGTACCTAATAGGAAAGAAAGAGGCACCCTCGCCAGCAATGGTAGAGCAATAAAGAAGTGAGTAAGGTAACAGAGGTACCTAATAGGAAAGAAAGAGGCACCCTCGCCAGCAATGGTAGCGCAATAAAGAAGTGAGTAAGGTAACAGAGGTACCTAATAGGAAAGGAAGAGGCACCCTCGCCAGCAATGGTAGCGCAATAAAGAAGTGAGTAAGGTAACAGAGGTACCTAATAGGAAAGAAAGAGGCACCCTCGCCAGCAATGGTAGAGCAATAAAGAAGTGAGTAAGGTAACAGAGGTACCTAATAGGAAAGAAAGAGGCACCCTCGCCAGCAATGGTAGAGCAATAAAGAAGTGAGTAAGGTAACAGAGGTACCTAATAGGAAAGAAAGAGGCACCCTCGCCAGCAATGGTAGCGCAATAAAGAAGTGAGTAAGGTAACAGAGGTACCTAATAGGAAAGAAAGAGGCACCCTCGCCAGCAATGGTAGAGCAATAAAGAAGTGAGTAAGGTAACAGAGGTACCTAATAGGAAAGAAAGAGGCACTCTCGCCAGCAATGGTAGAGCAATAAAGAAGTGAGTAAGGTAACAGAGGTACCTAATAGGAAAGAAAGAGGCACTCTCGCCAGCAATGGTAGAGCAATAAAGAAGTGAGTAAGGTAACAGAGGTACCTAATAGGAAAGAAAGAGGCACCCTCGCCAGCAATGGTAGAGCAACAAAGAAGTGAGTAAGGTAACAGAGGTACCTAATAGGAAAGAAAGAGGCACCCTCGCCAGCAATGGTAGAGCAACAAAGAAGTGAGTAAGGTAACAGAGGTACCTAATAGGAAAGAAAGAGGCACCCTCGCCAGCAATGGTAGAGCAACAAAGAAGTGAGTAAGGTAACAGAGGTACCTAATAGGAAAGAAAGAGGCACCCTCGCCAGCAATGGTAGAGCAACAAAGAAGTGAGTAAGGTAACAGAGGTACCTAATAGGAAAGAAAGAGGCACCCTCGCCAGCAATGGTAGAGCAATAAAGAAGTGAGTAAGGTAACAGAGGTACCTAATAGGAAAGAAAGAGGCACCCTCGCCAGCAATGGTAGAGCAACAAAGAAGTGAGTAAGGTAACAGAGGTACCTAATAGGAAAGAAAGAGGCACCCTCGCCAGCAATGGTAGAGCAACAAAGAAGTGAGTAAGGTAACAGAGGTACCTAATAGGAAAGAAAGAGGCACCCTCGCCAGCAATGGTAGAGCAACAAAGAAGTGAGTAAGGTAACAGAGGTACCTAATAGGAAAGAAAGAGGCACCCTCGCCAGCAATGGTAGAGCAATAAAGAAGTGAGTAAGGTAACAGAGGTACCTAATAGGAAAGAAAGAGGCACCCTCGCCAGCAATGGTAGAGCAATAAAGAAGTGAGTAAGGTAACAGAGGTACCTAATAGGAAAGAAAGAGGCACCCTCGCCAGCAATGGTAGAGCAATAAAGAAGTGAGTAAGGTAACAGAGGTACCTAATAGGAAAGAAAGAGGCACCCTCGCCAGCAATGGTAGAGCAATAAAGAAGTGAGTAAGGTAACAGAGGTACCTAATAGGAAAGAAAGAGGCACCCTCGCCAGCAATGGTAGAGCAATAAAGAAGTGAGTAAGGTAACAGAGGTACCTAATAGGAAAGAAAGAGGCACCCTCACCAAAGAAATTCAGATCAACAGCAGGTGGGAGGGATGGAAATAGAAAAAGCGAGTCGGGAGAAAGGCTGAGCGGTAACATATGTGGCAGTGGAAGAAAGATAATCGAAAGAGTAGCTGCTGCAACAGAGAAAAGGAGAAAGAGTCAGAGCAATGACATGGGCAAGGAAAAGAGGTTCTAGCAAACCATAGGAGTGAAACAGCAATAGTAGGATGCGTGCACAAGAGAGGCAACAGGCCGCAACTGCTAGCATAGCAACACGTAAGGTGAAAGGTAGAGCATCATGAAAGGGAGTCACAGGGCAAACAGAGTAGCAAAAGAAAGAAGAGATAGGGCAAACACAGAGTTACTGTCAAACATGTAATGCCAGTTAGAAACATAAGGAACAAGAGGCAGAGAAGTGATGCTGCTAGAGAGAGGGACTGGATTAATGAATATCCAATATAACAAACTCTTATCTTTAGTAGTTCTTAACAGAGTTCCAGTGTACGAGTGTCATGAAGATGCAGCTGGGCAGCAAGCATCTACGAGTTAGTGCAAGGGAGAACTTTCTCCACAAGTGTAATACATTATTTGAAGCCATGTAATTTTGATAAAAAACTGGTTTGTCTCTGTTTTTTAAACAGTTTCAATGTATTGCACACATTGGATGAAAGTCAAATAGTGTTACTCTTGTGAAGGATAAAACTCCTTTTTACACTCTTGAAATTGGATTTACTCTATAATTCTAAAAGTTAGGAGCACAATACTTCCATTCCAAACTCCTAAATGGAGCACTGAGTGCAAGGATACAGAAAAGTTTGGTTTGTGGTATCCTCCCTGTAGAGTATTCATCAAATCAGGGTTTTGCCTGATCCTTACATGTTAATGTTAAAGGATATTTGTACCGTACACTGTCACCACCGGAGTGGTCCCCTGGCGCTATGGCGGCTCTGAAAAAAAGTTGAAGGGTGGGGGGTGAGTTAGTAGGAATAAGCTGGAAAAGTGCAAGAGAGCAGTGATGTGCTGTTGGCGGTTTCAACACAGTTAACTCTGTTGGCTGGGCTTGGGGTGTTTTTCAGTCGGTAGTCATCGTGTGCTGTTGTGGGAGTCTATATGTGGTCTGTTTTGTTGTTGCAGTGTAGTGAAGTTTGTGTGGATTGTTTTGTTACAGGCTTGTGGTTGTGTTTGGTTAGAGTTTGAGAGGTGTATGCAGAGGGTGAGATTGTTAGTGGTTTGGTTAATTGGCATAGCTGTCTGGAAGCGAGGTGCTAAACTTTCATATTCTCTCCTGGTGGGGCGCACAAGGAAAGTTATTTATGACAGTGAGGCATGCATACATACCAAATGTGATCAATACTCACGTCATTGCATTCATAAGATGATCTCTGATCCTTGCTCTCTCTCTCCAAGACCCTTACTTGGAAACCAAGGGCACATTCTGACACCCGAGCTATTTTAGGATACCTTTATCCCTCGGGAACCTATCCTTAACTAACCTTAGCCAGGAGGTGAGGAAAAAACAAAGGCATGCACGGACAGTGTAGGGATATAGAGAGGTTCACTCGAAAGGGGTGGCGTAGGCGGATTGGCCATTAAACAGAGCAGGCCGTTCTGCAGCGTTAAAGCTTCCAGGACTGCCTATTGCTGATTTGGGGCTGCATTGATGCATGCGGTATCCATTAAATTGGATCAGAGCCATTTGAGGAATGGGATGTATGACAGGGCCGGAGATCTGTACGGTTAAGAGGGGGTAGGGACCCCACTTAGCCTTGGGTGCGAGGTCTACCAGGGCTGATGCCAGAGCCAGTCCTTCTCCAGAAGTGGGGTGTGGGAGTTGAGAGGGCTCCAGTTCCTGCCCCTTCCCTTCCCCTTGCACCAAGTTGCACAACAGCAGTACTACTGTCTAGCACCCCTTGCCTGCACAGCCCCATTCTGGCTGCTGTTTTTCTCTTTGTCTCCTAGAGCCAACAAAGTCATTAGCCTTGAGAGCAGCAGCACCACCACCACCACCAAAAGAACACTGTATGGGAAAGTCGCCAAACAACCAAAAGCCTGAAGAAACAGAGAACCAGCCCAGGAGCAGCCAGCCACCAAGTGAGCTAGAGTGCCGGTGCAAATCAAGGCCGCCTAGTCAGACCATGCATGGAGAGGTCATCATACCTGCACCATGCTGGTGTAAGAGAGGGTGTGGAGCGCCCATCGACTCCTGTGTGCTTCAGGACATCTCACTCACCCACCCAGCGGTCATGGCTCTGCGTCCTTGATGAACTGGCATTCCCCCGCCCCACACAAACTGGGACACTAACTTTGGTGAAGTCGCATGGAGGGGGATCTGCATATGAAAAAGTGGAAGAATTAAGCCCCGTTTTGAAGGCTTTCATTTTTGTAACTGCTTCCGGGGCAAAGAGGAGCCAATGTTTAGCCCACGGAACCATCAAAGGAAGCTAGCCAATGGAGAGGAAGGGAGCGGGTAAAAGGGAACGCAGGAAACAGGATGGGGTGGGTTATTTGAGTAAGGTCAAGGGAGGAGCAGGAGAGCCAAGAGAGCAGTTTGAAAAAGGACTGAACAGAGGAGCATTGAGGAGAGTTATACAAGGAGTGTGCAAGGTTAGGTATAGGTTGGTGGAAGAGAGTGGTACTTGAGTTTGAGTGTGCGTGAAAGGTGAACGAGTGACAGCTGTGGCAGAGTAGAGTTGAAGGAGGGTGACTGGGGAAGTGAAATGAGGGGGGCTGAGGGAGAGGGTGGAGTGAGTCCTTTAGAGAGGGGAGTAGGTGCAGTGTGGAGACGGGAGTAGTTGTAGAGTGGAGAGGGGAGTAGTAGTGGAGTGGAACAGTTAGAGTAGTAGAGGTAGTAGAGAGTAACGGAGTAAAATCTGAATCTGGTAGCAGATAGTATAGAGAGGAACATCAGAGGGACAGAAGAGGAAGTGTCAGTGAGAGAGGAGACGGTGGGTGAAGTAGGAGGCAGGAGTGTAGGAGGAGACAAGGGATAGTGATAGCGAGACCTCGAGAGGGCTAAGTCGGGCGTGAACAGGCAAGAGTAAGTGGGGCCTGAGGGTCTGAAAAGCAGCACAGATGCAACCTGTCATCCCGGGAATTTTAGAGTGGCGACCACCTAGATTGTTTCCTGAGGGAGACTTTGATGGATAAGGCGTTCGCATTTAGGCCATCACCTATAATAAGACAGGCTTTATATAGTAGGGGTTACTGATCTCTAGTGACCAACCTGGGGTTCAGGGGCACCTGTGTTAGGGAGGGACTGCCCAACTCTAGATTAGAAAGAAAAGGATGTTCCTTAGAGAGCCCCTTGACTACTAAGAAAATAAAAACCTTTGAACTGTTTTCGAGAGTTGGTGTTTTCGCGAGGCCATTTGTCACATGTGGTGTCATCCAGACCTAGATACAAAGATCGCCCAGAGGGATGCTGAGGGGAGTTCACCTGAGCAAGGTGGCCTGAATCCCTACCACAGCCCCTACGTGAGCCGCCGGATGTGATGTACAAGAGATGAGGATATGTTGGTCTCCCCACAAGGCAAGTCACTTGTCAAGACAGGCTTGAAGGTGAAAGTACCAGAAGGAATTTATGGGCAGATCTCCCCAAAATCGTGACTGGCCCACAAACATTCCCTAGGTGTCCGCGCTGGAGTCCTCAATGGGGACTATTCTCAATGGGGACTATTGTGGAGAAGTTAAGGTGATCCTGTGGCCACCAAAAAGAGATCAAGAAACCACAAAAACAGAGGGGGAGGGAGGCGTGGCTAGGCAGCACAGGATGAGGACGTGTCTGCTGTGAGCTCCGCCAACGGGCCCCCTTAGTAACGTTATTTTGGCATTTTTGCACCCATATGATAAGCGCAAATGTATAAGAGCGAAGGCTGAACCCGGCGTGATTCTGTGGGTCGCGGTCCCGATAGAAATCGGAGCACGGATGCTGGAGATATCGCTGGGATGAGCTGGAGCCCCCTGAGACCGCTGAGATCAACATGGCGGTGCGCGCCATTTCGCCTAGTGGACAGCGGAGGCTTCGGCACCCCGGGTTGCAGTCCCCGGCCTCAGCCTGAAGAGAAGCGGATTTAAGGATCGGGGACTCCCCCTGTCCCTTGGAGGGAAGAGCGACCGAGACGTGCTGACGTGGATCGCTGCTGCGGCAGAGGGGCCAATTCTCTGTTGGCTCCGGGAACACCGTTTGTTTACCTGTGTAAAGACTCTGCGGGAGGGAAACTCTCCCCGCCCTCCGGTCATCGGGGCGAGGGTTTTGGAGGAGGAACGGTGGGAACCCTGTGTCTGGCGCGGAGAGACTGACAACATGGTGAGCCGGGAGTGAGTCGCCTACCCATGTGAAGGGGAGGTGAGCCACGTCTGCTGCAAGCCACCAGTCCGTGCTGGAATCCCTCGAGCCCTTTGGGACTTTCATGGCGAGGCGCGCCATTTTACCTGGCGGGCATCGGGGACCTCACCGGTCCGGATGGAGGTGGTGGTCCCCGGTTTCACATTGAGAGTCGGCGGATCCAGGAGTGGGGGATCTCCCCTACCACTCAGCGGAGCGAGCGACTGGGGCTTGAGGTGTGCCGCTCGCCTACCTGTGTGCCTTTGTGTGACGAGGACTCCTATCCTTCGACCATTGTGAGAGGAGAGCCGGAGGAGGTCTGTGGGGACTTGAGACTGTTGTGGTGGAGCGGGCGGCTCGGGGATCCGAGGTGAGTCACTGGCCCGCCTGGGAGGGGAACGGGTCACATTTCGGAGATGGCTGCCTGGAGTTGTGGAGCCGGGCTCCCGCTCATTGAGGCCTGGAGGAGGGAGAAGCCCGCGGGCCGCGGAGCTTCCTGTGCCCCAACTGCGGGGGCGGTCTGTGACCGTTGCGGCCCAGCGCTCCCCCACTTAGCTACGCTCCGGCATTGGTTCCTTCTCGGAGTGAGCTCGGGGTGGTGGCGCTTGGCGCCCGTCACGGACTGCTACCTCTCACGGGAATCATTAAGGGGACTCACTGACCCTCGGGGCACTCATTTACACCTGGTAGACGACTCTACTGATCTTCTGCACTGCGTGCTCTACAAATGTTGTGTTGCTTCTGGGACTATATCAATTGACGTCTTGCTTTCCCCAGCTATGCCCAAGGCAGGAGCAAAAAAGAAAGAACAAAAACAGGCTATAAAGGCTTTCTTGGCACCTCAGACGACTCCCGTGTTCCAGGGCCATACAGTATCAGTGGACGTCCACCCGGCCCGGACATGGCATTTACCAGGTCTGACTTTGAATTCTGCTGAAGGCCTTCAAACAAGAGATCACTCACGAAATCAAGGCAGAGATAACCACCTCTAAAGACTCACTGGCCAGATCCTTGGCAGAGCTAACCTCCCACCTGGGTGGTCTTGAAACTAGGGTGAACGATCTGGAGAATGTTACCTGTGAGCTAACGCATGATACTGAGGTGCTCTCAGAACGGGTGCGGGTGATTGAAGACCATCTGGAGGAGACCTGGGCTAAGCAGGCGGACCTTGAAAATAGGTCTAGACGCAATAATGTGCGCCTTCGGAGTATTCCTCGGCAAATCTCCGATCAAGAACTTCCCAGCTATGTCAGCGAACTGTTCTGAAGCCTTCTGGGCCTTTCTCCCTCTGAAACCCTGACTCTGGACAGAACGCACCGTGTATACTCCTCTGCCCAGCAGAAGAGAAATCTTCTCCCATATGTCCTTACCAGAGTCCATTACTGCCGTCAAAAGGAGGAAATCATGATGGCGGCCAGAAAATCAGAATCTGTGCAATTTCGGGGAGCGTCTGTTCGGCTATTCCAAGATCTCTCCCTGTATACTTTAGCTTGCCGACGCCATCTACAGAAGGTCTCTGCATGGCTCCAGTCCCAGAAGATCCGCTACCGCTGGGGGTTCCTCTGAAAATTGATTTTTGACTTTCATAATCAACATTACGCAATCTCTTTGGAGGTGGAGGCGAGGGAGCTAATGGCTGGGGATGCTGCTATACCCGCGCTGGATCGAGATGCCTCATCAGAGGTGCATCACGGTTCACAGTCTACTCCGATAGATAGAAGAAGAAAGCCTAGGGGTTGGTGGCGAATGGGTGGTCCTGCTCTCCGTGGGGAGCGGGCTGCGGCTGGAAGTCATGCTCGCCTCTCTCCGGACAGCCCAAATGGCCACTCTAAGTCGGCTGGTCTCCCACGATCTGATGATGCGCCTGCCTGATAGTAAAGGGAGAAAATGGAAAAGACACAGGTGACATACCCTCAGTTTGTCCGGGGAGAACTTGGAGGCAAGACTTCAACCTGCATGGTTAAAATTTCTTATGAGTTTGGATCCCTATTGAATGTCTTAAGATCTTGGCAAAGTGAGGAGATACTGGTGGGCCTACCTTTTGATGGGAGAGATCATCGGCCACGCAGACTCAAGCAAACCTGCTGGTTGGTCGCAGGGCTCTAGGTGGTCATGGGAGAGATCCCCGGGGTGAGGTCTATATGGTATGCAAAAATTACACAGTCGGAATGCGCCCGATTCTGTTGAAGGTTTATTGTTGTTTAAATGGAAGTTGAAGTTCACGAAAGCTTTTCACAGCTTGTTTCTTATCATTCTTCAAGTTTTTATATCACATTGTTCAACAGTGCAAAACTGTTTTCTTTTACTTCTTTTTGGTTTTGTTGTCATCCAGTATTTTTTCTATTATTTTCCCCCTTTTTGGAATTCTGATGTTGGGTCGGATCCGAGTGGAAGCAGTCAGCAATGAGGCAACTCGTATAATGCTAATCTCAAGTCTGAAATATTATCAAGGTGATCTATGGTTTGGGTCATCTGGGGTGAGTTAAGTGCTTCACTGAAAGTTAATTTCCAGGCCTTTAAGATCTGGAGTGGGAGGATATTGACGGGTGAATGTAATGTAATAACCCATGTAATTTGCCAACTATGTCAAGTGTGTGTAGAACACAAGGGAATACTGAAATAATGAACCCGTATATAATCTGTCTCACCCTCAATGTTCAGAGTCTCAATCCCCACTAAAACGGAGAGCTTTATTTCAGCGATTGGCGACATACAACCCCACAATATTATTTTTGCAAGAAACTCATCTGTTGCCAACTGATGAATTTTGCTTGAATGACAAGCTCTACCCAACCAAAGTTTGTGCTTCCTCTGGGACGCAGCGGTGTGGGGTGGCTATTCTTGTTCGGAAGGGGACCCCGCTGAAGGTTCATAGAACCCTGCTGGATGCAGAGGGGAGATATGCTCTGGTGGTGGCCACGTTGTATGGGAAGAGGGTGACCCTGTTGTCGATATATGCTCCCAATGTTAATCAAAACCTATTTTTTACCTCTTTATCCAGAATGTTGAGTGAACAGGCTGAGGGAGACCTTATAATTGTAGGGGACTTTAATGCTGTGATTAATCCGTTGGAAGATAAATCTCTCCCCCCAACTCCAGCTGATAAGAAAAATCTCATGGCACTCACTTCTCTTCTCCGGGAACACTAATTGTTTGAGGGGTGGTGTTTTTTTCTCCAAGGAGAACCGGATTATACTTTTTACTCTCCTGTGCATAGGGGGTTCTCTAGGTTAGATATGTTCCTTCTCTCAGGCACCCTTATCCCCCACACCACAGAGATAGAGATCCTCCCGAAAGCCTTATCTGACCATGCTCCGGTATTAGTGTCCATGTCTCCATTTAGCGACTCCCCGGAGCCCCCTCGAGTCTGGTGTCTGAACGAGCTCATTTTGCTGGACCATCAGGCCCGCTCCTGCATTGCTAACTGCACAGACCAATAGTTTGCAGACAATGATACTGGGGAGTTGGAATAGGCAGTAGTGTGGGATGTGGTGAATGCTGTCATCAGGGGTCAGGTTATAACTCAAACAATTGAGCGGAGTAAAGTTCACAGGCAGGCTCAGGCTCAATTGGAATTGAGGCTTTGCGAGGCAGAAGAGGTGCATAGGAAGAAACCCTCTAGACGCGCACTTAGGGAGGTTCGCGTAACACAGAAAGCGCTTGAGGCTCACCATATGAGCCGAGCAGCCTTCGGCATAATGCGCACTAAACAATACTATTACTCTAAGGGGAACAAGGTGAATCGCTTGTTAGCGGCTAAACTCAGGCAGCAGGCAATGCGCAATCGCATAGATTCTCTAAAAGAAGCAGATGGGAGGCAAATTTTCGCCGAATCTGGGAAGCTTCGGATTGTGGAAGAGTTTTTTCAAAGCCACTCATCCCCTCAAATATCAGACCCACAATTAGCCAGAGATTTTATCCAGAGGGCTGATCTCCCACAGATATCCCCTGAATTTCGTGAACGTCTATAGGCTCTGATAACTACGGAGGAGACAGAAACGGCAATTCGCTCCCTCCCGCTGGGTAAGGCCCAGGGGCCAGATGGCTTTACTAACAAATTCTATAGGACTTTCCGGGCGGAATTGACCCCCATTTAACGAAACTATTTAACTCGGTGTGGAAGGCGGGAGTGGTCACGGCATCAATGGCGGAATCAGCTACAACATTGGTGCTGAAACCTGGGAAGGATCCTACAGATTGTGCCTCTTATAGGCCAATTGCATTATTAAATACAGATGCTAAATTGCTGGGGAAAATAATATCAAGCCACCTGTGTCCTATTCTTCCGTGCCTGATAAATAATGACCAGACAGGATTTATACACAATCGGTCTACCTATGACAATGTGCGCCGTGCTATTAACCTAATTGCTCTCGCTCCGAAGATTCCAGGTAGTCTGTCTCTGCTACCCCTAGATGCCCACGGGGCATTTGATAGTATGTCTTGGGGATACCTGGAAATAGTACTAGAGGGGTTTGGATTCGGCCCAGAGTTTTCTAGATTAATACTCTCAAATTTTCAAATTCCCTCGACCAAGGTCAAGGTCAATAAAAATTGGACTCCGCTAATTAGGTTAGCCAAAGGCACTAGACAAGGCTGTCCTTTGTCGCCGTTAATTTTTGCCCTGGCAATGGAGCCCTTTGCTGAGCACGTTAGGCTACACCCAGATATCCTGGGTTTTTAGGTGGAGGGGCAACCCCATAAAATCGTGTTATATGCAGATGATTTGCTGTGTTTCCTGAGGGACGCCCCCCGCTCGCTTCCTCACCTTTTAGACCTCAGAGACAGGTTCGCTGTGATATCTGGCTTCAAAGTGAAGCCAGCTAAATCAGTGGGAATGACCCTATCTAGGATCCCGACAGACTGGAAGAAATGCGAGCGATGACACGCCTTTCCTGGTCTCCAACAGAGATTCCGTACTTGGGTATAAAACTGACTCCAACATACACGGGTCTTTACAGGGCGAATATTCCCCCTCTGTTTAAAGAGGTAAGGGAATGGCTACAGCGGTGGGACTCCCAAGAAATCTCATGGTTAGACCGTATTAATGCAGTTAAGATGACACTCCTCCCGAAGTTGTTGTATGCATTCCATTCTTTGCCAATTGCCATCCCTGAATTTGAACTCATAAACATCCAAAAAGAGATATATCGGTTCATCTGGAAGAAGAGGAAACCATGTATCTCTAGTAAACTCCTAACAAGGGGAAAGATGTTGGGGGGTCTGGGCCTTCCCTCGATACCACGCTATTATAGGGAAGTGCAAGTAGCTATAATGCTTTCTTGGGGTGATTCCCCAGATCCCCCTAAATGATTAAGGATTGAGCAGGCGGTTGCCTCACTCCCTTTGGCTCACCTCCCATTTCTCCAGAAAGAAGCGCGTAGTTATAGGGGCGGGATATTGCCAACCACCATGTCCACTCTGCAGAATTGGGATAAAGCAGGTTCACAGAGGAGTATCCCACTGGGACTAGGGCCGTTGTCCCCCATCACTCAGAACCGGGCATTTACCCCAGGGCTCACACCCACAACGTTCCGAGTTTGGTGCCAAGATAAACCCTTGCGCATGAGAGATTTGTATGTTAACCAAGAACCCTTGACCTTCCAAGAATGTAAGGAAAGGTTTGACCTCCCAGAGACGGAGCGTTTCCGATACATACAGTTGCGCCACTGGCTTACTAACAGGGACATCCGCCGGGCAGCTGGAAGGGTCCTTCTGGGGATAGAACTCAAAATTCTTCAGGGTCAGCAATCTCACAAGATTTCGCTATGTTACAAGCTGTTAGAGAAAGCTTCAATAGACGAGAAACTTCCATATATAAAAGCTTGGGAGAGAGAACTGGGCCTGGAAATTTCGGATGAATCCTGGCAGCGGATCTGGCATAGAACTCAGACCAGTTCTTGTTGTGCTCTCGTAAAGGAAAGTGCCATCAAAGTCTGTTTCAGATGGTATTTCCCCCCCAGCAGATTCCACTCAATTAATCCAGAATACCCGGACACGTGTTGGCATGGGTGTGGTGAGTGGGGAGATATGGCTCATATGTGGTGGCACTGCCCGGTTATCCAGTCATATTGGCTGGAGGTGCGGTCTAGAATTAAAGAAATCACGGGCTCCCTGCTCCCCATGGACCCGAGGGTACTCCTGCTGGGGGATGTCTCAGACGATGGAACCTTCCCCGTGTCAGGGCATAAAGCAATCTTGGTCTCACATTTACTAGTGGCGGCCAGCATCACAAGAGCCCGATTCTGGAAAACGATAGAGGGCCCACAGTCTACTGGTGGATAAAAACGTGGGTATTGTTAGGCTTGGAAAAGCTTACGGCCATATTGGAAGGAAAGCTCTCGAAGTTCCAGAAAACCTGGCGGCCTTTCCTGGACTTTGTTTCTGATAGAGAACATATGTTCTTCCAACCACAACTTCTGAAGCACTTTATGAATTCCTAAATCGATTGTTGGTTTGTCAGACTCGCACTTATGCACTTTTGATAGGGGATGCGCGTCAATGAAAGTCATGCCTATGAGCTCTTGATATGTAACATTGACTTAATGTATTCATGTTCATGAGCAGTCAAGCGAGATGCAACTGACCCAACGAATTAGTAAACCTTTTTATTTCATTTGCATTTTTTTTCTCTTTTTCCTTTTCCTTCCCTCTCTCATTACCCCCGATTAATAAACTGAAGACATATACTGTACTATATAATTTGTGCCTAATACTAATATTTAAAGCCAAATATGTGAATTACTGAGGAATTGTTGGGGGCAGGAGGATTCAGATTTGAGCATAATGAAATTAATTGTTTGTATAATTGTTAGTAATGCTTTCTCATGTTGAAAATCAATAGAAATATCTAAACAAAAACAAACAAAAAAACAGGGGGGAAGGCAAAAGATTGAGGGGTCCCAAAAAGTGGCCCTAGAACCCCCCAAAATAGGAATGGAATTCTGCTTTAACAAATAGCCTTTTCTTGATATCCTGCTCGGTCCTGATCTCCGTATAATTCCTATCAAGGCATTCAAGGCAGACTACTGTGTCTGGCAAAGCCTTCCGCAGCCTGGCATCAGCGATTTACCATACCCCTGTGGGAATTAGGCCCCTTTTAACGACTAACATCCATATTTTTCCCACAGTAATACTGTTGCAATACAATTTAATTCCTATAAACCTCGGCACGAGGCCAATGTATTATATTCATTCTCCGCATTCAGCAGGCACTCCTTAGTTCCACGTCGTTTAAGGTCCCAGTACACTTATAACAAGGTGTTTCCTTTACATATAATACGGGCGGCCGTATCCCCCCCCCCTTTTTTCATCACATTGGGAACATTTCTAGAGGTACAAACGTGCTCTTTCCATCTCGCTGGCTATCGCATGATCGTGGTTTCCCTTCACTTACCCAGTACCTACCGATTTGCTTTTAAGAAAGGAACCCACTTTCTGTTAAGGGGAAGTCTTCTGTCTATAAATTAAACGGGGTTCCAATGATTTCTACGGCCTTTCACTTTTCCCTTGCCAATGATCTGTTTTGCTATGGATGCATTTTTTTCAACATACTCTCTGAATATGTGGCACGTATTCCAATACAGAATGGTTTAGGTTGAAATTACCTAAATAAAATGGTCGCATTGACCTAAAGTTCTGAGAATGCTACCACCAAAGGTTCGAACCTTTGGTGGTAGCATTGAAAAAAAAAAACAGGGGCTGCTGGGGTGTCCCCCGCATCGCCCCGCTCACTATACTTCATGGTATATTGAGCGGGGGATGCGGGGGACACCCCCGCAGCCTTCTGTTACAAAAGTAAAAGAAAAGAAAAGAAAAGGACCCTGCAGCGCCGGTTCCCGATCACGGAAGTGAAAGGGAACTGGTGCTGCAGGAACCCAGCGTGAAGATGAAGGTAAGTGGGGTTTGTTTATGTTGGGGGTGTGGGTGGGGGTGTGCTGAGGGTGTGGGTGGGGGGTGTGTTATGGTTGTGTTGTGGGTGTGTTTTGTGTGTGTGTGTGAGAGAATTTATGTGTGTTCGCATGAGAAGGGACAAACTTTTGGTAGTTCGCACCTTTCTCATGCAAACCATTTGCCCGCGGTACTTTCAGCGCAGGCAAATCACTTGGATTCATACAGAACGTGTCTTCCGTCCGACTTCCCCTTGTCCTTCCTTGATTTTGACTAGCGAGTTGGATTTATGGAAGTTGGTTTAGAAAGGATCCTTTCATCTCTTTGAGATTTCCGGCAAGCTTCAAGGACTGGTGTGTTAGGCAGAAATCTGTGCAGTGCCCTTAGGGACCACTAGACACAATTAAGACTACAGGTGGCAATACAAGTTTTACCTTTGGTACAAGCCCCTACTACTATGTCAGAGTGGTAGCAGTGGCGGAGCAGCCAGGCTTATCTCAAGAGTATATAAGCAGTAGAAGAGATTACACAAAGGGACCACAATTACTGTGACTCAGGCAAACACTGACTCAAGGTTTCAGGTAAAAAAAAAATAAGTACAAAATCGTTTTTAAACCATTCGTTATAAACACAACACTTCTATTAACGTTAAACACAAATCACACGTCAAATATACTACAACTAACCAATTCACTTTGTACAGTATGTCTCAAGGTAAGTACCCTGTGTTTGAATGAACCGGTGTTATGAACAAAACACGTTACCGTGAATACGATTGCGATCACTTTTTGACAGTTTGGTCTACTAAATAAACGCGTATCCGTGACATGAAATTTTACCGGGGCAAAAACACACTTAGCGCCTGAGATACCCAGAGGGAGTTGGAGGCAAAAATCACAGGCAATATTTTGGTTAAGCAGACAGAATCGAGAAACGCTCATAGACAAGAGTTCAAAAGTCAAAGGGCCGGAGCCAGGGTCAAGTGACACCGTGGGCCTGTTGCCGAAGATCACACAGTCTGAGTTCACGATTCAACGTAGCCAAGAGTACTTTGATATTGTCAATGTTCGGAAGCAAAAGTTATAAGAAGGAGGGAAGACAAGGGCAAGCCTTGGAAATGAAGAAAAGGGGTTCACCCAGTTTCCTCAAGCAGAACACAGTACCTTATTCCAATGGTGCAGTTGGTGCCCTGGCAGTTGTTCCGGTTGGTTTCCCGCAGACCCACGATTCCTGGAGCTTCGTTGTGAAGGAGGAAGTCTGAAGGGTGTCTGCACCACACATGGATGAAGCCGGCAGCAGCGACAACGAATAAAAGGTGCGCTCCTTAAAAACAGGAGAGGCTCTTCAAATGGCTATCCGGATCACTACAGCTGTGTGCAGCGATTTCGACCAAGGAAGAGGATCCTCTGGCTGTGGAAGATGAGCTGGTTATCCCCACCAGACTTAAGGGAAGAAGACTCCGGACTGGATCTCCCCTTAGTCGTTGAAGGGTACATAGCTCAGGACTGCAGCAGGGCTTCACCGGGACAGGGTAGTTGCAGCAGCCATCTTTCTCTCCGCTTCTCTTCGGTTCCTTGTAGTTCCAGTGGCGACTCTCTGACTTCTAGCCCAAGAGACTTGCCTTTTATGCGAAAAACCCCCATTCACACAACCTGGCTGCCAATCACGCAGCAGGGGGGTTTTCCAGCCCGGACAACCACCCTGGCCAATCATGACAAAGTGCGACTTGGGTTTCCTAGGATACCCTGTGCAGGGGGTGTCTACACTCCTCCCTCACATTCAACCCAGCAACACACCCAGGCGCCTTGAGGAGGGCTTCTAGGTAGAAGCCCGCCAAAAGACAGTGAACAAAGAAGGCAAACCTAGTTTTCCGCGCAAAGTAAAACACAAGAAGGAGTTTAACAAAAAGAAATGGTGAATAAACCGCACCGGAGTCAAACGAAAAAGGATTTGGTCAAGCGGGTTTAAGTTTGACGCTAACACAATAGCCTTCAATATTACCACAGTTATATAAGATAACCGCGGTAGAAATTTAGGGTAGATACCACTGCCACCAGCCATGTCTAAATGTTAAAAGAGCGAAACAATGCTCTAGGAGGTGCAGATAAAAAGAGTTAAGAATTAACCCTTCCAGTACTCCATGTAAGATGGGGTGTACTGGATCTGTGGTTAGTTTTGACTAAGTAAAGTTAATGGTAACTTTACCCTTTTCTGTGGGACAGTAGTCACCTCAGAAACGGAGTCGGTGGGAAGTCTGAATGACAACCCTGTGCCACTGCACAGAAGGTGCTGTGTGACATACACAAATAAGGGGCCTACTGAAGAGGTTTCCCTCAGAGCCCACAATCCCAAAAACAGGTAAAAACACATAGCAGAATACAAGTAAGAGGGGTGAAAATCTCACACTCTTACCAAGTGGAAAAGAAACAACTCCAGAGATCCAGCAAAGCTGCTGAGGGACTCACGAGGTGAAGGAAATTAGCCATGAAATGAGAATTCTCCCTAACACTGGTGCATCTTTCAAACTGTCTCTCCTTCCGTAATAATTGCTATACATACAACACTCCATTGCTTCCCAGCGGGGCTCATCTTTTATAGCTTGCATCTGTACATGCATCCATTGTTTAGTATTTAGTAACAGCTGGATTTTAAGCAGGTTTCTTCTAGTGTTCCATTGTATCCGCACTCAGCATGTTTCATGTGGGCATAGACTCATGCATTAACTTTGCATAATAGGAAGCCTGCGGTCTTTACGTAGAATGGCTATCCCCACACACTAACATGAGTGAGGGCTTAGATTCTATTAAATAGAGGGAGGTGTTTGTTATCTCAGCCATTCTCCCAGTTTTCATTACAACTACTTCATCCATTTGGGGGTGTATTGAGAGGAGGGAATATAGGTTGTAATGCTAGTACTTGCTTAAACCTTTTGTGACAAGGCAGGTGTACACTCCCCTTTTCCAGGTTTTCCTATTTATAATAAGTAGTACCTCGTTGTAGTTCAGATGTTTTTTTGCTGTTCCCCCAAAACATTTCAGGAGTGTACAGAGTATTTATATTGGAAGCGCAGCATGTTCTAGGTGATGTTTTCTCCACTCTCCACGTACCTTTTCCCCCCTCCGGGATCAATCAGACTTCCAGTGGTTTCCTTCCACCAGTGGGTCTTTGCCCTGTTCCGGTTGTTTACAGTGTCTTTTTTGTCTCTAGCGTTTGTTTCTCTGGATGGTTGCTGATCACTCAGCATTAGTACGCGCAGTCCTTAGGGGCGGTCTTGTGAGAAGAGGGAAGAATTTACAGATGAATAAGAGGTAGGTATGTATTTCTTGGTGACAAGACATATGTAGAGACAGCTGAGCAGGTAAATTAGGACAAGTTTACAGAAGGTGCCAATGGAGTGGGATCAAAAGATCGCAAGTGATAGGACCTTCTCTGTGTGTACAATGGCTTTCAAGGATGTTTTGTAATAATAGGATTATCCCAGGGTGTTTTCTTCAGAAATGTTTACAATTCTAATATATTGTCCTTTTACATAAACGTTTCCATTTGTGATTTCTCTGTCAGGTATTCCTCTATGTTTAACTGCTGGGCTTTAATCAAGTCTATGCAAAAAAGAAGTGCATACTTGTCTATAGTCCTTAATGGGTTAATATACGTTAATAAGACTCTCGTTTATAACTTGGGGGAGTTCTCTGGACACATTTCTTTAGCATGATCAAGGTTGTCAACATTAGGTTGCAGTGGGTATCCAGTTTATGAACGGTACTCTCTATTCTCCCCTTCCAAGGTCTACGTGCTCTTGAGATTGGGGTAACTAACGCTGTTATTTATCCTGGATCCCTCTGTGGATGGGCGCCTTCTTAGTTTGGGATTTCATCTACCAATTGATGACTTAAGTCTACCCTTAGCTGCTGGTCCTCAAGTATCCTGTACCTTAAGACTTCCAGGTCTGTTCATATACAGGCCATCATGGATTCCTGCACCCCATATTTTGTAGCAAATTCATATGATCTCTAGGTATTTCTAAAGAGGGCACCATTATATATCCTATGAGATACAGTGATTTGGGTTAACAATTACACAAGTGGCCTTTCAGTGCTAGTTTTCTTTAGAGGACCGATTGTAATTATTGATGTATGGGTCACCATGCATTTACAAGTAGGGGGGCAGCCTTTTGCCTCTGTTGCTGTCGTTAAAGAAAGAGGTCCATTTGGGTTTCTATTGAAACAGGAAACATTTAACTAACGAAAGCTATATCTTCCTGTATACATGATTTCCCTTCTCTTCAGAAGGGCAATATGGTTTGCTTCAATTTTTTCCATTCCTGTCTTTCCAAACAATGTTTCCATGTCACTTATTATTCCTTGTTCCTTGTTCGTCAGAGATTCTGTGTGCTGAGAGAGGGGAAGTTAAAGTCACCAGTGACAATGAGGTGATGATGGGAAGGAAGGGAGTCAGTTAGCTGGGAGTGGTGGTCAATAAATTGACCAGTGGGACCAGGTGGCCGATCGATTGAGAGATATAATATGAATGCCATAGGGAGCAGTGATTGTAGAGATCGTGTATTCGAAAGAGGGAGACATATGAGGACATAGGGGAGTAGAAGAGATAGGAAGTTTGAAAGATGTGAACAGTCCTACATTACCACAGATATTGTACAAAATGACCTACTCCCAAAGGTTCGACCCCCAAAAGTTCGACCCCCCATTTTCCGCATATATATATATATGTGGGGGTAAAGTGAATAAAAAATGTATAGGGGTAAGGTGGGGGCAGTCTGTGGGGGGTCTCCCCCCACATATATTTTTGCAGACAATTGAAGAAAAAAAAACAGACTTTTGGGAGTCAAACTTTTCGGTTCGGTAAAATCACATAGATCCTGACCACAAGGCAAGGAGAGTGGGTGAAGGTGTAGGCAGGGTAGTGAAGGGCAGCAAGGGTTGCAGAGTGTTGGGAAGGGGGCAGCCCCACCCCCAGGCGCTTTAAAGTAAGGCGAGATGCATTTGAGGCACTGTAATGAACCAGGGCAGAGGGGGTCAATGAAAGGGACGCTTTCCCGTCCAGCAGGACCCCATGCTAACAACATCAATTATAGCGTATTTATATGGTGTGGAACAAGGTGTGGGTTGCATTGCTATTTTGCGTATATATTAATATTCATAGGCAGAAGAGAAGGCTTGCAGGGTAAGCACGGTAAAGGTGGAAACGGAAATCTGCAGTCATGCCCAAGTTCCGATGAGGATAGTTTACACTCCCACTCTCCACACTGTTTGTCCGTTGTTCGTGAAAGTGTTGCGGCAATATGTCTTTCACCCAAGAGGAATGTGCCCTACAAGGCCGCAATCAGAGGGCGGCGCCTGGTGTGCATTTTATCTCACCTTGGCAAAAGCATGACCCGGCACATTCCTGAATGACCACAAGTTATACTCCATATAACTGACTAAACCCTAAGATCACTGAATTCCATGACACTAGGTGCCCTTTCACCACCAGCTCCAAAGTAACAAGTCTTGAAACGTTCAAAGAGGATGGACACAGTGTATCGTTGAAGTAACAATCATGTGATTTGTATTAGGAGGTGCTTGGAGGGATAAATTATAGTTGAAAACCTGGGCAGAGACCTTGGAGCCGGATGGCGCGGAGGGGGGGGGTGAAATGTGTGTGTGATGGTTAGAGTGCCCTGCAACCTCCTGTGTGCCTGTTTTGAAGCCTGCCAAGTGTACAGTATGAGTGAGAAACAAGCTGTATAGTACATTTGTTTTCTGACCTTCGACATGAGAAGAAGATGAGCCCTGCCGCGCCCATGTGATGGAAGACGGGCGGACTGGGCTGGGACCAATAAACTGCCATCCCATATGGATAAAGGCAGCACCTGTATAGGGTCGATCCAATCAGCCGCGTGGGTGTTTACTTTATGTATTGCCTCACTTATGACAATGTTTTGCTTGATACGTTTCTGCGTGTACCCTTCTTTGGCTGAACGTTCTTGGCAGCAGAGTCCTTTGCTCTTGCTTTTATCTGCGCATGAGATTAAACTTGTTATCCTTACAAGATCAACTTGGGCTTACTTTCAAGAGCCTGAAGGAGAAATCCAGGTTTTTGTAAGGGCAATAAGGTCAAGAGAGGGAAATTGAAAAAGAAGGAACTTGAAGATAAAGTAAATGTTGTTACAGACAGATTATGCATCCAAAGAACAATATGAAGAGAGTGAGATGTAGGAGCACAGTGATGTTGACTCTGCGAAGTGGAGAGGTGCTGGGGGTAGTTGCGAGAAGGGGAAGTGTGATGACATTTAGAGTTGGAGGTTCTATGAATAGAGAGAGTAGGTGAACGAGAAGAGGGGTGGCGTTGAGGAAATGATGATAGGAAGAGAGTTGAAATGGTTTTGAGCAAAGGAGAAAGGAAGAGATAGTAAAAGCAGTGCATGGTGAGGGCGGGCTGTGCAAAGGCGTAATTGGTATGCACAAGCAAGCAGCAGGACACAACAAAGCAGTAGCTCAACGGCAAAGAGGCTGGAGGAAAGGCTGGAGGTTGGCCCTTAGCAGCAAGGAGTCAAGTACTGGAAAGGGTGATGAGCACCCATGACGGAAAAGGGAGGCTGGACCACCAGCCTGAGGCTACGAGGCAGGGAAGGCTTGGAGGTGCAGTCCTGGCACGGACGCCATGTTTGCCGCTTGATGGCGGTGCAGGTGGCTCAGAGGAGCAGACTGGATGGAGGATGGCATGCTCAGATTAGCAGCAAGAGCCAGTGGGGGAGCCAGGCCCCTTCTGCAGGCAGCCTCAGGCAGATGGAAGGAGTGCCGTTGTGATGAGCTCTGTGTTGCTCTCAGCACAGTACAAGGGTCTTTTGGAGGTGGAAAGCCTTTTCAAAGATGGGTTTTGAGGTTAGAGGTCAGCAGTCCATAGCTCAATCCTGGATGCTTCTTGTAGGTCCCCTGACCTCTGCAGGAAGCCTCAGGCATGTGACACGATAAATGCCAAGCCAGGAGAAGGCCGCATAAATATTTTAAGCAAAATCCACCTGTGACCGGAAAAAAGACAAAAGCTACGTTAATCAATTTGGTGCAAGAAAAATTAAAACAACTGGATGCAAGGAGCACAGAGAGACTTTTACAAAGTCCACATCACTTTTTCTGTATCTCAGTAAATAATAATAATGACCGTTTTAGGTGGCAATATATTGCCCTGCGTTCCACCCTCTCCTGGTCCCGGTTTGTTTCCATGAATATTTCCCTAAAAAGAGAAATTTGAAATGCAACACAAGGCTTTTCAGTAGAGATAAGTTATATTGTCGGAAATCATGCTGTATTTCTTGGTGAAAGTGTTTCCCAAAAAAGGGTGTTTTGCCCCGTGCAAGGCGAATAATGTACTGTATTGGTAGATTTAATTTACTGGTAAATTACAAATGACACAAGAGAAGTTATAACTCCTGAATTCTAATGTACTTTACAAGATGCTCTGCTCGCTCCCATCACTGGTTCTAAATAATATCCTGTGTTTTCATACCCTTTCACCCTGTTCCAACAAGAGTCTTTCTTCTGGTTCGGGAAATCTGGTCACCCTAGTTCGAAAGACACACATGACCCAGACCATTTCAACCATGGGTGTCTCTACAGAGGGGGAATTTGGGATGATTGCCCTCGCCCCACACACTTTCTGCTTTGTCCTCTCGAAGTGGTGCTGAGCCCCACCTGGCAAAGAACACTTTTCAGGATTTTTAAAGGTGCTCCTTCGACCAGCAGTCAATTCCTTGTTTACAGTCTGTTTGTTTGCTGTAGCCTGTCCTTTTGTCTGGCCTGAAGCAGACACCACAGGGATAGATGGGCCATGAATATCATTGGGCTGTGGGCCATCTATGTTAAAAGCAGGCTCCTGACATGCTGGACACACAGAAGTGAGCAGCTTACAATTTCGCGCTCTGAAACACTTGTGTATGAGCGCGATTCAAATAAAATATCATATCATATCTTACAAACAACAAAAATGACCCTTCCAAAGTGAAACATGCTTCTTGAACTTAAATTCAACCCTTTTCTTTAAGCTGTTTTTTTTAGATTTTGTCTGACTACCCGCACAAATACCCTAAATATCTAATTTCCTTGTTAAATTGCTCAGTTGAAAGTCATTGCTTATATTGTGCTGACTGCAGTGATCAGGAAATTTGGATTTTCACTATGGGGGCCGAAATTCCCCCACCCCTGTTCTGAATATGAACAAGTGACCAGCCCACATCCACTGGCAGACCAGTGTATTTTACATCATCTATTTAGATTGGCCTATCAGGTGGTGCTTGCACCACCTATAAGCAAAACTATTGAATTATCATAACGATAGGGAGAAATGGAATATGAGGGGCACACAACTTGTAGCTGTTGATTGGCTATTTGCCCACCCATTGACTGCCGAACGCCATGCGAATCCCTATGGCCATTCCCACCCAGTTCATGCCCCTACCCGCCACACAACCCTTCCTCATGAGAACTCTTTGAGCTCACTTTAATCAGCCCCTAACATCAAGCTTTGCATTCGAAGGGCCTGCCAGTGTTTTTCAAAGCAGTCTTCTGAAAGTTAAAGGCTTAATTGAATCTGTAAACAGCTACTGGTGTAATAAAAATGTCTTAGCCAGGTCTACCTTCAGCCACTCGATTTACAAGCACTATGCGTATCCTTCACTGAAGTCCTGTTAAAACAAGCATTGGCAAAGCCAACAGTTTTGGCTTGTGTAGAATTATTAGACATTTGCCAGGCATTGCTATTAGGTGATCAGGCACTCACACCATTTTACACCTGCTACCACCAATGGCCAGTTGATGCCGCTACAGCAGTGCCTGGCCAGTTCCATTCCCATGCCTACACAAAAGTTGGCCTACACAACTGTTGGCATTGCCAATACTTGTTTTGATAAGGAATGGCAAAATGCCATATTACCTGCCAACTTGAAAGATAATACTTCGCAGCAACAATGGCGCAACCTGCTGAGCTACTGCAGTAGCTTTCTACTTTAGGACATGTCATTCTACCTTCAAAGAATTTAACAACAGATAAGGATCCCTTGTGCTCATTATCACTGCATTACCAACAGTGCAGTTCATGTAGATGTCTTTAAAGCCAATAGTGTTTCATCTCCAGCTACACTGACACTGCACAGAGTCTCATTTAGGATGTACACCCAGAAACTGAAAACATCTCTACGGGGCCAAAATCAGGTTTCTGCCCCCATTGCTAAAGAACTAAGTGGGTAGGTGCCCTCTAAGCACCTGTACTCCCTGCCTATATGTAATACCTCATCTGTTAAACAGTCTTTGACTATCAATTGAAACTGAGCTTTGAGGAATACCTCTTCTATAAAAAGACTGTTTTTGTCTGCATCATTTTGCAAGCTAATCCGGGAGTGGTGTCTCTTCTGCTGAACACCATCTCTACATATTATTTGAAGCTGAATTGGCAGTGATGTCTGTTTTATTTAAAAGCATACAGTCTCTTGCTGGGTGCATACTAAGGCAATATAACACGAGGAGTGGGGCCTTACCGGTCAGGTAATGCCCCTGGGGCCGTAGTTAGAAGCCTGAGCAAAGCAAGGGCTTTAACGTAGCCCCACGGGCATTACCCGACCAGTAATGTCCCCTCCAAGGGTTATATTGTCATTAGTACCCCGGCACGTTGTACCTGGGTACTAATTGCAATTTTTCTCAAGTCGAGAAACAGCGCTGCAACCGTTTCTCGACTCAAGAAAAGAAAGCAAACAAAACTGTCCACAAGGGATCGGGGAGAAGGGACTACAGGTAGTCCCTTCACACCCTTTCCATGGCAGCCATTAAAATCAATGTAAAATAAATAATAATATTAAAATGGACGCCACGGAAGGGGTGAGTCCCTTCTCCCTTTCCATGTTGGCCACTCACAGGAATAACTCTGGAGCGGCGTCGCTCAGAGCCTTCTCAGCGAGGTAAGGCCTGGGCGAGCGCCAATAAGCTTGCTTTTTACAAGCTCATTGACCCTCACATGCCAGCATTCAGAACTCCGGCCTCCACCACCCACTCACATACCAGCACTCAGAACTCCGGCCTCCACCACCCACTCACATACCAGCACTCAGGACTCCGGCCTCCACCACCCACTCACATACCAGCACTCGGGACCCCCGGCCTCCACCACCCACTCACATGCCAGCACTCAGAACTCCGGCCTCCACCACCCACTCACATACCAGCACTCAGGACTCCGGCCTCCACCACCGACTCACATACCAGCACTCAGGACTCCGGCCTCCACCACCCACTCACATGCCAGCACTCAGGGCTCCTGCCTCCACCACCCACTCACATGCAGGCACTCAGGACTCCGGCCTCCACCACCCATTCACATGCCAGCACTCAGAACTCCGGCCTCCACCACCCACTCACGTTTTATACCGCGATGATCACCTATAACCAATCCCCTCTTTTTCCACCAAACCATATGTCGCATGGCTACCACATATGTCAGAGATGTACTATACAAGACCACTTTACAATAAATTACTTTACTCTTAAGACCATTAAGTTTGGTAGTGATGACACTTCTTATAGCCCTTAGACAAAGGAGGTATCCGCTATAAAGCGCACGATAAAAATGGGATATTTGTATTATTATATTTAAACCTGAAATAATGGAGAACGTTTGGACGGAACATTGTTATGGGTTTTAAAGCATGGGGTGGGCACCTTCAGGAGGTGGCAGAACGGTCATATTGGAGCAGCAGTGTGTAAGTGTGACCTAGGTGCAATTCAAGGCGCTGTGGGTTGGACCTTGAAGGTACCAGATGCGGGGGAAGCATGGGTGTGATTGCAGACTATTCATTTCTTTTTTTTAATCTTTTTTTTCGTGAATTGATTTTAGCTACAGCAACAAACGATCGTGAATTGAGTACGTAGAACATTCACACAGTAAGAAACGTGTAAAACCAAATGTCTTTGGAAGTTTTTTCAGGGCTTATTTGTTTGCAACCGATGAACATGTTACTTTTTTAGGGTGTCCGTTCTCTTGATGCAAACTTTTTATTGTTTTATACCTATTCTGAACTTGCATAGTCACCTTTTTAATAAATAAAACAGGTTGGTAAAATATGTGTTTACTTAAACCAGGTTAGCCTGTTAACTCTTATTTGTTTGTGCTCCTAGTGCCCCACAGATGTGCGCCTCCCTCCCCTTCTCCTCATCTATGATCTCTAGAGACGCCACGGATAGCACTTAACCAAATACATATAGAGTACAGACCTGTCCTGGCCCCGTGCAATTCTGCAACATCTGCTATTCAAGGAAAGTCACACATCGCCGTGTTATCAGCGGGGACAGAGGTGAAGGCCCGGTCGGCCTAGATAGTGAGCCGTGCATGGGCTTAATGTTAGCCCTGCCCCTCCCAGCGTTATGCATTCATGTGGGGGAGAAGCTGTTGAGGGTGGGTTTCATAGAACAGTGACGGAACATGGAGGCAGTTTGGGAATCGGTGCTCAAGGCCCTGTGCCGTTTCTGCTCCATTGTTCATGACCTACATACGCGTGGGTCTTTCCGAAATCCCGGAAGTTATCAGCTAGACCCGCCAAGCCAAGTCTCATGCAACTCGTATAAGCCTCAAACCAGAGGAATTCTCCGCCCTCCACCCCCCTCCTCCGCCTCCCCCATCCACAATTCAAAATCCAACGAAATTTGTCCTTTGGGAATCTTCCTACCATGGGAGCAAATATTTTTGTGATATAGCTGAGTTCAAAAGCTTCCCCAATAGATAAGCTCAGGGTTGGTGTCGGATTGTTAGTCAGGGCTACGTAGCCCGCCCACATCGTTGTGTGGGCAGACCGCCGTTGCAGTCTTAGGTCCCGGCAAGGGAAGTGACGTTGGGCTAGGGAGGGGGCGGGACAGGAAACGGGCAGACTAAGATTAAAGGGGAATAAAAGAAGACGCATTGTTCTCCGGCTCCCGTGTGACTCATTACGCGGTTCGGGGACCCGCGTAAAACCCCACATTTGGCGACGAGGGGTACGCTGTACCCACTCGCAACCCAGGGACCCGCAGGAGAGCGGGTGCTGCGCATCGGCGCAACGCCGCCACTCAGGAGTACCGCGGAGGTCCGCGGTCGAGCGGCGTGGCGCGTCGGCGCACCTCCCATAACCTGCTGAGAGGCCGCAAACACGAGCGGCCGCAGCAAGCGGAGCCGCGGGGGAGCAGTCGCGGCTGCGCCTGCAAGGGCGTACGCGGGCCAGGGGGCAAGTTGCCAGGGTCCTGACCCCCTCCCCCACTTCAACCAGCGATCGGCGGGAGGCCCTGAGGCGGGCCCCAAGGCCCAAGTCAAAAGGTCAAGCACACGCACCAGCCCGTGAGGGACACAAGGGCAAGCCAGAGCCAGAAAAGAGGCTGCGCATTGCCACACGGCACCACCGTCACAGCGAACATGTCGGGCCCAGCAAGCCCCGTAGCCTCCTCGTCAGATGGATCTGGAGCCGCGAACGATGGCAATCAACAGGCACCAACTTCAGGTACCGCCGCCCACAACTTACCACTACCGGGCCCCTTTGATGTGAGAGACACATCTAACCTAGGCCCCAGATGGGTCATATGGCTCAGGGATTTCAAATTCTACACGGGGGCAATAGGTCTGATAGACAACGCGATGCTAAAAAACACCCTCTTCATGACAGTAGGCCCCGCTGTCAGGGACATCGCAGGGGACTGATGAACGTTGACACGGTCACCTATGCGGAACTACATGGGAAGCTATCAGAATACTTCACGCCCCATACAAACATTGACTATGAGCGCCACGTCTTTCACACTACGCGACAGGAGAAAGGAGAGTCCCTCGACAATTTCGTGATGCGCCTACGCATCAAGCTAAAGTACTGTGAGTTCCATAAGTACTCCAATGACGAGGCGCTAAGATCTCAAGTCATAGCAGGCTGCATCTCACAGCCATTCAGGAAACAGCTTCTCCAGAAACAAAGGTCCCTGGAGGAAATCCTTGCACTGGCCAGGATGGAAGCAGCAGTTGAGTCGCAACTCGACAGTCTAGGCAAAGTCACCATTCAACACCCGCCACCGACTGCTGAGACCATCAATAAGCTATACACTGCGCCCTCACCGAGTGGGAAAGGAACGGACGCCACGTGCTACAGATGCGGATTCGAGTATCCGCACGCGGGTGACTGCCCTGCAATTGGACAAAAGTGCGCCGCATGTGGCGGTATGGACCACTACAGAGCCGTATGCAAAAATCCACCGGGACAGGGACCCAGCAGAACGAGACAACAAGAGAGAAGGAGAAGCTCGCGACATAGCCCACCAGCAGGCAGAGGAGATGAAGACCAGCCGGGACCCAGGAGAGAAGAAAAACCACGAAGGAGCGCCTACACCAGAGACGACAGAAGGCCTTCGGAGGGATTGAGGCGATCGCAAAGAAGACGGTTCGTCCGGTACATTGAGATGAGATCCCCATCAGGCAGTGAATCCCAGTCATCAGAGGATGATCAACGGAAAAAAGGGTATGTGTGGGCTCTCAACAACGCCACAGCCACCCAGCACAGTCCAACGCTTCAGCTTCAAGTCAACAACACACCGTTAGAATTCCTCATAGACACGGGGGCAACTGTTAATATAATAAGCGAACAGGCGTACAACTCACTCCCCAGCCCCCCAAAGATCCGAAAGGCGTCAGTGGACATATACCCCTACGGCGCCACGACCCCGCTGCCATGCAAAGGAACAATATCAGCATGGTGCGTGCATAAATCGCACGCCGCAAAAATCACGCTACACATCCTGAAGACGGAAGCCAACAGCGGGTGCATTCTCAGTTTCAAGACTGCCGTCGAGATGGGTTTGGTGCACATCCTGTATCAGTTAATGACCCATAAATACTTTGCCAGACCGGATGCCATCGAGCAAACATTCCCCAACCTATTCAAAGGCCTAGGAAAACTAAAGCACCGCAAGGTACAGTTGCACATAAACCACCCGTCGCCCAGCACTACAGGGGCATTCCGATAAATATACAACACCAGGTCGAAGAGGAGCTGGACAAACTAATCAAACTCAACGTTATCGAACCGGTCTCAGGACCCACTCCATGGGTGTCCCCCATCGTTCCTGTCCCCAAGAAGTCACCGGACGGATCCATACGCCTGTGTGTCGACATGAGGAGGGCCAATGTGGCCATCGAAAGGGAAAGACACCAGGCGCCCAGAATCACGGACATGATACATCTGCTCCACGGGGCCCAGGTCTTCTCGAAACTGGACCTCACCAAAGGCTATCATCAGATCGAGATCGAGCCCGGATCCAGGTACATCACGACATTCGTTACACACCTGGGTTTATTTCAATACAAAAGACTTAGCTTTGGGATATCCTCTGCAGCAGAAATTTTCCAAGAGGAAATACACAGAGTCATCAGGCACGTGCCCAACTGCCTAAATTACTCCGACGACGTCCTCGTATTTGGAAAGACCCAAGAAGAGCACGACACTGCTCTCCACAGAGTGTGCGCTGCACTGCAAGAGGCAGGACTAACGCTCAACAAAGCCAAATGCGAGTTCGGTAAAGGCTCCCTACGATTTTTCGGCCACATATTCTCCGACAAAGGGATGCGACCAGACCCGGAGAAAGTGGCGGCACTCAACTCAGCCGCACCCCCAACGAACACGACGGAACTTCGTTCCTTCTTAGGACTGGCCAGTTACTGCTCCAGATACCTAAAGGACTACGCAACCATCAGTAACCCGCTGTGCCTCCTAACGCGCAAGGATCAACCCTACACTTGGTCCACGGACTGTCAGAAGGCATTCGAGGCGATACGGGATGCCATTTCCAAGGCAGAGGACATGGCGTACTATGACGCCAAAAGGCACACCGAGGTGATAGTGGACGCCAGCCCCGTGGGTCTGGGCGCCATACTAACGCAAGTTGACCCGCTGGAACCGGCAAACATATACGTGGTCGCATACGCCAGCAGGAGCTTAACCCCGACAGAACAAGCCTACTCCCAAGCGGAAAAGGAGAGCCTAGCGGTGGTGTGGGCATGCGAATATTTTCATCTGTTTGTGTATGGCAAGGAGTTCACCATCATCACCGACCACCAGGCACTGATCACTATAGATGGAGACCCCAAATCACGGATGCCGCCCAGAATAGCCAGATGGGGCCCACGACTGCAGGACTACAAATTCGTCATCAAGCACCGGCCTGGAAAAGAAGACAATCCAGCGGATTATCTATCACGCCACCCGAACCGGTCTCAGGACCCACTCCATGGGGCCCGGCCACACCACACCCATCCATCGCTGACGAATATCTCAATTACGTAGTGCATCACCTACAACCACTACCAGTCGGTTGGGCAGACATCATTGCACACTCGGAACAAGATCCGGCTCTACGCATCGTGCGACATTGCATACAAGAGGACAGAAGGGCGCACATGCGTCAACAGGCACAGCACGAGTCGGAAGAGGTCCGAGCAGACGTCAAACTGATAGACCATGTCCGGGACGAACTCTCCATCGTCGACAATCAAGTAATACTCAAAGGGTGCAAAGTGCTCCTCCCGAAATCGCTAAGCACCAGAACGATCCAAGTAGCACACGAAAGTCACCGGGGAGTGGTGGCCACCAAGAGACTACTGAGGGAAAAAGTGTGGTTCCCCAAACTGGACTCGATGGTTGAGGAAATCATAGGGCAATGCACGACGTGCGCACAGGTAGCACCGCCTCCGCACCCAAACCCACTCCACATGTCGCCACTACCGAGAAATGTATGGGAAGAACTGGCGATGGACTTCTTTGGACCCCTAAGAAATGGCACATATGTGCTAGTGCTAATAGATGAACACTCCCGATTCCCGGACGCACAGATCGTGGACAGCACAGCAGCAACCAGCGTTATTCCGGCACTAGACCGCATGCTGTCCACATATGGAATACCCAGGATCATAAAATCTGATAATGGAGCGCCATTCATGAGCACAGACTTCGAAAACTTCGTGAAGTATATGGGCTTCCATCATCGGAAGATAACTCTGCGATGGCCTCAGGCCAATGGAATGGTCGAGAGGTTCATGGCCAACATCAAGAGAACCCTGCAAATAGCGACCATCCTCCACAAACCTTTTGAACAAGCACTGTATCAGTTTCTCAGGGACTATCGCCACACTCCCCACAGCACCACGGGCGTCTGCCCCGCTGACCTGATGTTCCGCAGGCCAGTACAGACACGACTGCCAGAAGACGCCCGCGCAGCCGAAGCCACGCCTCTGGAACAAGAGGCCAGAAACAAGGATGACACCGCCAAAGCCAAAATGAAGGACACGGCGGATCACAAAAGAAAGGCACAGGAGTCGAACGTGGAACTGGGAGACCAAGTGTGGCTGCGGCAACCGAAACAGCGCAAGGAGGATGCCACGTTTGCACCGGAACCGCTGACGGTCACGCAAAAGAAAGGTACGATGATGACGGCCCAGAGGACTGACCAGTCCTCCGTCACAAGAAACGTATCGTATTTCAAACCCAAGAGGTGCTACAGGGAGGATACCTTGTATCAAGAAGCTGTCAGCGAAGATGACATTGCCCTTGACGGGTATTATGTGGAGGAGAGCGAGTCCTCAGAAGGTGAGGACAGGTCATCACCCCAGGGCCTGGATGAGCACACCCCGGGCAGCAGAGGTCGCCCTCAGAGAAGTCGCTTCAAGCCCCACAGACTCATAGAAGAAATGGAGTAAGGTAAAAAGAGACATGTGGTTGTTTAAAAAGGGGGGAGATGTCGGATTGTTAGTCAGGGCTACGTAGCCCGCCCACATCGTTGTGTGGGCAGACCGCCGTTGCGGTCTTAGTTCCCGGCAAGGGAAGTGACGTTGGGCTAGGGAGGGGGCGGGACAGGAAACGGGCAGACTAAGATTAAAGGGGAATAAAAGAAGACGCATTGTTCCCGGCTCCCGTGTGACTCATTACGCGGTTCGGGGACCCGCGTAAAACCCCACAGTTGGAAATGGGCCAGAAGAGTTCCGGCAAAGTTTGTCTTGCCGAGCGATACCGGAGATCAGCTGAGTGCTGGGGCACAGGGCTAGCCCAGGAACCTCCCGAATGTGTCCTCACACCGAGCTCTCGCAACCCGTGATTCAGAAGACTCACGGCAGACTGGCTGCAGAAACAGCCAAGCCTCACATACTGTTTAGCATCTATCCAAATTGGTTTATATGTCTTGCGATCTGCAGACATTTTTGGTTAGGGTCAGTGCTTTAAGTGGAATGCTAAATCGAGGGGGGGATAGAGAGCAGGGGCTAAGTACAGGTGAGTGTACTTAACCTACAGGGGATCCTGGTAATAGCAGGAGAGCTGGGGCGCACTGGCATTATTACCTTTTCGTGTGCCCAGCTTCTCCTTTTTGTTCCAAATCACAGGCTCAGGTCCTCCCTGGGAGGTCGGAGCCTGTGATTACGAAACCAAAGGAGAAGCTGGCAGGGCAGCACCAAAGGTATGACGCAAGTGCGGGCCAAGCTCCCCTTCTGTGTCTTAAAGGAATGGTTCGGCCAAAATGTTTTATTTCAAAAATAGATAGGCAATATTAAAAAAAAAAACGATTGGCATTTTTTTTTCGAAGTCCCTATGTAAAATTTTGAGCAATTCAAGCTCAAAGATAGCACATGGGAGCATCCATTTTGTGAAATGGATGCCCGCCGCTGTGCTCGCTTTGGCTTTTGCGGCACTAATGAAGGAAAAGCCAGCCAGCTGTAGTAAACAAAAGCTACCACTGGGTGGCTTTTCCTTCATTGGTGCTGTACGCGGAGGACGGGGACCGGGGACTACAGGCAGAAAATCTGCAGCTGCATCTCGAAAAGTGCTATTTTTTCAATAAAAATAAACACTAGCTGCGTTTTTTTTTCTAAGTTTTCCGGGCTGGAGGAGCCCGGAAAACGTAGAAATAAAACCGCAGCTTTAAAAACGTTGTATTTATGTTTGCGGTAGCTTTTGAAGCGACCGCAAACATAAATACAACGTTATTGTGTTTGAAAACGCTGCGGTTTTTCTTTCTAAGTTTCTCAGGCTCGGAGGAGCCTGAGAAACTCAGAAAGAAAAACTGCAGCGTTTTCAAACACAACCGCGTTGTATTTCTGCCTGCCGTGGCTATCAATTTGGGTCTCCGGTGCTCCCCCATGCCGCGGTGTTTCTGCCTACAGCTGATTTCCCATTTGGGGCTCTCAGGCTCCCCACGGAGGGCCCGAGAGCCCCAAATGGGAAATGCTAAATGCTGCAGTGTTTCTGCCTAAATCTGCTTTCCCTTTAGCAGGTGTTAAAATCCATGGCGCTAAGGGACCTTGTTGTTAATTACGCCACCGTAATTTACGGTGGCGTACTTAACGCCTTCCCCACTCCCATTATGCCCTATGGGGCAAAAATGGGAATGGGGAAGGGTAAATGGGTTAATGGGGACTTATCGCCCCACTCACCTCGGAATGGGGCGGTAAGTCCGCCAACCACCATGGGCAAACATAGTTTACGCCATGGTGGTAAAGGTACGACCCAGCCGGTAACTTACCGCCTGGGTCGTAATGAGGCCCATTATATGTTTTGGGCCCTGTGCCCTACCGGCTCTGTGACTGTCTCATAAAGTTTTTAAAAATCTAAAAAAAAATATCCAATTGGCAACAAACCCACAAAAGGAAATGTTCAAAATCATCAAGGAAGTAAAAATCCCAACTCCTTCCAACAACAGCATCGTACCATCGCAAGCCCTATGTGACAACATCACGACCCATCTAAGAGGAAAAACAGAAGCAATACAACAGACCATTAATGCAGGCCACAATACCACAAAAACCCTCCCAGAAACCAGCACGCCATCCACTGCACCACTCAATTGATTCAAACCTATAAGGGAGGAGAGTTTGACTGTGATGAATGGGCATCTGGCAAGGGTCCGAAAGCCTTAGCTTTTTGGATTTTTTAAAATTAATAAAACAATGCAGGTAATTTATTCTCTGAAGGGGAAATCTGCTGATCAGATTCCCCTTTCATAAGCTCCATGCCAAAAGCATACTGTGTCCTGCTGTAGCAGTATGCCGATTTGCAGTGCCTCCCGTAACTGGCACAGACCAGGTTCAGGTGTCACAGGTGCCCATTTGATAGCTGCATAACAACCAAGTCTCTGCAGTGATATGCACCCCTGTTCCAAAACCCTATGATTATGGGTGTACATCCTGGTGGTAGAATAATCTTTAAATATAAGCCATACCTGAGTTAGGGTATTGCGGATGGTATTCTCATAATTATTACAGCCACATCCAATTTGATATCGCAAATGTGTCAGCCCCTGTTAGCCAAGCTCAGCTGTAGGAGGGGATGTGCATTAGTGCCAGACGGTTGAGCCTGACAAGACAGAAACCTGAATGACCAGGTCTCTTCTTTGATCTCTTTGTGAGGGCAGTCAACACCCTCTGCTAGGGACAGCCGCACAGCAGGCAGCTGCCCTGGGTCCAGGCATCAAAGGACCACACCCTTTCATAGGAAGTAGCCTCACACAAGGGTGCATGTCTAATCGCTGCTGTTCCTTTTAAGAAAGGGAGAGGGCAGAGCTAGTATAGCCAGAGAGCGGACTGCAATGTTTTTGGAGGGAGCCGCCATTTTGTTTCTCTTTGCCTTTCTTTATCTTTCATGTCCCCTTCACTTCCTCTGGGGCAAAGCACTTTGGGTGTGACAAAGTTCACTAATTTCAAGTGCAGGGATTAAGGTTCGATGTCCTATTTCCGCATTTTAAAAACCGAACACAAAAAAAGACTGATTTCCTTTGGCTGTTGTGTGTCAGCTTTAAAATGCTGAAATATGACATACTCCACCCCCAGCCCCAGGTGATCCCTTCCCCACCCTCTCTCAACAGTTATGTAAAATGGGGGGTTCATCGCCCGAACCTCCCTTTTCCCCAGCTACCACCCCTTCCCTTCCCAGCACAACACACACACCCTGCAACGACTCCTCTGTCTAGCAGTGCCTGTCAGCCCCTGCGCACACTTGTGTTCCAGGCAGGTGTTCCAAGGCAGAGACCAGCTCTGTCCCCTAACCATTCCCAGAGACCAATGGGGGTAATGTGCACCTGGAACACGGCCTGCCTCTCTGCCAGCCACAGCAGTACCCAGGACCTCACTGTGATGGAGGACCCCTGCAGTTGTGTGCCAGCCTCCCCCATGTATGGGGGCACGAGAAAAGGACTAATCTTGTCCCTGAGTCACTGGATCGGGACTTACAGCACCCTGAGAGCCAAGACAGCCGGGGCACTAGTTCTTTTCACCAATGGACTACTTGAAGTGTGTTTCAATAAATGTTCAGCACATTTGAATCACCAGGACCCTCCATTGCTGCTGTTTACTCTCTCCTGATCTTTGCACAGCACCAAGAAGTTTGGTTCCGTGCTGCTGAACCACCAAGAACGGCAAAGAGGTAATATTGACTTCTAACTGCCCTCTTGGTTCATTTTAGGGTCCTAGAGACTGGTTAGGTCACTTTTTGAACCCTTTTTGCTCATAAGTACATAACCCTTTTCAAAACATTGTTGCTTTTGCTTGCCTTTCACCCCTGTTTCATTACCCAGAGTGCTGCATCTACTATCTTTGCTTATTCTGTGTCCTTTCCTCGGGTGTGGGTTTTGTGTAGTGTTTTTCTAGTTAGTTATTATTGTAAATGGTGTTTTTAATTGACATGTATATATTTCTATAGAACCTTGCTTGGACATTCCTTTATTTTGGATTGTTATGCTTTGCTGTTTGGGTTGCTACTGAACCACATCTACACCCCTCTTAAGAGTATAGCCTTCCCTCGGCCCACATTTCCACAAAAGGCATAGGAGATACATCTCTTGACTGCGCCTGTTTTACCTTTAGGATTGTGATGGCTCTTGGTTTGTAGAAGTGCGAGTGCTGAGTGGAAGTTTTAGCCTCTACTCATCCTTGTATTCCTGTAGAGCATAAGTCAATTTGTCATACCAACGTACTAATAAAAGACAACAACATTGCTGGATCTTCCAGTGAGCCATGTACAAAAAACTACTAAACCACAAAATGCCAGTCTTATGCTTCTGATTACTTATGAATGTATCCCTTAAACAGGAATAGTACCAAAATCATTCCAATCAGCGTACATCAAACCCCTCCTAAAAGATGAGATGGGAAATACATCAGACTCTACTAACTACAGACCTATATCAAATCTACAATACCCAGTGAAAATCCTAGAGGACCACGTCTACAAAGAACTACTCAATCATGTAGAAATCAACTGAATACTTGGCCAATCCAAAGTCGGCTTCAGCCCAGGAGAGGAACTGAATCAGGACTCCTCTTCATATCGGGCAACCTAAAAATAAATGCAGACAACAGTACTCAATCAGCCCTCATACTACTGGACATATCAGCTGCCTTGACACAATCCGACACACAACATTAACTAAGATACTGTAGTGCGGCCCTTTAAATGCTGCATTGCTCCAATAGCTAAAATCTTTCCTCACCAACCAAACCGAAAGAACACCTCTACTGTCATTTACATAAAACACTAAAAATATCACCTGCAGCGTACCTTAAGGATCAAGCCCCCCACGCCTCGCTTCTCTTCAACATCTACATGAGCCCCCTAATGAAACCCATTCAAATTGATAGACTGACAGCCTACAACTATGCAGATGACACGCAACTCATCTTCAAGATAACTTCCGACCAAGACCCTGAAAACACCATCAACAAATGAGGCAGTGACATAAACACCTGGATGACAACCAACAATCTCAAGCTAAATCCAACCAGAACAAAAATAATGATCTATGCACCGAAAGAACATGTAATAGAGGGATACCTGACCTGGTCACCGAGCATGGGAATCCAAATGGTGGCATTGACAGTGATAATTAATCTGGGAAGCCTCATGGATAACTGGCTCCCTTTAAACGCAATAGCAAAAAATAAATATTATACCTCCTGCAATTAATAAGGATGATCCACCCTTACCTCAATTTCCCACACTGAACCCTTGCGATCATCTCCTTTGTATTATCAAGAATAGACTAGGCAACTAGTCTCTTCATTGGAATGCCAGAACGTATCACAAAAAAACTACAAAGCATCCAAAATACTGCAGCAAGACTACTCCTGAGACTAAATAGAAGAGACCACGTCACAACAGCCCTGAGAAGTCTACACTGGCTATCAGTAAAGAAATGTATTAACTTCAAAGCCCTCTGCATCACTACACAGACAAGAAGCCGGATTCCCCAGAGCTAAAATTACCCATTATCAACCAAGTAGAGATTTAAGATTGAGCAACAACCACAAATAGAAACAAGCCACTACAAGAAAAGGAAATTCTGAGGAGTTGCCTTTTCGTATCTGATAGTCGAACTATGGAACTCGATACCGAGGAAATAAGAGCGACGGAAGACCACCTAGCATTCAGGAAACGACTACAAACATGGCTTTTCAACTCACTGAGATAAATATAGACACACACCTCTACAAACCATACACCTGGACAAAAGTAAACACGGATACAGAATAAAGAACCGGCAATACAACTACTCAAAACCCAGACATCATCTGAAACCAACTAAACACCCTCCCCCTTTCTCTTTTCCACATCGTCACACCTCTCACGTTCAACACACACTCAGAGGGCTAGTGAAACAACCAACCAAAAACATGCAAACCACACACCCCTCTCTAATCATGCTACAAACCCAATACCTGCACTCAACAACAAAAAGTAAACACTGGACACTACCCTTCCAGACACCCAGTGTGCTTAACAAAGCACGCCTTGAAAGCTCACACACACAGGGGCCAGTTTCTCCTGGTTCTGCACGCATCAACAGATGAGCACAACCTCTATCCTATTCCTCTCCCCCTCACTAACCAACCCTACCCACTTTTCTTACACAGCTACATGAGCGACTGGAGACTGTGCTAATGGTAGCGGTTCGCTGTATAAATAACATAGCATAACATTCTGTCACCTTGTTGATAATGCTACTTCCCAGAATGACTGACCTACATGCTCCATTCAAATCGAGAGATACTAGTTCAGTGATGGTTTGTCATTTGCAAACATGGACTGGTAGTCTTGGTTTTCCATTATAAATCCAGAACTACAATTCCCAGAATGCAAAGCAAAACACGAAACTGGCCTAAAAGCCTCTCCCAAATTGAACGGGTCATGTTGGCATTGATAGACTGAGAAAGGGAATGCAAGTGCTGAGGAAATAGACTTTGTCAAAAACAATGAGATATGTCAGTGTCCCTTGCAGTTTCTGTCTTCCATGCATACTGATCTTTTCAGAATTGCCCCTAGGCCTGTCTCTGAAATTAGAATAGCAGTCACTGCTAGCAGTTTATTAAGGCAAAACAAGGAAAATATTTTCTTCTTACACAAGGTTTCAGTGCTGGAAATGAAATTATTTACCGGGGGAACCCTTCCCCCCTTGAGGAAGGGGGCCTAGGAGCATGGCCACCTCGCTATGACATGCGACACATTAGCTCTTCATAGAACCCAAGGCTGGTCATTTAGATAAAAGCGAAGAGCATTATGGAAACCTAAGAATATCCACAATTTCAAATTTGAAACATGTCTTATAGTGATTCACCAAAAAACCCTTTTGAGCGAGTAATGTAAATTGGACTTCGCTTGTTTGATTAGTTGCAATACTCACCTGAGGGCTTAAAGTGGGCAGGGGCTAGCTGGGGCAGAGCCGTGGCAGTCCCCAAAAAACGGTTTCCCGGTATGGAGCCCTGCCGGGGCTCATCCCTGACTAGCCCCAGCTACTTCGACCCCTCAGGCAGCCCGTTTAGCGGTAGTGCTGCACGGTTGAATGGCTGCCTGCAGGTGTCAGAACTTCGGGTTAGACAAAAGAAGAGGCATCAATACCTCTTCTTTCTTCTATCCCAAAGCACTGACACTTGCAGGCAGCACTTTAACCATGCGGCTCCTTGAATGAAAGTGCTGGGTGTTGGCCCCTCATTAAAGGAATGGTTCGCCCAAAAATTTTTATTTCAAAAATAGATAGGCAATATTAAAACAAAACGATTGGCTTTTTTTTCGAAGTCCCTATGTAAAATTTTGAGCAATTCAAGCAAAAAAATGTGCAAAAGCAAGCACATAGGCGCATCCATTTTGTGAAATGGATGCCCGCCTGTGCTGGCTTTTGCGGCACTAATGAAGGAAAAGCCAGCCATCTGTAGTAAACAAAAGCTACCACTGGGTGGCTTTTCCTTCATTGGTGCTGTACGCGGAGGACGGGGACCGGGGACTACAGGCAGAAAAGCTGCAAGCTGCATCTCGGTAAGTGCTATTTATTTTTTTTTTAAAATAAGCACTAGCTGTGTTTTTTTTTCTAAGTTTTCCGGGCTGGAGGAGCTTTAAAAACGTATTTATGTTTGCGGTAGCTTTTGAAGCGACCGCAAACATAAATACAACGTCATTGTGTTTGAAAACCCTCCGAGCCTGAGAAACTTAGAAAGAAAAACCGCAGCGTTTTCAAACACAACCGCGTTGTGTTTCTGCCTAAATCTGCTTTCCCATTTGGGGCTTTAGGGCTCCCAACGGGGAGCCCTAGAGCCCCAAATGGGAAAGCAGATTTAAGCAGAAACACTGCAGCATTAAGCATTGCGGAAAACAACCGCGTAGTGTTTCTGCCTAAATCTGCTTTCCCATTTGGGGCTCTAGGGCTCCCCGTGGGGAGCCCTAGAGCCCCAAATGGGAAAGCAGATTTAGGCAGAAACACTGCGGCATGTAAACACAACTGTGTTGTGTTTCTGCCTGCCTTTGCTTTCACTTTGGGTCTTCAGTGCTCTCCTGGGGGAGCACCGGAGACCCAAAGTGATAGCCACGGCAGGCAGAAACACAATGCGGTTGTGTTTGAAAACGCTGCAGTTTTTCTTTCTGAGTTTCTCAGGCTCCTCCGAGCCTGAGAAACTTAGAAAGTAAAACCGCAGCGTTTTCAAACACAACCGCGTTGTGTTTCTGCCTAAATCTGCTTTCCCATTTGCTAAAAGCAGGTGTTAAAACCTCCATGGCGCTAAGGGACCTCGGAATCAGGCGGTAAGGGTCGTCGCTGTTTACGCCGCCGTAAACTCCTTACCGCCTGGGTCCTAATGAGGCCCAATGAATACAATGAAAACATAATCATGAATCCACAGACCGGCTACATTAGTCAGAAGTGATGTACACAGCAAAGCAGCATGCAGCAGCTCACCTATCAATCAGCAGCCAGGGCTTAATTATTGCCGCCATCCACCCTGTTGGATCACCTAATCAGTAATTGCTAAATATTTCCTGAGCGGGCCCCAGATGTCTTTAGGCCGGCTCAAAGATGTAACAGTTCCTACATAGTTCACCTCTCGGTCATTAACTCTGATCAATGAATGGAGCCATTCGGCAACACTAGGGGCACGTCTCAACTTCCAGTACTTCAATATACTTCTTTTGGCAACTACTCTAGCCACATTAAACAGACGTCGAGAAGTTTCTGGCATTTTTCCTATGTCTCCCAGAAGGTACTTAATCTGTGGGAGGGATGGTGGAATATGCAACATAGCATCTAGTATCCACAGAACACCCCTCCAAAATTCTAGAACAGGGGGGCAGGCCCAATACATATGAAACAGGTCTGCTTGCACATGATCACATTTAAGACAACTGGCACTAGTACCGGAGGAAAACCTAGCAGGTCTAGCTGGTGTGTAATTTCGATGATTTAACACTTTAAATTGTATCAGGCGGAGACCAGCATTCAATGAAACAGATTTAGTCAGTTGACAGCATCGTCGCCACTGCTCATCCCCCATTTCAATCTCCAAAACCCCTTTCCCGTATGGCCATCATTCCGTTATTTGAGCGGTTGTGTGATTGTATTATGCAATATAATATAGACACTACATGTCACATCGCACCCGCTGACACTATTGAATGTTAGTGAGAGTTCTCACCTGGAACTTTTTACCACTCCATCATTCTTTTTCTCTGACTGGGATATGTTATCCTTACTGTTTAATGGAGTTTGTTAAACTCCATAGTCAACTGTTTTTTGCTTCTTGACACACAACACCCTCTGTGTAGTGTCACTGAGGAGTCCCTTGGACTTCTCTTAATGTTTAAATACATTTTCTTGTGAGAACCACAGTTCCCAAGAATAGTGAGATAACGTTTGTCTTACTTACCTTTTCTTTTGTGGGTCCAGCACACACCACCTTATGTGGGGTTACATAGTAACTCTTTATCCCACTTCTCATGTAACATTCTGTTACACTGACTAACTTAAATGGCTGGTGGCAGTGGGTACTTTTTAATACCTTTTGTGCAGGTTACTAGCAGGCTGATTTCTCAGCTGTAGTACAGCACCCATGGGTGTCCATTTTCTCAAAATGGCCCGGTCTCCTTTTTGTCACAATTTTTCATTTGCCAGTTCCTTCTGGGCTTTAACTCTATCCTTTAAAATAGATTTGAGTCCTTCTTGAGTTTTGCCTTTGGCAGGCTTCAGCCCTGAAGCCCGCCCAGGCTCCAGCGTGTCTCGGAAGACAGCAAGTGTGGGAGGAGCCTGAAACTTCACTGTCCTTTGTAGGTATGCCTGCCTGAAACCAGTTCTAACTGGGCAGTTGGATGGCCTGGAGTACAGCCACCCTCAGGTGATTAACAGCTCCATGACTATGCATGAATGGGATCCCACAGAAAAGGTGGGGATTTTGGGACTACAAACAGAGTCCACCACTGGAACAAAGAAACCAAAGCAGAAGATGAGCAGAGATGCCAGCAGCACCTTCCAGGACCGCAAAAGACCCACCAAGGACAACTTCCTCCCTTAGGCTGGTGGGACCAACTAGCCTCAAGACCTTCTTCATTTTGAGCCAGCCGCCGACTTGCTGTGACTTTCCTGGGCTGCAGAATCCCAATACCTGCAGTAACCTGGGCCGTGATCGAGTGCATCATCTTACAAAGATTGAATCAAGCTGAAACTTAGCAGGCGTCCGTGTGGACATCCAGAGATAGGAATTCTTCACCAAAAGTCCCCTCACCAGAGTTCTGGACCGAGTAATCAAAGAGAATCTGACCGGTGATAGTCGTTTCTTATTGGTGCTAAGAAAAAGGTGCCAAAACCACAAAGAGCCGCTGGAGTGAGCTTACTCCATTGCTCACAACCCCTTCTCCCGAGTATTGCCACAGAAGCCCACCAGAGGCCCGGCCCTTTTTTTCATCACAACCAATGAGCAGGAATCGGGTTCTGCAATGCTGTATCTTGAAGGAAGCCAGCTACAATTTCTTCTTCACTTTCAAGGTACCGTGGGGCTTGGGTTGTCATTACCTTGTGCCATTTTCAGTGCTTCCTAGCTTGGGAAGTGCTGTTTTCTTTGGGTTGACCTCAACTCCTTTGTTCAGGTCTTGCAGCTCGTGCATTAACAGGTAGACTCCACTTAAGCTCCAGTGTTTCTTGAATAACCACTGAATGGTTAACTAACGTTACCTCTGAAGATCTTCAGCAGAACAGGAACTGTCTATTTCACTTTTTCTGTACTGGTTTCCCAAAGGTCCACCTTCTTGATCCTACTGGCTTTGGCAGTGCTGGTTCCTCCATAGGTTTTAATTGTGAACACTGATTGCTAGGAAATAGACTGCCTTTATCCCTCTCGGAGAGTATACTTGTTATTAACAGTTGCTAAAGTGTGTTCTGTCTAACTCTGAAACTTTGCCATCCCATCTCAATTTTGTAAAGGTGATATATATAAGTGATGGTACTGACCTTAATTGACGTACCTCTGTGTGCTGGATATGTAAAGCATAGAAAAAGCTACTCACCTGCATTATTGTTTCTTATATAACTTGATTCCATTTCACATTGAATGATTGAATGTTATTGTGTTATTGTTAGTTGCTCAATGTTAGATTTCCTTGTATATATATGTATATATATATTCACTAAAAAAACGTTGTTAAGGGGACGTTACGGTTAAGTTGCCCTACCAAAAACCTGTGCACGTCACAAAAAAAACTTTTCAAACGTGCCATTATGGTTCAAAGTAAAACCGGAAAAACCCCTGAAATTCGCCAGTTATGGTAGGCTAAGCGGCCATAACTGCCCACACCACTGTCCTCTGCTAAAACTAACACCCAGGACATGAAAGATGGCATCACAAATGTCATTAATGACATCACTGATGACATCACATGTTATGGTAAACTAAGCAACCATAACTCGTGCCACCACCGTGCACTGCTAAGACTAACGCACAGGAAATCAACGATGACATCACAAATGTCATTGATGACATCACTGATGACATCACATGTCTAGCTCCCTCTTTTTTTGTTCACTGACATATCTAAGCCAGGTGGCTTTCTTCACTGTCAGTCAGGAATTAAAAAAGTAAAAGTACTATATACGTAGACCTTACCCTTCTCATATGTTCTTACAATACTTTCCTTAGGGTACAGTTACATCATATGATACATATGCACGGGAGAAGAAGGAATCCTGAAACACAAGAATAGTTTCTGTGCATGAAGTTAATTAGTTCGGTTATGAACACTTTCTGGTAATACTGCAGTTTTTATTTGCTTACTTTACGTTCCCTGTATATGCTTCTATTTGTATGCATTGTGGTCTCTTTATGTTTTGTGTGTAATAGTACAATTATGCAGTAAGGGAAGCATTTGCAGATATTTATGTTTCACAGAATGCAAAATTCTGTAATGGAAGCATTTATCAATTTAGTATCCAACATGGGAAGATTTCGAATGTTGCACCTCGATAGCGCATGCTGCAGACAATGCCTACATTTCTTCATGAGTGCGTTCATGTACTGAAAGAACTCAGTAATGCAATGGAATGCAAAAAAAATAAATAGCACTTACCGAGATTCAGCTGCAGCTTTCTTGCTCTGGTCTCCGGTCTGCGTCCTCCGAGTCCCGGCACCAATGAAGGAAAAGTCACCCAGCGGTAGCTTTTGTTTACTACAGCTGGCTGGCTTTTCCTTCATTAGTGCCGCAAAAGCAAAAGCCAGCACAGGCGGGTATCCATTTCACAAAATGGATGCGCCCATATTCTTGCTTTTGCGAATTTTGAGCTTGAATAGCTCAAAATTTTACATAGGAAGTTTAAAAAAAAAAGTGCTAGTATTATTTTTTTAATGTTGCCTATCTATTTTTAAAATAACATTTTTTACTAGACTATCCCTTTAACCATACCGTCCCTCTTGCAAAGTTTTTTTTCTAAAGATGATCGGTTTACAGTAGTGCCACGTAACCATAATGTAAAGCAATTTCTGACTTATTTAAACACCTCGCGGAGAATACCACTTGACAATATGCTGGTGTATAGCACGGTAACATGTCCCAGAATACGTAAACACTTAACAGTAGGATGTTTGTGTCGTGGACAATGTGGAAACAGATTTCATATTGATATAGGAACGTCCACCTGCAACATGTGCCTTGCACAGCACCAACACGTATTGGTCGTTATCCATTAACAATGTAGTGCACATTGCATACTTTCAGCAAAAGTTTTAGTTATCTGAAAATGACATCAGCTAAGGCCATCCATCCGCCCCAAGAAACAATAGCACTACTGTAATGAAGGAGCATGACAAACACAGCTCCAACCTTATAAATAACAAACGCACAATATTTTTGCACCGGCCACCCACTCCCCCATACCACTGTTTGATACGTCTTTCCTAATTTCCGTTCGCAAATGGCCTTATTAGCTGTCCTACCAAAAAAGAAAGCCATTCGTTAACAAAGTAAATGTTGCGTTAAGAACCACCTTTCACAGTACAGGACATAGACGCAATAGGATTTGACAATAATAGTATAGATGTGCAAAGCATTGGAGTGTGCTATGGAAAAATGGGACTTCTGGTTAAACAAAATCCTTTTTCAAGATGGCCACCATCAAAAGGAAAGGTGGTTGTTCCATACACAGCCCCTCTTCGCTTTCCATGACAGCAAGGAAAAAGCAACAGTATGTACCGTGACGCAGAACCTGTAAATAAACATACAGCGATGTATAACGTGGTACTTTACATTTTGAAATGATACGCGTGATTTTAAAAGGAAAACAGTTACATTTTAGAATTTGGAAAGTACTTTTATTTAACAAACAACTGTCAGAGATGAACGGACTAATTGCATTTGCAAATAATTTGTAGCAATGACTCCAAGGGCCAACATTGAAAATGTTCATGGAGAGACACATGGAGTTCATTTCGCATACGAAAAATATGCGTTTCTGTTGAAGCACTCCATTTGTTTGCACAGGTATTTCCAACACAGCGGCATCACCATTGCTTTACACCACCATAAATTATAATAAGTCGCTCCTTGTCGCTAGTTCAGCGTAGGGACAGAGCGGCCCTGGCCTGTCATCCCATAACATTATAATGGACAGGCACCCAGTCACCAGCAGTTGCATCTGGTGTGGAAAGAAGCCGTCACTCGGCATCTGAAAACCGTGGCACGCACAGTACGGCAAAATGTGGCTAAGGGGAAAATGTAAAACAAAATCTGTGTCAATACCCAACCTTTAGGAAACATTTTTCAGTTATGGATGCAGAATGAATGGACAAGCAAGAAAAAATTACATGTCTCTGGTATTGGAAGAAAATTACAACTCCGCAAAAATATAAAGTTACATTGTCACAATTTGTGTACAGTCGTCAACATTAAACTTCAATTATCTTCACAGACTCCATTATTTTTGGTAAAGTCAACGGGGCACACTGTTTGCATCAAAGAATATTCGTGAACTGATATTTCATGTTCCTTACAAGCGTTTTTAAGCTATAACCTAATCAAATAGTATTTTCTTTTCAAACTTTGATTCCTTGCGTAGCTTTTAAAGTGTCAAAAAACAATAGCCCCTTATGAATTCACTTGAATGCGTGGGCCTACTGAGTTTGCAACCAAAAAAGCAAATGAACTGACCTTCACTCAGAAGGCACATACATTCTCACTTTGCAACAACATATGAAAATCCCCATCAAAGACTCTAGGTGGCCGCTTCAGATTTCAAAACATAGGACGCCAGTCCGAATTCAATATTAATCTGAAAACATTACAACGCAGACGCAGGCATTGCTCGCCGTGCATTGAGCACCAACTTCCACTTTACCGTAGGAATTTGGTGGCAGGAAACCTGCCCACAACCAACATGCACCCAAGACTGCAGCCCTCCCCATAACCACCTGAGTGATGTGTGGTAGTACGGGTGCATCTATAAGTGTGGTATGCTTCAGTGGTTGTGGCCAGAGGCTACACTCCTAGCTGTATGTCCCCAGATATTACAATGTATGGGTGTGCAGTGACTTATACCTCCAGTGCCCAAGACTCTACACACTCCCCACAACCATCTGATCGATAAGCAATACTACAGGTGTATCCATTGCTGTGACATGCTGCGGTGGTAGTGGCCAGGGCGTACAGTCTTGGAAGTATGGCCTTCGGCCTACAGCCATGCATCCAAGACTCTATGCCCTGGCCACAACCACCGCAGCATGTCACACCCATAGCTCTACACCCTGGCCACAACAACCGCAGCATGTCACACCCGTGGCGGCGTACAAATGAATAGCACACTCATAGGGAAAAAATTATTTAATTACAGCATGTACTCAATTTCAATGTTCGCTAAGACCACGTGCGTCCTTAGAACAGTTTCAAGTTGCCTGCGCACAGCACAGACTGAAATACTACCCTTATGAGACCCCTCATTTTCTGTACTTACAAACATCCCAAACAAGGCGGGCATAGGGAATACATCATTAACACCTACCGCCTGAACAAATACAGTTTTTCACCCATCTCTTACTGTCTGAACCTCCCCAAGCACTCTGACACAGCAAAATAGTTTTCGAAATAGCATGTTGCCACTGGTGGCCGCTGCGCTGTCGGCGGATCCAAGATGTCGGGCGCATCCAAACAATCTGGTGCTGAACACGTCTCACTGCAGCCAATCGGCAGAGACGTTGCGTGTCTGAGGTCATGACGGCAGCCCCTTAGCCAATCGGTATCTTGTCCGCTGAGCGAACAAGGAAGTGTTTCCGCGGAGTGGACATAGATATCACACATTTTTTTGCTTTATGTTTTGGTCATTTAAAAAAAACTACTGGACGGATTTACACCAAATTAACAAAAGCACGCTTTCGGGACCAAGCCGCTGCTCCTGCTGCAAATTTGGTGAAAACCCGTCCAGCGGTTTGGGCTGTTGGCATGCGCAAAGCTTTTTCCCATTATGTCTATGGGGGAAAAAAAGAGGTTTTGGGACCCCACCTTATAACTTTACTCCCTCTATACCAAACCTCACCAAACCTTGCAACTAAATTCAGAGTGGCCCATATTCTTTTTTTGCAAAGTTTGGTGAGGATTCGTCCAGGGGGAGCAGAGTTATACACCGCAAAAAAGTGCTCTTCCTATGGAAACAGCAACTTAACCATAACTACACGGCCACTATTGTGGCCGTGTAATATAAAAACATATATTAAAATATAACTTTCAGTAAGTGTTTACTTGGATTCCTGTGTTTACTGATTTCAGTTTACTGCTCTATAGCTCACATTACTCCCTCCTAAAATAAGCTTGGCTGCTCAGCGACTCTACCGACTTGTGTAGTACAGGCTAATACCAAGAGATACGTTTTATGAAGTCCCACACCAGTTGGACTTTAGAACAACTTACCTAACATTGAACTGATGCAGTCATCCGGCTCTGGTTGCGCAGGGAAGGAAGGTCATCTCTGTCTAAATGGGGCCTGTATACGATAATATTGCAGCATTCAGAGGGGGCCACACCCCAATCGTTGAAAGAAATCCTCTAAGAAGACAAATCACCCCCCGGGGAACATATCCCAAGGGTCAGTTGCCCAGCTGGATCACAAGCTTTTTTAAGTTATTTTTTTCGAGTGTGGGTCAATTGGCCTCTTGTGGTGTAGTATGCTTTTTGGCTTTCAGGACTGCTGATTTGCGCCTCTGACTTTGACAGTGAACAGGATCATATGAAGGTCACTCCATATGATTGGTAATGGTGGGGTGCCGGTTAAGAGTCCAACCCTGCAGAAGATCGCATCTTAAGTGTGTCCAGCTCTACTGGTGGGACTGTTTACTATTTGTTTAAGGTGAAGGGTTTCCACTAGGGCGCTAAGGGAGTTTGTTGGTTTTTTCATTTTCTGTTTTGAACCAAATGTTGAAGTCCCCCACATCAATTTTGTTGTCATGGTTTGTAGCAAGGTTGGATATGGTGTCAGTACGATTTGTGGCAAAGTTTGGTTTTAGGTGTGCGGTCTGTAGATCAGAAGGAACCATAGGTTGGATTGGTCGTTGAGCTTGAGATGTACAAAGAGTGATTTGCAGTCTTCCATGTGATTTGAGGGGCAGGGGTGTTGAGCAGATGTGGTTTTTGTGCGCTAAGGCGATTCCTCCACCTCTTCTGTTTTCTCTGTTGGAGCCATACCCGACAACTACAAACTAATACACTCTATGTGCAATTACTTTGTAGTTGTCATATAGCCATGTTTCTTTGAGGAAGAGCGCATCTGTGGCACCTTCGCTTAAGAGGTCATACATTTCTGTTTTATGCTTTGCCATAGATCATATGTTGAATAGGCTACAGTGTAGTGTGTATGAGTTGCTTGTTCTTTGTTAAGTGTAATTTCTTGTGTTTCAGTTTGGGTGGTGACCGTCAATTCTTCTGCTCTTTCTTAGGTGAGCCTGTTTTTTGCTGGGTGTGTGGTTGAATCATCTGTCCCTTTCTTGAGGAGTTCAATTAAGTTGAGTGATGGGTTTCCCTGTTCTAATTCATTGTAGATGTTTGGTTGTCTGTGCTGTGTTTTTCTCAATCTCTGGTTGTTTAAGGGGTTTGTATGGTCTTAGCTTCGGAAAGACACCTATAAGAACCAGAGCTGTTTTCAACATTGCTGCTTTCTGTGTATTGTGGGTGGTGGTTTGATAGTCTGGTGGGGTCCACGCTAGTATTCATTGGGTCTTTTGTTGTGGCTTGTTTGTTTTTCAGTGCAATATGATTGTTGGTGGAGAAGAAGCCGGATATTTATGATGTCTTTTGTTCTTTTAGAGGCAGTTGATGCTGATTTTGAGGTGTTGGGAACTCTGGTAGGTAGTTCCTGTTGTTCGACGAGGGTGTGGTTTCATTTGTCTTTCTTGTTCTGTTTTCCATTCTTGTTTCTTTGTTCTTCTTGTAACGGCCATGTTTTTGGTTGCCGTGTTTCGTGACTGTTGTGGCCCAGTGTTCTACTGCAGATCTGATTGTGTGTTAAGCTATTTTGTTAGTAGGCTGCCTGTTTGAGAGGCTTTCTGTTGTTGATAGTTCCTTTTGGTTTTGATCACGGTGAGTAAACGTAGTATTAGAGGATTGTTGACTTGATTGATCAATGTGGATCTACACAAAGTGGCGGGTACCTCACTGTGGTTATAGGTTTGTGGTGACTTGCTTTGTCACAGAGGTCTCAGATCGGTCATTTGTTCCAGGGGCGAAAGCCCTCCTAGGATGATGTCATTCTTGGTCTCGGGAATCGATTGATGTGGGGCTACACAGAGTGGCGGGTGCCTCTCTGTGGTTATAGGTTTGTGGTGACTGGCTTTGTCACAGAGGTCTCAGATTTGTCATATGTTCCAGGTGCAAAATCCCTCTTCGGATGACTTCTCAGGGGTTTGTGGTGGTCAGGCGGTTAGGTGTGCAGCGAGCGAGTTTGGGTTTCTTCGTGTTGTCTGTGTCAATAAATCTTATTATGGTGGCGAATTTCTCAGAGATTTGTGGTGGCAATGTACTGAAATAGCAAATATTTTGGGGCGGTCCCAGAAGTCATAAGCCACCCTGTTGAGGTTGTCTCGTGGTACGAATATTTGCTTGGGTTGGGATCTCAGGATTTTGGTGTGGTTGGGGTTTGGTAGAGAATACATGACATGCGGTTAGAGTTCAAAGTGGTAACAGAGTGTTTAGGTTCAAGGAAGTATCGGGGTCAAGTGTTAAGATTCAGCCTGGCATACAAAAAGCAGTGGGGTAAAATTCCAAGAGTTAACGTTCACAAAGTACTTGGGTTCGAGGTAGCAGATGTCAGGGTTTGAAGTGACAAGGATTAGATTGGAAGATTCCAGGTGGTTACGTTCGAAAGCGGTAGAGTTCAGATCGTTGAAATTCAGAGTGGCGAAGCAGGGGTCAGGATTTCAGAGTGTAGAAGTTCAAGGTAGCAATCGTTCAGAATGAACATGTCGAGGGCAGTCTAGAAAAAAACTGTTCAGTTTGAAGCAACTAATTTCAAAGTAGCAGAAATCAAGACCGACACCAAGTCGCTAGGATCAAGGTAGGAGTTTAGAACGAAGAGATTCCAGTGCAGTAGGAATCGCATAGGTGGAGTTTTAAATTGGTTAGGTTTCGGAGCAGCTGAATCGAAACAATATAGTTTAAGAATGGCTAAGTCTAGAGTGGTCAGAGTTCTGAAAAGCAAACTTTAGGGCAGGAGGAAGAAGTCAGTGGGTTTATTAGAGTGGCTGAATTACAGAAGTAGTACAAATCAACACAGAAGGGTTTTTGAGTGGGTACATTCAAAAGACACTAAATTCAAAGCAGTAGAAAGTTAAAGGCAGCACAGTTTTTGCGTGGTTAAGCTTGGGAAGTGTAGAGCTTAAACCAACCGTGTAGAGAGTGGTTAAGCACAGAGAAGCAGAAAGCAAATCAGTGTAGTTTGGGTGGTCTAGTTTAACGCCAGCATCCATCAGACCAGTGTGGTTTTTGAAGGGGTCAAATTGAACAGAAGGCAGACCAGCAGAGTTTTGTTAAAGGTTAAATTCAACAGAATCAGTAATCAGAACAGCACTGTTCTGAAGCGACTAAGTACACCAGTAGCAGAAGTCAGACCAGTGCAGTTATAAGTGTTTAAATATAGCAGCAGCAGAAAGCAGACTCGTACAGTTTGGAAGTGTTTAACTTTGGCCGTAGCAGAAATCTGACCAGTAAAGCTTTTGAGTGGTTAGATCCAACAGTGGTATACATCAGCCCAGTACAGTTCTTGAGTGGTTAAGTTCACCAGTAGCAGGACTCAGACCAGTGAAGCAATTCTGAAGTGGTTAAATGTAGCGGCAGAAGAAAACAGACCGGTACAGTTGTTGGGGTGAGGGGGCGGAGGGCACTAAATTCAGCAGGAGAAGGCAGACCAGTATAATTTTGAAAAGGCTAAATTCAACCGTTTTTTGAGTGACTAATTTCGACAGTGGCAGAGGGCAGATCATTATAGTTTTGAGGTGGATCTATTCTACTGAGACTAAGAGCAGGCCAGTACAGTTTCTGAGTGTCATGAATCGGCGATATCGACCCTTCTGGTCTGCCTGGTCCCTCAGTCAATAACCATTTACTCTGCTCCCTTTCAACATGGCTGACGCCAAGAAACGGCGCGGTCTAGTCTTTCTGTATTCATGCACACGTTTCCTTGAAAGCAGACACGCCCCCGTGCTTCCGCGCGTCTCAACGCTCCGCCTGCCTGCACCTTCATCTGGCAAGTTTTGTTCTAAGTTTCCAGTCCTTTACCTTCGTGATCCCTGGTGCCCGTCATCTTATCCTTCCGGGTCTCCCTTCCTCTCCCCTTCGCGACCTCCGTATTCGGAGCCTCGTTACCTTTTTCCTTTCAGTCATGGTTCCATCCCGGTTCCTCCCAGGACATTGAACGTCTTCCAAGACCCGGAGCTGCCGCGGCCGGGAGTCAGAAACCAGTGCGCTCGCCGTATCCCAGCAGACTGGATAGACTGGATTCAGAGGATTTTAGACCTTACCTCTACAAGGCTCGCTCGTCCAGGAAAAAGAAACCTGCAAACTCCAAGAAGAGATCCACAAGAAACAAACAGGTGAGTCACGAATCCAAAGACTTGGATTCTGACACTGAGAGGTTAAATTCAACAGCAGTAGAAAGCAGACAGTACCGTTTTGAGGTGACTAAATTCAACAGCGTTGAAAGTCGCATAGAGCACTGATGAGCAAGTGTTGCCTAGTGCTTATGTCCCAGATGCTTTAATTAACACTTTTTGTTGTATACAACTAAGGCTAAAACAAGGGTGGCCTTCTTAGGCGTGAGGGAGAGGGTTTCAAGCGAACTGTCTTTCAGAAAGGTGTGCTTGGAAACATAGCCGGATAGTAATTGTGGTTCACTTTTAGTAGCACTTTTTGTCCATACATAGCAGAAACACAAAGGCAGTCACAGAGAGTTTTCAGGAAACAACCTCTACCCAAAAAATGATTTGGCAAGGTCACACCATTTGTCCAAGGGAATCAGCCAGGATGTTTCACCAGCCTTGGTTTAGCCACTAGAATGAAATGCGCCTGGGGATGATAATGTCCTGAGCATTTTAGCTTGAGCAAAATTTCTGTCGGGGGTACGTACGATGGTAGGGGGCTTTGGTGTCACTATCAGAGTTATATAACACCTCACCCAAATGCGTTCGTGGCCTCCCTGCTAAAGAGCAAATGGGAGAAAAGGCAAATAACTCTCCCACCGGCCTCATTAAGACTGATTGGTCCACTCACTGTCCCACCTAATCAAATAATGAGCCTGTGAGTGGGGGGACATGCTCTGATTACTTACCGGTAATCTTCATTACTCCTAGTCCTACTCTTCCTTGTCACAGTACTTACTTCATGAGGCACCCGCCTCCGACACAGGACCTTCTTCTATTTCTTTAAATCCCTATAACTCCTCCCCCACATCCAAGCCGGAGCATGGGACCTTCCCCGCAGGGAGGGTGAGGAGGGTCGTCAGTACTGTGACGAGGAAGAGTAGGACTAGGAGTAATGAAGATTACCGGTAAGTAATCAGAGCATTACCTCCACGTCCACTCTTCCTCGTCCCAGTACTTACTTCATGAGGTATACCAAAGCATCAACGGGGAAAAGGTCCCAATGAGACAGAGCCAAAAACAGTGCAGCAAAACACACCCACAATAACTCTTAAATCACATCCCCACAGCCAAAAAACTCCAACCACGAAGGAACCAACCCCCGAGTGGGAGAAACTCAACCCATAGCGGTTGATGAAAATGCCTAGACCAGCCAAGGCGGCAGCCATACAAATCTCTTGCAGAGAAAAACCCTCCTTACATCGGGCCAGGAAGCCGCGAAACCCCTGGTAGACCGCCCCTGATTGTGCGCAGGCACAGGCAGGCCAGAAGCCACATAGGCCCTAGAGATCACAACCCGGAACCACCGGAAAATGGAAACCACAGATGCGTTATGCCCAGCCCCAGCCAGACCACAAGCAATCAGAAGACTATCAGATTGGTGGAAAAGGCAAACCAAGCCAAATACTCCAACGCGTCCCGCCGGACATCAATGTTAAGCCGAGCCACCTCCTCAGGCGTTCTTGGATCATGAAAGAAGTCAGGGAGAACCAGACCCTGAGAGGTGTGAAACCCGAGAGACAACTGAAGGGAGAAACTTCGGACCACACCCCGGCACCACCGAGTCTGGCAGCACCCTCAGGAAAGGAGCGTGACATAAGAGAGCCCCAATCTCCCCAAGCCTACGGGCAGAAGTGAGGGCAATAAGAAAAGCAGATTTCAGTGTAAGATGTTTGATATCAATCTCGGAAATGGGCTCAAAAGGAGGCCCGTGAAGGAACCGTAATACAAGAGGGAGATCCCAAAAGGAAAACCCTTTATCAGCACAAGGAAGGGAAGAAGAAAAACCCTGGATCAACTTCCCCACCAACACCTCCCCATCCAAGTGACCGTCAGAGTCCCCCAAAAGGAATTTCATGGAGGCCCGCTGAGAGCGAAGCCTGGAAAAACTGCCAGGCCCCTGTCAAAACCCCTCCTGGAGGAACCGAAGGATAGCAGAGACCAGAACGCAGGGGAGGGATCTCAGACTGCCCATACCAGTCTCGGAAATGGCCCCAATGTCTGCCTAACACCTTCAGAGTGGAGGGTCTAAGAGCATCCATTTGGACTCAACTACAGGATCTGAGAACCCCTGAGATATCAACCTAGACTGAGCAATAGCCACACCGCCCATTGCATCCGGTGGAATTCTAACCGCAGATCCCCTTGAAGGGGACACGGCCACCTCGGAATCAGCCAAGGTTCCTAGGAACGAAGCTCCAACAGAGAGGGGAGCCAACTCCAGCGGCACCAGAACAGAGCTAACAACAACACAGTCACCCTGGACACTCAGATGCACCAAACCACCCGGGGCAGAAGGGGAATAGGCGGAAAGGCATAAAGGAAAACCCCAAGGCCACTGTACAGAGAGGGCGTCCATCCCCCAATCCCCTCAACCTGAAACCGAGAGCAGAAGAGGGGAACTTCTGCTGAGGCCGGGGATGCAAACAGGTCTAGAACCAAGGACCCTAAACTGACACAGGTCACCGCAAAGACCTGGGCCAACAGGACCAGTTCTGCAGAGGAGTGAAAACCGGCGTCTGAGAAGATCCGCTTGAACATTGTCCACCCTTCTGATACGTGAGGCCAGCAGATACACCAGATGAGATTCCTCCCAGGTGCCTATCAGCGCTGCCAGAGCATTCAAGGAACAGCCGGAACCCCTTTTGCAGTTCACATATGCCAAGGCCGTCGTATTGTCCGATCGGACCAAAAACCGCCGACCGTCAAGCAACTCCTCGAAGTACACCAGAGCTTGCACAATGGCACACCTCTTGCCAATTGGATGATCACCGGCTCTCCCCAGATCTCACAACCCTTGAGCTGAGAGGACCCCCAATGTATACCCTTTCTGCTGGTGTTGGTAGTAGGAGAGGTCACAGGAGGAAGGACCATGCACACCTCAGCCTGTAGACCTGAAACCCCCCGCCACCATAGCAGGGACACTCGCAGCGCTGGGGACACTGAAAACAAAACTACGAAAGCCGAGATGTCGGGAGCCAGTGGGAGAGAGTATAAGACACCAGGAGACGTAACCGAAGACAGGCTCAAGGAACTGGAAAACATGCAAGACGCCACGTGCCCCGTAACTTCAGCAACAGGTGAGTCGAGACATACTGCCTTCTGAGAACCCAGCCCAGAACAGCCAGCAAGCGCCCCCCCTGCACAACATCCAGAGTACGCTCTCCCCAGACGTCCGGACAAGCAGTGCAGGGTCTTGAGACCCATAAGCAGGTGACACATCCTAGAAGGCATAGGGACCAGGAACACCCGCAAGTAGAAAACTTGACCCTGAACAGGGAGAGGAACGGGCAAGACGGTAACCCACAACAACCGCTCGGAGAGAACGGATCCCATGGCCAACTACTTGGACCGTGAGCTGGGTACCAAAGTCCTAACCATGCAAACCTGGACAGGAGGAGACAGGAACGGCAACTGATACCCCCTCCAGAAGGAGCCCATTACCCAGGAAGCCGAACCCCACCGGTCCCATACACCTCCGAGAAGATAGAGACGAGGAGCCAGGGAAAACCGCCAGTCACTGCACTTGCACCAGAGGGAAATCACAGGACGTTGAAACAGGCCTGCGCCACAATATAACAGCATGCTTGTCAGCCCACAAAAAGATTTGACCTATCAAAAGGAAGATACTGGACAGGCCAGAAGTCCAGCAGACTATGGCCCCCTCAGCCGACAGAGGAGCCACCAGGCTGGCGTCAAAAGGGCAGAGTACTGTCACAAAGCGGGGCAAAGCAATCCATCCCGGATAGCCGACATCAAAGGCAACCCCCTACCTGAGGTATGCCTATACTGGAAAACCCACTGAAGTGACATCCCCCTCCACCGGCACCAGGGGCTCTGAGAACCCCTCTAAGCACAGACATGTGCCACCATGTGCCCTATCACTTCCCACAAGTCTGAGAGGAGGCGTGAAAGCAACACGTCAGCACCGGAGGACCTAGGGCCTAAAAGAAGAGACACTGGGAACCCCCTGCATGGCCGTTACTTCCATGATCATTTTCCATAATCCCATGCCGGACAAGGGAAAAGCAAATCAACTCCTTTGACTTTCCCTTGCGCAGTTTAGAGGAAGAGGACAGGACAAGGAGTCTGCGTCCATAGCTAGCACAGACCCAAACACACCACTAACACACCACATGACAGAGGTGGTTTGAGCCCTGTATCCAGTAGCTGGTAGCCCCATGCTCTAAATCGTTCCAATGCATCGGTCTAGGAAGGATGAAGGACCGAGTCAGCACGGCTGAGACTCGAACCCGAAGTGTAGACTATGCCAGGCCGGTACCCTTCCGGCCGCTTGCAGATGTGTCCAAAATCTGCGCCGTATTCACAGGCAGCACGCAAGGAATGCAGCCAACATCCGGTGCATACTGGGCTGTGTGTGTCTGAGGAGCTGGTGGTATGTGACATGTCTGTGACAGAACAGAGCCCCGCACTTTCAAATACTCTGTCACAGTCACCCCACGACAAGAAGCAGAGAGTCCTCACAACAAAAAAGGAAGGCTAGCCCATACTGCCAAGTGCTTGCCATCATTTCCAATAAAGATGTGTACACAGAGCACGAGGTAACGGCCTTTCAAAGGAGTCAAGATGGCCATACCAGCAAGAGAGGGGAAAACATCAAGCACAGTCCTCCCCTCTCCTTACCTTCCCCCAGAGAATGCAGCTGACATCCGGTGCATCCTGGGCCGTGTGTCTCTGAGGAGCGGGTGCTATGTGGCATGCCTGCGACAGAACAGAGCCCCCGCACTTTCAAATACTCTGTCATAGTCACCCCACGACAAGAAGCAGAGAGGCCTCACAACAAAAGGGAAGGCTTAGCCCATACTGCCAAGTGCTTGCCATCATTTCCAATAAAGATGTGCACACAAAGCACGAGGAAAACGGCATGTTGAAGGAGTCAAAATGGCCATACCAGCAAGAGAGGGGAAAACATCAAGCACAGTCCTCCCCTCTCCTTACCTTCCCCCAGATAATGCAGCCAACATCCGGTGCATCCTGTGCTGTGTGTGTCTGAGGAGCGGGTGGTATGTGACATGCCCGCGACAGAACAGAGCCCCCGCACTCCCAAAGACTCTCTGCCACTGTCAACCCACGACAAGAAGCAGAGAGGCCTCACAACAAAAGGGAAGGCTAGCCCACACTGCCAAGTCGAATCAAGATGGCCAAAACAGGAGGAGAGGGGAAAAACACCAAGCCCAGTCCTCCCCTCTCCTTACCTTCCCCCGGGCCGTGCAGGACCCGGGACACAATGCTCACGCTGCGGTCCGGAGCCCAGCAAAGAACCGAGCGAGGCAATCCAGCTCAACTGTGACCCCAAGCCCCGCAGGGAGCCCAGGAGCAGTGCCGCACCTGAGGGAGCCGAGGGCCCCGCCACACAGCCCCCCCCAGGGGGCCAGCAATCGGTGCTCCCTGGTGCCCCGCACCGGGAAGAAAAAGTCCAACCTGCCGGAGGCAGGAAAAATTTAAACTGAGTGACATGGATGTGGGGGAGGAGTTATAGGGATTTAAAGAAATAGAAGAAGGTCCTGTGTCGGAGGCGGGTGCCTCATGAAGTAAGTACTGTGACGAGGAAGAGTGGACGTGGAGGTAATGAAGCGCTTGCACTTTCACTTTTTCCTTCCAGTCTTTTTTAGATGCTGTTTTATGTTTTAGCTCACCCAGATTTAGTGTGATTGTCCCAGAATTTGGCCCTCCGTCTCCTACGCCCCCCCCTCACCGCCAAGAGTTTTTTAAAAAAACAATATTTAAAAAACACGTCCCGGTTTGGGGAAAGGGAGGGTGGCCACTGCAGAAATTAAATAATTCAAGCTGACATTTTTACATAAGCAGTTTAACGCTTGCAGCTTCCTATTATCACCTCTGACAGGCCAGGCATGTGCATTTACCGATTGGTAAAGAAACAATCATAGCAACACCTGTAACAACAATCAAAGCAAAAGCTCCTTTTTTAACATGCTCACTGTCACAGCCGAATCTGCTGTTTATATATAGGAGAAGTGCTGGAAATGTGTATTTGAATGTGTAGTCAGGGGGTTTGGTGTATGCAGGGGGCCATACCAGAGGTAAGGGGAGGATTGAATGGGCTGGGGGCGGCTAGTCCTATTTTTAACTTTTTGGCCTGTCCCTGTTTTTTATTTACAAAATCTGGTCACTCCACCTAGCTGGGGCAACTCTAGTATATGAAGGATTAATCACTTAATTGTAAAATATGTTATTTTTAAAAGATTAACAGTAATTTGGTTATGGAATTGTCCTTTGATGATTTCTCAGTTTTGAAATCCGCAGGTTGCTTGCTATTTACCCCTTTTTGCGGTTTTTCAACAGCAGCAATTATTAAAACAAACATTGGCAAAGCCAATAGACTTGGCATTTGGTTGGGCGTTCACCTTTTTTGTTGTTGCATTGTGTACGTTTTTTAATTCTTGTTTTTTTTTGTAAAAGATGTATTATTTTTTCTGCATTGTACGCGTGTTTTAAATGTTGTTAATTTGTATTTGATGGAAGCAGGTGTAAAATGGTGCGGGTATATGGCCATCTAGTAGCAGTACCTGGCAAATGCCTAATACATATGCACAAGCCAACAGAATTGCTTTCTCAGTGAGTGTTTTTAACAGGACTTCAGTGAAGGACACACATAATGTTTGTAGAGTAGCTGAAGACACACCTGGTTAAGATATTTTTATCACACCAGTAGACTAACTCTCAGAAGACTGCTTTCAAAAAAGCATTGGCAAGCACTCCGAGTGTAACGTAGAATGGTAATGCGTGATTAATATGAGCTGGGGTTGGTTTCATTGCTCCATAGTGATGGTGGCACCCCAATCAACATGTCCCTTCCATTCCATTCTGGCTTCCATTGGACCCTACATGCCCTCCCTCATCTACACACAGCACATGTTCGAGGTGATCCTGAGCAGACGTCGTAGCAGCAGGATATCCATCAGCATAAATAGCCAAGAAAAATGAACAGTCAATTCTGCATGGACCACAAAACCAATGCTAGGAAAAGGCATGATCAAAAGGCACAGCAAGTGGCCCGGCCAGGAGAGGAGAGTGGGCATAGATGCCGTGCCATACGCGAGCAGCACACATTACAGAGGCAACACATTAAGGGAAGAGAAAACATGTCTATCAACCGCCCTAAAGTTTTCTCAGGTGCCTACTTAGTGAAATGCCCAAACTGTTGGCCCATGTGGATGAAGTTCAGACAGGCCTGTTTGCATGTGCATTCTGGAACTTGTAGTCGCATGCTAACAACGGGAACAACCACATCTGAAAGCCTAAGATCACATAAAACAGGTCTGGATGTGCATCTTCCAAATGGTAAGGGGCAGGGTCATAGGTGTGCATGTGCCAAGCCATCGAGCGAGTTAATGACACCCCATACCCTTTACATACACAGTACAAGAACAGTTCCTGAACTTTAGTGAGTGTGTGCGAGTGTGTCTGTATGTGCGTGTCTGTGTGTGTGTGTGTGTCATATATATATATATATTTTTTTAAAAAAAATTCAATTATGTCCCTGCATGTGGTGTAGGTGACTTTTCTTTAAATAAAAATAAAAAAAGCCATTTAAACAGGGAGTTAGCCACTTGTTGCACACTTCCATTTTCCTACCATAAGCCTTGTTGCAAATAAAAGCAAATGGACGCATTGTTGTATTGCTGGTGTGTAGTGGTCAAAGTGAGTGGGAACGGTCGGGGGCGGTGTTCCACTACTTTTCTTTTTTAACCGTTATCAGCTCCGCTACTTTTTGCAAACATGTTTACCATTCCTGAACTGTTCTTTATGAAGTTAAAGCACACTTCTCCACTTTACCACCAGATATCAGTTACAGCTAAACTGAAACCTATTTCAACTCAATTGGATGTCCATCCGCATGACTGCCACCCTTGAAAAATGCGTTACATATTCCTCCTTTCATTCCTACTCTCCTCCTTTCCTTCCTACTCTGCCCCCCGCCAGAGTCACAGTTCCACTACTTTTTTGGTACTCAATGCAGTGTGTGTTTTTTCTGAGTATAAGCGGACCGTGGAACGCTCGGCTTCAGTGAGGGGCCCGATTCAGAGCAAGGTTTGAGAGAGCACCGGGGGCTTAAACCTAGACACAAGAGCGCACAAGGCATTGTAAAGAACTCTTCCTTATAAACAGGGAGGAAAGGGTGGGTCACACGGCACAACCACCTAGAAGAATCAAGCGGGTTAATTAGACGTCAATTAGTAAAACCAAGGAGGGGATAGGCCAGGTATTGGATGTGCTACTACCTTTAATTCCAATCACAAAGAGATCAAAAAAATGATTCACAGACACTGGCACCTCCTCCAATTAAACAATCCCGAACTAGAGCGACCTTTATTCACTTTCAAAAAAGGCAGAAATTTAAAGAATTGGCTCTCACAGGCTGATAGAGCTAAACCAGTCCCTAAACAGTCTACCGTCCACTCCCAATGGGGTTTTCAACCGATATTGGGACATTTTCCACGTGGCTTTTGCAGTGCTTGTAATTCCACCACTGCCTGCTCCACTGTTACCATTAATGTGAGAGCGCGGTCCCTTAAACAACATACTACATGTAATTCTAACGACGTGATTTATGTGATTATTTGCCCATGTGAGAAATCCTATATAGGTAAAACAGCTAGTCCTATTAAAACTAGAATTTCTGAACATAAATCAAGAATTCGCATGAGAACCAGCAGCTCTCCCTTAGTGGCCCACTTCATGGAACATGATCACAATTGTGATGACTTTAAATGGTGGGCTTTGGAGTGTGTAATAGGGACTGATCGACTTAATACAGCAGCCAGACTGTCCCAACGGGAACAATGGTGGATGTACCATACTGACAGCTATCATAAGGGCCTCAATCAACAGGAAGAGTGGCTCCATTGTGTTCCTTGAACATAGATAGATGCCTTTTGATAGTGCCTACGTTACCACCTGTGCTAGGGGAGTGAATCTTCCCCTTTGATCTGTTTTGTTTTCTCTTTGGGATTGCGCAGCTGGCTTATGGGGCGGCGATTGGCAGCAGTGCATCATTTTAGCGCACAGCTATTGCGCTACGGCCGTCATTTCTGAAGTGTCTCTTTTTCCATTTCTAATTCTTATGTTCGTATTTTTATTTTATTATTATTATTGGTTTATTTAATTATTTCTTTTGCTGTTACATGTATTTATAGACACTTGTTGAGAGTTATTTGAGATTTATAATGCGTTGTTATATTACGTCTTTCTTGCTCGGATGCATAGGCTTCATTGTCCTTCTAAGTCAGGGAGTAGAGAGGGTGCCTTTTCCTTTAACACGATCCCTGGGTCATCCGGTCACATGATTCTTTCTTTGATCCCGTGACCCTTTGGATGACCTATTTCTTTAGCTCACGTCGGGAGGGACTTTCTAAATCATTTGCTTCGACGATTGTGCGGCTGCGCTGACTTTCTGCCCTGTTTAGATGCTATGGCATTAGCAGTCTGCTGAATTTCCACATCTGCGAGCCCTTATTTGGGGATTACCTTCGCGGACCTGTTTACATCTTATTAAGGTACGTTCACGGACTGACTTTGATCTATTCTCATTTTTACTATTCTTTGAGCCTGTTGATGTGAGCCGTATATGCTAATGGATAATGGACATTTGAATGAAAACGCACATTATACATTTTAATTTATCCTTGCCAGGGCAGTCTATACGAGCTTGATGGCAAAGGACTTCTTTGGGGTCATTTGAATGTTATCTAAAACATAAACCACTTTAGACTGGTTTGTTTGTTACCTGGCCGTGCAAAAGCCCGACATCGGCCTGCGGTCTTTGTTGACATGCGTTTTTGTTGCTGGGAAGACACAGTTGCCATGCCCTCTCCCGGGTGGGTTTGATTCCGTATTGGAATTGGATTCACCCGATTACAGTGCGCATTTGTTACTCTATTTATGGAGGCGAAATTAGATAATATTGTCTAGATTAGGCAATCCCATTTCAGTTTACTCATCAGTTGTTTGAATGTAACGCATATTGGTCTGTGACCATAATTGATTGCAGATGACAGTGAGATCTCACGTAGAGGGGCTGTGTTGACTAGCAGAATTTGTGAGCTTCAACTAACATTTACTAACTTGCTTACCGTAGTTGATTATATTTAATCACCCAGGCTTATGATGTATTTAGCTGACATTCAGCTATCTATTAGAGAACTTGTGTCAGCTGTGACAACCGGTGAATTTTAGCTCGTGTAGGCTATACTTAACTACACAGGTTGCTGACTCGCCGTACTGATGTTTCTTCACTTTTCTTTGCCTGCAGAGTTGAAGCTGTATGAATACACAGGATGCCCCGTGTACAGCGCTTCCTTGTTGAATCAGGGAGGAACTGGTTTCTACCTATTATGCAGGTTTGGATTTTAATTATGTGCTGTCTGCCGGTTGAGTACCCCGTCAATGCTTTTATTGTAACCACCACAGGGATTGCAGTGAGACTTTAACTGATTTATGTTCTCCGCTCCCTCCAATGCGTCTCCACAGATTGATGTAGACTAATATCTGTGACTTGTTCCAATGGGATAGAGTAGAATTTTGCACCTGAAACCCAATTGTGGACCTGACAAGGTGACTCTTGTGATAATCTGAATTGGGACACCATGGGGTTGCTAGGCCAGGCCAAATGTTTTTTATTCAATACGTTTTTAACATTGTTTATTATTTGTTTTTTTTTTCTTGATTCCTTGATGTGCTTTAGTGATGAAACAGATAAAGATAGAACACAAGGATCACTAATGTTCACAGAAGAAGACTTATGATATGGAAGAACACAGAAGCAAATCAAGATGTTCATTCATTTATTTCACAATTCCTGTTGATCCATTGATACTTAACCATTTCTTTCTAGTCCTGAGGAAGACGGCTGTCAATTAGTCCTTCTCTTTTTAGAGAGATACGACTTAGACATTGTTGAGGTCATCGAAACTACTGTTTTTCATCTATTTGGGATACCCGTGTAGTGCACAAAAATGTTGGGCATTACGCTAGGTACCGGTGGTTGGCTTTTAAGTTTGAAATGGTGTGGAGCATTGCATGCAGCATTCTAACATCTGTCGCATTGCAAGCTTGACTGATAATTGTTTATGCATTATCAATGAATTGTGTAGTCCAGATTATTAGACTGGATAAAATTTGTAATCTTGCATGCAGCATTTTCATATTTCCAATGTTGGTTGAAAATATTTATTTAGAACTAATTGGAACACTTTATGTATACTAAGATTTGAACTCTGGTCTGTGTATGTACCAACATACTAGAATGACTAATGGTATTTATTAATGGACTTATTTTAGATTCAGTGCTCTCCCCCCCCTTTTTTGAAAAGCAGTAGATTTTTCTTATTGTCATGGGTATCAGGCAGGTAGTTGGGGCAAGCTGGGTGGAGGCTTGGCAGGCCTGGAATAGGCACACAAAGAACCCATAGCAGATCCCTCCTTTAATTCCTTCCTGGTGTTTGTAGTAACTTCCTGGTTACCACTTTCTGTCGCCAAACAGGAAGTGCATCACAATTCATTAGCTCTCTAGTGTTTGGGTGTAGCTGGCTATATAAGCCACACCCAAGATTCTTCCAGTGCTTCGTGTTACTTACTGTGAGCTGTATCAACAACACACTTGCCGTGGTCTGGATCATCCTGCTTCTGCTTACCTGCTCCGGGTCATTCTGCTTCTGCTTACCTGCTCCGGGTCATTCTGCTTCTGCTTACCTGCTCTGAAGGAACCTCCGTCCTTACTCCACGCCGCAGCTATCTCCAGTCAAGAGGGGACTTCTACACCGGCACCTGTAAGAACAAAGAAGAACTGCGTTAACACGCGCACATCAGTAATGCTGGCATACTCACTGAATCTTCCCGCGACGCTGGAATCCAGGTCAGTTGTACGAGCGGACAAAACCTTGCAAAAGAAAGAAGAGACATTATTCATTGCGCTCGCCCCAATAACGCAGACACTTATTTCACTGTGTTCTCTCTCTCAATGCGGTGCATACTTACCGAAGCCTCTGTGCATACTTACCAAACCACCAAGTCTCCAGTAGCGCTGAACCCGGACTCGAGGAGCTAATACCACATAATTTCTCCTGCAAGGGAAAGGGAGAGACATTACTAGGTGCGCTCGAATTGAAGGTGCTGCGTATACCTACCAGCAGCTAGCTTCTACACGCAGCACTACTCACCCACAAAAATACCAATAACAAAGACAATGCAGACAATTTTGGACACGCAACATTCTCCGTGCAACGTTCACTTGTGGGAAGGACTTTCTAGCCAGTGAAGAAACTGGCACCTTGAACACTCAGCCTCGCTGTGAAGGCATAAAACAGCGTGTGGCATCTGAACTCAGCCTACAGACATTGGCATCAATCACAGGAGTGAATCGCGCACCTGCGAATGCAGGATGGAGTGCACACCCTACCAAAGATCAAGGTAAGCCCTTAGGGGACATCACAGCACACAGTAAAGAGAAGGGAAGGGCCCAGGGGAATCAGGTGAATTCAGGTCTGAGTGTACACCTTGTATTTGACAGGTATCCCTCTGGGTGAAAATGAGGGGAAGTTAGAACTCGAGGTCAAGGGAGGCTCATCCATCGCTCCTGCAGAGACACAGGTGAGTGTGACACTTAAGCTGCTCTTACCCCCAACTGCAGTGGGGGCGATTGGTTGACATGCACTTTATTCTTGCATATCTAATGTGAGCTGTGAATTTATATGCAGTTTTATTATGTATTTTGTACTATTTTTCATGCGTTTTGATATGTGACTAATAAAATATGCTATTTTTATACTACCCTTGACCTGGCCTATCCCCTCCTTGGTTTTACTAATTGATGTCTAATTAACCCGCTTGATTCTTCTAGGTGGTTGTGCCGTGTGACCCACCCTTTCCTCCCTGTTTATTTGGCTCTTTATTGTTCCCCAGGTCCACATTGTAGGGGTTGCCTATCCTTGGTTATAAAGAACTCTTCCTTAAACATCACATGTTATCTTTATTATATTATAGCAGACCTGGGAGGCACACATACTTTTTTCATTTTTGCTCTGTTTCCACAACAATGTTACAAGACTGTAGGCATGGTGGCAGTGCTCAGTTCTTTTCTCAGAGTGCAAGAGCACATGTGGAATCTGAGGTCCCAGTCATTGGCAGACGCTTCATTTCTTAGCAGCCGCGCAGAGTATCGTGGTAGGAGCAGTGCCGCTTTTGGGCTGAACTGCACAAAATACCAAGACTCTCCATTAGTGCAAATGGTTGCTTTAATGTGACAGTCCAAGGCTTACATACTACGCTAACCTGGCCCCTCTGCCTTACAGACTAAACAAATCATTAACATGTAGGTAAACCCACTTCTTCCCCCCATTCCCACCCTTCCAATATTCCTTCCCCCTTCAACTCCCACCCACATCTTTCCAAACTGTATCCATGTCCTCTCCCAGAGCCACTGCCTGTCTTGCTTGCCTACCTCTTCCCCTCTCTTGTAACCCCAGGCTAGCCTGTCTGTCCAAACAGCACTAACCACTATCCTTATTGCGATAATAGTCCTTCAGCTTCAAACAACCATCATTTAACCAACCATGTCTCCGGCACCAGAAAAAGCCTCCCCAGAGATGTAATTTCTGCCCCAGACACCCTATTATCTTTATATTTAAATCTTTGTCCAATTATGCATCACTTTTCTTTTTTTATTTAAACTTTCCCCCACCCAACAACTTAACTACTTGCCATAATATACCCGAACTGCAAGAACTGTTCTTTACCCCCTCCTTCCTCAATTTTTCCTCCTTTCTTTACCTCCAAAACCACCCCCTCAAATTGCTCGTAATGCCACCATAACATTTCTCTGCCCTTTCCTCTACCCATAGCGTCCCTGCACAAACCCATCATTGAAAGTAAACCCTTTCTGTAACTTCCTGAGTAAATGTACCTCCAATCACCATGGCCACCTTACCTCTCTACACAATCATAATAGCCATCATCCCCTTAAATCTCCACCAACAGAAATTCACCTGGGAAAACACCATACCCAAACTGCACTAAAACCTTCATATCCCTACATTAATAGGCACCCGACTGCCAAGCCCCATTATCTGGTGCCCTGACAATGTACAACTCCGTACAGTAAATAGAATATGTATATCTCCTCAGTTAACTATCCCCCCCTCAAGCAACAAACCCACTGCCATGGATATCACACAAACCTGGCTGCACAGCAGCCTCTGCCCCCTGGTGGGCCAGTCTACTCACAACACTCTCCCCATCAACAATACACTGCGGCACCCACACCTCCCCATTAAAAAACAAGGCAGTTAAGGGCCGGAGCATCCCACACACCCAGCGGAACTGGGAAGGTACGGTTGTTGTTCATTCATCCCCCCCCTACTTAGCCCAATAATTATATGTTCCCCTTTTTTAATATATATATTTCTTTTTCTTTTATATCCCCACCCACACCACGCCCTTCAAAGCCCCACAAAATGTTGCCACCTGCACCCGAGTGCCCCTCAGGCCACCACACATAATACTTTTTTTTATAACCCACTCCCCTACTCTAAATGCTAACAAACCTCTCCCTTTGCTGGTTAACCCCCACCGCCGGGACACCTCCACCCCTTACTGCTCCTGTGTGCCCCCTAGGCCGCCACCTCATTTGTGGTGCCGGCAAAGGCCCAGGCAACACGGAACAGCGTTAAGTGCCAAATGTTCCTGATCCTTCACCAGCACCCATATAAATAACCTGTCGGGCCACGCTATCCCCAGCCCGGCTGGCTGGCTGGCTGCAGTGCCCCAAATCCACCCGGGGAACAACACATACCACATTACCCAGGGCCCTGTGGGTATTTTATAATGCAGAGCTAATTAATTAATGGACTTTAAGGAACACACTCGCACATGAATTTAGGCAATTGAGAGCAAATAGGAGAGTCTAAAAGAGTTAATTGGTGGAACTCTTGTAAAAGAATGAAGCTAAATGGCTGAGGAAGCAATTTAATCATTTTGCAGGCTTGATGATTTGAAAAAAAAGTCTGTAATTTTCCCTCTTTTTCCATCTCCCACTTTAGATGGGCCCCATGGTAAACTCTGAGACAAATCAGTAATAAATAACTTTCCCTGTGTTGTGATCCCTGTGTGCCCCCCCCTTCGATAGTGGTTGTGTTTACAAGCGGTCAGAGTTTCCCAGGTTACAGGTGTTCACCGTCACCATCATGCATACTGTCACTCAGCACCAGTAGATGTGAACACTGAGTTAGAAGCTATGCTGCAAGTGCAGGCACTTGAAGAGCAATCCGGTTGAGCGCTGGGGTATTTTAGCGTGATCATGAATGGCACCGTCGGCTCATCCAGGAAGCAATAGGCACAGTAAGCAGACCTCTAGACTACCAGGGACTGTGCTGCGCAGGAACACCATGCGGAAATCAGATATAAATTGATAACAAAACAAATACTTCACTGTACATAAAGCGGTGGCACGGAAAGCCCAAAAAAAAATTATCAACTCTTGTGCAGCAGCATAAATTCAAGGGGAAGTATCTGTTGGTCTTCACTGCATCGGGCGTGGGGGGGGAAGCACGCTGAGTAATATTTTATGTCCGGTTACCAAATGTAACTGGAAATATAACTTATCGCCATAATCGACTGCTGTTTTTCTTTGTTGGCACTCCATGCATGACGGCGAGCACATGGTGCCTACAAAAACAGCAGACAGTTCTAGCACATATGTTTTATTTCCACCTACCTACACACAAAAAACAGTTTCAATAAATAACAAACAAATAAGTTAAACAGACAATCTGCCTTAACTCTTCCTAGCAAGCTCAAAAAGCTGCAAACCAGGATGAGATTAAAGAAAATGGCTGCCTTGTCGGGTAAAAGGCACATAATCTACAGTCAATTACATCCTACTGACATCGCTAACAATTTGCACAGCCAATCAGTTATTGTACATGGACATTTTCAGAGACATTTTGGAACAAAATGTATTGATAACTGTGAGTTGTTTATTTGTAATCCAAATTAAATACAAACATATTACATAAATTAAAAGCACTAGTATATATTTATTTCATGAAAAAAACATTTCAATAACCTTTGAAAAACATTAACATATAGCCGCCATTTTTTGAACTAAAAATGGCTGCCAACTTCAGCACACAATACAAATGCATGAAAAGAGTGCACAAGGGGTGTGGTTTTGGTTGGAAAAAATCACACAGATTTAACTTACAAATTAATGTTAAACGGGTAGACAGCCATCCTCCACATGTCATCTCCATTGAAAAGCATTACAAACCCTCATTCAAAGCCCCTATTTGAAGCGATTATGGTAAAGGAATAGTTAGCGGAAAATGTTTACTGTCCTGATCATTCGGGCATGTATTTTTAAGCATATTGTAATTGATCTTAAACATTTTTCCTATGCATCTAACCTTAGTTTTCCTCACTTTTACACATGTGAAAACAACGGGTTGGGTGTCGCCATCTTGTTCTAATCTTATCCTTTGATACATCGCCTTAAATTCAAGTGCCCTCACAGCACTAAATCATATCACCTGCCCACGAAGCGGACATCAGTAGACTCTTACGCCCCTTTTCACAACACCAATGCACGTCTCGTGTCGACGTCTTTGCGCAAGCTATTGACGTGTCTCTATGGAAATGCCAGGATGCTTTTTTCCTCAACAAGTATAAGAAGACCCCTTTCTGAGAAGAAAAAATTGCTTTTCAATTGTTTCACTGTATTTAGTGTCGATCGCCCGTGACTCGTTTCTGCTCTGTTCAGCTATGTTCCTAGTGCAAAGCCCCGCAAACAGGTACTTACACTAGCAGAACTGGGACACTTTTGTTTTATTTAAATATTTGTAGTATAATGGCAACAATACAGCCCTATACCAGTACGAGCCTGAGTATTTCGAAGAGGAACTAATGGAAAGGGAAAGAGAAAAAAGCGGAAACAATGGGAAATCTGATGATAGTTGGGAAGGTGAATCACCAGAGCATGACCCTGAGCCGAGTCGCATGGAAGACGTTTCCACCTGGTGTACCAGCAATCGTTGCGAGGTCATGCCAACCGAAGTGGAGAACTGCTGCTGCCAAGAAAACTCTGGATGCTCAACTTACGTAGCCTAAGAAGACACACCACCGCTATGCGTTACTGAGCTGCATAACTTCAGGGCAGCCTGCCTCACAATGTCCAGGTTGAGGATTATGATGGTGCTTATGCACGAACTACGCGCAACAATTCGCCCTTGCAATCCAAGTAACAAGTAGATGTGATGTAATTTTGACCACTGAGATGACTAACATTTCATGTTGTTCTTTTGCATTGTCGTAACTTCATTCGATCCCTGACAAATTAATTTAGTATGCAGATTGAATACATTTCTCTCGCTTATTGCAAATCAGTGTTCATCGCTTACGTGTCTTTCAGTTTCAACTAAAAAACAATATTTCTCTACGGCCCAAACCGTTCTGGCTTGAATGGTTATTCACTTTTGTAATCTGTCAATACTTCAAAGCCAAGGTACATTTTTCCAGAAAGTTACTTTTCTAACGGCAACTATGCCATAGAATCTAGGATGCATTTTCGACTAACGTGATACACTTATCTTTCAATTAACATTTTTATGTTTCTCTTTCACAGGTGGTACAGGCTGGTGGCCTTTCGTTCTTTTACATGGTGGCTTTATGGGAGGCTTGGATTCTGCATTGAACGAGTAATACCCGCTGTGTCGTTTGAGCCATTCGCGCCAAATTCCCCAGTGACAGCAGACAATACAGGGGATTTTCACACATTATGCTGCAACCACAAGAATACAATTTATAGTTTGGTTGTGCCATCAACATAACCACACTAAATAAAATACAAATGAGCATATACAGATAGTTGTTTGAATTTTTCAGTGAGCCGGGAACACGCTCAATCGTCTATGAGGGTCATGAAAGAATGGTTGGTGCCCTTTTGCACTCACCTCATCCCCACCCTTCCCCCCACCAGTAGTGGGTGGGTTGGTGTAAATGCTTAAGGTGCCAAACACCATGTAAAACTCAAAGGGATCCTCCAAACTCCCCTCTTCAAGACCCCACCCCAGCAATCAACATAGGTTTGTGTCCTTCAGCAGTGTTTGGGGCCTTTTGCGCTTGCCTCATGCCCATTCATCCACCCTCCACTATCAATGGCAGTTCACACCTATGACCATGGTCCCCTAAGGGAGCTGGGTGGGTGGGAACACGCAAGTTGCCAATTACAATGTACACTTCAAAGGGATCTTCTGCATGGTGACCATTGTTCACATGGCCTCCCCAGACCCAGTGTCTCCAGACTCCCCTCTTCAAGTGCATCCATTCATCCATCCCCCTCCCTCACTCTCCAGTATCGATGGCAGTTTGCACCTAAGACCAGGCACTCACATGGCAGCTGGGTGGGTGTGGACGCTCAAAGTGCCACAAGTTGTGTAATCGCTAGCCTCTCTGTAGCATTGAAAATATACATTACGCATCATGCAAAATTATGCAGACTGTTTTTGTGTTGGCAATACATGTCTGTGGCTTTTATTAAACATAACAATAATAAACCCAACAAGACTACTGTGTTTATTTCGCAAATCAACAAGTGTGCACCATTATCATAGTTCTTAACTTTTTGGACACTTGGACTGTGAAACAGGAACTGGCCTTCCTTGGCTCACCAACTGCCCCCATTGTGGGCTCTCAGATCCATGTGTTGGGGACCTAAATCCTGTCTGGTGAGCACTCTTTCGCTTAATGGCAGCTTCCTTCCAGGCCCATGCCACCACACCTGAGTGGGTCGAGGGCCACTCGGGTTCACCCAAAAGACCCTTGCTCTCCTAAAGCTCTATTCACACAACCTTGTTGCTAGTATGTTTAAAATCCCTGTATGGAATAATTCCATCCCGTTTACTGATAGGTGTGTTCCATTTTTGTGGAAATGCTCTGCTCCCACCAGGATGTGGTATTTTAATGAAAAGGTGCTGCAAATTGTGCATTTTAAAAAAAAATATTCAGCAACAGTGTTCACTAGTACTAGCCGCATATTGAAGTAACTCATCAAACTGGACCACATGGCCCACAAATATTGCCCAATTTCCTTAAAGAAAATGACCCACACAAGCATTTTGCATTTGTGGTTCAACCCTGGCCCTATTGCCCTATAGGCAGTATGAGCAGGCCTGTGCGCTCGCAAGGGGGATGGGTGGGTGGGTATTGCAGATGTTAAACATTGGCATTGAGGCTGAGTGGGTGACAACGAACACGTCACACATTCATATAAGCACCCACTTTTCTAAGCTTTTATAAACAGCTTCACATTTACCAGGAGAACATCTCTGAGGTCGACAAGGTATATCGTCATCAAGCTACCTGTTCCATGGCTACTTTTTCCCCTGCTTGTGGAATCAGCTAATTTGTTCTTCCAAATAAGGGTAGGTCACCTATTTGCCTCTCTATGTTCATCGATCGCTGCTCTGAAAGTTTCTATCGATTTCCACCTAATTTACCCAGTATTCTAATGTTCATTTATCTCAAAGACTTCACCATTATCAAATGTTTGATGTATTTTGATCCCGGTAAATAGCACATTGCATCACTGTGCATTGAAATAGAATGGAATGTTTTGTGGTCCATGTTTGCAAGCACGTTTTCTTTTAATGCTTGAAAGTTCATTCAATGGACGAGTAATACGTTACTATTTGTGGTATAACAATCAATTCAGTAAGAAAGTTATGGCTGTGTTCATTCAACTAGTTTACAGAGGTTTTCTTTCTTTAATACAAACTTTACAGATAAATCTGTGTAATAATTGCTTTATTCACATTCATACAGTATTATTCGTAATAATAATTTTTTTTTTCATACAACTCTTACAGACTTTTCAAGGATGCCTTCATGTATTGTTATCGGTTGTCCTTCTAAGAGCAATGCCAAAACTCAGGGCACAGTCCTGCATACATTCCTGAAGGATATTGATTTAATAAGAAGATGGATTACAAATTGCGGTTTCCAGTGGACGAGATTGAAAGTGAAGCCCAGGCTGTCTTGGGAGACATGAGGGCCAATCAATTCCGAGTCTGCAGCCTGCAGAATTCTTTGTAAATTGCTTGCAAATGCAATTCCGACTCAATTTCTAGAGTTTTCGGTTTTTATTTCCATCAAAGTTGTATTACTCAAGTTTACATAGTTACCATAATAACCAGAATTTTAAAATGTTTCATTTTAGTATACTTCTATCACCACTTTCTGGCGCCTCTAATAAATCAATGAAATGTGACCCTCAGTAAAAACTTTCATAGTGCCCTTTAAAAGTCGCATAATGTTTTCGAAATGTGTTGGTTGACATGTCCTTCTTTACGTAGAGCACACTGATGGAAGCACAGACCAGTGACGAAACCGCCGACACAGCTAGTCTCCGAATGGTGAGCCATACCAACTTGGACTAAGTGACATTGTAGAGCGTTGGATGTGGCCACATTTATCATAATTTAACTGTTCCATTGTACTATTTTCTGACAATGTGCTGAAAATGAAGGAGCAAGATTCTGCATCAATTACTTTTCCAGAGTCAACATCGACCTCCCTCGCCTATCAAGTAATTATATTCTACTTCTCTTTTATATGCGATTGAACAATACATGCATGTATTATGCTTGAAATTTCAGCATACTGAAAATTATTATGTATAGTATTTGGCTATTTACACAAAGTGGCATGTATGGGTGTCTCTCAGTATGTACCAACATCTGCACCTCATTTTTTCAGTTTCATTTTGCTTTTTCATCGGTAGTAAAACAAGTACTATTTTCTAGGGGGATGCTGGAACTTCGACTATAATCACTTCCTCCTTTGCAACAGGTCCAGAGTATGAGGTATGCATAGTTACAGTTTCCTGGCTAGAATGAAAGTAAATCCTACAAAGGATATACTTTGAGACTGAAATGCATGTAACCTTGCACTGTTTCAAACTTTTCTGATTTTGGTTCTAACGTTACACTTCCTCCCTAATGCAGAATAGATTACAAAGCAAACTACTTTTGAAGGCGACATTATAAATCACTATGCTTTGCAGGGTGATCTCAGATCAAGTCCATGTGTCATCTCAGAAGGTTATCAGGTGAAATCTGAAATGTGTATCATGACTAAATCACAAACAGTTTTCGAGGGTATGTTCATACAAATGTTCTCTTTGTGTTGCAACAACAAACCTTATAGTATATGGTTCGTAATCATTTTAAAATACTTTGTGCGGAGGTGCTCTGTGTGATGAAACATTTTATATTTCAGTACGAGTGACATTACTTTTTTTAATGATTATTCTCTCCTAGGAATGTACTCAAGATGTGGAATTAGAATAGGCACATGGACCAAAGGTATACAATAACTTAATATGAAATACAATTGGGCATCACATTGGATTGGGAATACATTTTTATAATGTTGCAATGTTTTGGAGTCCGTCAAGTTGGTTCTGTTTGTATATATGTACATATGTTTCAGTGGAAATTAAATTAGCTTTATATAGACCATATAAAAACGCTCTCTTTTCAGCTTGATGTTGCGGTCGTCAAAGAGAAGGCCCGGTTCCAAAGCAAATTAAGAAAACAAGGGTAAAGAACAAGTTTGTTTGGAGAAGTTTTTAAGCATATGTTTTAGTCATATTATGCTTTTGGTTGTGTGCTATACATTGAGCATGTTTTTCTATAAATATGTTATGTTATGTTATGTTATTTTGCACTTATATAGCGCCTTATATACCATTGGTATGGTCTGAAGGCGCTGGTAGGTTGAACGCCCTTGGGAACCGCAGTTCAAATCAGTAGAGAGAGTAGAGAGAGTCAAAAAGGTGCGTGTGAGCACCAGGTATGTGTACAGCTCGTGCAGTATCGGTGTAATAGCTGCTTTCTAGCGGTAGGTGTGGTGGTTGAGAGGTCAGGGGTATGTGTTCGTTCTGGCAGGATTTATCCAGATCGGATGTGGCTGCGTTAGGCCTGAGGAGAACGCCTCGCTGGGGGGTGCGTAACCAGCAGTGATTACTTAGAGTGATGTGGGGTGAGCGGCAAATGTTGATATGAGAACAGTTATACCGAATGGTGTCATAGTATCTCTGTGTTCTATTTGAGTGATGGTGTAAGGAGAGAGTAAGCGTGTTGGTGAGATATGATGGGTTACATGGGGTACACTTCTATATTCAACTTTCCACGGGAGGCTCTTGGGCGTACTTCTTAATTCACAGAGAGGCTACAGGGCACACTTCTAAATTCAGCGGGTTGTTGGGCACATTTCTAGAATCACAGAGAGGCTATTGGACACACATCTAAATTCAACTTTCTAAATGTACTTCTAAATTAAACTTTCCACAGACAGGCTATTGGGCACGCTTTTAAATGCAATTCTATATTCAACTTATCACAGAGTGGGTACACTTCTAAATTCAACTTTTCACAGAGAGGCTGTTGGGTACACTTCTAAATGCTGCTTCTAAATGCACTTTCAATGCAACTTTCTAAATGTACTTCTAAATGCAACTTTCTACATAGAGGCTATTGGGCACACTTCTAAATGCAACTTCTAAATGCAATTCTAAATTCAACTTTCACAGAGAGGCTGTTGGGTACACTTCTAATTCCCTTTTCACAGAGAGGCAATTGGGTATACTTCTAAATTTACTATTGACAGTTCTATTTAAGTGTGGGCATGCTAATATTCATAATTCCATCTAAGAGTGGACATGCTAACTCTCACAACTCCATCTAGGAGTGGACAAGCTAACTTTCACAGTTCCATCCAAGTGTGGGCATGCGAATATTCACAGTTCAATCTAAGAGTGGACATGCTAACTTTCACAATTCCATCTAAGAGTGGACATGCTAACTTTCAAAGTTTTAACTAAGTGTGGGCATGATAATATTCACCATTCCATCTAAGAGTGGACATGCTATCTTTCAAAGTTTTAACTAAGTGTGGGCATGATAATATTCATAATTCCATCTAAGAGTGGACATGCTATCTTTTACAATTCCATCTAAGAGTGGACATGCTAATTTTCACAGTTCTAACCAAGTGTGGGCATGCGAATATTCACAATTCCATCTAAGAGTGGACATGCTAACTTTCACAGTTCTAACCAAGTGTGGGCATGCGAATATTCACAATTCCATCTAAGAGTGGACATGCTATCTTTCAAAGTTTTAACTAAGTGTGGGCATGATAATATTCACAATTCCATCTAAGAGTGGACATGCTAATATTCACAATTCCATCTAAGAGTGGACATGCTATCTTTCACAATTCCATCTAAGAGTGGGCATGATAATATTCACAATTCCATCTAAGAGTGGACATGCTATCTTTCACAATTCCATCTAAGAGTGGACATGCTAACTTTCATATGTTAGAGACCCAGAAGGAAGAAGAGTATAAAGATTCAGACAACAACTGAAACCAAAGCTGTTGCTTGCCAAACGGATTTCATAATGGAACAACTACTATTTGAGGCGCAGCGTGCTCCAGTGAATATTCAGACTCGTGATGCATATTTCCAGTGGCCGGAAAATGAATGGAATCTCACCTGTGAACTGTACAAAGTTATCATGGACCATTGCTACTTTGCACAAACTCAACCAAATGAAACTGAAGATAATGAAGATGCATTGCAATTGCTCGCAGACCCTTTGACACAATCTATACCCTCTACAAATGTTCCACCCAACAAACATTCAATGTTACTTGTTTCTCCAATTCATGCGGAAATATCACAACCTGAACTAACAGAGGCTGAAGCTTCAACGCAATTGACTGAGGAATTTGCTCAAGATCTCCACTTCAGTTTGCCTAGTTTGGGGGAATTGTCCACCACCGGCGAGTCGCAAAACACAGTACTGCAGGACGATTGGCTCTTAAAAGATCAAAAATACATTGTATTTGACAGCTACCTGCTACAGATTGTACAAATGCTGAAATGTGATCATACATTAAGAGGGAACATATGGGAGGGTGCCATTGGTGAATGTGCCTTGTGTATTACAAGGCGCCAACCTGAAAATCCAGGCAAGCTCTGTCCATTACTTACATTATTACATACATTTTCATAGTCTGCTCAACTGATGCTCGGCAAAGTGCCTGCTCTAAATCTACTTTGTTCAGCAGCTTTACTGTTCAGCGGATCGACTTTCAGTAAGATTTCACTAAGTACTGCACATAACACTTTCAAGGCATGGAAAGTAAAAGAAATTGTGAGTTTGGTCATCATGCAGGTGTCTGAATTTAGATCTTCTGTGGCCATGAAGAAACATGGTTTCATTAAATCCATCGAACATCTGGAATCCAGGAGAATGCAAATTGACCTGATAGCCACTGACAGGCACGTTTCAATAGCCAAGACCATGCGAAAGCACTTTCCACACATTCAGCATCAATTAGATGTATGGCGCGTTGACAAATCAATCAATAAAAAAATTACAGCTGCTGGTAAAAAATAAATAAAAAGGGTTCAGAAAACCTTTTAAAGTGGTCTCAGTCTATCAGCAACCATCTTTGGTGGAGCTCCAAAACTTGTGAAGGGTCTTAAGAAATTCTACATCAGAAATGGCATTCATTGATGCACCATTGCTCCAACGTACTTTCATGGACAGAAAACCAACATTTGCATGAATGTGCACATGGACCTTTATCAAAGGAGCAGGAATGCAAGAAAAAGTGGTTGGTGCCATGTTCTCCTCCACACAAAGCACTTGAGAAGATTGTGTACGATAAAACGATTTCAAGAGACCTGAAGGGATTCACTGAATTCTGTCATACTGAAGATTTTGAGGTGTTCCATAATATGTGATTAAAGTACAGGCCCAAAAGGTTGCATTTCGGGATAGACGGTATGAAGGCCAGAATAAGACTAACTGTACTTGCGCACAATGAGAACATTGGGACGGAACAAGCGAAAACTGCAGGAACATTCGAGCTGCTTCGTTACCTCAAGGCCTTTACAAAACGAGGCAAACAGTGGGTGACCAAGCCAATATACCAAGAAATGGATTTTGAATTTGTGAAAGATCTGACATTAACTGTGTTGCCATGCAGACACATGGAATGGATTCTGATTTTGTTCCAGGGACACATACAGGACCACAAAACATTGCAAACAAGCCTTTTCCGCCAAAATCAGAACTTGTTGAAAGGTTGAATTCCAAATTTAAATGATTTGTAGCTGTCTTCAAAATCTGCTCACAACACCATTTTAAATATGTTCCCCAATGTTTGGACATTGTACAAAATGCTATTAAACTTGCAATTACAATGCTAGATAATGTATTACAAAGTATTTATATATGCCCATATAATTGGGTTTATGATGCATTGATTTATATCTTTTACCTTTCATTCATTTATATTGCGCATCCTCTGTCTAGAAGACACCACTCTGGGGTTGCTATTGGTACTATTGTTCAGAAGAGAATTGCCATAGCACTTCGGTGCTGGACTGCCCATTTGGGTGGGAGAAAGACTGATATGCATATGTATTTACCATCTGTGTAAGATACACTGAGGCTTGGGTCTGTCAAACCCTCTGCTAGAACCAAACCCCACGCACACATGCAGTCCATGGCACTTGCGCTGATTGCCTTTGTTGGGTAAGATTTTCATAGTAATGATAATTCTTCCTGCCCTGTGTCAACCCCAGAACTTTTAGGTTTACTGGTGGATTATTTTTTCGTATACCTCTATGAGTGGGAACCTTTTTCTACACTCAAAGACTATTTTACTTTTTTTATCAGTATGATTTTTTTGGGCTCTCTATGGTGTCTTTTAAAATAGATCCTCTTTGACAACTTTTTTGCAATAAGTGCCTGTTGTTGCTGGGTTGCACTAGGGGCTCCACTTTTAACTTTCTCTGGCTAACCTTGAGATAACTACAATTCCCAAGGGTAGAAAGGATCTTTGGATCAGTTTTTCATTTTATGTAGTGAGACCAGCATCCTACACCTTATATAAAAGGTTAGTTTACTCACCTGTGAATTGGTAGTGCCTCTTCCACGCAAGTAATGCTGTTGGTTTCACATTATTATTTCTGTTAGGATAAAGTGTCCCCCAACTGGGTTTTGCTTCCCCTGACTTGCTGTTAGCCTGTCCAGAATATGTCTGCCTTAGGTTTTACCTACCTAGGATAACCTTGGGGCATTCATAAAGTGCAACAATGGGTTTTGCTTTTCCTGGTCTGTTTTAGACAGACAGAAAAAAAGAGTCATAGTTTACACCTGCCTTTAAGTTGCTTATAGCTCCTGTATAAAGTGTATAGGTTTAACGTCCCTGAAGTGTAACTGTGGTATCCTAACATAAGTTAGAATTATTGCTTCCATTAGTCTGTGAACTGAAAAGCAACTGTAATTGAATATTACACCACAAGGTCCAACTCCGCTAGAATAACTGTGTTATCCAGAATCGAAGTTATAGGTTTATACTGTGCCTAGTATCTGCGTTTGACTACATCAGAAAAGTATACTGTCCAGTTGAAATGACTATGTGATTTCTTGCTGAGTGTCACGGTACAACTGATAGGGTCTACTACCCTGGTATTACTGAAAGTAATCTAAAAGTAAATATTGGTTTTGACTTCGCAAGAACTCCTGTTAGGTGTTCCAAATAAGGTTATATGCTTTGATCTGTGAACCTTCAAGCATAGTGTTTTGGGTTTAATATAAATATGGTCATATATAATGTGATAGTACTTAATTCCCCCAAGATTTATCCGGGGCTACTCTTATTTAAATAAACCATACATTTTTACAATACATAGTGTTTCAGTGTTTCCCTGGACTGTTTGTATTCAAACATCATTTGTATTGATTCTACAGCCCTCTCTCCCTCCTACGATAAGTCTGGCTGCTCTGTCTACATTACTCTGAACTTAGGTGGTACAACCTTATACTAAGTGTGGAGTCTTGCACTGCCTCAGTTGACTGGTTATAGTAAGCCCTTATTTGTAAGAGCCACCCCTTATCGGACCCAATAAGTCGTTCCAATAAGATATGTGTTTTTTATATGGACGAACTGGAGGTGTGTCCCGTCAACAATACATTTTATGAAAGGGCAATGGAAAGGGTAAAAAGGATGTCATCGCAGACATAACATCTATCCCATGGCTTCAGTTGGCTACATGGATCCAGCCCTTGCATCACTTGACTGTTTCCCACCAGCACAACCGATACCTTTTTCACATGAATATTCCATAAAGGTATTCGATGTTAGTGTGCTAGTGTGTTAACCAATCCTTCTCTTTACATGTTGTGGCTGTGTTTTCCTCATGTGTCACATTAGGAAATGTATTGTATGCATGCTGTATACTAGAGTAATGTGTCTGGTAACTGTTTTTGCATAAGTAAAGTTTACTTGTATCTATTGGTTCTACCGACAATAAATGTATAGCTATCTTCCATATACACTTGTCTAGGAGTAATTTGTGGTTCCTTGCTGTGTGTGCTCATTGTGGGCTTCCAATCACTATCACCCCTCCTGAGACTTAGTCTTGACCGCCTGCCAAGCTACTTAGATTGGTCCGGCTTGTCCAGAAAGTTCCCCTGTTTCACTAAACCAAGGGCACATCAGGTTAGAGTTTAGAAATCCATCTTAATACCCTCCTCCAGCACTTGTACACCCATAGGCTCATTGTTCATCACCTATTCACTAGCACTGGCTATTGGCACAGGGCCTAGTCGGAGCATGAATGTAACTTATCTAGTATGGGCACGCAATGTTACCACTTTCTCGCATGATGGTCTCGCATGATGGTAGAGAGGGCTGCCTCAGGTGAGCAAGGGAGTATGAATGGACATGCATGAATTATAGTAAGCACCATGCAATTGAAGACAGTCCCTGTTACACTCACACCTGAATGAATACAACCCTCTAGGGAAAGAAGCCAAGAGATAGCTTGCAAGGATAACAAGGGTTAATTTTTACAAAAAATATAAGCAAAGGACTCTGCTGCTCGAGCACATTCTGACTCCAGAATGAACGTTGTTGCTTTTTGAGAGGCAACAGCATCAGTAATGACATCACATATAGGGTCTGAACATGCACAGTTGATTGGTAAGACAGTATACATGATCCTGCTCCATAGGGGATGCCAGGGTAAAATTGGTTTGTTGCTCAGCCGTCTGTTGATTCCCACGTGGGTCAGCTGGGCTGATCTCTCCATGGAGTGAAGGTCATATCTCTCATAAGTTATCTTGTGAAAAGTACGATAATATGCCAAGCCTACTACTACTACATCGCTATGGAATGCACCTCGGAGGCTCGTGGGCTGGTGCCAGGGGGAAGGGAGGAAGAAATACAGTCACACTGACCTACACATTCTGCGCTTTGTGGCATGAAACCGTGCTGGACGAGGGAGAGGTGCGGTTCCGATTGAATTTTCTTACAGAGATGATATATACCTGGTGGTAGCAGCAACACATGCCGTTCTGGATTGTTCTTAAGTTCCTGTCATGAATCATATTTTACATGGCAGTTTGTAACTGTGCTTGGTTTTCTGAACCACGTGTGTGAATCGGTGTCTTGTCCAGGTTATAATGTTTTGTTTTGTCGCATTCTTTCACAAAATCGAAACCTACCCGTCTCTGGCTTAAATCACTGAAAAAAGGCTGATATTGTTATTTGGCCTGGAGTGAAAGTCAGCAACTGTTCGAAGGACACAATGTGTCGAATACCCACAAAAAATTATAACATTTACTACATAGAAAGTGGGCATATGAACATTTTGTTTCCATTTCTGCGATCTGTTGTTCAGAGTGGTTACTCAGCGTGACAACGTGAGAATGGAACCTCCTAAAATTATGTAAGCTCAACTATACATATTATTTGTGCGATTAAAAATGGCATGTGTGCTGTATGCATAATGACTAATTCAGCGATGATCGAATGTGCGATTTGATCAAAAGAATTGACACAGTACGTTATGTTGAATGATATTATACGTTACAATGCCATCTGTCTGTGGTTCAACATAACATTTTACTATCTCTGTCCTTATTTTTTGGTGGGACCCGCTATGTCAAGCGTGTGCATCTGGTTCTCCATCCCATTCGGAGCTATAGCTACTTCACAGCACTAATCTTTCATGCACACTGTGGTCTCAAATACTCCCCCATGTTGTCATGTTTGTGTTCATTCTGTGTGGTTTGTGTTTATGTTGATCCGGTTTCTGAATTATACAGTAACTTGTTATATTCGATTACATAACGGCTACTAAAATACATTATTTTATTCTGTTATCTACACAGATATATTGTACTGTTCTGCGTATGCTATAGTTTCCAGCTACCGTCGGATGGATTCTTCAATCAACATTGGCGGTTAACCATAAACAGTGCTTATTGTATAACCGTTATGTGGGACGTCCAACAGGGACCAATCTGCCCTTTGGCGGTACCAGCAATAAGGTCAGCGTTCACAATGCAACAACATGCTGAAGCGAAAGTGTTGCGCTTGAAAGTGGAAAGAATCCCTATCTTCTCACCAACGGAACACCATGTGCGCCATTAGAAAGTTTTGCTGGTGTAATTTAAGGACACAAGAGTTGGCGTACAGGGCTTGATCGATCGTCAATCGCAATCGGTGTACCATGAGGAAGTTATAAACAACATTCAAAGCATGCGATGTTAGCTAGCTATAACTTGTATGGCAAGAAAATATTGTTCATTTCGTGGACTTAATATTCTCTTTGAGCGTTCTTTGATTAAAAAAAAAAAGCACTTGTTACATTGCAGAACGATTGATCTTTTCTTAAAATAATGTTTTGCTATCCTATTTGGGACCAGAAAGAAAAGTTACATGCTGTGAGAGGATGTGTGTTTATCTTCCTGGTTCTGCGTTAAGTAACGTCATGGCGTGGGTGATGACTGGGCACGTTCGGCTATGCTGGCCACAAATGTCATGAAAATAGGTGGAGCATATCGTTTGGACTAGTGATGTCAGCTTAAGGGGCGGGTGATATGATTTAGTGCCGCAAGCGCACTTGAATTTAGGATGATGCATCAACAGATAAGATTAGCTCTTTTTGCATGTCTAAAAGTGAGGGAAACTAAGGTAAGAGGCATAGGAAAAAATGTAAGATGAAGTACAGTATGCTTAAAAAAACATGCCTGAACGATCGGGACAGTAAAAATGTTCAGCAAACTATTCCTTTAAAGCTCTTATTTTAATGACAATACTTTTGGCTCAAATTATATCTAAAACACGTTTTCAAATAGATGCACACTACCACATATGCTAGGCCACTGTCTTAGTTTCCTTAGATCTACATTTCTTTTAAAATCTCGTTATTCTTAGGGGCTCAAGGGAAGTCTTAAACTCCAGCCTCAAATATGGTTTTCTGTCTCATTAGGGCTCTCCCTTGAATTGTTAGTGTACTTAATGAATATGTTTTAGTCTGTTGAAGGGGTTTGCCACTTTCGCCTCTCCAGATGTTTTGGACTACAACTCCCATCATCCCTAACCAACATAGTCAATAGCCAGATATCATTGGAATTGTAGTCCAAAACATCTGGAGAGTCAAAGGTTGCAGAGCCCTGCTTTAGAGCCGTTACCTAACACACGCATTGCCCTGCCCTCCCTTGTGGGATTATTTTTAATAATTATTTTTTAGCTTTACTCTACCACACTGGCACGCCCCCTATCATCTGGTCTGACCAAATATATATGCTAATTCATGTTACTACAGAATTAGGCAGAGGCAATTTATTTCTTGCCTTGTGCCTATTACTATCCGCATAAGCCTATCTAACCTCATTGCATCTTCTTGCCACCACTTGCATTCACCAGTCGTCGTTTTGACCTTGTCTCCACCGGTACGAATGCAATTCCATTTCGCGCATGCGCACTATGACGTCACGATGGTTCCATCGTGACGTCACGCGTCTTCAACGCACGATGTAACGTTGCGCGTTCTTGACGTCCAATTTGTGGACAGCAGGGGTTAGTATTTAAGGAATAGTTACGCCACCATATTAGCAAGGAGTCCGCGAGAGGAAGAGCTTCTTCTTACTGCTTCAGCCATTTTCCTGTAAGTACCCTCAACCTTCCTAACTATAACCAGTCGTTTTTCTGCCTGGTGTTTGGTCTAATTTAGTTTCTGGACACTTCACAGGTACGCCTGAGATTCGTTCATCTTGACTTCCCGGCCGCTTTTACTATGACACCATGGAATTCCATATAGGAGTATTCCACTGGGAGATATGATACTATTACCATTTACAAGCCAACAGAGGGTAACCGTTCTGTCTACCTAGCCTCTATCTTTCAAACCCCAGACACTAAATCCTTTATTTCTAGTCTAGTCTATTGTCTGTTTGTTTTTCTATATCTCCTTTAAAGAGCCTTTTTTTGCTACTAAAGCTATTTCCATACATTTCGCTGAGCGAGGGGATTCTTCTCTTTGGCAAGCCCTTTCTCTGTGATGAACAGCTAGCAATTCATGACTAATGGATTTTAGTTCCATAGGTAATTCATTTTTCAATACAATAATGACCTTATGTATACTGATGAAAAGCGCATATAATATTAAAATGCTCTTTTGGATGACATGTCTGATTAATGTGCATTCATTATGTCATTGAACTCTTTGTGAATGGTTAATAGGAGATTGATCCATACAATTCTTCGTTTCTTTTGAAAGCAACTTATTAAAATAATTGGGACTAATATGCATTTGCTTTAATATTTTGTTTTCCAGATTTCTTTGTGAAAAAATGAAAAATTATGCAAATTACCCCTGAAGAAGTGAATTCTTTCACGAAACGCGTTGGGCTTCCAATAAATTATTGGACTTGTTCTAAAATTACAAAACTGTGTTAATGTGTTTTAATATGTATTATTAAGCAAATTACCTAATTCTTGTGTATGTTTACTTTAAACATATCACCACCAGTTAACAATTTATCAAAAACAAGAACAATCAGGACTCCCTTTGGGAGCCATAGATAGAGTGCAGAGAATGGGAGTTCCTACATATCTCTTGTTCCGAATGATGCCACGTTTAAACATTCCCAGCAGCCGCTCCCGAGGCAGATGTTCAGCAGGTAAAGGCTATCACAGCTGTCTGTATAAGTGCAATTGCTCGAGTCTGAAGAGAAGGCATTTCGCAGAAAGTAATGTTCCCGTGCACACTCTGCAGTGGTATTAATCAACCTGGCCCCGCGGGGGGCGGGTAAGGGTGTAAACTGGGCTCTACACAGCAGCCTGCCAGTTGTGGTGAAGGGTCCTCAGATAACAATCTTGGCCGAGGTCAGCTAACAATTATATTGCATCAGAACAATGAGGGACACAACAAAAAACAAGGTGTATTGAATTGAACAGCTCAGTCATGTGCTTCGGCTACCGCATAGTGCAGTGTGTTTGCCACATTGTGGCACTGCATTCTGCCTGCCCTACCATCTTTTGAAATGCTTTCTCGAAAACGCGTTTCTTTGAAGAAAACCTGTGCTCAAAGTGCATTCGAAATGCAAACCTGGATTTCTAATTTCTGAGAATTGTTTGGATAAACCCTACATGGCTCTTCCTTCTTAAATTCGGCTCGATTATGTCATGTGTGGGCCGTCGGGGATTTGCATAGCGATACAGCACTTCGGTTTAGGGCATAAAAAAAAATAGTACGCGAGTGAGGCATCCCCTTATTAACCTCTTTCCATACTCACATGTAGCAAGGCAGGGAGAGAGAGTGCAGGGTTGCCATGCCCTCTTGGCTCAAAGTGGCACATCATCCCTACCCTCCCAATGCCTTCTTCCCTCCATACCCATGATGCGTACGTACCCACCCACATCACCAGCCCAATGCCTACACAATCACTGTGCTAAATGCAAAATTGCTGGATTGGTGTGGAAATCTGGGTTCAGGTAGAATGACTCTGACATCATGGTATGGATGAGTGGCATGCGATGAAGTAGTAGTTGCTTGACAAATACCCTCCTTGGTTCCCTCCTCCTTCTCCTCACCTGTACTCAGTTCTTCTGAGGAACTGTCGGTGTCTATGGCTCTCCTTTCTCTCCAAAGGTCCAGTCCTTTCCTGTTGAGTTTGGGACGAGCTCCACTGGAAGCCACCCTGCCCGCTGTTCAACAGCAAGGCAGAAGGGACCCTCAGGGAGTCCGCCCCCAATTCCAGGGAAAAGCGTGGCTGAAAAACCCTGGTGTGCTTGGATGTAGTAGCACTACGAATATGAATATCCAGGCTGAAGGCTTTCCGTTGATGTAGAAGAGAGGACTTCTATTCCCAGAAGACACTGCTGGCGTCAAGCTAGCGATGGAGACCTTAGCCGAGGAACGAGGAAGAGGTCTGCAGAAGGCTGCGGTGGGAAGGAGCATACAATCGTAGTTGTATGTACAACAAGTTAGGAAAGACCACTAGAGTGGTAGAAGGATCAAGGACTACAAAGCGGGAGGAACAGAAGAGTGGAGGAATCACCATGAGAGATCAAAGGCACAAGTGGGAAAAAACAAGGGGAGTCAGAGAGGAGCACTAGCGTACAAAACCTGGCGAGGAAAGCAAGGTTGCAACGCATCGATTACCGCGAGTGACGCCTATATATATGCGTCATGACGGTAACGTGCAGGACGTGGGAGACTAGAATGCTGGTGGAGGAACGGAATCAGCCCTTCCATCTGCTCCATAGCTTCCATGGAGCGCGCGTCATGACAGTATAACCCCTTCGCCAAGGCCTTCCTCCAGGCTTGCCCGGATGGTGTCTGTGGAATATGCGTAAGAGTTTGGAGGCATGTAGATTTTTGGCTGGTTCCCAAGATCTTTCTGTCCAAGGGTATCCTTTCCACAGTATGAGGTATTGTAGGACTCCGTGTTTGTAACGAGAGTCCAAGATGCGTGAAACCTCATACTCTTTGGTGTCATCATCCATACTGGGTATCTTTCTTCTGGGGGTTCTCAAAAAAGGATCAGGTTTATATTCCTTAAGAAGCGAGGTATGGAACACTGGATGTATTCTTCGAAGAGAGTGTGGGAGGTTTAGCCGAAAGGCCACAGGATTGATCCGTTGTTTTATGGAAAATGGTCCAATATATTTCGGAGTGAATTTACCTGAGTGGACTCTCCGGGGAAGGTATTTAGTGGATAACCATACCTTGCTTCCTTTCTTCCAATCAGGATTAGGTCTTCTGTTTTTGTCAGCCCATCTCTTGTAAGTCTGACGACTGGCTAACAGGGTTTCTTGAGCAGACCTATGAGTTTGTTTCAGAGTGTCCAGTAGTAGGTCTATAGTAGGGACATTAGTGGGTTGAATAGTAGAAAATGGGATGTGTTTGGGTTCGTACCCATATGTACATTTGAAAGGACTCATTCCTATTGCAGTATGTTTGGTGTTGTTATACGAGAATTCTGCAACCGATAAGAGATGATACCAGTTATCCTGACATTTTAGGTACTGTTCTAGTGTTGCGTTGAGGCGTTCGGTCTGTCCATTTGTTTCTGGGTGAAAGCCAGAAGACAACGCTCTCTGAATCTGCAACTGTTTACACAAGGTTGTCCAGAACTTGGAGGTGAACTGGGTTCCTCTATCAGACACAATTGAGGAAGGTAGACCATGGAGACGAACTATCTCCTTTAAGAACACGTCTGCTGTGGTAGTGGCAGAAGGAGTGCCTTTAAGAGGAATGAAATGAGCCAGCTTACTGAAGGAGTCTACCACTACCATGATGGCAGAACATCCTCCCGATCTGGGTAACTCAACGATAAAATCCATAGATATATGTTGCCAAGGTCCAGCAGGTGGTTCATCTTGTTGTAGCAGCCCCAATGGTTTAGCCGAACTGTGTTTGCTTTGAGCACAGACTGGACAGGAAGAGACGTATTCCACAACATCCTTATTCATCTTTGGCCACCAGAAATTCCTCTTCAATAGTTCCAGTGTAGCAGTACGGCCCTTGTGACCAGCCATGGGCAGATCATGGCACCACGAAAGAGCTTGATTCTGGAGTTCTTGGGTGGGTAGGTAAAGCAAGTCATCTTTAAACAGGTATTCTCCTTTGTAGGATAGAGAGGGGTCTCTTGGAAGGGAAGTGGTTTTCTGGGCTTGCAGAACCTGTTGTAAATATTTATTTACTGTTCCTATGAATCTCTTCCCATTAAGCAGCCATTCCTGTTCGGGGTGATTCCCTGATCCTTCTTGATGGCTGCGGGAGAGTGCATCCGCTAAGTGATTGTCTTTACCCGGTAGGTATGTGAGTATGAAATCAAATTGGGAGAAGTAATAAGCCCAACGAGCATGACGAGAGTTCTTGCATTCCATCTGTTGGAGAATACTTAGGTTCCTGTGGTCTGTTCGTACCTGAAACGGGTATTTCGCTCCTTGCAACAAATGGCGCCATTCCTCACAAGCCTGTTTTATTGCTAACAGTTCCTTTTCAATCACCGAATAGTTTCTTTCCCTGGAGGTGAGTGTTCTGGAATAATAGGCAATGGGATGTTCGAGTTGATCTTCCTTCTTTTGTAGCAGAGCTGCTCCAATAGCCCCTTGTGAGGCGTCAGCTTCTACGATAAAGGGTTGAGACTGATCAGGCTGCCTGAGGATAGGTGCGGAGGTAAATGCTTGCTTGAGCTGATGAAAAGCGTGATCTGCTTCTGGCGTCCAACGGAACTTCACCCCTTTCTTTAACAAAGCTGTGATAGGTAGGACTATGTTGGAGAAGCCTGTGATGAATTTTCCATAGAAATTTGTCAGCCCCAAGAACCTCTGGATGTCCTTGACTGATTTGGGAACAGGCCAATCGTTAATAGATATAGTCTTGTTAGGGTCCATCTCAATGCGGTTTTCTGACAGAATAAAGCCCAGATATGAAACTGTAGAAACCTCAAAAAGACATTTCTCTGGTTTGACTAATAGGTGGTGGTCTCGAAGTCTCTTGAGCACTTCTCTTACGTGGAGACGATGTTGTTCAAAAGTGTGAGAGTAAACTAAGATGTCATCCAAGTAAACTACAGTGGACTTGAACAGAAGATCACAGAAGACCTTATCCATAAATCTTTGGAACTGGGCTGGCACGTTAACCAAACCAAAGGGCATTACCTTGTACTCGAAATGGCCTAATGGAGTACGAAACGCGGTCTTCCATTCGTCCCCTTGTTTGATTCGTAGGAGATGATAAGACCCTCTGAGGTCTAGTTTGGTGAACCATTTTGCCCCTTGTACTGCTTCCATGATCTCCTTTATCAGAGGCATCGGGTATCGATCTCGGATGGTTTGACTATTCAGGCCCCTGAAGTCAATACAAGGTCTGAGTTCCTTGGTTCCCCTCTTTGGTATAAAGAACAGAGAAGCTCCAGCCGAGGAAGTAGATTCTTGTATCAAGCCATTCTGTAAATTGCTGGCTAGGTAGTCTCTTAATGCTTCCTTCTCCGGGAGGGATAAGGGATACATTCTCCCAAATGGAACCACCGCATTAGGTATAAGGTCGATCTTACAATCCTCGGCTCGATGTGGTGGAAGAGGTCTAGGAAGAGTGTCTGCAAATATGCCGGTAAATTCTTGATAGGCTACAGGAATGGAGTTAATACTCCTCGCTGGCACTGTGTCACACTGATGTGAATGTTGCCCTTCCTCCTTCAAACAGGACTGCATACAAAGGTCTGACCTGAACTCTATAATGTTAGTTACCCAGTCAATTCCCGGATTGTGTTTTCTTAACCAGGGTATCCCGAGTATCACGGGAAAGTGGGCAGCCTTAATCAGATCGAATATCACGGTTTCATGGTGAGTCTTCATCTTAACCATGACTTCTGTAGTTTCTTGCCGGATAAGACCGGAAGACAAGGGGGTTCCATCCACTCCTTCTACTGGTATGGGTTGAGGCTTTTCTCTCCTAGGAATGCCGTATCTACTGGCCCATTGGTTGTCCATGAAGTTCCCAGCTGCACCACAGTCAAGCATTGCCAGACACTCAACTGCTTGGGTAGAGGTCCATTCCAGGACGATCTTTAGGACCATAAGTTGGTTTGAGGGAGTACATGATATAGGTGGATTTGTAACACAGGGATTAGCAAGAGAAGCCCCTTCCGTGTCCCTGCTCAGGGTCGGGGTCTGTCATTTCCCGATCTTCGGGGAGGTACTTCCGGACAATCTCTTGGAAGGTGCTTCTCAGAACCGCAATACATGCACAAGTGTAGGTCTTTTCATCTCTTTCTTTCTGCTGCGCTGAGGGGACCCCTTGCTGCACCTATTTGCATGGGCTCTTCAGTCTGGGAAAGAGATCTGTCTGGAGCAGCAGGCGTGTATGAGGATGGTGTAAAAGGCGGATTGGATCTGGTCTTCCTTCTTTCTGCTCGTCTCTCGGAAATTCGAAATTCCATCTGGAGGGTCAGTGCGACCAGTTCTTGGAAGGAGGAGGGTCTTGATACTCGAGAGAGTTCATCCTTCAAGTCTTCATGTAGTCCTCTCCTAAAGAGAGTCTGCTTAACTGAGTCAGGCCATCCTGTCTCCAATGCTATCCTCTGGAAGTTCGAGGCATAGGTTTGTACATCAACAAGACCTTGTTTGAGGTCTAGTATGTTTTCGTAGGACGCGTACAAAGTCTCGGTCCTTTCAAAGCGTTCTCTGAATTGTAGTACAAAGGCATTGTAATCATTCAGCACAGGATCAGTTTCTGTAACTAATGGGGTAGCCCATGCTAGAGCGTTACTCCCAAGGTTTGAGACGAGGAAGCCTACCTTTGCTTTGTCGGATTCATACATCTTTGGGCGAAAAGTGTAGTATACTCTACAGGCATCGAGGAATTCCTTAATCTTCTTGGGGTTCCCTTCATACTTCCCACAAGGTAAGGGCATAGGTGGGAGATCACTCCGAACTTCTTCTCTCAGAATCATTTGTTGTCTCAGAGCGGCATTGTCAGCCTTAAGGGCGGTATTTTCTACCCTCATGGTTTGGAGCTCAGCAGTTATCCCCTGTATGGCATTGACCAATTCTTGATACTGCTCTAAGCTAGCCATCCTTTGGCGTTGCAAACTGTCATGCGATGAAGTAGTAGTTGCTTGACAAATACCCTCCTTGGTTCCCTCCTCCTTCTCCTCACCTGTACTCAGTTCTTCTGAGGAACTGTCGGTGTCTATGGCTCTCCTTTCTCTCCAAAGGTCCAGTCCTTTCCTGTTGAGTTTGGGACGAGCTCCACTGGAAGCCACCCTGCCTGCTTTTCAACAGCAAGGCAGAAGGGACCCTCAGGGAGTCCGCCCCCAATTCCAGGGAAAAGCGTGGCTGAAAAACCCTGGTGTGCTTGGATATAGTAGTACTACGAATATGAATATCTAGGCTGAAGGCTTTCCGTTGATGTAGAAGAGAGGACTTCTATTCCCAGAAGACACTGCTGGCGTCGAGCTAGCGATGGAGACCTTAGCCGAGGAACGAGGAAGAGGTCTGCAGAAGGCTGCGGTGGGAAGGAGCATACAATCGTAGTTGTATGTACAACAAGTTAGGAAAGACCACTAGAGTGGTAGAAGGATCAAGGACTACAAAGTGGGAGGAACAGAAGAGTGGAGGAATCACCATGAGAGATCAAAGGCACAAGTGGGAAAAAACAAGGGGAGTCAGAGAGGAGCACTAGCGTACAAAACCTGGCGAGGAAAGCAAGGTTGCAACGCATCGATTACCGCGAGTGACGCCTATATATATGCGTCATGACTGTAACGTGCAGGACGTGGGAGACTAGACCGCTGGTGGAGGAACGGAATCAGCCCTTCCATCTGCTCCATAGCTTCCATGGAGCGCGCGTCATGACAATGAGTGACTTCTTTATTATGTTTCCAAGCATAACATGCAGTTTCTAGAGTCATATTAATCAGATAGTAGATTCCAGTTCACATAGGCAAGCACCGGCATCCTCTCTCTCAGGCTTACATCTTCAACTCCCCTCCAGAGAACACCAGTCATACACAAACATTCCATCCAGTAACATTCCAATGTCACTCATAACACTCACTCCAGATTCCACTAGGATGCAGGAGAAGACAGATCCTTACATATCTCCCCTCCTTAGAGATATCAAAAACACGACCAGCTAACTCAGCATGACAGCTATATAAAACACCCACACACACAGACACCTACACGTTTAATGCACATGCATCATCTCACCAAAGACATTCTGCTAACAACTTCCCAACACCAATGAACGTCCTCACAGCCGTGGGACACACTTTAAAACAATGCCCCTTCCCCTTTCTGCTAAGTGAAGAAGAGGCACCTCCAACTACTGAAATACCATAACTAAACTTTCCACACATAGAGGCACCCAGACCTCTCATACAAATCCTAACTCCAACATCCCACAATAGAACACACACTTAACTCCCTTACACCCTGCAATCACAAGACCCAGGTGTGCCTAAACACACACCACTTCCAACCAGGCTGAGTATATCTAATACTCGGGTAACTACTTCACAAACTCAGTGACCCCACTACCCCTCATTTGCCCGTGTTGAAAGTTCTCTTCACACAAAAACCTAACTCCGGGAGTACTACACTACATACATACCACTAGTGTATCACATATCACTAGAATCACTCACGTTATACTCATTACCTAATCTTCACATATAATGTTCCTAACATTGCACTTAATAACAACATTGTACACACTACTTTAAAACTCTTAAAACTCCAGCATGTATAAACCGATCCACCTGAAAAATTAAAATATTAGTCAAGTCATAGCATTTGAATTTAAAACATCAGTGTTTTCCACTCTCAACTAAAATGTCCATCCTGGAAAAGAAAATTATTAGTGCAGCAAACACGTGTCATATCAACTTGAGCCAGGTATCTCTACCATCCTGGTCAATCAACACTGTAATTCACTTTTTTTTTGAAAATCGACTTTTATTAGGTTTCATTTGTGCATTACGACATTACATTGCATTTATTGATGTGAGCTAACATGAAAAAACCAAACGCAACACACCCCTTCTCCCTCCCTCCTTTTCCCTCCCTCCACCCCCCTTCAGTTCAAATGTTCGTGAATTAGTTAATTGCTTGCTTAACGGGCTCTTTTAGAAACAGAAGTGTCAATGCACTGTGTGCGTGGCACGTCGAAGTCATGTGGACCAATTAGGCAAAGTTCGCATTCGGGTCCGCGGGCCATGGCCCCGTGTCCTTGGGGAGGAGGGGGGTCCCTCAGCTCCCCCACCAAGCCTTAGACCGCTCGGCCGTATTTGTCAAAAAAGGGAAGCCAGATTTCCTCGATGCTGGATTTGGACTCGTCAAGCAGGTGTGTGAGGAACTCCATGTCGTAGATGGCCCTTACTTTGGTCACCCAGGTTTTTTCCCCTGGCATTTTCGGATGTTCCCATTTCTGTGCTAGGCAACATCTGGCTGCTACCAGCATCACCTGAAGCATATGGTCTTGGGTGCCCTCTTGGCCCTCCCCATTGTCAATACCGAAGAGGAGGAGCCAAGGGCAGGAAGCTCGCTCAACCCCATCCACCCCCTTAATCCAGGCCCGTACCTTGTCCCAATAATTCTGAACCACTGGGCATCCCCACCACATGTGAAAGTAGTCTCCTCTTTCTGTCCTACATTTCCAGCAGTGTGGGTCGTATCCTGGCCGCATCCTAGCTATCCTCTGCGGGGGATAGTGCCATCGATGTAGTATCTTGAGGGCCTGATGGCGATACTGGAGGGAAGCTGTGGACCGATTAGCCCGTCTACACATCTCCGTCCATCTTTCGTCATCGATTTCCTCACCTAGGTCCCTTCCCCATTGTGTACGTGCTGGCGGTGGGTCTCTGGGGACAGAGAACAGAAAGAGCTTATAGAGGGGAGAGATTATCCCCTTGGAGCCCTTCGCGTTTAGGAGAAGCCTTTCGAAGTCTGTGAGATCCCTCCTGAGGGTATCGCCCCAAGATGGCTCAGTAAGGACACCTTTGAGCTGGAGATAACGAAAAGGGGAAAGCGTGCCTATTCCCAGGGCTTCCTCAAGGTCATTCAGGGGTAGGAAAGAGCCCCCCACCCACATTTGGCCAGTCCTACTAAGGCCTGCCTCGAACCATGTCTGGTATGCTGCTGGTTCTGCTATTTTGGCCAGGAAAGGATGGGCCCAAATACAGCTTAACGGTGAGGGCCATGTTGTGAGCCATCTGTAGTAGCCTCCCTCTTTCCATAGGGACCACAGTACTCTCAGAATCGGATGGTTCAAGACGGTTCTGGGGATCTTATTCCTTGGGACCCAGAGCCATTCCTCTAATGTGACTGGTGCCAGGGGCCTATTGTCCATGGCTACCCACTGTTTTTTCGTTCCCGGTGAGAAGTGATCAACCAGAATCCTTAACTGGGACGCCCTGTAGTATGTCTCCAGGTCGGGGTAACCCACCCCCCCGTCCTCCTTAGCCTTGGTCAATACCTCATATGAGATTCTGTGTTTTTTACCCTGCCAGAGGAAATTAAGGAGGACTCGTTTTGTTTCATCAAAAAAGGCCCTAGGGACCTGCACCGGGAGCATTTGGAAGAGAAACAGGAATTTTGGGAGAATCACCATTTTTATGAGATTAAGGCGTGCCATCCATGAGAGACCCGTTCCCGCCCACCTTTCAATGTCTCTCCTGATTGCTGACCAGAGGGGGGGGAAGTTGGCCACATACAAGTCCTCAAGGTTGCGCGTGATTTGGACTCCCAAGTAACGAAACCCCTCATCACTCCGTTTGAAGGGGAGGCCCTCCACAAAGGCCATCTCCGGGTCCGATAGATTCCCACCCATGAATGCCACCGATTTGTCTAGGTTAACTTTGTACCCCAATAGTTCTCCATACCGTGTGAGGCCCTGTAACAACCGGGGGATTGTTTGGGATGGTCTGGTGACATAAAGCAGGGCGTCATCCGCAAAAAGGCAGATTTTGCAATGCATGTCCCCCATTTGTACACCCCTGATGGCCATATCATTGCGGATCGAAATTGCCCAGGGTTCCATCACTAATGCGTAAATTAACGGGGATAGGGGGCATCCCTGCCTCGTGCCGCGTTCAAGGGGGAATTCTCTTGATTCCGTTCCGTTTGCCACTACTCTGGCCGAGGGGGAGGAGTAGAGCGCGGATATCCATCCCAACCACCTTGGGCCCATCCCCACAGATATGAGAACCTCCCTCATGAAGGCCCAGCTGACCCTGTCAAAGGCCTTCTCCGCATCAAGAGCCAATAGGAGTGTGCCCTCGTTTCTGGCCTCAGTTGTGGCTAGTATATGAAGTGTTTTCCTTAGATTATTGGAACCCTGTCTGTTAAGGACGAATCCCGCCTGGTCTGGGTGTATCAGGCGTGGGAGGGAATTTTCCAGTCTGGAGGCCAAGATTCTAGCAAAAATCTTGGCATCCAAGTTAAGAAGTGAGATGGGTCTGTAGGATCCACAGACTGCCTGGTCCTTACCGGGTTTAGGTATAACGGTGATGAGGGCCTGTAGGAATGTCAGTGGGATTGTGTCGCTACCCTTAATCTGGTTGAACAGTTTAGCCAGGGGCTTCACTAGGATCGATTGGGTCTGTTTATAAAAATCTGCTGTGTAGCCGTCAAGGCCTGGTGCCTTTCCGGCCTTCAGTCTTTTAATGGCTCCCTCCACCTCTTCTTCTGAGATCTCCCCCTCGAGGGCCTCTAAGTCTTGGTCGGTCAGTTTGGGGAGGGGATGTTCTGCCAGGTAGGAGGCAATATCCTCCTGTGATTCGCCCCCTTGCCTGGAATAAAGTTTGCTGTAGTAGTCAGCAAAACATTCCGTTATTTTCTGCCGGTCCCCATGAATTCTGCCTCCCTCGTCGCCCAGCTGGGCAATCCCTCTTTCCGCTCTGCACCCCCGTGACCTCTGTGCCAATAGAGTGCCTACCCTGTCGCCCCGTTCATAGTATCGCTGTTTGGTATATCGCATTTTTTTGACAACCTCCCCTATGAGAACCGTATGGAGCTCCTGTCTTTTGCCCTGCATCTCGTCCAGGAGTGCATCCCGGTCAACCCCCGGGGCGCCCAATCTGGCCCGTAGGATCTGTAACTCCGCACGGAGTTTGCTCTCGATCAGGCCCCTCTCCCTTTTACGCCTCGAGCCCTCTGCTATAAGGAGACCTCTAAAAGTGTCTTTCCCCGCTTCCCACACCATGGACATGTCCATCTCCCCGGTGTCGTTTGTCTCAAAGTAAGCCATTATTTCTTGTTTCATGAAGTCGCGAAATACTGGATCCCTAAGGAGCGTGTCATTACACCGCCATCGGGATGATCTCGGGGCGATGGGCAGAGACCAGTTAGCCACGAGTAGTTCGTGGTCCGACCACGTTATGGTCTCGACCTTAGGTTGGGTTACCACCCCGTCCCCTTCCTCTGAGGTCAGCAGAAGGTTGATTCTAGTGTAGGTGCAGTGTGGGGGAGAGAAGAATGTGTAACCACCCTGGGCCGGGTACGCTCTGCGCCAAACGTCCACCCAGTAGTGATCCCTCAGGAGGTTTTGCAAGGCTAGGTTGTCCCTAGTGATCCCCCTGGGTGTCCCTCCCCTGGCGGACCACCAATCCAGTTGGGGGTCAGCTATGAGATTGAAGTCCCCGCCGAGTATCATGGCTCCCTCTGCCCATTCGTCCATGACACCAAAGATCCGCGTGAGGAACTCTACCTGACCCGAGTTGGGTGCGTATACGGTGGCAAGAGTGACTCGTTGACCCTCGCAAAGCCCTTTGACGCCTAAAAATCGACCTCCAAATCCTCTCTTGATTTCTACCCCCGTGAGTTGGAGAGCCCTTCCCAGGAGAATGCCCACCCCCTCCTTCTTTGAGGTCGGATGTGATGCCCAGTAGTTGCTGCCAATATATTTCCCCTTGATTCTGGACTCTCTCCCTCGCTAATAATGTGTTTCCTGTAGGAATAGGACTGTCAAGTGTTGTTTACGGAACATATTGCCCGTGAGGGACCTTTTATTTTGAGAGTTTAGGCCCTTGACATTCAACGTGCCTATCTTCCCTTCAATCATTGTCATCTTTTTGGGTGTGCGTTATGAACCCCTCGTAGTGTCTGGATTTAAGAGCCCGCTGCCAAGCGAATTTCTGCGGTTTGAACTGACTTTCCCCCTGGACCCCTCTAACTGTCCCATTGTCCCTCCTTCCCCCTTCCCCCCTATTCCAAGCCCCCCTCCCTGTTCCCTCCCCCCTCCCGCCCCACCCCTGAAATATAAGGCGTTCGTCCACTTTCCCCAACCTGTGTTGGGGTTGGTCAACGAACCACCAAGGACTCTAACCCCAGCCCCGGGATTTTCGTGTGTTTGGGGAGTCCAAATTCTCGAAATCGATACGGGTCGGCCCCGTCAGATCCTCGGTACAAATAGCCGAGGTAGAATTCTGGAATCCGAAGCCCCCACCCCAGTCCACAAACCATTAACTTGGGCCTCGTGTGTGGGCCAACACAAACAAACAGTTAACTTTCTAACAAACTTTCACCCGCCCCATAGTCCGGCGGGGCAGTCGCAGCGCCGACGCGGCTTCCATTCAGGGCACCTCGTGAGCCCAGGGCCTCCAGCGCCCGGGCCCCGAGTCAACGCTCACCTTGTGATTCCCTCCACCTCTGATCGAACGATGTTATCATGATTTCGAGTGGTCTTCAGAGTTTGTCGACGGGTGTCTAGTTTTCCGAAACTTCCGGGCCCCCTTGACCTTGGATTTGCCACTGTGATTTCCTAGTCTGTCGGGACCCCTGAGGGGGTCTCGGGATCCTCCATCCTGGGCGCCTGAGTGGCCCGCCTGGTCGCCCACCAGATCATCTGTGACCCTCCGAATATCCTCCTCCGACACCAGGTGGTGTTTCTCTCCTAACCATTCAAATTCCAAGTAGAAGGGATGCCCCCAACGATATCGGACCCCTTTTCCCTGCAACCATCTTGTGAGGGTGCCACATTTCCTCCTCATTGACAGGGTAAAGGCCGACAGATCTTGAAAGATGGACACCTTTGAATCGCCGTACTGTATGTTGCCAAGATGTCTCGCTTTCTCTAGAATTTTGACCTTGTCTCTGTAATAATGTAGCCGAACCAAGACCGAGCGTGGGCCCCTGCCCCCTCCCTCTGCTCGGTGCACCCTGTCAAAGTTGATCGTTCCAGCATCCTCTATTCCCAGGGCGATCCTCACAATGTCGTGCACTTTGCCCTCGAGTCCTTGTAGGGATTCGCCCTCGGATTCCACCAGGCCAAAGATGCGCAGGTTGTTCCTTCTCTCCCTGTTCTCCATGTCATCAACCTTAAGCCGAAGTTCTTCCTCTCGCCTTTCCATGTCTCGGAGTCTCATGTCCATTTGGGTTTCAAGGAGTGTCACAGAGAGTTGATTATTTTCGACTCCCTCCATTCGGTCTTCTAGGGTGGTGACTTTGGTGGTGAGGTCAGCCAATTTGGCCCCCATGTCAGTCCTCATCCCTCGTATCTCCTCCAGAATCGTTTGGATATTGTTCTGGATGGCCCCCAGGTCTGGGGGTGGGGCAGTGGGGCTACCGGTCGCCATGACACTTTCGTTGGCCACGAATTGATATTTCTGCAGGTTTTCTTTCCAGCTCATGGAAGGTTCGTGTCGGCTACTTGTCAGCGGGCACCGCCTGTTCGTCAGCCGCATCCGGGTCAACTAGGGTGTCGGGGGGAGATGGGGTGTGTCCCCCGGAGATGGTCACCTTGTTTGGCTTCGTAGATTAGCCCTGTAGTGGAGGGTTCCCGGTATCTCAGCTGGGGGGGTTCCCAAGGTCTTGCAATGTGCTCCACGTTCCCCTTGGTGCCCCTTTTACTCCAAACGCCCTCCCAGTGGAGGGGGGGGTCACAAGGGTGCTGAGTAGGGGTCTTTTCCCTTGTGCTTGCCTTTCCTGGTTCCCCAAGCCACGCCGCCGCGGGGATGGTCCCTGTCCCCCTGGTATTTTCCTCAAGTGAGAGTGGTAAGAGGAGGAATGTGTTGGGGGGGGCGCGCTCCTGCTCCGGTCCCCCGGCGTTGTCGTTGCTCCGTGGGCGAATGGGCCCTGGGGCCGTGGAAAGGGCGGGTGGGCCCGGGCCTCCCTGTGACCGAGCGTGCCGGCGGCACCTCGTCTGTCTCGCCTTGGGAGTCCGGGGCGTCAGGCGCGGGGCCCCCGAGCGCCGTGGGCCGTTTCGGTGAGTGCTGTGATGGGAGGGGGGGCGCGCTCCCGCGTCGGCCCCCCTGCAGTGCCGTTGCTCCAAGATCCGGAGGATGGTCCTCTCCGAGCCGGGACCCTATAGCAGGCGTGTGCTCCTTGGGCGGGCGGATTCTCTTCGGGTCGGGTCCCTGGGTCGTGCGGTAGGCCACGTAAGGTGTCCAAGGGGGGGGGGCGCCGCGGGCCCACAATCTCGGGCCTATTCGTGAGCGGGGCGGCCCGCGTTGCCTCCTACGTTGCCCCGCGCCAGGTCGTTGGGGAGGGGCAGCTGGTACCGCCTCGGTCCGTGTAACTCCGCACAGGAGCGTCGGATCGGGACCGGAGTTGGGTCCAGGTGGGGGCTACAGGCCCCAACGTCTCTTGGTGGGGGTCGCGTGGTTCATGGGACCCTCGTTCCGCTGGTGAGTCGCAGTTTACCCGTGGCTGGGTGCGGAGCTCGAAGCTCAGGCGTCCATCCTGCCTGCGCCCCCTGGTGGCCTCGTAATTCATTTTTGAGACCATCTGTGTGAAAAACAATTTGTTATACACGCCAATGACCTAGAATCATCATTTTGCTAAATATCGATTGAAAGCACAGCGGCTACTACATGCACTCTACCTTCAATCCATTTACTCCAATTCATTCACACAGAAATGACCAATTAATCAACAAGCCTCACATGACAATGACATATAAGTCAACAACTAAAATTGACTGCTTAAACCAAAATCATCAAAAGCAAAACTCAATTTTCTTCTTTTACTGTTCCTCCTGGCAGCATCTTTTAAAGTCAAAAGTACCTCTGGGGATTCTTGTATAACGCAGTTCCCAAAACAATAAGCACACAGTTCTCCAAACCATAGGCAAAGACACTGCCCCTCTGCTATCCGGCAAGAGACACCATGCCCCTCCTAGGCACATCACAAACTCCAAGCTCTCTTCAAGTCCAGTCAAAGCTCACAGGTGCTGAACCACGAATTCACAATGCCAGCAGAAGGTAGCAAACCCACTTGCACAGGCTACCAGCCCCACAAGACGCTACTGTTGTGGGCTCCAACTCATTATGGTGTTGCTGCAAATGGGCTCCGAGCCCCTTTATAAGCCCAGTCACAGGCTCCAAACCCCTCCAAGCTCTGGAATGGCCATCAGGACCCTCCTCTGCTCCAGGCGCCTTGCACATGAGCCACAGGTTTCTTCAGCTTCTTCATCCAACTTCTCTGTCACTTCTAGGCGCAGCTTAGGTTCCCAACCTCTTCTAATACTGCTGCCCTGGGCTCCAAGCCCCCAGCTGCGCAGCATGGCTTCCCATATTTCCAGACGTAACTTAGACCCCAGGCCTCTTCACTTGCTACAGCCCTGGGCTCCAAGCCCTCCATGCCGCAGCTTGGTTTTCCAAACCCCTTAAAACTGTTTCTGGGCCCTCAGCCCTGCCAACGTCTCTTGACTTTCTCTGTGCTTGACCTGTCCAACTGTTGACAGGCCAGCTGGCATCTGGCCCTGGCACAGCTCCTTATTGCCTTCGCCTGTGCCCTTGGCGCTAGGCCCTTCTGCGCCTACTGCATTTAGCGCTCGCCTTACCTGAGAGAGAGGGTCTTCCTTGGTTTGGGGGGCAGTGCTTGTCTCTTCTTCTGTGCTGTCCCCCCAGCACAGCCAGCATCCTCGTCGCCAATGTGGAAATCTGGGTTCAGGTAGAATGACTCTGACATCATGGTATGGATGAGTGACTTCTTTATTATGTTTCCAAGCATAACATCCAGTTTCTAGAGTCATGTTAATCAGATAGTAGATTCCAGTTCACATAGGCAAGCACCGGCATCCTCTCTCTCAGGCTTACATCTTCAACTCCCCTCCAGAGAACACCAGTCATACACAAACATTCCATCCAGTAACATTCCAATGTCACTCATAACACTCACTCCAGATTCCACTAGGATGCAGGAGAAGACAGATCCTTACAATTGGCCAATACCGATTTCCAATATGTCATTCAGGAAAAACAATATGCACTTGACAAAAATAATTTACTGTGCTGTACGGTGCTTCCAAAGGCACTGTTTTGGTGTAATTGAATACAGCATGCATCGGTTTCATATATTGTGACCTTTGCACAAGGCTTTATTAATAATATCAATAATTTAGCATTTATGTAGCACTACGAACCCTCAGGTATTTGAGCGCTGCTTATTAGTACCCACTGGTGTGTGATGCTCATTTATCGACCTTCGAAGGATGAAAGGCTGAGTTTGGCCCTGCCAGGATTCAAACCTGCGTCAGCAGGCTCTGCACGGATGTCAAAGCGAATGCCCTACTCGCTGTGCTATATGACCAGATTAAGCAAAACAATGCATAACTAACCCTCCCCTGCAAGCAGAAAGCTATGAATGCAGCCATGAAGGGCAAAGGTGGCGCATGGTGCTGGCAGTAATAGAGAGCAATACCAGTGTTGCCCTAAAACATTTTTTGGGACCCGGCGTTTAACGGATTTGTAATGATTTCACACTGCTGAACTACCACTGTGTGGGGGTTTTCAGAGGCCAACTTAGTAGAGGAGTGTCACAAGAGAATTCCCATTCTTGGTGATTCTGGGGCCCTCCTTTGCTTTGTCACCCCCCCCCTCGATTGTTTTGGTTTAGGAACTTATTTTGGGTGGTCAGAGAAACTACTCCTGCAGTACCATTGCAACTCTTTTTCTTATTTAAGGTATACTGTATTGCGTCACCCCCAAGTTAGACAGTCCCAGCAGTCCCTCTCAGGTACCTCATTCCTGCCCTAGGGTGATTAGATCACGCTACATTGGTTTTAGAGTATAGGTGGGTGGAAGTTGTACTTTAATTTCCATGTCACCAGTAATGCAAGCTATTCTACTGCATTGGTAAGCCAATGTACCTTTTTGGTAGCCATTTGGGCACCAATATACTTTTTGTAAATCCTACTCTCAGCCATTTTGCATTTCAGTGCTTGCTGTGTTCAGGGTAACCAGGAGGTATGCTCACAATGGCCTTTCCTATCATACAGGTTCTTTGCAAGCCCACATGGCAGTCTCCATATTGGTTCTAATTGATTTAGGTCCTCTCACGTCCTGTGGGGGTGGTCTGAGCCGAGTGGCAGTCCTCCTGGCAAACCAATATGGTTGGTCATCTGACCTTTGTCCCCAGCCCCCTCTAGTGATTGGTGGGCTGCACGTTTTTAGTGGTACTTAAGTCTCTGACTTGTACCTGGCTCTCTCTTGGCTCACTGGACCGTGCCCGACCAGCGGAAGACGTTTTCCTGTCAATTTCCACAGTGGTTTCCCCTTTAACCCTCACCTGACCACACTGGTTGGCTCTAGTGGTTTTGGCATACTAGGGTGAGGATTTTCTGATCCTGGGAATACAGTTCAGGCTTCCTGAATTATCCTGCTTACTCTCTCCTCATGTGTTGGATCGAGCCTTCAATGCTAGAACCATTTTCTGACCTGTTTGCAGTCACTTCTTGTCAATTACCAGCAGGCTGATCCACATTGGTGCTGAAAGCTGCCGCTGCCTGGAAGGATGCAGGGACACAAACAGCCTGCCACATCTCCTTGGAATGTTCTCGGATGCCCTCAGCCATTATCCCTATGCTTGGATCTTTTTCTGCTGGGCTACCTCCCTTTCTTGTCCACTGAGCCACCAGAATCCATCTTCATGGTTTCCTTTGCCTTCCTCACCAGATTTTTCACGCCCAGCTTGAATGTTATCCTCATGGGAAGGCCATTTATTTTTATTTTCAGTCCTCTTGGTCTTCTTTGGCTCAGGATACAGGCTCCTGGGGCAGGATCCTGTAAACACCACCTAGGAAAAAAGCTTGTACTTACCTTGGTTGCTTCGTGGTACTGGGGCAGTTTGACAAAACTGCCACAGTAAACTTACTTCTGGGTTCTAGAGTTCGGCCCTTATTCATGAAAATCACAACAAGGTCCCAATGGTCAAGACTCTGGAGATACGTTCCAACTGCATTTCCAATGGAGTTTCATTGCAGGTCCTTCCACTTAGCTGAAACGTCTTCTGGGCCATCGAATTCTTTGACCGACCTCTGGCTCTCGCTTGGTGTCTCCTGGGTTTGTTTGTGACAGACTACAAACCCGTTGTGTAAAACAGAGACTCAATTTTACTTTCTCCATGCATGCAAACAGATGGCCCATTGACTACTATGGAACTTTCTATCTATCTTGCAACTCTCCTAAAGTGATTGGGGGGGGGGCATTTACCTGCTCTGGGGCATTTTTCCTAGGCTAACTAATTATACGTTACTCACTGTAGTGACTGACGTACACCTAGTCCATAGTCCTCTTTCCTCCATATTGTATGGGTGTCCCTCGCTACGGACGGGAAACAGAACCTTTATCACCAGAAAAAATGGTTTGCTTTAAATTTAGAGGCGTGCCGGGGCCCGCAGCCCTGGGAGCATGCACTCCCCTGACTTTGCCCACTCGCACCACTCCTCAGTACCCTTTGACGCATCAACATTATTACAATTGTCTAAAGACACCGGTTTATTACGGGGGGAGGATGGTGGGACGTATGGAGGAAAGGGGACTATGGACTAGAATTACGTTGGTCACAAATGTGACTTATAATTACTCCTATGTTCTGTCTCCTTTCCTCCATACTGTATGGGAGATTACAACTGAATGCAGCCCTGGGGAGGAGCATTGCCCCTCTAAAAAGGACAGCCCAGTTTTGCTCCGCCAAAAGTGATGAACAAGGCATCCGATTTACGGAAGCTCTTTGGCCTGTCCAGGTAAAATCTTGGACCACGCCTGACATCCAGACAGTGCAATACTTTCTGAGCCTCATCCTTTGGATCCGCAAAGAATGTTGGAAGTACTATCTGCTCATTAAGATGAAAAGATGACACAACCTTAGGGAGAAATGCAGAGTGCGTCCTAAGCACCACCTTGCCCCGGTGAAATGTGGTCTAGGGCTCTGAAGCCAATGACGCCTGAATCTCGCTGACCCTGCACACCGAGGTAAGGCCAACCAGTAGGGCAGTCCTTATAGTAACCAGCCTGATGTCTGCTGACGCCATGGATTTGAAGGGCTTGTGGGCCAGGGCGCCCAGCACCACATGAAGTTCCAAACCGGATGTGGACGCTTGACCGGAGGATACAATCTGGTCAGGCCCGCCATGTGCCTTTCAAGCACCGGATTAGAGGAGGAGATGTCATCTCCAGAGTTCTTGTAGGCCACTAGATACATACAGCAGGTGTCTACCTGAACACCGGAGAGAGCAAGATGCACAGAGAATGATAACACATCGTCCAGTGAGCATGCCAGAGGATCTATCTTGTTTACCTTCGCCCAGTGACTGAACCTCAGCCACTTGCTCATGTACTGACACCTGATGGAGTCGCTTCTTGCCTCCTGAATGATAGCTAGGTTGTCCTGTGACAAGTGCAAATGTTTCAGAGTGATCTGGTCAGGAACCAAGCTGCTGAGCTAACTTCTGCAGAGCAGGATGCACCACTGTGCCCCTCTGCTGGGAGAGAAGGGGGCTAGACCCAACGGTAGGTGTACTGGAGGCTGATCCGACAGTCAGAGGAGTTCTGAGAACCAAGTTCTGACTGGCCACCATGGCGCTATCAAGATGAGCCAAAGACTCTGACTCCCTGACCTTGCAAATTAACCCTGTGTATCAGCAGAGTGGGGGGCGGGTGGGATCTTATGCATTCATGTCGTTCCACAGAACCTGCAACGCTTCCCCCAGAGAGCCTCTGCCCTGTCCCATCCAGGACACAAACTGGTGGCATCTCCTGCTGCTTGTGGTGGCAAATAGGTCTACCTGAGGGTGGCCCCACATGTTGAAGATCCCCCCTCACGACATCCTCGTTCAACTGCCACTCATTTACGTCGTCCCCAGCCTGCTGAGTCTGTCCGCCTCCAAGTTGGAGTCCCCCGGGACATGGACTACTAATAAGTAAATGTTGTTCGACAGTGCCCTCTCCCATATGTCGATGGACAGCCTGAAGAGCAGAGGAGACCTGGTACCCCCTTACTTGTTGATGTAATGCATGCACATGGAGCTGTCTGTCTGCATACAAACCAACTTGTTGCTGACAATTGGGACAAACGCTTTGAGAGCAAGCCAGATGGCCATCATCTCGAGCCAGTTGAGGTGCTCCAGTTGTTTCTGCCATGACTAGACTCCATGGACACTGGTTGTCCAGTGTAGCGCCCCCCCCATCCCTCTAGGGACAAGTCTGTGGTAATGGTGATCTCTGATAAAGGCTGCCTGAACAGCCTGCCCGCTAACAGGTTACCAGCCCACCAACACATTTTGAGCCTTGTATGTGGCACAGCCAAGAGGCAAGCCGCCATTATTCAGAGCAGGTGCCAGTTCCACCATGCCGAGTTTACATGTGCATCAGTGTGGTAGCTGTGCAGTGTACTCTGGCGATTCTGCTCGGACGAGCCTGTTGTTGCGATATGGATAAAGGTGGTGGCCCTGTGCCCTGAGCAGGGCTGCTACTGCGTTCGTTAACCTTGTAAAGTAACGAACCTCAGGGCCGAATTGAGGCCAAAAGGAGGGACCTTGTATTGGAAATGAAAGCCCATGATCCTGAACCAGAGGAAGGAATGATGGGGCTCCCAAATCGGGACGTGTAGGAAAGCATCCTTTAGATACAGGCAGAACATACAGTCTCCCCCACACAGTTTCTCTGCAATAAGTGCTCGAGTAACCATCTTGACCTTTTGAGGGGGTAGGGAAATGTTCAAGGATGAAAGGTCTAGAACAACTGTCAGGCCAGCCGTGTTCTTTTTCTGTATGGTGAACATACAGGAATAGAAGACCATGTGTTGCAGTGAAGCTGTAACCTGCTCCACTGCCCGACTCGCAATGAGCAAGCAGATTTCCGCCAGAAGACTTGCTGTCCCAATCTGTGGGAGTGAAGGGGAGGAAGGAGAAAATGGAGGTATCAGCAGACGGAAGCCAAAGCAAACTACCGCGAGAATCCATGGGTCTGTGAACCTTGCCTGCCAGGAATGAATGTGAAGGACAAGCCTGCCCCCTGCCGCAGACCTGTGGATCTGAATGGCACGTCACAATTCTTTACCCTCAGAGGCTGGTGCATGGGAGGGGGGGGACTGGAAAAACCCTTTGTGTGAAGATGTGTGCTGCTTGCGCCTGTGCTGGCTGGGCGACCTGTAGAGCTGCCCAGAGCAGAGCTCCTGAAAATCGCTGAAGCCACCGAAGGTACGACCTCTGTCAGAGCGTGGGGGACTTTGGCTATAGGCCTTGGGCGCAGATTTAGTCAAGATTGACAAGGACTTAGCTGTTTGGGAGCTATTTTTCTTTTTATCAAGCTCCTTGTCCGTAGTTGAGTGAAACCAGTCGCCCTCCCCCATAAAATGGCAGGTCAAGAATGCGCTCCTGCATATCAGGGTTAAACTGGTCACCTTGAGCCAAGCTGTCCTCCTCAAACACAGATATTGCTCCCCATGGGGTCATAGTGTGCCACTGTAGACTTCATGATATCCTGGGCCACTATCTTCGCCTCTGCCAACCCTGCCTTGAATCTCACCTATGTGCAGGGAGCTCCGGGAGGAAGTCTGCTATCTCCCGCCAAAGCTTCCGGTTCACTACTGCCAACATAGCATCCGCATTGGCCTGGCACCGGTGGAGCATGACATTACAGTATATCTTTTTGGCATAGGCCTCCAGCAGCTTTTCATTCTTCCCTAGCAGGGCTGATGTAGGGGAGGATGAAGAGGTCTGCGGTTTAGAGTAAATAGAGACCACAGCTATGATATGATATATGATGTGGCATTTATAACGCACCTGTACGCAGAGGAATGAGGTTGGGGGTACACTAATAGTAAGAGTGAGTCCCCTTCCACCTGCCTATACTTGGCATCTAGGTGCCTATTCGTAGGCTGCGTGGAATGCAGCTTTACCCAGTCCTTTTTAGCCAAGCATTCTATATCATTGTGCATAGGGATGCCAGTTCTTGTGGTTGGGCTGATGGTCAGCACCTCTGCCAAGACCTACACCTCAGGCTGTTCAATCTGCGGCTGCAGGATCACCAGGTACTCGACCACACCCACCAGCCTCTGGTGAAAGGCCCTAGCTGAGGAGAGAGTATCTTGATGCTCTGCTTCGTTCATGCCCCCCGCTGTGTCCCGCAGGTCGGGAGCTGCTGGTGGCATGGTGGGTGCGAGCAGCTGTGGCATGCTGACTGGCAGTGCCGGAGGCTGCAGTGGGCTCTGTGCCACGGGGAGCCACAGTGACTACCTGCAGCGTTGGGAGCGCAGGAACCTGGGCCTGAATGGGAACCGGGGTCAGGATCAAGGTCGGAGCTTGAGGTGGTATGGGAGGGAGCATGTCCTTGATGACCCCCCCCTGAGAAGGTTTCCCATCTGAAGCCACTTCATGAGGGTGAGGAACTTTTCAAAAAACCTATCCTCACATGCTGGTGAAGGGTTTGGTTGTATGGGAACAGGTCGCTGAAGCTTTGTCTCGCTGCCCCTTGTCTCACTAAGCCAGGGTCTGTGCATCACCCTGTGCGGATGTGGTTGGGTATGCGGTGGACCAGGTAATGGGCGTTGTCCAATCCCATCTCGACGTGGGTTCCAATGCCTGCACGCCGGAGTGGGTTGGCTTAGAATGCACGGCCAGCTTGTCTGGCCAGGCGGCCAGTTTGTCATGCCCAGCGCCACGTGCCTGCTGCGTGGTGCCCAACGAGTTGGGACCAGTCTCCGCCTGCACACTTAAGTGAAGGTTCAGACCTTCCCTGCACCTCAGGTACGATTATGATAGTTTATTTATATAGCGCCTATACACAATGTGTTTCAAAGCGCTTCAAGGCAAGGGAGGGAACAAGGGAAAATACAATGGCATTCTTACAAGCTATGAACAGTAAGGATGTGAAATTAACGATTGTACTCGGCTTGACGACATTTCAGCAACAGCTAAGACATAGACAAGGAAGGGAGGGGAGAGTGGGAAGGAAATGGAAACAAACAGGCCACTACCGTACTAGGCCTGACGACATTTCCGGTAGAGCCAGAGAAAACAGAAGGTGAGGGAGAGGGGTGCAGAAAGGGAGGGGAGGAGCAAAATAAGCGACTATCGTACTAGGCCTGACGACATTTCAGATAGTGCTGGAGTGGGGTGGGTGGAGACAGATGAGGTTGCTATCCTACTAGGTCCAGGGACAATTCTGATAGAGTAAGTGCATAGAAGAAAGTAAGGGGGCGGAGATAGGAAAAGGGAGAAAGGGATAGGAGGAGAGAACAGAGTAAGCAGTCAAAAAGAGTGGAGAAGCAAGAGGGTAGAGCAGATACAATTGCATAAGTCAGTAGTAACACATAATGTTGCAAGCCTGGATACAAGATGAAGATGGGAACAGCATGATTCAGGGCCACCATGAGAAAGGGTGACGCACCGTGAATCAATGAAGTCGATAAAAGTCAGATCCAGCTGTTAGGCAAGATTTTATGCAGTACTGTGCCGCCCCCCCGTGATGTTCCCTTGTGCCCCCCTTCTCGCACACAGGTGTTGCCTGTTTCGCTTGATTCTTCTTGCCTGCTGGCCCCCCCTCCCCACCCCTCCTCCAGCCTACTTCTGCAGGAGTCTGTCCTGATACATTCTGGTTTCACCATCACCATCTTGTGGCCAATGCTGGTGTTAAGCAAGATTGTATGCAGTACCCTTTGGGTGCACTACAACAACCCAGACCTCCTGTCAATAGGAACCCAACCTTTGGTACAAGTCTGTACTACCCAGGTTGGTAGCATGCTGAGCAGCCAGGCTTATCTCAAGAGGGGTCAATGTGAGCTGTAGGGGAGTTACACAGAGATTCAGAGTGACAAGTATTCAAATAAACTCTTACACACAAGGTTTCTTGATTAAACAATTAATAATGTATTTATCAGTCAGTTATAGTAAGCCTTCTTTAGAAGGGAGCAATGTTATGCAACACACAAATATACCTCAAAAAAATACACACTCTTAGTTTTCTACATCAGTGGGTACCCATTTGGGATGGCTCACAGACACTACCTACACCCCAGGTGACATCAATTGCTAGGGTGCTGTGGACATTAATATATCACTGTTTGCATTTAGAAAACTAAGAGTGTGTATTTATTTTTAGGTATATTTGTGTGTTGCTTAACATTTCCCCCTTCTAAAGAAGGCTTACTATAACTAAAACAATTAATCATGTATTTATTTGTCAATCAAGAAACCTTGTGTGTAAGAGTTTATTTGAATACTTGTCACTGTGAATCTCTGTGCAACTCCCCTACCGCTCACATTGACCCCTCTTGAGATAAGCCTGGCTGCTCAACACGCTACCAACCTGTGTATTGCAGACTTATACCAAAGGTTGGGTTCCTAACGCCAGGAGGTCAGGGTTGTTGTAGTGCGCCCAATGAGTACTGCATACAAGCTTGCCTAACACCAGCATTGGCCACAAGACAGTGATGGTGAAACCAGAATGTATCAGGACAGACTCCTGCAGAAGTAGGCTGGAGAGGGGCAAGTAGGGTAGAAGAATCAAGCAAAACAGGCAACACCTGTGTGCGAGAAGGGGGGGCACAAGGGAACATCACAGGGGGACCAGAGGGGTGGGTATGGCCTGTGGGGACAGAGGGAGTAAACACATGTTGGTGCATGCTTACCTACTGTCAGGGCAGGGGTTTGGGCGCTGGATCCTCCTGCTCCAAACAGAAATTGCCCTTTTCTTCGACTGCCTTTCACTTCGGACGCCCGGGCGAAAGACACCCTTGATCTAAGAGTTAAGAGCAGGAAGGAAGATGCAGGGCTAAGAAGGCGAGCAGGGCTTGCTAAGTGGGGGAAAAAGAGCAGCAACCAGGAAAGCACCAGGTGGGCGGGGATTAGGCCAGGTGACCAAGATCCACTTGCACCTGCTCCCCATCTGCCAGGTAGAGACCTGGGAGGCGGTGTGCCCTTTGCCACCACGCTGGTACTGCTAGTGCTGCATATAGGCGCCCCCTCAGGAGCAAGCCTGGTGTTATAGTGCCCCTCGTGGAGATCCCTGGTACTAGAGCCTTGCGGCCCCTCATGCAGTGGGACCGGGAGGTTCCTGGGACCCCTCGGCTTCTAACTCTCGGAGCCTCTGCCACTTGCTCGTCTTAGGACCTGGAAGGCCCCTCCCTCTTGGACACTTCCCAGGGAAGGAGTCGCACTTGCGGGGTGCAGAGGACAGAGTATTACTATGATAATTGCTATATAGAAAAGGGAAAGAGAAAAAAAGAAAATATCCTGGTGAAAAACGCAAAGAATAACAAGGCAGGAGGCCTAAGCCAGGAGCACTGGTGAATGCGGTCTGCTCCCGTCGACACTGAAAAGAGGACGGAGGAGTGGCGCGGGTGGGCAGAGTCAGGGGAGCGCAATGTCCCAGGGCTGTGTACCCATGCGCATCTATATTTAAAAGGGAAAAATAAAATTCCGGGAAAAAAGGTTCTGTTTCCCGTCCCTAGCAAGGGACGCTCATACAGTATGGAGGAAAGGGGACAGGATGTAGGAGTATGACAAGGATTCTGTCACCTCGCAGAGCCTTTCCTCCACCCACAGGGTAGTGTTCAATACCCCTCCCCCCGCCCCAGCAGGGGCTGTGATAGGAACAGAGGCAAGTAAAAGCATATATGTCACTGCGCAGCACTAAAGAGAGCAAGCAATCACCCCCCCCCTGCAGTGGGCAGCTACTCAGTCATCTGCACAGGTGTGGCTTACTAATGTCACATTTATTTTATTGATGGTCATACCTTCCAGTAATACTTTGTTGATATGTTATAAATGGTGCACATCTTTAATACACGTTCAAACAGCATTTCAAACATATACTCCAAACATAATGTTCGTGTTTAAATGCTTCTAACTAAATTCTCAGTAATGAACACTCAATGAATGCTTCTTACACTCATGTATAATGTGAATTTTTTTTAATTATGAGAAATAAGTAAGAAACATTGCTACCATTATTGACAGTAGACATATCACACTTAATATGAAAAAGGTTATTTATTAATATGCAGCAATCATTGCCTCCAAGTCTACACAAGACTAATGCACCTTCTCAGGCATCATAGCCACCTTACAAGTAACTGCCTGACGCTAGCCCATAGGTGCGTCCATGGGAAAGCCCCAGCATACCGCAAGAAGAAACTGGTTACATATGTACCGAGATGGTCACTCAGGTCTGAAGCCCAGGGCAACCTCGTAACCACCAGTTTCAGGAAAACCATAGCATTTCACACCAAAGCTGCGACCTTATGGAATAACCTCCCACCACAAATAAGACTAGAGCCCTCATACATTACCTTCCAAAAGAAACTCAAGACCCACTTGTTTAGATAACCCCCTTAATCTAAGCCAAAACCCGCCTGAAAATCCGTAGATTCATGTTGTCCCGTGACTTCTTTGTATAATGTGATTCTGAATGTACATGTGGCTCCCTGATGCCTGCGGGCTCCAGCGCCGTAGAAATAAATAACAGATCTCACTGAGAAACCTCACCAGATCTCGGTACGTAATCTTCTTGGAAGCATCTGTCCTTTCAATACCTTTCTCAATGTTATATCAATGATCGGTAAAACCTCTCAGACTCATTATCTGTAGAAAGTAGGGAGATGAGGGATGGAGTGGACTGGATGCCTGGAGCAGTCTGCCCAATCCAAGAACAATTCCCCAAATATCCCAGCCAGATGGAAAAAACATTAAATATCACCTATCACAATCACCATGGTGTCTTTTGGCAAAAACAGCAACACAATTAAAGTTACTCACTGTAGTGACTAGAGTACTCAGTCCTTAGTCCCCTTTCCTCCATCCTTGTGGGCGTCCTGAAAACATGGGGACGGTACCAAACCTTTGGTAGTGAAAAATGGAGCTTCCATTTTAAATTTAGTCCAAGGCGTGGGGGTGCGGTCCGGGTTTAGGAACACCCCCTGCAGCCCCACCCTCTGGCACCTCATGTCTGTCCCCTTTTTAACACATTGGATGCTTTAATACATGGCTATACTGAATATTTTAGCCCCTAGCATACAAGCAGGGGAAGATGGGTGTTACGTATGGTGGAAAGGGGACTAAGAGTACTCTAGTCACTACAGCAAGTAACTTTAATGACTCATACGTCCCTTCCCCTTTCCACCATCAATGTGGGCGATTCCAACGAACAAGACCATGGGGTGGAGCTGTGACAACCTGCCTCATATCTAGGACGAAGCAAAAAGGTTCTTCAGAACTGCCCAACAGAACTCTGCATCTCGCCTGGAGCTGGTATCCAGGGAATAGTGCTTACAGAACGCAGAGTAGTCCAAGTAGCCGCCCTGCTGATGGCATCCCAGGAAGCGTGTCTGAGATAGGCGACAGCCGTGGCCTTAGCGCTGACTGCATGGGCATGAATCCCCCCAGGAACCAGTTTGCCAATGGCTGTATATGCCTCCAAAATGGCCTGGACCATCCACCAGGCGATAAAAGCTTTGGAAGCCTGGCTGCTGGAACAACGCATCAGACTTCCTGAAAGATTTTGTCAGAGAGGTAGAACTTTAGGAATCTCTTAAGGTCCAAGGAATGCAAAGCCCTTCCGTCATCGAACTGCAGGTTCGGGAAGAACACTGGCAGACAGATTTCCTGATTCAAATGGAATGGAGGGACCACCTTGGGCAAAACGTTAGGATTGGTGCGCAAGAGGACCTTGTTGCTGTGAAACGTGGTGAAGGGCTTGCATGTTGAATGAGCCTGCAGCTTGCTAACACTCCCCTCCGACATTAACGCCACCAGCCTGATGTCCAGCAAGGCCATCGGCTCAAAGGGTTTCCACTGCAAGGCAACAAAAAACAAATTGAGGTCCCAGAACGGATGAGGCCTGTGAACCGGTGGAAAGAACCTGGCACCTTGAGGTGGGCCTTAACCATCAGGTTGGCTGCTGAAAAAACATGCTCTGGGTAATTCTTGTAGGCCCCAATGGGCACCAGATCGGTGCAGCAGGTATCGACCAGAATGCCAGAAAGAGTGGGATTAACGGAATTAACGGAAAAGGCCAGCATATCATCCAGGGGACAGGTAAGGGGATCAAGCCCCTTTTCGAAAGCCCAGTGACAAAACCTTGTCCATTTGCTCTTGTACTGGGCATGCGTAGACAGCCTCCTGAATGATGTCCCAGTTGTCCTCCGAGAACTGAGCATGGTGGAATCTCAGGTGGTCAGGGACCAGGCCACCAGGTCCAGCCTGTCGGTTCTGGGTGCTCCACCACCCACCCTGCTGTGCTTGGAATCCCCTGCTGGGGGGAAATCACAAGATGGGCCGGCGCCTGGGAGCACAACTGCAGTAAATCCAAGAACCAAGCCCTCAACGGCCAGTGTAGGGCAATCAGTATGAGGCTGCAGCCCAACGATGTCCGGAACTTGCGGAGAGTCTGCTGGAGAAACGTTGGAGGAGGAAACACATAGCACATGCAGCTGTGCCAGAGCTGGAAAGCATCCCCTAGAGAGCCCTGACGCCAGCCTGCCAAAGAGGCAAACCAGAGGCACTTAGAATTCAGAGCCGATGCGAATAAGTCCACATCCGGAAATTTCCCCCCCTCCCATCTCTGGAACATGGGCAACAAGGAGTTAATGAGCAACTCCTACTCGTAGGTGATGAACCCCAAGCGGCTGAGTTGAACCGCTTCTGCATTGCTGCCACCCTGCTTGTTGGGTAAAACATTGTTGTGGAATTGTCGACCCTGACCAGTAACGCTGCGTCCCTGATGAGACAGAAAAGACTTGAGCGCCAGGCCCACCGCCCGGAGTTCAAGCAGATTGATATGCAGGCGGGTCTCCGTCCTGGACCACGCACCATGAATGGAGCAGCCCCCCAAAGTTGCCCCCCAGCCAAAAAGCAAGGAATTGATTGTCACCACAGAGTTGCCTCCTGCCAGATAAAGGGGGCTCCTCCACTTCCACATTGCCATCCATCAACCACCATCAAAAGTCTGGAAGGAACGGGGGTATTGTGATCCTGTCCGACTGAGACCCAGTCTCCTGGTCCCAATTGGCCACAAGGTGCATCTGGAGGAGTCTCATCTTGAGACAGGTGTGCTAAATCGCAAGCATGCAAGATCCCATCTGCCCCAGAAGGTGCTGTAACCACCAGGCAGAGGTGGTCGAGTTGGCCAGAAAGTGCCCGATCACCTTGTGGAGGGAAAGGACCCTCTAGGGCGTGGGAAACACCTGCTGCACCACTGTGTGCCAGCACACTACAAGAAACCAGATCATGGGTGGGAGTCAGCTGCGACTTCCATCGGTTGAGAGTAAAGCCCAGCTGGTGAAGAATATCTGCCAGCCGCTGGCAGGATAGCACCACCCTTTGGGCAAGCTGGCCCTGACCAGCCAGTCATCCAGATAAGGGTACAAGTTGTGGCCCTCCAGGCGGAGGAGACCAGCCACCTCATCGTCTTTGTGAACATACGAGGAGCCGAATTGAGGCTGAAAGCCAGCACCTTGTACTGGAAGTGGTAAGACAATCGTGAACCACAGAAACTTCCGATGTGGCTGGTAGATGGGGACATGAAGGTATGCATTGTTGCGATATAGGGGACACATCCACAGACTCAGCTATGTGCGTGGGAGTAATCATCTTGAAGCATTCAAGCAATATAGTTGGGTTGAGAAATCACAGGCCCAGGACTACTGTCAGGCCAGCCTGGTTGTTCTTAGGTACTGCAAAAATCCTGGAGTAGAAGCCAGAGCCTCTGTCTGACTGAGGAACCGGTTCCACCGCCTGCATCTCCAAAAGAGAAAGGATCTCTCGTAAAAGGGCTGGGGACCCTACCTGACACAGAGGAGAAGAGGATGGTAGAGGAAGAGGAAGACGGAAGTCCGTGGAGACTACATAAAGGATCCAAGGACTTGCAACATAACACTTCCAGCTGTCCTGGAACACAGCCAGCCGGACCCCTACAGGCAAGCTGCGTTCCCCGACCGTTACGCCACTGCTTTTTGGCATCTGAGGCGGGAGCGGAGGAGGGGGGAGTGGAAGAAACCACGCAAAGTCCTCTGCTGCTTTTTCCCTTTGTCACTGGGTGACCAGTCAGGCCTCTGTGCCCCACAGCCTCGAAACCCCTTGAAGCCGGTGAAAGCACAGGGTTTGCAGTAGGTCATGCCCTGAGACTGAGGGAAGGATTTTTGCCCTGGCTTAGTTAGGATGACCAAGGACTTGGCGGTCTGTGTAGAGGTCTTCTTTGTCAACTCGTCATCGGTGGACGAATTAAAAAGATGCAAGCCCTCAAAAGGAAGATCCTGGATCCGCTCTTGCACATATGAAGAGAATTTAGTGGCTGGCCATAGCATCTCGACCACCAGGCACAGCCCTCTGCTGGCTGTGTTGATGTGGGAGATCAAAGACACTATGAGGTCCTGCGCAATGGGTCGAGTGCCCACCAGGCCGGTATTAAAGGAGGCCTGCCTCTCCAGATGGAGATCCGGCAGAAACTTCCTGAGCTCTTGCCACAGCTTCTGGTTTGCTGCGGCTAGGAGGGCGTCAGCGTTGGCTTGCCCCAAATGCAGCCCTGAGATGGCGTAGTAATGTTTGCCAAAAGACTCAGCGACTTTGTCCTTCTTGGACAGTCAACTGGAGGCGGCTCCCACAGAGGAAGACAATGGTTTGGAATACAATGAGGCCACAGCCACCACTCACCGTAGTGACTAACAAACTCTTAGTCCTTAGACCCCTTTCCTCCATACTGTATGGGCATCCCTGCATAGGGAAGGGAGACGCAACCTTTTTCACCAGAAAAACCTTCTTCCTCTTTAAATTTAGAGACATGCGGGGTGCGGCCCTGGGAGCATGTGCTGCCCTGACTCCACCCGCCAGCGCCACTCCTCAGTCACCATTGAGCATCGACAATAGTTACAATTGCCTAATGACACCAGTATTATTAGGGGGGAGGATGGTGGGACGTATGTAGGAAAGGGGATTAAGGACCAAGAGTACGTTAGTCACTATTGTGAGTAACTTATAATTACTCTTACGATCCGTCCCCTTTCCTCCATATTGTATCGGCAATTACAACTGAAATAGCCCCAGTGTGGAGAGGACACCCTCCTTAAGCAAGCAAGTTCCTTAGGGCCACCTGTCTGAAGGCCGCGTCTGACTTAGAGCCGACGTCCAATCAGTAATGTTTACAGAGAGTTGAAGGGGTCCCCCAGGTAGCTGCCATGCCTATGACCTGCCACTAGAATGCAATGGCCGTGGCCCTGACAGCATGGGCATGCATGTTGGCTGGCAGCGGCTTGCGCTGTCCCTCATAGGCCTCTTTGATGGCCGCAACGATCTACCTTGCTATGGAGGCCTTGGATGCCTGATAACCGGGTCTGGAGCCCCCAAAGTTGACAAAAAGTACATCCAACTTGCGGAAGCCCTTGGTCCTATCCAGATAGAATTTCAGGGCGCACCTGACATCCAGACAGTGCAAGACTTGCTAAGCCTTGTCCTTGGGGTCAGCGAAGAATGTAGGTAGGACCATTTCCTTGTTTAGATGAAATGCGGCGGGTACCTTGGGTAGAACGCTGGGTGAGTCCGTAGGACCACCTTATCCCTGAGCAAAGTGGTATAGGGTTCTGAAGCCACCAGAGCCTGGATCTCGCAGACTCTGCAAACCGATGCGAGACCTACTAGCAGAGCTGTCTTGATGGTGACCAGCCTGATGTCCACGGACGCCATTGGCTTGAAGGGTTTGTTCGCCAGGGCGCCCAACACCACATTGAGGTCCCACACAGGGTGTGGCTTTTTGATGGGCGGGTAAAGCCTGGACAGGCCCGCCAGTTGTTTCTCAACTATCGGGTTGGAAGAGAAGACCTCCTCCTACGAATTTCTGTAGGCCCCTATGGCTGCGAGATAGGTGCGACATGTGTCCACCTGTAAGCCTAAGTGGGCAAGGTGTGCCGAGAAAGAGCACATTGTCCAGTGTGCACATCAGGGGGTTGATTTCCTTAGAATCTGCCAAGTGACAGAATCTGCTCCATTTACTCCTGTATTGGCTCCTACTGGCCTTGCTCCTAGCACCCTGGATGATCTCCAGGTTAGCCTGAGATAGGTTCAGGTGCTTGAGGATGATCTGCTCAGGAACCATGCTGCAAGGGCTAGTTTCTGAGGAACGGGGTGGAGTAATTTGCCCCCCTGCTGGGACAGGAGAGGTGCTGGGACCAGTAGAAGATGAATGGGTGGTCAGACCGAGAGGCTGAGCAATTCGGAGAACCACGTTCGCGCCGGCCACCAAGGCACTATCACTATGATGCTGAGGTGACAAGCCTCCTTTATCTTGTGGAGTACCCTGGGGATCAGGGGTGTGGGCGGAAAAGCATAGGCTGTTAAGCCCTCCCATTGAATCTGCATGGCTTCGCCCAGGGAGCCAGGGCCTAGTCCCTGCCAGGACGTAAACTGATTGACTTCCTGTTCCTCCAGGAGGCAAATAGATCCACCTGAGAATGGCCCCATGTGTTGAAAACCACCTGCGGCACCTGGTCGTTCAATTGCCACTCATAATTGTCCGCTCCCAGCCTGGTGAGTCTTTCCGCCTCCAAGTTGGCCTCTCCCGGGAGGTGGACGGCCCTGAGGTAGAGTTTTTTCCAGGGCCCATTCCCACATGCTGACCACTAGGGTGCACAGAGGAGGGGACCTGGTACACCCCTGCTTGTTGACATAGTACATGCTGGTGGAGTTGTCAGTCTGGATTAGGACGGTCCTGACCTCGATGAGCGGAAGGAAGGCCCTGAGAGCTAGCCAAATAGCTCTGAGCTCCAGCCAGTTGATATGCGACTCCTACTCCTGCCGGGTCCAGACTCTATGGACGCTGTGGCTGTCCAGAGTGGCTCCCCAGCCCTCTAGGGAGGAGTCCGTAGTAATGGTGACCTGCAGAGTCGGCTGCCAGTCCACAGATTGCAGTCCCTGGACCACCACGTGGGGTCTGAGTAGAGAGAAGGCAGTATGCGACCAACTCCGCTTGGGAGCCCCTCTCCTAATTCCATGAGTCTGCGAAGTGCAGCTGCAGTCTCCTCATCAGGAGCCTTGTGTGCGACACAGCCAAGAGGACCGGTGCCATTATACGTAGTGGCTCTCTCTTGATGGCCGTAATCTTGTCCTCCGAGGGAAATACCTTCTCAGAGCACGTATCCCAGATGAGGCCCAGGAAGGGGAGGCTCTGCGTGGGTTGCAGGTGAGACTTCTTGAGGTTGATGGTAAACCCCAGGTCGTGGAGTGTATTCATAAGCGCAGAGGATGTGTGGACAACCCCCTCCAGGGATCTCACCCTGACGAGCCAGTCTTCCAGGTACGGGTAGACATGGGCTGCCCTGGGGAGGGCTGCGACTGAGTCTGGTAAACACTCTGGGGGCTGAGTTGAGGCCAAAGGGTAGCACCTTGTACTGCAAATGACAGCCCATGATCCTGAACCGTAGGAAGGGGCGATGGGGCTGCCAAATCGGGACGTGTAGGTAAGCATCCTTCAGATCCAGGCAGCACATCCAATCTTCCTTGTCTAGTGTCTCTGCATTGAGTGCCGACGTAACCATCTTGAATTTTTGAAGTTTGAGGGAGAGGTTGAGGGTTGGGAGGTCCAACACAACTCAGGCCATCCTGGTTCTTCTTTTGAATGGTGAAAATCCTGGAATAGAAGCCTAATCCTCTCTGGGAGGCTGGTACTTCCACTGCCCGGCTCTCGCCGAGCGACCGGATCTCTGCCAACAGAGTTGCCATCCCAGTCTGTAGGAGAGGAGGGGAGGAAGGAGGAGAGGGAGGTAGGTATAGGAAGACGGTAACCCGTGGATACTACCGAGAGGATCCACAGGTCTGCAGAGTTCCGGCACCAAAAATGCACACGAGAGGCTAGCCTGCCCCCCTAAACTCCCCACCCCACCCCCACTGGTGACACGTGGACCCGTCATGTCTTTTTGTTCTCTGAGGCTGCTGCTGAGGAAGGAGACTGGAAGAAGCCCTTGCTCTCCCCCCCCCCCCCAGCCCCTCTTTCTGTTGCTTGCCCTGACTCAACGATTGGTCAGGTTGTCTCGACCTCTGTTCGTGGAATCCCCAGAACTCTCTATAACGCCTGCCCCTTATTGGAGCATTGATGCGACTGGGTGTATGCCTTGTTCATGGGTTTCGCAAGAATAGATAAAGACTTTGCAGTTTGCAAGCTTTTCTTATCCAATTCCTAGTCGGTGGTAGAGTGGAAGAGGTCACTAACCTCGAAAGGAAGGTCCAGTATGCGATCCTGGATGTCGGGGTTGAACTTAGTAGCCCGACGCCAGGCCGTCCTTCTCATGTCTGTGGAGATGCAGATGGCCCGGCAAAAGGTGTAGATGTGGGCCACTGTGGACTCTATGATGTCCTGCGCTACAAGCTTGTCTTCTCCTAGACCCGCCTTAAAGCGTGCCTTGCTTTGCGCTGTGAGTTTCAGAAGGAAGTCTGAAATTTCCCGCCACAACCTCTGGTTAGCCGCTGCAAGCATGGCATCCGCGTTGGCTTGACACAGGTGCAGAGAGGCGTTGTACTAAAGCTTTTTCACGTACATCTCCAAGATCTCTCCTCCTTGCCTAGCAGCACTGAGGACAACTGAGGCTTAGAGTAGCGTGACACCGCAGCGATCACTGATGAGTGTGGCGGGGGGTATATTGAAAGCAAGAGTGTATCCCCCTCCATCTGTCTATACTTGGCATTGAGGCACCGATTGACAGGCTGGGCCAAGGTCTCAGGGCGAGGACCTCTGCCAGGACCCCGTCCTCAGGCTGCTGTACCTCAGGATGAGGAAGGCCCAGATTTTCGGCCAAGCCTGTTGTGAAAGGCCTTCGCTGAAGACTGCATGTCAGGCACCTCCTCCTCGTCTGTATCCATCTGGGTGTCAGGCTGGTCCTCCGCAGGAGGAGGGGTGTTGGGTGCCGTAGGCTGCAGTGTGGAGACTGAAGCCGGTGGCTGGTTTGGAACCTGCTGCACTGGGGGCCAATTAGAAGGAGCCGGCAGCGGGGGCTGCGCTGTGGCCTGTAGTGCCAGAGCCATGGGAGGAATGACTAGAGGCACCAGTGGAGTGGCCGAGGGAGCAAGTCCCCGACTACATCCCTTAGGATGGCCACCATCTGCAGGGTCCACATCAGCCCCAAAAACCTTTCGAAGAACCTGTCTTCGGAGGCGGAAGAGGAGGCAGGGGATACTGACAGAGTGGCGGGGGGCTGCTGGGGCCGAAGCACACTCAGTCTGGGTTGCAGGGGGAACCTACCCTGCGCTGCTGATGGATAGACTGTAGGCCACATACCTGGTTGACACCAGTCCCACCTTGACACGAGTGGCATCAGACAAGCAGTCATGTCTGGCGCGGCAGCTATTTGGTCAGGCTGCGTGCCACAGTCGTGGTGCATGGCCCTCCGGACGCAGCCTCGTTCAAGACTCTTGGTGTTGGAGCATGAGGCCTATCGCGCACCTCAGGGCTAGGCCTGAAAGGCGCATCACCCTCGGCAGTGTCGCCGGTAGTGCTGCGTGCAGGCGCCCCTCGGACATGGAGCCGGTACTGGGGCACAGCCCCTCGGGTGAAGACCCAGTAGAAGAACCTTGCGGTCCCTCAGCACTGATAATGATAGGGTCCGGAGACCCCTCAGCCGCAAGGCCGGTAGCTGAGTTAGCCTTGGTGCATGTGCTGTTAACAGAACCCGAGTGGTTCCTTCCGCTTGGGCGTTTCCTCGGGAAGGAGTCGCCCTTACGGGGTACGATAGAAAATAACAGCCCTCCCTTGGGCCTCGATCTCTGCTGGACAAACTTCTTCAAGTCCTCTGGAGGCGACACTTCGAGGAGTTCTCCCCACCTGGCTAGCCTGTTCTTCAGTACGTGTGGAGTCAGAGAGTCGCACACGGTGCAACCCTCCCAGCCGTGGTCAGGACCAAGGCAGCGGAGGCAAAGAGCATAGGTGTCAGACATGGGAAAGAGTCCCTTGGTGGCTGGGCACCTGCTGAAACCCGCTGAAGTCGACATGCGCCGGGAAAGAGCGTGACACCGGAGGACCTAGATGACAAATAAAGGTAAGAGAAGAATCCAGGGAAGAGCGCGTGGAATTACATGGCAAGGCCAAACCCAGGAGCAATGGTGAAATCAACCCGTTGCTGTGGAAAAGGGGACTGAGTGGCACCAGAGGATGGAGTCAGGGCAGCACATGCTCCCAGGGCTGCACCCCCGTGTGCCTCTAAATTTAAAGGGGAAGACTCCCGTCCCTAGGAAGTTACGCCCATACAGTATGGAGGAAAGGGGACGGGACATAAGAGCATGGAGGATGCTGTGTCCGATTTCAGGGCACCTGCCTACCAGTGTCCATGGAGACCGACACCCTACGAGGTTACGGCCTGTTGCCAGGCAACCAAAATGCTGACAAGTTCATTTGTACCCCATGGGATACAGTCTCTGACTCCAGCAAGAACGCTGAGTGCACAGAGCACCAGGTCCAGATTACGGGTACAGCAGAGGGATACGATATGAGCACAGAGGAGGATGTATGCCAGTCATCTGTCTCGGCCATACCGGCAATATGCAGGGTCTTGTGCCGATAGCTTTCCCACTTAGCCTCATCGTTTCTCTTATATGACAGGCGCTTGCATGAGCAAGCTGTCACTCAGACATTTTACGATGTGTACACCCTGTGGTGCAAATCGTTGCCATAGAGGGTATGTGCAGAGCTAGAGACCAGAGCGCGTTGGACGTGGTGGGGAAGTCTTCTGAGCTTTCCCTTGCCAGTCTCCAATAAGATGATTCTAACAAAACAAATGCAAGGGCACAATGCAAATCCTTTCACACCTGGTTGCCTCCACATGGAGTGTTCAGGGCCCACTCAGCAAGTGTGGGTAGCCTCCATGTTCTAGCAAAATGGTAACACATAGAGCAGTTGTGACAGAACGCCATTAGGCAAGGTGTGCCATCATGAGGTTTTTGATCTTTCCCATACAAAATGATGGTGGCATCTCTGCAGGAATGTTTGTGCTGCTCAAACAGACACGCCTTCTACAATAGCTTGGGAAAATATGTTAAAAGAGACCACCCCTGGTGTAATCACCAACACCTCTGTCCCTGCTTTTCCCTCTTTGGCATTCACTAGGTTTTTATCATACTCTCATGGCAAAGGCAGTGGACTGGTCAGCTGCTTTCCTTTTACACCTAATCAGCTCTCTATATCCACTTCTCTTCCTTCACACATGCTTTTTTCCCTGCTTTCCCACTATATAGTGCCCCCCTGGTCTTTTTATAGTTTCTATGAGGACATATACATTTTTCTGTCCTTTCTTGTTGCTCATTGTATGATCTTGACAACCTTAATATTCAACTCTCCACTATGCACTCAACCTCTTCTCTTACCCCTCCTTGCCTCCTTCTCCATTCCATCTCCTCTCCTTTCCCCTCCCCTCCCCTTCCCTGGTTCCTCCCTTGATCTTTACTTCTCTAGTGCTTAATGTACCTGTGCAGTCTCACCCACTTTATTCCTCTGCCCACTCCCTCCTTTTTTTTCCCCCTTCTCACTTCCTCCTAATCGTGTCCATTCCCCATTGTCTTCCCCTTTACTTCACTGTGATGTATGCTGTTTTTCTTTCCCTACTTTTCTCTCTACTACCTTACCCTCTAATTAATAGTTCTCCATATATCATGCGGTCTCTACATTTCACAATGGTCTTCTCTCCACATCAGCCTTCTTCCTTTACTCCTTTGTGTAAGCCACCACAGCCATGACCATCTCACTCCTTCAGTTTTCTCTGGTCCGCCTTTCGTAAAGCGGAGACATGCTGGGATGAACAAAGCCTGTGCTACCTCATAATTTACCCATCTCCTTAATGCTAAACGGTCCTGTTCTGCTTACTACATCTGTCTCAACATCCTCACCGTTTGTTTCAGTTACTCAATAAAATGCTCTCCCCCTTCCCCTCCGAGATATCGTCTTCTCTAATTTTTCCTCTACCGATGATGCTTAATTCTTTACTTTCTATAATCTCTTCTCCTTCTCTCCTACCAACACTTCTTCCCCATCCTATTCACTACTACTTCTTCTAGGCTGACAGCTATTTGCCATGTTCTTTCCTTACTAATGCAGACACTTCCTCTCTTCCTTTCCCAGGCCCGCCAGGCAGTCTCCCCTTCCGACCCAGCTCCCTCAACCATCGTCCCCTCCATCTATTCTCTCATCCCATATCTTACCTCCCTCCTCAACCTCTCCATCTTCTTCCTTCCCGGTTTCAAACATTCTATTATTTCCAGTTCTATTCTTATTGACCTCTCTGCTGCTTTTTACACTGTCCATCACCATATGCTGCTCTCACAGCTCTTGGTTTCTCAGACCTTGTTCTAAATTGGTTAGTCTTACCTCTCTGCCTGCACTTACCGGGTCTCCTGTGCTGGTGATCCTGCTCCTCTTTACCCCCTCCTCTATGGTGTTCCACAAGGGTCTGTGCTTGGCCAGCTACTTTTTTCTATCTATACTATTACTTTATCCTCACTTATTCAACCTTCCGACGTCTTGATGGAATAGCTCAAATTTTGAGGCACTTGAATGGGACATCTCAGATTAGCCTTTTCAATTTAGCACATTCGCTGCTTTTATCTTTTAAAGCCATACTGTGATCCTTTAGGCGTATCAAATAAACCCACAAATATTGTCTGCATAAGTGTTTGCACTGCCACGTCTGTGGTAACATGGTATTGGTTCGAGGTTTCATGGCCAGAGGAGGATTCAACATTGTAAATATTACAGCTGAGTGATCTCCTTTTCTACAAAATCTGTGAACAGGTTATTGCCACACATAAAACAGATCCAGCAAGTGATTTCCTATATGCATAGGTACAACTCTTCTGGGTTTCGATCATTCATATCGGCAGGAGGTTTTAAAGTATTATACAAGTCATTATCTACTTTGAAATTGAATATTGGGAAGTTCTTTAAGTTAGTATTTCAGATACAAAATCTGTTTAGTACATAGGGAACAAAAGAGTTGTATCCCTGTGCACAATAGAGCAGGAGAAAATTGTTTATTTGATGACTATATTAACATTGGAATTGTAGAATAGGGTTGCAATTGACGTTCATTAGAGTAGAAACCTAAGAGTATATAGCTGTTCCACCACCAGAGCGGGTTATGCAGTTAGTGGAAAACACACTTTAGGGCAAAGGTACCATGTATTGACCTGGTAGGTAGGCAATAATCATCCAGGATTCCAAAACAAAAAGCAAACATCAGGATTGGAAATAACCTGGTAGATATCCTGCCCATTTCACAGCCTCTCTCAAATTCACAAAGAGAAATGTTTGTTGCAAATCTAAATTATTTATACAGCGTTTCTTCTTTGGTTAGTGAACACATGGCACCTCAAAATGTGCAGTGGTTTAGGATCTTTCAATAAAGTCTTATATTTAGGGCGAAGGTAGATCTTGGGTCACATCAAGAGCAGTAAGTAAGGGTGCATGTTTGTGAAGAAACCTTTAAAACAAGGGGATTGCTGCTCATCAGCCTGAAACATTTTCGCTTTATTATCTGTGCGTTTTGGAAGGGGTCCCCACCTTTCGGGAGGGTTACCCGTGCATGCATTCTAGCATCATCAGGAAGCAGCTTTAATATGGGCTCCATCTCATCCCACTATGCCTGATCATAACTGTCAAGTAACACACTGAAAATGGCAAATTAGAACATAGGAGCCACCAGTGGACATTTTTTCCTGTTATTACCAGGGTCGGACTGGGACATAAAATTGTCTCGGGCATTAAATAAAGTGTCTCACAGTTGCAAATGGTAATTTATTCCTTTTGGGACAGACTCTTTGAATAATACCCAAGGCAGAGCTTTTTTTTAAATTTTATAAAAGGTGATTCAAATGGTGCATTTGAAAGAATATGTATTTAGCAACACTGGTAAAAAAACCACTAGCCGCATGGTGAAGTAACTCATCAAACTGGCCCACATTGGAAAGAAAAGTGACCCATACTAGCATTTCGCATTTTTGGCTCTGGCGTTGCACTATACGCCAGTCCGAGCCGGTTACTACATATACACATCCACCGCTTGGTGCACTGTCTCTTTTTCATGCTGTGGATACAATCGAATTTGGGGAAACCTCCGCTAGAAGGATCCTCTGCGATACTTCTCAAAGCTGGAACCATAGCACTTTAGCACAGTTATCCATAGTATGCTTCAATTACTTTTGAATCCGGCCTTATTGAAAAATATTAACTGCTTTACTGCCCTGCATACAACTGTTGTACTTAGAATGGCCTAGGCAACAACATATTCCAATCATCTTCTGAGCAGTAGGGTTCTTCTAGATCTTGAAAGGTGAGTGCAAACTTAGCATTTTTAAAAAGGTATAAACGTGCTTTCCTCTTCTCCCATGATATTCTGTTCTACATAACTGAAGCTTGCTTCTCTTAGAATTGGCTGGGTTTATGGACATCTGTGCAATCAAACTGGTAAGCAAGAGATTCATTTTGCATTGGGGAGATATATGGGATACATTACTCACCATAATCATATTGCTGGTGCTTGTATCTGCTTAGATTCGCATGCTCTGCATAGTCCGACATATAGTGGAAGTCGCAGAGTGTTACAAGATTTGTTTTCAAAACTCGAAAACTGATGTCAGCAGGGCGTGTTAGTAATACTATCCAGTGTCCAGTTAAAGTTACGAAATCAAAAGGATCGAATGCCAAAGGGGAGAGTGCATACAACCGAAAACAAAAGGATCGTTTTTTTTTTTAAATGTATATTTTTTTATTTTTATTTAGTATAGGTTAAAAAAAAGAAAAGGTGTTTTTACACCAAAAACGGGGTTTGGCAGGGGGGGGGGGCCCCCCCAAAAAAATAATTCTATCCTTTTTTCAGTCGAATTGGCTCGCCCCTTTTGTCATTCGACCCTTTTGAGTCAAAACTTTAACCTATAACCATACTATCCTAGTGTGACGTGCACTGTACACATGGTCCATCACACGTCAAAGTCCCTCAGATTGTTTCTGACATGAGGTTGCATGAAGTGTAGGGTGAGTACAGATATGATAAAGCAGAGACTGCGATAACCCAGAAAAAATAATAATAAATACAATTAAAAAAAAAGAAATTCTAAAAAATGGATGCGCCTTTTACTACAGAAGGGGAGGAAAGGTGGGCACATGTGAATCTAAGCAGATGCAAGCATCAGAAATACGCTACCAGTGAAGTATGTATCCCTTCTGGAGCTTGTGGATCTGCTTAGATCACATGCTCTGCACAGATTACTGAGCAGTATCTGGAGGCGGTGGTGGGAAGTTAGAAGGTACAATGGCAAAGATGTTTTAGGGCCGCTTGTCCCATCTGTGAATCTGCTTTAGAGAGTGTGTCAATGCAATAATGCTTTGTGAACATATGGATGGAACTCCATGTAGCAGCTTTGCAGATGGTGTCTAGATGGACGTTTGCAATGAAAGCCAAGGTAGCTCCTGTACCTCTGGTAGTGTGTGCCCTGGGGTGAAAAGTAAGACTTTATTGGATAAGTAATAGCAGAGCTGTATGCACTTGATTATCCATCTGGAGATGGCATTTTTTGATATGTGATCTGAAAACAAAGAGTTGGTCTGTTTTCCTAGAGGTTTCATAGTACAAGACCACTATCCATAGATCAAGCGTATGGAGGCTTCTTTCTGTTGAGTTTGATGGATTTTGAAAGAAGGTAGATAGTTCTATAGATTGATTTACATGGAACTTTGAAATTAACTTAGGCAAGAACCTATGATGTTCGGAGGACAACCTTGTCCTTGAGTATGTTATGTTACTTTGCATTTATATAGCGCCTTATGTCCCATTGGTATGGTCTCAAGGCGCTGGTAGGTTGAACGCCCTCGGGAACCTAAGTTCAAGTCAGTAGAGGGAATAGAGAAAGTCAAAAGGTGCGTGTGAGCACCGGATATGTGTGCAGCTGGTGTGGCATTCGTGTGATAGCTGCTTCTTAGCGGTAGGTGTGGCGGTTGAGAGATCAAGAGTATGTGTTCGTTCTGGCAGGTTTTATCCAGACCGATTCTGGCTGCGTTAGGCCTGAGGAGAACGCCTAGGCTGGAGGGTGTTTAACCAGCAGTGTTTAGTTAGGGTGATGGTTAGTATGAAGCAAATGGAGGTATGAGAACAGCTATAACGAATGGTGTCATAGTATCGCTGAGTTCTAGTTGAGTGGTGGTGTAAAGAAGAGAGTAAGCGTGGAGATGTGATATGGTGGTTTACCTGCGGTGCTTGAGATCGAGTCCACTCCAATAGTTCCATGTACTCCATCCGTTTCGTGTACTCTGACTTTTCCATGCATTACGACCGTTTCAAGCACTCAAAATCCTTCCTTTCAATGCACTCCAACCTGTTCCATGTAAGTCACTCTGTTCCATGCACTCCAATCCGTTCCATGCGCTCCAATCCGTTCCATGCGCTCCAATCCATTCCATGCACTTCAAGCTATTTTATGCAATCCAACCATTTTATGCACTGATCCTTTCATTCGTTCTACCCACATTATCCTTTCTCTATGCATCATCATTTATATATATTTGTATAATGAAAAAGGGGTCTTGTACGGACAAAGCCTTTAGCTCACCGACTCATCCTATGGAGGCAATAGCTACTAGGAATGCAGTCTTGTATTAGGATGTTTTAGGCAGGCCTTGTGCATATGCTGAAAGGGTGGACCCATGAGCTTGGAGCGAACAACATCGAGATCACAACCCGGAGGAAGGTTGGCAATTGGGCTGGGAGGTGTGATATCCTCTTGAAACCTTGCATGAATGCCTTAATGACAGTGACATTTTGCAAGGACACCTTGTGTGAAGTGGTGTAATCCGACAGGGCCAACAGATGCACTTTTATGGAATTAAATACTAGGCCATCAAGTAAGTAAAGCATGTAGTGTAGAATGTTAGCTGGAGAAAATGCTATTGGGTTTAGTGATTGTGATGTGCACCATATGACAAATCTCTTCCACTGATTAAAATAGCAGTGCCTGGTATTGGGTTTTTGTGCCTCTAAGGATATCTTTACACCTTTGTGGAAGATTTAAGTGGCCAAACTTTATGACTTCAGGAGCCAAGCTGCCAAGTTCTTAGACCATGGGCGCGGGTGAAGGGAAGCCCCTTTGTGCTGTGTCAGCATGTTGTAAGGGTAGGGGAGCTGATGGGGTCACACATCGCCAGTTTGAGCAAGTGTGGAAACCAAGGCTGTCTCACCCACATAGAAGCAACCAGGATCAGAGTTACTTGTTCCTGGTCCATCTTGTGCACTAACTTGCTGAAAGGCGGTGTCAGGAGGGGGTAGGGGGGGTTAGCGTAAACAAATTTCCCTGACCAGTTCATCCACAGGGCGTTCCCCTTGGACCCTGGTTGGGGAAACCTGGACACCAAGTCTGGGCATTGGGCACTTAGGTTTGTGGCGAACAAGTCTAGTGCGGGGGGTGACCCCATTGTGAGAATATTCCATCTAGGATATCTGTTGATTTGCCACTCTTGTTCCTCTGGTATAGGGGGTCTGCTTAGATTGTTTGACAGAGACTGGAGTTCCCCTGGAACATGTTGAGATGTTAGGAACAGGTTACACTTGAGTGCCCACTTCCATATTTTTTGGGATAGCTTGGACAGACTTTGATATTGTGTGCCTCCTTGCTTGTTCAGATAGAACATGGAAGTGCTGCTGTCTGTGAAGACCTGCACTGTTTGACCCTTGAGATGTTGCTATCATGCCTGAAGAGCCTTGAGGGCTGCCAAGAGTTATAGGAAGTGAATATGTTTTTGGGCAGTAGTGTGTGTCCACTGGCCGTGGGCTGCATGGTGGAATAAGAGACCCCCACCCATCCAGCGAGTGAGACATCTGTAGTTAGGATTGCTTGTGCTGGCGGGGCATGAAAAGGTTTTCCTTTTAACAGGTTGTCCTTGAACCACCAGCGAAGAGGCTGAACCAGGGTTAGCGAAACAACCACTAGATCATCCGACTGCCTGCTTGCCTGAGACCACTGTTTTGCTAACCATTCCTGCATTGCACCCATGCGCAGGAGTGCATGTAGAACCAAGTGTATGCATGAGGCCATCATTCAGAGCAAGCGCATTTCTTTGCATAGTTATCTGGCAACCGACCTTGTAACGAGGTAGTTGCAACAGCATATTTTGTACTCTCTGGTTTGAGGGGAAAGCCAGCTCCTCTTTTGCGTTTAGGATAGCACCTAGAAATTGTTTTATTTGGCTGGGGACTAGGCTGGATTTCTTCTCATTGACAGAGAAACCCAGATTGAAGAGAAGGTTTATGGTCTTTTGCATATTTACTTTGCAAATTTGAAGAGATTACCCAGTAATCAGCCAGTCATCCAGATAAGGGTATAGTGGGATGGACATTCTGCACAGATGTGCTGCCACTACTGCAAGTACCTTTGTAAATACTCTTGGTGCCAAGGAAATGCCAGATGGGAGTACTTTGAACTGGTAGTGTACTCCTGCCATCTTGAAATGCTGGTATTTTCTGTGTGCAGGGTGCATTAAAATATGAAAGTATGCATCTTTCATATCCAATGTTGCCATGTAGTCTCCCCGTTTCAGGAGTGGAATCGCCTCTTGGAGCGTGGTCAAACAAAACTTTTGGGGTTTTAGATTTGTTTGCAGGGCGCAGATCTAGTACTGGGCACATGGTAAGGTCTTTCTTTGTCACAAGGAAGTACGTTGAATAAATACCCATGTTTACCTCGCTTGCTAGGACGATCTCTGGCGTCCTTTTACAGCAGCACCTTTAGTTCCTCCAGCAGTATGCTTTGTTCTTCTGTTGTAGTTTTTTCCGGCAGGTTGGTTTTTGTAACAACTCAATACAATACCTGCCTGCCACGGTGGACAACACCCACTTGTCCGACGTTATCCCCTCCCATTCATTGGTGAAGTGTGAAATTCGGCCTGGTGGCATGGGAAGGGACCTGAAACTGTGTGACATTGTTTGGGAGGGGTTGAGCCTCTCCCAGGTGAGGTTCTGCCCCTTTCATTTCCTCTTTTTAAATTGGACGAAGAACCTTGGCCTTGCAACTGACCCAAAGACGAGGACTGTCCGCCCAGAGTGTAGCCTGAGGAACATTGAGCACCCTGCCCCCGAAATCTCCTAGAGTTTGGGGAGCCCTGTCAGGAATAGAGTTTGTCAACTGTCCAAGTGTAGAGTGCTGTATTCCTCCAGGGCACTCTTAAGGGCGTCTTTTACGGCCTTCCCGAATGACATATTTGGCTCCACTGGCATGTTTAAGAGGGTTGCCCGAGTATCTAGCTTAAACCCCAACTGTCTGAGCCAGGCGTAGCACTTTATGAGCGTTCCCTCTGCTATGATGCGACCTGCATTATCGGCTGCATCAAGGTTATTCTTTTGGATGCAGTTTGAGCTCTGCTTGCCTTCTGTAATGGTCTTCAGTAACTGTTCCTTTAGTGGTTCTGGGATGGCTTCAATTTGGCATTCCAGGTCATCCCATTTGTGGCAGCCGTAACTGGCCAACAGCATATTATTGTTAGCGATCCTGGTCTGGTATGCTGCAGAGGAGGGGACCTTTCTCCCGAAAGTATACATCTTTTTTGCTTTCCTTGTCTGGCGGGGCTTCTGCCGACACCATGGGACTGCCTGTCCTTTTTCTGGTGGTGGTAACCACTAGGGAATCTGGTTTAAGCCGACACCTAATATGCACAGGGTCAGTGGGCACAGGACTGAATAGTTTCTCTATTCTGGGGTTGACCGCCCTCGAAAGACTAGGTGCCAGACTTTTTGTACCCCCAGAATATCCTCCACAAAGTCCTTGTCAACCTGTGACTCCAGAGTGTCGATATGTTGTGCCACCTTTAGTAGCAGCTCATTGGGCTGAAGTTGATTGTCAACAGGCAAATCTACTACCGGCTGTTCCTGGTGTTCTGGCGACTGGATCACGTAAATGTCATCCTCGTCATAAAACTGGTCTTGGTCAGAGGTCCCACTGAGGTCATGGGTCTCCTTGGTCGTCATAATACAAGTCCTGAAAGGGGTCTTGGTATGTCGAGGCCAGTGTACCTAGAGCAGTGGCGCTAGGCTGTGGCTCAAGACAAGACTTCTTGGCAGGGGGCTGCTGTGCCGATGCCCTTGGCTGTGAGGCATCTTTAAGATTTGTCAATTGGTCAGTGTGTCTGTCCATGAAGTCCACAAAACTAGACAGTCTCCTTATAATTTTATTAAATTGTTAAGATGTATATTCACATGAGGATGGGAAGCCTGAAATGACAGGGGTGGCCTGGGAGGGAGCTACATCCTTGTGGTGCATGGCCCCTGACAGTGTGTTTAAGGGTTTGGAAATCTCTCTTCTGGGGCTAAGGGCATCGAACAATGTTTCTTTTTCTGCGACCTCTCTTTAAAGCAGGGAAGAACGACTTGTTTAATTAGTTCCTGCATCTTCTGCATTTTCTTGGGGGACACCAAAATGCTTTTCGCTGCCTGTTTTACGGTGCACGAAAGGAGGGTCTTTTTATGTGCTTTCAAGGAACTGTCTTGAGGTGAAAATGTACGCAATGGCCCAGAGGACAGTGGAGAACCTGAGGCTTTGTCCCTGGACACTGAATGGGCTTCAACACTCGACGATACCGTGGAGTCGGCTGCAGGGTATGTTTTTAGTGGGTTTGTGTGTGCCCTGGCCCCCAGGTGTCTTCTACATCACAGAGCCGCCAGCCTGCTTCTTGGAGGCGGGGGCCCGCACATGGGATTTTGACGGACCCCGCTCGCCTACAGCATCACTCATGACCCTGATTCTTCCCTCGCTGGAGTCTTCCATCGCGTCCATAGAGTCCTTGGTCTGCATGGCATGAGCAGCCCAGCATTTGGACCGCCGATCCTTTAAGGTCTTTGGCTGAAAAAGCTTACAGGATTTACTAACTTTTTCGAGGTGATCCCTCGGGAGACAGTGATTGCACACTCAGCGCGTGTCCTTCCACAGGAATTTATTTTCAGTGCCACGAGGGGTAAAGTTTAAAAGGGGTTTTGTCCATTATATTTTAAAAGGGCAGATTGGAGAGAAAAAAAAAAAGGAGACAATAGAAAAAGCATGCTCTAAAGAGGTCAGTATGAAGAACCTCCCCACTCTCTCCCTACTGTAGTGGGCCGAGGCCCGCGAAGGCCACGTCTGGCCAATCAGCCATCGACGATTAGGGTGTTCGTCGAAAACCGTCAAGCAGTTAGGTGGTTGTGCGGCAAAGCGAACAATAACGTAAAGAAAGTCTAGAATTACAACTTTAGCTAATCAAAAGGCATCAGCCTGAATGAACTCTGCATTTGTGACAGACTTCAATGGCAGAAAAAGGGACCTTGACGAGTGAAGGGCCATGGGTACAGTACACTTCACTCTAGGGATAGTATTAACACGCCCGGTCAACATCAGTTTGAGTTTCAAAAACTAATCTTGTAATACTCTGCGACTTCCACCAGATGTTGGACCATGCAGAGCATGTGATCTAAGCAGATCCACAAGCTCCATATATGAGATATATTACTCACCGTAATAGTATTTCTGATGCTTGTATCTGCTTAGATTCACATGCTATGCATAGGCCGAAATCTAGTGGAACCTGCCGAGTATTACAGTTTTCGAAACTCAAAAAGGGACATTGACAGGGTGTGCCAGTAATACGATCCCTAGTGTGACGTCCACTGTATCCATGGCCATTCACGCATCAAGGTCCCTCAGATTGTTATTTTTCTGACATGAGGTAGCATGCAGCGTAGCTAGATTAGCCAGCAGTGTTAAGAGAAGGTGGTGGGATGTGCGAAGGTTCATGGGTGATGGTGTCATAGAACCGCTTGTCCCACCTGTGTATCTGTCTTGGAATGAGTGCCAATGCAGTAATGCTGAGTGAAGGTGTGTACTGAGCTCCATGTAACCACTCTGGGCATGAAAGGCAGTGTCTTGTTTGATAGGGAATAGCAAAATTGTATACATCTGACTATCCACCTGGAGATGGCATTTTTTTAATGCAGTCTCCTGTTCTGCCTGGTGCTATGGAGACAAACAGTTGGTCTGTTTTTCTTAGCGGTCTGGTCTTGTTTACATAGTAAAGGACCACCCTCCTCACATCTAGGATGTTGGAGTTTTACCTCAGCTGAGCTGGCGGGGTTCTGCAAGAAAACCAGTAGCTCAATAGACTGGTTTATGTGAAACTTAGAGATGAACTTAAGGGAGAACGTAGGGCGAGTACGTAAAACCAGCTTGTCCTGGTGTATGATAAAGAAAGGACCCTGCACTGGCAATACTTGTATTTCACTGACTCTTCTTATGGAAGTAATAGCCACCAAGAAGGAAGACTTGTAAGTCAGGTGTTTAAGACTATACTTGTGCATCGGCTCGAAAGGGGGGCGGGGGGGTCCCATGAGCTTAGCGAGTACAACGTTGAGATCCCATCCTGGCAGTGGGTTGGAAATTGGAGGGTGGAGTCTCTTTACTCCCTCCATTAACGATTTGATGACAGGTACCTTCCACCATGAGACCTTATTGTGCGAGGTGGTATAGGCTGACAAGTCCGCCAAGGCCCTTTAAAGAGTTGAATACTAACTCCGAATCTAGCAAGTGGAGCATATAAGTTAGAATGTGGGTAGTGCTTTTTATGTGGTTAATTTGTTTAGACTGGCACCAAATTACAAATCTCCACTTGTCGAAATAACAGTGCCTACTGTTAGGCTTTCTTGCTTCCTTCAAGGAGGTCCATACACCTTTGCGGTAGGTTAAGATGTCTGAACTCCATGACTTCAGGAGCCATGCTGCCAAGTTCATGGAGTGAGGTTGAGGGTGCACCGTTAGTCCCCTGTGCTGAGTGAGTAGCTTGTACGGGCACAGGAGCTTGATGGGAATCGCATAGCCAGTTTGCACAGATGTGGATACCAAGGTTGTCTTGCCCACATGGGAGCCACTGGGATGTGTTCCTTGTGGATCTTGTTCACCACCTTCCTCATGAGAGGTGTTGAGGGAAAAGCATAAGCAAATTTCCCTGACCAGTTCATACATAGGGCGTTCCCCTTGGAGCTTGGATGGGGGGAACCTGGACCCGAAGTCTGGGCATTGATGTTTTCGCTTGTAGCAAACAAATCTATTGTGGAGAAACCCCAATGAGGGAAGAGGTGCTCTACGACGATAGTCGCCATTCGTGTTCCTCTGGTAGGGGATCTCTGCTCAGTGAGTCTGCCAGAGAGTGGAGTTCCCCTGGAACGTGCTGTAAAGACAGGAATAGTTTCCGTTTGAATGCCCATCTCCAAATTTGTTGCATAAGCTTGGACAGATTTGGAGAACGTGTGCCCCCCCTGTTTGTTGATGTAAAACATCACAGAGTGCTGTTAGGACTTGCACAGATTGGTTCCCTAGGTGAAGCTCTAATGCCTGAAGGGCTTTGAATACTGGCAGTAGTTCCAGCAGACTGATGTGGTTCTGTGCTGCCGCCTGAGACCACAGACCCTGAACTGTGTGGTGAAGGTAATGAGCCCCCCACCAGGCCAGTGAGGCACCTGTTGTGATAATCGCTTGTACTGCCGGATCATCGAAGGGTTTCCCCTTCAGCAGATTTTGCCTTGTCCACCAGCGAAAATTATCTACTAGTGTTGGCAAAACGACCACAAGATGGTCCCACTGACCACTTGCCTGAGACCACTGTTTATCCAACCACTCCTACGTGGGTCGCATGTGCTACCAGGTAAATGCAGGATGCCATCATGCCTAGCAAACACAAAGCTTTGCGCACCCTTATCTGGCAGCTGGCCTGATAAAGTGGTATTTGAAGTAACATGTTTTGAACTCTTTCCTCTGACGGAAAGACCAACCCCTCTTCTGTGTTTAAGACAGCTCCTATGAACTGTTTGATGGCACTTGGCACTAGGATTGATGGAGAGACTCAATCGAAAGAAAAGGGTACACTGGGATTGCCTCCCTGCACAGGTGCGCTGCCACCACCGCCAGTACCTTCGTGAACACCCTTGGAGAAGATGCTGTTTCCGAAGCGCAGCACTTTGAATTGGTAGAGCTGGTTCACCATTTTGAAACACAAGAATTTTCTGTGCGCTGGGAAAATTGAAATATGAAAATAGGCATCTTTCATATCCAGTGTTGCCATGTAACCCCCTCCCATCCCTCTTCTTAGCAGAGGGATTACCTCTTGTGGCGTAGTCATGCGGAACCTTTGTGGCTCGACTTATTTATTTGCAGGACATAAATCTAATACTGGGCAAATTGTTAGATTTTTCTTTGGCAAAAGGAAGTACTTTGAATAAATACCCTTGTTTACCTGGTTGGCCGGGACGATTTCTACAGCGTCCTTTTGGAGCATGCGTTGGTCGTCTTTGGAGTGGGTTTCTGGCGATGGTTCCAGGGTCGCTCGAGCTCTATACAATAGCCGCCCACTACGGTGGACAGCACCCATCTGTGAGGTGATTTCCCCCCCCCCCCCCCCCAATGCTTGGGTAAAGTTGGAAATATTCCTTCCTACTGGAGAAGCATGGGAGGGCACTTGAAGCGGGAACGTCACTGTTTCTGAGGTGGGGTACCACCTCTGGAGGAGGAACCCCTTCCCCGACCATGTGATCCTCTTGTAATTCTGGGAGGCTTGGCCTGGATTGTTCCCCCATGCTGTTCCTCGACCTTGGTTATAGCAGGAACCCCTCTGGGAAAACTGTCTGCGCAATTTCAGTGCATCATATTCCTCCTTGGCTGTCTTCAAGGCATCCTCAAAAGCCTTGCCAAAGAGTACATTGGGCTTGACGGCCATGTTAATGAGAGTGGCCTGCGTCTCTGGCTTAAACTCAAGATTGGCATAACCAAGCATGACACTTAATAATGGTTCCCTCAGTTATGATTCTGCAGATTGAAACTGCCCTTCCTTCTGCAGCCACCAGTGCTAATCGAGTCTTGAGGAGTTCCGTGGCTGATGAGAGTAAAGCCGAGACCTCATCCCATTTATGGCAGTTGTAACTAGCTATTAAAGTAGCATTATCAGCTATCCTGGTCTGGAATGCAGCGTACAGCCTCTTACTTTCTTTGCCTGGAGGAGCCCAGAGGAGGCTAGGGGAGTACCTGCTCTTTTCCTTGTTGTAGTAACAACAAGCAAGTCAGGCTTTAGCTGCCCCCCTAATGTACAGAGGGTATGATGGTGCAGGTCTGAAAAGTTTCTCTATGCAAGGTTTCACCACCCGCGTCCGATTGGGTGTATCCAGCAAGGCTTGTACCTTCCGCTGGACAGAGGGGAATAAACTGAGTTACAGACTTTTTATCTCCCAAGATTTCGTCATGTGGATCTTCTTGGGTAGCTATTTGGCAATGTTCAGCCGCTTTGATAAGTACCTCGTTCAGAAGAGGCTAATTATCTAGGGGTGAGTCCACCACAGGAGGGTCCTTATCAACTGGGGAAATCGATGTTGTACATGTCTGTATCTGGATCACCCTCGTCGTCTTCATTATCCCCATAATAAGGGTCTGCAGCTTCCTGGCTATAGAGGTCTTCATGATCAGTGTCCGGGTCATAGTTCAATGACAGTGGGATATTGTTCTAGCTCAGTGGGAGACCTCTTAGAGGGTTGAACAGGGTTTTGACACCCAGGGGCCGCTGTTGTGGGGCAGGGGCAGTGGAGTGAAAACCTGTGAAATAGTTAGGGTATTTTTCATAAGAATTAGCCATAAAGGACATTCTTCTCGTGACCCTATCTTTATCTTCAACTGGCCATTGGGCAGAACTAGGAATACCCATTGGTTGAGGTGCGAGACCTAAATCTTCTGGGGTAGGTGGAACTACAGTAGGAGTAGCCTTTTTCTTTAAGGCTGAAAACAGGGAATCCTGTACCCGAGGTTCCTTACTTTTGTGTGGGGACCTATGCTTTTGTGATTTATTCTTTGCCATGGTCCCTCCCACCCCCCCCCCAGCAGTATGCCCTATTTGCACCCAATGACTTCAGCAATGCAACCTTTGGTGCAAGTTTTACTTCTTGGAGCCCCCATCTTTTAACTTCTATTTGGCATCCAACCTTAAATGGCTTTGACTGCCTTTGGCCAGTTTCAACACCATTGTTAATTATTTCACAGCTTCCTAGCAGCGTATATCTCACAGCTATCTAATGAGACAGGGTTACCTCAATTTCTGGTGACGGTTTGTGAACAATGTTTTGCATAAACCAACTGTTCCATCACTTGTTTTTCCATTACCTGTGGCGCCAATGAACAAGTAGATTATCTTTTGCGCATTCTCTCTACTCGCTGCCTTCAGGGCCTAGGAGTCTTCTCACTGTCGTTTTGGAAAAGCGAGCACGAGTGTCAAACTCTGGCGCACTGTGGGCAGGCAGGCTCGATGGGTTTAGGACTCAATGTCCTTTACAGAACGGCCCATCCAACCTTTAACTCATTCCAGATTTACACAATTTCAATTTCCCAGTTCTCTGAATTAACTTTCAATCACATAGATCTCAGAACCAAGGGCGGATTGGGCATTGATCAGTTCAGGCATTTGCCCGCTGTGCCAGCCCCATCAAAAGGCACCAGTGCGGCTCTGGTGTTGGTTTAGGGCTGCCTGTGCGTGCTCACTAACCTCTCCAGTCCCTCAAGCCATGCGCTGTCTCAGAGAGAAGGTATTTACCAAGCTTATATTAGCATAAGTAAAGAGCTTGTGAGACACTACAGCAGCTCCCTCCTATGGTGCTCATGGTAAAAACGACTTATCTGCATCTACACAGGTCATGCAGGACCAACATGCCCGTTGACCAGATCCATGCAGCAAGAACATCTTTCCACATACTGCCGACATGGTCATGCTAGCAATGGACGTAGACACTTTCCTATTTTGTGTCACTGGTCTGGAATGCAAACGTTTTCACAATACTGTGTGCATAGGGATAGTTGAAGATTTTTCAAGCAAGCTGGTGTCCCTTATGCCAGGCTGCTGGTGACTCCCACTCCACCCCTGTGTAGACCAGCCTGCCTCTATGGCATAGGCTGCCACATTCTGTTCCTTTCTGATTTTCAGTGTCTAAAGTCTACATGGTTAACAGGTTGGGGGTTGCGTGGAAGACTAAAATTACAGTGTGCTGATCCATCCATGGAAAACTTGGTTATGCGAGAGAACAACTCAAAGGGTGCTTTGGCCATCAATCAGACAAGGGAAGATGGTCTGAAATGAATACATATTTTACTAATGTCTACAAAAGAAGTAGTGTCCATCAGACTTTCTATTAGTCCAAGAGTCGTGCAATGTGACCATTGTAAAATACACAAGGGGTCGGTTGGACACGCAAAACATACATTGCTATTTTGCACAGCCTTAACTACACTGAACCACGAACGTAGAGTTTCCTGGACTCCTTAAGCACGCCATCTCCCGATGAATGGTGGTATCTGATTGAGCAGGGAAAACACCTCACATGTTTTAGGAACTTTATTGTTTTTAGAAACTGTTTGACTTGAGATGGGTTTTAGCAATTGTAGCATTACAGGAACGTCCCTATTGATTCCCAGCCCAGATTCTCGTTTGAACAAAAAAGTTGCAATACAGAGCAGAGCTCCAGATTAAAAATAGAATTTTTAAAAAAACACAAAAAACTAATTTCAAAATGTTTAGTTTTTTGAAGTTGGGAGAACATGAGATTAGGGCGGGTGTTAAAAAACGAAATACATCTATATATAACAAAGTAGTTCCCAATAGGGAAGAGTGGCAGGGGAAGGAAGGGGCAGAGGTGGGAGGTGGCGGGTGTGGGGGGCGCAGGTTTAATTTTCAGGCAAGTGAAATTATATTTTAGTTTTTTAAACAACTTTTGAATGAGGAAAAAAAAAAATTGCATTTTTACCTTACAGTTCCTCTTCAGATCCGGTGGCAATATTCAAGCTCTTTCATATGGCAGCTCTGCAGGTTCCACTGAATGAATATATAGATCAATCTGTTTTTGTTGAGTTTTTGCTATCCATTTTTTCGTTGGGATTATTTGCCAGTTTTAAGGCATCAAGTGGCCATTGCACCACGTATCTGTAGGGCTGCTCAGGACCCACTAGGAGATGGCAGATTATACCTAGTACGGGGCTCGCACAATCAACCGAAATATTTATTTCATCATACAGAGGCAACGTAGGAAAGAAGCTTGCACGCCCATTGTTCCTTTTGTGGGTCCCTGTCCACTAGACAGGACAGGCGGAGGCACATTAGCACTTCAAAATTCATCAGATGCACTTGGTAAGCGATACACACACCGCCTGTGTGTGCCTAAGGCCTAACCAAGATGCAACATTTTCAAAGGGCATACGCCGAAACCAGTATTCAGTACTCAAAACACAGGTGGCACCATCTCCTAAAGATGACCAGGGTACACGCACACCAGTGTCTACAGTTCTTAATCAGTAGCAAGCTTGGCCTAATGTATACCGGTCATTCCTGGCGCAAACGATCTCTGAATCCACGAATTAAGTGGGAAACGGAAAATAGAGGATGGGCTGGACTTTTTCCTGTCTCCAAGCTGAGGAGAGCCCTGTAAGGTGCCCGGTTGGCCAGACCACCATTTAAGGGAACCCAGTCAAGGTTACGGACGCACCCCCAGCACTGTGTGATGCTGACACGACCCCCTTAACCTCCAACCCCTTAGTGGTAGAGTGAGGTTGGGGGCACAGAACGTGCGCTAGATTCGGGAGGCCAATGACAAGCTGACCTGGGCCCAAAGACGAAATACATATAAATGACACCAGGGGTGCCTGCAGAGGCTGGAAGGAGCCGGGGCCCCAAACCAGCTGGAAACACCTGGTAGTGAGGAAATCCATCCATGTGCTTACCCACGCACATGCAAACTGTGCACCCTCCCAGGTGCAGCGGTGACTCCTCACCCATCATCAGAGCTGCTTGCATAGCAATTGGGAGAGATGCGCAAGTCAGCCAAGAAGAAGAAGCTGCAAGATAGACAGTACTACTTGGCAAAGAAACCAAAAGAGGGAAGACAAGGAGGGAGAAGCCAGTAGTGGACCCATCGCACCCAAGTGCACAGCAGCTCAGACCATACTCTGAACTCGCTCTGGACGCCACCATGAAGGATATAAAAGGAATCTCTACATTTCAAAATAAAGAGACCTCCGTAAAGAGATGGCCGACTCTACTAAGGAACAAAAAAAATGGAGATTAGGGTGCTGAGTGCGAGAGTGGATCAAGGAGAATGGTCGACTGCAGACTTGGCATCTGAGCTCAAAGAGGCGCAGGGCTCCCTACCTGCGCTCAAGGAGGACACTGAGGCATTGTGCTTTAAGTGTGAGGACTTTGATGCACAAGTTCTCCCTCCTTGCTCTATTCTGAAATATCTCAAGGAAGAGGCTGAGGGCGACAATATTGTGGGGCGTGTCCAGCAACTCCTTCAGCAGCTCAATGGGAAAGCGCCCAGGCCGCACTTCAGATAGACCGAACCGACAGGATGGGCCCAAAGAGAGACTCCCGGATCACCTCCAGCCCCCCCAGAGATGCAGTAGTAAAGTTTCAGGCGTACAAGGATAAAGGCGCTATGTTGTTGGGGGGGGGGCAGCGAGAATGGTTAATACAATTCAATTTGGAGAATCTACTATTCAGATATTACAAGATGTGTCCCAGAACACATTCCGGAGAAGACAGAGGCTCAAACCCATGACAGAGGAACTCTGGCGATGGGAAATGCAGTACAAGTGGACATATCCTTTCGGCCTGCAATTTAAACTAGAAGGCAGAGTCCATACAATGTTTTCCACAGAGGAGGGAGCAAAGCTGTTAATCCTTCAATTAACAGAGGACACCGGGAGGGGCACCGGGCCACAGGAGCCCCATTCAGGGTGACTGAAACAGTTCATAATAAGGAATACAGAAAGGCCCCCACAAGGAAGGCCCTTAGAGAGACCACAATGGTTAAAATAAAATCAGCTAAAATTCCTAAGAACCCAGAGAACACACCCTGCCGTCTCCAACAGTGCTACTATGAGCAGGGCAAAGGAGGCCATTAGCCCAGCTCTTTAGGCAGCAGAGTGGCTCATCCTTTATCGCAACCCTTCGGGACACCCAGAATAGAGAGCGAGGGGCATAGGGGGGAGAAAGTCAAGCAAAAAGTATCTCCTGTACCAATTTTACAGCATGCTCTACTCTTCCGACAAGCCAGATGCTCAGCAGCAGTGGGCATACCTGGATGGAGTGCAGTTGCCGCAGCTATCCTTCACAGACAGAACCTGGAGGCGCAGATTTTACCACCAAATTCTACAAAGGCTTGGCACAAATTCTGGCCAAACCTCTGGCCGAGGTTGAACGCTATAAGGGAAGGTTGAAGAGTTGCCACTGTACAGGAGGCTTTAATGTAATGGGGCTCACTGAGGGCAACCGTTCGATACTTCCAAGCCAGACAGTGGGTGCTTCACCCATCTGTTGAGAAATGGGCTACCAGGGAGTTAGTCCCTCTATAGATTGGCTCATGCAGGTTCCTGAACGACTAAGGGCTGATATCCAGGCTATAAAAAGCTATTAATTTGCTCTCGCCCCTTGAAAGACGATCCTATTGTGCTGGCTGCGAGAGAGCTGTGTAGAGAGCTATCCTCCGGCACCTCAGACAGGATATATGCAGGAAATCGCTCCATGCTGTTGCTGGGCAGAAGGAACTCTATTGCATATCCTCTGTGATGGTTAGAGAGAATACTAATTTCTGTGCTAATTCCCTTCAACCTTAGCGACCCCCAGCTCTTTGCTGGACTTTAGGACTTTTTAATTTTAACCCTGGAGTGAGAGGGACCTTTTTTTTCCCCCACTCGTGTTTTTCCCATGATTTGGATTAATGTGTTTTCACTGTTTTTGGAGTCTGACAAACTCCATAGGCATCTACTTTGTGTATGGTGACACAGCACCTTCAGTGCAGTGATGCGAGAAATCCATTAGATTTCTCATACGGTTTAAATACCTTTTCCTTGTGAGAACAACCGTTCCCAAGAATAGTAAAGTCAAATTGTCTTTACCTTGCTTTTTTCTTTATAGGTCCAGCACGCACCATTTTATATGGAGTGCTGGGGGGTTACCTACTATCCCCTTATCCTACATTATTATGTTACCCTCTTAACTTTAAATGCTGGTGGCAGGGGTTTAATTTTCCTACCATTGTGCTTTTCTACCGCAGGCTGAATCCTCAGCTGCAGTACAGCACCCATGGGTGGCCATTTTGTAAAATGGTCCCAGACTTCTTTTTCGCCATTTTGTGTTTGTGAGGTCTTTCTTGGGTTTTACTCTGCGTGTAGAGACAGGTCTGAGCCTTTTGGTCGTTTTGCCTTTGGTGGGCTTCAACCCTGAAGCCTGCCTCCGGTGTGTCTGGAAAGGCAGAATGTGAGGGAGGTTCCTGCATCTCCCCTGTCCTAGTGCCTGAACGTATCCAGTCCCGATTGGCTGACTAACAGCAGAGGTTGTGCATGAATGGGAGTAATCTGCTTAAAAGGCAGGGGTTTTGGGACTAGAGGCAGAGTCGTCCACTGGGAGAAATACCAGACGCAGAAACCGTAAACGACTTCTTCCCTCGAGTTAATGGGACCAACTAACCCTGAGACGAACTCCACTGGACCCCTGAGTGACTGTACTGCTTTGTTGCTGCAAGAACCGAGTGCCGGGGAGAGGTGGGGAGGGGTGGGGTAGGGGGAGAAATCCATAGTCGAGTGCAACATCTGAACTCCAGTTAGAAGCTCCAGGAATCTTAAAGACCCTCCAGAAGCAGGACGACCTGAGCTAGAGTCCCCTCACCAGAGTGCAGGACCCATGGAGCGAAGGAAGCCCAACAGGTGTCAGAGATCCACAATGGTGGTTTGCCAAGCGCTGAAACCACATGTGACGCTGAACCGAAAAGAGCCCGTAGCTGCAGACAACTTCCCAACTACTGCTACAGGAGCCCTCCAGACTTCCTCCCTCTTGTGCCCACGACTGAGGCTCAGGAACACAGGGTCTACACCGGTGTAACTCTTCTTCAAACCAGAGGTACTGTTTAGGCTTGGGGTACCTACCACATTGTCTTTTAGCTGTACTTTTCTCAGTTGAAATTTTCAGTGGATTATTTTTTTATAATTGATTCTAACGGTTTCTCACAGGTTTAACAGCTTGTGACCCTACAACTCATTTTCTACAAACTCCAACTTTGTGCAAGACGTTGATTCTAAGAAGTGCCTCAGCTCAATAGACTTTCATATTGACTTTGGCTGTCCTGGCTCCCTGCAGACTCTTCTAGCCCACTGACTTTGATATTGTCCCCTCCCCGCCCCCACCATAGGTGGTAACTTGTTTTATACTACTGTTGGGAAAGGCGTGTCTAGATTCCATTGGAAGAATTAAGTGTCCTCACATATACTGAGAGCCTGTTTAACCTTTTTCCTTCCCTAACCCTTTCCGCAACCTCAGAACCTGTATATAAATGCCATTACTGTTTGTGATTGAAGTTACACCAGGGTGTAGGAATTGTTTAAGAAGCATATCCAAAGATTACTCACTAAATTGTTCCAATTCTGAAAAGTATTTTAAAAGTAGATTTACATGGTTACACACATTGCCTTTTTAAAGAATGCTCATTTACAACTTGATGCACCATTTATAACTGAAACCTTGAGTGCAAGTGTTACTTGGTTATTTGCAACAACGAATTTCATTGCTACAGCTCTACAGCACACATGTAGCCCCCTCTTGCTCAGTCACACTAACAACTTTTGTAGTACAGACCTATACCAAAAGGTGGATTACCTAATACCAAGCAGATAAGTGTTGTGTAGTCTCACACAGTGTACTGCACCAATTCTTACCCAACAGGGACTGCTCGCCGGTGGAAGGCTTCTGGCTGGAAGTCAGGTCGAAACTGAAGGACATAGTGGGCAGAGACATTCCACAAGACCCCAGAATATGTATGCTAGGCCTGCATAACTCACTTAAACATGCACGGCAGCGGAAGTCAAGCGGGTAGCGCACCTGCTTCTGGCGGCCAAGCTCTCACATTTATGGAAGCAACCTCAGCCACCAACTACAGGTATGTGGCTCGACAAAGTCTGGAACACCCTTGCCAAAGAAAAACTTACAGCTGATATGAGGACCTCTTCCTGTTCACAATGGTCTGGTCGCCCTTTTTGAACTACGCAGAGAAAGACTTTAACGCCTTAATGTGCCCAACAAGGCTGAGAGCCCTCAACTTGGTTGAAATACCCTAGATTTTATCTGAGTCATAACCACCTACTTACCTTGTCAGATATCTAATGTGTTACATGTGAGCACTAAGGGGGGTCCCATGAAGCTTTGCTTGGAAGTTATGTAAAGGGTCTGTGAAATTACTCACCTTGCTCATAACCTTCATTGCTTACGCTAATTTGTTCCTCGTTATCGTGTCATTCCAGAAACACCCCATCACAACCAGCTACAGAAGGTAGCCACAGGGGAGGCAGTACCTCCGATGTAAAAGCATAATGGTGAAAGTGGCGTCATCAAGCTCTGCAGACTAGGCATGTGTTCCCCTCTTGCCCTCCCCACCCCCTTCAAAAAGAACCTGCTCATAACCAGGGGTGTTTTTCCGGGTCATTAACTAACTGTACAGAGAAAGTTATGCTGTACCATTAAATCCAGTTTACTATAGCATGGCCTTGTCAACTGTCACGGAAGCAATAAAATATGTGCATTTTAAAACTAAAGGTATTCAGCAATTCAGACATTTTTAGACTCGAGCAACATGGATGAAACAATCACTTTCATAATGAAAAACTCCGAAATAAAAGGTAATGCAAGCTGTTTTTATAAGTGACAAAGAAATACTAGACAGACTTCTGAATGCATTTATTGCTTTAAAATCCTCAATCATTTTGTACTTGGCCTTTATAAAATATTTTATGAAAAGTTTGGCTCAGTCAAATGGTTAATCTTTTCTTATACAATAAAAAAAATGGATGCAAAAACTAAACTGGTTTATTTTAGCCCATTAGTGAAAGACAATTCCCTTTAATATCGGAAAATAAGCACCAATGTTTTCTTTTTTTAACTGAGGTTCTGGTCCACTACCAAAGGGATGTCCAAGAGTCGCTGAAAAGTAAGAAAAAACAGACTTGCTAATTTTCAAAGTCAGATGTCACCCACCAATTCTGTGGGGTAGGTAAGAAGTTGCAGTTTAACAGCATATGAAGACTTGAGCAATGTTAAGTGAAACAAAACAGCTCACTTTGTAACGAATATTACTTCATCAAAGCCTGCCATTTTAGCTCACCTGTACTCTGTAATCTCGCCGTTAAATGTAACTAGGAGGCTCAACTAAACCAGGATACACGAAAGAAAAATCAGTACAAAAAGTCTTGAGACTATTCAAGATTATTGGGTTGCTTTGTCCTGCAGTCCATTTTCCATCCAAACTAAACGTCAAGTTTCCGTTCTTCCGTCAATCCATCACGTTCCCAGGAGTGGGTATTCAGAAGCGGTGTAGCCAATACTGCCCCCGCCTGAGCGATGCTCGGACTGTACCACCACAGGGCCAGGTCAGTGCACGAAGAAAATCAGATGCATGGTCACAAACCCAAACAAATATACTTAATAAATAGGAGCACGTTAAGAACCTAACTTCTAATAACTTAAAAAAAGTATATTACATATTGCAAATTAGTACATTATGAAGTAGATAAATATTATTACAAAGAACTCGCCTAACTACTGTAACAGAGGCAGTGATTTTCTTAATAAGAATTCAAGTGACCAGCCAAATTTCAGACTTGGCAAAATTGTAAAGAGGCATTTTCAGTTTGTCAAACTCAGTAGCTGCCACTCACTTTACAACTGCATTTACCAAGCCAATGCAGTGCTGCTATACACCTATACAATAAGACATGTAAAAAGTCAGAGCTAAAATATTCACCTATGTACATGATGTATAATTTATTTATAAGTGTGCGTTTTACATACCCTGCTGAGCTATAAACAAGCCATAAAACAAATTAAAAAAAAAAAAGTACCCCACAAGGTGTTGAAGCCAGAGGAAAAAAGCAGAATATAAATACAGTATTTAGAGTAGCTTGTCCACAAAGCCAAGCTGTGTGGTCCGTCCCATCTTCACGTTTGGTGAACTTCATGAAGCATTAGTTCGCGTGGAATTGTAGTTTCAGGCCCATATAGATGCGATGCTCTTCTTTCAAAGGCAGCCACCATCTGTTTAACAACCTCATCAAAAAATACTGTAGACAGCTGAGAATGTATCAGTGAACGAAATTCAAAAGAAACCTGTTCAATAAAAGAGAAAGGGTGAGCTCCAGCACACATTTCACAGTATATATTCACAGGTGAGCTAAAGCAAGTGTTACAAAAACAACCAAAGCTACTTAATAGCAACACCACGCATTGTAAGGTTAGGGCTACAGTATAAATTAGCTTACAGCACAATAGTTACCAGTTGCCACTTTTTGGGGCTATAACAGATTAAACTTTAAAGGGGGACTCCACCCGCCAAAAAAATAAAAATAAAAAAAATCAGGGCCACGTGACAGAAACGCAACAAACATTTTATTTTTTATTGTTGACCCTCAAAGGTTTTTGAAACGGAAGAGGAGTAAACCATTTAGTGGCGTTCTCTTGGTTTGCTTGCCATCGTCTAGAAAAGCACTTGCTGGGAAACATGATACATGTAATCCTTAATTTGAGCAAGCGATAATCCAGCCTAATCTCGTGTTGTGGGGCAGTGCATGTGCCCGGTCTATTAAGGTGCACAAGTAAGGCAACGCTATGAATGTATTAGTATGGGTCCCTGCGCACCCACATGGCAAAGCATTAAACAGACAACTCCAACATGGAGATTACCGGTTTAGTAAACTCCATTGCACAACAGAAATGGATAGAATGCAATTATGAGTTTTTGGTTTTGAGCTATAGCTTTAATCAGCACATATAATCAAACCTTCATACCATTTTAATAAAGGAGAATTTCTAAAAGTTCTGTACAACCCGAGTTGCCAACACTAGGTTATTAAATTACCAGCTAACCCTGTTCGTGGACATTCCATTTCAGAGAACTACTAAGGTGTATAGTTAAGGCATTCTTCTGAAACAGGACTTGAAGTTTCACATTTTTAGTATTGAACCCCATACTTCTAAATGCCAAAGAAATTGACACAGAACTCAGATACAGTGATATACGTTCCTTGACAGAACAAAGTAATTACAAGTGTTTCAGAAATGACTTGCTATTCAAAAATGTGTAACATTATTGTAATCTGGTAGAAGATATTAGAACTTTCTCATTTGAATGGCAGCCACCCTGTTTTACCAAAGTACTGACTAATCCCACATTGTGAACCATTCTGTGTTGCAGAAGCAGCAATGGTGTATTGGAGCATAATTGCGTTTTACATGCAGTCTATCATTGTAATGACATATGCCATCTTTTCTTTCCTTGAGCACCTGTGGCAAAGCTCATTTTTTGCTCGTGCCACTTAATGAGCACAAGGGCGTTATGCTATTGTAATTTATACCACGTACCGCTGTCATTGTCATGGTCTCCAGGCGCTCTGGAGGATCTGAAATGGGAGGGCTGGCTTTGTGGGATTGAGAGGGAAAAGCACAAGAAAGTTGATGTGTTGTTGGTAGCTTAAGTTAGGAAGTCAGTAACTGTACTGGTTTGTTTCTAGTTGGTAGTCATGTTCTGGTGTATGAGAGTGCATGGGGCGGTTTGTTTGCAATTGGTTTAGTTTCTTGTTGGGTATTGCGTAGTGTGTGTGTGTTAGGCAAAGTATGTATGCAGTACCCTTTGGGACCACTACACACAACTAGGACTACAGGTGTAAGCAAACCAACCTTTGGTATAAGTCTGTACTACACAGTTTTGGTAGCGGAGCTAAGCATATCTCAAAAGGGGAATGTGAGCAGTAATGATGTTACACAGAGGTCTACAATTACAAGTGGTCAAGGAAACTCTTACACTCAAGGTTTCTTTAATACTTCTTGATTTATCTGTCTGCTATAAAACATTTATAAGGCGGCAATATAATCACACACAAATATACTTCAATACTATTTCAGAATACTTTTCAAGAGGAGTAAAAGGCAAAGATTATTAGAACATGAAAGGTTACAATTATTCTTAGACAGTGCAAATACTTTGAGTTCACCAGAAGAGTCAATTCAATAGGCTAGGCCAAAGTCAATGGGCTAAAGTCTTGGATAGGATAAAGTGGTTCTGGTAATTAAACAGTAAAGTCTCTGCACAAGTTCTTGGAAGTAGTTTGTAAAAAGAAGAATCATATGTTGGGTCATAAGCTGATTAGGCCGGCGAGTTGCAACGTTTCAAGCACTTTCACCACGATAGTCAAGTACTCAGTCTGATTTCACAGTACCTCACAAATGAAGAAAAAGATGCAGCTGAAGACTTCCGTTCCTGCAGATCTCGCTGTTCCTGTGCCTCAGTCGTGGGGACAAGAGAGGCCGACGGGAGACTCCTGCATTGCACTGGGACTGGCAAAAAGCTGGCACTTGGCAAACTTAAATTCCGGTGGCTGTAAGTAACGCACACAAACTGGTGTCCCTCTCCCTGGTTATGAGGTTTCCTGCAGCACTATGAGGAAAATGCAACCGGCTCCGAGTTTGGTATCCAGGTGGCTTACTGTCGAGTTGATTTGTCCCACCAACTCAAAGGGTCGTCCTTGTAGGGGCTTCTCTGTCGATGCAAACTTGGTGATTCGGACTGGTCGCAGGCCTTCATCTGGCAAACCAACGGTCCAGGAGTTGCAGCAGTCCTTTTCAGGCTTTTCTTGGGTCCCTTCGTTCCAGTGGTCGACTGCCTTCCAAGACAATAGACTTGCCTTTTATTCAGTTCTCTCCCATTAATTCCAGCCTAGCCGTCACTCGCCCAGAAGGGTGGCTGTCCTTGCCAGACAATCAGCAAGCCAATCACCACAGAGTGCATTTGGGTCTCCTAGGACACTAAGCACCGGGCGTTTCATGCACCTCCCTCACTTCCTGCCCACCCCAGACACTCAGGCGCTGGAGGAGAGCTTCACTCCTGAAGCCCGCTAAAGGCGAATGAACAAAGAGACCAAACCTGGTTTGGTGCGCAGAGCAAAACTCTAGAAGGACCCTTTCCACAAAGAAATGGTGAAAAAAGAAGACCGGGACCTGTTTTTACAGAGGGGCTCAGATACCATCTTGAAAAACATAGCTCCTGCGATTTAACACTACCGGAGCTCGCGGTCGGGAAAAATCATGGTAGTTTGTTGTAAAACCACTGCCACTAGCCATTCTGAGATGAAAGGGTAGCATTTGACTGCTACATGAGTTTCTAGACAAAGGGCATACTAAGTAACCCCCCAGCACTCTTTTGTAATATAGGACGTGCTCGGTCTGGAATTTAAAAGACTAGTGTGCAGTTGTGGTGATTTTAGGTATTTGCTGAGGTAGAGGGAGTGTTATATTCTGTTTGAGGGTGAGTGTGCAGGGTATTGGAGAGTTTAGTAGGGTTAGTGGACAATTGCATCACAAAATTCAGTGCACAGGCTGTACTCAAAATTCATCAAACATCAAGACAGTGGCTATACCAAAAATAAAAATTCAGTACAGTTGCTACATTCAAATAAGAAGCTATATTTAACCCATTGGCTGTAACTAGGAAGCACCAAAATTCTATGACGTGGCTAACGTTGGAGCACAGCAAGATTCAACAATGGTAAGATTCGAGTGGTAGTAATAGACTAAGTAGTGGCAGGATTTCAGAAGCAAAGTACTGGCCGTGCTCCCAATTCCGCCGCAATAATGCCTGTCGATGATATGACATAGAACGGCTGTGTAGGGCAAACTGGTGATGGGGTGCCCTTTGCCTAGAACCTTAGCCCCTGGTACGATATCAACCAGGCCAGAGTATAGAAAATTAGTCCTAACAATTTGAAGCAACAGTTTGCGGGCCTTCAAATCCAGCATAGGACAGCAGCTCCCTGCTTGAATAAGGCTACATTTCTGGAGGCATATTAGCTTTCTTCTGCCAGACTCTGCAGATGTCACGTCTTCAGAAAGCATATCTCCAATCTCCAGTCTGGCCCACCTCAATAGGTGGATGGTGATGGGGGAAATTGTTAGGGAGAATTCTCATTTCTGTGCCAATTCCCTTCAACCTTAGAGACCCCTAGCTCTTTTGCTGGACTTGGGACATTTTAATTTTTAACCCTGGAGTGAGTAAGACTTTCTCACCAAGTGTTTTTTTTTTTACCAGATTTGGATGTTGTGTTTTTACTGTTTTTGGAGTCTGACAAACTCCATAGGCATCTGCTTTTTGTATGGTGACACCGCACCTTCAGTGCAGTGTCACCGAGAAATCATCTTAAGGTTTGAATACCTTTTCTTGGGTGAACTACAGTTCCCAAGAATAGTAAAGTGAAATTGACTTTACTTACCTTTTCTCTTTGTAGGTCCAGCACGCAGCATTTTACGTGGAGTGCTGGGGGGCTACTCAATAGCCCCTTATTCTACTTTCTCATGTAACATTTTTAGGTTAGCCCTGAAAAAGATGGGAACCATTAAAATCTCTAACTGGACACTGGAAAAACAATGAAAAAGACCAGAACTGAAAAAAAATGGGAGAATTGAATCTTTAAGACATTTTGAAATAATTAAGACAAACGAATATAAGTATGCAGTAGAAATACATATATGTATCCTTTTTTTTACATTCTGTGGATAGAGAAACTAAATAAAAATCTTTTTTCATCTATGAAGCAGTTTTAAAGGAACTGCGAGTACCTCACAAGAGGGCGAACCTCAACTCATAATAAAATATTTGACAAAAATATCCCCTACAGAACCGACCAACCTGAGTTTTCTAATGTGTGAATACATAAGGGTACACTCAGGTATGAGGCCCCCCCCTCGGTCCTTTCGTGTTATTTGATCCAAGAAACACATCAGATCTATAGACTGTCACAAATGACTATGGCTGTCCTGGTTCCCTGAAGGCACTCTTCTAGTCCATTGACTTTGATCTGGTTTGTCCCCCGTAGGTGGTAGCTTGTTGTATACTAATACTGCTGGGAAAGGCTCATCTAAACTTCATTGGAGGGTTTGGTTGTCCTCAGTTAAAAACTGTTCTAACCTTTTTATTTCCCAACCTTTCCATTCTACAACCTCAGAATCTGCAACATTTACTAGTGGGATACATAAATTCCAAACTGTCCTTGTGATTGAAGTCACCCAAGGGTGTAGGAATTGTGTAAGGAGCATATCCAAAGATTATCCACCAACTTGTCTCGACTCTGAAAAGTAATTTTAAAGTCCATTTACATTGTTTCAACAAATTGCCTTTTTAAACAATGCTTAGTTATTGGACATGAATTTTAAATACTTGAGTAGAAGTGTTACATGTATTGACAAATTTCATTTGTACAGCTCTACAGCTCACATTTACTTCGCTTGAGATAGGCCTGGCTGCTCAGTTACACTAACTTGTGTAGTACAGACCTATACCAAAAGGTGGGTTACCCAATACCAAGCAGATACGTCTTGTGTAGTCTCACACATTGTGACTGCACCAATTCTTACCCAACCTCAAGGGGGATGGGAGGGGACTGAGGCGTGGTCCTCCAGCACATTTCTGCCAGTGTCTTCATGGCCCCACACAGATTGGCTGCCTTCTGACTAGTGCCTACTTCTCCAAATAAATCTCGCCAACCCATGGCTAAGTTGTAGCCGTATTAAAACACCACTATATCTTGACGTGTTGGTTTGATTTGGTTTACTGGGGATATACTGATGGAAGGGGCAGCAGCCTCTGAAGCACAAACTACTCGCCAACTGTCTGGCCTTTACCAGGCACATTGCCTTGCTGAAGATTTGCCACAATCCAGCTCGCCCACTTGCCTCCGTTCCTGGCCTGTGGTTTTCCTGCCACAGTGCAGAAACTTTGTGACTAGTCTTCAAACATGTGAGTGCATCATTGCTTGACAATTCTGGATGTCCCAAATCTTTAGTCCATCATTTGTAGACTACATTGTGGTTAACATGAAACATGCCAAATTTGCTTTTTAATTCCATTGCATTCAGTTGCAGTTGATGGCCTTAATGAACATTTTTCTTATCTTGCTAGTTCTAACTTTGTATGGCAGGGTAGTCCATACACGCTGAGCTCAAAAGGAGTCCCTCACCCCCGCCAGTCCGGGCCGCCGCCCCCTTCCTAATGTTTCAATTAGGTGTTAACTTCTCCAATCCCAGACCTGGCGGCACCATCAGGCTTGATTGTCTGCTGCCTGAATGTCTACCAGTGTATGTGCCAAGCCCACTGGTTTAACGAGAACAAAAGGTGACTTTCTACCACTGCATAATAGGCTGTTGCCCTTCTCGTCCTGGCATGGTCGGTGGGGTTACACTGATGTGAGCTGCAGAGGCATCTTCAGCGCTGGAGGTTAGGCTTGGCCCCGATTCCTAAGACCCAACCCCATCTTGTTTACTTCAGACAATTCCCATCTTGTGACTGTGCTTTTAGATCAGACTTCAATCGCCCTGTGGAGGCTATAGCAACTGGGAAGCCCTCAGAATTCCCTGGCACTCGCCAATGATCGCATTGTCTCCAGCACCTAGTGGGGCCAGAGTGCAGAAGCATAAAACTGGCTCTTGTCCACATAAGCACTAGCTTGCACTTCTTTGTTTGCACAGGAGGCCATTTTGGTACCCCAATTCATGAATCTATCTGCATGGCAGCATAGGTGAGTGCTCATTGTGCCACTGACCCTCCTGGTCGTCCTTGATTTCTGGTGGCATATTTTGTTTGAGCCCCCCAGGGCCTGTGTGCAGCGTTGCTGCTGCTTCCCCTTCCGTGTTTTCTCCTTCCATTTCCCTTGCTCCTCCCAGCCCTCCCTCCTCCCAGGATTGTGTTTTTTTGTTATTTGTTTTGAAGCCCCGTGTGCAGCGTCGCTTCGGCTTTCCCTTACGTGTTTTCTTCCTCCATTCCCCTCCCTGCTCCCGCCTCCCAGGCCTCCCTCCTCCCGTGATTGTGGTTTATTTTTGTTTGTTTTGAGCCCCCAGGCTCCGTCTGCAGGGTCACTTCAGCTGCCCCCTTCCGTGTTCTTTCCCTCCATTCCCCTCCCTCCTCCTGGGATTGGTGGGTTCACTGTTTGCTGGCCTAGTCGCTGGGTAGTGTGTACGGCTCTCCTGGCAGCCTAGTTGAGTGCTCATTGTGCCACTGACCTTCTTGATTTCTGGTGGCATATTTTGTTCGAGCCCCAGGCCCAGTGTGCAGCATTGCTGCTGCTTCCCCTTCCGTGTTTTCTCCTTCCATGCCCCTCCCTCCCGTGATTGGTGGGTTCCCTGCTCTTAACTGACCTCCCAGGGCAGACATCTGCCCGGCAGCCCCAGCTGCTAAGGGCCCCAAGGCAAAGGGGTGGCATCAACAGAAGGGGCTCCAGCCAATGTCTGCAGGGGAAGCCAGTGGCCAGATGTCAACCAGCAGCGACTATTAAGGTAGGAGTGGCCCGGGTGAAGAATAGAATCTCACTCTACCCTGCAAACCTGTCCATATAGCAGACTCAAACTTCGGTGTGTTTTTCTCCTGTTTTTAAAATTGAATTGTCGTTCTGTGGCCTTGCCTCCAGCAAAGCACTCACTTAGTGAACCTCTTTACCACTACCTAAGTGCCCGTCTTGTCCAATCGTCTACATGTCTCATCTGCTTGCACCCGGACTGTCTCCTTCCCTAGTGTTCTCCTCTACCCCTGTACCCTCCTACTCTATGGTGCTCTCTGTCCCTCCTATCTCCCATCTGGATAGGAATGTGGATGTTGGCAGTTCCGCACTTGGTTAGAGTTGTAAACATTAGTTTAGTTTGTTTATTTATAGAGCGCGTCCGAACCCTCAGGTAGCTGGGCGCATAATCATGTGGACAACATAGTTACATATCGTTGCGCGCAGCAAAAAGAAAGAGTACATACATTCATTGGTACAGTATGTGGCATGAAATAAATACAGTAGATAATTACCAGGTTACTCAGCGTAGTGAGCACCTTACTCCTAGTCCATAGTCCCCTTTCCTCCATACTTATGGGACATCTCTCTGTCCTGTGGGACAGGACCGGAGCACTTTTGTAAAAAGCATCAATTTTTTTTTTTCTTCAAAAATGCGTCCCTCTTTCCTGCGCGGGGCCCAGCACGCGGCCGTAACCTCGCCCACCTTGGCTCCGCTCCGCGCATCGCCGATCAGTCATTTTCTATCGCAGGGTCCAAGACCCATTAGCAATAACAGAGGAACCTTATTAGAGGGGACAGCGGGCGGGCGAATGGAGGAAAGGGGCCTATGGACTAGGAGTAAGGTGGTCACTACGGTGAGTAACCTGGTAATACTCCTACGTCCCGTCCCCTTTCCTCCATACTTATGGGATATTCCCAAGCACTCGTTACAGGAACTATGGGTGGATGGAAATACCCCTTACTGAAACAGGTTCTTCAGCACAGCCTGGCCGAACTGAGCATCAGCCCTAGAGCTCATATCGAGGCAGTAATGCTTACAGAAATCAGAAGGGGAGGCCCAAGTAGCCGCTCTAGCTATGGACTCCCAGGGAGCATACTTCTGAAAAGCAACCGCAGCTGCCTTGCCTCGCACCAATGTGCATGGATATCCTTAGGAGGTTTCAGCTTTTGGATGGTGAAAGATTCCGTGATACAGGCAGCAATCCATCTTGAAATGGATGCCTTAGACGCCGGCCTGCCCTGGGGTTTACCGAAGGTCACAAACAGTTGGGAAGAGCTCCAAAGCTCGGCAGTCCTGTTCAGGTAGAACTTAAGACCTCTTTGGACATCCAGGCAGTGATGAACCCTTTCCGCCTCCGAGGCAGGGTTCGGAAAAAAGACCGGAAGGGAAAATCGACTGATTCAGATAGAATTCGGTCACTACCTTTGGTAGGAAAGCTGGGTTCGTCCGAAGGACTACCTTGTCCCTGTGAAAGACCAAGAAAGGATGCTCCAACGACAATGCCTGGAGCTCACTCACTCTCCTCGCTGACGTAACGGCGACCAGAAAGGACACTTTCCAGGACATGTACTTGAGGTCAACCGTAGCCATTGGCTCAAAGGGTTTATGGCACAGCGCCGTCAGGACTACATTTAGGTCCCAAGGCGGGTGCACACTACGAACCAGAGGGTAGAGGCGTGTCAAACCAGCAAAATGTCTCTTCACCACCGGGTTAACGAATAAGAACAGTCTGTAGAGAGGTAGGTGGCAATCGCCTAGAGAAGTCCTGCAGGACAAGACATGTACCCCTGACTCTGCTAGGGAGGAGACAAAGGACAGCACTGTCAATCGTCACCACCCTCGGGTCCAATTCTTTCTCCAAACACCAATGACAGAACCTGAGCCATTTACTCTTATATGGGGATCTGGTCGAGGGTTTCCTGGCTGCCTGGATAATGCGCATGGTATCCGCAGACAAACCCAAAGGCTCTAGAGCCGTGAACTCAGGCACCATGCCGCCAAGTTAAATGATTGTGGGGAGGGGTGCCACATCTGCTATCTGCTGTTCCCCTTGGTGAAGAAGATCGGGAGTTACTGGTAACCTGATCGGCGGACACACCAACAGGTGTTGAAGTTCTGAGAACCAAAACCTGGCCGGCCACCACGGAGCTATCAGTAGAAGAGAACAGTTGACAGAACTCTTCAACTTCCAAATTGCTCGATGAACCAGAGGAAGAGGCGGGAAGGCGTAAGCTCTCATGTTGTGCCATGGGATCTCAAGTGCATCCCCCAGAGAGGAGGCTCCCAGCCCCCCTCTGGAGGCGTACTGAGGAAGCTTCTCGTTTACTGCCGTGGCGAAGAGGTCCACCTCCGGTGTGCCCCAACGCGAGAAAATCCATGAGAGGATCTCCGCCTTCAACTCCCACTCATAGCTGACCACTGTCCGCCGGCTGAGGGCATCCGCGGTGACATTCAGCCGGCCCGGGATGTGCACTGCAAGCAGCCAAACCCCATGAAGCACGGCCCACTCCCAAATCTGAATGGACAGATCCACGAGAGGGGGAGACTTCGTTCCCCCTTGCTTGTTTATGTAGTACAGCGACACCGCATTGTCTGTTCTTATGCGGACCACCTTGTGGACAATGAGAGGTCTGAACGCCTTGAGCGCCAGAAAAATCGCCAGAAGCTCTAATTGATTTATGTGCAGGAGCTTGTCCTGAGGTGACCAGAGGTCCGAGACCTGAAGAAGATCTAACGTCGCACCCCACCCGAAAAGGGAGGAGTCTGTCGTGATCGTCACCATGGGGGCTGGGTCCTGGAACCCCCACGCCCACTGACAGGTTGCTGAGAGATGACCACCAGTCCAGGTCCACTCATGGAATCCGGAATCATTATCCGTTTGGAATCCGGGTCCACAGCCGGATGCCAGGAACTCCTAAGAGCCATCTGGGTCCGTCTCATTTTGAGACGAGCAAGAGGGAGAGCCAGTACACACGAGGGCATGAGGCCCAGAAGCCTCTGGAACCACCAGGCCGACATGCTCTCCGACTGCGTAAACATCGGACACGTGGCCAACAGATCCGCCATTCTGTCCCCGGTCAGATACACTCGGCAGTCTATCGTGTTCCAACGAAAACCCAGGAAAGTCAGGTCCTGTGAGACAGTCATGGAGGATTTCCGCCAGTTCACCGACAGCCCAAGATGGAACAGAAGCTGAAGGAGAGACTGGAGGTTGCCTGCTGCTGCCGCCAACGGGCAAGGGCTGCGTAGGAGCCAGTCGTCCAAATAGGGATACACATGGATACCCTGGAGACGAAGATGGGCTGCGATCACCGACATCTTTGTGAAGACACGCGGCGCCGAACTGAGGCCAAAAGGAAGCATCCGAAACTGGAAGTGCTCCTCTCCCAAAGAGAAACGGAGGTATCTCCTGTGTGGGTTCCAAATCAGGATATGCATGTACGCATCCTGAAGATCCACCACGCTGAGCCAATCGCCCGCAACGAGGAGCGAATCTGGCCGGGCGTGATCATCTTGAATTTCTCTTGGGGTAAGGAAAGATTGAACTGGGAAAGGTCTAAGATGGTGCGCAGGCCAGCCTGGTTGGGTTTGGGCACGGTAAACAGCCGGGAGTAGAAGCCCTCCCCTCGCTCCCCAAGGGGAACGGGTTCCACAGCTCTGAGGAGCACAAGTTTCTGAACCTCGGCCTTGAGGGAGGGTGAGCCCGACAGCTGAAAAGGAGGGCTGAGGGGTGGGGTAGGGGGTAAAGGTAAGCGGAAGCCCGCTCGAGCGACTGACAAGACGCATCTGTCTTCTGTGATGGTCTGCCACGCCTCCCAATGAGACGCAATGCGTCCTCCCACCAGGGTCTCTTGCGAGCACGGAAAACACTCATTTGGCAGGTTTATTGGTGGCGGTGCCACCTGAACCCGATTAGGAGGCTGAGGAGAGGGAGAAATACCACATACGCTGTTGTCTACGGCGGTTATTCCCCGCAGCAGTATCCACTCTGCAATTTTTGCGGTCGAGGAAGCCCCTAAAACCAGAGGAAGGTCGACCTTGCAACAACGCCCTTTGAGTCTTGAAGGGAGGCTTAACCAGAACAGATAATGATTTGGCCGTCTGAGTGCTGTCTTTGGTTTTGGTGAGCTCTACATCGGTAGAAGAGTGAAAAAGCTCCTTAACATCAAATGGAAGGTCCAGGACCTTGTCTTGTACCTCCTTCGAGAACTTCGTGGCATGCAGCCATGCTTGCCGCGAGGTATCAACCCCTAGCATCAGACCCCGAGCCGAGGTGTCTACGTGATGAGCCGCAGCCTCCAGGAGATCCTGGGCCAAGACCCTGGCATCGGAAAGGCCCCCTCTGAAATCCTCCAGCTTCTCGACCGGAATATGCTCCTCAAACTCCGACAGACCTCTCCACATCCGCATGTTAGCTCCCGCCAAAATCAATTCTGCATTGGCCTGCCTGAGCTGCAAGTCCGAATTGGCAAAGATTTTCCTCCCTAGGGAGTCCAGGAGCTTGTCCTCATTTCCCAAGACCTGAGTCGCCGTCGCGGAAGAGGAAGCTGCAGGTCTGGATTGCAACGTGGCCGCAGCCACCACTGTGGAGGAGGGAGGTGGACAAGACGACAAGGCCACTTCTTCCGAGGAATGTAGCCTGTACCTCGCGTCAATCTTTTTATTTACAAAAAGTCCCGAGTGTGGCTTTTCCCAAACTCTCCGGACCTCAGCCAGAACGTCCTTCTGCAAGAACAGGCCGGTACGCTCCAAAGGAGACAAGGTGAATGCCCCAGAAAGTACACCCTCCTGCGGGGTAAGTGCCTCGGGCACCGGAACATCCAAGAAGCTCATCATGTCCAGTACCCGGTCACGGAAAGCTCTGGTAGAGCGGGGCAGGTCCTCGTTGTCCGGATCGCCTTGAGGGTCATCCGACAGGTCCGGCTCTTGCTGAGCCGAGTCAGGCACTGCCTTGTCCATTGGGGACAATGGTGGCACAGGCGGAAGCGCAGGGGTAGGCACCACGGGCAAGGGAGGCACCAGCGGAACCACCGATGGGACGGGTGGAGCCGGAGGCGCGGGTGGACACATCTCCTTGAAAAGCCCCTAGAAATATTCCCTCATGGGGTCGGTGCGCATAAGCGCTTGAAATTTACCAAAAAAGTGTCCGCAGGAGATTGTTTCGGAACCTGCGGAGGCCTCTCATGAGGTGGACAAATCCAGGGACTCAACGGGGAAGGGTGCCACAAAAGGCCCCTCCGCTGACGTATCCACATAAATCAAGGGAGCAGCCCCGCGGGCAACGAAACATTGTGCTGAAGAGGCATCCGGGCATTCCAATCATAAACCGGCTGGTAAGGATGCGCACAAGGGACCTTAGGTTCACCCGAAGGACCGAACCCTACACCAGGGGCCGATGGCATAGTTGTAGGGGGTAGTACCTAAAATGGCCGCCGTGGTCGTGGCGGGAACGGGCGCCATTTTGTCCTCATCTGAGGGGAACTGCGGCACGTGAGGAAGTGAGGCAGGGGTCCCTGTCGATGGATCAGGGGTCTTAATTTTAGCCTTAACGTAAGGAACCTCGGCAGAGCCGGTACTATGAGGCCTGGAATGTTTCTGCGACATACCAACCGCCAACTGAGCCTTCGAAGGAAGAGCCTTGGCACTGTCGGTAAAAGAAGAAACTTTCTTCTTTGCCCCCTCAACAGATCTGGTGTCACCACAAGAGTGGGAACAGTGCGCTGTCACCGACAGGCCCTTGCCCGGCCCCTCAGAACTGTTGGTAGCCTTAGCCTCTGTACAAGGGACCTCGGACCTAGGCCCCGTAGAAGCCTTATCGGCACGGGCCTCGAACATGCATTCGGTAACCTCAAGCCCAGCCAAGACCTCGGGGCGTACCCCGGTTTTGTTTTTGAGGGAAGCCGAAAGAACGGCCTCAGAGCAAGCTCCGGTACCCCACGACTCAGTAGAACTGGGTCTACACACAGCCCTCACAGGAGGGGCCTCGGAGTGTACTCCGGTGATCACAGGCCCCTTACGGAGACTCCTCGGAGAAAACTCTGGTAGAATTATTAGGCCCGACAGGCACCTCAGGGCGAACCCCGGTAACGGAGCGATCAACGCCCCTCCCGGCTCGAGAGGAACCTGGGAAGGTATCCCCCGGCCGGGGCGCTCTGAAAATCAAAGAACTTACCGGGCGTTTTTTCTTCTCGTCGATGAACGCCTGAAAATGCGAAGGAGTCCGTCCGAACACCTCCTCCCACCGCTCCAACCAACGTTGAAGAGCCCGGACCGAAAGGGAGTCACAGTAAAAACAGGAGTCCCAACGGTGTTCCGGACCAAAACACTCTAAACAAAGAGGATGGGGATCCGCCCTCGCGAAGCGACAGTGACACGATGAACAGTCTGCAAAATCTAGTTTGAAAGACAGACTAGTAAATGCTTGCGAGAGCCAGAGAGGGGAAAAACAGGAAGAAAATCTTCTGAGGATGCAAGTGCGCCCGGCCCCGATCGTGCAGAGAAAAGGACTGATGGGCGATGCGCAGGGCGGAGCCAAGGTGGGCGGGGTTACGGCCGCGTGCCGGGCCCCACGGAGGGAAGAGGGACACATTTTTGAAAAAAAATAAAAAAAATAAATGAGGATGGCTTTTTACAAAAGGGCTCCGGTTCCGTCCCACAGGACGAGAGATGTCCCATAAGTATGGAGGAAAGGGGACGGGACGTAGGAGTATATAGGACCTGGTTACATGGTGGTCCGTTACAGGTAAGTTAAGGCATACAGTTGAAATTGGTAGAGTGAAGCGGCCTGGAGGTGGGTAAGTAGCAGAGTGTTAGGCAGAGAGCCAGGATTTCACCATGGCTCTGAATGGCCAGAAGGAAGCTTCTGATGTGATTGCAAGCAGGAGTGTGTTCCAGCATTGTGCTGCGAGAACTGGGAAGCTGCAACCTCCTGCTGTTTTTAGATTGAAATGGGGGACCTTGAGTTGGTGCAAATATGGAATTCTGGTGGGTCTGGTAGTGCTGTGTCTAGAGAATTTGTCAGATAGGTAGCGCAGGGCAGTCAGTGACAGGGACTTGTGTGTAATGAGAAGAGTTCTTAGCTTGATTCTGTCTCGGATTGGGAGCCAGTGGACATCTTTGCTGGCAATGGAGATGTGAGCCTAACGTGGGAGGTTAAGAGCGCATTTTAAGCTATTATTTTGAAGAATCTGGAGTCGGTTCAGATTTTTAGTGGTGGTGCCTAGGAAGAGTGTGTTACAATAGTCTAAATTAGACAGTATCAGTGCTCTGGATAAGGTGAGGCAGCTGGATGAAGATAGAAAAGGTCTACAGGCATTGATAAGTTTTTTTTTTTTTTTTAAACTTTTATTTATTGGCACAAAGGTCAAGACAGGCACAGTTCAAAGTACATAGCAACGGGCTGACAACACAGCCGAACATTCGGCACCACATCATGATCAGGTTATACATCACAAGCTGATGGCAACTGATATCGCGGGGGAGGCGCTGAGAAGCCCAAAGGGAAAGCATAAAACCAATAGAAGAAGCTAGATCACCCGTGGCATGTCGGGCTGTCCTGGTGGGGGAGATGAGGACAGTTCCACCTCATCTCTGCCATTTAAATAGCTGCAAAATTCCGACCATACGTTTTTGGGTCGAGATGTCGGAGGTAGTGAACCAATATATTCCTCTTCGCACAGCTGTGTCCAGGTAAGGGCTTTCAGCCACATCGTAAAAGTGGGAGGATTGTGGCGCTTCCAACATTGCAAAATGCATCTTTTGGCCACCATAATACTTACATTTACAAATTTTGCCATTTTCCTTACATTCTCATCCTCCCATGTACCAAATAGTATGGCAAGTGGCTCCATAGTTACCGGAGAACCAACTATTTCGGAGAGGGCCTCTGTTACGGCCGTCCAGAATGTGTTGAGGGCGGGGCAAGCCCAGAACATGTGTACATGGTCTGCCTCACCGGATTTGCATTTGGGGCACACAGGGGTCTGGGTGCCCGTGAATGACGCCACTCTATACGGTGTGTAATAGAGCCTATTAAGTAGCTTAAATTGTATGCAGCGGAATCTGGCGCTTAGGGAGACCCTTCGTGTGTGTGTGCACATTATGCCCCAGAGCTCGTCTGTGATTTCAACTTCGAGTTCCCTAGCCCAGGCTTCACGCGGTTTAAGGGAGTTGTCCGCAGTGTTATTCAGTTGCATCTTGTACAAGTTAGAAATTATGCTTTTGGCACCTCCGGAATTTGCTATATAATGTATTTCAGGAGAGTCTGGGGGTTCAATAGGGAATGAGGGCCACATCGACCGCACTGCAGCTCTAAGCCTATAATATTGCAGCATTTCGAGTGGAGAATTGGAGTGATCAGGGCGCCATGTTTGGGGGGTGATAAAAACACCATCGGGGAAGAGGTCAGTAAGAGCGTGGTATCCCAGGTTTTCCCAGCATCGTATGAGATTTGGATCGTGTGTGGGGGGGGGAGTCCGGGGAACTGCCACAGGGGAAGCCACTTGTAGTATGGGCGCTGTTCCTGGTCAGAGCCTAGGATGCTCCTCCAGGCCCTAAGTGTAGCGGCCACCGGGTCCGCATGAGTATCTGTTTGGAATGCCCGGTTCAGTAGCAGCGACATAATATTAGTTCCATTTCCCGCTAGTTTCTCAAGTTTTACGTGTATGGGCGGGTTCTGGAGCGTGTACCATGGGAGGCATGGTGGGCCTGTGCCGCATTCCAGTACAGGCGAAGGTCTGGGGCCGTGAAACCCCCTTTGTCGTAGGGCAGCGTCATGTGTTGCCACTTCTTGCGGACCGAGCCTGGGAACCAGAGAAAATGTGCGCACTCCGAGTGGAGCTTTTTGAAGTATTGGATCCCAGGCCAGATCGGCACGTTAGCAAAGACGTACAGGAGTTTGGGGACCACTACCATCTTTATCAGAGAGAGTCTGCCCGCTAGTGATAGAGGTAGGTTGCGCCATTTGGAGAACCTGGAGAAGACTAGGTGGGCCACTGCCTCATAGTTATCTGTCAGTAGGGAGGCCTTGGCTAGTGATAATTGTACCCCGAGATACCCAACCCCACCCGGGGACCAACGTAGAGGGTACCCACAAGACGGTCGTTGGGTTGCCACAGTAAGAGGGAAAATTTCGGACTTAGAGTAGTTGATTGTGAAGCCTGAGAACGTACCTATCTTAGTGATATCACGGATGATCGGGTCTAGATATGTGGAAGGATTCCTGACATACAGGAGCACGTCGTCTGCATATAGAGAGATGATCTCTGGTGCATCCTTCAATCGTATGCCTTTCTTGCTGTGCCGAGCCCGTATATGATCAGCCATGGGTTCTATGGCGAACGCGAAAAGGAGGGGAGAGAATGGGCATCCCTGGCGAGTGCCTCTGTGTAGCGTAAAGGGGGAGGAGGGGACCGAGTTTACAAGAACTCTAGCGCGTGGGTCTGTGTATAGCAGTTTTATGTAAGAGGTCATTTTTGGACCCACACCCATTTTCTCCAGCACGGCCCACAGATATTGCCAGGAGACCATATCAAAAGCCTTTTGGGCATCCAGCGTTACCGCCACCGCGTCCGCGCCTGGGTCAATTCTGGACATCACGTTGAATAGGCGACGGATGTTCAGCGAGGTGGATCTACACGGGATGAAGCCGCACTGGTCCTCATGGATCATATGGGACATGAAAGGGAGAAATCTGTTAGCAATTATCTTAGCAAAGATTTTCGTGTCGGTATTAATAAGGGATAGGGGTCTGTAAGACCCACATTCGTCTGGGGGTTTTCCAGGTTTGGGGAGGACAGTTATTAAAGCTTCTCTAAGGGAGAGGGGGAGACAATTCATACTAAGCGACTCGGCCCAGACCCCGTGTAGCACAGGCGCTAATATCGCCACATGTTCCTGGTAGAACTCAGAAGTGAGCCCATCCGGGCCAGGCGCCTTGTTTTTGGGAAGGGTCGATATCACCTGAACTATCTCCTCCAGGGTAAATGGGGCGTCTAATATTTCCTGGGTGTCTTGGGAGATAAGAGTCATAGGGATGCTCTCAAGGAGATCGTCCAGGTCTTGGGCAGAGTGTTCTGGTTGGGGACCATACAGATTGGCGTAGAAGCTAGTGAAAGTGTCTAGTATGGACTGATCTGACCAGTGCCTCACTCCACTGCCATCTATGATGCTGTCAATGCGGGTCCCACCAGTCTCAGCACGCACTAGCCTGGCCAGGGTTCTACCCAGTCTATCCCCTTCCCCATATCTGCGGGCCGCGACAGGGCGTGTGTGGTATTGTACCTCCCTCATAGCGTGTGACTCAAACTTTTCCAACTCTGATCTGATTGCAGCTAGGATCGTCGGGGACTGAGTGGTCAAATATTCCTGTTCAAGTGCTTTAAGTTTGGTTTCCGAGTTGGTTAAGGCCTGCCTTATAGCCTTCAGGACCCCAGCTTCTCTGGAGATGCACATCCCCCTAATATAAACCTTGAACGCCTCCCACCGAATACCTACGGGTGTATCGGTTGTGTTGTTGTTTTCAAAGAATGTAGTTATATCGGCTAGGATCTCCGCTTTAAAGACGATGTCTGATAGGGCGGTGGATTTGAAGCGCCAGTGGGGTCTTGGCGGCACTGCGTTACCGAGTTGAATCTGTAGGAGTACAGGGGAATGATCAGATAGCGTGCGTGCAAGTATCGTGACATCTGCGACCTTCCCAACCAGTCTGCCAGAGAGTAGAAACAGGTCTATTCTCGAGGAGCTGTCATGCACAGTGGAGTAGAAAGTGTAGTCTCTGTCGTGGGGGTGAAGCGTCCTGCATACATCATGTAAATTGAGAGAATCCATATGTAGGAGGAGACGTTTGGTCGCTCGTGGTGTGGGTCTGCGACTGGTCGTCGTCCTGTCTAGTAAACTGTCCAGTGTTAGGTTCATGTCACCCCCCCATATTATGGGGACGTCTATGTATCTCATGAGTATGTCCGCCACTCCGTCAAAGAACTCGGGGGAGTCAATGTTGGGCGCGTATACGTTGACCAGTAAGCATTCCTCATGGGCCAGGGTGCAATGCAGGATCACATATCTGCCTTCTGCGTCAATATGCGATGAGTGGAGAGTAAAGTGGATAGATTTGTGAATGAGAGTCAGGACCCCTCTAGCTTGGGTGGAGTATTGGGTGAAATATCTGTTGAGACCCCAGGTTTGTGCGATGTTCGCCGATAGGTGTTTAAGGGCGTGTGTTTCTTGTAGTAGGAGAACCTTGACCCCGTGTCGTTGTGCGTAGGCCGCAATCCTAAGGCATTGATAAGTTTGTTAGTGTATGTGTTAGATGAGATGTAGCATTTATTTGTTTTTTCAGTGATAGGGTGGGGTCAAGGTATACACCTAGAGTTTTTAGCTCTTTGGAGACGTTTATGATGTTGCCATCGATGGATAAAGATTGGTACCTAGAGTCCAATTTATTGAGGCAGGCCTGGGAGCCTACGATAAGCAGTTCCGTCATATCGTCATTGAGGCAGAGACTGTGTATAGCCATCCAGGCTTGGATTTCTAGGTAGATTTCGTTAAGCTTTGCAACATCTTCTTCATAGCAACCAGTGAGTGTGATGAGGACCTGGGTGTCGTCTGCGTAGTGTAGCGGACACCCAGATCGTCAAGACGGTCGAAGAGAAGCTTAGTGAAGATGCTGTAAAGTGTGGGAGAAATGCAGGAACCTTGGGGGACTCCACATTGGATTGGTATAGGGTCGGCTGCCGCTGAGGGGGGGCGAAGACCCTAGTCGACCTGTCAGACAAAAATGACTCAATCCAATTGGTGCCTTTCTGTGAGAATGCGGCAGCCGATGAGGTGTTGTGTAAGGATCTGGTGGTCAACCAGGTCGAAGGCAGCGGAGAGATCCAACAGGAGCAAAATGGCCAGTTTGCCCTTGTCTTTGGCTTCATCCATTTGGATTTCTAGATCCAGGAGGCCGGTTTCGGTCCCATGCCTGGGTCTAAAGCCGGATTGTTGCAATCCTAAGAGGTTATTGTCTTCCAAATGTTGTATTTGGAGGTAGCCTACTCTAATATTTTGACTAGGAAAGGGACCATGGTGATGGGTCTGTAATTCGTGGTAATGTTGGGGTCTAGGTTGGGTTTTTTGAGAAGGGGGAGAACCCACGCTTCTTTGAGGTTATTAGGGACTACTGAGTTCTTGAAGGAAGAATTGATCAGTGAGGTGATGAGGGGGGCTAGATCTTTGGTTCCATCTTTGATGACAGAGGCGGGGCATAGGTCACCTTTACAGTTGGATGGTTTAAGGCTAGCGATCATCTTGACTACTTCCCTCTTCGGTGACTGGGGAAAAGTGGAAAGATGGGCAGTTGGGAATGGTGGGGTCTTTTTTGCTGTAGAGTATCTTTGGCGGCAAGGTTGGCTTTTTTGGCTTCTATCTTTGCTTGTAGAAGGGCAATTTTGTTGGAGGGCTAGTTGGATATTATTGCACCATGCCTTATCCTTCGTGCAGTCCTCTGTGGGTGGCAGTGGAGATTCAAGTTCTTAGTATAGAGAATAATTCTTTCATACCAGATTTGGCGTTGTGTATTCTTGTGTTATAAATCTCTTTTTTGGCGTTTAAGATAGCGGATTTGGAGGTGGCGGCAGCTGTAGTGAATTTGTCTTTAGTGGAGAGAGATGGGGCTTTTCTCCAGCTAGTTTCCGCCGCTCTTTTGATGTTGCGGAGAGCATTTAGTTCTGCTGAGAACCATTTGTTGGTGTGGGCAATGGGTTTGGGTTTACGTTGTTGGAGTGGCGCTATCTGGTTGAGGGCTAGTTCCAATGTGTTGTTGTATAGGTCTACCAGGGTAGACTGGTTGTCATTCTGCGTGGGAAGGTTGGCTTTAGTAATGGGCATGAGAAGTGGTCTAAGGTTTTCCATGGTGATGTTGCGATTGTTTCTAGAGATTATGTGTGGTGTCCTAGGAGGCAGTGTCGTATTGGGTACAGTTCTGGGTAGAGAGAAGGTGATAAGGTGATGGTCGGTCCAAGCACAAGGTGTGATGTCTGTCAGTGAGAGGTTGCAGTTGGCATCTGCCAGCCAGTCTAGGGATCTGCCTTTTATATGTGTAGGTTTGTTAATGTGTTGAGTGAGGCCTAAGTGAACAATGGTGTCATTGAGAGAGGTGGCGTGATTGTCGATAGGGTCATTGAGTCCTAGGTTAAAGTCACCCATGATGATGATGATGATTTGTGATTTGGGTTTAGTGTTCGTGGCGAGTAGGAGAGAGAGAGAGATATCCTCTTCAAAAGGTGGATAGGGCGCCTGGGGGTCTATATATAATGTGTGGGAGGATGGTTTGGGTGTCTGATAATGGGAGTTTGATGGAGAGGAGTTCAGCTGAAGGTAAGGTTGAGTTAGTTGCTTATCTGATGTTTAGGTTAGTTTTAGCAATAATAGCCACACCTCCTCCTTTCCCGTTTTTTCTGTCAGCACGGAAAATGTTGTAGTTATCCGGGATGGCTAAAGCTAAAGTAGGACCAGCTGCTAAGTGGAGCCACGTCACTGGATGGCGATGAAGTCGAGGTGGTTAGCAGAGATAATGTCTGCAACATCTGTGGCGTGGGCTACCAGGGAGCGGGCATTAATGAGAGCACCCTTTATGGGAATGGAAGTAGGGTTGACTTTCGAGGGTGGAGGAATATGGGGAGGTGTGATGTTTTGGCTCGCTGTGGAGACGATATGTATTAGCCTGCACCTGACGGAATTTTGAATGATCGCAATTGCCACACCTGGTTAGAATTGTGAATGTTAGCAATGCCACACCTAATTAAAATTGAACATTAACCTGCGCCAGACCAGACAGAATTTTGAATGTTAGCAAACGCCTCACCTACCTAGAATTGTGAACATTAGCCTGTGCCAGAGAAGATCTAGAAGCAACACGAATGCTAATTGCCACACTTGGTTACATTTTGTCGAATATTAACAAAAAACACTTTTAGATACAACTACGAACATTAGCCTGCGACAGACCCAGATGGAATTGTGAATGCTAGCAAACGCCACACTTAGCTAGAGTTGTGAACATTGTCCTGCATCACAGCTAAACATAATAGTAAATTGTCGGGAAGTGCCACACTTAGATGAAGAACTAATATCAGTAACTTCAACTTAGTAATTGTTCCTGCTGCAATGGCTCAGAATCCCACGCAAACACTCCCATCCCATATCATATCATTACGCTTACTCTCTACTCTATATCACACAATTCGAATGCAACAATACCCCTGATCAATTCGGCATAGCTGTTCACATACGAACTTTCCCCCATTATCACCTCATCACTAATAAAATGCAGCTATTCCATGAATTTCCGTCCTAGCTGCTCACATAAGCATCCTACAGGCGTAACACAGCCAGAACCCAGTCTGGTTGTCCACCCACCAGACTGAACACATTCAACTGACATCTTCACGCAAGGCTAGGATGCACCTACCATCTGGCAAATACATCCGCTGCACACAACTGGTACACCCACGCAACCTTCGACACTTTCTCAATCTCTCTACTGACCTGGACTTCGGTCCCCAGAGGGCGTTCAACCTACCAGCGCTTTGAGATCATACCAATAATATATATAAATGCCAAATATATTGCCACTCTAAACTCTCCCTCGGCTGTCAAACACTCCTGACACAGGCTGCCTCCTGGAGGAATCTCTCACACACACACACTGTCATGCGCCGTCTCACGTGGACATTATGGTCCAGGGTGTGGCTTGGGGGCTGCTTCTTGCCTTCCCGTTCTCCGGGACCTCTCGTTTTCCCTCTCCTCCTTTCTCTCCTTTCTGGTTCTGTCTCCGTTCTGTTTACCCTCGCTGGCCGTCATTATCGGCTGCCTCTCGGTTCCTTCGGAGCCCGCCTTCCACCCGGAATCTTTACGACGGACCTCCGCTGTTGCTGTTCCACCTCTGGGTTTTTTTTTGTGCCGGACGGCTTTTTCCCCAGTTTGTCCCTCTCGGAAGAGGGGCCGCAGGTAGTGCTATTCACAGCAATACACTGTGGCTTCCTTTCGTGAGAAAGACACTTTCTCAGAAAAAAAAGAAAGAAGAAGGATTATTGTGCTAGAAGACCACAGATGATATCTATTCAAAACCAATCTTCAGGTGAGGAGGCGGAAAGGGGAGAAAGGTTAAGGGTGGAGAATGAACCTTCTCAGAGGGCTGACAGTTTGCAACGCCAGTGGTCAGGATGGCGACCCCTGAACAATTGCAAGAGATGGTGGCCACTGTTCAAAACCTCAGCAGAGGTTTGAAATTTATCCATGGAAGTGCAAACCTTAAGGACTGAAAATAACATGTTAAAACAACTGGTTTCTAATCGTGAACCAAAACCAGTGGACTTGCCTCCCATGGCACTCCCATCAGGGAAATATGACGGAGCTTCAAAGAAGCTCAAGGAATTCTTGGAAGCTTGTAGTATCAATTTTGCCTTTAAACCTCATACATTTCCCACCGGTCACGCCCGGGTGGGATTCATGATTTCCAACATGTCGGGTAATGCCCTGGCCTGGGCCACTCCACTTGTGTTGGGAACAGACCCTATACTGCAAGACTACGAGGCTTTTGTAGGCCGACTAAAACAAGAGTTCGAGAGGCCTGAAATTTCATTTTCTGCAGGCAAAGACCTGTTAGACATACGTCAAGGCCAGACTGATGTGCACACCTATCTTACCACGTTCAAACGCTTAGCCACAGAAGCTGTTTGGCAGGAGCAGACCCAATATGTCATTCAGAAGAGGATTGCGAGAAGATGTGTTAGCCCGATCTCCCCGGCCGGCAACCTTTCCAGAACTGACAACTTCAGCTTTACAAATTGAACATCGAATAGAAAGGAGATGGAATAGGAATACTACCTTTCCCGCCCACAATCCTCCTCCTCCAGTTGCAGCATCGGCCCAATCAGAAGAACCGATGCAGATTGGAACCACACGTTCGTCTTTAACTCCAGAGGAAAGAAAGCGAAGAAGAGACTTGGTCTGATCCACAATAGGCACATAAACCCAACATCAAATTAGGAATTGCTCTGAGATTCCTTCACGACGAGCGGGAAACGAGAACCCTCGGTCCTAGGAGGGACGGGAATCCGAGGGGAAGTAACCAGTCCCTATGTGTTGTTATCAGTGGGTCCAGTGAATCCACAGGAAGATTCGAGACTAATGGTACTCAAGGTGCAATTGTTTAGAGACCATCGCAAGATTGAAGCACTGGCCCTACTGGATTGTGGGGCCGCCGGCAACTTTGTGGACACCATCTGGGCCGATTCTGTCGGCTTACGACGTATGGACCGCAAGGAGGATCAGAAGGTCGAGGGGGTGGATGGTACGCCCCTCAGTTCAGGCCTTATTACGCAGACTACTGAGTTTCTTCAAATGTTCGTACAACAACATTCAGAAACCATACAGTTCGATATCATCCGTGCGGCCCATTTTCCACTCATTTTGGGCATTACCTGGCTACGCAAACACAATCCGCAGATTAATTGGTCCACCAACATTATCACCTTTGAATCGAAGTTTTGTCGACAGACCTGCTTAAAAGATCTACGATTTATGGAAGCCAAGGCCCATACCGTTCCTCAAGCCAGTACCGTGGGTGTCCACTCTCTTCCCATGGACTTCTCGGCTTTTGAGGATATCTTTGCAGAAAAGAACCCATTGGAACTACCTCCGCACAGGCCAGAGGATTGCACCACTGATCTCCTTCCCAATGCCCTAGTTCCCTTTGGTCGAATGTTTTCCCTATCACAAACAGAAAAAAGGAGCCCTCAGGACTTAGAGGGACAGATTAGACCATTCTGCAAGTTGTCGTCCAAGTAAGTCTCCAGCAGGTGCTCCCTTGTTTTTCATACCAAAGAGGGATTTTTCTGAACTCAGACCATGTATTGATTATCGTGGGTTGAACAAAGTCACAATACAGGATCGCTATCCCATGCCCCTGATCTCTGATATATTAGAGGCTGTACAAGGAGCAACTATTTTTTCCAAATTAGACCTACGCAGTGCTTATCACCTTTTGCGCATACAATCAGGGGACAAATGGAAAACGGCATTCCGTACTCCATTCGGGCTATTCGAGTATCATGTTATGCCTTTTGGTGTGGTCAACGCGCCGGCAGTGTTTCAGAGATTTATCAACCGGGTCTTCGCAGATCTTATGTTTGTCTCGGTTATAGTCTATCTGGACGATATACTTGTATTTTCCAGAGATTCCAAACAGCATCAGAAACATCTCACAGAAGTCTTGACACGTCTGAAAACATAAGCTTCTGGTAAAGAAGGAGAAATGTCTGTTCGGGGTCAGCACCGTGCCCCATCTGGGGTATGTACTCTCATCATAGGGGGCTCTTATGGATCAAAGAAAGGTGGACGCCATTCTAAGCTGGCACTCTCCCAGATCAGTCAAGGAAGTACACAAGTTCCTGGGAGTGGCCAACTTCTATAGGCGTTTCATCCCTTCTTTTTCTGAAGTGGTGTTACCCATTACCCAGTTGCTAAAAAAAAATCTTTGTTACCATTCTCATGGAATGACCAAGCTGAAAGAAATTTCAAACACCTGAAAGAACTGTTTTGTCAAGCTCCCATTCTGTGGCACCCGGACCAGACAAAACCCTTTATTCTAGAGACGGACGCCTCGGCTGCCGCAGTAGGAGCAGTCCTACTCAGGAACATAACGGAAATGAACATCCCATAGCCTATCTCTCACGCACCCTCACTTCCAGGCAACAGGATTATTCGGTCATTGAGAGGGAACTCTTGGCCATGAAACTTGCGTGTGAGGAATGGCGACACTTGCTGCAGGGAAGTAACTGTCCGTTCGCCATTCGAACAGATCACAAGAACTTACTAGTCCTTCAGTCTATGGACTGCGTCAATTCTCGCCAAGAGCGATGGGCCCATTTCTTTACCCAGTATGATTTCCACATTACGTATATCCCTGGAAATCAGAATCTCCTTGCTGATGCGTTATCTCGGAAGGGTGGATTGGAAACATCCCATTTACCACCGGCAGAAAGACTGTTTCCCAGAAATCGGGTTTTCCTCCATGTGACCAGTTTTCTCCAGCAGGTTAAAGAAGCTACGATTCTGGCTACCCCTCAGGAGAAGGTGGCTTTAATTGACAGAAGGGCTTTTGTTTCAGGACCATCGATTGTTTATTCCTCCAGGACCTCTTCAACGACAAGTTATTCAATGGTGTCATGATCATCCGACGGCCGGACATAGAGGTCAGACTGGCACATTAAATCTCGTCAAAAGGTATTTCTACTGGCCCAGAATGAGATCCGGAATCAGACAGTATGTCCAAGCTGGCAGGATCTGTAACAGCAGCAAGAATCGCACTACCAAACCTTTGGGTTTACTTGAACAGAGTGCGATACCTTTACGTCCGTGGAGTCACATCTCCACTGATTTTGTGGTGGATCTACCAGCTTCAAGTGCTTGTACCTGTATCATGCTAACAGTGGATTATATGTCCAAGATGGCTCATTTTTCCCCTCTTCCCGGATTGCCTACGGCATCAGAATTGGCAGAGGTGTTTCTCAAGGATATTTTCCGTCTGCTTGGTCTCCCCGACAAGATTACGTCAGATAGAGGCAGCCAATACGTCTCTAAATTTTGGACAGCCTTATGTCATCGGTTGGGCATTGAACGGGCATTATCATCTGGTTTTCACCCCCAGACCAACGGGCAGACTGAGCGATTAAATGGCACTCTCGAACAATACTTACGCTGTTATATAAACCAAGAACAGGACAATTGGGTCTCTCTTCTTCCCACGGCGGAGTTCTCCTACAACAACACTCGTCATTCCGCTTCTGGGCTCACTCCGTTCTACTGTACCTATGGGTTTCATCCTCGCACTATCTTCCCTGTTCCATCCATTGAATCCAACCTACCCGCTGTAGAAGGGGTGTTGTCCAAAATTCAGGAGGCTCACAAGACTGCCCAGTCCAGTCTTTTGGACAGTCAAGTGGCAAATATGGCTCAAGCGGATCGTCACCATCTATCGGTGCCGGAATGGAAGGTGGGCACCCGGGTGTGGCTTTCTACGAAATACTTTCCCCGATGGACTCGTCCCTCCAAACCCCCCCCCCCCCCGTTTCATTGGGCCCTATCCTATCATGGCTAAAATCAACCCAGTGGCTTTTCGCCTGAAATTGCCTCCCTGTTTACACAGGATCCACCCTGTCTTTCATTCCCCTCTTCTCAGGGAAGCTCCCAAGGGATCCTCTACCCGTTCGGTTCCACTTAAACCACCGCCCAAGGAGGAAGCAGAGTTTGAGGTATCTCAAATATGTGATTCCCGATACAGGCGAGGTCGCTTGGAATACTTGATACACTGGAAGGGATACTAGAGGCGGAAGATTCATGGGAACCCTCTACCTTTGTGCATGCTCCTAGGTTGTAGCGGAAGTTTCACAGGGCTCATCCTGGAAAGCCAGGGGGTTACAACATTGGAAGGGGGCATACGGTCATGCGCCGCCTCCCGTGGACATTATGGTCTAGGGTGTGGCTTGGGGGCCACCATTGCAGAGTTCCGCCACGTTTTCGAACGTTGCTGTAGCAGTCTAGTGTTTCCTTCTCAGTTAGTCGGGAAGCTTATCAGCCACGCCCCCCGGCACACAGTGCGTTGCAACCCGCTTGGTCAGCTCCCCGACTGCTTTCTTTCGGTTGCGGTTACGCTAGTTTCTTTCCTTTTTCCTCGCTTTCCTTCTACCGCCCTTCGGGCCGCTTCTTGCCTTCCCGTTCTCCGGGACCTCTTATTTTCCCTCTCCTTTCTCCCTCTCCTTTCCGGTTCTGTCTCCGTTCTGTTTACCCTCGCTGGCCGTCATTATCGGCTGCCTCTCGGTTCCGTCGGAGCCCGCCTTCCACCCGGAATCCTTACGACGGACCTCCGCTGTTGCTGTTCCACCTCTGGGGTTTTTTGTGCCGGACGGCTTTTTCCCCAGTTTGTCCCTCTCGGAAGAGGGGCCGCAGGTAGTGCTATTCACAGCAATACACTGTGGCTTCCTTTTGTGAGAAAGACACTTTCTCAGAGAAAAAAAAGAAAGGAGAAAGAAGGAGAAGGATTATTGTGCTAGAAGACCACAGATCTCATCTATTCAAGACCAATCTTCAGGTGAGGAGGAAGAAAGGGGAGAAAGGTTTCACTTTCTCCTTACCTCCCTTCTCACACACTCTACCCTTCAGGCCAAGCCAACTCCAGCACTGCCACCTACCTTGTCGGTTATCTGACCTATGAAGCTTGTCAGTTGAGGCTTTCGCCGCCACCTTCTTACCCCCACCTCCTCCTCTGGCTGCCTAACTCCTGATAGCCCTTTCCATGCTCCACTCTGCTAGATCGGATACTCTCGAAGTTCTCCGCGGCATCCAACAACGCGGCCGAACTCTCAAATCTGCAAGGAGCTGACAAATCCTGCTGCATTCTATACCTCTCCTGTCCCTTCCCACGCCCTCTGCACGGCCGTGGCTTCTCATTTCATCTCTAAAACTCGGAACATCCCGTCTCCTCCCTCTTTCTCTCCCTCTCCCTGCTCTGCCTCCGACCCTTCTTTGGCCACCTCTCCCCCCTCCTTCTCTGCCTTTTCCCTGTTCTCCTCTGACAAGGTTTGTAGACAAGAACGATCTATGAAAATACCGTCAAAACACCTTCACCCCTGTTCCTCCAAAACCATTAAGGACCACATTGACACCCTGGCTCCTGCTGATTTCTGCAACCACTCCTTCGCCACTGGTGTCTTCCCCTCTCCCCTGAAGCACTCCCTTGTTCACCCTCTTAAGAAACCCTCTGCTGACACTTCCTGCCCGTCTAACTATTATCCAATCTCCATCACTCCTTTCTTGGGCAAACTTCTGGAAAAGCTGGCCATTGCTCAGCTTATCTTCACACTGAATCTGTTGGTTGTCTCCATGACCATCAATCTGGCTTCGGAGCTGCCAGAAGCACGGAAACTGCTCTCCTGAACATCCGTGAAGACCTGCTCTCCAACCTTGACTCTAACACCCCCTGTGTCCTCATCTTACTTGAACTCTCTTCTGCATTTTACACTGTCAACCATGCCATCCTGCTCAACCGTCTCCATGATAACCTGGTTATCACAGATCAGGCACTGGCTTGGCTAACAACCTTCCTCTCCAATCGACCCTCCCAGGTCCAACATGGTTCCTGCCTCTCCTCCATCTCTACTTATGGTGGTCCCCAGGGGTCTAACCTCTCTCCCTGGCTGTTTAACCAATCAATGGGAATTCTGGCCCACCACATTGGTGCTCTCTGCCCCAACTTTCAGTGCTATGCGGCTGACGCTCAACTCCTTTTCAGACTCCCTTCCACGTCCTCTTCTATCATCTCTGTCTGCCATCCAGGAGTGGTGTGCCGGCAATGATCTCTGCCTTAATGCCAGTAAGACGAGATTCTCCTCATCGCCACACCCGCTCCCTCCTTTCCTGTCGCTCTCTGGCCAGCCTCGCTTGGCCCTCTTCCTGCTCCCACCTATGAGGCTAAAAACATCAGGGTCATCTTAAACTCCCCACTTTCCTTCTCTCCTCACATCTCTGACATCTCTAAGAAGTCACGCTACCAGCTGCACCTCCTCAGAGGTATTCTTCCTTTCCTCTCCTTCCCCCAGAAGCTCACCGTCTCCAGAGCTCTGGTTCCCTCTAGGCTGGACTACTGCAACAACCTCTTTCTAAATCTGCCTGCCTCTACTCTCCGTCCTCTGCAACTCATCCAAAACAGGACTGCGAGACTGGTCCTTGGTATCAAGTCAGGGGATCGTCTCTCTCCAGGACTGAAATCCCTGCACTGGCTCCCCATGGCAGCGAGGATTAAGTTCAAAACCCTCTACATTGTCCACAAGGCCTTCTGGGGCCTGGGACCTCAAAACCTTCAACTCTTGCTTCCTAAAGATCTGCCCTCTCGAACTCTTTGCTCATCCGCTTCCAACTCCCTTAGGGTCAGTCGGTTCTCCAAGCAGCGAGTTGGTGGTAGATTTCTTTCTTCTGCTGGGGCCTCCCGCTGGAACAGCCTCCCTGCCCCTCTGAAACTTGGAGAACCATCTACGGTTTCGGAAGCACCTCAAGGCCTTCCTCTTTGCTTCTGCTTACTCTTCCCCTGCTGATCTCCTGGTTGAATCTGCACTGGTTACCTGGCTACCCTCTGATCTCGGGCCCAGGTGCCCTCCCCGCCAAAGTTACACTTTATTAATGACTGTTATTCTAGGTAGGTAAAACCTAAGGTAGCCTTATTCTAAACAGCAAGTTAGGGGAAGCAAGACCCAGTTGAGGAACTTCTACACCCATTATCTAAAAGAAAAGAAAAACCGCAGCGTTTTCCAACACAATAACGTTGTATTTATGTTTGCAGTCGCTTCAAAAGCGACCGCAAACATAAATACAACGTTTTTAAAGCTGCGGTTTTATTTTTAAGTTTTCCGGGCTCCTCCAGCCCGGAAAACTTAGAAAAAAAAACCGCAGCTAGTGCTTATTTTTAAAAAAAAATAAATAGCACTTACCGAGATTCAGCTGCAGCTTTCCTGCTCTGGTCTCCGGTCCCCGTCCTCCGCGTACAGCACTAATGAAGGGAAAGCCACCCAGCGGTAGCTTTTGTTTACTACATCTGGCTGGCTTTTCCTTCATTAGTGCCGCAAAAGCAAAAGCCAGGACAGGAGGGCATCCATTTCACAAAATGGATGCGCCCATGTGCTTGCTTTTGCAAATTCTGAGCTTGAATAGCTCAAAATTTTACATAGGAAGTTTTAAAAAAGAGAATGCTAGTATTTTTTATGTTGCCTATCTATTTTTTAAATAAAAATGTTTACTAGACCATGCCTTTAACCTTACATATACTTTTAAGAATGGCACAACACACATTCAAAGTAAGTAAGAACTTCTGTAACTGTCCATGAGTTAGTTACCAACTAACCCTTTCACAAGTACTATTCAACACTTGCTATACTTTTCAAGACAGACTCCTTTACTTATCTAGTCCTTCCCTATTCTAAACAATCAGGCTCTGGTTACCCCAGCAGGCTCTCCAGTCATTGGACAACTTCTCAGCCCAGTTATCTTCAGCTCCCTCTTCGGATTTGGTTCCAGTGGTCGACTTGTCAGCAGCTTTCAGGTTCTGAGTTTTTATCAGGAACTACAGCACAACCCATGTATTCTCTCCCCACATTTTACAGCAAGGGGCTGTCCAATCAGGACAGCCAGCCCCTCCCACCCCCCCACTGGGAGTAGTTTCCTTTCAGGCAAGGTGGAAGACTCAGGGCTGCAGAGTTTGACTCCTCCCTCGCTCCCTGCCTTTCCAGACACTCTGGAGCCTGGGCAGTGGAGTATCGCCGAAGACAACAGCTACGCAGGTCGTTCCCACCTAGAATGGCAGGGGAAGACCTCAAACTGCAAGCACACAAGCAATGGCAAATTTAGCAAAATGGTGGCCCTTTCGTGTATTACCGAGGCTGAATTAACAGCTTGCGAGTAATGTAAACTAAAACGTCAAAGGTAAAACCACTGCTACCAGCCATTGATGTAAAACTCAATAGTTACAAAATGTTACGAGGAAAGTAACGAGCACTCCACATAAAGTGAGGTGTGCTGGATCACTATATTTAATGTAAAGGGGGATGAAAATCCCTTTTTACTACTTGGGAACTGTAGATCACCCAAGTATATTAAAGAGAAACAGGGGAGCCCAAAGGGACAATCCAGCCTAAGTACAAAAGTGGTAGGAAAGTAACTTCAACCATACACTATGGGGAGACATAAAAAGGGTCACCCACAAAACGAGCAAAGACTAGGTGAGCGGGGGAAAAAGATTGCCGTTCACCCAAGGACAAGGTAAAATAGTTAGCCAGTCAAAGCAAAATATTCTGGGGTTGACAGGTAGGCAAGATTACACATTGATATGATAATCTTACCCAACATCCCTCCTCTTCAATCTCTACCAAGCCCCTTCCCTGCACTTATCTGCTCATGACCTAACTAACCTGCTGCAGCTATGCTGATGATGCAGATCATTTTCAAGATTCTCAAGACCACAGTCTACTCCATTCCGGTCCTCGCATACTGCCTCTTTGAAAGACGGCCAACCACCTCCTTAGTCATAGCAAAACTGAAATCCTGATCCACAGTAAAACCTCTTGCCAACCCACCCCCTGGCCACCCGCTTTGGGACCATGTCTGTAGCATCCAACTCAGTTAAACCTGGGATGCACCTTGGACACAGATCTAACACTCACCATATCAACACTGTACCCAGAACCTCATCACCTCCATATCCTGAGACGTGTCTTCCCTCATCTCTCCTATGCTCACTGACTCAGGAATCTTGGCCATCATCCTCTCCCGATTAGAATATGCCAATTCCATTTGGGCACTCCCACCTATCGGGTCAGAAAGCTCCAGGGGAATCGAAAACTACAAAGCCAGACTCCTTGCCCTCTCACCCAGAGAACACATCACTCCTGCCATACGAGTGCTCCACTGGCTTACCAACCGGCGACCTTCAGGACAAGGTGCATTACACTGCACCATCCACAAGACAGTCCCTAAATTCCTCCAACACAAGCTTACACTGTGCCAACCCATCAGAAACCTTAGATCAGGCTCCACACTCCTTGTGATCCTCCAGCCCACCCCCTCTTCAATTCCACCATAGTTGGAGGATCCTCCTCCATCCAAGCGCCTACCCTCTATAACACTGCCACTCCGCATCAGCTGCAATGAGGACTAGCTTACCTTCAGGAAAGCCCTCAAAACCTTGTTATTCCATCCAGCAACCAGACAATAGTTCACCACTTCATGCTTACCTTCATGACACCTAGGCCTTGACATGGTCAGTACCTCCCCAAAATATTCTCCAGAGCAAGGTAATTTCGGAGCAGACCAGACTATCTGATTGCACGGCTACACCAAAATCAAAGCTCCAACTGAGGCTCGAGGTAAGTATTTACGCACCACTTTGGTGTTCACCAGCCACAGGCACGGCCGCCCACACGCACTTAGCCTCCATACACCAGACTAAAACACCATGCACAACATCTCTACCATCAGAATGAAGCTACACCGTACAAGACAAGATTCGGTCTAGCTGACCACAACAAATCTCTCGTACATGTGCGCTCTCCCGACCACCTCTCAGCACCCATCCACTTGCCGGACCATCGTGGGTAGCTTACTTAGGCTCAGCCATCCAACCCAAACCCCCATTCTGGCCAAATGCACACACCTGACAATTTTTCCACACCTTGGACTTCAGTCCACCAAGGGTGTTCCCCCCCCCCCCCACCCCCACAAGCACATTGAGGCCATACTAATGGGATAAAGGAGCTATATAATTGCCAAACTACTATGCCAGGGTCCTTCGCAGGCTACCCTTGGGGATTTACTTAAGAGGTTGTGGTTCTCAGTCAGCTGACTCAACCAAATCAATCATAGGCAGGGGCGGGAGTACAGGAAGGCCTGAAGGGAGGGCCTGCAGGGCACGATTATGGACACCAGAGCGATTGAGTGCTCTGGGTCGAGGGAGAAGCACAGGGTAAGAATAACTGCACAGTATTTTACAAGGGAAATCCTTCCTTGCACGCTCTGATGCAGCATAGAAATGGGACTCGCCCGGCAGGGAAGAAGTTGTGATCTTCAGTCAGCTGGCCCAACCAAATATACCAATCACAGGCATTGGGATGGGTAGAGGGGTGGAAGCGAGGAAGGCCTATGGGTAGGGACTCCAGGGCATGGATGCCAGAATGATTGGAGTGCTTGGGTGGAGGGAGAGAGGTATGGGGGTACAAGGAACTTACTGCAGTATCTTACAAGAGAAATCCTTCGTGGCACACTAAGTGGGCTTCAAAATGTGCACTAGCCATTGGCGAGTGGCAATTGGCGAGTAAGAAATGGTGTGCGGTGTGAAGTGGACAGTGCAGGCAGACACCAACGTTATGCATGGCTAGTCACTTGAACTTAAAGGTTTACCCGGTCATAAGCATTCCTAATCAACTGTGCACAGTCGTACCATGCTTTTTAAGCCCCCTCTTTCATGCCCAATCAGGATTCTTCAGCTAATGCAATTCAAATGCTATGTCCACAAAAAAGAGAAACCAAAATGTCCTGTTTTCTACCATGCTCCTCATTATTCCTCCCCAACCAGTCACCCATTGCTGCCCCTACACATCTTGCCCTCACTTCCCCACCAAAAAACAAAAAAAATAATAAAATAGAGAAAACCTGCTGCTCAATACACTATCTATGCCCTTCTCCCTCAATTACCTCTGCACTGCTGCATTCGCCATATTCCCCTCCAACAAGTATCTTGGCCAATAGGTCTAATTGCCTGCTGCTTCCCCCATTCGCACTACACCCGATCATACTTAGTCTATTATCTGTGATGAGTTTTGACTTGTGTATTCCTGCTCTTTCAGAAGTATGCCCTGGATCACAGACACAGAATGTTTGCAGCAGCTACATGCAATACTGCAAAATGGCCATTCCTTTGCAGCCATCCGACCAGATGAAGCAGTGAATAGTGCATCAAGTAAAAGGCAAGCCTGCCTGACAACTTCCAGATACAGATTCCCTTTTAACAGATCAATTTATTTAGAATAGAATCATAGAAGCAACAATCTTGGAGTTTTGCTATCAGGGATCGCCTTTTAAGTCACTTGGTCTGAACATGCTTGCGTCAAATCCATAAGCATGCTGGGTGGACGACAAATGGAATAAAAGGGCATTAAAGGTTTGTATAATTGAAAAAAATTAGTTTTTTTTCAATTATCATTTCAGGAGTGTAAATCAGCCTGACTCATTCATAGTATATACATGACACATTACCATCAAACAGCAAGGAAAACCGGCATGAAAACTCAGACATGCACACAGATAAATAACACAACCTACATCTGGTTGGGCTTTTGTGTCCAGATTGCATGTTAAGATATTTAGTAAGTCCTTGCTGCGCCTCCAACTAATTCCTCAACCAGTACATGCCCCCCTGAACCTACATGGCTAGCTCACCGCGGTAAACCCAAGAGAGACGTCCACTGTGCAGGACTCCCAGATCTAAATGTTTCTGGTATCGTGCTCCACTGCTTCAACTGATACTCAGTCTAGCTGTGCTTGGTATCAGACAGTACTACCTCAACTGACCCTCAAATACAGCTGCTCAGCCTGTTACCCTGTTGCTCTCCTAGGCGTGGGCCACCTCCCTACGGTACAGGACCCTCAAATCCAGCTGTGTTAGGTCCAGAACTCTGTCACCCTCCTAGGTGTAAGCCTTTCTCCCATTATACAGGGCTCCTAATCTAATTGTGCTTTATTCAGTACTCTATTAATCCCGGAAACCCACAACTACCTAGCTTAATCAAGTCCCATTCCACTAGACCGTTCAATACCCTAACCCTTCCCGACAGTGCACCCTTAGGAAACAACCTACCCACCGACAGAAACGACAAACTGAGCTAGAAAGCACCCAACATATCCAGAGAAGGAAAAAACAAGATCACTGCGCCTGCACAACACAGCATAGAGGACCAACTACCCGACTACGCCTGCACCTTAAACTGAAAAATGGCCCGACCCAGAAAAGGACGCTGAGAAAGAGAACAAGATCATCCAACAAGAGACACAAACACACAACACCGACAGAAGCCAGAAGAAGCAGGCCCATTGGAAGGAAACACGCCTCACGCAACCATAACCGGAACAAAATCTGTAAGAGAAAAATCCTTATGCCTCACACCTTACCTCGCGACAACTGCGGAACACCGATGCCTCAACACGGAAACCTTGAGACATGCAAAGAATTTCCTGAAACACCCGAAAAAAAGATGGGAGCACTCAACAAGAGAGTGGGAGGGCTCCAACCCCATCACCCCTTACATCATAAGAACAGAGGGGCACTATCGATTTCCACAACATCCCACACAATACGGCGAACCCCCGACAACCAACAAGGCTACCTCCGACCCAACAATCGGACTCAATGAAGAAGCCATCGCTGATCTTCATCCTAACAGCAGCACAGCAGAAACACCACGACTGATCAGCCCCGTTATCAACCTATTGGACCGATTCAATGAAGAAGCAGCCATCGCCGTTCTTCATCCTACCAACACCAATATGGAAACACCACGACCAGACAACTACAAACTTGAACAACGAATAACCACAAAACAAAATCAAACCCCAGAGAATCCACTGTAACATGATAAACGCAAAGTCAATGTCCAAACATTCAACGGAAATATATGACCTCCTATCAGAAGGAGGCATAGACATCCTATTTGTAACTGAAACATGGCTAGACGACAACTACAAGATCACCCTCAACTGCCTGAAGACTTCAAATGCATCCAAGCAAACAGGAAATCCAAAAGAGGGGGAGCGGGGGGGGGGGGACTAGCGATCATCCATAAGGAACTGGCCATCAAATTGGAAGATCCACTAAATATCGATAAATGTGAATCCTTAATACTATGGCTATCAGTAAACCCAAAACCTAACCTGAAATTCATACCGATATACAGACCTCCAACCTACGATGTGATCTTCATAGACGCATTAACGGAAGCAATCACCATCCTAGCCATCAAGTACAATCATCTGATCATCCTCTGAGTCTTCCACATCTGGTTCGACGAAGAAACCACAACCACACAAAAATCCTTAACCGCCCAACTAGCAGCCATGAACCTACAACTAGTCAAAGGAGCAACACACCCAGCAGGGCACACACTTGACGCAATCTTGGCCAACAAGGATCTCATCACCACGGCACCCCCAATTCAAATACTTTGGAGCGACCACCTCATCATTCCATTCATAATCACAACGGCCGCACCAACAAAAAAACACAGATCATGATGAAAATAAACTGGAGAAACACAAAAAAACTCCAACCTAACCGAGCTCCTAGAACTCAGCAAACCACAAGCATCAACCATGGAAGAAGCAGACCTAGACAAAAAAGTTGCCCTGCTCCACACCTGGATCGCAACAACATCACCAAAGAAAATCCCTTCACCGCATCACGCAAGAAAACAGCAAAATGGTTCACCCCACTACTCAACGCCATGAAAAGAAAAAACCGAAAACTAGAATCTGAATGGAGGACCAACACCACCACTGGAAACAAATTGAAATTCCTGCAACAGATTCGCTCATAAAAAGGAAATACAAAAAGCGAAGAGGAAACATTACGACAACCGAATCGTTAGAGCACAAAACGCACCAAAAGAACTCTTCAAAAATCATAAACGAAATAAAAAACCCACCGGGCTGCAACACCAAGCCAATTCCATCGACAAAACTTTGCGATGACCTAGGAGACCACTTCAAAAACAAAATAACCTCCATCCAACACACCAGACAAGCAATCACAGCTCAAACCCCAGCGACGACGAGGAACACCCAAACAAGCTACGAAGCTTCCCAGAAATATCAGTTGAGGCTTTCGTCAAACTGGTAAACCAAAGCAACAAAGATCAGGCTCTCCTGAAGACCCTTGCCCCCCGGACATATACAAAACAATTCTCAAACAGGGAACCCCCATGGAATACCACAGGAATCTCCTCAACCTCTCAATCTCAACAGGTAAAGTACCACAGGCCTTCAAATCAGCGTACATCAAGCCGCTACTCAAAGACACAAAAGGAAACGTAGAGGATTTATCCAACTACAGAGCCATCTCCAATATACCCTACATAGCCAAATTGCTAGAAACATACATCTACAAAATAATCCAAGAATTCATAGAAGAGCACTGCCTGCTAGACCCGGCACAAGTTGGCTTCAGACCAATGAGGGGGAACAGAAACAGCTCTCCTCTCAATATGGGACGACTTAAAAACAAACGCAGACTCTGACAACAGCACTGCCCCGATTCTCCTTGATCTGTCCGCAGCTTTCGACACGGTCAACCACGACATCCTCATAAAGAGATTAGAAGGACTAGGGATAACAGACACCGCCCTACTATGGATAAAATCCTTCCAAACAGAACCGAAACCGTATGGATAAAACCGTTTAAATCCAAACCTAGAGACTCCACGCACGGAGTACCACAAGGATCATCCTTTTTACCGCTTCTATTCAACATCTACATGTACATGTACCTATTAATCAAACTCATCAAAAAACACAGCCTCACATGCTACAACTACGCCGACGATACTCAAATAATCTTCAACATACAAGACACCCGAAAAGAAAACACTACACTAGAGAATTGCCTTTGTGAGATATTCAACTGGATGAACCTCAAACACCTCAAAATCAACCCAGGCAAAACAGAGAATGATTGTTTCAAAAAAGGGAGGAGACATCAGCTACATCCCCTGGCCAAGAGAGCTAGGCATCACACCAGAACCATCAACTGTAAAAAATCTAGGGGTCCTGATGGATAACCTCACTCTAGAGCCACAAGTAAACCCTCTACTCAAGAAATGTTTCTTCCTCCTGCGAGCAGCAAAAAGGATCCTACCGTTCCTGTCGTTCGCCAACAACACACTTACCATCACTGCTCGGATCATGTCCAGTGTAGACTACGCCAATAGCCTATACCTGGGCATGCCCGAACGACTTCTAAAAAAACTACAATGCATACAAAATGCAGCAGCCAGACTCCTCCTCAAGGTACCAAGAAGGGAACACATCACACCTGCGCTAGAAATACTACACTGGCTACCATTAAAACAACAAATAAAGTTCAAGTCCATGTGCATCACGCACAGAGCAATACACAAACAAGGCGCAGAAATCCTAAGCGATAAACTACGCCTACATCAACGGACAAGAACACTGAGATCAAGCACCGACATCCGCCTGGAACCAAAACCCTATAACAGAAGAAAACTTGGAGGATCCTCTTTCTCGCACCAGGCACCGAAAACCTGGAATGACCTACCTAAGAATATACGGAACACAAACCACCTACCATTCAGGAAACTCCTCAAATCATGGCTCTTCACAGCATAACCACAACGGCGATGCACTAGAATGGCCACCCCATCGGCCACTCAAATGGACAAACACTGAACCCAAAGAAACGACCACTTAGACCATAAGATATCATGGGAAATCGCCACAAAGGAGGCCTCCAGAAACTGATCACATACTCAGACCCAGACGAAAGCCCTAAATGACTCACCCACTCCCCCCGGACGTACCATATCTAAACCGGCAGACGCATTTAGATATAAAGTTTGAGAGGAGTCCGCCACACAAGCCCAGCACCAAGGAGGAGAATAGACACCCAACCCACATTTATCAATCCGTCGGCATTAGAACACCTACAGAGCCGGCTAGAATAGAACGGCGAGGAGCAATCATAACACTTACAAAGCGCGTTAGAACAGCACAGGGAGCACCCCACACAAACCAAAACCCTGCCAGGCGTAGCCTTTTGCCCACCCAGATGAAATTGGGAGGATTGGAGAGTGCCACACTCGGACAGATTTCTGAACTTCTGTTAACCTTCATACAACCGACTAACAAACACTCAGCATTTCTGCAGACATCTCACTCAAAATCTCACACAACCATCTCTCGCACAACAACCTGCAGGCACTTCACAACACCGCAACACAAAAGCAACACCAACAGCACACAAGGACTGACATTGATCCAATATTCGCACTGAAGCTCAACACCCGGTGTATACCGAGTTGAAGCTGCCAAAAGAACACCACTCCTCTCACTATCCTACTCCGCTTCACCTACTAACCCATCCCACCTTCTCATTTGCAGATCCGCCAGAGCACCTGGGGACCAACTCCTTTGGTGACGGTGCGCGGTACAAATACCTTTAACATTTACACTTGAGTATCATCCGATTATGCCACTTTAAGGATTGTATGATACTTACTGAAAAATCCAAAGTGCATGTTCTAGGATATCCTGGAATCCCTGGGCTGAAACGCCAAACTGTTTCCAAGTGATTAAAAAGCTTCCCATCTGTGCAGGATGCCTAAAAACAGTTACAGCAGGTCTCGTGATCAATAAGTATAATAGGCATTCATCAGTAGCACAGACACCATCAAATCAATTTAGACAAAATATAAAACAGATTTCTACAGCTCTTATGAAAGTGAAAAAAAAAAAGTTTTGTCAACATTGCGCTACCAAACTGTACCAAACAGATGACCATCGTAAACCCCCCACACCCCCTCCCCAAGTACGTCACATGATCCATAATGGGAGATTGCAACACAAAAGTGGAACAAACAGAAAAGGACAGGGTAAGAGCGAGCTAAACAGCTAAAGGATTATGGCCCAAAAACAAAGGGGGGGGGCGTAGGGAGGTGTGGAGGGGACAAACTATTCTATTCTGAAGGTCAGTAACAGAATATGCAAGCTAGATCACTTAAATATCAAAATAAATACTTACCAGTACATTTTAACCCTCTAGTGTTTCAATGCAACTTGTTTGCACACATTTTATTACGCAATGTAGAAGAGGGAGCCAAAAAACAACAAATAAACCCAACAATTGAGTGTCAGGAATTAGTGGCACAGTCATGAGACCACGGGGCTCAGGGGAGCCACAAACATTATGAAGCCTATTGTACCCAACGTTATTTAAGCACTTCCTAAACTAGCTATGACAGAACTGCATTTTTCAGGTGCTGTACAACGATAGCCTAAATGGCTACAAGGACAGGAATACCCAATTTTTGCTCCCACTGTGGTTATTTCACCCTACAGGTGTATTGAAGAGTAGGCAGGTGGTAGTTGTAATTAGGTTTTGGCCTCAACAGGGGCACAGTCCTTTCTACTTCATTGGTAGCCCAATGTAACAATATGGAAGCCAACTGGGTACTGTGAGAGACCCGAAGGTGCTCTCACATACTCCCCAGAGATCTTCTATTCAGGTGGCCAGGGAAAGGCCATCGCTTTTGGGTCACAACCATGGGCGTGGCCAAGCGAGGGAGTATCACCTGGGCAGAGGGTCCTTGGGGATTGGAGAGAGGGTACCCGAGGCAGAGACATGCACCCCCTCTCCTAATACTGACCTACCCTTTCCTCCCCCCTCCCCTTGCCTTTATGGGCCATTGTCAGTCTCAAGTCCATTAATTCCCATGACTTTCCTTCATGTACTGAGAAGAGGCAACTAGCAGTAATGCAGGTTTCCCATGTTAAGTACCACTCTGTTACTGTGTCGAAGAGAGGTCATGCATGTATAAAAAAGATGTAAGTCAGAAGTGTCAAAGGGGGTACGAAAAGTGCATTACAGGCATATCCAATCGAGGAAAAGACCAAGATGTGGCTGTGCAGAGAGAGAAGAAGCTGAGATGTTGCTGGGTATCCTGCAGAGTGGCACAAACAGGAACGGAAGCCCTGCATGAGAGAAAGCGGAGAGCAGGCATCATGGAGAAGCAGAGGCAGAGCCAGAGGCCGGCATCCTTGGAAGTAAGCAGTCGGGGGAACCAGGAAGTTGCTTTTCCCCTGGCAGGAGGGGAGCCGCCGAGTGGAGCACAGTAACCCAGTAAGGCTCTGGGAGGGCTTTCGGACTCTGGATGCTCCAAAAGAGCTGTCGAGCCATATAAACTGAAACGTAGCATTATTGAATGCCGAACTCTGTGAAAGGGGCTATTGGGCCCGTACCAAGTGAAACTAAACTCACACTAAGCTGCTTTTATAGGGAGTGTTGAACCAAACTATTGAACAGTAACATTGGGGAAACATATGGTTGCATGACCTGTAATGGGTGGACCGTGTGGTCAGATAACTGCACCTAGACCAAAAGCCACTACCAGTGGGGAAAGCAGCAAAAATTAGTGAATTCTTGGTAAAGATAACAGAAGGAAAGGTCAAGTGTTTGTTTATTTTATTTATAAAGCGCACCTGACCGAGAGGTATCTGGGCGCTTTTAGTATATTACATACAAAGGAAATGCAGTTAAGAGTGGAGATTGTACATACATAGAAGTTAGAGACATATCAGATAGGTACAAGTATACAATTTAAAGAACACAGGCAATAATGAGAAGTTATCAAAAGGTGTGTATTATACATGGCTAGAAGACTGGGCAGGGCATGTGTAGCAAAACAAATTATATAGATCGCTGGAGTGTAAACAGATTAGAATATGCAGGTACAGATGAGTAGGTATGGTATAGTCTGGAGGTTTCTTCAATTAGGATTAGATTATGATGTAGCTTTGGGAGCTAGACAGCTATTAATGGTTCTTGCTGAGTATCCAGGGGATGACACTTTTCCTGAAGTTGGAGAATAATTGGATGGATTGAATGTCTGGTGGGAGGGTGTTCCATAATTAGGCAGCCATGACCGGGAAGCTAGATCCTCTGGATCTTTTTAAGTTGCATCTTGGGACCACCAAGCAGGAAGTGTCAGATCTGGTAATTGGTGTGGATGATCTCAATGAATTTTTCAGTGACGTATGGGGTCGAGGGGGGCATGTGGTTCAGCGCTTTAAAGGTGAGAAACGGTTTTAAGTTCAATCTTTTCTTTTATAGAGAGCCATTTAAATTGTTTTCTCGTTGCTGAGATATGCTTACTTCTCTGTATATTGAGTGCAGCTTTAAGAACATTGTTCTGCATTATCTGAAGTTTGTTGAGTACAGCCTTATTAGCGCCCAAGTAGAGGTCATTACAGTAGTCCAGTTTGGACACACAGCTCTGGCTTATATGAGACCGCTTTCTGTAGACAGCATGGGTCAACAGGCTCTTATCAGCTTGCCCATATAGGCAGTGGCTGAGGCGGTCATATTCACTTGTTTGTTTACGTTGGAAGTAGCATCAAAGTAAAAGCCAAGTGTTTTGACTACTTTGGCAGTTGGGATGTTATTCTCATCTATATTAAATGTATTTTGGCGAAGGAACTGACAGGGGCAGTCTGCAGTACCTGCACGCTGTGCTGGTGCATGAGTGACTTTTCCTGTTCCATTGTTGGACGCGTGTGCTCGGAGGCGTGACCTGAGCCCTCCACCCTTTTTCTGCTCAGTCCTCCGCAAAGCGGACCGCGAAGGGACTGACAAGGGCAGTCTGCAGTACCTGCACGCTGTGCTGGTGCATGAGTGACTTTTCCTGTTCCATTGTTGGAGGCGTGTGCTCGGAGGCGTGACCCGTGCCCTCCACCCTTTTTCTGCTCAGTCCTCCGCGAAGCGGACCGCAAAGGGACTGATAAGGGCAGTCTGCAGTCCGCGGGCCCGCGTGACTGCACGACACTTTCTACAACTGTGAATCTTCTAACAGAATTTCCGTCCTTCAAACCAACTCGACTTCGGTAAACAGCGCAGCCGGCGGGGCGGCGTATGGCAGCCCAGGACGAGGCCGTAAAGCGGAACCTTGGCTTGGAGGAGCAAGATAAACGTTCGCTAAGAAGCACCAAAGCCCGCCTGCAGAACCGTAACAAGGATTGCGCAGTTTCGCCGGAAACCGTGGAGCAGCTGGCAACCCAGAGACTCCAGCGCATTTCCCGCATCAAGCTTGCGGGGAAATTGACACAGGCAAACATAATCCGACCATCTGAGCCCAACCAAGTAAGTGACTTCATGTTTCCTCTCTCAGGGTGCTCTTCCAGTGGTCATTTGTCCCGTTACTCCCCCCTTAAATAACCCTAATGTTCGAGGTTTGGAAACTGGGCGGGGTCCCTCCCCTCCCCTGGAGCTGATCCCATCGTCCAGTCAGGGAGCGCAAGAGGTCGTGTCTGAGCAGCCAATGACCCCCTCACGGGTTTTGGAGGGGGGGGGGAGCCCGAAGCTGTTCAGCAATCTTGGCTCTTCTTCGAACCGAACTACGAGTTTCGGGGACTGGAAAGCACCCCAGACAGACCCCATTTCGCTCTTACCTCTGGGGGAGCAGGTAGTGATTATGATACATAATACAGAGGGAGTGGAGGATTTAAGGACACCTCCTGGATTAGATGTCCCCTAACCCTCTCCTCAGTTGTCGGAACATGCTGGTGAAGAGGGAGGGGAGGAACATAGGGTGTTGGAGAGTGCGGGGCTCGCTTTGGAAGAAGGTGGTGGCCAGATTACTGCTACTCCCTCTCAGCCGACAAGTCCAGGGCGAAGCTCCGGCGCCGATGAAATCCCTACAATCTTCTCCAAGCGCTCCCCCCACTGCCCCACATGACTGTCGTTTTGCCAGTAAACGGTAATCAGATCCTTGGCAGCTTGCCGAAAACCTCGGGAGGCAGTCAAAAGATGTCTTCTCGTAGGACGGTGAGGGCCAAAGCCCCATACAAAAGAGGGCAGGTGGGCTGCAAAAAAATAAGCAATCCCCCATAGTGTGAAATCTATGTCAACACTGAGTTTTTTGGAAAAAAAATACGAATGGAAGGGGAAGGTTGTCAGGATGTATCAGACGCGAAGCTATTGGCCATAGTCGAAGATACAGCCACGCACCTATCTATCTTGAACTTTCCTCTCAAGATGCCACTGTTGTCAGAAAAAACTGCCTATAAGTCACCACTGCCGACCCCCAGGGGAGTCGGGGCCTTAAAATAAAGACGGGATCCGAGGCTCTGATGGGTAGGTGTGTTACAGAGCCTTCCCAGGGTGGTGGAACCAGTGGTCCGCAGAGCAGTAGGCCTACTACACCTCAGCGGAATGCCGAGACAGTTCAGCCGGGGAAGGGGGTCCAGGGGAGTGCCACCCAGATACCAGGTCTCTCACCCTATATGGATATGCAAGCAGGGGGAAAGGGGCCGCCTGGGGCCCCAGGGGAGGTGATATCCCTGTCCCCGGCTTTGGAGATCAGCCCCCTCGTGCCACCAAAAGTGGCCGTTCCCAGCCCTCCCCGACCTCTAGCGGCCAGCTTGGATCTATGTATATGGGGGGTCCTCCTTATGACATAAGTCCGGGGCATTCCCAAAATCCGGGCTCTCCACTGCCCCTTAGACCTTCAAGCGAAATTCCATCTAGACCAGCGACTGAAACCCCCTCAAAAAAAGTGGACCCAATGACCATTCTATCCACAATTACTATTGCACTGGCCCCGTTTGGGAAATTATATGAAGCAATTAATCACACTCTAAAAGATCAAACCACTCCGATTGCTCATATGCACACCAAATTAAATTTAGAGGGGTTCATCACTGCTTTTCAACAGTATAGGGGCGCCGACACGGGGGGGGGGCAATAGCACTGGGAGCAGTGGACTATCAGTGGTCCGAACAGCATCCCCCCACCCGGGCTTGGTAACTAGGACGTATGTGCCCAGGGGACACAAACGATCGCATGGCCTCGTCGGAGGGAAGACTCTGCGCAGGACCAAGGTTCAGAGCTTTCCCGGGAGGTGGAGTTCATCGATCGGCCCCTAGATCGGTCCCCCCCTCCGGTGAAGGGGCAGTTCAGATGGAGCGATGTACAAAAGGGGGACAATCCCAGAACGGTTCGAGTAGTAATCCAGCAAAGAAAAATGGATCGGTGGCCTTTGCCCTCCCAGAAAACGCAGCTATTCAACCAGCTGCGAAAGCAATAGACTTTTCCACAGTGAAAATTCCTTCTACTTTCGAAATATTTCAACACATAGGTCAAAGTAAACCGGTTCGTAAAAGTAAGAAGGTCTGGAAACATAATCCCTCGCAACAGCCCGCGCAAAAAGATAAGCCCGAGATCAGAGGGTCAAGTAACCAAGAAAAAGATACTCCTCCAATGCAAAACCGTCAAGTGTTTAAATTAAAACCCTCGGACAAGCCGCGGCAGGCTCCATCGAGTCCAGAGAGGTCGCGCGTAGCTCAATGGACTTAATGAACATGAGTATTTACATGGTCGAGGAATCGGAATCAGAAATTCCGCTAGCTCTCCACCAAAAAAGAAAAAAACCAGAAAGCCGTGATAATAGAGAAGTGGATGAACCGAAATCAAAAGGCCCTGCTCCTTGACTCTCCCTCGACATTGCCGCGGGCTGTGGAAAAAGCGACCCCGCCTCATAGAAGAGTAAGCAGGACGCTGGGCCAGTGGTGGGGTAAGGGGCAACAGGGGAGAAATCAAGGGGAAGGTCACCCCCGAGATCCACAGCGATGATCCAGATCCAGCCCCAGCCCCCCCTCCTCCCCCCCACGGGGGGAAAAACCCTTGGGTTCAGCAAGATAGAAAAAAGGACAGGAATCCGTCTGTGGATAAATTTTAATCCCACTTCAGATCAAGGGTCCATAGTCCGAGGGGATCTTCAGATCGGCTGGCCGGTAGAGACACTCGACCAAATCACTCCCCTCTGCCCAGGCAAAGGAAAATGACGTCAAGAACGTTTAAATTGCAAAGGATACATGAGACTAAAGATAGCTTGACACTGAACCGTAGGACCTTATTTAAACTGTTCCAGGAGAGTGTCATGATGCCTACCTCCAAGGAGCCAGGTCCGACCCAGCAACCCCAGAGGCAGGCATCATTTCCCCCAGTGAAGTGCCAGCGGGCCCAAGCTGGGGCCCGTTGGACACAGTCCTGGCGCCTTGGGCGCCAAGCTCATGTTGGACCCCTGTCCTGGCGCCTTAGGCACCAGGCTCATAAAGCTAGACATGTGTTCAAGTGTTTTAAGGTGCACTTACCTGATGCAGACCATGCTGCTACATCCAGGCCCTCTTGAGGCCTGAATGGAACTACTTTACCTGTGGAACTACTTTCCCCTGGGTGTGGTCGGGGAAGGATACATACCTGATCGGTGGAAGGCTACCTGGAACTTCTTCCAAAGCTATTTAAACCACGCCCGATCAGCAACTCATGCTTCGCGTTGTTCTGCTCCTCGCAGCTGGACTTCAGCCACGCCTGTCAGCATCCTGGGTCACCTGCTAAGAGAGAATTGGGGAGAGAAAGAAGACCTTACCTGCTAAAGCTGCATCAGGGAGACTTCACACCGACGATCCTGAAAGGGAAGACATTTTAAAAGCATTTCGCTTCGATCGCTGCAGCGCTGCATTTCACTCACCTTTCCTGGGCACCTCCATCTTCAGCAGCGAACGTCCGGATCCGCAGCCACTTCCCAGAGCCTAGAGTGAAAAAGACAAGAACACAAGGTGAGAGAAGGAAGGGAATAGGAAAAGCTCAGTTTCCTTCTAAGACTTACCTGTTGGGTCATTCCCATTTCATTTCGGGTCCTGCCGCTTCCTGGCATTCCGGACCCCTGCCCCTATGGGGAAAAAAGACAAAGACATTGAATGAGCGAATGCAAAGACATTACCCGAACGCTCATCCACAACTTACCTGTCAATTACTGGAACTGCACGTTTCACTTCGGGTCGGCGCCCTATCTCCGGCATTCCGAACCCCGGCCCCTAAGGGGAAAAAGACATAAGCGTTAGCGCTTGCTGCAATAAGACAATGAACATTATCATTAAGCTTGAACTTTTGAACATGCTACAGAACTCTTACAGCGCCTTACCTGAATAGTGAAGCTTATTTGAACTCCCATCAAACCTCAATCCAGTGAAGTAACTGGGTTTCAAAGCGCCCCTGCATCAGAAGCAGGATGGAGAACTCATCATTACAGACCCTAAGGGGAATATTCCTGCGAGCCAGTGAGTCCATCTTCAGAGTCCTGCGCTTCACCATAGAAGAAGCATCAGCACTCGAAGCCAGACCTGCATCAGGTGAGCTTGACAGAGAGTCGGTTGTTCCAAATTGATGTTACAAAAGATGACAATGCATTACTTACCGTAAAAGCATTTCTGATGGTTGTATCTGCTTAGATTCACATGCTGTGCATAGGTCCGACATCCAGTGGTCACTGCGGAGTATTGCATTTTGTTTTTCGTAGTCGAAAAGGGACGTCGACAAGGCGTGTCTGAAACACTATCCCTATAGTGACGTGCGTTGTACCCACAATCCCTCACGCGTCGAGGTCCCTCTGTTTGTATTTTTCTGCCCTGAGGGAGCCTTCTAGACTTGAGTGAGTACAGAAAAGAGAGAGATATATAAAGGAAGTCTATGTTCCTTCCATCCGAGCGGGGAGGAAGGGTGGGCGCATGTGAATCTAAGCAGATACAACCATCAGAAATGCTTTTACGGTAAGTAATGCATTGTCTTCTGATGTTTGTTAATCTGCTTAGAATCACATGCTGTGCATAGACTAGCGAGCAGTACCCGGAGTTGGCGGTGGGTTATGAGAAGGAACAGTAGAGAAAAGATGTCTTAATACTGCCTGTCCCACCTGGGAGTCAGATCTAGAGTGTGCATCTAGACAGTAGTGTTTTGTAAAGGTGTGCACAGAACTCCAGGTAGCTGCTTTGCAGATGGACTCAAGGGGAACATTTGCAATGAATGCTATGGACGCCCCCGTGCCTCGAGTAGAATGTGCTCTTGGCCTAAAGGGCAGTTCTCTCTTAGCAAGAGTATAGCAGAGAGTGATGCATTGAACAATCCATCTAGAAATAGTGGACTTTGAAACTGCATCCCCTTCTCTTCCTGCTGCCACCGAGACGAAGAACTGATTAGTCTTCCACAGTGGTCTGGTTCTTTCCATGTAGAACATGACCGCTCTGCGGACATCTAGTGTGTGCAGAGTCCTTTCTCCCAAGTTGGAAGGATTTTGAAAGAACGCTGGTAGTTCTATAGACTGGTTTACGTGGAATTTTGAGATGAATTTCGGAGCAAACCTTGGGTGAGTGCGTAGAACCACCTTATCTCTGTGAACTGTAACAAAGGGGTCTAGAACAGAAAGAGCCTGTAGTTCACTTACTCTCCTGATGGAGGTGATAGCTATTAGAAAAGCAGTCTTAAGAGTGAGGTCTTTAAGAGATGCTTTGTGCATGGGTTCAAATGGTGAGCCCATGAGTCTGGTAAGTACCACGTTAAGGTCCCACCCAGGAGCTGGGTCAGCTATCGGGGGTGTATTCTCTTTACTCCCTCCATGAAGGCCTTTATAACAGGGATCTTCCACCACGACACTGAGTTGGGAAGTGGTGTATGCAGAAAGTGCCGCTAGGTGGACTTTAATGGAATTGAACACTAGACCTGAATCCAATAAATGGGTCAGGTATAGAACAATATGTGTGGGAGAGCAGTCAATCGGGTTGATGCTCTTTCCTCTGCACCAGATGACAAATCTCTTCCACTTGCTAGAATAGCAGTGGCGAGTGTTAGGTTTTCTGGCTTCCCTGAGGATGTCCATGCATCTTTGCGGGAGCTGTAGATGTCCAAATTCTATGATCTCAGGAGCCAGGCTGCTAAGTTCATGTTCTGGGGGCATGGATGCAGAGTCCTGCCCTTGTCTTGTGACAGCATGTTGTACGGGCAAGGGAGTTTCACTGGGGGAGATAGACACATCTCCATCAAGTGAGCGAACCATGGCTGTCGGGCCCACATTGGGGCCACCAGTATCATGGTCACTTGTTCCTGGTGCATCTTGTGCACCACCTTGTTGAGAAGGGGAGTCGGGGGAAAAGCGTAAACAAATTTCCCTGACCATTGAATCGACAGACCGTTCCCCTTGGATTGGTTCTGGGGGTACCTGGAGGCGTAACTTTGGCATTGTGAGTTCTCCAGGGTTGCGAACAGGTCTATTTCTGGGAATCCCCATTGCGTGAAGACGTCGAAGACGATGTCTTCGTGCAGTCGCCATTCGTACTCTTCGGGCAGGGGGAAATCTCTGCTGAGTTTGTCTGCCAGCAGATTGAGTTCCCCTGGTACATGTTGTGACAGTAGGAACATATTTTGTTTGAGAGCCCACTTCCATATATTTTGGGCCAGTTTGGACAGTCCTGGAGAGTGGGTTTCCCCCTGCTTGTTGATGTAATACATGGCTGTTGTGCTGTCTGTAAGGACCATCACTGTTCTGCCTTGTAGGTGTTCCTGGAAGGCTTTTAGCGCCTTGAACACTGCTAGTAGCTCCAGAAGATTGATGTGTTTGGATGCTACGTTCGGAGTCCACACTCCGTGAGCAGTCTGATGGGATAGGTGAGCCCCCCCATCCTGTGAGGGATGCGTCTGTGGTTAGAGTGGCTTCCGCCACGGGTGTGGCAAAGGGTTTCCCTTTTTCCAGGTTTTCCTTTGTCCACCACCGTAGCGAGAGAACTAAGGCCTGCGAGACCACCACTAGATCTTCCCATAGTCCGCTGGCCTGACACCACTGGCTGTTGAGCCACTCTTGCATTGGGCGCATGCGCAGGCGCGCGTGAGGTACCAAATAAATACACGACGCCATCATGCCTAGCAAGCGCATTGCTTTGCGTACCGTCACCTCTCGACCGGTCACATATTGAGGGATCTGAAACAGCATGTTTTGGACCCTCTCTTTGGAGGGGAAGACGAGGCCGTCCTTTGTTTGAATTAGAGCCCCTACGAATTGTTTGATTTGGCTGGGGTCTAGGCTGGACTTCTTTTCGTTGATGGAGAAGCCCAACTGGAACAAAAGGTCTACAGTCTTTTGGGTATTGGAGAAGCATGTTTCGTAAGAATCCCCTGTTATGAGCCAGTCGTCGAGGTAAGGGTAAACTGGGATGGACAACCTGCGCAGGTGGGCCGCTGCCACTGCCAGCACCTTCGTGAATACCCTTGGTGCTGATGCTATGCCGAAGGGTAGCACTCTGAACTGGTAGTGTTTGCCCTCCATCATGAACCGCAGGTATTTTCTGTGCGCTGGCAACATTAAAATATGAAAGTATGCATCTTTCATGTCCAATGTTGTCGTGTAATCTCCCTGTGATAGCAGTGGGATCACTTCTTGTAAGGTCACCATACGAAACTTTTGGGGTTTGATAAACTTGTTCGCTGGGCGCAGATCTAATACAGGGCGCATGGTTAGATCCTTTTTGGGTACAAGGAAGTATACTGAATAAATACCTTCCGTTACCTGAGATAGAGGTACGACCTCTATGGCTCCTTTTTCCAGCAGTTGTACTTCTTGGAGAAGGATGGCAAGATGTTCCGGTGTCATGCGACGTCCCCTCGGGGGTTTGTATGTTGGGGAACTGTTGAATTCGATGCAGTATCCGTGGGCTACAGTGGAAAGTACCCAGCGGTCTGACGTTATACCCTCCCATGCTGGAAGAAAGGATGTTATCCGGCCCCCGACCGGTGTTTCATGGGAGGGGACGCGAATCTTCACGTCACTTGGTGTTGTTGGGGGCTTGGGAGCCTCTGGGGGTGGACCCCCGGCCTCTTCCTTTGCCCCGGCGCTGGCCTCTTTGGCTGTACTGCCCACTATTGGTCTGGAAAATGGTGGCAGGGTACTGTTGCTGCTGGTTTTGTTGTTGGTGTTGGCCACGAAAAAAGCGTTTGTTGCCATAGCCGCGCCTGGTAGAGGGCTTAGAGATTTGGTTAAGAGTTTTAATAGTGTCGAACTCTTTTTTTAGCCATCTCCAGAGCCTCTCATCCACCGCTTTCCCGAAGAGGTTTGAGTCTTCAACAGGTTTATTTATTAAAGACGCCTGTGTCTCCGGTTTGAACCCTGAGTTGCGCAGCCATACGTGGCGTTTTAGGAGTATTCCCTGAACCAGGGAACGTCCCGCTGTTTCTGCAGCATCCAGAGAGTTCTTTACAATACTCTGGTTGACCTGGGTTCCTTCGCCAATAGTTGTAAGCAGGCGTGTACATAATGGTTCCGGCGCTTCTTCGGCGTCTTTGCGCAGTTTGGCCCACTGCGCGTCCGCATAGCTAGCGAGCAAAGAATTGTTGTTCGCAATTCTTGCCGAAAAGGCAGCCGAGGATGTAACTCTTTTTGCAAGGGCATATAACCGCTTGCCCTCCTTGTCAGGTGGTGCCTCACTGGTGGAAAGTGGTACCCCTGCCCTCTTTCTTGTATTGGTTACTACCAGGGAATCCGGAATGGAATGTCCCCTGATGTACAGCGGGTCTGAGGGTGAAGGAGTGAAAAGTTTTTCAATTCTAGGATTGACCCCTCTGATTAGTGCGGGTGTGGACAGCGAAGGGATGATTCTTCTCTTCACCGAAGCGAGGAGGGGAATGGTCTAACTGACCGGGGGTTTCTCCTTAATTACTCTTTCCACAAAGTCTAATTCAGGAGAGAGCTCCCCAGTGTCCAGTTCGAAATGTGCTGCTGCTCTGCGCAACAGGGCATTAAATGTGGGCTGATCGTCAATGGGAGACGTGTTTCTAATAGGTGAATTGTCAGGAGGATTTAGGTTCAGGACATCAGTGTCGGAATATATTGATGGGGATTGCCAGGGGTGAGAAGGTCCTTCTTCTGGATTTTCTCCGAAGCCTTCTCCTACCAAGTCTGGGCTGTCTTCCAGACCTTCCTCCTGGTTCCATCCCTCTTCCTCGTCCATAAAATCATCCTCTTCCTCAAAATAATGTTCTTCCCCAGTGAGGTCATACACACTATGGAAGTCTGAGGCTGTGTCCTGGTGGGGATTGACTAGTCTCGGAATTTTGGCCCTGGGGTCCTCCTGAGGCCCTTCTCTTATTCTCTTGGGAGTGGGAGGGTTCTGGGTATTCATAAACCTCTCCATTCTTTCCATGCAGAGATGGAGCCTTTCCATGGTTTCATGGGGTACCCCTGAGCGGTCTAGCGGGGGAAAAATAGTGTCTTGTAGCTGAAAACGGCTCGACCTCTCCCACAACGTCGAGGAAAGTGTCCCGTCGCCCTCCGAAAAGCCTTCAGGTGTGTTGGGAATCCCCTCGACTGAAGGAGATAGTCCCTGCCTTTCTTCGGGCTTTTTCGGCGTGTCTTTCGACCTCTGCGTAGCGCTCGACGTGTCTTTCGGCGTACGCTTGTGGGCGTCAGCTACCACGATCCTCGCCAAGCTCTCAGCGACTCGTTTGTCAGCGGAGGGCTGTGGTTTCGACGTTATGGGTGTCGATCGCTCTACGGCGGCATGCGCTTTCTGCTGATGCGCGCCGGCCGATGATTTGGGGGCGGCGCCCTTATTTGCCGAAAGCCCAGTCGCTGGTCGCGGTTGCGAGAGGGGCTTCGAACCCGAACGGTCCGAGGAGGCCGCCGGTGGAACCTGCGTCTCCTTGGGCGCTGATGCTCTCTTCGCCTTCGACGAAGAAGAGCCATGGGTTGTGTGCTTATGTGTGGTCTTGTGTGCGTCAATGTCGCCGGGGTATTCATCCCCATAAGCAGGGTGTGAGCCGAGCCCGTCGGGGCCAGACGACGAAGCGCCTGTGCGCTCTTTAGGGGGGGGTTTTCGACTTCCGTAGCGGAGGTCGTGGTATCACGTTCCTCGTCACTGTCGGTGGTAGCAACGGTGGGTGAAGCGTCGGCCTTCGACATAGCGTAGGCCGCCCACCTCTTGACCCTACGGTCTTTTAGAGTCTTAGGCTTAAGAAGCCGACAAGCCGTGCAACCTTCCTCTTTGTGATCGAGGGGCAAGCAGCGGTTACACCGTGAATGCTTGTCCTTCCAAGTAAACTTGCCCTTGCAAAGCGGGCAAAACCTAAAGGGTGTCCTCTCCATAGCCGAGGCAATAAATCGTGATAACCACCCCAAGGGAAAGGAAGGGGAAAAGGAAAGGCATTCTCAGAAAAGAACCAGAGATGTCCCACGACCCCCACTCTCCCTACTGTATATGGCCTGCGAGGCCAGGCCACGTGTTCGGCAACGCCGAAGGATCTCCTCCGCTCGTCCCCTCCGTCGAAGATCTTGCTCGGCGGAGACAGCTTCACAACAGCGTCGAGGGGGGGGGGGGGGATCGATATGTTCTATATTAATATAGGAAAACGACCAAAGGTCGAGGAGATGAAATCTGCAATGTCTCTCGAGGAGCTCCGCGTAAAGGCGACCAGTAGCTGGGCGGAAAAAAACAATCTGAGGGACCTCGACGCGTGAGGGATTGTGGGTAAAACGCACGTCACTATAGGGATAGTGTTTCAGACACGCCTTGTCGACGTCCCTTTTCGACTACGAAAAACAAAATGCAATACTCTGCAGTGACCACTGGATGTTGGACCTATGCACAGCATGTGATTCTAAGCAGATTAACAAACATCAGAAATAAACATCTTGGAACCTAATCCTAATGGAAGAACAGATCGTTTGTTTCTACATATAGGGTCAAATCATATCCAAGAGCAAATCTGGAAAGCAAGAGGCAAATTGCATAACCTTGGCTTTGACTGATAAATGCAGCGGAGGGCAAATCGTCGACCTTGTCTCCTCAGGAACTGATTCGTCGCCCCTCAACATCCCGATCTATACACCAGGAATCTGATCAAGGCCCTTTGCTTCATAGGAAAAACTCCGGGGAAAGGGCTTACAGTGAAAACGTGGAAAACTGGACTTTTCGAAAAACAAATGCCCCCAGCACTCGACGTGATGCGTATAGGAGACTGAGCCCGAAGAGGGGTCACTCTCCGGTACCTTACTCCATACTCAATTCCACTCGTAGAATTTTTGAACGTGTGGAAAAAAACGGATGATGCAACGAAGCAGGGCAGAAGCCCATCAAGAAAAATTGTTCCCCGTGAGGGACCCAGACACAGCAGGATCTTCCCGAAACCACAAGTGAGAAGGCTGTAGCCACCAGAGGGACTTACCCGTCACTCCACCGGGAAGGATTTGGTTCCCTTGGAACTGCTGGAGGTGATTTTGAAACTGGGCTCGTGGAACACCAGAGGTTTCGCCCACTTAACTATCACATCAGACTATAATAATAATAATAATAATTTGGCATTTATATAGCGCTACGAACCCTCAGGTATCTGAGCGCTGCTTATTATTACCCACGGTGTGTGGTGCTCATTTATCGACCTCGGAAGGATGAAAGGCTGAGTTTGGCCCTGCCGGGATTCGAACCTGCGATAGCAGGCTCTGCACGGGTGTCAAAGCGAGCGCTCTACTCGCTGTGCCACTTGACCGGCTATCACATCAGATGTTAATTTTGGGAGTTTCGACGCCCTATGTTTGCAAGAAACATGGCTAACCGAGTCACCCACGCTGGACGGTTTCCAATTGGCACATTCACCTGCCCACAAAGGTGATATGGGTAGGCCTAGATCTGGCCTTATTACTGCCATAAGAGTGGGTTCTGGTTTATCACTGTCCAAGGTGCTCTTGGCTTCAGAATTCATTTTGGCGACGCTATTGGAGTGGGAAAGGGTGGAAAGCCCCCCGGAGTCAATTCAACGTGCAGCGATCCTGCTGATCAACGCTTACTGGAACCCAAAGCGTGTGACTAACGACCATTTCCTCGCCCAAATCGAGTCCCTAATAGATGACTTTCTGATCACAACTAAGTCCAGTGATATCATCATTGCTGGAGATCTAAATAACGACCTATCCCAGTGCTCCAACGCGCCCCAAAGCAGAAACAGCATGTGGCACAACCTACTAAATTCTAGAGATGCACATTCTCAAACAAAACGACGCTGTGGTGACTGAAGTCATCCCCACTTGGGAGAGAGAGAGGACCAAGAAGCAACAATCGATTACTTCGGGGTTTCTAGGAGCCTACTGCCGGTGTCTATCTTTTACAGTTACCAGGACGCAGCACAGTGATCATAACTTGCTAACCTTCTCGTGGTACTCACAGAGAAGAGAGGCGGTTTATGGTGCTCAGAACCTGGTAGTAAACCAGAGCCGTATAAGGCTAAGATTGTCAGAAACAGCTATTGCCAATCTAACCAAGCAATATAAGGAACGCAATATGGTTGACCTTTCTAGCCCGGCAAGCTTGGTCGATTATTCGCCTCTCCTGACAGTGTATCAACGGAAAAAAGGAGTGGTGAAACCAGGAAATAATGCTCCACAACATGCATATAACGAACAGCTGTTTGCCCGAAGAAAAGGGGTCAGAAAGTTACAACGGGAGGCTGCTAAATCTATATCTACAAGAAAGAAGGTAGAAGCTATCACTGCAGCAAAATCTTATAAATGCTGGCTGAAGTCAACAAAAGCACAGAGGGCCCAGGTAGATGCGGAAAATATGCTATGCGCTGTGGTCACAAGGCACGCGATTTCTGGTCACTGATTAAGGGTAACTCTAAATTAGTGAACCAGGCATTGCAAAACTCAATTGGTGAGAAAACTTGGCTATCCCACTTTGAAAATCTCTATGGAGTCCCGGACAAGGAGCAAGAGATCCGGGTCCCAAGTCCTGGGGTAGTGTGGGCAATTCCTCTGGACCTGAACACAATCAAATGGAAAATAACCCATCTTAACGGGTCAAGGGCGGCAGGCCCGGATGGAATAACCAATTTTGATATAAAAAGCAACATGGAATTTTGGGCCCTATTCATCAAGGAGGTCTTCTCAAATTGCGTCCAGTTTTCGACCATTCCATCGTCCTGGAAAAAAGCGATCTTGGTCCCCATTTTTAAAAAGGGAGACAGACAATCCTCTACACTATCGGCCGATCGCTTTACTAGACTCTACAGGAAAGCTTTTTGGTGCCTTAATCCTGGACTCCTTCAGCAATTGGATCTCCGTGACTGGCCTGTCGGACCCCTTTCAGGCCGGTTTTGTAAAAAACGTTGGAACCATGGTTAACATCTTTTAACATCTTGGCGGTGAGCACATTCAAAGCTAAACTGTTCGAGGGCAGCCCGAAGATCTATATGGCATTCATCGATCTGGTCCAGGCCTTCGACCGGGTACAGGCAACTACTCTGGTCAAAATTACAACACCATGCCTGTCCTCCAAGGATCTTGGAGCCTATGAAGGCCTTATATACCGAAACCACAATGTGTGTCCGTTTGAACAATCAAGGCCTCCTATCGTCTTGGATTCAGACGGAACGAGGGGTAAAGCAGGGATGCCCCCTATCCCCCACCTTGTATAACGCATACACGGCCGATTATAAAGACTATGAAGCTAGAGTCCGTATGTTCCTCCCAACATTGGGAATTAGCAAAATCTCACGCTTATTATATGCGGATGATATAATACTTTTTGATGTAACACCTATCGGACTCCAGAGGCAGATAAATAATCTTGACTCCTATCTTAAAGAGAACAAACTCCTGATGAACTTGGAAAAAACTAAAATCATGACTTTGGGCGGAAATGAAAGGAAGTTGGAGAAATTTTCATGGTCGGTAAATAACATCAAAATTGAACTTGTGGATAGTTTTAAATACCTGGGCGTTATTAATAAAAGCAGTAATGAAACGCTGATGCAGGAGAGCATCACGTCAAAGGCGAGATTGCTTATTTCTCAATCTCGGGCTATGATGAACAAGTATGGCAAATTCACTATGGCGCCAGTGGTGATCTTCTATAAGTCGAAAGTGATTCCAACTCTCACTTATGGGGCAGAAGCCTTACCTAATCTTCCTGCATCCTTTTGGTTAAAATTGGAAGGTTTTTACTGGAGAAAGTATCTCAACCTTCCCGACTCACTTCCAACTGTGTTAATAAGAAGAGAACTCTCTCTCCAATCTCTGGGCTCCATCGTGATGCGCAATGAAATTATGTTATTCCGAAAAATCTTACTTCCAGGTCCTCCATTGATTCTGCAAGAAATCCAGAGGGAAATCCAATCGGGATCCTGTAAAATGTTAACGGAATGGGCAGCAAAGATCTACTCATTGCTAGATGGGGCTGGCAGTTCCAAAGAAGAATTAATTCATAACCCTTCTAAGGTCAAGCAACGCCTCCTAAACCAAGACTGGATAGACACTTTGGAAAAGGCAGCAGCCTCGAAACTGTTAAAAGATCTGCCTCCGCAGCTGACTAAAGTGAATGAACTAAAATCTTACCTGATAAAAAGCCCTCGCCCTAAACTCAGGGCGAACTTTCTAAGAATCCGCCTTAATATCCTTCATACAAGGGAAGTCCTGTCAAGAAGAAAATTGGTAGCGGATGCAGCTTGTAGATTTTGCAAAAATCCAGAGATGGTGGAAACTAGAAGACATCTCCTGTTAAATTGTTTAGGGGTCACGGGCCCCCGTTTGTCACACCTGGGGCACTTGCTCAAAAACTTGCATGTTTATGACGAAGAGGAATGGTGGTGTCGGCTTTTGAGTGGGGAAAAGACCACCTGGGTTATGGCGGTGGTGGGCTTCTTCCAAGATATCGACCTACTTACTTGACTGTCGTTATGGTCGGGCAGGGCCGAAAGAGGGTGTTCTCATCTTAACATCTCCTAGGGGGACGTCGACTCCGACTCTGAATGTGAATTTGAAACTGAGCTGAATTGTCTGATTGGGATCGTTCTTTTGCTTCCTCTTCTTGTTCTTTTTTCTTTCCCTCCTTCTCGGCTCCTCGCTTTTTCACTTTCTACTTTAAAGTGAGATTAGGTTTGTTTAGAGCTGAGAGACTATCTGGACATTGCATGTGGAGTGAACGTGCGGGGGATCTGGAACAGCTAATGTGGGGATTAATATTCATTTTGTAAAAATTGTTTTATACAATTAAATTAAAATAAAAAAATAAATAAAAAAAAAGGTATTGTAGTTGGGGCTTAATTTGTTTAAGTTAGCTGGCTGGCGTACTAGGAGGAGTTCAGTTTTGTCATTCAGGCAGAGGCCGTGGACGCCATCCATGCCTGAATGATGGTGTAAATTCAGTTCACGCCTCTTACATCTGTGTCGTACATGCCTGTAAGGGGTAGGAGTATCTGGGTGTCATCTGCATACTTAGTGCAGGTGACACCTAGGCGGTCGAGTTCAAACAAAGGCTTTGTAAAGATGTTATACAAAGTTGGCGAGACGCATGAGCCTTGGGGAACACCGCAGGTGATCGGTATGGGGTCAGCTGCTGCAGATGGCAAGAAGACTTGCATGGTCCTATTTAGGAATGATTGTATCCACGTGATGGCTGACTTGGAAAAGTGGGTTACTGAGGCGAGGTGATCACATAGTACTTTGTGATCAACCAGGTCAAAAGCCACCGAGAAATCCAAGAGGAGCAGGATAGCAAGTCTAACTTTGTCTTTGATATAGCCAATTTGGCTTTTTAGGTCAATAAGGGCGGTTTCTGTCCCATGTTGTGGTCTAAAGCCAGAGTGCCAGGATCCCAGGAGTTTGTTTGCCTCTAGGTAGTCATGGACTTGCAAGTATGCAACCCTGTCCAAGATTTTTTAGCAAAAATGGAACTGTATTTATAGGTCTATAGTTCGTAGGGATCATGGGGTCCAGTGTTTGTTTTTTGAAAGTACCCAAGATTCCTTCAGGTTATTGGTTACTATGCCACTTGGAAATGATGCACTAATTAGTTTGGTGTTGAAAGGGACCAGGTCTTTGGCCGTATCTTTAATGATCTGTGCTGGACAGCTATCGACCGGTAATTAGAGGGTTTCAGAGGGGAGATCATTTTTTGTACTTCAGGTACCGATACATTTGTAAATTTAAAGCCTTGGGGATGCGTGGCGAGTGGTTCTGGAGAGGGCTTGGTAGAGGCAGAGTTGGTAAGTAGTCGTCGTTTGTCTGCTATTTTAGTCTGTAGGCTAGCAATTTTGTTGGCGAGAGCATTTTGAATGTTCGTGCACCAGCGTTTGTCTTTTAGGCATGAGTCAGTGGACCCAATATTCTTTTGTGAAATACAAGGAAGCAAGTCAACAGCTGAAGGTGGATCTTGGAGAAGGGTACTCCAAGATCAGTGTTGTGTGACCTTCATTGCATTCATCTTGGGGAAGGGAATCCCAACACTATATGGAAGCGTGAACTGTATTGCCCTTTGGAATTTTGGGAAGGGAGACCTGAGACCAACAAGGCATGTGAATTGTGTTGATGAATTTAAGGAACACTGATCAATTTGTAGCAGAACCAAGGTTACATTGAAACTCTAGTGAACTTTAACATCTGCTTTGGAACACTTCTACTTTTGAGAGCATTTCCTCACTAGTTTTTATTTTAGTTGTGAGGACAAGCATAGGTTTTGACAAACATTTGTTTTTGACTTGTACGACATGGACTTTCCTTGGATTTCTTTAGGCAGGGAAATCCAGCCATAGCATAGGGTTAGGCACTATAGCATCCTGAACATTAATAAAGCTTGGTTTAAAATATATCCTTGCTGTCTGTCATTTCTCAATACCATGCCTGTCTCCGTACTAATGCATTTGTAAGTCCCAATTCCAGGGATATGGTTTTGGGCCATCCCTTGCTCAGGACTATAAACCAGGCCAAAAATGGCAGACGTTGCCTCCGGCTCACTCCGAACCCAGCACAGCACATTCTAGTGTAGTTTAAACTAGCTTAGTCGGAAATGCTAAGTGTTTGGAGGTTTGTAGGGCCAGCAGGATTGGGGGCCACAAAATCCTGTGCCTGCCTGCAAGGTATTTGATTGGAGGGCTGGCCTACGATGATCCCATTGTGAATACATTTACCTAGGGTAGATTGTGTTCCTAGAAAATTAGTAGGTCCCCACCATGCTCCGCACAAAGACCCAAGACTGAACTAAGGCAGTCTTCATCGTGCTCACCAATAATGGGACTGGTCTTTGACTTGGTGGCTAGACTTGCCCAGATCCCCTTCGTCTGGTTCTGCAGGCTTCCTGGTGCCTACTTTGTCCCTTCTAGGTAACTCTGGGAACATGAATACTATAGTTTTCTTTCCAATGGTTCATTGCTGGCATTTGGTTCAAGCCCCAGGGGTTAACAGATCCTGTTCCAGCACCAGGGCTGTCATGCCCCCACCTTCTATCTACACCCTCCCCAGTCTCCAACCAAATATTTCGGGAATGGCACTTCTGGTCTCCTGATGTCAGATATATTGCAAAGAATAGTCTTCTTGCGTCCTCTAGTCCCAGGAGTAGGGGAGAGTCTGAAGTCTCCTTCCCACTCCCCCCACCCCCTCCACCCAATGCAAATAGACAGACTTTCAATCATTTGCCACAGACTTCCAGTGACAATTTGCTTATATGGTCAGATCTGCATGGTAGAAATGGGACCTACCTAGCTTTAAGCTATACCTGATCTGCCTGTTAACGTGGTCCCATTGCTTTCTGCGAGGAACCTTCCTACAGGCTTTTGAAATCCTGCAAAGTGACTGAATGATGTATGTCCTTGTCCAACTTGCAACTTCTTGGGGTGGCCCCTCAAGTCCTTGGAGTTTAACCAAGACTGAACTTTTAGTACTTACCTGTGAATGGTTAGACAATCTCTCATGATAAACTCACTGCACTCCTGTCCATATAGAGGTATTAAGATACTGTATCCAACCTTGGTTATTTTATTTCCAACAATTTCCTTTTAAAAAAGCAAAAAGTAAGTTAAAGGAAAAAAAAATAATAAATCACAACCACCACACCCTTGCAGATGTGTGTGAGTTTACAAGCCAGGCGTACAGTGGTTTGGCTCTGGATGTGCAGGGGTCAGCACGGCACAAGGGACCTACAGTCATGGAAGCAAGGTACACTAGGAAGTAAGGGCCCTTCTCCAAAAGAATGTCCAAGCAGAAATCTGCTCTGAACAGCACAGTATTGGAGACCACAAAGGTAGCCTGAGAAGCAGCATACAAAAAGGTTGTGGTTGCCTGCTGGATGCACTATTTTAGATGCACTGCTGTTCACCTTAGTGTTTTTTGTTTATTACAGTGGCCAAAACGTGGACTAAGCCCAGTCTGCAAACACATTGGATTTGTTTGGCCACTTCACTCTTGCTCAAAAGGTATGAATGCTATATGGCTCAAGTCTTTGTGAGCACTGCAGTGTGTTAAGAAAGCTCTTTTGGCAACTTTCCCTTCATAGTTTCTATGGACTGCAAACATTTTGCTTTGATTGTGAACCAGTGCTGACCTTTTGAAGGGAAGTAAAGCCTTTAGATTCACTTCTCTTTTGACCAGTTATGGGGAAACTGATCAGTCATTCAGACCATCAACAGTGGGAAACTGTTTCACCCCATAAATGTTGCTAACTTTTTAACCTTGCACACAGCATTTTACCATGCAAAGCAATGGTGATACCTACATTCACCCTAGCATTTTACACTTGGGATTTATTTCTGGTTGCTTTTATATCTGCCTCAAGACAAACTGGGACCATTGTTACACCATTTTTTAGAGTGCGCGTTTGGCTACTAAACGTAGCTAGTGCCCTAAAATGGCAGAAACACAAGATTTTTTTGTTTGTGAATATTAGCCTGCATCGCACTCAGAGTTGTTAATATTGCCTTGAGTCACATCGAGAGGACTGGGACCACTGCCCTTTGCCACAACAAGATAGAACTGAATACTAATCTGTACCAAACTGAGATAGAACTGTGAATATTAGCCTGCATTGCTATTGCCTCGAATCACATCTAAAGTGCCACATTCAGATAGATAGGACTGAATACTAGCCCGCGCCACAATCTTAGGAGAACTGTTAATGTTGCCTTGAGTCACTTTGAGGGGAATGTGGCCATTAGCCTCTGCCACACTAACATGTGCCACATTGAGATCGGACTGAATGTAAGCCTGAGCCACAATGGGAATGAACTGTGATTATTAGGCTTTGCCACTTTGGGAATGAGCTGTGAATATCAGCCTGCGTCATACTCAGAATTGTTTAACGTTGCCTTGAGTAGCATCTAGAGAGGACTGACCACTAGCCTCTGACATAGAACTGTGAATACTAGCCTGTACCAAACTGAGGTAGAACAGTGAATATTGGCCTGCGTCGCGTCACACTCAAGAGGAATGATAAGTTATTCACCATAGTGACTAATGTACTCTTAGTCTACTTTCCTCCATACTGCATGGGCGTCCCTTCCAAGGTACGCGAGACGGAACCTTTTTCACCAGAAAAAACCTTCCCCTTTAAATTTAGAGGTGCGCAGGGGTGCGGCACTGGGAGCATGCGCTGCCCCGACTGCCCTCCGGTGCCACACCTCAGTCCCCATAGATGCATCGACAATAGATTAACATTGCTTCCCTGATTGTTGACATAAACATGCTGGTCGAGTGGTCTGTCTGAATGAGGACAACCTTGCCCTCGATAACTGGAAGGAAGGCTCTGAGCGCCAGCCAGATCGCCTTCAGTTCCAGCCAATTGATGTGGTACTCCTGCCGGGTCCAGGTGCCATGGACACAGTGGTTGTCCAGGGTGGGGAAAGGCTTGCCCAGCCTAAGGTTGCAATCCCTGGACCACCATGTGAGGACCGGGTGAAGTGATGGAGGAACGTTGATCATCTCCAACTGAGCCTCGCTCCTGGTTCAAAGAGGCTGCAAAGTGCAGCTGTATCCTCAACCAGAGTGTCATGTGGGGAACGGCGAAGAGGACTGCTACCATAAGACCCAGTAGGTGTTGGTACCACCAGGCCAAGGTCACTGCTCTGCTGAGGAAGTGCACGGTTGCCCTCTTCAGGGCACTGATCTTGTCCTCAGAGGGGAAAAACTGATCATGTGTCCCAAATGAGACCCAAAAAGGTCAGTCTCTGCGTAGGCTGCAGCTGCGACTTCTTGAGGTTGAATGAAAAACCCAGCTCGTGCAGTGTGTTCATAAGAGCGTGGGAAGTATGGTGCACTGCTTCCAGAGAGGACGCCCTGACGAGCCAGTTGCTGAGGTACAGGTAGATGAGGAGGCTCTGTGACCTGAGGAGGGCCGCCACTGTTCAGCCTGGTAAAGACCCTGGGGGGCGAGTTGAGGCCGAAAGTAAGCCCCTTGTATTGGAAATGGTAGCCCATGATCCTGAATCATAGAAAAGAACGATGAGGTTGCCAGATCGGGACGTGTAGGTACATGTCCTTCAGCTCCAGGGAGCACATCCAGACTCCCTTGTGCAATGCCTCCGCTATCAAAGCTGGCGTAACCATCTTTGATTTTTGTGGAGCTAGGTTGAGGGTGGAAGGGTCCAGGACAACTCTCAGGCCTGCCTGGTGGTTCTTCTGAAGGTTAAAAATCCTGGAGTAAAGGCCTAAGCCTCGCTGGGAGGCTTGGACTTCCTCCACTGCCTGGCTCTCGACGAGCGACTCGATTTCCGCCAAAAGAGTTTGTCCCAACCTGTGTCAAGATGGATAACGACTTGGCCGTTTGTGAGCAGTTTTTCTTTTTGCCCAGCTCCTAGTCCTTTGTGGGGTGGAAGAGGTCACCCCCTTCGAACAGAAGATCTAAGATGCTTTCCTGGACATCCCGGTTGAAATTCATAGCCCGGAGCCAGGCTGTCAATCTCATGTCTATGGCAATGCAGCTGGCACAGCCAGGCAGTGTCAATGTGGGCCATGGTGGACTCCATGATGTCCTGCGCCACCATCTTGGTCTCTGCCAATCCTGCCTTGAATTGCGATTGGGTCTGTGCCAGAAACTCTGGGAGGAAGTCTGCAATTTCCCTCCATAGCCTCTGGTTAACGGCTGCCAACATGGCATCTGTGTTGGCTTGACGAAGGTGCAATGACACTTTGCAATACAGCTTATTCCCGTACGCCTCCAACATCATCTCCTCCTTGCCTAGCAGCACCGCGGAAGAAGCGGCCGAGGGAGACTGAGGCTTGGAGTATAGTGATGCTGCAGCAATCACCGAAGGGGGTGGCTGAGGGTGGGCCGAAAGCAAGACTGTATCCCCCTCCATCTGCCTGTACTTGGCGTCCAGACGTCGACTGACCGAGTGGAGCTTGAGCCAGCCCTTTTTGGCCAAGGCAACTATGTCATTCTGCATTGGGATCCCCGTTCTCTGTGGGATGTAGTGTGAGGACTGGCGAGGACCCCCTCCGATTGCTCAACCTCGGGTTGAGGAAGGCCCAAGTACTCTGCCAACCCTGCAAGACGTTCATGGAAGGCCTTGGCTGATGACTGCGTGTTGGGGGTCTTGCTCCTCATCTGTGTCCACCCGAGGGTCTGGTTGATCTGGTACCGGTGAAGGGATGCTGGGTGCCAAAGGCTGGGGTGTGGAGACCGGAGCCGGAGGCTGGTACGGAACAGCCTGCACCATCGGTTGAGGGGCCGGACAAGGCAGCAGAGGCTGAACAGGGGCCTGCGGCACCAGAGCCATTGGCAGGAGCACGTCCCTGATGGCGTCCCCGAGGATGTCCCCCATCCGAGGATCTTTTATGAGCCTGAGGAACTGTTCAAAGAACCTGTCCTCACAGGCCAGAGTGGTGTTATGAGATATTGACAGGGTAGCGATGGGCTGTTGGAGCCGATGCGTGCCCTGCCCATACGGACGCAGCGGGAACCTGCCTTGCGTGAAGGAAGGCTAAGCTGTAGGCCACATACCTGTTGACTCCAGTCCCACCTCGACAGTCCTCCACCTGCTGCCTTCCCTTGAGCGGCGTCGGACGGATGTCTGGATTTTCTGGCGTGGCAGCCATTTTGTCGATCTGCCTTCTACGTGCCCGCTTTGTGTTGCTCGGCTCACTGGGTCCTGCCCTCTTGAGTGTGGATCATGGGGCCTACCCTGTTCCTAGAATTGCATAAACGTGCCCCCTCGGACATGATGCAGGTACTAGGGTGTAGCCCCTCAGGTGAAGACTGAGTAAAAGAACCTTCCGGTCCCTCAGCACTGTCATGGGAGGATCTACTGATCCCTCGGCCGGTAGCCGATTCAGCCTCGGTACTTGTGCTGGTACCAGGTCCTGGGCAGTCCCTCCCGTGTGGGCGAGTCCTTGGGAAGGAATCTCCCTTGTGGGGTGCACTGGAAAAGAGCAACCCTACCTTGGGCTTGGATCGATGATAGACGAAGTCCTTTAGGTCCTCTGGAGGCAATCTCTGGAAGAGTGCCCTCCACCTGGCTAGTCTGTTCTTCAGAGACCTCAAGGAAAGTGTTTTGCACGCGGTACAAGCATGCCAGCCGTGGTCTGGGCCAAGGCACTGTAGGCAGAGGGCGCAGGGGTCTTTAGTCAGGAAGAGCCCATCGCAGGATGGAAATCTGCTGTACCCTGTAGAAGTCGACATGCGCCGGGGAGGAGCGCGACGCCTGAGGACAGAGAACCTGAAAGACAAAAAGACAAGAAAAAAAAGAAGTAGCTGTGCATGGAATTACATGGCCGAAGCCAAACCCAGGAGTGCTGGTGAATTCGGCCTGTTCCCATCGACGATGAAAAGGGGACTGAGGTGTGGTGCCGGAGAGCGGAGTCAGGGCAGCACATGCTCCCAGGGCTGCACCCCCCGCGCGCCTCCAAAGGTAAAGGTGAAGAAGCTTTTTTCTGGTGAAAAAGGTTCTGTCTCCTGTCCCTTGGAAAGGACACTCATGCAGTATGGAGGAAAGGGGGCGTGACGTAAGAGTATTGTTTAATATTGCCTTGAATCACATCTAGAGACTATTGGCCTCAGCCACATTAAGACAGAACTGTGAATACTAGCCGGTAACACAGAGAACTCTGAGAACCCAAATTAATAGCTAGATAGTTGCCCTAGCTATATAACCCCCTCCCCCAACTTGATCATCCCCACAGCCACCAACTACACATCGCTCGTTTCACTTTAGCCACACATTGGACCAGACTAGTTATCTGCAAGTCACAACACCAGACAGCCCGCAAGCTTATATATCAGACAAACCCGCCTCACCCCAGGCTAGCCCTGAGACAGCCAGACTAAGCACAAAAGACTGACTGGGCATGACAACAGCACCACGCTAACAATCATACACGCAAGGAAGCAAAGTACCAACAAAACCAATCAGGAAAAGCACGTACAATCATAAAAAACCGAGCCAACCGGTAAAAGCACTGCATTTGGGCTACCACCCCTGCAACCTCAACCCCGAAGGAAACTCACAAACCAACTAATTTACAAGGAACTCAAAGTCTGACAACCCAAACAAAAACCGAAAGGGAGAAACACTGACATCAACCCCACAACCTACCGCCAAATAACAAAAATGCCATGAAAACGAATAGGACCTGGAGAAAGACAAAAGGGAAGAGAGAACAAACCAAACTGAATGCCACCACAGATCCAAAACTGCGGAACAAACCCACCGACAAGATCGAAAACAGGAATACCACCAACAGATGGGAAAAGTCCTTAAGCCCAACACCATACCTCGCAAACAAGTACTCATCAGAGCGAACCAACCCAACAAACAAATTAAGTCAGACAACAGAACACAACCAAGCAGAAGAACAGACAAAGCTAGCGGGAACAAGAACACAATCAACGCCCCAACCCCATATATCACCAAAACAAGAGGACCCCACCCAACAGACCATTTAAAGAGGAACCTGAAGACAACAACTGTACCACCACCACAATCAGATCTACATGGAAGAAAACCAAAACACCAGTCAGAAGACAACACCAATAATAAAGCACAAATCAAATTATACCATAAAAATCCACTGCAACCTAATCAACGCAAGATCAATGTTAAAACACTCAATCTTCGACCTGCTGTGCGACAACGGTATCGACATCCTATTCATCACAGAAACATGTCTGGACGACAACTACAAAATCACACTCCAAAGCTGCCTCCCCATCAACTTCTTGTTAAACAGGAAAGGGAAAAAAAAAGGACGAGGCCTCACAATAGCATTCAAAGAACACCTGAAAATAAAAACAAACCCCTAAACATCGAGAACAGCAAATCCATGATCATACACTCAACAAATCCAAAAACCAACATTAAATTCATACATAGCAATGGCAAAAGGGTTCACCCCACTACTAAGGACCATGAAAAACGAAGCTGAAACTAGAATGGAGAAAAGAATATGACCAAGGTAAGAGAACTCATTTCCAGAGACAAATCGGAGCGTAAAAGAAGGAAATTCAAAAGGCAAAGAAAAGGCACTATGACTACAATCAACAAAGCCACCAACACACATAAGGAAATGTTCATCAAACGAAATGAGAAACCCACAAGGTTGCAACAACACTCCAATACCTTCACAGAAACTATGTAACAGCCTAGCAGGCCATTTCTAAAATAAACTCAACATCTGACAAATACAAAACAGACCGACCAATCCTAACGCACAACCGACCGGATCCAGCAAGGAGAGACGGCACAAACTCCAAAACATCCCGCAAACATCTGTGGAGACATTGGTCAAGATGGTAAAATATAGCAAGAAAGCAGGCTTGCCTATGGATTCTTATTTATATTCATTTTATTTTTGCATTTGTTATACGCCCGTAAACCTGAGGTATCACAGCGTAGTTAGACATCTTAACATGTTATATATAATATACACACAAACAATAGGGCAACAATATTACAAAGACATTTTCTAAAAGTTTGCTTAGCTGAATATTTTGGAGAACGGTACAAGAAGATGACTAAAAATTATGGTGTAAGGTGTAAACCAAAGTTTTGGTGTATGATCAACTGGTTAAAATTTATTAAATAACCATGTTTTTAATAGTTTTTTGATGCATTGAAAGGAATCTTCATTTTTGATGTTTAGTGGGAGGGTATTCCAGTGGCTAGGGGCCATGACTGGGAAGCTGCTACCTCCTGCTCTGGTACTTTTGTACAGAGGGACCACAAGGAGCGAGTTTGTGTTAGATCTGAGCATTCCATTTGATTCTTTTTTGCTAACTGAGTTATTCATATAGATCAGTGCTTTCTTGTCCAAGCATTTGTGAATGAGGCATAATGATTTAAATAGAAGTCTGGCCTTAATGGGGAGCCAATGGGCCTCTCTTCTGATATGAGAGATGTGGTCTGACTTTTCATCCCTAGGGCAGCGTGTAATGATTTATTTTGGACGAGTTATAGTTTAGCTAGATTAGCATTGGAGGTTCCTATGAAGAGTACATTGCAGTAGTCCAACTTGGAGAGTATTAAGGCCCTAGCTAAAGTAGTAGTTTGTTGGTGTGAGGAATTGGCGGCTTAGGACTATTAGTTTGGCGGTGTAGGCGATAGATGAGACTAGAGCATTAATGTGTTTGCTCCTAGTTAAATTGGCATCAATGTATACACCTAAGGTTTTTACCCGTTTCAGGACGGGTATAGGAGTGCCGTCAATGTTGATTGAGATGTAGTCAAGGTGGAGGGTATTAATTTTGGCTGGGGAGCCCACAAGGAACAAGTTACTTACCTGTAACTGTTGTTCTCCAGCAAGGGTCTGGCATGGATTCACATGCTCGTGAATATATTCCCCGTCAGGCCGGGAATCCTCGGTAAAGAAAAAATCAGTATCAGTTTCGTTTCTGATCTGTCTTTCTCAGTAGTAACCACTCACTGGTCTCTGGGTCATACTGCCCCCAGCCAATGACTGCCATCTCCCTAAGCCCTGCCTCTGGCAGCCATCTTCAGATTTGGTAGCACGCAAAGTGGCAGTATGACCAAGTGAAGCGCCGCAGAGGGGTAGGAGGGAGGGTTCGCATGTGAATCCATGCCAGACCCATGCTGGAGAACAACAGTTACAGGTAAGTAACTTGTTCCTTCTCCAGCATGGGGTCTGGCATGGATTCACATGCTCATGAATATAAGAATACATAGCAGTACACACATGCACAACCAATGGGAGGTGGCAAAGGCTCAACATTAAGCATTACATCAAGTTAACATTAAGCAATTCTTACCTCCTCACCAGGCTCACCTTAGGCGAACAGGTTGCGCAGCACCGCTTGGCCGACCCTGGATTCCTCCCTGGAATCCCGGTCGACGCAGTAGAATCTCGTGAAGGTGTGCGTCAACCTCCACGTAGCAGCCCTGCAGATGTCCAGCAGGGACACACCAGACAAGAACGCCGTGGTAGCAGCGATAGCTCTGGTCGAATGGGCTCTCGGACGGCCAGGCAACTGTCGGTTTGCCAACTGATGACAGTGCATGATGCAGCTGGAGAGCCATCTGGAAATGGAAGCCTTCGAGAGAGCCTTCCCTTGGTTCACAGGTCCAAAGTTCACAAATAGCTGTGATGTCTTCCGAAAACACTTTGTGCGGTCCACGTAGAACTTCAGCGCTCTAGCCACATCCAGCGAGTGCAAAGTCCTTTCGGCCGGTGACGAAGGTGACGGAAAGAAAACAGGTAACACCAAGGGGGATTGTTGAGGTGGAAGTCCGACGGCACCTTGGGCATAAAAGAGGGGTGCGTCCTCAGCACCACCCTCGTGTCGTGAAAAGTCAAGTATGGAGGCTTGCAGGATAGGGCCTGGATCTCTCCCACTCGTCGTGCGGAGGTGATGGCCACAAGAAACGCAGACTTCCACGACAGGAACTTCAATGTGCCGAATGCAGGGACTCAAATGGCGCCCCCATGAGCCTGGTCAGCACCACGTTGAGCTCCCACGCCGGGGCAGGGGCCTTGACCGGCGGGAACGATCGGAACAGTCCCTTCATAAATTCCTTCACCAGGCGATGGGGCCACAAGGACGCCCGTCCTGTGGTTCTGGTGTATCGGGAGATCGCAGCCAGATGTATCTTGATGGAGGCGTGAGCCAGTCCAGCCTTGGCCAGCGACAGTAGGTACGGCAGCACTTGAGGGGCCGTAATCCGTAGAGGGTTAATCTTCTGTGCACGTCACCAGACAGAGAACCTCTTCCACTTGTGTCCGTAGCACTTGAGAGTTGACGCCCTGGCCTTTGCAAGGACCTCTCTGCAGTCAGCCGGGATAGCGTACCCTCCTAACTAGTGCTGCAGGAGCCAGGCCTGCAAGTTCAGTGACTCCTGGTCGTGATGAAGTATGGCGCCTCCTTCTCTGGAAAGATCGGCGTCCGTCGGCAGCTTGACTGGTGGTGGCGCTGACAAGTCCAGAAGGTCCGGGAACCAGATCTGCCTCGGCCACGCTGGTGCGACAAGGATCATCCTGGACCGGGACCTCTTGAGCTGGTTGATGAGTCGGAGCAGCAACGGAGGGAACGCATAAAGGAACAGGCCGTCACAGGGGAACGAGAAAGCATCGCCCATGCTCCTCGGCTGGGGAAACCTGCTGGCGAACCTCTGGCACCGAGTTCGTCGCCGTCGCGAACAGGTCGAACTGCGGTCCCCCCCCCCCCCATCGTCAGAAGAGTCGATCCACTTGATCCGGACTAGTTCCCACTCGTGGCAAGAGCGCAGCTCCCTGTTGAGTGAGTCGGCAATGGTGTTCTTTATCCCTGCCAGATGAAAAGGCACCAGAAACATCCCTTGGGCGACAGCCCAACGCCACAGATCCTGGGCTTCCTTGGAGAGGGCTGGGGATCTGGTTCCTCCCCACTTCCGGATGTAGAACATTGTGGTGGTGTTGTCGATGAAGATTCTCACCACCTTGCCCTTGAGGGACGGGAGAAAGGACCCGAGGGCCCAGAACACTGCATGGAGCTCCAGGATGTTTATGTGGAGCGTCTTCTCCTCCGGGAGCCAAATGCCTCTCGCGTGAAGTTCTCCGGTGTGCGCTCCCTATCCTTCCAGGGAGGCATTGGCCGTCACCGTTATCTGGTGGGATGGGGTCTGAAAGTCTGTGCCCGCCATCAGATGAGCGTGGGTGCCCCACCACCGGATCGCTCGTCGGACGGTCTCGTTGAGCAGGATCCTGTCCTCGAAGCTGCCTGTTGCTTGGATCCAGCGGGCGTTGAGGAACTCTTGAAGAGGGCGCATCCGAAGCCTGCACAGGTGCACAAGATATATGCAAGACGACATCAATCCAAGGAGGGACTTGATGGACCTCACCCTGCCCACATCCGTGGCCAGCAGACGCTGCACCTTGCCCAGGATGGCCTTCGCCCTTTCCTCCGACGGCGAGGCCAGACGCGCCACTGTGTCGAGAATGGCTCCCAGAAACTGTGCGACTTGCGACGGGACCAGGTGGGATTTGGGAAAGTTGATGGAGAATCCCAGGTCCGTGAGCAGCTGTGTGATCTACGGCAAGCTCCCTTGTCCTTGCTCGGATGAGCCAGTCGTCCAGGTAGGGGTAGACGTGGATCCCCTGCAGGCGTGGCCGCGCCGCCACCTGTGCGAAGCACTTGGTGAACACTCTGGGTGCCGACTTCAATCGGAACGGAGGGCCTTGAACTGGTAGTGCTGTCCTTGGACGACGAACCTGAGGAACTTCTATGTCCTTTTAGAATGGGGATGTGGAAGTACGCATCTTCCAAATCCAATGACAGGAAATAGCCCTCCTCCAGCTGTCCCAGCACGTGCTGGAGGGTGACCATCCGGAACTTCTGTGCCTTGATTTACTTGTTCAGTCGTCGCAGGTCCAGGATGGGGCCCCATCCTCCTGTTTTCTTTTTCACTAGGAAGTACCTTGAGTATACTCCGGAGCCCCGGAGCCTCTTCGGGACGAGCTTGATGGCACCTTTTTTGAGCATCGCCCTTACCTCCAATAGCAGTTGAGGGACGTGATTTTCCGTCCTGGCCACGGGTGGAATGCGGGGGGCACTTTTAGAAATTCGAGGGCGTGCCCCTGGGCCAGGGCATCCAGCACCCAAAGGTCGGTGGAGATGGACTCCCACACACTGATGAACTTTGCCAGCCGGCCTCCCACCGGGATGCTTCGGTGGGGGCCCGACACCGCTGTCGGTTCAATCATGGTTGGAGGACGCCCCTCGGCCTTGGCCTCCCTGGCGACGACGGCGGGGTCCACCCGACTTGCCTCGTCCTCTATAGGCTTCCTGCAACGAGGAGCGGGCCGCTTGGCGGTACGTAGAGGAGCCACCGCCGAATCCCTTGGAGGCACCCTGCTTGCCTCCGGTGCTCCGAAAGGACGGCCTTCGTTGCCGGAGAACGCCTAGGGCCTTAGCCGTCTCCGCCTTGATGGCTTGGAGGAACTCATCCACTGGTTTCCCCAAACAGATTGTTCCCGTCGAACGGCATGTCCAAAACCTTGGCTTGCACATCCTGGCGGAAATCCGTCGCCTTGAGCCACCCTCGTCTAAGGCAAACGCTGTTGCCTAGCTGGCGGAAACTGGTGTCAGCAATGTCCGTTGCCAACGTAATGGCGTGGTCCGACACCACTTCGCCTTCTTGCAAGATCTCCAGGGCCTCGGCCCTCTTGTCATCCGGTAGGAAGTCCAACAGGGGGGCGATCTTGTACCATAACTCCCTGTCGTAGCGGGCCACGATCGCGAGGGCATTGGCCGCCTTAATCGTTGCCGCCGACATAACTCGTCATCCCATTGCATCCAGCTTCTTTCCTTCGCCGTCCGGTGGGGAAGTTGACGTTGAGGCCGATGCCGCCCCCATCGCCCCCCCCCCCCCCCCCCCCCCCGCTTTCTTCTTGGCCGCCGCTGAGACGACCAAGTCAGGGGTCGGTTGTGCCCTAAGGCACAAAGTGGACGCGTCGGGGACCCGGTACTTCTTCTCGTACCGATCCTTCTTGGCAGGCGCCGTAGACGGGTTCTTGAGAAGGGTGAGACCCTCGTCCCAGATGTCATCCAGTAGAGGCACGGCGAGGACTGTCTTCCTCGCGCCGTTGGTAAAGGAAACCTTCCTTCTCTTCGGGGCAGAGCTGAAAAAGCTTGGATGCCCTGGCGATCATTGCATGGAAAGATCCGATCTCGTCGGGCAGGCAGGCCCGGGCTGGGGGCGATGGGGGCTCCGTCCCGTTGTCACCACTGTCATCGTCGGTACCCGTCGTGGCCGTGTCCGTTCCCGTGTCATCCCCAGGGACGGGGGACGTGTGTAAAAGCTGAGCAGGCCGCGAGGGCTGTAAAGGCGGGGCTGGATGGATCCGTCTTCTCTTGTTCAGAGGGGCTTCCCGCCGGGCCTGGCTCCGGCTCTGGCTCCTCCGTCGAGCCCGGTTCCGGATCCTCCGTCGGTGGTAAGGGCAATCTCGCTGTGCTTTGCCTTCTGTTGGGCCCCCGTCGCCGGGGCGCCCTCACAGGATTTAGAAGACCGCTCGGACTTCTGACGGGTTATTTCCTTCCAGCCAGTTGGAGAGACGAAGGTGTCGGTCCCTGATGGTACGTTCCGTCATGTTCCTGCAAAACGCACAGTCCTTCTCCACGTGCGTTTTGTCCTCATGAAGGCAGTAGAGACATTTTGAGTGCTCGTCCTCCTTGAACACATACTGCAGCTGGCATCCAGGGCAAACCCTGAACATTTTTCCGGGCGTCCAGCTTCCTTTGTCCTGGGCCATGTTCGGGTAGGCCGCAGAAACATCTGGAATCCTCCAAGAAGCGCAACTCGACGAAATCTTCACCCTTGAGGGGCGTAGAAAAATCTGACACAGATCCCCGTTAATCGGATGTAGAGACGGTGGAGCTTGAGGCTCTATTTGACCGAAAAATGAGAAAATCTCTTTGAAAAAGTGCGAAAACGCAGCAAAAGCTCGAGAGCTAAACACGAGGACTTCCAACACTTGAGCGTGCGGTAAAAATCTGAAGATGGCTGCTGGAGGCGGGGCTTAGGGAGAGGGCAGTCATTTGCTGGGGGAGGTATGACCCAGAGACCAGCGATTGGTTACTACTGAGAAAGACCGATCAGAAACGGAACTGATACTGATTTTTTCTTTACCGAGGATTCCCGGCCTCACGACAGGGAATATATTCATGAGCATGTGAATCCATGCCAGACCCCATGCTGGAGAATGAAGAGTTTTCTCATCGTTGAAACAGACTATTTAAAGCCATCCAATTTTGTATAATTGAGAAGATTTTGTTGATCAGAAGTGTTGTGGTCATGATTCCCCGTGATTGTTATAAGGATCTGGGTGTCAGCAAAGTTGGTATGACACCCATGTCATCCAGTGCTGCAAAAAGTAACTGTAGGCGTTGTAGAGGGGGATGCCTCCCAGACATCTACAAATCAATCCTCACACAAGGAACGCCATCAGAATATTACAGAAATCTCTCGAATCTATCTCACGACGGGGACTGTACTACGATCCTTCAAATCAGCGTATATTAAACCACTACTTAAAAAACAAGTGGCGACGTGGAAGACCTCTCCAGCTACAGAGCTATTTCAAACATCCCCTACTTGGCAAAACTCCCAGAAACCTATGTATACAAACTAACCCAAGAGCACATAGAAAAACACCAGTTGCTGGACAAAGCACAAGTCGGCTTCAGACCCGCAAGAGGAACAGAATCGGCACTCCTGTCCATCTGGGATGATGGAAAGACAAACGCGGACTCCAAAACAACCTTGGCCCGGATTCCGCTCCACCTCTCGGCAGAGAATTCTCAGAAATGTGCCAATTCCCCTCTACCTTGGAGACCCCCAGCAATTTTGCTGGACTCTAGGACTTGAATTCCTTTTTCCCCACTCCCTCTGTGATTTAACACAGGTTCTTTTTGGAGTCTGACAAACTCCATAGCATCATCCTTGCATTGTGACACAAAGCACCTTCAGTGCAGTGGCACAGGGAAGTCTTAGATTTCCCAAAGGTTTAAATACCTTCTCTTGGATAAACTACTGTTTCCAAGAGCAGTAAAGCGAAATTAACTTTTTAGACCCAGCACACATTCTTACAATAGGGTGCTGGAGGGATTACCTAGTATCCCCCTTGTCTAGTTTCTCATCTAACATTTGTATGTTACCCCTTCTACAATTAATGGCTGGTGGCAGTGGTTTACTTTTTACTACCATTGTGTGTTTTGACAACGGGCTGCGTTTGCAGCTGCAGTAAAGCACCCATGGGTGCCCATTTTGTCAAAATGGCCCAGTCTTCTTTTTTCACCATTTCCTATTGGAAAGGTCCTTCCTGAGATTTACTCTGCACGCCAAACCAGGTTTGGTCCCTTTGTTTTGTCTTTGGCAGGGTTCATGAGTGAAGCCTGCCTCTGGCTACGGTACGTCTGGCAGGGGGAGGAACTGAGGGAGGTGCTCGAAACTCCCTGTGCTTAATCTCCTTGGCTACAGGAAGGCACCCAAAGAATATTGGCAAGCTGGCTGTCCGGCAAGGACAGGCACCCTGCTGTGCGATTGACAGCTAGGCTGGAATGAATAGGAGAAACCTTCATAAAAAAGGCGGGGCTTTTTTGCTTGGAAGACCAAGTCGACCACTGGACAAAGGAATACAAAGAGGAACTTGGAAGAGATGCCTGCTACAACTCCTGGGCCGTTGGTTTGCCCGGTGAAGCCCTGCTGCTGTGCTGAAGGTCTGAAATCGCCTTGACTAGAGAAGCCCTGCAAGGACGACTTCTCCCTTTCAGTTGGTGGGACCAATCAACTCCAAAATGAACTTGTTTTGACATCCTCTCGGAGCTGGCTGCACTTCCACTGCTGCTGGAACCGAAGTGCCAGGGAGAGGAACACCAAATGGAGTGCATCCCTTTTAAGACGGACCCGAATTGCTGTAAGATCACCCAGTCTCCCAGTAAGCAGGACTGACCATGCCTGAGCCACCAGCAGGAGTTGCTCAGTAGAACATCCACCGCGCTTTGAGACGCCTCTTTTCGTAGTAAATACTACTTCAGATATTCAAGAGGTAAAAAAAAATATGTGATATCTGTTATACAATCAATCATTCCAGAAACCAGAATGATATGGATACTTTAGTTGAGATTTTCATTTTATGCTTCATTTATCATGTTCAATCACTAATTTGGCAACAGAGTGCTGGATCCCAGATGCGAGGAATGTCCAGCGTGGTATCAGTGAGACTGCAGTAGTGCTATTTGCTGAGACGAGACGAGCTGAAACAGCGATGTGCTGTTAAATAGAAGTTGGTCCTATTCTGCCGCTGAGAGTCCCGTTGTGTTGTAGGAGTCCCCAGAAGTCCCCCCTCTTGTTTCCACGACTGAGGCCCAGGAACAAAAGGATCTACAAAGCTGCACAGGAATAGAAGCCAGCTGGAACCTTTTCTTCTTACCAAAGGGACTGTAAAGTTTGAGGACTTACCTCTTCTTGTTGTAGCCTTACCCGATCTCAGTTGTGACGCGTCTTGGTTGTTTCTGTAGGGTTGCTTGCATCTTCTACCTCGCACAAGCCTCCGAGCTTGTGACCCTACATTAATTATGATTTCTAAAACAGACTTCTAAAACATTGTGCAAGACTTACTTGCCTGCAAGAAGTGCTTCAGCTCACCTAGACTACCCACCCCCAACCCCCCCAATTAACATTGGCTGGCCTGGCTCCCTGAATGACTCTTCTCTCCTCTGCTTGTGTTTTACCTTCCCTCCAGCAAAGGGTTAACTTGCTTTGCATTGGGGAGTTCAAAAAGTACTTACCCGCTTCAGAATATTTGTGTGAACTCTTGTTTTATTCTGAAATCTTTACTTTGAATCATCTCAGTATTGCTCTAACTGTACCAGTGATGTATTAATGTCTACAGTGTCCTAGTTGTTTAAGTCACCTGAGGGTGTAGAAAGTTTGTGTGCCATCCCAAATGGGTATTTGCTGATTTAGAGAAACTAAGTGTGTATTCTGGAGTGTAGGTGTGCGTTACGATTATATTGCCCTCTTTGAAGAAGGCTTATTCAAACTGACTTAAATCAATAACTGTTTAATCAAGAAACCTTGAGTGTATTGGATACTTGTCCCTGTATCGCTATGCAACTCCCCTACTGCTCACATTAACCCCTCTGGCTGAGCAGCCAGGATTATCTGAACACTACCAACCTGTGTAGTTCACACTTCTACCAAAGGTTGGGTCCCTATTGCCAGGAGGTGAAGGTTGTTGTAGTGCACCCAAATCGTACTGCTCCAAATCTTGCCCAACAAGCAGCATTCGACACAGTAAGCCATGACATCCTCACCAAGAGACTAGAAGATATAGGTACAACTGACTTATCACTACTCTGTATAAAATCATTCCAAGCAAACAAAAACAAAACTGTCTGGATAAAGCCCTTCAAATCTGCTCCACTAGTTAATGTCTGCGGAGTACCACAAGGATCCTCACTATACTTCAACATCTACCAGACTCCTCTAATCAAGATGTTCAAAAAAATATCTTGCGTGCTACGGCTACGCAGAAGACACTCAAATCATTAACAAAATCGAAGATGCACAAGAACACTCAACTCTAGGAGAAATGTCTCAGAAATCTATGACTGGATGAACGCCAACAACCGAAAAACAATCCAGGTAAGACAGAAATCATGATTATATCGAAAAACCAAAAGAACACCTAAATGCCGTGGCACATAGAATTGGGAACTACACCCACACCCTCAAACTTAATCAAAAACCTGGAAGTCATAATGGACAATGCACTAACATTAGAAGCACAAATAAAACGCACTAAGAAATGCTTCTTACTCCTTCACTCAGCAAGAAGAATCTTACCATTCCTGTACTTCACCCACAAAACACTGACAATTGTCGCCCTAGTCATGTCAAGAATCAACTACGCCAACAGCCTCGACCACAGAATGCCAGAACACCTCCTGAAGAAACTACAACGCATCCAAAACACAATGGCTAGACTCCTCCTCAAACTATCTAGAAGAGATCACATCACACCAGCACCAACAATGCTACATTGGCTTCCAATCAAACAACATATCACGTTCAAAACAAGGTGCATAACGCACAAGGCAATCAGCGGCCAGGTAGCAGAATTCCTACAACAGAAAATACCCATCTACAAGCCGACGCGATTCCTTAGATCAAGCAATAAATCCGCTTGGAACCAAACTGGGGGCTCCTTTATCCCACCTGGCGGCAAAAACCTGGAACAACCTCCCGAAAGGAATAAGAAATGCCAAAGACCACCTAAAATTCAGAAAACAACTAAAAACCTGGCTCTTCAACACCTCGGAACCAGATGTAAACAATTGAAACAAAACCAAAAATGCAAAAAGAACCAGTTGACAGAACCCATGAAAGTACAGATAACACCTAAAACCGACAGGAGGGGTAGAGGGGAGGGGGGAGGGACACCAACAAGAAAGACTATGCAAGGCAGAAACGACCAACAACAACCCAATCAGGACCCAACAATAGCTAATAAGGCTGACACAAACCTGCACAACCACCAACCTTAGCCACTATCAAGCATTGCCCTGACAGACATGACTACATGAACCTTGTGTAAACCCGGACCCAAAGCAATTGTGCATTCACACTATCCAAATATTACCTCATGCTCACAAGACAACCATCCCCAAACCAACCCCTCCATAAAAGCTAACCCGCCAGCCAAAATAGACCAATATCACCACACTAAGAAACCCAAGCTAGTAAGTAGAAGACTGAATGCACTAGGCCGACATACACTATACCCTAGCAGTATTCGTGGAGATGTACTGACTTCCTAACGATTAACCTAACACAACAAAATCATCTTAGACATGGTGATTCATGGCCGTCAATCCAGACATCCGGGTAAGGACTGAACTGTACTGCGTCGCACTTACAGCGATGGGTATGGGCATAGGTCACAACTAGATAGATCTGCAGGGACCAGTTAGAATAAGCCTCAGACTGGGATGTAGGGGCTGGCCCACTAACGCAACATATGGACAGAGAGACTAGACAGCCTTGTCATGTTGATACTAGATCACTGTAAGGAAGAAATGTTTTCTAAATCTCCAAAGAGGCAATATCAGTGTGCGATTCTCCAGACAAGAATGCTAATAACCAACCCTACTAAAATCTCACCCTTCTTCACACACATCTCAAACCCTAACTAAACACAACTATACCTCTTAAACCACAGCAACCTGCACGCACTTCACCACACAGCAACAAACACCACACAGTCTTAACACAACACCACAAGAGGGACTCCGAACGGATACCACACCAAAAAGTTCAGCTAACAGTGTTAACGGAACTGAAGATTCCAACAGCTCATCACACAGCTCGCTTGCCCTTTGTCCAAACTTTGTCCTAACATGCCCTAACCTACACCACTCTTTTAGATCCGCCACAGCGCCAAGGGAACACTACAGTGGTGATTGTGCACAGTATAAATATCCTTTAACATAACTTATTGTAATTTGGACTTCCTGCCTGGCCAGGAAATCCCATTTAAATGTCATGCAGTTTCCCCAGGAAAGATGCTACTTTCACAGACATTTGTGTGTGGCCCATGAAGGAGGTGGGACGGTCCGGTCTAATTCCACATCCATGGTGCCCAAGAGTAGTGGGGCAGGAGTGAAACCAATAGTTGTTCCCGTTTCAAAAAATGGCTGGCTGCTTGCATGGTGCAGATCCTTACCATTGGTGGGCTTGGACATGCTTCCAGGCTGGATTTTGGATAATAAAAGTACCAGCATTGGAGTCAGGAATCCCCCTTAGAGGAACAGCATACTGAAGATCCGAAGAAGACTCCTGAAGAGGCCTGGCATCCCTTCCTGCGTCTGTCCAGCAGAAGGCATGTTTACTACTTATTCTATGGAGACCCTGAGTGGCGAGTCAGCCCTTGGACCTGCGAGACCAATTAGTCTGGATCCTCCAAGGCGGCAAGTCGTCTTGAGCCTTCGGTAGTCCTGGACCACCCAGTGGACCAACAAGCTCTATGGTTGCACCTGGAACTTGGGTGGTCACCAGCTTGTGGTACAAGTCGTCTTCTCTGCGAATGTCAGCGTCCCAGCATCAAGGGATCCAGTCCTAGAGAAGCTTCAACCACGATTGGAATGATGCCGTGCAGAGATAGTTGCTGGAACTCTCTCCACCATCCAGTGAAGCGTCCTGAAGAGGCCCGCATCAGTGAATCTTGAATGTCCGCCAGGGGTTGCATCTCTAATCTGGACCCGACAGAATCCGTAGTCCGGTGCAACATCTGAAATCCAGCCAGAAGCTCCAGGAGTCTGTCAAGGACCCTCCAGAAGCAGGACAGACAGAGCTAGAGTCCCCTCACCAGAATGCAGGACTCGAGGGGTGAAGGAAGCCGCCCAACCGGTATCCACTGTCTGCAAAGGTGCTGTTTACTAAGCGCTGAAACCATGAAATGCTGCTGAACCGAAAAGAGCCCGTAGCGGCAAACTACCTCCAAACTATCGCTGCAGGAGCCCTCCAGACATCCTCCCTCTTGTCCCCATGACTGAGGCTTAGAAACACAGGGTCCGCACCACTGCAACAGGACAGAATCCAGCTGGACCACTCTTCAAACTAGAGGTACTGTTTAGACTTGGGGTACTTGCCTGTCTTGTAGCTGTGCTCTTCTCAGTTGAGAATTGCATTGGCTTGCTTTTAGAGGTGATTCCAACTACTCCCACAGGCTTAACAGCTTGTGACCCTACAAATGATTTTCTACAAAGTCCAACTTTGTGCAAGACGGTTTCTAATCTAAGAAGTGCCTCAGCTCCATAGACCATGCTCCAATTGACTTTGGCCGCCCTTGCTCCCTGCAGACTCTTCTAGCCCATTGACTTTGATATTGCTGTCCCTCATAGTTGGTAACTTGTTTTAGACCCATTGCTGGGAAAGGCTGGTCTAGATTTCATTGGGAGCTTTAGTGGTCCTCACATATACTGAGAACCTGTTTAACCATTTCCTTCCTTAAACCTTTCCTTTCTGCAACCTCAGAATCTACCAAGTATAACCAGTGTGATGCCCAAATGCCATTACTGCCCTTGGGATGATTGAAGTCCCCTCGGTGTGTAGGAAATATATCCAAAGAGTATCCACTAACTTGTGCTGAATCTGAAAAGTATTTTTAAAGTATATTTTATTGTTACACGATTTGCCTTTTTAAAGAATGCTTATTTAAAATGTGAGGTTAAATAAATAACTATAACTGAAACCTTGAATGTAAGAGTTACTTGTATTGATGAATTTCATTGCTACAGCTCACATTTACCCCTCTTGAGATAGGCATGGCTGCTCAGTCACACTACTAACTTGTGTAGTACAGATCTATACCAAAAGGTGGGTTACCTAATATCAAGCAGATCAGTTTTTAGTCTCATGCAGTGTGACTGCACCAATTCTTACCCAACACCTCTCACTAGAACAAATGGTGTGATATACAACATCCAGCGACCACCTCCCAGTCAAGCCATCAAGGAAAATCAGAGTCAGGAGAAGTAAGTAAACAAAGCATTTGTCCTATCCGACCTACACCCAAACCCTCCCAAACCCCTCCCGGTCCAACAAAGAACATTGGGAACCAGCCCCTTTGTATCCTATTCTTCCATTCCACTGCTCTTTGGTCGAACCTGAGCAGTATTTCCTGAAAGTTATAAACACAATTTACTTACCTAGTAACCCTACTGTATATCTTCTTTGAACTAGCACCAACGCAAGTAAAATTAGAACTTACCTACAGAGACTACATTCCGGGGAGAAGAATTGTGCCTCTTGTGACTTTTGGGCACAAGGCCCCAGTCTCGGAAGGGATTGGACTGCTGAAGTTAAGATAATTCACTTGTGACTTGATGGCATCTCTACTGCATTAATTTTACTTCCTATGTTGATCAAGTCATGTGAATGCATTTTAAGAACCTAGGGTGAATGCATATGAGTTTGAGTATTGAGTAGATCCACAGATGGGTTCATTTTTCTGTGTGTGTAGCAGGCCTAGAATAAATGACTATTTTACATACCTGTCTAAACTGAATTATTGTGCATTATATTTATTGTGTGACCTCATTGAGGACCCCTGACTCTACTCACACACTGAGAATAGCCATGACTGCTCTCCATTGCTAACTTGATTGGGTTTTGGATAACCCGAGTTGCCTGTTCAATATAACTAGCATGGCCTAAACTCTGTTCACCATGCCAGATTCTAGAAATCCAGCTTCACAGATTCCAGGAAGGGCACCTATGTGCTTGGTTGTACTGTGTAGGAACAAGACACCCTAATCAACACACACGTTCCGAGTAATGTCGTGGATGTCAGAGCCGGTTATCCAGGAATGGATACGCACAAGTGCTTGAAAGTGGCAAGTATCCTCATAAGTGGACTATGTCACCCAGTATTGTGTACATCTATTGAGGTTTTGGAGCCGTTATCTAGTCAATATTGGGATCTGAAGCACTGAAGAAAAAGCATTACAGCGGGCAGGACCAGTGCAAGCATTGGTGGACCAATAGGTGAAATGTCATTTTGCCACCAACCTCCATGTATGCCAACCATAGCACCTACTTGTGGCCACAAAAATTGGGGCTTTAAAGTTACCCAGTTCCAAGCAAGAGAAGAATAAAAAAAAAAAACACTAAATTCTGGAGTCAGCTGTTGTACAAGAGTGTGTAATATGTGCCAATGGTGTAACGTATATCTTTTAGTTGGTGTCAGGTATTTGTGTGCATATTGGAGAACCTGGTGAATTGTGCAAAATAGGTCTGTTTTTTTACTATTTTGTGCTGGCCAGTATTTTGCATCAGCTAATGACTTAAAGAAAAATTTTAGCACCGTTTCTCTGTCTTGCTTATTTATTGGTGGGCTTTGTCAGTGGACCGGTATTGATGATTCATGGGTGCACTTGCGATCTGAATGACACCTGGCCTAGTAGGGCTGTTGTCCGTCTCCCCTCTGTTCCCCCTCCCTTGCCTCGTCGCGCCTTGAAACACTTGTGTAAAGACGCGTTATAAATGCCATATCCTATGTGTGGTTTCATATGTTGGTACCATTTATCAGTTGTGATAGTCCTAGTGTTTGGGTCCTCGAAAGGCAAAGAAATTAAGTCAGGATCACTCCCTTAGTGCCTGCAAAGAGGCGTCCATGAAACAGCAGTAGGATGTTGCAGTTGAGGTTCAAGATCAGCAAACGAAGACCCTTCCCCTGAAGGAGCAAACTTCTGATCCAGCTGAAATCATGAGCTCCACTCATGAGGCAAATGTGAAGAAACAGCAGTTCAGCAACTCTGGACCAACGATAGCACTACTGACATTTAGCTAGCAGTTGATGCTTTAAGAAGTGCTGCAGCACACCGAGGGCCAAACGGTTAAAATGGATTTCTAGAATCTGGCCTGGACGACAGCTTTTAGGAGTACTAGTGCACAGGTTAACTCTGAGGTAAGCCAAAACCCAATGAAGGCATCAGTGAAGAGCAGTCAAGGCTATTCTCAGGTCCACACAGTGAATCACACCGTTCAATTTAGACAAGCAAGTACAGAAATATTATATTATAGACACAAAACACACTAGAAAATTAAACAAGCAGGTAATATTGCACAACACTCAGGTATAAATGTGTGAATGCATTCAATAACAAACGAAAGAAGGTAAGTGATGTAGTAAAATGGAACCAAGACAAGAAATATGGCACAACACCAGAAGTCCAATCCCTATGAAGAGTGGGGCCTTGTGCCCAAATGTCACAATGCTTCTCCACAGAAAGTGTCATTAGTAAGGTTCGAACATATACCAAAACAAGTTACTGGTAGGTAAAAATGTGTCTATATTTGAGGTACCACTGTTTTAGTCGAAACAATCAAAAATCTGTGGAATTGAATATCTCAGTTTTATTCTAAGTAGAACAAGGGGGTGCACTAATGCTATGCATTTACTTACCACCACCCGATCCCCCCCACCACAAATCCAATTTCCCCAGAGTACAAGATGGGTTGCATGGGAGGGGTGAGGGATTTGCGGGGGCGGGGGAAACTGATCATTGCAAGTAGGTTTTCCTACTGTTGGCTCCAGTGAGAGGAGACCAAAAGCTGTGGGTGCAAGCATTATTCCTGTTTCAATGAGCAGAGTGTTCACCGACAAACACGGAACAGCAACAGTACTAGCAAGTTAGTCCACTGGAAAGCTGGTCAATCCACTGGGTGATCCAGGGTCACTGCCGAGGGCCAAGGACAGCTGGATCCTCGAGAAGATGGCGAGACTGGTTGGTCGCACCAGTCCAGGGGTTGAAATGCCACTGAGGGCCTTTGCAGATCAGGTAGTCCAGCAATGTGTTTTGGCAGCACAGTAAACGGCAAACTGCAGTAGTATCTCTGGAGGAGGTGCTTCCGTTGAAAGGATTGTACACTGTGCAGAGCGCAGCAGTGTGTTTTTCATTTGGTGCTTTGGGGTGAGGAGTGGGTGACACCGGGACGATTAGTGAGACAGGGTGGACATCGCGGTAATACTGCCAGCATGAGTAGCGGTACTGGCGTGTACTTCCTTCTCCCTTCGAGCTTAGTTTCTTGCATCTTACACAGCCCCTCCGCTTTCCGGCTTTCAAAGTGGCTTCAACTCGGCCTCCGGCTCCAAACTACAGACTAATACAGCAGCAGTGAGGTTGGTCATAATTGACAGTGGGCTGTCTGCAGTCTGCTGCTTGTGCGAAGCTTTCATGAAACTTGATAGAAGTTGCCGGTAATTTCCAGTCTTCTCTGCCAGTATTTCAATATTTTTTTTACATATTTTCCTTCTTTATGTTTCTTGGTGGTGAGCTGGGATTAAAAATTAAAAACCAAAAGCTCCTTTACAATAGTAAAGACTGATAAAACTGTCAAGGTTGTTAAGACTGTCCATCAGGATTGAGCACAGCACAATGGCCAAGCGTGGCAGCTACAAGGAGCAAGTCAAGCATGGAGCATTGTGTACTGTAAGGGCTGGGTATGCACTTTTTTTTACAGACTTGCTACTGTCTTAGCACTAGGACTCAGACTATAGTCAGTGACTGTGGGCGAAAGCCTTTGAACTGACAGTTCGGCAAGATAGTCTGTAAAGAAATGTGGTGCTCCATCATAAAAATATGGGGTCGTGTCACTTTTGAAAAAGCTGGGTTTTGACTCTTCCCCTGCGTGACCACTGACCGCTCTCTTTGTACTTCATCTTTCTTCTGACACCTTTCTCTCATGTGCGCTTTCCACTCTGGTTTTTATTCTTCACCCCTTTCCTTTTTGCTGTGCACACCTGCACCCTCTTCTCACTTCACTGTGCCCCTGGCACACTCTGTTGCTCTCTTCCTTTGGTTGCGCACCCTTGCACTGTCGTGCCTCTTGCACTTTCCCCATTCAGCCTTTGGGTCGCTCGAACCATTTCCCAATAAATTCCTTACGGTTCACTTGCTTATTATTTCCCTTTACTTCCGCGCTTCTAGCGAATCTTTTATGCTTTTCTTTTGCTTGTTTTCTGCTTTCTTTACTTTTTCTTGGCTTTTTTTTAACCTTTGTGCCACTTACAAATCTGGTCAGTTTTCACTCCCTCTCCAGAGTCCATCTTCACCTTCATGAAACTCACCAGAAAGCGCTGGCGAGCAGTCTGCTCGGGATATACTGGGTTAAGGTCAGGGTCTCACCATCTACCCCTCAGACACACTTGGGACCGGCACACGTCCCAAGGGTATGAGCATTTCTCTGGGCTCGGCCAGCAGGTCGCAGTCTGCCTCACTCCGGCTCTCTGGAGACATGGCTCCCAAGCCACGCTGCAGCCCCTCCAACACACCGGGCCAACATCTCAGCACGCCCCTCCAACACACCGGGCCAACATCTCAGCACGCCACTCGCCTCTGGACTCTGCAGGCTTCTATCACTGCAGCTTCCTGCTTCTTGGCTCACAGCAACAACATCAGCTCCCGCACACTCTTGGGCAGAAGCACACCTCTTATACTGGTGTAAACAGTTGAATGACAGGTGTGAATAGTCAGAATAAAGGTCCTGCCTTTTAGTGGGACAATTCAAAGGTGTTACATGGCAGGCCTAACTGTATTCCTAGGTTGTTTCAATGGCTAATCCTTATTTCTCATGATCGACTCTTCGTCCCAGTACTTATTGGAAATGGGATGGGGAGATGAAATGTGACTAGATTTATTTAGTGAAACATTAGTAGGTGACCAACCAGGGATATAGGGAAAAACCTCTAGCCTTGGTTTCATTTAAAAGGGATATCTTTCCCTCTCTGTAGGTCCCGCTGTACCCCTGACATACAAGCATGGGACTTGATAGTATTCCCTGTGGTCTAGATTAGTGGAAGGGTAATGGATACTTCCCTCAAGACCAGGTATTTGTCTTATTGGGTCTTTTTTCTCACCTAAATTCCTATAATAAAATACTTAGTCGTCCTCTCTTGGATCGGGGTTGATGAGGCCTAGATCAGGGATGATGGAACCAAAATAGCCCTTAAAGGCTGATGGACAGAGTTATGATTTATAACTGGGCGGGGGGGGGCAGGGGGGGTAATACTTTTTCTGCAGAAGTAGATGTTACATGTGGGAAGATGAGGGAAGAGGTTTTACGGCAACCTTAAGGGGTCATGGGAGGGGTAAGGGTAGAGTGGCCATCAGAAGGAAAAGGTGATACTGTGTCCTGACTGTGGATAACTCACTCTCAACCCCCCCCCCCCACACACACACCCCCAGGACCCTCCACCCAGGCGATCCTCCCTTGCTTGTCCACCCAAAGGTTCTGAATCCAACAGCAGTGGCCGTCCCCTGGCCACATGACAAGGGGATCTTGGGGGAATAGGAGTGAGAATACCCTTTGATTTCTCACACCTGGCATAGTGCTAGTTGAGTTACGAAATATCCACCTGATCAAAAACTTTCAAAGGACATCTCCGACACGACATCTGACCACTTTATCCCACGAAGAAGATTCCAGTTCACTGTGTGCATAGGACAGTCCACCAGTGGGTTTCCCGGCACCAAAAAACGAAGAAGTCCACAGGGTCCAGTCTTGGTGAGGGTCCGTAGTCCAGTGGTCAAATCCAGGTCGCCAGAAGCCATCCACGGGTCTGTGATACTGCACCAAAGAACCAAACTGAAACTGAACAGCCTCTGCACCGGTCGCCAACGAATGGAACCCAATGTTCCCAAACATCTGATCCTCTCCAGCCTGACATTTTCGGAGTCCACAGCAGGTTTCACCTTGGTGGGACATTCACAGCCAGAGTAACACCCTGCCAACGAAAACCACTGTGAAGACCGAAAGTGCTGCCTTTCCCGACACTAGTTCCTCTTTCTCTCGACATCCCAGCGACACCTTCTTACAAAGCAGGGTCCATCCTCAAGGGATCCCGTTGAATGAAGCCAAGAACCACGACCTCTTCACCTGCCAAGGAACCAAAAGGTACTGTGACATTGAAAAGCAGATTGCAGCCACTGGAATCATCCAGGGGTGTCAGATTAGTCTTGGACCCTGTTCTCCTGTGGCATCTGAGGTACTTCGGGGGTGGTGGAAACTGTAGAAGTAAAGCAGAACATTACTGAACATTTTTGGACTGGGCTGTAATAGAAAAGATAAGGTACACTAAGGTTTTCCCTTACTGGTTGTCCAGATTGGGGGGGGGGGAAGGTTGTCCTTACACAGCATTACTATTTAAGTCTTTAAAAAATATACTGCCAATGTTCTGAAACTAACCTGCCTTTCTGCCCACTCCCTAATAAAATAATATAACTGCCAACATACGGCACGTCCCGCTGCACAGAATTCATGTTCATCAACAAGTTAAACGCTTGCGAGACACTTGGCCCTGAAGCTCAGCGTCTCCCGCTGCGGGAAGCCAGGTTATGTAATGGAAGGCCTTCCAGCCCCTCACATGGCTTGGCGCTTGGCTCTGGGCCTTACGCCACCGTCCTCGCCAAGTACAAGGAACGATTTGGGAAAATGAACCCCATGGCTCTAATGCAAAAAAAAAAATGAGAATCCCAGTTATCCAGCATGGTGTATTAGAAGTTATAGACTTAAGGGGTCAGGAAAGAGGGGAGGAAAGGCAGAGGATCTGAAAAAGGTGCATGGAAAAAGCTAATGGAAAGTCAAATTGACTAAGAAGTACAGGTGAAGGGAAAGCAACAGGGACTGAAAAGAAACCAGTAAATACGAGAGGGCGTGAAAAGGGAACGATACCGCCCAGAAAGTGTGACGTGAGGAAGGGGGCATGAAGACCAGGGAGGAAAAATTGGAAGGGGTTGGGGGGTGGAACGACAGATGTGGATGTAGAAAGGGAAAGGAAAAGGGGAATATAGAAGAACTGGAGAAAAACGACAAACGGGAACTATGCAGATGACAGTTATTTCAAAGTCAGGACCGTTTCTTTCCCGAAAGGTGCAGCCTATATTGTGGAATTAGCCTTGGTCTACGTATTTCTTGTTACTATTTAAAGACAGCCTAATAGCTACAGTGTCCGCCATCAGGGCACTGAATAAAGGAGAATGCTGTAAAAAAAATTAAAAAAAAAATGATACAGGATGTAGGAGGGCAGAAATTATAATTTGGCTAATTTTGTGACAGGACAGTGCAGTTTGCTATGTAAACATTTTAATCAAATGTTTAACATGCCAAGTAAAGCATTTTGCAGACAAAAAACCCTGCCTTTCTTCCTTGATCTGTGAAGTTAGATATTGCTTACGATTTGTATACTTTTTAAACTGCCAGCTATCGGTGCATTTTAAATTGAATCTGAAGTATTGTGTGGTGCCACAGAGTACATATATACGAATGCCATTATTAGAATAGTGTTGCCAAAGTAAAACGCGTTACTATTTAGATGTATATATTTATCTGAACCTTATTTTATATAAAGAAGCTGTGTTATAAACCAACAGTGTGTGGACATTTCTTTGTGGGGGCTTGGGGACTCACTGTACTTAATAGCCTACATCACCTGGGCTTAAGCCTTGGTTGCTTGTCCATTGCTACCACATTGAAAACCTTGGCTGGGTGCGCTTTGCATCTACCACAACCATATAAGAGGGCAGAAGTACAGATTACCCCCCCCCCCCTTCAGTCTTTACACTGTGCTTCAACACAAGCCAACCCATGCCTATCCTTTCCACAAGATCACCCCAGCATGAGGCATCATTAGGGGCAAAGTGTACACACTGACAGCCCAGTCTATGCTGCCAAGGACATTTATTGGAGATGTTAATGCCACCCGTGCCAACTCCATTAAGTACAGACACTGCCTCAACCATCTAATACTAAACCTTGGACAATTCTGCATAATCTAGTGATCCCAAAACCTCCACAACCAGACTCCGATGGTGGTAAGTGTCCACCACCCAGCAACAGTAAGAATTACCTAAATCCGTAAAAGCCTATGACCGAATTAACATGATGGACTTTCCTCAATTGAAGGCTCCTGTATCTCAACCGGTTCCCAATGGTGCCTTACCCATAGTACCTTCCAGCAAGCAAGAAAGGATGGGTGATCCACTGTAGCATAATGTGAACAGGAAAGCTAAATGATAGGTCACCTCAGAGCGTTGGGGCACCAATAAGAATCTAGAGGACAAAATCTAGACCTAGCGGAATGTAAAACTGACTGGGAGCCTAATCCACCAGCCCAGGCAGCCAGTGGTGGTGGTAGTAGAAGTGGCTATAGCACAAGGAAGATCTACTTCTTTGTTGGGATCCTCCACTTGCTCTTCATTTGACCCCCTTCCCAAAGCAAAGAAGCTTGAATTACACCTAGAACAGGCCAACGGCATCCTTGGGACAGCAAACTTCCAACTATGGATAAACAATGCATATTTGACCCTAGGGTGACCCAAGGGACAAGTAGCACAGGCCAGTCATGGTTCCTTAGAAGATGATCTCCATCACACAAGTCTTGCACTCCCCAGTCCCATGCCACCACCTAAGCACTTGATAAGGTTAGCAGCAATTGAAGCCTGTCCCAACAAAACTCCAATGAGGTGCAAGTGGATGAAGAGTCATGCAGAAAAGGTCCACAGTTGGAGGGTGAAGTGGTCCGAGGAGAAGTCAGATTTTACAGGTTAGGTTGCATGTCAGACGCCTATCTCGACAATGTGCATGATGTGGACACTACTTTAAGCTTTCTAAGATTTTCTAAAAAGGCTGAATCTACATCAGATGCTTTTGTCCAGTGATCAAGTCACCATCTGCATAATTTGCCAGGATCAAACGTCCTTTGAATGAATTTTAACTAAATAATATGATAGTTTATTTATATAGCACCTATACACAATATGTTTCAAAGCGCTGAAATTACTTACAAAGTCCTTATGCGCTTATTTTGTTGCCCAGAACACTTGCAATTATGCTTGTATATGGAACGTGGAGTTGGTAATGAATGCAAAACATTTGTAAATATTTCATTAAGAAACAAATTCAAGTACCAAGTCAGCCATCAGAATAAGGGAAATGGTACTCCAAGTTACTTTAGAACATCAGTTACCAACCCAATGGTAAAAGAGTTCAATACAATACGAGATAACATGGGTCACTAAATCAATTCTCACTATGGTGGGGCCTTCAGAAGTTAAATCTTTGTCAGCACATTTACTTGTGATGGTAAGGTCTTTTTTCAAAGACTGAGCCCCATGTGGTCATGGACACCAATTCAATTACCATTATCCAACCGTGAAACCTACAAAAACATACTTTGGATTGTGGCTACATTTCACAGAACAAATCCCTTATACCCAGTAACAAGGAAAGCCTAAAAGACACAAATGACCATTAACATCCATGCAGGTTCGTCGCCTCAATGCCAAGGTTATCTTATGTAACACAAAGCATTATACATCGAGGAGGTTGCTTATGGGATGGTGAGAAAAAAACTTTTGTGCAAGGGCATCTCTCCCCTTTTACATCAACCACACAGGCCCTGTACGCAGTAGGAGTCCATGTTTCTTTCCCATTGCAGGTACACCTGGCATGATGCTACACTGAGCATCCTGCCCTGGCAGTTTAGTAATGTTTTGCCCAGACCAATGGTACACAAGAGTAACTAGTCTAGTACACTAGAATTAGGGATGTGGGGGCGGAACTATTTTATGTATAGATAAGATCACATGTATTTGCATTGACGGTGCCCATAAATCTATAACTTATTTCTGAACCAATTTGGATGTTAAAATTCAAAAGTTCTTAAAAACGTAAGCCTACTAAGATTAATTTTCTCAGAGCAAGGGGTGTCTCCATTGAACAACTGTAGCGCGAAACAGCTGGATGAATTTGCACCAAATAAGAAACTTGGGCACAAAGCATTTAATCCTTTTTTGGTTTGGTGTAAATCCATCTAGTAGTTAGAAATAATAAACCATGAGAGCAGAGGTGGATTTAACGGTAGCCAAGTGGACAAACAGCGAGCGGGCACCTGTGCCCTGCCCCGCCCCTTTCCTTCCCAGTCTCTCTCTGAGACACAGGCCACAAGGACCTTTCTGCTGCGACTCCAGCCAGTGGCATCCATTCCAATAAAATAAATGTCAGTGAGGAAGGAACGGACACATTCTGCCACAGCATTCGCTGTGTTAAAAGAACTTTTTAGCCAACCGTACAAGGAGTGTCTTCTCCCCTTCTGCTGCTGCTGATCCCATACAAGTCTCCTTCAGGGTACCTCAGGGTTCATGTGCGTCTCCCATCCTGTAGAACATTTTTACCAAGCCCCTTTTCGACAAGTTGGACAGACTGGGCATCACCTACACTAACTATGCAGATGACACCCAGATCCTCATTCTCCTCTCGGGCAACTTCCTGGAGGACACGGCCTTGGTAAATAAGATGTACCTCCTCATTCAGGCATGGATGGCCTCCCATGGCCTCTGCATGAATGACAAACCAGAGCTTCTGATCTTAGGTTCAGATACGGCTACTGAAAAACTCAACCCTAGCTATGCTTCCTTCAATATTGACAACAATATTATTAAAGTGATGCCTGTAGTCAAAACGTTAGGTTTCTACCTTGACGCGTCAATTTCCCTCAAGAAGCAAGTTAACTCATTAGCATCCTCAACAGCTTACACCTGTAAACTGATCCGAGCTTGCAGACCGTTTCTCTCCGAAACAAGTTGCATCACACTGCATTTATATTATCCAAATTGGATTACTGTAATGCCCTATATGCAGGCTCAATAAATTTATTACTGTCAAACTGCAAAGGCTCCAAAATAATGCTCTTAGAGCAGCTTTAAACATCCCCAATAGAGAGCACATATCCAGTTTCAGAAGAGACGTCCGCTGGCTCAAGATTAGTGACAGGATCTTCCTGAAAACTTTCCCTCATGTCCAAATGCCTTAATAACATAGCTCCACCTTATCTAGCTGAAAGAATTACTAGGAGAATCACTGCCCGTCCCATAAGATCTGCTAACAACACCCTTGAATGTTTCCAGATTTAAACGGTCTACAGCTGGCGGCTCTAGCTGCCCAAACCTGGAACACACTTCCCCTTGATCTGAGATCTGACCAACCTTACTGTAGTTTCAGGCGAAAAACCTTAACATGGATCCGGACAAATGATTCCTCTACCACTCCATAATTAACCTTCCTCCTAACGGTATACACGCATTTCGCCAACCTATTTTTGGTCGTGGTACTTTTCATCGCCGGATTTTACATCGACAGAAACCCCATTTTTTGATTTTTATGTTTTGTTGGGGTATTATAATAGTACCCCCCCAGAATAAAAAAAAACCCAAGAACAGGGTTTCTGGCGATGTAAAATCCGGCGATGAAAAGTACCACGACCAAAAATAGGTCGGCTAAATCATGTAGAACCCTCCTAACTGGACCTTTACCACCTGCTTCTCTATGAATACTTTGCCTGTACTGCATCCGTCACCTCATGTTGATTCCTATTAATGTCTTTATGCATCTATGTGACTACTAACCACAAACTATCACTTGTTTTTTATTTGTAAGTATACGTGTAATGTTTACGCCCAGCTACCTTTGGGTTTGGCAGTGTTATATCAAATAAACAAACCGCATTGGAACAGTGGTTAAGTGCATTCATTAGGTCATGGGAGGCCCGTGTTCAGATCCAGCCTGCAGCACATACCTGTAAAGGGATGGTAAGGAAATCCGCCCCTGCCTTTGGTATTTAAATAGCATGGAACATCTTCTCATTGTTTTGTTTGAGACCGTGGGGCTCTTGCTTTTGCGTTGGAAACATTCCAGCTGTTCTGAAACTGTTATTCAGGATTTCCACATGCAATCCGTTAAGAAAACCGCTTGATTGGGGGATAATAGTAACAAGTTGGCGCTGCATGGCGCTACATAATTTACTTAAAACCCACAGCAATGGCTATCAGGCTGCAGGCGTTGATAGAATGGTAAAAGAGTGGGGGCCAGTAAGATCAATGAGGCATCTCGAGGGGCAATTGGGCAAAAACAGAAGTGTCACTTCACTTGGTCCACAGGCCACTTGTTAGCAGTCTTGACAGCTGACTTTCCTCCCAGTGAGGGTCCCCCAAACATCAAATGCGCTGCACAAATGCTTAAAGTGTGCTTTGCAGTGGCTGTCCAGGCTCTTTTGGCTGGGGTGTCCCAAAGTGGGGCATTGACTTATGCAGGGAAGGCATGAAGTACGAGTGCACACAATGATCCTAGTTTAGGATAATGGGGTGGCAAATCAGAAAGTTGCAAACTGAATTGCTTTTATGGGCTCACAATGTATATACATTATGGAAATGGGTCAAGCAAAAAGAATGAGGTTTATTTTGCTCATCCTGAATAAAGGTTTTCACGTATATGCCAAGCGAAGTTTATGTTGTGCGATATGTGAATGGACAGTATATTATGATGTAACAAGGTAGCTCAGTGGGTTGAGCACTTGTTTGTGGTGTGTGTATGATCTGCAGGTAGAAGATTCTAATACTGGCAAGGCAAACTCTGCCTGTTATCCTTCCAAGGTTGATAAATCAATGCCAACTTTAGTTGGGCGATTATTGCATGTGAATATGTTCTATGTATAGTGGTTTGGCGAAGCGCTATTTACATAGCCAATAACTATCATTAACTCGAGTTTAGTGACTCTCGAGTACACAACAAAAGTTGAAAACTGAATTGCTTTTATGGGCTCCCAATGTTGGTAGCTCAGGCAAGATGAGATTGCATGATTGGCCAGGATTAAACACTAAATAGCGAAACCAGGATTCTGTCCCGGTGGAGATGTAAGAACTTGACCAAATATCTTCCCAGGTATACTTCATATCAGTATTTTTAAGGGTTAATCAAAAGGGTAAATCATCTGTCTAGCGATGTCTTGAAAAGTGCACAAAATCACATAATAAATTCACCTAACAATGTTTATTTATAGAAACAGGCCAAGCAAAAGAATGATTATACATTTATTTTCCCCATCCTGGATGCCAGATTTTCCTGTGTAAACCAAGAGAATTTTGTGGTGTGCAATATATGAATGGACACATTGAAGTCTTCTCATTGAATTATTTTATGAAGCTTAGCTGGCAATTGTGTTTTTACTTCACTTACTGCACAAGAATTTATTTTTTGCACAATAACGAATGCATTGTACTGGGACGTGTACTTTCAACGTGGTGTTGTACTTTTGTGAAACATTTCCACAGTTGTAATTACAAACATTGGATCCAACTAGTTTTCTTAGAGCAATTTTTCTAGGAAATTGTGTGGTCTTCATAAGCTGTAATTCTCTTTCGCCCTTAGCCTTCAAACATGTTAATTTCCAACCTTAATTTCAGCCTTGAGCCTCCAATATTACCAGTGATAGCAAAGCCTGCTGAGGAGGCCCAGCTGTTTCCAGATAGTCAGACCTGTAGACACAGGTAACCATAATAAAGACAACTTTACAAAAAATTACTTTTGTCCCTAAAGTTCACGATTATGCACTCGTGACCACAATCAACTACGCCCACCCTAAGCACCACCTCATTGACCCGCCCACCTAGGGTCTGTGTCAGGTACTGCCCAAGGGGCCCTTTGCCTTAAATCTGCAAAGGATTTTTAGACCAGGAAATCCACCATTTGTTGCCTCGATACAAGCAATGACCACAGTAAATCTGACAGCAAGTCGAAAAAGAACAGTGCTCCAAGCAAGATTGGGGGTGGGGAGATTTCACTATCGGGAAGAGTCAGGAAGGGAGAAGTGGACTAAATGCATAGCTGGAGTTTAGGTTGGGCTTGAGAGCCTGTTCTGTGGCAGAACATGTTTGACTTACCACCGGAATCTGGAAACTTCAGAAGGTGCGCTCACAAAACAAAATGTGTCACGGGAACCTGCCAGAGAAAGGCGATAAGAAGGGGTCAGGGAAGATTTACAGAGTGGGCCGACCTAGGAAGGAGCTGGATGCACAGAGACGGAGCGGGATCTGATAATTTAACGAGAGGATATGGGCCTCGGCTGTAGGCAGGACCCAATGGCCATGGTCGTTTAGCCCAATTGGTGCAATGGGCAGAGTGGACACGCCCGAAGGCTGGAGGGATAAATGAGCAATAAGATTCACACCACCACACTTAGGAATCAACACAAAACAGGCACATAGACACAAAACAACCAGCATTGTTAGCCAAGCATTGGACATCTAGGACATGTACCATAAAATGACCGGGGAGCGTAGTTCAGGAGCAAAGCCCTGGTCTTGTAAACAAGATTACACAGAGTAGAACGGGGTCAGTACCTAGTCCCGATACCGTGCTTAAGAGTCGTTATGAAGCGCAGTAACAAAAGAAGAGATATATATGGGATACATTACTCACCGTAATCGTATTTCTGATGCTTGTATCTGCTTAGATTCACATGCTGTGCATAGGCCGACATCTAGTGGAAGCTGCGGAGTATTACAGTTTGTTTTTCGAAACTTGAAAATGGGCATCGACACAGATGTGCCAGTAATACTATCCCTAGTGTGACGTCCACTGTACCCAAGATCCCTCACGCGTCTAGGATCCTCAGATTGTATTTTTTCTGACATGAGGAAGCATGAGGAGTAGCGTGAGTACAGATAATCCAAGCAGATAGAAAGGTAAGACTACAAGCAATCATGCGCCTTCTCTCGGAGGGGAGGAAGGGTGGGTCGCATGTGAATCTAAGCAGATACAAGCATCAGAAATACGATTACGGTGAGTAATGTATCCCTTCTGAGGCTTGTGGAATCTGCTTAGATCACATGCTGTGCATAGATTAGCGAGCAGTACCAGAAGAAGGAGGTGGGATGTGAGAAGGTTCATGAGCAAATAAGTGTCTTAGAACCGCTTGTCCCACTTGTGTATCTGTCTTGGAATGAGTGTCAATGCAGTAATGCTGAGTAAAAGTGTGAATAGAGCTCCAAGTAGCTGCTTTGCAAATGGTGTCGAGGGGAACATTTGCAATGAAAGCCAGAGTGGCCCCAATGCCTCTAGTAGAGTGGGCCCTTGGCGTAAAAGGCAGAGTTTTTTCAGAAAGAGAGTAACACAGCTGTATACAGTTGATAATCCACTTCGAGATAGCGCCTTTAGAGACGCGATCTCCCTCTCTGCCTGCAGCTACGGAGACAAACAGTTGATCTGTTTTCCTTAGCGGTCTGGTTTTATTTACATAGTAGAGGACCGCCCTACGCACATCTAGGGTGTGTAGTTTCACCTCAGCCGAGCTTTGCGGGTCCTGGAAGAAAGCCGGAAGCTCGATGGACTGGTTTACATGGAACTTTGATATAAATTTAGGTGAGAACCTAGGGTGTGTGCGTAAAACCAGTTTGTCCTTGTGGATAGTAAAGAAAGGATCCTGCACTGACAGAGCCTGAATTTCACTGACCCTTCTTATAGAGGTAATGGCTACTAAGAAGGCCGTTTTATAAGTCAGGTGTTTGAGACTACTTTTATGCATGGGTTCGAACGGGGGGCCCATGAGCTTAGCTAGCACCACATTAAGGTCCCATCCTGGCGGTGGGTTTGAAATAGGAGGGTGAAGTCTCTTTACTCCTTCCATGAAGGCTTTAACTACTGGTACCTTCCACCACGACACCTTGTTATGGGATGTGGTGTAAGCCGAGAGGGCTGCCAGGTGTACTTTCAGAGAGTTAAAAACCAATCCTGCATCCAGCAGGTGGAGCATGTATGTCACGACGTTGGAAGGAGTGCAATCAACAGGGTTGATTTGTTTATTCTGGCACCAAATAACAAATCTTTTCCACTTGTCTAAGTAACAGTGCCTTGTGTTTGGTTTCCTGGATTCTTTTAGGATGTCCATACACCTCTGTGGTAGATTGAGATGTCCAAACTCTATGACTTCAGGAGCCATGCTGCCAGGTTCATTGAGTTGGGTTGCTGGTGCACTGTTTGACCTTGTTGCTGGGACAGAAGGTTGTACCAGGCTGGAAGTTTGATGGGCTCGCACACCGCCATTCTGCGTAGGTGTGGAAACCATGGTTGTCTCGCCCACATGGAAGCAACTAGGATGAGCGTCATCGATTCCTTGTTCATCTTGTACACCACCTTCCTGATGAGAGGCGTTGGTGGAAAAGCGTACGCAAACATCCCTGACCAGTTCATCCACAGGGCGTTCCCTTGGGAGTCTGGCTGGGGGTACCTGGATGCAAATCCTGGGCATGGTTTGTTTTCACTTGTGGCGAATAAGTCTATAGTGGGGAAACCCCACCGAGAGAAGAGCTCTTCTACGATCTCTCTGTGAAGTACCCATTCGTGTTCTTCTGGGAGGGAGTCTCTGCTTAGAGCATCCGCTAGGGAATTGAGCTCCCCTGGAACATGTTGCGATGACAGGAAGATGTTCCGTCTGAGTGCCCATATCCAGATTTGTTGGGCAAGCTTGGACAGATTTGGCGAACGAGTCCCTCCTTGCTTGTTCAGATAGAACATGGCTGTCGTGCTGTCCGTCCGGATCTGCACCGACAGGTTTAGTAGATGGGGCTCGAACGCCCGAAGCGCTCGGAATACTGCCAGAAGCTCTAGGAGGTTGATGTGGTTCTTGGCTACTGAGTGAGACCAGAGACCCTGAGCTGTGTGGTGGAGATGGTGAGCTCCCCACCCAGTCAGGCATGCATCTGTAGTCACCACTGCCTGTATTTCGGGATCGTAAAAGGGTTTTCCCCTTGCGAGATTCTCTCTTGTCCACCAGTGTAGGCTCTGTACCAGTGTTGGCGAAACGACCACTAGATCGTCCCACTGACCAATTGCCTGAGACCACTGTTTCGCCAACCATTCCTGCATGGGACGCATGCGCAGTAGCGCGTGGGGGACCAGGTAAATGCATGACGCCATCATGCCCAGTAACCGCATTGCTTTGCGTACCGTTATTTGTTGACCGGACTGATAATGTGGAATTTGCAGTAGTATATTCCGAATTCTCTCTTCCGAAGGGAAGGTCAACCCTTCCTGAGTATCTAGGATTGCTCCTAGGAACTGTTTTGAGGTGCTTGGCACCAGGCTTGACTTCTTCTCGTTGATTGAGAAGCCTAATTCGTGGAGGAGGTCGATAGTCCTTTGAATGTTTGTCCTGCAAATTCCTGGGGTTTCCCCCGTTATGAGCCAGTCGTCCAGATAAGGGTACACTGGGATTGCCTCCCTGCGTAGGTGTGCCGCTGCCACCGCCAGTACCTTGGTAAACACCCTTGGTGCTGAAGCTATCCCGAAGGGCAGTACCTTGAATTGGTAGTGGCGACTGTCCACCTTGAAGCGCAAGTACTTTCTGTGCGCCGGGAGCATGGAAATATGAAAATAAGCATCTTTCATATCCAAGGTTGCCATGTAATCCCCCTTTTTTAGGAGGGGGATTACCTCTTGTAGCGTGGTCATACGGAATTTCTGGGGCTTGACATACTTGTTGGCAGGCCGTAGGTCCAATACTGGGCGCATTGTCAAATCTTTCTTTGGCACAGAAAAGTAGGTTGAATAGATACCCTTGTTTACCTGGTGTCCTGGGACGAGTTCTATCGCGTCCTTTTCTAGCAGAATGGCGATCTCCTCGAGAAGGATTTTCTGATGTTCTAGGGAGTGTACTTTTTGTCGTGGAGGATGGTTCCGGGGACGCTGCAGTAATTCTATACAATATCCTGTGGACACTGTTGACAGCACCCATCTGTCTGAGGTGATCCCTTCCCAAGCCTGGGTGAAGTTGGAAATGCGTCCCCCTACTGGGGTTGCGTGAGAAGGGACCCTGAACTGAGCGTCACTGCTTTGGTGGAGGCGTGCCACCTCCCTTGTTGGGGCTGCCTCTGCCTCTCCCACGACCTCTTTTGTTACCCCTGCCGTAACTTTGGGTAGACTGCTGGCTGTTTTTCCACTGTGTACCTTGTCCCTGGGCATAGTTGCCTCTTTGTGAATTTTGGCCGCGTGGGCGACGAAAATTACTGTTCCCCCTCTGGTTAGGGGGTTTGTTGGTTAGTTGGCCAAGGGATTTAAGTGTTTCGTATTCGTCCTTGGCGTTTTTCAGTGCGTCTTCGACCGCTTTCCCAAACAATAGATCGGGTTCCACCGGCTTGTCTATTAAAGAAGCCTGAGTTTCTGTTTTGAACCCCGACTGCCGTAACCACGCATGTCTCTTGATAACAGTACCCTCTGCTATCAATCTCCCTGCGTTGTCCGCGGCGTCGAAAGTTGCTTTCAATATGCAACCAGACACGGCTCTCCCTTCTGCCGAGATCCGAGCCAATTGGCCCTTTAAGGGTTCCGGAGCAGAGGCTATGAGTGCCGCGACCTCTTCCCATTGATGGCAGTTGTAGCTGGCCAACAGGGTGGTGGAGTTAGCAATCCTTGCTTGGTAGGCGGACGTTGAGGCTACCTTTCTGCCAAAGCCGTAAAGTTTCTTGCTCTCCTTGTCGGGAGGAGCTTCTGACGAAGATAAGGGTGTTCCAGCCCTCTTCCGAGTGTTGCTAACCACTAGGGAGTCTGGTTTAAGATGTCCTCTTATATAGAGAGGGTCAGATTGGGCTGCCCGGAAAAGTTTTTCGACCCTGGGGTTGACTGCTCTGGTGAGGTTTGGGTTCACCAGGGACGGGTCTATTCTTCGTTGGATGGATTTAAGGATAGGGATGGTCTGAGCGACCGGCCTCCTCTCTCCTACCAACTATTCTGCGAAGTCCCTTTCCTCCTGTACACCGTGGGTGTCGATGTGAAAATGTTCTGCCGCGCGAGCGAGAACCTCATTAAGGAGGGGCTGGTTATCGACTGGCGAGTCGGTAACTGGGGCTTCGTTCTCTACCGGGGAATCTACTCTGTAAATTTCCTGCTCATCTTCTCCCTCCTCCTGGTCCTCATCATCCGCATAGTATTCCGTCCCGGTTTGTTCCTCCATAATTTCAAACTCCTGGTCCCCCTCAGGGAAAGGCTCTCCTTGGTACCTGGGGTGTGGAGTAGAGTATGGAGTAGAGTAAGGCTGTACCTCGAAGGGTTCAGGTCTTTCGAACCGGGCCCTTTTACTTAGGGGGATGGGATCAGTGGAACCTGAGGGTGTGGCTCCCTGAGGGTCATACGAGAGGAAATGCTCTGGATTCTTGTCGTAAAAATCAGCCAAGGAAGACATCCTTGACATGACCCTGTCTAGGTCTTCGCTGGACCATTCTTTGGAACAGGGGATGACTTTAGTAGGCAGTTTAGGGGACTTATCAAGGGTACCCTTGCTGGATGTTGATCTCTCAGTAGACTTGTATTTGTTTGTCTGCTTAGGGGGGAAGGATGGTCTTACAGGAGTGGAAGAATGTGCTTTCCGCTGTTTCCCCCCCCCTCCCCGTGCGTGGAAAAATGTTTTCCCTGTCCCTTGGAGGCCCCGGAGACTTTCGACGCCTGGCGTCGAGGATCGGGAGAGGTATCTGTGTCTTTCGAGCGTGGGGCCTCGCTGGTGTTAACTGCGGCCTCCGTCTCTTGGAGCGCGGCCTGGGGGTGGAAGTCGTCTTCGTCCTCCGACGATCGCACTTCCATTAGTCTAGGGAGCGAGGCACTCTTGGCAAGAGTGGATGATTGCCTTGCGTCATGAGGCGATCTCGATCGAGAGCACCCAGAGGACACCGAGTCGGACCGTTCTATTTGTGCCTCTTTCCGAGAAGTCGACGTCGTCGAGGTTCGGTTGGACTTAGTGTGCTTAGTGTGTGTAGGGTGTGTAGCGCTTGCGTCGCCGGGGGTCTTCCCCATAGCCGCCCTGCCGGACGACCTTCCGAGGTCGGGGACCTGCGCTCGGCTGTCTTTCGACGCCGTAATGGCCTCGCCGTCTGAAAGTACGGCGTCGCTGCCATCGCTGAAGGCGCCCTCCGCTGCCATGGCCGCCTGCCTGGCGTGGTGGGCCCAACGCTTTGTTGAACGGTCCTTGAGTGTCTTAGGTTTAAACCTACTAGACGCTCTGCAGTTCGCTTCGGGGTGGTCCCTCGGCAAGCAGAGATTGCACGTGGCGTGCCTGTCGACCCAAGGGTATTTGCGGTTGCACTTGGGCAGAATTGGAAAGGGGTACCCTCCATACGCACCTTGAGGCAGCGGGCTGATAAGTGTAGGAAATATATAAGTGTATCTATATACCAAGAGTGAAGAGTATGTACCACCCCCCACTCTCCCTACTTGCAGGGCCGAGGCCAGCGGCCTACTAGGCCCGGGCCGAGGCCAGCGGCCTACTAGGCCCGGGCCGAGGCCAGCGGCCTTCCGAGGCCCAGATCCGTCGTGCAGCAGCCGACGGTCGATGTCTTCTCCAGCCGTCGTCGAGGGTTGACGTTGGGGTGGGGAAGGATGTCAATAAAAAATATTAAATTTCAATTATTAGTAAAAGTATGGCTAAGGCCAGGGGACTCCGCAAGATGCTTCCGACCAGTATGGCGGAAAAAAACAATCTGAGGATCCTAGACGCGTGAGGGATCTTGGGTACAGCGGACGTCACACTAGGGATAGTATTACTGGCACGCCTGTGTCGACGCCCATTTTCGAGTTTCGAAAAACAAACTGTAATACTCCGCAGCTTCCACTAGATGTCGGCCTATGCACAGCATGTGATCTAAGCAGATTCCACAAGCCTCAGAAATATATATATATATATATATATATATATATTTTTTTTTTTATTATTATTTTCTTTTAATTGACAGGATAGGCAACCAACTGCCACTACCAAGGGAATGTCCCCATTTTTCAGCAAACTACCGTGCCAGAAACGCTAAAGAAATGAAAAAAAAGACATAGCATACTCCTGTCAACGTCTACTCGGTTAGGTGAGCCAAACACTAAGTGCACACAAACAAACTCCCTACAGCCCACGGCAATTAATACCGTGCACTCCCTACTTCTGAAACAAAGCAAACTCAGTACGGGGCGGTATGCCTGCAACCCCACCTCTCCCCACCTCGCTCGTCGTCACCCCTCGGACTGCCTTACTTTCAAAACCCCATTCTAAGTGGAATTACTCGTGGAAGCCCCAAAAGAGAACCTATACTAGCTTAGCAAGGCTTCCTCTGACAAAGACTCGTAAAAAGGAATTCCTTTAATGACAGCAAACATTGTGAGCTTCCGTAAAAATAAAGCCAAAGGGGATGCGTCCCTGAAAGCACCTTTACAGACCTATGGATCCCTTGCTATTCCGAAGGAACACACATGGGCTTCTCTGTGCAGTGGGTCCATTTTATTGTTAAAACATTAAATTATGGCAGGACTTTGAGGAGGAAAGGAACGCTATTCACCTGTGCGTGACTCAATCCTTATTCAGCTGAACATACATATTTGGCAAGGCATTTCAATAGGATAGCATGAAAAAGGAAATCACATTAAAAATAACAAAATTCAAATTACCTTTACTAAATGTGGTCTCACTAGAGTAACGATGGATGTATACCTCTCCACGACTGGGGAAAAGCCGATTTCCAACTGCGCCTTACAGTAGCCCGTCCGCCTCGACAGAACGTCAGATTTTTTACACCAGGGCACAAAATGTTTATACTGTTCCACAATGGCCACCACATCATACATCTCCTGCATGGAATACCTGCAAATAAAGAGCATTCTTCCTGATATTGCAGCGCAAGTAGCAATTTCACTTACAAATTGGTAAGTCTGAACAACTGTAGCCACGGTACTTTAAATCGTTAAGTAAACGGTTTTCACCAACTAGTACTTGTTATAACCTTATTTTGGGGTTTTTGGCTCATAGGCGTTTATGACTTTGGGTGGTGCGTTAACGCCAGGGCTTCTGGTTCTATCCATTATCCGCCCTCTATCCATTCAGCGATCCGGTGTCTCACGTTAGGCTGCACAGAATAAAGCAGCAGGGTAGCTTTTGGGAGCAGAGGACTGCAGGGCTGTAATCCAACTGCGCCCTCTGGGGCAGGGAGAGGGAGCTCAGACTTAATGGTTCCTTTATTTATTCGTATTTGTATAGCGCACAACAGCCTGTAGGCATCGTGGCGCTTGTTACAGAGAGTGAGCAAGCTTAGATACATAGAGATAGGCATTTTTACATTTACAATTTTTACATTACAAAGTTCAATTTTCATAATGAGAGGCAGTAAGAGAAAGAAATGGAAGGGGTGGTAGTGGTGGGTGAGTGTTAGTTGAAGAGAGGTTTTTCCAGAAGGCAAGGAGGGAGGTTTCCGCTCCAAGGGTGGTAAGTAGCGAGTGCCAAAGTTTAGGGGCTATGTATGGGAAACCAATCCCGCCTGCTTGGACCCTACGGATGTGGGGGTGTAACGTTGGTTGGTGTATTGAGTTCTTGTAGGACGTGAGGAGGTGGTTTTGGATATGGTTTCTGATAGGTATGTAGCTGCTATGAGGTTGAGGCATTTGAGCTGGATGGTAAGGATTTTAAAAGTAATGCAGTCTTTGACCGGGAGCCAGTGCGCTGCCTGTCTGGCTTGGGAGATATGGTCCCTTCTAGGGATGCTCAGTGCTGCTCTAAGGGCATGGTTTTGTGTTTGACATCCGTTTAGGTTTTTTGTGGAAGTGCCAGCTAGGAGAGCATTACAATAGTCTAGCTTCGCACCTATGGTTGCTTTGGCTAATGAGAGGCAATAAGGTTTGGTGAGATAGGGTTTTATGGCATTTATGAGTTTAGTGCTGTGTGCAGATGCTAAGGCGATAGCAATAACTTGTCTGTTCATTGATAATGTAGCAACAATGTAGACGCCCAACTTCTTTACAGAAGAGGAGACTGGGATGATAGAGGAGGAGTTAAAGGTGGAATAGTAGCAGTCTAGTTTCGCTAGGGTGGCTTTTTGCCCGAGGATAAGGATTTCTGTCTTATCCCCGTTGAGGCATAGGATGTTAGCCACCATCCAGGCTTGGATTGTAGTGTAGATTTTGTGCAACTCCAAAGCGTCTTGGTCATAAGAACCAGATAGTGGTACGATTACTTGGGTATCGTCAGCAAAATTAGTATATGCTATACCTAGAGCGTCAAGTAAGTCGAAGAGAGGCTTTGTGAATAAGTTGTACAATGTAGGGGCTGTACATGAGCCCTGAGAAACTCCACGGTGTATGGTAGTAGGGTCAGCATTCGCTTAGGGGTTTTATGACGGTACGATAACCTTCTTGCAAAATGACGGTATATCATGGTTATCACGGTATAGCAGGTGGAGTTAACCAATCTTAACAAATATTTTCTAAAAAGGTCATAAATTGTCAGATTTATCAGTCAGAATTGGGCTTTTCAACATACTTTTCACTGAAATGCCACCCCTTGCTTCCACCAAACACAAACATGTGTGGAGAGGAGGAGGGGAAGAGCCCTGTTACGACTGACAAAGCAAACTGAATAGCTTTTCTTAAGTGTCATTTAGGCTTTTAGCTCCCCCACTGGCTACTGGTGAAGATGAACATGTTGCCATATTTATAACATGCATGCCCCAGATCAATGAAGGCTGATGGTAGTATAAGCTTGTGCGCATACTCACACACGCATGCTCTCTTTACGTTACAGCCTTTAGTTTACTTGTGGGCCATGTGGGAACTTGTGTTCAGTAATCAAGGACATGTCACCCTTTGGTATGGCAGCAGGGAATACCCACAGAGAGGAGTGAATTTCGCACTTATCATATGTTAATTCAATGATAGAACCAGGGACATCCCCCATTGTCATACGTTTAGCAAACATTATAAATATATAAACCCCAAAGCCGCCAACCCAAAGTAAACCCTTTTCCTTCTTGGCACTGTATTTATTCTTCCTATTGCTAACATATTGATTTTGTGTCAGGCACGTGTAGTTTATGGAATGGCATTAAAAACTGCTCCAACTGAAACTACTTGGCAGATGGCACATCCAACAGTGCAAGACCAAGACTGCGCAGCACTTGCTTACTGCAGCTTTCCAAATCAGATTGAAAAGCACACTTAACGCTATACTGGTATGAACAGTGCGACGGTTATTGTTCAATTGAGTGGTTTGCGGTATCTTTAACGGTATACCGTTATACCGTTACATCCCTACATTCGCTAGGTTAGAGAATACCTTGATAGCGCTGCCCTCCAGGAAGGAGATAATCCAGGAGGCTGCTTGTTTGGAAAATTGGGCTTCTTGCGTGTGATGTGTTTTAAGGGTCTTGTGCTCTACAAGATCAAAAGCCACCGATAGATCTAGGAAGAGGAGGGCGGCAGGTCTGCCTTTGTCCATGATCTGGGTGATTTGGGTTTTTAGAACTAGTAAAGCAGTGTCCATTCCATGTCCTCTGTGGAACCCTGATCGTCTTTTACCTAGTATGGAGTTAGTATCTAGGTAGAGTTGGATCTGGCTATGGGCCGACTTGTCCAAGATTTTGAGAAGGAAAGGGACGGTAGTTGTGGGCCGATAGTTAATTGGGATGGTCTAATGTGTTCTTTTTTTTAGAAGGGGGCGTACCCATGCTTCTTTGAGGCTATCAGGAACAATACCTGTTATAAAACATGCGTTAATGAATGCTGTTAGAAAGGGGGCAAGGGCCTTAGCACAGTCCTTGATTTTGGGAGGGCATATGTCGGCTTTACATAGGGACGGTTTGAGATGTTTGATGAGGTCAATGACCTCTGATTCAGTGGCATCTCTGAATGAGAATTGAGGGGGGTGGGAGTCACTGTGCATGGCTGGGGTTTGAGGGGCATATGCTGGCTTGGAAGTGCTTTGTAGTGGTCTTATTCTTTTTTGGGAGGCGGTCTATTTTATTAAGCATTGCGGACTGAATGCTTGCGCACCAAGCTTTGTCTTTGATGATCTTATCTGTGCTGGTAGGAGATGTGAGGAGTTCATTACAAATGGTAAATAATTCCTTGGCTTGAGAATTGGAGATCCTATCATTGAATGAGGTGGCTTTAGCTGCAACAATGGCTTCTTTGTATTGGAGAGCTAGCTGCTTGAAGCCGTCTTTGGTTGAGTCACTGGGGTTGGCCTGCCAGTTTTCAAGGCCCTGATGTTTCTGCAAGCAAAGAGCTTGGAGCTCGTCCAAGAACCTTTCTTACATTCGAGTGGAGCTATCCTTTGGTAACGAGGCGGATGGTAGCCACAGATCACAGCAGTGCTTTGCCTTCGTTAGGCAAGATTATATGCAGTACCCTTTGGGCGCACAACAACAATCCTGACGCCCTGGCAATAGGAATCCAACCTACGGTATAAGTCTGTACTACACAGGTAGGTAGCGTTTTGAGCACCCCGGCTTATCTCAAGAGGGGTCACTGTGCACTGTACGGTAGTTAGAGATTCACAGTGACAAGTATTGAAATAAACTCTTCTTGATTAAACAATTAACAATGTATTTACCAGTCAGCTTGAGTAAGCCTTCTTCAGAAGGGGGCAATATAATAGTAGCACACAAATAGACTCCAACATCCACATTCTTAATATTTCTAAACCATCAAGTACCCTTTTGGGATGGCACACAGACACTTTCTACACCCTCAGGTGACTTTAGTAACCAGGACACTGGACATTAATATACCACTGTTTGCATTTAGAATCAGACTTAAGAGTTTGGCAAATAAAAAGGTTATTAGAACAGAAAAAGTGTTCACACAAATATTCTGAAGCAGTTAAGTACTTTTGGTAAACCCCAATGCAAGGTTAGTCAACCTCTTCCTGGAAGCAGGATAAAACAATGTCAGAGGGCAGAAGAGTCATTCAGGCAGCCAGGCTAGGCCAAAATCAATTGGACAACAGTCTAGGTGAGCTGAAGCACTTCTTAGAAGTAAAAGTCTTGCACAATGTTTTACAAGTCTTTGTAGAAAAGAAGAATTCAAAGTAGGGCCACAAGCTGTTTAGACTTGTGAAGTAAAGAAGCCATCAGCAACTCTACAGAGCAACCACAGCAGGTCTCACCAACAGGGAACAAGTGCAGCTACACAACAAGAGGTAAGTTCTTAGACTGTACAGTACCTATAGGTTGAAGAAAAAGGGCAGCAGATGACTTCAGTTCCTGTGCAGCTCTGCAGATCCTGGTGTTCCTGGGCCTCAGTCATGGGGACAAGAGGGAGGACGTCTGGGGGCTCCTGCACTGCAATGGAACGGTCACCGACCGCAACCGTCAATTTTCAAACAAGTGGCACTTCAGTGTTTCAGCTCCTTGCGTCTACCGCAAATAGCAACACGGTGGTTCCTGTCTGTCGAGATGGGCTTTCCTTGCATCTGGGGTCCAACACTCTGTTGAGGTGGCTCAGGCTTAGTCCTGTTTCCTGGAGCTCTTGGCCAGCTTAAAAGCAACTTACACAATCTGGTGTTCCTCTCCCTAGCTATTCGGTTCCAGCAGCAACTGCAGTGGA